>NC_066318.1:15459375-16667187 GCF_022539315.1 Serinus canaria
CTGCTGCCTCTCCCTCAGCGAAGGCTTAAACTAACACAAGCTTTTATCACCCATCAAAGGCAGGAGGCGCCAGGGGATGGGTAGCTGAGGCGAGAACAGCCAGGGAAGCTGAGCAAATGCACCAGTCTGTGTCAGCACCTTTCTTACAGCTCGGGGTGGAGATCACCCAAGGGCAGGTGTTGTCCAAAGGGATGTGAGAACAAAGTGGTCCAGCTCAGGGTTACAAAGCTGTGGGATCAGGCAGGAACTCACCAAGCAGCTCCAGAGGGGCATGGAGAAGGAGTGGATGTAACTGAGGGATGAAACCAGGCTCGCTGGCAGGGACAGAGAGGGTTTCACTGCTTAAAGAGGAGGAACAGAGCCAATAAACCTGACTTCTGCACTCTTGGTGATAACTGGAGGATTCATAGCCAGGTGAATATGATACAGCTGGAGTTCAAACATCTCTCCAAGAGGTTGCTGCTGCCTGGAAACTGCTGAGGAGTTATGGTGGAACTGGCAAGCAGGCAGGTGGGAATCTGATAGATGCAGCATCCTTGGCTGCTCAGAGCTTTTGAAAAAGCCTCTCACCTAAGGCTCTGTCAAAATTAAGCAGCAGCAGGCTGAGGGAAATCCTTCTCCTGAATTAATTGTCCATGAAGGGGAGGTGGTACAGCCAGGCAGCAGCGGGGCCCAGGCAGAGCTCCTTGACATCCTGTGAAAGGGCTGGAAGGAGGCAGTGAGTCAAGGGAAGAGGAGTTTGGGTTCTCAAAGGAGTCAAACCCTGGCTGTGGAGTATTTTCATAGCACTGTGGTGATCAGGCTGTCGTGTACCCAGAGCCATTCAGGGATGATGTAATGCAAATGGAAGAAAGCTTTTGCCACCCTGCGAAGGTGTCCATGCAGCAGCAGGTAAGGTGTGGAGAGGAAACAAGGATGAAAAGCAAAGGAGAACTCTCCTGTGTGCTGCTTGTGCATCTTTGGTTTTGCACATCACGTGCTGCACGGTTGCCTTCTTTCCACTCCAGAAGTGACTTGGATAAGTGCTCTTTATTCAAGACATGCTTGAGAAAAGGGCAAGGAGATTGCCAAGGCAGCTTTCCCATCATGAGAAGTTTGGTGGAGTGGCTGTGTAGGAAAGAGGCAGTGAGGGATAGATCAGAGCCATATGCAGTCGTGGGCAGTGTGGACACGAGGGTGGGCAGGAGTGATACTCCCTGGCATGGAAACTGGGGCTTCCCAGTGCAAGTGTAGCAGCTTTGACAGGAGAAGGGAGGATTTATCCACAGAGTAAAGTTACAGTGTGGAAAAGGCACACAGTCCTCTGGGTACTGTGAATATAAAAAGGTCTCAAAAATGGGAAGACTTTTCAGGAAAGAAGTATTGCTGGTTGCTAACACAGTAGCACGTACAACCTGCAGCCATAGAAATCTGAAAGCAGGGCAGCTCACACTGTCCTAACCCTGTTTTGGATTTGTGCCTTAATTCCCTCACCCTGTCAGAGCTGGAGGCAGGACTGATCCATCTGTGGGCAGTTGCTTGTAGGGTCTGTGTGGTCTGTGCCCCCTCACCTCCCCACGTGCAGAGAGGCCAGCACTGGGCTCTGCACAGAGCCTTCCTTGGGTAGCATTTTTATGGCCATGGCTGGATGCAGAAATGAGGAAGAGGGGTCACAGAGAATGGTGGCTCAAGGTGGAGATGTGGTATTTTGGGAGAAGTTTACAGGCAGGAGAGAAATTCTAGGAGCTGCACCCATCCTTTCCACCATCTTTCCCAACACAGTGGGACTAACCCTGCCCCAGGTTAGGGCAGGACTGCATCCTTCTCCTCTTGCTTCTCACCTCTCCCATTTCCCCTCTTTCCCTCTGTTCCCTCTGTGCTCTCTGTGCAGTGGACATGGTCACCTTGGGCACGGCTTTGGAAATCTTCAACGAGCACGACCTGCAGCCCAGCGAGCGGGCCATGGACGTGGTGGAGGTGATCCACTGCCTGACCGCGCTCTACGAGCGCCTGGAGGAGGAGCGGGGCATCCTGGTCAACGTGCCCCTCTGCGTGGACATGAGCCTCAACTGGCTGCTCAATGTCTTTGACAGGTACCTCTCCCTCCTGTCCCCTGAGCTGTGGGGCTGCCAGGCCTGGGAGGAAACCCCTGTGTGGCATTTACAGTCTCTGAAAAATTCCTTTGCTCAAGATTTTTCTCCTGGGAAGCTGAGAAGCCTCAGAGAAAAAAAGAAAACAATAGTTATCTCATTTGCTTCTCCTGTGTTTTGCTCACGTGTGGGGATGTGTTTGGAGATTGCTAACCCACAGGTGATTGTTTCTTTGGATTCTGGTGTGAGTTGCTTTGACTCATTGGCCAATCAGGGCCAAACTGTGTCAGGGCTCTGGGAAGACTCACAAGTTTTCATTATTATCTTTTTACCATTCTCTAAGTATCCTTTCTGTATTCTTTAGTACAGTATAGTATTCTTTAATACAATATAGTATCATAAAATAATAAATTAGCCTTCTGAGAACATGGAGTCAGATGCATCATTCCTCCCTGCCATGAGGGTCCCTGCAAATACAATACCCCCGTGCTGCTCTTCCAGCTGGCAGTGCTGCACAAAGGTTCTGGCAGCCAGCGAGGGAGGCTGCCTGCTGTGTGCTTGCCTTGATGACCCCCCCGCCAAAAAAACCCACTCTGGAGCATTTGCCAGCCTGTGCAATCTCTTGTCCTGCAGTGGCCGCAGTGGGAAGATGAGGGCTCTCTCCTTCAAGACGGGCATCGCGTGTCTGTGCGGGACAGAGGTCAAGGAGAAGTTCCAGTGTGAGTCCCTTGTCTGCCTCCCCTAGAACCTGCTGTGAATTCACCTCGGGAAAGCAGGAGTGGTTTTGTTTCCTGGCTCAGACCTTCTTTGCCCAGGAAGAGCAAAGACACAGCTTTCCTGCAGTGACTAAGCTGCTTGCATCATCACCTCTCCCTCCCTCCCTAGGCCTACGCCACTGAAATTAGGAGGTGTTTTTGTAGACTGGTACTGCAGTGATCTTGCTTGCATGGCACTGTGAGGAGCAGTGCAGAGAAGGCACACAGGAAAGTTATCCAATGCTTTCCAGAAGGAAGATACCAGGGGGTGCATATCTGGGGGGAAGTAGGTTTCAGGCAAATTGCTTTCCTCACTGCATTTTAACCATGGAATATTGTGGAGGGGAACCTTGTGTAGCACAGGGAGCACCAAGGGGTTAAATGAAGGATTTAGGCTGATTCATAGAGGACAGGCTGGCTGGTGCTGCTTAATAGATGATGTACATAACCCCTGTCTGAGGAAGACACTAAACTGGTTATTAGGAGCTGTAAGGACACTGGTAAAAGTTATTTAATCATAGCTCAGCTTATTCCTCCTATTTGAGCTCTGTGCTGGGGTGGGCAGTGGGGTCCCTGGTGTGCCCTGTTCCCCGTACCTGTCTGCTGCTGGGCTGTCAGCTGTGTGTCTGTGCTGGGGGTGGGCAGTGGGGTCCCTGGTGTGCCCCACACCCTGCTCCCTGTGTCTGCTGGGCTGTCAGCTGTGTGTCTGTGCTGGGGGTGGGCAGTGGGGTCCCTGGTGTGCCCCACACCCTGCTCCCCGTGCCTGCTGGGCTATCAGCTGTGTCTGTGTGCCTGCAGATCTCTTCAGCCAGGTGGCCAATGCCGGGGGCCTGTGTGACCAGCGGCACCTGGGAGTCCTGCTCCACGAGGCCATCCAGGTCCCTCGCCAGCTGGGGGAGGTGGCAGCGTTTGGGGGCAGCAACGTGGAGCCCAGCATCCGCAGCTGCTTCCGCTTTGTGAGTGTGGGGTGATGGCCCTGGCCCTGAGGGGACAGGCTCCCGAGGTGGCAGGGGACCTGCACCCCGTGGCAGCCAGGTCCCAGCTCTGAGCAGCCCCTTGCTCTCCCTCCCCAGAGCAATGGGAAGTCTGCCATTGAGGTGTCCCAGTTCCTGGAGTGGGCCAACCTGGAGCCACAGTCCATGGTGTGGCTGGCGGTGCTGCACCGGGTGACCATGGCTGAGCAGGTGAAGCACCAGACCAAGTGCTCTGTCTGCCGGCAGTGCCCCATCAAGGGGTTCAGGTAAGGGCTGGGAAACCTGGCCCCAAGGGCAGTGTGTGCTGTCCTGCAGGACAGAGCCGAGCTGCTCTGTGCTCTTGGGGGAGCCTGGAGCTCTGCAGCCAGCAGTGTTCCTGGCAGGGCAGAGCAGGTGCCAGCTAAGGGGAAGGAGCAGAGTGCTTTCCTGGGGACCTCAGCCATCAGCACTGTGGGTTCACTGGGGTGTTAGAGCAACACAGGCCACCTCTGTCCCCTCCCGCTGACCTCTTCTTGGGCTTTAAACACGTGTTTTGATGACTTCCAGTGCTTCCCTATGGCCTCTTGACCTCTCCAGGTATCGGAGCCTGAAGCAGTTCAATGTGGATATCTGCCAGACCTGCTTCCTCACGGGGCGAGCCAGCAAGGGCAACAAGCTGCACTACCCCATCATGGAGTACTACACCCCAGTAAGGAGCTGGGCTGGGCTGGGAGGGCCCTGGCATAGAGCAGGGCCCACGATGGCAGCAGCCTTGTGATGTTTAGGCTGGTGCAGCCCCACAGGTGGATCCCTTGTGTAGTTTCGAACCCTCTGCATGCTGGAGGCTGCCTGTGTCCCTCTTCTGGGGCTTGTAGTGAGCAGGATGCACGGCCCCAGTGCCCAGCTTGGCCTGTGCCAGGCCCCATGATGGGCTCACAGAGCTGCTGTGTGCCCTCCTTGCTTCCTCAGTTTTATCTGCCTCTTCCCCCATGGAGCTCATGCCCAGCCTGGGGTGATATTGTAGGTGCTGAGCTGTGGTCCCCCCCTTTTCATTAAACAGACACCCATGTCACCTTTGTGTCTCTGCAGACCACATCCAGTGAGAACATGAGAGACTTTGCCACGACACTGAAGAACAAGTTTAGGTCCAAGCAATACTTCAGCAAGCACCCACAGAGAGGGTACCTGCCCGTGCAGTCTGTGCTCGAGGCTGAGTGCTCTGACACGTGAGTTGCCTGGGCCCTGGCTGATGTCTTGGGGCCCAGAATGGGGCATGGCTTCAGTGGGTGGAAAGAGCATCTCAGCTCAGACAGGGCTCCTGGGGCAGGGCTGGAGGAGCACCTGCTCTGGGGGTGAAATGGCACCTTGCTCTTGAAGGGACGGAGATTTCAGTCTCTCTGTCCAGCCCGTCCCTGGCTGTTCTCAGCCAGGAGGGATCAGTCTGTGCCAAGCCTGCTGGCCAGTGTGCCAGGAGGGATCAGTCTGTGCCAAGCCTGCTGACCAGTGTGCATCTCTTGCAGCCCAGCCTCCTCCCCGATGTTACCACACGCTGACACACACTCCAGGATCGAGCACTTTGCCAGCAGGTACCCCTCTGGGCTCTGCTGTCCTGCTGGGGCACAGAGCATGGCCCTGGTGGGTGTGGGGGGACTTTGGGGCACACAGATGTCACAGACCCCTCCACCTGCCCTAGCACAGCCAGGCAAACCTGCCTGGGACGTGGCTGGGGCTGTGTAAATTGGCAGCAAAGAGCATGCATTTGACAGCAGAATGCAGCAGGGTCCATGTACTGCCCTGCTCTGCCCAGGATGAGCTGCTGGATGGGCTCTCAGCTGCACATCCCTCAGCTGTTCTGCTCTGTGTCCTCACCAGAGCTGTTTGCCAGCTTCCCCCTGCTGCTGCCCTCTGGTGCCTCTGCCCTGGCTGAGGGGACCCAGGGGGTACAGGGAGCCTGTCCTTGTAGCTCAGCTCCTAGGCTGGAGCTGGAATTCTTACATCCCTTTCCTTTGCTTGTGAGAGAAGAGGCTGAGCCAATTGCACAGCAGCAGCTCTTTATTCTAGAGCCTCACACCCAGAGCAGTGGTGTGTTTTGGTTTTTAAAAAGGCAAAACTGTCCAGAGCCTGTGCAGAAGGACAGACTGGTGCAGGCCAGGTGGGAGACCCTGCAGAGAGGGGTCTGCAGGGCCTGCTGCAAGCAGCTGAGCAGACATTCAGGGTGTCTCTGATCATATCTCAACCTTTTTCTCTTCCCTCCAGGCTTGCAGAGATGGAGAGCCAGAATTGTTCCTTCTTCAGTGATAGCCTGTCCCCTGATGACAGCCTGTGAGTTCTCCTTTCCCTTCTCCTCACCTCCTGATGGGTCAGGGCTCCTGTGGCTCCATCCATGCCTAGCCAGGGAACAGAAATGCTTTCCTTCCCAGTCCCATTGAGTGAGAGGCTTTTGGGCACCCCTGTTACTGTGATCTTTTCTGAAAAATCTCTCTGCTAGGGTTTCTTCTCCTAGGAAGAGGAGAAGCCTCAATTTTTTAATGTTTTGTTCCTTTGGAATGTAGTTTGGAGATTTTTTTTATCTAAACATGTGAATTGTTTTTAATTAATGACTAATCATGGTCTAGCTGTGTCAGACTCTGAGGAGTCAGTCATGAGCTTTCATTGTCATTCTTGCTAAGCCCTCTGATGTATTCTTTTCTCTATTTCTTTAGTATAGATTTAGTATAGCATTAATATGATATGATATGGTATAATATAATATGATATGATATAAAATGATATACTATAATATAATATATGTAATATACAATGCACTATATGGTATAATATAATATAATATGGATAATATAATATAATACAATGTAACTAATCTGGTATAATATAATATAATTAATATCCTCTATACATAATATAATCATAATCTACATACTCTCTAATATACTCATATACTATAATCTATATCATCTACTACATATATAAATACTCAATCTCCTCTCATACTATCCTCTCCTATCATACTCTATCCTCTCCTATCACTCTCTCTCCTCTCACTCTCCTCTCCTCTAATCTCCTCATCCTCTCTCTGCTCTCCTCTGGTCTCCTCTCTATCTCATCGTCTCTCTCCTCTCCTCTACCTCTTCTCCTCTCTCTCTGGTCTCACTCTCCTCTCCTCTCCTCCGGTCTCCTCTCCTCTCTCTCCTCTGGTCTCTCTCCTCTCTCTCCTCTCCATCTCGCTCTCCTCTCTCCTCTCTCATCCTCTCCTCTCCTCTCACTCACTCCTCTCACTCCCCTCTCCTCGCCCTCTCCTCTCCTCTCCTCTCCTCCTCTATCCCTCCCATCCTCTCCTCTCATCTACTCTCCTCTCACTCTCCTCTACTCTCCTCTCAGGAGGAGAATAGAAGAGAAGAGGAGAAGCGAAGAGAAGAGAGTTAATACTGGATAGAATAAATATAATATAAGAAATATAAGATACATATAATATCAGATAAGATAATAGAACTAATGAAGAATAGAGAGAATAGAATAGAAGATGAAAGAAGAGAATCACATAATATAAGAGCATAGACGAGAATAATGAGAGATATCATATAAGATAGATATATATAATAGAATCATATAATATACTATGATAAGATATATATATATATAATATCATAATCATCCTTCTGAGAACATGGAGTCAAATTCTCCTCTCTCACCTCGTCCTGGAGACCCTCACAAACACCTCAATCCCCCAATAACAAACATCAGGGATGCTGAGCCCTTTCTGAGCTCTAGGCCTGGAGCAGCCAGGAGCTCCCCTGTGAAATGCCTCCCTCCGTGCTGTCCTTCCCCAAGGGCACCCAAATCCCCTGATTTTCCTAACGAGGTGCTTTTCCCCCTGCTGGAACAGGGATGAGGATCAGTACCTGCTGCGCCATTCCAGCCCCATCACGGACAGAGAGCCTGGGGGCAGCCAGCAGGGTCCAGGAGGCCTCAGCATGGATGACAAGGGAGAGCTGGAGAGAGTCCTGGCCCACCTAGAGGATGAGAACAGGTACAGACATGGGCAGCTCTGAACGTGGGGCTCATGGCCTGAGAGGGGGGAAGGGACTGGAGAAGCCCTGTGGGGCTCAGGGTGGAGGCAGGGGATGCTGCTGGCTCTGGAGCTGGGGATGGCAGGTGCTGAGAGGGCAGGTTTGGAGGGTGGCTGAGCTGAGCACTATAACTCAGTGAGGATGTGCTCTCCAAGGAAGGGAGATGACTCTGTTCCCCAAAACATCCCTTCCTACATCCACAGGACCTGTTCCCTCCTGAACCCCAAACAGGTTGAAGTGAGCCCAGGGCACTCTGTCTTTCTTGTCCCTGAGCCCCTCATGGACAGTGGTACTGCTGCTGAGGACCAGGGTGAGGCTCTAGGCAGGGCACACCAGCTCAGGAGGGGGTGATGCTTTCCCTGCCCTTGTTTTCAGCCTCTTGGGAAGTGGTTGCACATCTGTGAACCCCCTGTGTGGGGTAGAACCACAGACAGGCCACTCTGCAGTGCAGCATCCTGGCCCTTAAGCTTCACAAATGACAAAGCTTTGTCTGAGTGTGCAGCTCCCGGGGGTTTCCAGGCAGGACTGAGGGGATGCTGACCTGGGCTGTCCTGCAGGATCCTCCAGGGAGAGCTGAGGCGTTTGAAATGGCAGCATGATGAGGCAGTGGAGTCTCCAACCTTGGCCTCAGGCTCTCCTGAGTCAGTGCAAGACCCACGGAACGAGGAGCTGCTGGCGGAAGCGCGGATCCTCCGGCAGCACAAGAGCCGCCTGGAGACACGGATGCAGATCCTGGAGGACCACAACAAGCAGCTGGAGTCCCAGCTGCACAGGCTGAGGGAGCTGCTGCTGCAGGTGTGCTCAGAGCCAGGATGGGGTGGGCTTTGCCACGGCAGAGCTGGGACAGTGGCACAAAGGGGATGGGCAGAGAAGGGGAAGCCAGGGACAGAGGGTCTTGAGAGCCTTCTCACAGCAACTCTTCTCGCTGCAGCCTCCAGCAGAGTCAGAAGGCAATGGTTCAGCAGCCTCCTCCTTGGCTTCATCTCCACACCAGTCAGAAGGCGGCCAGGCAAAGGAGAAAGAGCACAACACCCCTGACACTGAAACTGCAGGTCAGCTTTGGGCTTGGGCTGAGCTCCTGGCCCTGCTCCCTTGTTCCCACGCTGCAGGAAGCTGCCTGCACCTGCCCTCCTGCAGAGATGCTGGCAGCCAGGTGTGTGTCCAGAGAGCCTTTTCCTACCCCCCTGCCCTCCTTGCCACTGCAGATGAGGTGGAAGCCAAAACCCAGGAGGTCAGCATGTGCCTGGAAGACATCATGGAGAAGCTGCGGAGCGCCTTCCCCAGCTCCCGAGGTACTTGAGGGAAATCCTCCTCTCTCTCTTACTGCTCCCTCAGGGGAGGCTTTCCCTACAGAGCCCTGCCCCAGTCCCAGCTTCCCTGCCACAGCTGATGACCTGCAGTGCTTCAGCCAAGAGCTTTGCTGCTGCAGTGCTGCTGGGATGGGTGCGTGGCTGGGAGTGGAGGAGGAGGAGGCTTCACACCTGCAAGGAGAGGCCATGAGAGCTGCCAAGAGCACAGACCAAACAGATCCCTGTGATGAGCTGCAGGGCAGCCTCCTGCCCTGCTCAGGACCTGCACCCCACCGTGAGGATGGACAGACCTGCCAGCACCACCTGCAGTGACAGCTTTGAGCCCCCTCCTGCCTTCATCCCTGTCAGACCCCTCTGCAGGAGAGGTGGAGGCCCCAGTAGCCTGATGAGATGGAAGCAATGGTGCAGGCTCTCCTGGCTGCTCGTGGATGGCTCTTCCCAGCAGGGATGTGTGTGTGGATGGCACTCCACTCACTCAGGGGGTTTTGGTGTTGGTCATTCTGCTCCTTCCCTCTGTGCTCCAGTGCAGGGGCAGCAATTGGTCTCTTGCCCAGGCTGCCAGAGGGAGCCATTGCTTGCTGCCAGCACTAACATGAGGTGGTGGTCTGCCCATGCAGACTCTTGCCCACTTTCTGCCATCTCTGAGCAGGATCCTCCTGGCTCTGCAGCAGCCCCCTTCTAACCAGGTGGCTCTGGGTCCTGTTTTCCTGACCTGTCTATTTCTCTTTCAGGTATGACCTCCCTTATCTAACACCTCCTGTGAGCCAGAGGCTTTTCCTAACCAGCTACCTGGCTGCTTTCCTCCCCTCTCTCCCTGCCATGCTCCCTGTGCTGCAGCAGACCTCACACAGACTCCCTCCGAGCTGGTGGTGCAGGATGCTTGCCAGCTCCAGAAGATCTCAGGGGAACATAGGTCATGCAGGAGTGGGACTGTGGGCTCCCCAGGAGGCTGGTTTGGTCACTGGCCACAGTGTCCAAGCCTGGGTGGGATGGTTCAGAAGAAAGAACTGAAGCCATGAAAACTGCCAGTCTCCCCTGGCACCCACAGGGGATGCAGAGCTCAGCATCCCACTCTTCATCCCTGCCCAGGAGCCTCCAGGTCTGTGGGCACCAAAACACTCCTGGAGCCACACAATTTTAAAAATAACTCTTTATAACAGTGACCAGCTTCCAGCCTTATGGTTTGAACTCTGCCCCCCAAGGCTCTGCAGCCAGGCAGGCACATACCACCAGGAGAGAGTCTGTGAGGTTTATGGAGTAGGGATTGAGTCCATGTTAGAGCTTCTGCCCAGCTAGTAGCCTTATATTGAGAGGGTCTTTATAACAGAGCCTTATTGTTTAATTTGCATATATTTCTATATATTATATATATATATACTGTACTTAAATACTCTCATGGACTCACTCTATTAAACTCTGATACCTTAAGTGTAGCTGCCCTTCACTTTCAGACCAGCTCCTGCTGCCAGGGGAGCCAGCACCTTCCCTGCTGCTGGTGTTGCCTTGCAGGGCTGCAGTGGGGGAGCTCAGTGAGGGCTGCACCCACAGCAGGCACTTCACCCTGCCTGGTGTCCCGGGGATCTGTGCCTTTGCCATGGCAGAGTCCTGCACAGACCCAGCTCCATGCCTGGAAGCTCCTGCAGCCAGGGTTTCTCCAGCCATTCTCCAGCCCTGGGGCCACCTTGGTGTGATGCAAGTGTGGGTGGGCAGCAGGACGGGCAGGGCAGTCCTGGCTGCCCCAAGGGGCTGGAGGCCCTCCTTGGGAGCAGTGCCATGGGGCAGTGCAGGGAGGCTGCTGTGCCAGCTGGCAGGGCAGCTCGGGGGTCCCTCGGGCTGGCTGGCTTGTGCTGTGTTATGTCGAGAAAGAGGCAGAGTCAGGTGCTGCAGGGGAGCCCAGAGTGAGGCTGCCATGGCCCCGGTGCTCTGGAGCCACAGGGTGTGGAGAGATGAGGTTTGAGCCCTCGGGGCAGGGCAGGGCTGCTCACTGGGGTGGAACATCTCATTTAACAGGGCTTGCAAGGACACAGCCAGGGCTGGTGTGCTGGCTGGGACAGGACACGGTGCTGAACTGTCCGGGGAGGTTGTGAGCAGGGCTGTGGGCTTGGCTCTGGGCTGCTGGCAGAGGTGAGGAGCAGTGCTCACCCCAGGACAAGGTGTGAGCCTTACAGCCAGGGCTGTGCAGCATGGAGTGCTCCAGTGTCTGCTGGCAGCAGCGTGGGTGGCTGTCCTTGCTACCCCTGAGTGGCAGGAGGGCAGTGTGGTGGCATTAGGTGGCTTTGGGCACGCTGTGTCAGGCTGTGGGTGAGAGGGACCCCGGGCCAGCCTGTGAGACCCAGCTGGACCCCTCTGTTATCCCAGGGGCAGGATGGGAGCAGCGTGGGGAGCAGCAGAGTGAGGATTGGCCTGAGGGTGTGCTCAGGAGTATCCAGCCTTGGGGGGCACTGGAAGAGGAAAAGGGTAGGATGAGGACAGAGCTGCTGGCCCCAGTGCCAGCTGTGGGGAGCAGAGGTGGCCAGGTTGGTGCTTGGGCTGTGGTTGGGAGCCAGGATGTGTCAGGGAGGGGAGCAGGCTGGCTAATGCTCTGGTAACCATGTACTGTGGTGCTGCTGTCCTCACTGCTTTGTGGCATCTCTGCTCTGGAAAGAGAATAAATTTGTATTTATACTGATGCCTGGATCAGTGCTCTGGCCTCTTCTCTCCGTGTGTCCGGGCTGAGCCAGCCCCGTGGCTGTGCTGTGCTGGCACTGCTCCTGCAGGGCTGCTGGGACACAGCCTGCACTGTCCCCCTGGCTGTCCCCACCCCTGGGGGCAGAGCAGAAGCTGTGAGCAGAGCCCCGGGATCCCCAGACACAGGCGTGTCCCCCGGCCACCATCTTCATCCTCTTCCAACAAGGTCTGTCCAGGCCCTGTGGCTGCTGAGGGGTGGGACAGGGGCTTTGTGGGGACAATCCCTCATTCCCCCCAGAGCTTTGGCTGGAGGAGACCCTACAGCCCCTGTCAGGAGGCAGACAGCAGTAGGATGCTGGGTGGGCAAGGCAGTCCTCTCCCTCCTTTCTCCCTGGAGCTCCATGAAGTTTTCAGAGCCCAGAGGTTCCTGGGTGCCCCAAGTGCTGCCTGTGTTTGCTGTGCCTTTGTGGCACACTAAGGGATTCAGAGAAGAACAGCTCAGGGCAGGGCCAGGGGCTCTCGGGCTCTCTCGCCTGCCCAGACTTGGCTGATGGTGAAGCCTGCCCAGGACACACAATTTTTGGGCTCTCACCCTGCCTGGCAGGGCTGGCAGTGCTGGGAAAGGCCTGACACGGTGCCACTGCAGGGAAATTTGGGGACACTCACACAGGAGAGGTCCAGGAGCTTAAGGGGGGTGAAATGCAGCCTCCTTGACCACCCCCTGAGAGCAGCACAACTGCCCCATCCCTGTGCCGCGGGCTCGGGGCAAGGCAGAGCTCTGGGATGTGCTCAGGGAAGCTGCTCACGCTCAGGAACGAATCCAGCCCGCGGTGCCAGGGAAGAGCTTTTATTTCTCAGCCAGCAGAGCTCGGTGGCACCCAGCTGAAAGGCGCTGGAGCCGGTGAGTCGGGCAGGGCTGTGCCCGGCGGTGCAGGGTGAGGACAGCATTGTCCCCGTGTCACTGCTGGGCCGGTCCCCAGCCCCGGGGCTCCCCCTCCGGGCACAGGAGCCCTGCTGCCCGTGCTGTGCCTCTTTGTCACTGGCCTGGCAGCTGCTCCCTAGGCAGGGGAGCTGACCCTGCTCAGGGCTGGTCACTGCCCTGCTCTTTGCTGCACTGCTCCAGGGGTGCAGCACCCCCTGCTCTGGCTGCTAAGGGACACGGGGGTATTTCTGCCCCTCCACCCAGCTCCTCACCTTCCCCAGGGGTGAAGCTCTCTGAGGAGATTTTGCCTTCCCCAGCATTTTCTTGTCCGCTCCCTAATCCCTGCTCCCTGCAGCTCACCTCTTCCAGAGCCTCCCCAGATGTTTTATCCTCCAGCCCTGGGGCCCCCTCAGCTGGTCCCAGCCCCTCGCTGGGAGCCCCCAGATGTGGGGCTCTCTTTGGCTGAGCCTGGCTCTCACTGCCTGGGCCACCTCCCTCTGCTCTGCTGGCTCCTTGCTCCAACCCCTGCAGTAGCCCTGCTGCCTTTGTCTCCCCTGTTGTCCCACATTGTCCTGCTTCAGGCTGTTCCATTTTTGCTGGTAGACACTCTTTATCTTTGTCCTTCCCTTTCACTACTGCCTCCTCCTCCCTCTCTGTTTCTTTGTTTTCTTCTTCCTTCTCTACTTCTTCACCCTCTTTTAATTTCTCATCTTCTTTCTCTGCTCTCCTCTCCATCTTCTCTTCCCCCTCCACTTTGTCTTCCTTTTCTTCCTTGTCTACCTCCTCCTTCTCCTCCTCCAATTTTCCATCTTCTTCCTCTACCCCCCTCTCTACCTCTTTGCTCTCCTCTTTTTCTTTCTCTTTCTTCTCCTCTTCCACCTCCTCCTCTTCCTCTTCCCTCTCTTCCTCTTTCTCTTCTCCCTCCTCTGGTCCCAGGCTCTCTGGCTTTGCCCTGCAGGTGCCCAGGTTTTCTTCTTTCTCCACTGCTGTCTGATCCCTCCCTTCCACCTCTTCTCCCACAGGCTCTCCCCGGGCTTCTTCTCCTCCTGGTGCTGCCCCTTCACCTCCAGCCCTGGGGATCCCTTGCTCTGCCTGGGGAGCCCTGGGCTGTTCTGTTACCTTGGTCTCAGCACCCTGCTCCCCCTGCCCAGGGCTCTCCCGGACCCCAGCCTCCCCCTGAGGTGCCCCATCACCCACCTCCCTGCTCTCCTGGCCCTTCAGACCCTGGCCTGACTGGAAGAGGCCCCGGTAGCGCTTCCGATCCTCCACGTGCTTCTTCCTCATCCTCTCCCCCAGCTGCTTCAGCTCCTTCTTCACGGCGGCTGCCATGGAGGGGTCGAGGTGAGCCACGCGCTGGAAGTCCTCCCGTGCCTCTCTCTCATTCCAGACGGCAGCGTGGGCCTTTGCCCGCTTGAAATAGGCCTTGGCATTGTCTGCCAGGAGAGAAGAGCCCTCAGGGGGTGTCAGGCAGCTCAGGGCCACCAGCCACGGGAGCTGGAGAGCCTGGGGAGCAGGGGATGTCAAGCACATGTAGGGTGTGGGGTGGGCACAGCTGCAGGGAGGGCAGGGAGACTTGTGGGCTCTGCACAGGGAGTGCAGGGAACATCATCCTAGTGATGGGTGGGGGCAGACTGGGACATAGGGATCCAGATGACACAGCCACCATCACAGGCAGAGGGACACAGCACTGTCATGACTGGGGGATTCAGAGCATGGAGTCTCTGGGAGCCATGGGCACAGCAGGGGTGGGATCCAGGGCACAGGTACCATTGTGCTTCTGGAGAAGCTCCGTGGTGTGCTCCAGCACCTCGTAGTACTCGCCGAGCTCCAGCTGGCACTGGCAGTAGTTGAGCACCAGCGGTGTGACCAGGCTCTCCAGCTTCAGCCAGCCCTCCTCCCACGGCTTCTCCTGCCCCAGGGCAACCCAGGGCTGCTCAGGGCTGTGTCCATCACCTCCCAGGCACCCAGGGCACACTTTGAGGTGTGACCCAGGCAGGGATGGGGAGGTGTTGGTGCTGCTCACCTTGGCCTGCAGGTTCCTGAGGCAGATGACAGCCTCCTGGTACTTGGCGGCCGCCTCTGCGAACTCCCTGCGCAGGACCAGCCGGTTGCCCTCGCTGTGCAGCACGGGCACTGCTGCCAGCTTCTCCTCCTTGCTCATGGCCCAGGTGTCACGTTTGTACGCTGAGGGGTCCTCCACCTGCCCAAGCAGGAAGAACTGAGCAGCCTGTCCCCACTGTTCCCGCTCTGGCAGCCATTCCCGCCATCCCCTTACCCGGAACAGCTCCATGATGAAGATGAGAGGCTGTGGCGTCCGCTGCAGCTCGTCAAGATCCTCATAGCCCGTGCTGTGGTAGTCAAACATGTTGCCCATGCCACAGCGATGCTTCTGGCCCTCCAGGGGGTCCCGTCCCTCCGCGATCCTCCGCATGCCCCTGGAGACCAGGGCGTACATGCCTGTGTGCTGCAAGGAGGGAGCACCCTGCTCAGCCCTGGGGGTCTGCACCCCTCAACCCCCAGTGCTGAGGCCAAATGACACGCTGTGTTTGCACCAGAGAAGGACAGAGCATCTCTGGGATGCGTGGGTCGGTGTCCTGGCTCTGCAGGAAGGAGGAAAGTGGGCATCTCTGGGTCCCTCACTCACAATGGCGTCGCACCAGAACTCTGCCACCTCCCCAATCCTCATGGAGCTGAGCAGCGTCTCCCAGATCTCCAGCTTGAACATCTTGCCCACGATGATCTCCATGGGCATGCCAGCCTCCCGGCTGTCATCGATCACCGTCCGCTCAAAGTCATCCTTCAGCGTCTGGAAGTGGAAGGTGAACTGGCCCAGAGAGAGCCCAGTGGTGAGACCCCCTTGGCAGCCACCCTGACCTCAGCTGTGGGGTCAAGCCTGCTCCCAGCACTGTGCTGATCTGACTGGCAGCTCTCCCTCCACAGCAGGAGATTGTGTCTCTTGCCCACTTGAGACTGCGAGCAGATGGTCAAATGTCTTAACATCCATCCATGCTGCAGCTCACTGCTCCCTTTGGACCGCCCTTTACAGCCCTGTGCAGAGAGAGCTCTCAGTGTGCTCCAGGACCTGGTGGAACCCACAGTGATCAGAGGCTGGGCAATCTCCCAGGAACAACCCATTGGCACATCTCACTCCTGGATGGCACCTGGCAGGAAAGGCAGATTTCAGTAACCCAGTGGGGCTGCTGAGCTCCAAGGGTGCCAGGGGGAGGGAGGAGGTGTCCCAGGCCCAGTGCAAGGTGAGGTACTGCCAGCTGTCACTGTGAGAAATGTGGCTGCCTGTGCCCAAACCAGCCCCTCCTGCACCCCTGTTGTGAGGGCTCTCACCTTCCCAGACCTGGAGCTGGGCTTGTGAACCATAACGGGCAGGGATGTCAGACCCACTCCCTCTCCCAGGGCTCTGGAGGAACAACCCAGATCACTTACCTTGCTCCCATCCTGCAACCTTGGCAGCTCCCCTTGGCCTCCATGCAGAATCTTCTTTTTGACCCCTTCCACATTCAGCAGGTAGGTTTCTTCCATGGCTGCTCACAGATCACACTCACCCCAGCACACTCTGACCCTTCTAGAGCTCCACGTCTTCCTTAGGTGTCTCTTTCTTGATTATCTGGACAGACACATCGTCTTCCAGGGCTCCTGCTGACCTTTTCCTTTCTGTGCTGGGGGCAGAGCCTTCTTCCCCTGCTTGTGGGTACTGAGAGGGGTGTCCCCTCTAGCACACACTTGCTGAAGCCCCTGGTGTCCTCTGTTGCTTTCTGTAACCGCCCTTCTAATCCTCTTCCCACCCTGTCAGGTTAATCTGGGATTTGCCTGCAGAGTCTGTGAGGAATTACAGGAACTCCCTGATCAGGAGAGCCTCGTTCCTCCCACCAAGTGCCAGCACTTTTGACCCAGCTCCACAAAGAGCACTTTAGGGAAGGAGCCCACCAAAGGTGCCCAGGCATGGCTCTGTGCCAGGGGCTGTGTGGTTGGGAGACCACAAAGGAGCAGACCAGGGCTGAAAAGGAAACTTTATTGAGTTTGGTTTGCAGATATAAGCACTCCTCAAACACAAGAACAAACTCTTACCAGGCCACAGCCCATCAAACCCAAGATTCAATAAGATGCAGAAACCAGCACTGTGCTGTCCTGGGAGGCCAGTGCTGACTACTGGCAGTAAATCTGTTGTTTTGGCTGCTCTCACAGGCATAGTCCAATTCTTTAGCTCCACCAGCCAAAGCCAGCACAGTGGATGTGATATCAGCTCTGGATATGAACCCTGTACTACTGCCCAGCAGCACAAGCAGCAGCAGAAGTGTGTGACTAAAGCAAGGACTTCAGTGTGGCAGGGGACCACCACTTCCAGCCCTGCTCACAAAGACCCAGGCCCAGTGCTCACTTCTCCATGAGGGACTCCAGCTGCTCCTGCAGGGATGCCATCTGAGAAGAGAGAGAGAGATGTTACAGTAAGGCACATCTGGGACCCCAGGCAGCCCCAGCATTTTGGTGTTCTTGCACATCTTCTACCCACAGCAGTGGCTGCTCTCCCTGTGTTGCCTGGAGCTGTGCTTGTGCTCCTTGGGGACAGGACTGGCACTGCCCACAGGGATCTGAGAGTGAGAACCTCCTGCCTTGGTACTGGGCTGGAACAGAGCTGCCCAGGCAGGAAATCTGCCACAACCCTACAGCCACTGCCCTCCTCGTACAGGGGTGCTAACAGGTTTGTGTGTTGTGTTTCACCCCAGGCAGCAATCCTGAGAGCTCTGGACTGCTGACTGGGCATGGTTGGCTCCTCCAGAGGGAAGGCTGCAGTCAACCCTACTCCTTGTAAGTCCTTGGGAAGCTCCAAGCACTACAGATGAGGTACAACCCCACCTGACCTGTAACCTGGAGTTCACAGCAGCTGCTGTGCTAGAATCTTGGGGAACTCTGTCAGGCCCAGCCTAGAGCAGTGCTTGCCCCAGTACCTCCCACTCCACTGGGGGAGTTTCCTCACCTGCTGCTTCTCTCGCTCTTCTTGCTGCTTGAACTCATCCAGCACGGCCTGAAGACGGGTCTGCAGACACAAACATGGAGACCACAGCTACCAGTGTGCTCTCAGCAGAATGGGTGCTGCTGCCACACGTCACATGGTGCAGTGACAACCACCCCCTTGTCTCCTCCAGTTTCACAGATTACTTTGCCCCCACAGGGAAATGCTGGAGTGGTACAGCCACACCACACCTATTTTTAACCCAGCAGGCAAAGGCTCCTGGCTTCTCCAAATCAGCCTGCTGGATCTAATGGCTAGCCAGTGTTAAACAGGTCTGAAGAGACCCCAGGACAGTTCTCACCTTGAGGGCAAGGTTCTCCACTTTCATGATGAGATCTTCCTGGCGCTTCCTCCTGTCTTGAGTTTCCTGGAGTTTACTTTTCAGGTTGTCAATCTGTTTCTGGATGCCCATGGCTGGAAAGGGAGAGTGAGCTCAGACCCAGAGCAGCAGCAGAGCTGGGAAGCACAGCCTGCCTGACATCCCAATAATTCTGCCATGCTCTGCTGGCCACTCACCGATCTGGTTGGACCCCTCATTCTCCTGCTGCTGCCCATCAGACTCATTCAGCTTGTCCTGCAGCTGTCTCTCCAAGTCCTCCTCAGTGTCCATGATGTTCAGATCTTCATCATCATGATGATCCCTCTCATCTTCATCCTCGCTGCTGCTGCTGATATCATTAAATATCTCCCGCAGTTCATCGTGTTCTAGTTAGGGGTAAAAAAGTTAAAACAGAGCTGATGAGCTGCCAGTGCCCTTTGCCTGCCAGGGACCACACCTAGAAATAAAACAGCCTTCCCCACTGCACCTGAAGAGCCATGGCCTTGCTTATGCCCTGACATCCCTGGGGAGGAGATGTCCAGGCTGGTGAGTGAACCGTGGTTGTCCACTTCTTTAGTTTCATCTTCTGCAATGACTTCCCAGCCTGACAGCAGGAACAGGTGAGTCAAGGGAAAAAGAGGAACTTGGAAGATGTTGGAAGAGGCTAAAAATGGCAGATCACTGCCACTCCAACCAGTCTGGCCTTGTACCTATGGACCCCCAGAACGAAACATCCCAGACCTCTTTTCTAATGACTTCTCCTCTACTATTTCAGTTCCTTCTCACTACAACAGCACAGTCCACAAGAAAGGTCACCTTGAGGAAACAATTAACTTTGAACAAGGCAAAGATTAAGCTCCAAAACTTCAGTGCCTCTCGTGTGTTTATGTCCCAGTGTCCTACACCCAGGCAAAGCTCAACTTGCTCTTTCCAGAATCCCCAGGTCACACACGTGTCCTTGTCCTACTCCTGAGCTTTTTTCCCCACTGAAAGGATACGGACACTGACAGCCTCAGCATCGGTGCTCAGGAGACGCTTCACCTCTTTTTCCACATCAGGAGACTCAATATACTGGGCCAGAGAGGGGAAAGAGAACAGAGACACTGTTAAATGCCTTGTACATGCTGCTGGTGCTGGCCAACTACAAGGCTCCACCTCTGTTTCAAGGCTTTCTTATCTTTGTGCTCAGAGTTTGCTCATATTTAACTGTGAAGTAATTTATGCACCCTCCCAAAACCAATCCATTTTTTTTGTACCTTGGTAGGTTGAGTGCTCTCACTTTTCTGTTTATACTATGTGTTTCCTAACTTTCTGTGTCTATGCACAAAGTCCTTGAGGTGTTGACGGTCAACTCAACTGAACTCAAGTGAACTCAAATCCTTCCCATCCCACTCAAAAGAAGGCTTCATTTTTCACTTTTAAATTAGTCAGGAATTTTACTGCAGTGATATCAAATCTCCCCTGTGGGCTACAAGAATGTCTCAAGTAATTTGCTTCCCAAATGTCATGCAAAATCACACTCAACCCTGTTCTCAGAAACTGCAAAGGAGAGAAGAACAAGTCTTCCCAGCCTCAGGGTGCTGCATCTCCCCAACACCTTGCCTGGCTTGTGCATATGCACAGAGACAGTCTCTGAGCTCCATCTGTTGTCACTCCCCCAGCTGAAGTGACAGTGGTACTATTTGGGGAAGGGAATGGGCCGTGCAGAAAGAGATTTAAGCTGGAAAAGCAGGAATGCGTGAAGCCTCATTTCCATGTGAGTCTCTCTTCCTTTCTTCTCTATGAGTAGGAAGAGTTGTGGTGTGGCAAGGCAGCCACAGGAATGAGGTCCAGCAGTACTCTGCACAGAGGACTTTCCCCTCAGGAGCATCTTTGAAAATACAGAGGAAGCACTCAAAGAAGTGTTTAAATCTCCCATCCTACCCTCACCCTCATCTCAGGCAAGGAAAAGTGAACAAATGTTAGAAAACACAGGACTTCTGGACCACTCACAGTTACAGCTCTCATGTCTCTGCCTTCCTAGCCCTTGGGTATTTCATCTGCATCTGGGTGAGAAGCAACTCACCTTCTTCTTAGCTGTCTTCCGGAATCGCCGCTTCCGTACATTTTTCAGGGGAAGAGTGACTGTGACAGAGGGAACAGATTTCATGTGTCAGGCAGATGGCCCAGTGAGAGAAGCACGTATCAGAAGGGAGAAGATCCCTTCTGCAACAGAGAGTGGTGTGGAGAGGAGCAGCAGCACCGCCAGTACCTGGCAGGTGTGAGCCCCCAGCTCAGATGTGGAGTACCGGGGTGGAGGGGCTTGGCACAGCCTCTACTCACTGCCATGGTTCCATATGAATTTCTTCTCTCTGTCCTTGTCCTTCTTTTTGTTTGCCTTGGGGTCAGTGGTCACTGTTTGCTCTTCCAAAGGTGGGTACAGATCACCATCCACAGTGCAAACAAGCATCTGGAATCCCCACAAGGATGTGAAGGAACAGTGACTGTCCACTGCACATTGTCAGCCAAGGGGATTCAGGGGCATGGGGTGTGGGAGACACAGCTGCACCCCAGCTCAGCTGGACACAGCAGCAGTTAAGCTGTCACAAGGACAATCACATTTCACACTTCAGGAATGAGGTTTCTAAACACCGAGTGGAATGGGGAATTTTAAACTCCTAATGCTGTGAGATACAAGAATTGGGCATGTTTTAATGGGTGTCCAGTTGCCAAAGTATACAGGGGTTTTCCTAGAGGGGGAGCAATGACTTAAGCTGTTGGTGCAGGCAAAAAGGACAGGTCATACCTGGCAAATATCTGCTGTCTTGTAGAAGGTTTTCTTGTCAATGGTTTTTAAGCTCTCGATGATGCAGGGCAGATCCACCAGCTTAGCTGCCAGTGGCACCCTGTCCACACGGACAATCCCATGGCGCCCGTCCGCTGGGGAAAACCAGGGGCCAGGTCAGTGCTGTGCCTCAACAGCCACCCCGGGAAATACAGCCCTGGGCAGCAGGAACTTCACAGGACAGCACGTGCAGGTGGCACAGCTTCAGCTGTGGACAAGCAGAGGTGCCCAGAGCAGATGCTCACCATGCCCTGGAGCTGCTCACTCACCGTGCAGCTCAATGGTGAGCCTGTCCTTCAGGTTGACATTCCCAGACTGGACTGCTCGCCGCACAGTCGAGGCATATTCCTGAGAAGGGAATGCTTCAGGACCTGGTGTGCTTCCTCCAAGAGTTACTGAACACTTCTGCCCAATCTACCCAGCTTTAAACACCTGCCATCCACATGGTGGACAGCAACTGCAAGACCCTCCTCCCAACACCATGTTAATGTGGCTCTGCTATTCCCAGTGCTCTCCACACCCCTGGCTGTGACAGTGGTGTGAGGTCCCTGACAGAGACACCTGCCAGAGCTCCACAGCACTGTAGAGCTCCACTCACCAAGCCCTTGTGTTCCCAGCAGGACACAGTCTCAAAGAATCCCAGAAAAACTGGGGTTGGAAGAAGAGATCATCCAGTCCAACCCCCTGCCAAGGCAGGGCTACCCGAAGCAAGTGATACACAGACACATCCGGGCGGGTTTGAGATGTCTCCAGAGAAGGAGACTCCACAGCCTCCCTGCCCAGCTGTTTCAGTGTCCTGTCACTCTCAATGGAAAATTCTTCCTCATGGTGAGGCAGAAATTGTGCTTTATTTTATCATCCAGTCGCTGGGCACCAGAAAGAGTCTCAGCTTTAAGCACATAACAAACAGCAACAAAGGCACGTATAGCCACTGCGAATAATGAGCCAGTACTTGTCAAACCTTTACAGAAAGGTCATCCCAAACCCTCTCGGTTGTCTCTGAGCCTCCTGCTCCCAGCGCCAGGAGCACCTCTCTAGGGAAGGCCGTGGACAACCCGTTCAAAAGGCTGGGAAGGGGCTACCCAGGCCCCAAAGCACCCAGCCTGCTTCCACAGCCCAGAGCCGCAGCTTCCCCACCGCCTTGTTACCGCCTGGGGCAGGCGGTGCTGGCCGGCCAGCCGGGCTGGGCCCGGTGCAGCCCGGTGAGAACGGACGGACCGAGCGCTTACCGGGGGCAGCCGCAGCACGAACTGGCTCTCGAGCTCGTGTGGAGCATCGTCCTTGCCCTTGCTCATACCGCCTCCGCCAGCTCCGCCACAAACACACGGTCACGGCGCCCAGGGAAGGCTCCCGCACGGAGCCCCCGGCCCAGGCCGGCTGCCCGGCGCCCCCAGCCCCGCTCCGCTCCGGTCGGTCCCGCCCCGCGGAAGCCGAGCCCGACGCGCCGCCCCTTCCGCTCCCTCCCCGTTCCGGCCCCGCTCCGGTGCCGCTGGCCATGGGGGCCGGGTTCGGCGCGGGGCTGGGGCTGGCCCTGACCTCCAGCGCTTTCATCGGTGGCAGCTTCGTCCTGAAGAAGAAGGGGCTGCTCCGGCTGTGCGGCCGCGCCCGGGCAGGTACGGCCGCTCCCGGGGCGCTGCTCCCGCTGGGTCTCCCGAGGGTCGTGACCAGAGTTTTGTTTGGCTTCATCTGAGGTTTCTCGTTTGTTTCCTCCGCACTCAGGGCAAGGAGGGCACGCGTACCTGCGAGAGTGGCTTTGGTGGGCAGGGCTGCTGTGCAGTAAGTACCGCGCTCAGACTGTGTTACCGCTCTTATCATGGGATCACGGAATGGTTTGGAGACCTTAAAGATCATCTCGTTCCAACCCCTCCCGTAGGAACACCCACTATCCCAGGCTGCTCCAAGCCCTAATGTCCAACCTGGCTTTGAGCACTTCCCGGAATGGGGCAGCCACAGCTCCTCTGGGCACCCTGTGCCAGGGCTTCACCACCCTCACAGGGAACAATTCCCCCTTATCCTGTCACTACATGCCCTTGCAAAAAGGCTCTCTCTCTCCCTCTCTCTTTCTTGTAGTCTCCCTTCACATACTGGAAGGCCACAGTCAGGTCACTCCAGAGCCTTCCCTTTTAAGAGTGTGGTTGTGGTTGTTCCCAGTCACTTTCATGTTTTGTTACTACCATTTTTGTTTGACTGGTTGAGTTTTATCCAAGTTTCTGATGATGATGTTGATCTCATTGTAATTAAGCTATTCTAAAGTCTTGTGCATTACCAAGTTTCTGTGCTAAGCAGGAGCTGAGGAGCTGGTTTAGCTGGGTGGGGTTAAGTGCTTCAGAAGTGGCCTGCCCTGAGGATGTAGTAATATTGGCACATCCAGCACCGTGTGCAGCAATTTCAGCAGCTTTACTTTACACTTTTCAATGTCAATAGCCAACTCTAACTGATTTACCCTTTAAAAAGCTGTAAAAGCTGTTCTAGGAAAAGGACAGACACCTTTCAGCTTTGTAGAAATTATGGAAATACTTTTCTGTAGTTGCTGCTCACTGTAGAGGCACATGTGACTAAGGATCACTGTGCATAACACTGAGCCTTCTCTTCCCAAGAGAAGGTGCTGGTGCTGTTCTTTTATGCTTGCTCAACATACCTCAGAGAAACAGCATGCTCAGGAGGAAGCTGAAGCTTTTCTGACTGCACTCAAACTTGTATTGTGGTGAATTGCTCCCACTTTGATGCTCACAGGAGTTTCTCTTGCAGTGGGAGTTGGAGAAGCCGCAAATTTTGCTGCCTATGCCTTTGCCCCTGCCACACTGGTAACTCCACTGGGTGCTCTGAGTGTCCTTGTTAGGTAAGCAGCCTCAGAAACAGCCTCACTTCACCTCCTTTAGTGATGAAAGCAGTTGCTCTGCTCTCTTCCTTCAGGTATCCATTTCTTGTCCTAATTGGTTTTGGATTTTTTTTTTCAGTGCAGTTCTGTCTTCCATCTTCCTGAATGAGCAGCTGAATGTTCATGGGAAGATTGGCTGCATCCTGAGTATCCTGGGCTCCACTGTGATGGTGATCCATGCTCCACAGGAAGAAGAGGTTTCCAGCCTGGAGTCAATGGCAGAGAAGCTGAAAGATCCAGGTACTAAAATAAAAGGATTTCTGTTGACTTCAGGCTAATGACAGTAGAAGGTGGGACACAACTTGGATAGATGGGAAAAGACTGAACTGAATGGTAATTGAGCTGTTTCTTGTTATGCACACCCCATGGAATCATTACTAGTTACCAAGTGGGCTGTTTTTTTTACTGTCTGTGATGTATAGATGCAAGAAGTGAGGAGCAAGGAAATGAGGTGCAGCTGTCAGCAGAAGAGATTGGCCTTTGGCAGTGCCAGGACTTGCAGAGGGAATTCCTGTACATAAGGGTGGTAGTGGTGTGGCTGAGAGAAGACAGGAGGAAATTCAGGCAGAAGAACTCAAGGCAAAAGAATTCAAGGAGTTGTGCCCAAGATCAGGTAGTCCTGGTGTTAATGTTAGAGGATGAATCAAGTCACAAGGATATGATGTAGGCAATAGCACAAATGGCAGAATAAGCCAAAAGAGATGGAGGAAGGCAGCATAAGGAGAGGAGCAAAGCAGAGTAACAGCAGATGTTGCTGCTCATTAGGGGAAGCACTGCTAGGGCACTCCTGTGATGTGGCACTTTTTATCCCACCAGTCTGCAGAGTTCAAACACAGCTTCCCAAGCCTTCTGTCACCTTCCTGGGCCTCCTGCTGGACTGGTCAACAGCCCCCCAGCTATGTTAGTGCTGTGGAGCCTGGCAGTGCCCCTGCCACTCCCAGCAGACTGTATCCCCAACAGCCTGACTTGTGATCACACTGTAATGAGCTGTTGTTGTCTCTGCAGCTTTGCTCAGGCTTTCCAACCCTGTTCCCCTCAGATGGAGGCCAGAAAGGCTGATGGGGCAGTTACCTGCCTGTCCTCCATCTCCACTTGCTATTCAGTCATATCTGTCACTGGTGCTGCTGTGTTCTGATGGGAGTTCTTGAATTCTTCTTTCCCCAAGGATTCATTGTATTTGCTGTGTGTGTCCTGGTGAGCTCCCTTCTGCTCATCTTTGTGGCTGGACCCCGTTATGGACAGAGCAACGTCCTGGTTTATGTTTTGGTCTGCTCTGCCATCGGCTCGCTGTCCGTATCCTGCGTCAAAGGCCTGGGGATTGCCCTGAAAGAATTATTCTCTGGGAAGCCAGTCCTGAAGGAACCCCTGGGCTGGGTGCTCCTGGTGTGCCTGGTGATCTGCATCAGCATCCAGATCAACTATCTGAACAAAGCCCTGGACATTTTCAACACCTCTGTGGTCACACCCATTTACTATGTGCTGTTCACCACGGCAGTCATGACGTGCTCAGCCATCCTCTTTAAGGAGTGGCAGCACCTGGTGCTGGACAACATCATCGGCTCCATCAGCGGCTTCCTCACCATCGTGTCCGGCATCTTCCTCCTGCACGCCTTCAGGGACATGCCCTTCACCCCCAGCCTCCTGCCCCTCTTCCTGCAGCCAGCCAGGGCAGACCCACACCCGCCCTGGAGCAGTGCAGACAGACATCAGTCCTGTCAGCACCAGCCTCTGCTGCCCTCGGAGGACAAGGGCTCTCAGAGTGCAGAGGAGGAGAAGTGAAAGCAGGTGAGGAAGCATCTGAACTGCTGGCTTCCTGCTCCCACTGCCAAGGCTGAAGGTGCTGCTGCAGGAGCAGGAGCTGTGAGTTACCCTCTGCCTGTCCCAGGTATGACCATGCTGACAGGAGGCTGACAGGACCAGCAGCCTCCTTGTGGTACAGACAGGAGCCCTGGGAACTGCCCCATTCCTAGCATCCTGTGCTTCTTCACTCTTCTTTTGTGAAGAATTAATTTGCCCTCATCAGGACTCAGAGCTCAGCTGTGCAGAGAGAAGCCTGCAGCACTAACACAAGTGCTAACCCTGACTCCGTGGCAGATCACACATCTGGGGAGGCTCACACTGTTTTTTAAACCCAGAATTAACAGTTACAGAATGATCTAACATGGTGCTAAGGTTGCACAGAGAGAAGATGGATGTCTGGCTTTAAAGGTGACATTCAGAGAGTATTAATGCAAAAATTCCTCTGTCAAGTACTTGGTTTTGCTCACTCTGCTAGAATTTATTTACAGATTCACATCCAAAAACAGAATACAGCCCAAACTGGGAAACTTCAATGGTGCTGCCACAGGCTGCTGTGGCTCTTACAGAGGGACCAACCTCTTCGTGCAATGTCTGCTGTGCAGGTTGATGAAGCTTCCTGTGTTCTATTAAAAACTGATCTGTTCAGTTACCAAGTGCTGAGTGATACATTTATACCAAGAGCTGGGTGAACATTGGAAGGCATGGAGGATCACAGGGTTAGGAAGAACTCTGTGAGTGCTCCAGAGAAACTCAAGTTAGGACAGGAAAGGGAGTCACCTGCTGTGGGAACCTAGTCTTTAGCCTATTGAGGTAAGTTTCTGACAGATAACTAGACAGCTGTGTCCTCACTGACATGGGTTTATATCTGCATAGCTGCTGAACACATCCTGAGTTTGTTCCCAGGAAGGCTGCTGGCTACAGGACACCCATGCTGGGAGCTCACACGCTCTGTCCAGCAGCCCCTGCAGTGGGTTGTGTGCAGAACTGCTTTACCAGGCTCCTGTGTAGAGCTCCAGACCACTGCCAGGGTCACTCCAGGCTTCCCAGAGCCCTGCAGCATATAAGCACTGCTGAAATGCTGCTGCCTTCCCAGAGAGCTGAGCAGTAGTTGGTTGTTTTTCCAGTTTGAAGCTCCTGTTTGTGTCCTGGGGGCAGAGGTCCAGACACACCCACAGGCCTCCTGCCAGTGACCTCCACAGGTGAAGGTGCATGAGGTTATAAAGCAGCTGGTTAGTTATTCCCTGCATTTAGTCTCTCTGAAGAAACTACTCTCCAGGACAGCAGGAGCTGTTAACCTTTTGGGGAAAAAGAGGAAAGGCCACAGCCTCTCCCAGAAACAAGTCTGATTCATGAGACCAAATTATTTGAGCAACAGTTAGAATTCAGAAAAGGCCTTCTAGCCAGAAGACAGTTATGTCTCCTTCCTACTAATTCTGCCATAAATAGGATAACTGGGAAGGAGAGGAAGTGACAAGAAGGCCAGATTTTCCATTCTCAGTAGCGATTTTTCTGAAAAAAGGAGAATCTCATATTAAAAATTGACCCAGTTAATATTTATTACATTTACCCAGGGAAAGCAGTTAATGGAGCAAGTCAGCATCGACAGAGTTGTGCTGCAGTGTGAAAATTGGTCACTTGGCCATATGAACGATTTACCTATGGAAGCCTGGAAGTATTTTCCAGCAGTGGCACTGCCTGGGATGATCACTGTTCCCAACACGCTCTTGTGGCTCAGGGTGCCTGTCCCAGCCTGCGCAGCGCAGCCAGCGTGCCTGGGGTGGCTGAGGGGGTGCCCAGGAGGGCTGCTTTGTGCAGCACTGCTTAAGGCGGGCTGGCCTCACCCAGAGCCGAGCTTCCCATCAGCGCTGGGAGCATCCGTGAAACGAGCATCAGCACCCTCTGCTCGGCCGAGGGGCACGTTCCAAACGCTCCCTGCGTGGCACCGGGGTGCCGGCACAAAGGTGGCCGCTGGCCCGCAGGGCCGGGAGCAGCACATCACCCCGACGTGCAGCGTCCTTGTGTCTGTTGTGGGCTCTCATCTGGCTGCGACTTCCCCGAGACTGGCATGTAATCAAATCCTAACCCCCCGAGCTGATCCTGGCTCCTTGGGGCAGCGGAGTTACCAGGAGTGGGCATGGGCGAGGGCCTGGCCTGGCGGGCACTGGGTCCGGCTCAGTCGGACAGGCTCTCCGAGAAGGCCGACTTGGACTTCTGCGTCTGCTCCAGCCGGTTCAGGATGAACTGGCTCGTGTCGATGAAGCGCTCCACGCAGTTCACGAAGCACGTCTCGGCCCGGCTATCCAGCTTGGGGCCCGGCTTGTCCATGCACTTCTCCTGCACACAGCGGGGTCCCGTTGGTCCCGGGGGCACCGCAGCCCGACCCTCCCCACCCCGCACCGGGGCCGTGCCTCTGGGCATCTCCCGCCCTCGGACACGCTCCCGCCACCTCGGGACCCCGATCCTCTCGGGACCCTCACCCCACCTCGGGCGCATCCGACCGCTCCCCACGCGCGGCTCTGCCCTCCCCGCCGCTCCCGGAGAGCCGCCCCCTCCCGCTCTGTGCTCACCGGAGCTGGGGCTGCTCCCACGGCGGCTCCATTTTGTCCCCATCAGCCTCCTCCCCCCGGGGACAAAGGTCTGCGCGGCCTCCCAGCCTGCCCCACCATCGCGACCGGGTCACCGGAGCCGGCGGCCCTGCCCGCCGCCCGTACCCAGCAGAGCTCGGTCATCTGGTGCACCAGCTGCTGGAAGCGCTGTTTCTGCGTCTCCACCTCGATGAAGCGCTGGAGCTGGGGGTCGGCCCCGCCCAGCCCGGCGGCGGACGGCGGGTCCATGGCGCTCCCGGTGTCCCCCCGGTCCCTCCCGGTGCCGCCGCGCCGCGACCTTCACGTGTCGCCGGTGCCGCGCCCGCCCTTTCCGCCCGCGGCGCGCCTGCGCGCCCGCCCGCCGCGCGCCCCCTGCCGGCGGGGCGGAGCGGCCGCAGCCGGGGAGGCCATGGAACCGTTTTATTGTCCGGGGAGCGGAGCGGGGTGTGATGAGGCTCCGGGGATGCGATGGAGCTCCGAGGCGGTGATGGAGCTCTGAGCATGTGACGGAGCTCCAAGGGGCTGATGGAGTTCTGGGGATGTGATGGAGTTCTGGGGTGGTGATGGAGCTGCGCGTGATGGAGCTCTAGGGATACGATGGAGCTCCAGGGGTGTGATGGAGCTCAGAGCACGTGATGGAGCTCCAAGGTGCTGATGGAGTTCTGGGGTGGTGATGGAGTTCTGAGCACTCGGTGGAGCTCTAAGGCACTGATGGAGTTCTGGGGTGGTGATGGAGCTCTGAGTGTGTGATGGAGCTGTGGGTGCAGCCGGGGGGTCCCCCAGGCTCCTGCACGCCCGTGCTGTGTCCATGAGGACTGTGCCAGCCGGTGTGCGGGTGTGTCCCGCTGGGCAGTCAGTGGCAGAGCTGGGCAGGGTCAGTGGGCAGTGCCTGTGGTCAGCACTCCTCGTCAGCCATGTCCAGGATGCTGCTCAGCAGCATGGTGAAGGTGGGGCGCTCCTCAGGCTTCTGTGGGGCGAGAGGGGAGCCTGGCTGGAGCCTATGTCTGCCCCAGCCATACCTTGGGGAGCCCCGCCAGGGTGGCTGGAGGTGTCACCAGGGGTGGAAGCCACTCACCTCGTGCCAGCAGCTGTACATGATGGCATAGACCCGCTCCGAGGCCGCCTGCGGCCGGTACAGGCGCAGGCCTTGGATGACGTGCTCGGTTGTCTCACTGTTGTTAAACCTCTCGTAAGGCATCTTTCCCAGGGAGTAAACTTCCCACATCAGGACGCCTGTTGGGGGGAACAGCACGGAGAGCTCATGGCATTGGAGCACCTGTGCCTGCAGCTGGTTTGCAGAGGAGTTCCCAACCTCCAAATCACCAATGCTGTGCCCTTACCAAAGGACCAGACGTCAGACTTGCTGCTGAACTTGCTGTACAGCAGCACTTCAGGAGGAGACCACCGCACTGGAAACTTGGACCCCATGGAGCTCGTGTACTCATCATCTAGCACATACCTGCAGCAGGAAAATGGATCAGGGTGCCTCACCTGGATTTCACATTTCCCTCCTCCACACAACTGACCAAGCTCAAAAGGAATGGGCAGCTCAGAATGACCAGAGGCTGCAGCTCTGCATGGGTTTCAGCAGTAGATGTGTTAGCCAGGATTGCAGAAGAGATTTGCTGACAGGGAAGCACAGCAAAAAGGGGATGTGCAGAGAAAGCTGCAGCCAGGAGACTTGGGGGTGGGAAAGAAAATACAGAGAGAGAAAGGAAAGGGCTAGGGAAAGTAGGAAAGGGATGGTGGGAAGTGGAGAGGCAGAAGGTTGAGCCAGCAGATGAAATGGGAAGAGAATGGTAAAGCAGAGCTGGAGGTGGTGGGGACAAAGACTAAAGTGTAGAATTGGTGGAAGGAGGAGGTGGGGTACTGAGACAGGAAAGTGACACAGACACATCTACCAGACCTGGAAAGACCAAAATCTGACACTTTCACAATTCCTTGGTCGTTCACCAGACAGTTTCGAGCAGCCTGTGAATGGAGAGGTGGAGGCAGTTACTTCTACCTGCTCTTGTCTCTCCCATCCCCCTGTAGCAGGTGAACTTCATCTCATCCTCACCCACTGACCACTTCACCTCACTTTGTCCTGCAAGTTCACCTGGACTGGGGCAAGCTAGAAAGCCCTCAGCAGAGAGCAACTGAGGCCTCCAAACATCCTATTTATCTATGTAGGGGTGGCTTCCCCGGTGGGATTTGCCTGAAAAAAGCAGCCAAAGCCCTACCAGGTCTCTGTGCAGGAACTGCTTGGATTCCAGGTACTCCATAGCTTCACAGACATCCTTGCACATCTCCAGCAGCTGGGCAGGCTGGAAGCGCTGCCGTGTTTCCCTCAGGAAGTTCAGGAGGCAGCCATTGGCCATGTACTCGGTGATGATGAAGATGGGACGCTGCTTAGTGCAGACCCCATAGAGCTGCACCAGCTTCTCGTGAGACAGGTTCCTGTGTTGGGGACAAAGACAAGTTTGAGCATCTAGAAAGCCAGGAAAAAGGAAATACCTGTGAATAAGGAGAGTTTGGAAAGGGAAGGTGCTTCTGGCCCAGATGACAGTGGAAAACCTCACAGAGGAATCAGCACAAAATCAGTGGGATCTTGGATGCATTTTTCAGAGTATGGGAGTGCCCAAGACTGTCCCTGCACACCTCCCAGGAGCGCAGCCATTCTGGTAAGGAGCATCCAGCACTGCCCTGCATGGTGCTCACCACTTACATCATGACTTTGGCTTCATCAATAAACTCGTCCTCTGACATGGAGCCCTCCCTGATCATCTTGATGGCAACATTGTACTGGCCTCTCCATTTCCCATACTTCACAACGCCAAACTGCCCCGTGCCCAGTTCCTTCAGGAAGGTCAGATCCTTGGGGTCAATCTCCCAGGAGCCTAGGACAAGAGTGTGAGTGTAATGTGGGTCAGGTGACCTCCGTGCACAGTGCTCCCAGTCAACCGATCTAGCAAGCCCAAGGAAAGCTCACAAGCATTTGTGGCCTAAAAAATCATCCACAAAATCCACAACATCTGAGACCTGTAACTCCAGGGAATGGGAGCAAGGTAGCTTGTAGAGCCTTTTGGTCAATACTGTCACCAGAGAGCAGTTGGGAAGTGGTTCCTGAGAAGGCTATGAGCCATGGGACAGCCAGGATCCCAGCCTGGGAAGGCTGCTGCCAGCAGAAACAAACCCTTTATTTAACCAGGGAACCATGAGGTAGCTCAGGCTGGCTTACCATAACCAAGGCCAGCTGTGGAAGGAGCATTTTTCTTGTGCTGAGACACGGGGTACTTGAGTCTGGATATGAGCCCTGAAACACAGCAGCAGAGATTGCCACTCTAGGCTTACCTGCTACATTCCAGCAGGGAACACAACTCCTGCCTTTGGCACAGGCAGGTGGGGGTGCCAGAGCAAATACTGCTGGCTTCACTCTGTCTCCAGAACACTGACCTGCAGAGTTGTGCTGGTGGTAGGTGATAAGCTCTGGGATGCTGTTGAAGAGGTGTTTTTCTGCCAGGTAATACTGATTCTGGGGGGTGCAGCAGACGACATAGTGGCGGATCGTGCCTTGGGGGTCTCTGGAGAGGGAGAACATGAGGTCAGTGCCATGGGGAGGAGAGGCAGAGGGTGAGGGGTGCCTGGAGGGGCCCTCTGAGAGAGGAGCAAGCTGTTCTTAGAGCCACTTACACAGAGGACTTGGCATAGACGGAGACAGTGTATTTCCCAGTCTTGCTGGTGGAATCTCGGACAATGAAGCCCCCTTCCTTACCCTAAAACAGAAAGGGAAAAGGGCACTGGGTGTTTGTGGGGACTGTGTGTGACTGTAACAGGCAGAACTTGAAGTGAGTGAAGATCACAGCATGGCTGGAAAGGATGCAGTGAGTCAGAGGAATCCTATTTCCAGTCCCTGCATGGGAGGCAGTCTCCTGAAGTGGCTGCCTGGAGGAGCTCACACTGGGATAGGGAAGGTTCCTGGGGCTGTTGGGGCAACACTCCTCTCCCAGAAAAGCCAGGGTTGGTCCCATGCTGGACACAATGTGAGAACAGCCCATGGAGGGCTGCTGTGTAGACCCAGCCTTGGGAGGCAACACTTACCTCCTGTTTCAGCAGTTGCTCTGCTTGGCTCCGAGTGATATTCTTTGAGTACCACCTGGAACAGGGACACAGCCATCAGGGAGATCTCCACAGCCACCTCTGTCCCCAGCCCAAGCTGACCCTGGCCCAGCCAGGACAGGCAGTGCAAAGAGCAGGGCAGGGATGGCTACCAGGGCCTGGAAGCTGTCAGAGGATGTGAAAGAGGGAGAATAATGACCCAGCCAGGCTGGGCTCAGGGGCTGTGTAGGGTAACAACCAAATGGAAAATGTTTCCAACCAAGTGCAACTCGCCAGGTGCCTGTGCCCTCTCTTACTCAAAAATCTCCAGGGAATTTCTGGTTTCAGTGACGTAGTTGCTGGGGATGTATCCTTCCCTCCTGCAGGAGAAAAGGGCAGGTCACACTCTGATGGAGGAGGCCAAGGGGAAAGGATATTCCTGTCTCAGGAGTAGAAATGGGCTCAAAAACTTTGATGCAAACCCATCTGGGAAGGGCTGACACCACAGTTGGTTTCAGCCTCCTCCCCCTCCTCCCCAGGGCAGCCCACAGATGGGCAGACAGCCTGTCCTCACCCGAGGGGTGCCCAAGGGGTGTGTTTGCCCACCAGTGCCTGAGCACCAAGGCAGGGCGACATTGCAGAGCCACAGCCATGGGCAGTGGGAGCTCTCACCCGTTCTTGTCAAGGGCTTTCCACCAGGGCAGGTGGCTCTCCTCTAGGATGAAGTACTCCTCGCCCTTGTGCAGCTGCAGGTCCTGGGCGTTCATTGGCTCGTAGTTGTAGAGGGCCACCACCTTCTTCATCTCCCCTGCTGTGCTGGGGGCTGGCTCGGGAGGCAGAGGCTTCATCACCATCTTCCCACAGGGAGAGGGAGATTGTGGGACATGATCAGGCTGGCACACACACCACGTGAGACCCTTCCCAGGCCTGGGAGGGCAGTGGTCTTAGGCAAGGTCAGTGCAGTGTTTGTCTCAGCTCTCCCGTGTATCTCTACCAGAACACCCATTTCTTCTCCCTGAACTTTTTATCAAAACATTTTTCCCCATCTCCACAAAAAGGCGTTTTCTCTTTACCTTTTGGGTTAACCTGTGACTCCTCCAGCCTACATCAGGGATTTAATCTCTCTGGGAAACCTCAGGGTTGAGATCTTTTGACTTCCCTATAGGTCTTTGGACTCCATCCCCTGCTTCAAGCTCCTTCTCCCTTAGGTCACCATCTTGATCTCCCTCCCCAGAACAGAGTCCTGGCCTGTACATCTCTGAGCAGTCATTAAACATGTTGGCTTTTTCCAGGTAGATCTTTTCTCCAACACTTTGGAGCAGCAAACCCTGACGTTGGCCTTTACCTGGTCCTCCTCAGGAGTTGGGGGAAGGGGCTTCTTTGTCTTGCGATGTGACCGCCCGACTTTTAAACCTTCAGAACAGAGGAGGGGCCAGGGTGAGAAAAGATCCCTGGCTGTGTGTGCAGCGGTCCCCAGGGCAGGGGGACAAGGAAGTGGGAGGGTGCCTGGTGTCTTACTGCCATTCCTGCTCTCCAGAATCTGGCAGCCCATGGCGTTCTTGGCTGTCTGGGAGCAGCACAGGTACTGGCCGTCGATCCAGAAGCAGGGGTGGTACTTCTGGACCAGGTCGCTGTTGTACCGAATCACTGTGGCAGAGGAGGGAAGGTGCGTGTGACCCAAGGCTGTGTCCCCAGCCTGCTGCAAGAGCTCTCTGCTCCCTCAATGCAAGTGGTCAGCTGCATTAAATCATTTCCTCTCAGCTGGGCTGCAGTCCTCTGAGCCCTGATGTTCAGGTTTCTAACCACTCTTGTTTCAGTGCTGTGGCCATGAAGGCCCTGTGCCACAGGGAAAGGCCAGGCTTGGCTCTCAGATCTGATTTAAGCTTTTGAGCAGCTCTGCAAAGGGGCATGAGCATGCTTGGAGCCAGTCACAGAAGGACCTGGCCCTCCTGCCATCCAAAATATCCAAGGCTGCTCTGGCCCATGGATCACAGCTCTTTCCAGCCCTTTTTTTCCCAGAAGTGGGGTGGGAGGCCAGTGCTGTGCCTGGCTTTTCCATGGGAAGAGGAGGGCACTGCCACCACCCTGTGCCTGCTCAGAGGCAAAAAGGCAGCATTTTCTCTCCTTTCCCTGTGGATTCTACACTGGCTTGAGCTGACAGAGCAGCCCTCCTCCCTCAGCAGGGAAGTGGGGAGAGAACTGGCTGCTCTGCTGGGGCTCTTGTGAGATAACCAACTTCCCCGTTATCAGCCTGCCCCTCTTCCGCCTTGCTCGAGCCAACTTCCCCGTGTCAACTCAAGCAGCTAATCCCACCCTACCAGCACAAAGCCACAGAAACACACACACACAACACCAGGAGGCACATACAGCTCCAGCAGACTTTGGGTGGTCGGAGCCCCTTGCCACAATGCTGCTGCAACACACTCCCAGCTTGATGAGAGAGCACCCACCCAGCTCTGAGCATTAGCTCAGCAACACTGAGGAAGGCTTGAAGTGGTTTGGGGAAGATACTCCATGGCTCCCAGAGGCTTGTGGTCCATGTTTCCTAAAGCACATGTGAGGGCACCCAACCCTCACATGCCAAGGCAGCACAGCTATATGGCCACATCTGCTATTTCCTCTTGCCCTCAACGATTTCTGAGCCTGTTTGAGCTGCTTTGGAGCAGGTTTGTGAGAAGGCAAGGAGCCTCAGCCGAGGTAGCTGTGGTGCTGCAGAGGGTGGCAGTGTCCACCTGTCCCAGGCAGGAGCAGCTAGCTCTTCCTCAGACACGGGACAGGTAACCACAACCCAGCCAGCCCTGGAGCCTGCACTGTGGGTCAGGCACAGGCCCAGCTGTGCCTGTGTTGGCTTCCCAAGGGAGCTGCAGAGCCTCCGCACTCACCGTTCTTCAGCTGATGGATCCAGCGCTTGCGCAGCTCTTCCGTCGGGGAGAAGATGTAGAGGGGCCCCTCGTCATAGACCACCTGCAGGAACATTCACCTCAGTACCGCGGGCAGGGCTCTCACGGCAGGCATGGGTGGAGCCGAGCCTTGTGGCCACCCCGAGCCAGCCCTGCCGGTGTCGGCTGGCCCTGCACGGTGCTCGCGGGACCGTGACAAAGAGGTTAAAAATAAGCCCCCTCCCCCGAGACTTTCCACTTCCTTCTCTGACTTTCGGAGTGCCGGGGGTGCACAGGGTGCCAGCAGGGCAGGCACCTGGGCTGGGGGCTGAGTGTGCAGCCAGCATCCCTCCAGCATCAGCCAGCGGACTGAAAGGGGCAGGACAGAGCTCAGAAGCAGGCTTCCATCCTTAACAGAGCTGGCTCGGGGCTCAAAGAGGCTCACCAGACTGTTCCAGCAGTGTGGACAGCAGCAGAGTGTCTCCAAGCAGCTGAGTGACACCTGGCACCGGGGCAGTGATGCCATGTTTGACCCCAGGCCCCTGTGGGTTCCTCCCCTCAGAATCTGCCACCAGGCAGAGTGAACCAGCAAAGAGGGTGCAGTGAAACTTACCTGGAAGGGGTAGGGGAACCGTTCGATGATTGAGATCTGCTCCATGTTGTTGTAATCCTCCCCTTTCCTCTGCAAGAGAGAGGCAGAGATGGATGCTGCCATCCTGTTGCTCAGCTGCTGGCATCTCCACTGAAGCAGGCCCACAGCTTTTTGCATGCCCCTGCTCTGCATCAAGCCAGACCCCTGGTACAGTGTGGACACAGCCCCCCACACCAAGCAGGGCTGTCCCCCACTGCCACCACCCCAGGGACCCTCCTCACCGGGACCTGTCGCTCAGGGGGAGGGTTGTTTTCAGGTGCCACTGTCTCCACACAGGTGATCTTCTCAATGTCCACGGAGCCCTTCTTACTGCCCCGGCGCTGCAAGAGACAGTCTTGGTTCAAATGGTCACCAAGTAGAGACCTGGAGAGACTCAAACCAGCCCCTCTCCCTGTCAACCACCCCCTGGGCTACGCGCTGGCAAGGGACAGCTGGTGACCCCTGGACACTGGCATGGCGCAGCCCCTGTGGCTATAGACTCACCCCCCGCTCAAAGTCATACTCATAGTAGGACAGCTTGCTCTCTGTCAGCAGGAACAGGCGCTTCTTGAAGTTGAGGGGAGATGTTTTCTTCTTTTGCTGCGAGCGCTTCAAGAAGATGCTCTCCAGGATGACACTGGCCATGTCAACCCCTGGTCTCCCCCGTACTGTGCTCACCGGCTTGCTGTGGGGAAGACAATGCTGACACGGCGTTCGCTCAGCCCAAAACCTGCTGGACCTCACTCAGTGCACTCTCCCCCTTGCCCCAAGGGCAGACAGGGGTGCTGGGACCCCCCAGGCGGGGGGAAGCAGCCGCCGAGGGGTGACGGCAGGTCAGTGTGGGTTGTTTGTGAAGTGACCTCTCCCACACCAGCCTGCAGGGCAAGCCACCACCCCCAAACGGCTCCTTCTGCTGAAGAGGCCCCTAGGATATGCAAGATGGACAGAGAGCTGGAGAAAGAGAGAAACGGGGGAAACTTGAAGCCCCGGGGAGGAGCGCGGAGCCAGCTGTGACACCCCGCAGGAGCTCCTCCCCTCGGGCTCTGTGCATGTGAGCCTGTGTGGGCTGTTTCCTCCTGCCCCACCGCAGCCTCTTCGTGCTGGGGACGTGCTGACTTGGCAGCGTGCAAGGGTTGGTCACGGGAGACCAGTCCCTAAAAAGCTGTGGGTAGGTCCTGGCCCTGAAAAGTCACAGTGCTGCCAAGAGCATGGAGTCATCCTTCCCCTGTGTGTCCACGGAGCCTGCAGGAGTGCAGGCATGGAGCTCAACTCCCCTTCCTCCCCTCTGAGCCGCACTTGTCAGTGGCCAGGCTAGAAGGGCTGCCTCCAGCCAGCAGGCAGAGGGGTTAAATTCTCTCCCATCCATCAACAAAATTCCCCTGCACCTCTCCAGGGTAGGGCAGTGCAGGAAAGGGCTCATGAGAGCCCTGCCTTCCACTGCTGCCCAGCCTTTAGGGACTGGAAATCGTCCTGGCGCATCTCTTGGAGCAGCCCGTGCATCTCACCCCATCCCTCCATGCTGTGCGCAGGAACAGTGACCCCCAGGCAGGCCCAGCACCCCCCAGAGCCACGTGGCTGGAGCTGTGGGCTGTGACCAGCACCTGACTGCAGTCTGGGGAGCTGATGAGTGAGCTGTGCAGAGCCCCTCCTGAGCTGTGAGCTCCTGGAGCCCAGCTCTTGTCTCCTGCCTGTCCATGCTTCCCCTTCACCCTCACCTTGTTCCTCTTTTTTCCTCCTATAAGCACAGCTTTGGAAAGTAACCTGGGAGAAGCTGTTTTTCTCCCCTGCTCCCCACAGCCCACCTCCTCAGGGGGTGGCTCAGAGGTAGGCCAGAGACAGGGGTTCAGCTCGCCCATTCCCCAGCTGATTATTCCATCCAGTCTCCCCTCACAGGAGATGGGCATTGGCTCACTCACAACACGGTCAGGTGGGGAACAAAGATGCCAGGACCCAGTCCTACACATTGTGCCTCTCTCCAGGGCAAGCCCCAGCTTGGCGACAAGGAGCAGAGGTGTCCTCCCATCTGCTGGCAATGCCCAGACCCTCCCAGCACAGCCCCTGCTGCTGCAGTACTAACCCTGCCCTACAGTCCCCAGAGAGGCTGGGGACAAACAGGATTCCCTCTCCCAGGCTTCCCTCTTCCCTCCTTGTGGCTCTTATGGCTCAGACCTTTCCAGCTTGTTTGGGTGGTCAAAAAAAGCCCAACTTAAAAATTAGTCATCAGAGCCTTTCGGAAAAAAACAGCAGTGTGCTGACTGAGGCCTCAGGAGGAGGGATCTGGGGTCCCTGCAGGTGGCTGGTGTGGCCGCCCTGACCCCCAGACTGCTGGCAGGGTGGTAGATGAGCCTGGAGTGACCCCAGAACCACTCTGTCCCTCATTTTCCCTACTTATCAAGTGTGGCTGCTGATCCTGCATCCCAAAAGCAGGAGGGCTCCCACTGCCCTCCCTGGCACAGACGCAGGGCTGAGCAGAGGGGCCCTGGTCTCCAGCCCATCCCAACTGCAGTGCCGGCACCCTGGAGCTTTACCTGGAGTCACAGCAGTGGGGTCATGGCCAGCAGTGCCAGGCAGGTGGCACGTGCTCACTGTGTCCTCTGGATGGAACTGCCAGAGGGGAAAAGACAACGAGTGTCTCAGAGGGCTGTTGTGCCCCATCGTGGCACAGCCTCCCTGTCCCCAGCACAGCCACCAGACCTGCTGTGTCCCTGTGGGCGCCCCACAAGGCTCAGCCCCACAGCCACCACTGCTGTGCTGTGACAGCAGTGACGAGTAGGTGTGTGGAGGCATGTCCTGTGTCCCCCCCTGCAGCCAGTGTGACTTCCTGCCATGCTCACACCTCTGCCCAGCGTGCTCTGAGACCACCACCAGGCCTGGCACACGCTGCTGGCCTCATGCACTGCACACTGTGTCCCACCATGGTCCCAGGGCCACCCCTCCTGCACAGGCTAGCTCTGATGTGGGGCTGGCAGGGACCGGGCATGCCTGGGACAAGAGGGAAGGGTGACAGAGTGTCTGTGAGTGACAAACTTCACAGCTCTCATGTTTCAGGTCGAGCCCTGAGGGTGTCAAAAACCATGGGTGGGAGGGACAGAGGGGGAAACTTCCTGCATGGTGAGCAAAGCCAGAGTTGCACGCCAGCAGTGCCCACTGCGAAAAGCACAGGTGAGGAATAGCCAAAGACACCGGCAGGACCCCAACCCTGCTCTTGGCAGCCCTGGCACCCTCGCACGGCTGTGACTACCTGCTCCAGCACAGCCTGCAGCCCCTGGCACCCCCTCCACCTCCCTGCTCCCCACAGCCTCGGCCAGGTGACAGGGTATGATGCCACCTGCTTGGAACTCTCCAGGCTGTGGGACCAGGCAGAGCCCTCCCCGCTGGGCTCACCTGCCCCGTGTGCCCTGTGCCCAGCACGGCTCTCCTGCTCTCACGGAGCCCAGCAGAGGTGTGAGGCCACCGGCACAGGCCACATGGAGCCTCCCGCCACCCCGGCTGTCCCTCAGCCACATCAGCAGGGCCCCGCCGGTGCTCAGGAGCCCCGAGGCAGCGCTGCCCGGCCGTGGCTCCCGGGGCCCCTCACTCACCGCCCGTCCCGTCCCGTCCCGTCCCGCCGCCGCTCCGGTCAGCCGGGCCCGCCGCGCCCACCCGGCCGCTCGGGGAGGCTGTGGCGGCAGGGACCGGGAGAGACGGCAGGGTGCGCAGGGAGGAAGGACGGGGCTGGCCAACCCCACCCTTTCGGTTCCCCTTTTTTCGTTTTGTGACTCAAAGGCAGCGTTTGTGTTTCCTCCTGCAGTCAGCTGGGCCATTGCCGTGGGGTCGCCAGGCCAGGAGCCTGCCCCGGGCTCTGGGCACTGCCAGGTGTTGGATGAGTTGGCTGACCACCCCTGTGTTGTCCCAAAAAAGGTTCTTTCACCTGATGGGACTGATCCCCACACAAACCAGAGGTGTTTTTATTTAGAGTTCTGTGTGGAAAGAGGTTTTGGTGGCAAATTCACAAAGCCAGCAGAGCAACTATGAAAACTTATCACTGTTTAAACGTTTTAGCAAATGAAAACATTAATCTCCATTGACTACAGATTACATCATTCATTAGTATTCTGTCTTGCAGCGTTAAATGATTCTCTCAATTCCTTTGTTAATTAGGCCACATATTCAGTTTTCCTCTTCATTTGGCTTGGTGGTTGGTGAGTTGGTGTTGTGATCTGGAATCTCTCTTATCCACTCAGAGCTGTTTCTTCACAGTTGCTGAGTTAGCTTTTCTACTTACATCCTTGTCTTGAGAGTTCTGCCAATCATTCTTGGGCTCCTGAATTCTGCATTCTTTGTAAGGGTAAATCCTTCTTCCCAAACCTTGTTAACTTCCACGCAGGTCTGGGATCACTGAAACATTTCAAGCCCTAAACCTTAACCAGGAACTCTACTGACACACAGTTTGTCTTTCAAACACCTGGGTGTCACCTGCACCTGGCAGACCCCACGGTTCCCCACCCCTCACACCCCCCGTCCCAGACCCACCCTCCCTCCCATGGCTGCTCTCCTCCCACCGCCAGGGGGCGCCGTGCCCTGTGCGCCTCTGCTCGCTCCTCTCTATGGTCCCCAGCTCACATTCACTTCCGCTTCCGGTCAGCGCTTTCTCTCCGGGCCGCCGCCGCCAAAATGGTGAGTGCTGGGGCTGGGCCGGGCTCCATCCGCCGGCATCCGCCCCGCGGCTGCGCCGGGCCGGGCTCCCTCCGCTGCCATGGGTGCGTGCTGGGCGGCCAGGCCTGCGCGGGGGCTTCTCCATCCCTGGATGGCAGCGCAGGGCCCGAGGGAAGGGGAAGGGCGGGAGCGGGGCCTTCGGAGCGGGATGTGGCGTATGCGCAGCGGCCGTGACCGCTTCTCTCCTTCTTCTCCAGGTGAACGTGCCGAAAACCCGCCGGACCTACTGCAAGAAGTGCGGGAAGCACCAGCCGCACAAGGTCACGCAGTACAAGAAGGGGAAGGACTCGCTCTACGCGCAGGGTGAGCACGGGCTCGCTCCGGGGCGCGGCCCAGGGGAGCTGCGTGCGGTCCGAGTGTCGTGTGCCCTGCACGGGTGGTGTAGATTGGGAACTTTTGTATGGCCTGGGGAGGACAGCTTGGCCTAAAGAGTGTGCTGTACAATAAAGGGAACTGAAAAAATAAGATAAAGCAGTTTCCGATGGTTGTATAGAACTACTTAACTAATTAGAGAATGTGCTCTGGGTGAACTTGGCTGGCTGTGAAAGCGCAACTGGAGCCCAGGCTGGTCAGCCAAGAGAGAGCCCTGCTGTGAGTTTAAAATGTGCTGGGCCTTCAAGTCGAGGTGAAAGTGAATCCATTGGTAGCTCCACCCGTACCGATGTGGATTGATTATGCAAATATCACCTGAACAGGACTGTATAAATATCTCTGGCCCTTTGTATGCTGGCTTTGAGGATTTACCACGGATCACCCTTTGCACAGAACTCTGAATAAATCAAGTTCCTTGACGTTGTGTGTCCTGAGAGTGCACAGTCAGGGGAAGGTTCTACTTTTGGGGACAGCACAAGAGCCGTGGCACTGGTTCTGCTGGGCTGTGCAGGGACAGGCTGGGCTGTGCTGGGATGTAGGCAGTACCAGTTGTGCTTGGAGCACCTCCTCGGTTTTTGGCTGACCTGGGCATTTTCCCACAGGAAAAAGGCGCTACGATCGGAAGCAGAGCGGATATGGGGGCCAGACAAAGCCCATCTTCCGTAAAAAGGTGAGTGGGTTTGCTCCTCAGGAACAGGAACTTCTTTGGCAACCCGTGCCCAGCTGAGGGAGGGTTCCTCAGTCCTCTGTTCTGGCTGTGTTAGGGCAGTGCTGTCTGGCAGTGCAGGTGTCCCCTCATCATCACAGAATGCCTTGGGCTGGAAGGGACCATCGTGTTCCAGCCCCCTGCGATAGGCAGGGCCACCTTCCACTATCCCAGGCTGCTCCAAGCCCCATCCAGCCTGGCCTTGGACACTGTCAGGGATCCAGGGGCAGCCACAGCTTCTATGGGAAACCTGTGCAAGGGCCACCCCACCCTTGCAGGGAGGAATTTCTTTCTACTCTCTTATCTAAATCTCTGTCAGTGTGAAGCCATTTCCCACTGCCCTGTCACTCTGTGCTCTTGTAAAAATTCCTCCATCTCCCTTGCAAGCTCCTATCAAGAACACTGCTCATCTCCTTGCTGTGCTGTCTCATGGAGATGCTCCTCATTTGCAGGGTGACTTGGGCTGTGTTGGCAGAGCAGGTTCTCAGCTTTGATGCTGCAAGGGAGTGGGTTTTCTGGGAGGGATATTTGCAGTGAAAGGAATGTTTCCTTCACTGCTTGCCCAAGGGGAAGGTCTTGGCAAAGGGAAAGGAGCTGTCTGCTTACTTGGTGTATTTACAGCAGGGAAGCAAACCCCAGTGGGTGGGTTTGTTACTTGGTGTGAATTATTTACTTATGCTCAGAGAGCTGCTTGGCTTGTTGCTGGGAAGCCCTGGTGTCCTGCTGGAGATGTACAGGAAGCCTTCCAGCAAGAAGAAAAAAAGAGGCAGTGGGTTTTCAAGTTGACTTTGTGCCTGGAAGTGGGGAGACCTCACAGAAAATGCTTCTGCAAGCAGGGTTCACCAAGCAGCTGCATTGCTGGCACTCTCTACCTGTACATTGCAATTTTCATTTCTGTTTTTTCCCAGTCAGCATTGTATGGATGGTTGGCTGAGGTTTTTAGCTGGTGGTTACAGCCCTGTCCAGCTGCTACAGCAGCCTCCCAGCTTTGGATTCTTCCCTCTGCAGTCTTTCAGGTTTCATCCAGCCTCTGAGTAGCTGCAGGTCTGCACTGAGCTTGTTGTGTCACTGCTCCTTCCAGAGAAAATTTGCCAGTTGTGTTGCTTCCAGGTGTTTCTTTTGCCCAGTTTTCTTCTGGATTTCTCCTGAGCACTGCTGGTCTGTGCTTCCACACTAAAAGTGTGAGTTTCTTGCTCTGTTGAGTGGAACAGATTTCTCCAGCATGGGTCATACCTGCAGGAAACAGCCTGCCCCACTGAATGCTTTTACCAGTGCCCTTTTTGTGAAGATATCTATCCACTTCACTCCTGTACTGATCCTTCAAGTGCTGCCTTTTCAGTGGAGGTAGCCTGTGTTTGTACTCTATGCTTTGGGAACAAACTGAATATTCAGGAGTGCCGGGAACAAGTTCTCCCTTAAAGATTGTCTGCTTGGGGATGTGTGGTTCATTGAAACATCCTGCTCCTCCTCCCAGGCCAAGACCACCAAGAAGATTGTGCTGAGGCTGGAGTGTGTGGAGCCCAACTGCAGGTCCAAGAGGATGCTGGCAATTAAGAGGTGCAAGCACTTTGAGCTGGGAGGAGACAAGAAGAGAAAGGTGAGTTTGTATTCTGTGAGTGGCTGAGAAAGGGGGGCAGTACTCAGTGGTGAATATACTCACTCTCGTCTCTTGCTTCTTTCAGGGCCAGGTGATCCAGTTCTGAGCATCATCCTGCTCATCGTTATGGACCGTATTAAAGTAATTAGATTGATCCCTTGCTTTTCTTAATGTGTTTTCTCTTGGGGTGGGAGCTGTGAGTACATCAGCTCAGCAGGGAGGTGTTGCTTACAGAACCATTTAACGGACCAGTTTTTAACCTGGCTTTTGTAAAATCCCTGCCAGTAGCTGGGATCTCTTTACTGTCTTTCCAAGAGGTGTTCTGTAACGGGTGCCAGTGACTTCTGTGCATGAACATGGTGCAGGCTCGTTTATGAACTCCCCTGAACAGCCCCTGCACTTGGCTGTAGGCCCCTTTTTACAGACAGCTGTACTGCCCTGAGGAGCAAAGGCCTTGGAGCAGCCAGTGGGTTGGATACCTGCACCATTAGGCAGGTACCATTAGCTGTGGCAGCTCGGAGAGGTGAGGGACAGCTCCATGGCTGTGGTTGCTTCTGGCACATGGTGTAACAGGCATCAGCTGCCTTCTCCTGTGCCAACTGCTGGCTCCTCTTAGCATTTTCCTTGAAGGAAGAAGGCCAAGCACAGCAGTGAAGTTTCAAATGGGCAACAAGCAGAGTGTGGTAGATTGTGGGAACAGCCTCCAGGACAGCTGCCCCTTAGAGAGGAACGTTTCTGTGAGTAAGAAGTCTGCTGTTAGCAGGTGCTGGGAATGCAATGCAGAGTTCACCCTTGTGGGCAACTTCTTGTGGTAGAAATGGAGCTGAAGGATGGAGAGATGCCTCTTCACATCTTCATCATGACTGAGAGCACTCAGTTACTGAACTGTAAGGGAATCTGTTTTTGGTTATTAAATATTGGCTGATGTGATAGCATTTTCAGATTTGTGTAGGCAGCAGTGGGATAGACTGTATGGCTGTATTAGATCAGTTTTACTGAGTGCTGTTTCTAGTGACAAATTTCACAAAAACTTACGTGACTGGAACAAACTGGCCTGTTTTCTAAACCATTATTTAATTTCAGATACCACGCTGTACTCTTGTACACTTCAAGTAAGAAAAAGCATAGCCTTTTAAAGGGATTTTAATCAAAGTGCTTAATCACAGAAGAACAAATAAAAAAATCCTGATTGTATTGTAATCAGAAGATAAAATACTTGAACATGATGGTTGCTTTAGTGATTATCCCTCTCCTGTCTAGGAGAGCCCATGTTATTCAACCTAAAGGCTGCTGCCAGCAGTGGGAAGTGAGCGCTCAGGGATTTCTGGGATGCAGGATTCATGGAGAAAGGGGACTCCAGTGGCCATATGAAGGGTGGAGAGGGAGTTGTCATCTAAAGGGAAGTCACAACCACTGGAGAGAGATTCCTGGAGTGAGGGGAAACCCTCAAAAACTTGAGTCCTAAGGCCTGATAGCAGCTGTCAAGAAAGTTGCTAAGAAGTGCAATGGTTCATGTCAGTCCCTGAGTTGTCAGAAGATGGAAGTGCATGTCCATGCTCTGAGTTAAGTGTTTGGTTTCTTTAGTGGGGGTGGGAGCAGCTTTTCTTGGACTGTGTCCTCGTCTGGAAAAGAGAGCAAGGTGGCCAAGGTGTGTTTTCCTATTGTCCCTAAAATGCTCAAGGACAGCTGTAAGATGCTGCCTGTGCATCCCTTGCCTTTCCTTGCTCGGTAGTGGCAGTGGGTGTAAACAGGAGCTGCCGCCCTGCTGGAGCCCTTCCAGCCCCGTGGAGGAGGAGGAGTTGGGTGAGATGCCAGGGAAAGGGGCCCTGCTTTGCTGTTCACTCTTTTTCTGTCACCTCTTGATGATGGAGTGATGGCAATTTGTCACATTTGGTTGAAAGTTCAGATAATGAATGCCTGAAAAGAAAGGCACCTGCTTGGAAGAAGGAGATGAATTTCCTGCCACAAGTTCAGACAGAGCCTAAGGCTTAGGAAAAGATTGTCTTTGTGCTGCCTAGAGTGGCAGGACTTTGAGCAGCACAGTGCCTGTGGGGTTCACCTCCACGCTCAGGGAGGAGATCCAGCTGTACACGCCGCAGTCCCTGCTGGCTGGCAGCACCTGTCGGATGGAGCAGGCTGGGTTGCAGGCCAGCCCATTGCCAAGTAAAGTGAGGGAGAAGGTGAATTTCTGGGGTCCTCCAATCTCCTGCTGGTTCAGCACTGCCACAGCGTAGGCTCGGTCAGATAGGGGCCGCTCCCACAGCTGAAAGTTCTTGTCCTGCCAAGGAGAAAACAAACCCAGGGCTTAGGCTGTGGGAGGCTGAAGTGGTGATCTTCATGCCTGTTCCAGCAGGCTTCAGGAACAAATGGGCTCCCATTCCCAAACCCTGAGCCATTCCTCCCATGCCCCCCTCCTGCTGTACCTTGGAAAGCTGGTATCCCTGCTTGCCCAGTGGGTCCTGGTTGATGGCAATCACCTCTTTGTTCTGGAGCAGCCACTTGGCCTCGGGACTGATGTGCCGCAGGTCGTTGGACATGAACAGGGGAGCGGCCATAATGGCCCACATGGCCATCTGAGTCACTGACTGGTCCCAGCTCAGCCCAAAGTTTCCAATCACCAGCTATGACAAGCAAACAAAAAGTGCCTGATAACACTAACTGCTGGGGACAATCTGGGCCACCAGTACCGGCAAATCACAGGGTGGGACCTCTCTTTGGAGCCTGGCTAGATAGGCTGAGCGCCAGGAGCAGGACCAGCCGGTTGGGAAAAGCAAGGCATGACTGCGTGGCAGTTTAGGATGAGTCCTTGGTGGAAGTAAAGAGAGTTCTTTAAGTGGCTAGGCAGTGTTTGAGAATGCTTCTGGATTCAGATTCTTGCAGTGCTGGCACCCTGGGGTTTTCACTCTGGTGGGACCTCAGCACCTTGGGAACTGTCCCCCAATGCCACACCTGTGTCCTGAGCTGGTACTGCTTGTGGAGGCTGCATCACACAAAGATGGTGCATCCTTAGTACTATGCATAGCTGCAGTTCTCTTTCCCTTTCTACCCTGGACTTTCTTAGCAACATCCTGATCCCAGGGTCCCATCAGAGCCCTTCCCCTCAGTGTTTCTCCCCCAGTTCTCTCCCTTCCCATTCTTTGCTCACAGCTGAGGGAAGGTTTTTTGCTGATGCTTAAAGTGGGGTGGGTGTTGCTGTACTTGCCATGTCAGGATCATTCCAGCCCCCTGGCCCAGCTATCTTCACAATGGTGTCCTGGTGAAGTGCTGTCCAGTCTAAGATACTCTTGATGCTGCTCCAGGAGTCATAGACATCATAGAAGTTCCTCCAGTGATTGCAGTACTGTTTGATCTCTGTGTAATTGGGCTGCCAGAACAATGAGTGTGATTAGACAGAGCACCTGGCTGTACAACAGGAGTATCAACAAGGCTAGACTGGACCAAAGGTAGCTTGGGAGAGAACCAGGGTAACACCTTCCTTCACCAGCTATCTGAATGATGTAGTGCATGTTGATTCCCTTGAATGCTTTGTGCCCAGGAACTCCACTCTGACATGTTCTAGACAAAACTATTGCTCCCCTCGGGAGAACAGTTGTGACCACCAGCTCTGTTACAAAATTCCTTCCCAATTTTACTGAAGGTGTGACAAGGCCAGTGGGATTAAACTGTAATATCCCAGTAATTATTGCTATTTCTTGGGTTTACACCCTTTCGTGAATAATGCATTTAATTTCAGCTGTGGGTGGAGGGCAACGTGTCAATCACAGACCCTGGCTGGCAGAAATTTGTCACTGAACAATGTGGAGGATGTCACAAAGCCTCTTGTGGTCCCCAGAGCTGTCTTTAAGGCTGAGCCTGCAGCACTCTGTGTCCAGGAGGAATTACACTGAGCTCTCTGCTAGGCTGTGTGTCTGCACTGCCAATTGTTAGCTGCTTGGCTCCTTGGAGAGAGGAAGCAGATGGATGCTGTGGTTTTTTTGGCACGCTCCATCTGGGCTGTGCCTTCATGCTGCAGAATCCTACTGAATCTGTTTCAGCAGAGCAATGGTTCAGGAATGCTTCAGGGCTCTGGAAGAAAAGGATTTTTCTTCTGTTTTACAGCCTTGTTCTCTGTCAGAACAGAGAGCAGCAAGTTTCTCAGGATGCTGTTTTGCAATGTTAAATGTTTTTTTCCCACTTAAGCCCCAGGATAAACCTTGGGAGGCACTTCTTACCTGCTGCACAGGCCTCAAGTAGAAAGGCCACTCACAGGAGTACACAATGCTCCTTCCAGTCTTGTTCAGGGCCAGAGACATGCACCTGTATCCTAGAGGAAGAGCACAGACAGAGGTTACACAACCTCCCTGGTCACACAGCAGAACTAAGCCAATGTCACAGGCTCAGGTTTCAGTTCAACTCTTGCAAAATTATGATTGAACACATTTTTGTGGTTGAGACACCACAGGGAGAACAGGGCAATCTAAAGTCTGCAGCTGGTCACCTGCCAAGGACAGGGGCTTTGCTTGGGCAGGCTGTCGCTCCAAGACTGCTGATCCCTTTGTACATACAGCCAGGGGAAGAGGTTAAAAGCCTTCCTGTATGGCATTTTCCCTCTAGATACCCAGGAAACACAAGTCAATATCTGTCAGGCAGTGCAGCTTTGCTGGGTGATGTAGGAGTAGGTTCTCTTGAGGCCCTTGCGCCATATGGACTGGGCAGGAATGCAAAAGCTCGAGTTTTTCCTGTCCTTGTCCCCAAACAGCCCTGTTAAGTCGCTTCCAATTGGCAGGGAGGGAATGAAAAGTCTGCTCTCTCCTCTGGAACTGCTTCAGTACAACTGGATTGTATCTGGGTTACACATATGATCCAGCAGGAGCTCTCAGCTCAGCTGTCAGTCAGGGTGCTGAGCTGTGCTCCTGTCTGTGGCAGTTGGCATATGCCCCACCATCTGGCTTGTATGGCATTGTCACTTGGGCAGGTTGTCCCTGCCAGGCAGAGACAGGACTTTGTGCAGGTCTCCTGCTGCCAAACGTGGTGGTGCTGACTGTGCCAGCAGGCAGAGAGTGCAGTCAAGAGAAAAAAGCTTTCTAAGTTAAAGTGTTCTTCCCATAAATCTATGCCTGTGGCACTGGGAATTTGCCTGTGCTTCAAAAGAGGCTGTAGCCAAGTCCCCTCAGCACAGGGAGGTGCTGAGCTTTCAGCTGCTGGCTCACCAGCCTTTGTGCAAATCACTTCTGAAGTGGTATTTACACTGGTGTGCTTTAAGAGGAAAACCCCAGTAGATTTTTATGCCATAATTCCCTTCATTTTTATCTGTTAAAAGCCATCCTAACTGCTCCTTTCATGGCTGACAAATTGTTCTAGCTTCAGGCTGATTCACATTGACAAGGCCCCACCAAAGGGATTAAGGGTTAAGTGTGTGAAGTGCTCTGGGCTCTGCAGTACAGGCCCTGTAGAGGGGCAAAGCCTGTGCTGAGTTAACAGCTGAGGGAGCACAGCCACCCCGAGAGCACACAGCTGATGTGTCTGTGCTCAGCCTGATACAGGCTCTGAGCTGTGCTTGAAGGACAGCTCCAGGAGACCGAGCAAATAAAAACACTTAACACAGCAACACTCAACACCCTGGCCTTGAGAACAGAGCCTCAGATTTGCTTTTGTAAGCAAGTCCCTCAAATGAGTATGCTCAGGGAAAAGTGAGTCCCTGGAGCCTGATGCTGGGCCTAGAATTGCTGCTGCCTGCAGAATGTTCCCCCCCATGGGAATAGCTGCCTTGAGCCCATGCCTACCTTCTGCTAGCAGCTCCAGTGACTCAGAGTTGCAGCCATCAAACTTGAGCAGGTCCACACCCCAGGAAGCAAATGTCTGGGCATCCAGGTCATAGTGGTTGTAGCTGCCAGGGAAGCCAGCACACGTCTTGCTCCCAACATCGCTGTAGATTCCCAGCTTCAGACCCTTGGAGTGGACCTGCAGACAGAAACAGACCCTGGGATGGGGCAGTCACAAGGCAGGAGGAAGATTTGGGGCAGCCAGGGAAGCAAAACCCCACTGTGGCAGGTAGGGCTTTATCTCAGCAGCGATATCCACCCAGCCGTCCTGCCCTCCCCTGCTCCCAGGCTGGGTCTCCACCGTGCCGTGGTGGCACTCACGTAGTCGGCCAACTTGCGGATCCCACCGGGGAACCGCTTGGGGTCCGCCTGCAGCCTGCCCTGCTTGTCCCGCGTCGGGGCCATCCAGCAGTCATCGATGCAGATGAATTCGTAGCCAGCGTCCCTCCAGCCCTCGGCAGCCATCCTGTCAGCCATCTCCACGAACAGCTGCTCGCTGGCCACGGCCAGGGCGCATCACCGGGAAAGAAAGCGGAGAACGTCTGCTGTGTACCAGCGGCACAGCCGCGGGGCTGGGTGGGCAGGGGCACCCGGGGGAGCGCGGGGCCTGCTGCCCGCTATCTGGGAAGGCACAGCGGCTGCCGGAGCACCAGGCCGGCTGTCCGTGACTGCGCTGCCCCGGGCTCCCCGTGCCCCGCGGTGGTACCTGACGCAGCGGCGCGGCTCGGCCGCGCAGTCGGTGGCGCAGAGGAAGCGCTCCCAGTGCAGCCAGCCCATGGGCGGTGTCCGCGCCAGGCCGTTGTCTAGCGCCAGCGCCGCCGCCACCGCGGCCGCCGCCGCCGCAACCCAGCGCAGCATCCACCGCACGGCCGCCATCGCCCCGCCGCGCCGCGGGACTGCCGCTGATTGACAGCCCGCATGCCCAATCCTCGGGGTGTCGGCAGGCAGGGCTAACGGCGAAGCCAATCGCCGCGCGGCACCGCCCGCCTCTCCGCCAATCGCGGACAGTGAGGCGCGCATCGGCCCGCCCCCTACCGCGTGTCACGTGAGGCGGTGTCACGTGACCTATGTGTAGGGGCCCATGGCGGCGGGGCCGGTTTGGGCTATGCTGGCGCTGCCCGGAGAGCCGCGACCGGGGCGGCACCGTCCGTGTGCAGCGTGCCCAGCTGGCCGAGAGAGCAGTGGCACCTGGCCGGTACCGCAATAGAGTGGCCAGCAGGAGCAGGGCAGTAGCTGTTCCCCTGTGCTGGGCACTGCTGAGGCACAGACCTCGAGTCCGGTATCCAGCTCTGGGCCCTCAGCCCAGGAAGGACGTGGAGCTGCTGAAGGAATAAAGCTGGGGAAGGGTCTGGAGCACAAATCCCATGAGGGGAGGCTGAGGGGGGTGTGGGAGCTCAGCCTGGAGAAGAGGAGGCTCAGGGGGGTCCTTATCGCTCTGCACAACTCCCTGCAGGAGGGCGAAGCCGGCGGGGTCGGGCTCTGCTCCCGGGGAACAGGGACGGGATCACAGGGACAGGATCTCAGGCTGGGCCAGGGGAGGTTCAGGGTGCACATCAGGAGTAATTTCTTCACAGAAAGGGGATAAGACACAGGAATGGGCTGCCCAGCAAAGTGGAGTCAGGGTCCCTGGAAGTATTCATGGACTGGACATGACAAGCAGTGCCATGCTCTGGTTTACACAGATTAGACTCAGTCTCAGAGATCTTTTCCAAACCTCAGTAATTCTGTGTGCTCAGCAGTGCTGGGGCTGCCTGAGGGGCTGGGGGCTGCTGTGAGTGCAGGGTATGGGTCTGTGTGTGTTCTGTTTGTCAGCACAGGGTCCTGGGGAAGAGAGGATTGTACCCCATGGGCTCAGGACTTCGTTTTGGCCCTGGGCTTTCAGCTCTGCCTCAAAAGCTCTTTGAGAAGCTCCTGAATGAGCCCTCCTCCCGAGCACCTCTCCCTGTGCTCGTCTGACAGATCCAGTCTGATCCAGAGTGTGGATTATGGCCAGGCTGTTTGCTGCCTCTGTGCCTGTGTGTGTTGACTCTGTGGTGTCAGCCTGTCTCTTCTTGGGGTGCTTGAGCCCATCCAGATCTTTGCACTCAAAGATTTTGGTCTCTCTTCAACAAGTTCAGCTAGAAGAGTAAGTCATGGTCACTGGGCATCACCCCATTTGCACCAGTTACAAGTGACTGAGTTGAGATCAGAACCTCTGGAAAGGGGCAGTGCTGGTGTCAGCAGGATCTGGAGAGCTGTAAAGGGCACCAGTGTGCCAGCCAGCATCTCTGAGCTGAGCCCTGGATTAATCCCTATTTTTGCAGGAGTAACACAGCCATGGGCAGCCTTGGTAGCACGTGTGGCCCATCTAGGAGACCTGGAAGCTCCCGCTGCCAAGGCAGCTGTGGGAAATGGGATGTGAGGACCCATTCTCCCCTGTGCCTCTCCCCAGGGCTGGACCATCCCTAGAGCCCCCCTGGAGCTCTTGTGGGCCCCACCAGGGCAGGAGGAGGGGCAGGATAGAAGCACAGCAGGGCTGTGGCCATCAGGGCTCAGGGTGCCACCGAGGCATCTCGCTAGGTGTCCTCCCATCCCTGCTCTGCCGCAGCCAGGGAACAAAAGCTCCTCAGAGCCCGTGGGCTGATAATCACTCCTTGTTTCAGTGCTGGGGTCCTCCCCCTGTCCCTCGGGGAGCTGAAGCACAGAGATCTCTCAAAGTCAGGCAAAACAAGACACTCTGGAGGCTGGAAAACCTCATGGCTTTGTTTTCTCTTGTACTAAACGATACTCCAGGGCTGGGCAGGTATCCCCTACTGCCAGAGCATTGGATGCTGCAGGGCTAATCTCTGCTGGTCTCTGTGCTCCAGCACTCCCTCAGTGTTGCTTCCAGGTGTCCTGCCTGTCCCCAGGAGTACCTGGCACCCCCACACCCCTTGGAATGGGGAGCTCTGGGGTGCTGTGTGGGCTGCATGTACTGGCTGGTGTGCCCAGAGTGGGGCAGGCTGGTCCCAAGCCATGCTGTGGGGTGGATGTGGCCATGGGGGTGTGGGGTTTGGCAGGGCCATGGTGCAGCCTCTCAGAGCAGGTGGAGGTGACAGGCTGTGGTGTGATGCAAAAGCTTGAGTGGCAGGGGGGACAGCTCTGTTGGGGGGACAGCTCTTGCAGGGCTGTGCTGAGAGCTGGGGTGCTCACACAGCCACACTGGCAGAGCACCCTGCACCTGTGCCAGCAGGCTCCTGTCCCCATGGAGGTCCTGTCAGGGCCCTGTGCCAGCAAGCTCCTGTCCCCATGGAGGTCCTGTTAGGGCCCTGTGCCTGTGGCATGGCTGATCCCAGAAGGGCACAATGCCAGTCCAGCTCCTGCTGCTTTTCTCTTGTGTCCATTTTCCCACTTGTAAAGGGGCAGCCCTGGCCTGCTCAGGGCTGCCTGGCAGACTTTTGGCTTGCTATTTTCTTTAAAAGAATTCTGTGCTCAGGCCATGTGCAAAGTTGTTCAGAGCCCCAGAAGAGCTGTCACCTGTTCCTGTGGCATTGCACTGCCCTGGCCTTAGGGCTGGGATCAGTGTGGGACAGGCTGTCCTGCAGGCACTGCTTTGTGTGCACAGGATGCTTTGCTGAACCTCTGGCACTTGGAGTTGCCCCACAGGAGCTCAGGGCTGTGGGAAGGGGCAGAGGCCCTGGTGAGGGAGAGGGGGAAGAAGGGAAGGTTTGACACCCTGATGCTGCCAGGGACAGCAGCAGAGCTCAGTGCCAGCAGGGTCAGGCCCTCTATGGTTGCTGGGGCAGGGGCCAGGCTGGCATGTCACTGCAGTGCCCAGCCAAAGGCACATTTCCTTGGCCCCACACAGCCCCCAAGGAGCCCTTGGGGCTGGCAAGGGGCCATGCTGTTCCCAACCTGTGTGTGCTCCTGGCCCTGCTGCAAGCAGGAGCTGGGAAGCTGCCAGTGCTGGTGATGCTCATTTTGCTGTCTGGGAGTTCCATTAAGCTGGTGTTAACTTCATTAACTTCCTTTAAAACCAGCAATTAACTTGGCCATGGCTGTTGGTCCTGTGCCCACAGCTGCTGTCTGTGGTGGCTGGGATGCACCCACCAATGCACAGCCTTGAACAGGAAATAAAAAACTGATTCTGTCCAAAGACTGTGGGCTTGCTGAGGGGCTGAGCCACCTGAGCGGGTCCCTGACCATGCTGTGACAGGACATGGAGCTTAGCACCCCTATCCCCAAGATGTGAGGGACCCACTGGGCAGTGGCAGCCCTGCAGCTGTGAGGGTGTCCCAGTGAATCCCAGTTCAAACTGGGCTGCTGGGAGTATCAAGGGCAGGGCCTGAGTGCTGCTTCCGACTCTGAAACTGCCCCCAAGGACACTGAACCACAAATACCTGCAGAGCCATGGGGTGGTGCTACCCTTATGCTTTTCCAAGTGTGATGCCAGACATGACCTCCCCTTGCTCGAGCAGTGCCTGGGACCTGGGGGCTTTGGCTTGGGAGGGATGTGTTGGGTTTTTACATTTTTCTTTTCTTTTGTGATCTGCTGGTTCCTGGAGCTGAATAGCTCAGGGCTGACTGCAGTGTTTGTCTCCAAACAGACACTGAGTGCCCAGACGTGATGTCCTGACTCCAGAGCAGGGAGTGAAGGAACTGGGGACACCGTGCTGGTGTGAAATACCTCACAGCTCTCCCCTTGGCTGCATGCTCTTAGTTTGGGGTGGGGACAGCAACAAGACCCTGGGGAAGCTTGATTTGTCCCACCTGAAGAACAACCCCAGCCCCAAGCAGCGTGGGTGCAGCTTGCTTTCTCTCCTCCCTGCCCCAGAAGGCCCTCGGTGGGGCTGGGCGGGTGATGGGGCTGCGAGGTACCAACAGAGCTGCTCTGTGAAACTTGGCTGGGAGCACAGAGGGAGATTGATGTTTGCTTGGGCGCTCAGCCCTCAGCTGCGGGCTCTGCCCACCCCTGCACCAGCTGGGGACAAAAGCCCCGGCCCCGGGTGGCACTGCAGGGCTGGCGTAAGCCCCCCAGGACAGCTGGCAGCTCTGTAAGCTTGGCTCCTGCCCAGAGAGCTGGAGTGAAGGGGCTGAGGGGCCACGCAGGGAGGTTTGCCCTGGGGATGCTGCACATGCTCGGGTGTCTGAGCTCCACCGCAGAGCTGGAACCCCCCCAGCTCTGCCTCATCTTGGGTCCTGTCCCCTGGCCAAGCCTGGGTGGGTGAAAAGGGCTGGGGTGACTGTGGGGAGCATCCCACAGAGCTGAGTGGGGACAGAAAGTGATGAGGTTTGGGGCTGAGAGCTTGCAGGGGGCTCCTGCCCAGCCCTCCTGGCATCTCCCACGTGGGAGTTAAATGTGACAGCCATCAGTTATGGCAGAAAAATCACCCGTGGAGAGGTAATGACATCTATATGGGTATAATGGTGGGTCAGGGCTCCTGTCCCCACAGGGCATCGTGCCCTTGTCCCCTCCCCACGCTGTGAGTGGGAGCTTGCTGCAGTGTTCTTGGCAGAGACAAATCCCCAGCACACAGCGCCCAAAATCCCAGAAAGCTTTATTTGCGTAGGAAGATTGATGCTGTTTAAAAACCCACCACTGCATGAGGTTGGCGTGGCCACCCAGTGCCTGTGGGTGCTGCTCAGACACTGGCACCTCCCTGTTTGGCACTGCCTCTGGTGCTGGGGGAGCTGAGGGTGCCTCCAAATGGGGCCTCCCCAAAAGCAAGTCTGGCCTGGACACACGGTGGGGCCCCATGGGGAGCCCCACGGCAGGGGAGGCATGCACAGGACTGGCAATGGGATGGAGCTGGCTCAGCCTGAGCTTGTGGGTCCCTCAGTCCCCTCATGGGGTGGCCTGGGGCCAGTTCTCTGCTTGCCCCATCTATGAAATGGGTGCATGTGGCTGAGCATGCTGTGGGGCTCAGGGGATGATGCTGCCAGTCAGTCCTGCGAGGAAGAGGGGGATGAGTGGTGCCTGAGGAGCCAGGCCAGGGATCATGGCAGGGGGTTCTGCCTGGGTCTGGTTTCAGAAGGCGGTGCTGGCCTCCTGCCCATATCCCCCTGCCCTGCAGGGTCCATTCTGCCATGGCAGGTGGGTCACTAGAGCACTCACAGTGTTGTGGGGCCACCACAGCCCTGAAGGAAAGGGGTGAATCCTATTTCAATCCTGCCCAGCCTGGAAGACTCTGGGCCCTCTCCTGCACCCATGGCCGTGGGGCCTGCTGGGCTGCAACCTCCTCCAGGCTGACTGAGGGCAGAGGGAAAGGAGAGCATCACCACACTCCTCTCTGGAGGACTTAAGCATCACCTGCTGCTTTTATTTCCTGCAAAGCATGGAGGGTATCCAGGTCTGGAGGGCTGGAAGCCTTGCTGAGGCTGGGGTTCTTGTTGCTCTCCTCTCCAGTGGAGGAACATTAGGGATGAACTTGCCCAGGGGATGCTGCACCTGGATGCCTGGCTGAGGAATGGGGCAATTTTCACCTCCATCTCTCTTCTGGCACCGTGGTGCTGTGGGAATGCAGCAGTCTAGGTATGCCAGCACTCACTCTGCTCCTCCAAAAGGATTGGGCAAGCTTTCCCCACTGCTTTCATCCCGAAAGATCTCCCTTGGAAGATGGGCTGTGGGCCCTACTCTGCTGGTAATGCAGTGCCATCTCCCCAGTGCCAAGTGACTCCCATCTACAACTGCAGTGGCCATCTGACCCCCTTCAGCAGGACTGAGCTTGCCTGCTGCCTGCCTCAGGGCTGGCCTTTCCTTGGAGCAAACAGAGCCTCCTGCCCACTGTCCCTGCCTCAATCCTGCCTGCAGACCTGGGCACCACAGGCAGTTCTGAGCTCTGCAGGGAGGGCAGCATCCCCAGCCTGTGCTTTGCTGTGCATTGGAGCTGGCTGGGGCTGCAGGGGCCCTGTCCATTGCTGGGCAGGGGACTACAGGGCCATAGCCAGCATCCTGTACAGTCCAGGTGCAGGCAGGGGTGCTGCCTGCTCTTTCCTGCAAGCTCCAGGCCAGAGGAGAGAACTGCAGCCTGATCCCTGGCTGCTCGGGGCCCACAGCTCAGTGATGCAGGCTGGAGAAGCAGCAGCCTAAGGTGGTGGGTGTGGAGAAGGGAGAGGGTATTTTTCTGGAAGGTCTTGTTTTCTGGCCACTGGCTGTGCCAAAGTACCTGGGGCTGTCCTGTGCCCCTGGATACCCAGGGCTTCCCCCAGCAGCACAGCATTCCTGGGGAGTAGTTGTTTCCCTGTGCCCTGACAGCACAGCATCCCTGGGGTACCTGGGGTGACACCATGCAGGAAGCAGGAGGGGTCCCTCTCTCCAGCTGACCGTGGGGACCTGTGATTGTTGATCCCCCCCTTTGTGCCACGGGATCCGGTGCGGCACGGGGCTGCCACATGTCCAGGCTCTGAGGCCCAGCCCAGCTGTGCCACCACTCCGGGACAGAGGGAAATGTAGTTCTAGCTGAGCTTGTGGCACCTGGGCACGCAGCGGGGGGAGACACCAAGAGGCAGTCGTACTTTTCCAGCCTCAGGGCACCAGGTGGATGTCCTCTGAGCGCAGCACTTTGTAAACCACCCAGTAGAAGATATTGAAGAGCAGGAAGGTGAAGGGGAAGACGGCTCGGGAGACGGTGTCGATGCGCTTGGCGCGGTCGATGTAGCGCCTGCGGAGGCTCTCCCCCTCCCGCAGCACGGCCGGGGCTCCCGGGGGGCTGAACGCTCCGGGGCCCTCCCCAGCCCCTTCCTTGGGCTGCAGACAGGGGCCCAGCCCGTAGCCTCGCAGGTAGAAACGGCTCTCGCGGCTGAGCTCTTCCTCCTGCCGAGGGAAAGGCCGTCAGACAGAGCACGGCGGTGCTGGTGCTGCGGGGTGAGGCTGCGCGTCCTGCACACCCCTGGTGCTGGGTGCTGGGTGCCCTGCCAGGCTGGGCGCTCTGTCACACAGCCCAGCCATGCAGGCAGAGCTGGCAGTGCTGTCTGTGCACAGCGTAGGGGTGAGCACCGAGCCCCTGCCTTCTCGTCCAGCTTGTGTTTCAGGGTGCATCCAAAGGCAGCCCGACCCTGGCAGCCCGACACATCCCCCCAGCTTCCTCCCAGCTCCGGGGGCAAGAGGGATGGGAGGTGAACTGGTGGAAGGGGGCACATAGGGGTGCAGGGTGCATTGGGTGCAGGGTGCATTTGGTGCAGGGAGCTGAGGTGTGCAGGCACTGCTGTGAGTGTGCTGTGCTTGCTGTGAGGTGGAAGTGTGGCTGTGATGGTGAATAGGAGGGGACAGGCAGCTTGCTGGGGCAGAGCAGGGCAGGGATGCAGGAACCTGGCTACCACCAGGGCTTGCAGGGCACCCCGGTCCCTCCAGGAACACAAGCCCTCATTTCTCCCCATGGCTGCTTGGCAGAGATTGCCTGGGGCAGCAGAGGAGGGAGGCTGAGAGAGCTGGACTCCTTGCTGGTCTCTCTGCCCTTGCTCGCCCTCTCTCTCCTCTTGCTGGCAGAGGGCTGCAGAGGGGGCAACGTGCCCATGGAGTTGCATGTTCATGATCAAGGCTGCAAAACTGCCGTGAGAGTCGCTGGCCGCAGCCCACTGCCATTGTTCAGGGCACTGATTGGGTGCCTCAGGGGCTGGCCAGCAGTGCCTGCCCTCCTCCCCATCGACAGCTGTGCACTATGAGCCACTTGCCATGTTTTAACCTTGGAGAGGGTTATGTGTGCAGAGATGTGATGAGGGACGGGCATGTGCAAGCACAGGCTGCACATCTGGCTTTTTGCTGAGCCCCTGGACTCATTTGGTCTCTGTGGCTCAGCTCAGCTCCCCTCTGCCTTTGTTGGTGCTGTATCTGGCTGTGGTGAGTCCTTTCTTCCAAAGCCTGCTGCAGGTCAGTGCCTCACTTGGTGTCTGGGACACCATCTCTGGCTGGCACTGCCCTCCAGGACACAGGGGCTGCTTGCTGAGGTCAGCCCCTGCAGGCACTCGGCTGGCAAAGGGGCTCTCATGCAGAGAGTTTGTACCCTGGCATCTTTATTTAACTCAGCAATCCACAGGCTAAGCAAGATTTTACAGTGGGAAGAGCAGCAGTGGCTCAGATTGCTGAGGTTAGTTCTCATTTGCAGTACAGTTTTATTTCCCTGCCTCGGGCTGAGTGCCTGCAGCCCCTCTGGATGGGGGGACCTGGGTGCTTTGTGTGCTCTGGGGACCAGCAGCTGCTCCCCCAGCCCAGGGTTCCTGAGCCTGGATTTGGGTGGTCTGTGGGAGGGATTTGCCCTCAGGCTGTGATACGCGGGCTTTGCTTTCTCAGGCACAGGAGCTGTGTGTAGCAGGGCTCTGCTCCCATCTCTGACTGAGCAGCACCCTGGGGTGCTCCTGGCTGCATCCAGTGCTGTGCCAGCAGCACCCCGGGGTGCTCTGCAGCTTCCACCTCAGGGCAGCTGCACTTTGGTCCTTGGGTTGGACAGAGCCTCTCCCTCCCTGCCCTGGGTGGGTCATCTGTGAAAGGCAGGGTGCAAAGATGCCTCTCCTGGCATCCAAGGGCTGATGATGGTGTAGAAGAGAGAGGGTGTCCAGGCCTGATCTCCTCCCTGGAGCTGTGGTTGATTCCCTGCCTCTACCCAACATTCTGGGAGCTTGCCCTGCCCCACACCTCTCCCTGTGCCTCCAGCTGCAAGGTGCTCGTGTGCCCTGAGCAGCTGCCTGTGCAGGAGTGACTGCAGGTGGCTGGGAGTGCCTCGAACCTGCCTGCAGGGAGGCAGAGCCCTCACCCTGCCAGAGGTGTGGGAATGGCTGGGGAGCCCAGGAGCAGCCATCAGTCAGCCTCAGCAAAGGGGACTGTGCCGGTGCTGCTGTACTAAAGGGGAACCCAAGGCATGGAGTGGGGGTGTCCACAGGGAAATCTGCTCCATTCCCATCCCTCTCTCAACACTTCTGAGCCCAGGCATCGGCAGCCACACCCTACGGGCACATACTCTGTGCAAGTCACTAGCCTGCTTCTTCCACAGGCCCTTGCTGCCCCCCAGGGCTGCTCCTGGGGGCTCCTTTGGGGAGGGGAGGGTGAGGCTGGCTGGGGAAGCACGGGGGGCTGCCGCAGGGTCGTGCTTTACCCGGGAGCTGGAGAGCTGCGAGAGCGTCGCGTAGGTGTGCTCGCTGCTGTGCCGGCTGCTCGGCTGCCGCGGGGACTCCAGGCTGGCCGTGCCGCTGCTCAGGCCCTTGTGGCATCCAGCAGTGCGCACCAAACAGAAACAGGACAGCGGGTGACCCGGGGCAGCGGCTCTGGGTGCCAGGATGGGGATGGGGGGAGATGGGGGCTCTGTGTGGTGGGGGAACGAGCCCCCCCAGTGCCCCCTGGCACTGGGAACTGTCTTCAGCACATGCCGAAGGGATTTGGTTGTATGGGATGCTGTGAGCCTGTGTGGTGTGTGTGTGTGTGTGTGTGTGTGTGTGTGTGTGTGTGTGTGTGTGTGTGTTTGTGGGTGTGTGTGTGTGTACTTGTGTCTTCCATGGAGATCTGGTGACTCACAGACTCTTTAAAATGAGAGTGGGGCAGCCACATGCTGACCCCAAGCTTCTTGCAGGCCTGATGCCTGTGTTGATGGGCTGACAGAGGGGAGGATTATTTCCATGAATGAGGGATCCTGCCTCTCCAGATCCTACTGCGCTCCCATCTGCAGCCCAGACCTGTCCCTGGGTGCCACTCTGACACAGTAGTGAGTCCCTGTCACCGCTAAGGAGCCCAAGTTTGGGGCTGCAAGCAAGGGGAAAGGCTGGTTTCCCCCATCCTCACTGTTTATTTTTCTGCATTTTTAGAGGAAGCAGAGCCTGAGGATGTCCCAGCAGGAGAAGGACAGCACCCTAAGCAGGGCCTGAAGCACCCATGGGTGTGGAGCACTGTGCTGCAGTGCCCGTGGGTCCCCAGGGTGCCAGAAGAGCCATCTGTGGCTATGGAACGCAGCCCTGCCCTGGGGGCTGCTGAGAAACTGTCCCTGCAGCCCTGGGGTGTCCCCTCAGGGGCTGAGAACGAGCAGATGTCACGAGAGGGGGGGACTCACCATCCTCTGCCGTCGCTGGCGGCGGCGCAGGCGCATGAACTCCTTGTGCTGGCGTGAGACAAAGTTGACAGCTGCGTACTCCAGCAAGGCGGCGAAGACGAAGAGCAGGCACACGGCCATCCAGATGTCAATGGCCTTCACATAGGACACCTGCCGGGGTGACAGGGGTCTCAGGGACCCACTGCCCCCCACCTGGCTCGTCCCTCCCACTGCCAGCTTCATCCCGCTGCCAGGAAGCTGGGAGCCCTCAGCCTGGGCACATGGACCAGCGTTTCCCCTCAGCATGTGTGGTGCCCCAGGCGATGAGGCTCCAAAGCCAAGCCATCCCCAGGGAAAGGCTGCCCCTGCCCCTGGGGTGCTGCCCAGCAGGCAGACAGCACTGACCTTGGGCAGGGAGGCGCGGGAGCCGGCGCTCTGCGTGGTCATGGTGAGCACCGTGGTGATGCCCAAGCCCACCCGGGCCGGTGCCGCATCCATGTTGATCCAGAAGGAGACCCAGGAGAGGATGACGATGAGTAGGCTGGGGATGTACATCTGGATCAGGTAGTAACCCATCTGCCTCTCCAGGTGGAACTTCACCTCGATGCAAGTGAACTTGCCTGCAGGGAAAGAGGGCCCCAGTGAGTGAGAGGGACCCCTGGGCCATGGGAGGGGGTGGCAGCAGGTCCCTGGGGTGCTCACCTGTGTTGTAGTACTTGGTGCAGTAGCCCAGGTCCTTCTCATCCCTGAGGATGAACTGTGGGAGTGTCAAGCCCTCTGCCACCTGCACAGCCTCCTGCTCCTCCAGCCACTCGAAGATGAGGTCGTTCATGGTGTAGCCAACTGGAGGGGATGTAGGGAGCCATGGGATGGGGAGATGTACCCTATTCAACCCCACCCTGAACAACTGCTTTTTCCTGCTCATGTCCCTCAGAAAAAGTGAGCTGCCAGCTCTTGGGATGGCATGGAATGGGAGGGGATGGAATGGGAGGAGGGAAATGAAGCACAGCTTGAACCCCTCGAGGTACTCACAACTCTCCAGCTGCATGGTGCATGTCTGGATGTCCATGGGGAAGTTCTTGAGGTCCATGGGGCAGGACAGGATCAGTGTCAGCCTGAGGAGGCAGAGGAGAGGAAGGAGTTGTTGGAGCTGGGGCAGTCCAACAGTGGGGAAAAGTTGCCACACAGAAGGCAAGAGGAAAGCTTTGCCTCCCCACTCAGCTACTGCACCAGAGGGGAAGGTTCTACCTAATGCTGTAGAGCACATTGCCATTCTTGAAGATGCGCAGGAGCTTGTTGTCGGTGGTGACCTCGTGGAAATTGGCCCTTTCTCGTTGGCAAAGAACAGGTCTGGCTTCCAATGGAGTCGAGCATGGAGGGGTCGAGGTCGAGGGAGTCGTCGGGGTACTCCCGGTAAGCCAGGCGGGGGTCGTTCCACTGCTGCCGCAGGAACACGTTCACCCGGTAGTCCTGGGACAGGGGGCACCTTGTCAGTGAGAGCACCCCGTGGTGCCCAGGGAGGAGGAGGAGGAGGAGGGGGAGTGGGGAGGAGGTAGAAGGGGCTGCTTCCATTGAGGCTCAACCCTGCTGTTGCTGCGTGCCTGCCACTAATAAAGCAGGGAGCAGGGGCAGCTCCGGAGCCTTCCCATGCTGTTGGGAGCCAGGGGAAATTAAAAAGCCAAGGCCACAGCAGCTGAGAGAAGGAGGAGGAGGTGGAAGACCGGTGACTGCTGCCTGCAGCATTCTGCACATGGCTCTGCGGGCCCGTTGATAGTATTAAAGCTTTTGCAGAAGCACAAATTGGAGTTTTTTTTGCCCTGGGACTTCCTCTGAGGTGTTCCTCATGCACCCAAGGAGGTTCAGGATGGCAGGGGCTAACATCCATCTGCCCCACTGTGACCCTCTGAGGGGCTCTTTCTTCCAGCTCAGGCACAGGGAACGTGACCCACATAGCCAAGCTTGTGTTAGCTGACCCCAGCAAAGCCACAGCCATGTGCCATGGCTTTGCCTGTCCTCACTGCACTGCCATGGATGGCTCCAGAGAAGGAGTCACAGGAGCCCCTGTAAGCACAGCCATGGGCACTAGGACCCACACGCTCCCCAGCACAGCCACTGCCAGCCCCGAGGCCCTGGGAGAGGCTGGCCAAACCCTCACCATGGTGGTCTCGGTGACGGAGCCAAAGCTGTTGATGAAGATGTTGCACGTCACGTTGACAGGCGGACCTGGAAAACAGCGTGAGCCTCCTCTTGCTGCCGACTGCTGAGACACGTGCGGGCACACGCGGGGACACCGGCTCTGGCTGCGTGCCTGAAGGCACACAAGCGTCCCCTCCTGCTGGGGCCACCCCCGGGGCTGGGAGTGACCCCAGCACACCCGTGCTGCCAGACAAAGAGAGCACACAGGGCTGGCAGGAGCAGCTGGGGCTCTGGGCAGGGTGTTGGGACAGGGATGTGGGTCAGGCTCCTGCCCCAAAGCCCCTGGGTCTGGGCAGCCCTAAGCATAGATCTGCCAGGTTTGGAGCCCCACTTCTTCCCTCTTACCTTTGAAGTTGGGCCGAATGCGGGCGTCATACCCTGAGGTTCGTCCCATGAGCTTGTCCAGGAAATCAGAGGGTGACATGGGCTGGGGTGAGCTTCGGGAACCAGCTTTAATCTCCTCCCGCCCTGAGACCAGCCTGTGGGGCAGGGAAGGAGGTTAAAGCTGCTGCCTGCTGGCACCAGGGGTCTGCAGGCACATTTTGGCCTCCCTTGGGGACACTCAGCTGCCAGGGCAGGCGGCTGTGCCTGTGCTGCATCCACTCCAGTGCCTGGTCAGCATGGTGGGGGGATCCCTTCCTTCTGCTGGGATCCTAGTGGCCTTTTCCCTCTCCTGCAACAGCCTGAGTGTTACATGCCTACATTTTGCCTGTCCCTGCTCCACCACGTACCTTGGCATGGGGTTGGGACCAGTGTCTCCTGGCTCCAGGGCTGTGGTGGGGACAGGGCACAACCAGTGCTGGAGGGGAAAGCAGGGAAGCTCCTTCTCAGGTTCCACCTACAGCTCCAGCTTGAGTTGCTGGGCAAACAATCACCCACTGCCTGTCAGGGACTCACGGCCTGTGGGGGCTGGGGACACAACGGCCCTGCCTGAGTGAGGAGTGTCCAGCTGGGTTCTGACAGCCTGCCAGGGGCCAGGGAGATGTGGCAGGAGAGGAGCAGCAAAGCCCACCTCCACACCAGCCATGGTGATGTGCTCTCCCACACAGAGCTCTGAATGACGATGGAGATTTATTTAAACTGACTCTGGAGGGGATATTTTTGTGAATGCATCTTAGCCTGCCAGCTTCTCTCCTCCCGTCAGTCTATAATGATAATTTCAAGGAACAATGCGAGAGATGTTCACTCACCACATTGCCAGGCATGTGGCTGTGATGGAGAGGAATTAGCCAGAGATCTCTGGACACAAAGGGAGCTTTGAGCATGCTGCTGGTGCTGCTGCGTGATGCCTTATAACTCCACCAGGTCTGTGCCCAGGTGGATCTCACTCCTGCTTGGAGCTACAGCCCAAGCACCACAAGAAGAGGATGATGCTGGGAACCCTGAGGTCCTTCTTCCTACCTCTTTTCAAAGGGGTGAGATTCATCCTAGAGGGGTTTATGTGCACCTTACCAACTAGAAATGGCCACAACCAAAATGTTCCAGTGGGGCAGGTTTTCTTTTAATTGGAGTAGGGCAGCAGAGAGTACCTGAGGTTCGTCCTGATCAAGAGCAAAAGGCTGGGAGAAATTCCCCACCAGGAGCTGCACGAGCAAGGTGTAGTGCCTTTGGGAGGAGGGCTGCAAGAGGCCAGGCTAACAAGGAGTTAAGTGAAGCTTCTGCCACACAGCTCCGAACAGTGTCCTCCTCAGCAGGAGAGGACAGTGAGGGTTCTCCCCTGGAGCACGTGGGAGGGAGGCTCCCGGGCTCCCTTGGCAGGTAGCTCCTTGAAGAGGCTCAGATAACAGAGCCACAGCAGATCTGCAGCCCCGGGGATGCTCAGACCTGCGTGGGGGATGCCAAAATGCCCAGAGTGCAGCCACTTCCCACGGCAGCCCTGGCAGGGGAACGCAGCCCTCGGGCACAGCCCCTGCCGTGAGCACTGCCTGCCCTGGGGGCTCTGCTCCGACCCCGGGCTGGGCACTGCAGGGCCCTGGAGATCAGCACCTCTGTGGAGCCAGTGGATGGCAGGGCTGAAAACGCTGATGTCTGCCTAAAAACGCTGCCCTGAGACAAGCAGTTTCTGCACGTGAAGCAATTCTGGTTTACCCCTCCCTGCCATAAATGTTGCAAATTCCTCCATGCCGCTCCAGCCATACTGGCCGAGTGCTGGGAGGGGGACTGGGATCAGGCTCAGCCCAGGAGTCCTGCAGCCCCCCACCCCTCCCTTCCTGACCCCCTCTCCCCTGCATCCCACCTTGTCCCAGATAACACCCAAGGTGGACAGAGATGGAAAAAGGGACCTGGGGGCTTTAGATCTTCCACCCAAGTGGACCAAGAGTTGTTCCCGCACCTGGGGCACCCACCCACTGTCCCGAGTGACCCAGGGTCTGCGTCAGGGTCCGTTCTGAGATCTCCTTCCCCCAGACACCAGGAGCCAGGAGAGGATCTGGACATGTCAGGGGCTTTGCAGCACAGGGAAGGAACTGCCTGGGCTATCGCCCTTTCTCCCGTGGTGGCAAGACTCTCCCGCTGGCCCGGGGAACCCTGGGGGGCTGCTGGGGACAAGCAGGGTCTGGCTGTGTGCGGTGGGGCACTGGAGGGGGAAGGCTGCTGGGTCCCCGGCGTGCTGGGTCAGGGTCCTGGGGAATGGGGAGCGAGGCCAGATTTGCGGGAGGTCCAGAAAGGAGCTGGGAGCGTTCTGTCCGGGGCATCAGGCCGCGGAGACAGGTCCTAAATGGGGTTCGTGATAAGGGTCCGGGGCTCGTCCGGGTCTGAAGGGGGATGCCCAGGTCCCGCAGGAGAGATCTGTCTCCGAGAGGGGGTGATGCCCGGGTGCCGGAGGGAAATCGCGGCTCCCGGGGGATGGGGTCCGGTGGCCGGGGGAGCGGCTCGGAGAGCAGCGGTCCCGCAGCCCCGCGCAGCACCGAGCACCCGCGCCGTGCGCTCACCTGAGCGGGCCGCGCCGGGGCAGGAGGCAGCCGAGGAGGAGGAGGAGGAGGAAGGCGAGGGCACCGGCCCGGAGCGCGCCCATCCCGCCGCAGCCCGCAGCCCCGCCGCCCCGGGCGCACGGGCATGACCCGGCCGGCGGCGGCGGCGTCCCCGCTCCCGCTCCCGCCGCACCGGGGCCGCTGCCGCCGCCGCTGCCGCCGCCCCCCGCCCGGTCCCGCTCCTCATAGTCCGGGCGCCCGCCGCGGGGTGGGCGCCGGCCGGCTGCGGGCCCCGGGAGCCGGGCGGAGCTTCGCCCGCCGCGGCGGGGAGGAGGCGGGCGCGGCGGTGGGGGGCTCCGTCCCCGTGCCCGCCTCCTCCCCGTCCCCTCGGGGCCCTCTGCCCCCGGCCCGGGCCGGCCCGGAGCCCTCGTCCCTGGTGGGGGCTCCTGGGCGCGGGGAGGGAGTGGCCCCGGCGGGGTCTGGGGGGTCTCGGGGGGCACCGGGGTCGGGGCTGGCGGGGTCTCGGGATGCGCCGGGGTTGAGGAATGTGGCAGCGCCGATGGATGCGCTCGGGACGCTCGGAATATGAGAACCGTCCCGGGATCAGAGGACGTGCGGGGCTGAGGGATGTGCGGGGACCGAGGGCTGTGCAGGGGCTGAGGGATGTCCCAGAGGAACGGCCCGTCGGATGGGGGGGAGCGCCTGGGGAACGCCGGGCTCCTAAACCCTTCTGCCTGGCCTTGGGGCCACAGCTCGGGTCCCTCCTGCTGGGAGCCTGCGCTTGCCTTTCCCAGAGGCTCAGCGGATGGACGGGACTGTCCTGGGTGAGCTCCTTGGAGAGCACAAGACCGACAGTCATGTCTGCGTGGTGCGGGAGCTGCAGCGGCTGCCAGGGAGAGGGAAAGCAAGGCAGAGGGAGGGAGCTGCCTGTTAACCAGAGCCTGGGCTGGGACTCGGGCTGCTCGGCTGCCTTTGCCCTGTCCCCTGAGGCCACCCGGCCAAGCCGCAGAGTCACCTCTGGTCCGAGGCAATCTGTGATTAATTTGCAAGGAAGTAAATAGTATTTAAAAAAGATAAAAGCGCAGAATAAATGATTCCTGGCAGATATGTCAGTCAGGTTTCTGTTCACTCTGCTGTGGCTGGCTCATCTCATTTATTTGTATTAATTGCAGCCTGGTAATGGCTGGGAGCTGCTGTACAAAGCCATTGCTGCAGGGGTCCACAGAGGAGGATCTCAGCGGGGAAGGAGAGCACGGTGCCCCCTGTGCCTGCTCTCCCCAGGGCAAGCGAGGGGCTGCCCAGGACCTGGAGAGCTCCAAAGGCTTTGCTGAGGGAGGGCAGTGTGAGTGAGGGCTGTGTGAATCTGGCCCGGGGTGCTGGTCCAGCACAGGGCACAGGGGGCTGGTGGCCAGTGGGCACTTGGCCCGAGGTGGTGTGCAGGGGTGCTCATCCCCACTGAGCAGCACCAGGAGCTGCGAGAAGTCTCCTCTGATTACCGTTGCCATTAATGTTTGCGGTGCCGCGGTGCCGGGAGGGGCAGGGCGCAGCGGGGAGCCCCAGGGAGCAGAGCAAACACACACTGTGTGACAGCTCCTCTCCAGGCACTGTCCAGCTAAACAGACCTGACACTGCTGGGAGGAGGGCAGCCAGTGCGCCCTCTCTGCTCTCTGGGGAAACTGAGGCACAGGCACGGTGTCCCTGCAGCAGCTGAGGATGGTCAGAGTGGCTGTGGGGCCAGCGTGTCAGGTGGCCACGAGCATGGGAGCTCAAGGTAAGCAGCTCCAAGCCATGGGTGCACATGCTGTGGTCAGCAGGGTGCTGGGGCCGGGCTAACAAGGCTCTTGGAGAGGCTGGTGAGGCCAGCGTGGCTCCCTGGTGGGCGGCACGCTGGGGGATGCTGCAGGCACAGCCCTCCTGCCCGCCTTGCAGCTCTGCAGGCAGCCAGCACCGCGAGGAGCGCTGAAAACAAGCTCTGAGCAAATGAAGGCAGCGAGCATCCCATCAGGAGGGCGCAGGCAGTGCTGATTCGCTGCTGCCTGGGTCGGGATGGAGCAGGAGCTGCAAAAGCAGAGAGTGCCCAGGGGATGCCAGGATGGTGCCTCATCCTGAGCAGGGCATTTTTGGGAGTGACAAGGACAGGCTTATGCCCCATGCCCCTCGAATCAAAGCATGAGGTGGTTTTTCTGTAAAGAGTCAGGACTCCAGCCAGCAGGGAGCTGTCAGCGTTGGGCTCCAGGCATCCAGCACCAGGCTGCCCTGGGGCTGCTCTCCCCAGAGGCAGCAAGGCTGGCAGGGGGCAAAGACCCCACTCTGATCCAGTGGCTGCCAGGCTGGTGCAGCCCCCAGGGGGATCCCCTGTCCCTGCCCCAAAGCTGTCCCCGTCACCGTGCCAGGCTCTGCTGACAGGAGACGGACAGGCAGCAGAGACTGGGCTTGCTCAGATGGGCAGAAAAGTGGGGTATCTTTTTATCCTTTCCCTCCACTGTCTCTGAGTTCACATCAAACTGCTTCTTTGAGGCCCTTCCCTGCCTCAAATCTGCCTGGCTCCAGAGCCTGGAGAAGGGCTGTGCCAATCCACACTGCTCCAGCCCCTCTCTGTTGCTCAGCCCTGCATTGCCACATCTATAGATTGAATCCTGTCTGATAAATGAAACCCTGAGGTGTATTTGCAGACAACACCATTACAAGGTGGGGGTGAGTCATTCAACCCCTTGAAAACAGGTTTGGGCTTTTTTCCAGAGAAAAAAGGTTCAGGTGCTTAAGCTCAGTCTCAGGATAAAGACCAGCTCTGTGTTGCTTGTGTTGGGGGCTGAGGGAGAGGAAGGACAGCAGGCAAAGGAGGGCACTTTGCTCTTCATGTAGGACCTCAAAGTCATCCTGCTGCTTCCCACTCATCCTTGGTCCCTCCTTTGGAGTGTGCACAGATTTGCCTTTGCCCTGGAGCCAGGAAGATCTGAAGCATCAGGAGGGACAGAAGCTTCAGGTGGGCACAGGTTTGTGGTGGGCTTTGAGGACCCAGCTCCAGCAGCCCTCCAGCAGGGCAGTTGCTCTGGGCAGGGCTTGGGAGCAGCTTAGAGGCAGCTCCTGGTTTGGGGGCATTGGGCTTGCTCTGCATCCTTCAGCCCCAGTGAAGGGCTGGACAGGGTAGGAGCCCTGCAATTCATCAGGCACAGAGTCTGATGCTCTGGGAGGCTGTGCTTGCTGTAATTAGAACGCACCACATCACAGGCACCTCCATCCTGTCTCCTCGTTCTCTCCCGACTTCCTCCCCCTCTCCCAAGGCTCCCAGCCAGCCCAGCCACCTCTGGACATCTCCCTGTCACTTTTTTCCCAGGACTGGGCTTTTCTTTTGCAGAGAGCAAGGTGTGAAATAAGAGCTGCAGCGTGCAGAGGGCTCTGCCAGCATGCCAGGGCTGCTGTGCATTCTCTGGACCAACTGCTTAAATGCTTAATGAGCCCTGGGGAGCAAAGCAGTCCTTGTGAAAGATTCAGGTTCTCTGTTGCCTTCAGTTTAGGGCCATGTCAGCTCTTCTTTCCCTTTTTTAATCCTCAGACAAGTGGAAGTAGGGACAGCAGGCACAGTCTCATCACTGTTCCTAAGGAAAGCAGCAAAACAAACAGGAAAACCCCACGTGCCTGCACTGGGGGAGAGAACATCCCCTCCACCCTGGGGGGACACGCAGGCACACTCCCCCAAAGCAAACATTTCAAGGCATTTAATGGGGTGTGAAATTAATGCTGGAGAAAACACATCGTGGTGGGTGGCTGTGCAGTGCTGCCAGCCTGCAGCTCCCCACAGCTGCCTGGTGTGAGCCCAGCTTGGACACTGTGCTGTCATGTAATGTCACTGCTTTCCCAGTGTGCTCCCTGCCTTTCCCTGGAGAAGCTGTGTAATAGGCTGTGGGTGCTTTCCTTTCCCAGCAGGAGCAAAAATCATCTCGTTGCAATAACCAGTGAAGGGATGAGCAGCTGTAGTGGTGTTTTGGTGGAGGACTGGGGCCCCACGGGCACCAGAGCCCAAACATGCCCCTGTTCCTTAGCAGGGCAAACGGGCTCTGGGTTCAGGTGTAGCCACCAGAGGGACAGGGCAGGATGTCCCTCTCTGTGGCCTGGAAGGTCACAGGTTGTGGGGATGTTTGGGGCTGCTCCTAAAGGAAGGTGGCACCGTGGTGTAGGAGGAGGGGACAGGTGGCCCTGGGGACCCCAGTGGGGGCTTGATGTTTGTGCAGCAGTGCCAGCAGGACCCAGTGCCTGACCAAGCAGGGCAGGGTGACCCAGAGAGGATTGCAAGGTGAACTGAGACACTGGTCCCAACTCCAGCAAATGTTGCTCTATGATTTTGTGGCACTTTTCCAGGCTAAAAATACCCCTGCTGCTGGTGCTGGGGTGGGCTGTGCGTGCAGCCTGGGAAGGGATGCTCTGTGCTGGGGGACTGGCCAAGGGCAGCTGCACCATCCAGCTGGGCTGGCCCTGCCAGCAGTCCCAGGGCTGCCCCTCCTGCTCTGTGAGCAGCCAGGCACAGAGGTCACCTCTCCTCCCGCTCCAAGTGACCTGGCACCTCTCTCCAGGGCTGTGCCAGATGCAGCTGCTCATCCATCAGTCCCCAAAATGCTGTATGGGGACAGAGCATCCTCAGTAAGCGCTCTGAGCTGTGCTTCAGGCCAGCACTGGCTTCTCTGCTGATCCCAGAGGGTCACTTGGGCTCATCTGGGGCTCCTCAGGGGTGGGATGCTGTAACTGGGCTCATTTTCCCAACAAGGTGCAGTGAGGTGAGGCCTGAGGACTCAGCCCATCACTGTGGTTGTGGGGCTGCTGCATGGGTTAAGAAAACGTGTCCCCAGACCCTCCATACAGCTGTGGGGGGACATCACTGGGCTGAGAGGGCACTTCCCTGTCCCTGAGTGTCCGAGCTGCTGGGCTTGGGACACTAGGGTGGGTGGCTGGAGGGGACAGGGCTGAGGAGCTTCTCTGAGGCTTGGATACAATCCCAGCGTGGCAGGAGCCACCTGGGCCAGCCCCATCCCACCCAGTGTCCCCCTGGCCATGGGGAGCAGCTCAGTCCTGCCCCTCTGTGCCATTCCAGGCAGATCACTCAGAGCACCCTGGAGCCCCTGAGCCCCTTCCCTGCAGGCTGGAGGCCCTTCAGCTGTTCTGAAAGACATCAGAGAAAGGAGAGTCCAGTGCTTGTTCTTCAAAACCATCCCCTCATCAACAGGTGCTTGTCCTCATCTGACATATTTCTGGTATTTTGTGGCAGGTTCTCAAGGAATTATTTCGTGTACATCCCACCCATCACATCCAGCCCAGTGAGTGCCACGCTGGCCTGAGGACATGGACTGGATGGTGCAGCCTTTCCTTTGCCTGTCCATGGGCTGCAGACCTCGTGTCTCTGGCCCTGGTGCTGCTGTGGCCTGGGAGGTCACAGCTGCAGGGATGTTTGGGGCTGTGCAGGAAGGTGGCACCATAGTGTAGGAGGAGGGGACAGGTGGCTCTGGGCACCCCAGTGGGGGCTTGGTGTTTATGTGGCAGTGCCAGCAGGACCCAGTGCCTGACCAAGCAGGGCAGGGTGACCCAGAGAGGATTGCAAGGGGAACTGAGACACTGGTCCCAGCTCCAGCTGCTCTGGGGGACCCTGTGGGTTGTGTTTGCAGACAGAGCAGGAGAGGAGGGAGCTGCAGGCAGAGGGGAGGGTGGAGCAATGGCACTGCCTGATCCTGTGACCTTGGCAAGCCAGCAGGATGAGCAGGGAGATTTAATTTAGATAAGTGTCAAGCAAGACTCTTTGGGACAGCAGCGAAGCCTGGCACAGATCCCAAAACCCCCAGAGGACACCTCGCTTCCCCAGGGGGCTGGCCTGACCTGCTCTGGCTGCCTCCAGCTTTTCCAATGTCTCTGGAGAAAATCCACTGGACTGACACTGCAGGACCCTCAGCCCTGACCTCTGCCTTCCCCCCAGGCACTGCAGCTCTGCCCTGCCCCAGCAGGGGAAGGAGGAGCTGCTGTGCCAGACCAGTGCCTCAGCAAGGCTGGGCTGAGGGTGGCACTGGGGCAGTGGGGACAGGGCCAGCGTGGCCCCCAGCCCCCTCCCCATTTGGGGTGCCCAGCTCTGTGCATCCTTGGCCATGGTTGCCATGGTGATGCACATCTCTCCCTGCAGCAGGAGCGCTGGGGTTTGATGAGCTCTGTTCACTGTTCTGCCTTCCACAGCTCTCCTGCCCTCAGCCCCAGCAGCCTCCAAGCAGGAGAGCAGGGGGAGATCACCAGGAGCAGACCACGGGCTTGTGCTGGGTGCCATTCCCTGCAGGCTGCCTGCCCCACCTCACTGGATGGGACTGGTTTTGGGTTTGCCTTCAACTAGAGACCCCCAGGAGGGACAAGTTTGGAAAATGGAACATTACACATCAGGTGGCAAGTGCAGGGAAGAAAGAATAAGGAAGAATAAGAAAGAATAAGAAAGAGCAACCAGGCCCTGTGCCTCTGGTGTTCCCCTCCACCCCCAGCATGACCTCTGTGGTGGAGAGGGAGGATTTATTCAGATACAAATCCTCCCACTGCTGACAGATAAAACAGCAGCAGGTCAGGCAGCTGCTCCCATGGGGAATGTGGACTGTGGGAGTCAGTGTGCAGGGCTGCCACGGTGACACCTGCATCCCACAGAGCTGGGTGACGTCACTGTGCCAGGGAAGCCGTGGCTGGGAGGGGACAGCATGCTGGGTGTTGGTCCTGTGGCAGCAGAGGATGGTGCCATGAGGAGCCTCCTGCCATTCCAGGTTCATCCCCACTCTGTCTTCTGCCTCCCTCTGCCATGGGCTCTGTGCTCTCTGTCCTGGGGTCCCTGCCGCAAGTGGCATCTTGGCAGAGCCCCTCCTGTGTCCCCATGTCACCAGCTCACCATGCCCAGGGGATTCCTGTGCTGCTGCTGGCACGGGAGGGCTGCACAGGGAATCACCTCAGGAATGGTAATGCCTGGAGCCACAGATGAGCCCCCCCAGAAGCTGTGTGGTGTCCAGGGCTTGTTCCCAGCTGGGGGGGGGCTCAGGAGGGTTTGTGGCTGCTGTCCCCAGCCCACTCCCTGAGAGCTGCCTGTGCCTGCAGCCCTGGGCACAGGCAGTGGTGCCAGCTGGGGAATGTCTGCACCTCCCACAGCCACCTCCTTGGCTGTGCTCTCCAGGTTGGTCTCTGGCTCAGGCCACGGAGCTGTGACAGCAATGCCACCCTGGGGGCTGTCACTGCTGTCCTTCTGCTGTCCAGCCCAGCCATCACCTCCCAGAGCCCCCTTGCTCATCCCTCAGGAGAGCCCTGCTGCAGCTGGCACCTGCTGGGCATCCTGCCAGCCTGAGGAGGGGGCTCTGAGTGGCTGGGCCAGACCTGTCCCCTGGTCCCTGAGAGGGACATCACCCTGGCAGGTGTGGGGACATGAGAAACATCTTCCTGGGCTCTGGGGGAAGGGCAGGGACAGGATCTCTGCGTGCAGGAATCCAACAGTGAGCACTGCAGGCACACCCCCACTGCTCAAGGGCTGTTCTGACTGATCCAGCACTCCCTCAGCACCACTGGGCCTCCTGGGGGCCCTTCTGGGACAAGTCAACACCTCCTTGGCTGTTTGGGAGCACATGAAATCACCTGAGCCTTTTCAAATGGGTCCCCTGGGCAGTAAGAAATAAATGGGGACACCCCAGACCTGAGGCTGGGGCTGGCATTGCCTGCACCCTCCCTCTGCAGAGCCCACTGCAGCCTCACAGGGACAGAGCAATCCTGGGCTGTGTTTGCTGTTCTCATCTCCCACCCCCTCCAAGGAGGCAGGATGACATTTGTCTTTCCCTTCCAGGATTTTCTGAAAAGTAAATGAGAACAGTTCAAGAATATGACCCCACGAATGGCAGAGTGGGAGAGTAATGAACAGCCTGGAAAACATCAGTGAGGCATCTGTTTACCCTCCAGTAGGGAGAAAACCAAGGAGAAAGGCAGTGGATGTGAAAGGCAAATCTGCTGGAAAAGGAGCCAGGGGAAAAGAAATCACCTTCTCCACCAACCTGTAATTAATCTGAGGGACTCATGCACCGAGTGAGAAGCTTTGTGGGAGTTTCTTTTGAAATTAGAATCCAGACAAAGAAAGTTGTTTGTAGCACTGTATTACCCCCAGTTTCTGCAGTAAATAGCTGGGCTGTTTGGTGGATAAAAGGAGCAGCGAGCAGCCAGGAAGCTTCCCAGTGCCTGGGCTGTCCTGCCATCAGCTGGGCCCTGGGCACTGCACCTGCCACTGCTGGCACCTCCTGGGGGTACCCTGGCTTCTGCTGCCAGCAGCTGATCCCCCAGGCACAAACACAGCCTCAACACTGGCTCTCACCCGGGTGACACAGCCTGTGAGAGCTGTGGGGACAGCAGGGAGGCTCCTGCAGGTGTCACCTCTGGGGTGGCAGGCACCCTGCCCTGAGCACGGCTGGGAGCTGCAGGTCACAGGCTGGACAAGCTCTTCCAGACCTAAAAACTGGGTAGGTTTAAAAAGTCAGGCTCCTGCAGAGGGGAACATCAGCCAGAGACACCAAAACAGAAGGGCAGACATCTGCTCAGCTTCTCTGAAGGGAGACTGCGTGGGAGGTGAGCTCCTCCCGGTGCCATCCCTGCTGGCCAGCACCTCCTGGTGCCCCTGTGGTCCCAGTAAAGCCTGGACAGGCAGGAGGGGGTGCTGGTGCCAGCTGGGAGAGCTCTGTCCCCAGGTTATCCAGCAGGGCTTTCTTGCACTGCCTGCAACCCTGCTTGCTGGGGAGGGTCCTGAGAGCCCCAGAGCATCCCTGGAGGGCTCAGGGTGCAGGGTCCCACTCTGTGCCCAGCCCTTGCTGAGCCTCACAAGGGTTTTGGCCTCTCCTCTCCTCTCCTCTCCTCTCCTCTCCTCTCCTCTCCTCTCCTCGCCTCTCCTCTCCTCCCTCCTCTCCTCTCCTCTCCTCTCCTCTCCTCTCCTCTCCTCTCTCTCTCCTCGCCTCTCCTCTCCTCTCCTCTCCTCTCCTCTCCTCTCCTCTCCTCTCCTCTCCTCTCCTCTCCTCTCCTCTGCCTCTCGCTCCTCCCTCTTCCCTCCCTCTCTCTCCTCTCCTCTCCTCTCCTCTCCTCACTCCTCTCCTCTATCCTCTTCGCTCTCCTCTCCTCATCCTCCGTCTCCTCCTTCCTCTTCCTCTCCTCTCCTCGTCCTCATCCTCTCCCCTCTCCTCTCCCTCTGTCCTCTCCTCTCCTCGTCCTCGCCTCTCCTCATCTCCTCTCCTCTCCTCTCCCTCTTCGCCTCTCCTCATCCTCTCCTCTCCTCTCCTCTCCGTCGTCCTCTCCTCTCCTCTCCTCTCCTCCTCCTCTCCTCCTCTGCCTCTCTCTCTCCTCTCCTCTCCTCTCTCGCTCTCCCCTCCTCCCTCCTCTCCTCCTCTCCTCTGCCTCTGTTCCTCTCCTCTTCCTCTCCTCCTTCCTCTCCTCTCCTCTCTCTCTCCTCTCCTCTCCTCTCCTCTCCCTGCCCTTCCTCTGTCATCCTGCAGCACTGGCCTGTCTGTCTGTCCTTCAGCACGCCTCCCCTGTCCTCTGACAGCCTCTACCAGCTCCTTCCTTTTTTAATGTAATTTTTATTAGCACATTTTGCAGCCTCGCAGCGAGCCGAGAATGCCGGCAGGACAGTGAGGACAGCCAGGGCGGGCAGCAGGAGCGGGGCTGGCTCCGAGGGAGGGATGGACAGACGGACAGACGGACAGACGGTGCTGCAGCCAGCACAGCCTGCCCACGGGCACTGTCACCTCCTGGTTCCGTCGGGGACACCCTGATGTAATGATCTCCTTGAGCAAGCTCCTGGAGCTCTGTATGTGGAAAGTGCATTTTATGTGGCTCTACACAGATATTTACTATGTGTGGTTTGCTGTGTTGATTCTGTATTAACGTTTTAATAGTATGGTAAATGTAGTTTTGTAACTAAAATAGGAACTATGTATGTGGGATATTTTTTAAAGAGAGGAATGAGGTACTCACACCAGAAAGCAGCCCAGGACACCTAAATCTTTCAGAGAAAGAGAATTTACTGCCCCATTATCAGAAGAAACGAACTTCATCCTGCCTCACTCAGCCCTGGAGACGCCGTCAGATTCAGAGGAAGAAGCTGACACTGCCCAGACAGAATCCTGTGTTTGAATGGAATTGATGCATCATGGATGAGGTGTATGACTATACAACAGGCTGTTGCTTTTAAGGGTTAATCCTCTGTTAACGTGGGGCCTTTTTCAGGCTTATTTTGCCCAGAAAGAGGTACCAGGACTGTCTGTAAATCTTTGTTCCTGTTGTCTCCTATTGTCCTCATCCCAATTGTCCAAAATTTTTATTACTATAATTATATTGCTATTTTTATAACCATTTTATTACTTAAATTTTTACAATTTTAAAAACAAGTGATTGGTGTTTTTCACATATATCACACTTGAGATAACTCAGCCACCTCAGATGGCATAAAATCAGCAGGATGGCTTCTGTGGTAGTGCTGGAAACAGAAAAGTTTCAACAAAAAGGCAAAATAACAAAGCTCTTTACAGAGAAAAACTGAGCTAAGCCAAAGAGGCTCTTGCTCCTGGTAAAACACCTCACAAAAGTGATTACTTCCTTTGTTCTCTTCTTTTTCTGGTGAATTGCTTATGGGATTTTTTGGCTCCTGTCCAATTGGCTATCCTTAAGTTTGAGATGAAGTCCCTAAGGTCCTATAAAGTGTATTTTTATCTAATTGAAGAGAGAAACTTCTGGGCCTTTTTCCTTTGCAAGGAGACAAAAGATAATTTTGTCACTCAGCCAACAAGGGGCACATTCCTACAGCACCTGGGGAATCAGGAGGGTTTGCAGGGCAGGAAAATTCCCTTGCTCAGGCTCCCGGCCGGGAGGTTCACCCCGCTGGTGGGCTGTCACTGAAATATTTTATGAAAAATCCTTTTCCTAGGATTTTTTCTCCTGAGAAGCTGAGAGGCCTCAGAAACGAAATGTGAACAATAATTATCTGCTGCTGTGGAATGCAAGAGGTGCATCTGGGATTGGTCTCATCTGGTTGTTTTTAATTAATGGCCAATCGCAGTCCGGCTGTCTCAGACTCTCTGGTCAGCCACAAGATTTTATGATCATTCTTTTCTATTCCTTTCAAGCCTTCTGATGAAATCCTTTCTTCCATTCTTTAGTGAAGTTTTAATATATAATTTTCTTTAATATAATATAGATCATAAAATAATAAATCAGCCTTCTGAAACACGGAGTCAAGATTCTCATCTCCACCACAGTGGGCGAGGCAGGGCAGGGAGGTGAGAGAAGAGCAGAGTTAAAATCAGCAGCAGATGACAAGAAATTCATCCTGAGAGGGGAAGCGAGTGGCTTAAAATAGCAGCAAGGTTCTCAGCTGTGACAGGACGGGCTGGGGCTTCTCCTGCTGGCAGATGTATAATGGATAAGGGCACTGCACGTGCTGCTGCTGCTGCTGCTGCTGCTGCCTCTTGGGTGTACCCAGGGCTCTGCCTGCATCTTGGGGAGCACACTGGAGGGGCTGCCTGGGCTTTGCAGGGTCAGCACACGCTGATTTTGGCTGCTGAGCATCTTTGAAAACCCAGCCCCATGCCCAGGGGAGTGCAGAAAATGAGGAGTGCAGGGAGTGCAGCCCCGGTGGGGCTGTGAGCAAAGAAATCAATTAGCAGGGAATACAAATCAAATCCTCCCTGGAACTGCAGGAAACCCCCTTCTCCCAGCTGAACTCACCCCAGGGAGGGCTGCCTGCCTGCCCAGTGTGTGCTGGGAGGGGGTAGGACAGGCAGGAGGCTGTCCTGTGCCACCAGAGTGATGGGACAGTGACAGTGGCAGTGGCAGTGGCAGTGACAATCACCACAGTGACAGCCTGTGGTGATTGTGGCTGCACTCAGACAGGGACAAGAGGATGCTCTGGTCCCCTGCCCCACATGCTCCTGCTTGCTTTTCCATCCCACTGCTTTGCCCTAAAGGAGTGGAGTGGCATGAACCAGCGGTGCCTGTGTGACTGTCCCTTTGCCACTGTTGTCCCCTGCTTGTCCCCCCTGCCCCAGGGCCCAGGGGAACTCTGAGTCTGAGCTGCAGCTGTCAACAGAAAAACCCACAAAAATTCCAGGGAGTCCTTTCCACATGGAAAGTGTATTTAGGGATGTGTGTGTGCCCATCCAAACCCTTCACTTTGGTGCAGCCCTTTGCAGCATCTCAGTGCAGATTAGGGGTGCTGGGGAAGGAAAACCCCCTCCAAGCCCTGCCCTGCCAGCCCCCAGCACACCTCACAAGGGGCAGTGTGGCAGCCCCAGGCTCTGTTAGGGAGGGCTCCTGGCCAAGGCCTCCATTTCCCGGGGGTTTGGATGCAATTGGTCACTGCCCAAGGGCCTGAACAAATTGCAAGGTGATCCATATTGATTTATAAGCATGTTTATTTTTACCAGCCTGGCGTGTTCCCCACCTGGGAAGCAGCAGTGATTTCTCTGGCAGGGATGAGCCAACAGGAGAGCTTTGATGAGGGCTGGCAGGCTCCCTGCAGCTCCCCTGGGGGCTCATCCAGGAGGGGCTGAGCTGCAGGATTGCTCTGGGCATGCAGAAGTGCACGGTTGGGTTTGCAGCAGAGGCTGTCCCAAGCTTTCTAGCTGAAGTGCAAAGGGACAGGGATGCAGGAAGGGCTTTCCAACATCCCCGTGGCCACAGGTGCCCCCGGGGCTCTGCTCCAGCAGGGCAGGCATGGGGCAGTCCCTGGGGTGGGCTGGGGTGCCCACCCAGCTCGTGGGGCAGGGTACCCTCCATCCTGCCACGGGAAAGGCAACTCCAAACAATTTCCTACACATTTGCTTCTCCCTCAAGCTTTAGAAATCCAAGGGGGGATTTCTCCCCTTTCCCTGTCCTGCAGTCCTGCTCTGGAGATCCGTGGAGCATTGCCAGGAGGTGGTGGGCTGGTCCCACTGCCACTAATGACAGGGCCATGGGGTTTCCATCACGCCTTGTCATCCACCTGCTGACTAAAAGTGCCCAATAGCCAAGAATTTTACGTCACTTTCTGCAGGAACCACAGTCCCTCTTATCTGCTCACCTTGTGCCCAATGAGGTAAAATTCCCACTTCCCTCCAGAGTGTTCAGAAATGGCAGAGCCAGCAAGTCTGGAATTTCTGTGGAAACAAAAAGAGGGGCTGGTATGTTTTTGCCCCATGTCATATTTTATTATTTTCCTGTTATGCTGCATTTTATATGTTTTATTTATGGAGGACTTTTGATGCAATACTTTTTCCTCCTGGTGGCTGGGGGTGTCTCTGGGCTTCCCTGGGATGCAGGCAGGGCTCTGTTGGTTTGCAGTGCTGGAGGGGTTCTGGCTATTTCCAAAGGGGTGTTGCAAGTCTGTCACCATCCCATGGCCATTTCAAGGCCATCATGGCCAGGTGACATCGCTGCCAGGCCACCTGGGTGCCACCTTGGGAACTGAGGGAGTTGCCACAGTGGTGGCAGAGGCTCCTCCTGCTCTGTTGTCCCCTCCCATTCCACATCTGCCGGAGGACACCAGGCAGCCCCTCTGCAGTGGGAAACTGAGGCAGGGAGGGGTGCTGTGGGGCCAGGAGCTGTGTCCCACTGCTCTGGGGTGCATGTGGCCACCACAACACCCTGGCATGGATGCCCAAGTGGTGCTTCCCCCCAGCCCGCCTGTGGGCAAGCCAAGGGGTGCCTTTTTGGCTTGGTGGGAAGGGGCAGGGTCCCCGGAGGATGGCCCACCCTGGTCCTAGCCTGCCACAGCCCAGCAGTGTCCCCGAGCCCAGGGACAGGCAGGCCCTGGCACACAGAGGGGCATTGAGGGACACAGCAGGGCTTTGTCCCCTGTGCCTGCCGGGAAGGGGCCGGTTGCCCTCTGCAGGCTCCCTTGGCCCTCTGCTGCCTCCACAGCTGCAGGGGACCAGGGGCACCCGTGGGAACCGTGGCACCCACGGGACGTGGGGCACCCAAGGGACCAGGCTGCACCTGCCACAGCCCTGAGGCCATGGGGACCCACGGGTGTCCCCACCACAATGCCACTGTCCCTCGGGGGTCACGGCGCTGGGGAAAGTAGCTGCAAGATTCCCATCAAAAGGGGCAAAACTGCCAGTTTGGAGCCCCCAAAGCTGAAAGCAGGTTCCTGGGATGGGAACCCCTCTTCCCTGCTGCCAGATGCTGGGAATCGGGGAGGTGACAGGGCACACCACTGCTGTCCCACAGGGCCACACTGCCACACTGCCTCAGTGGGCAGCTTGCACAAACACGTCTGGTGGGCCTGGGGGATGTCCCCAGAGCCACCAATGAGGGGGGACCACCCCCTCCCCTGGCCCAGACTGCTGTCTCACTGTCGCAGGAGCCTTTTCCCCCGGGGCGCTGCGCGGGGCCGCTGGCACCGCCGGGCACCCGGAGCTGGCAGCCAAGGGGTGCTGGGGGGGCGGGCAGGGCGGGCCCGCTGCCTTTAAGGGGGGTGGCTGTCACTCAGAGAGCCCTTTTCTTTGCTGGAGAGCAGGACAGGCACCCAGAGGGGGAAATCCAGGGCGTGGGACCGCCGGCAGGGAGGCTCCGCACGCAGCACCGAAGCAGCAGAGCGGCGCTCGGGGGAGCTGAGCAAGTCCAGCACCATGGGTGAGTATGAGGTGAGGGTGGGGGCCACCTGGAGAGCTGCTGCTGGTGTCTCTGGGGACCTGAGCCCAGAGCAGAGCCCACTGAAAGTTTCCTCTGGCACTGGTGAGGTCCTGGTGACCCCGGTGTGCCCGTGCCAGCCGTGGGAGCTGCCAAGGGAGGATGCCTCTACACGGCAGGGATGATGTTTTCTTTCCCAAGGCAGTTTTCTGTCCCCGTGTGCTGTCTGTGGGGGCAGATGCCATCCCCACAGCCTGTCCCACCTCAGCCCTCACCATATGGGCTGGAGAGATGAGAGCTCCAGCCTGGGGCTGGCAGGAGCTGTGAGGTCCAGGCAGGGCACTGAGCCTGTCACATCTTGTGCCACTTGTATGGAGCAGCCTTGGGAAGACAGAGGCACACCTGGTGCCTCAGTTTCCCTACTGATACAGCAGAGCCAATACTCACCAGTGTACCCTGGGGTTTTAGGGCTGCTCTGTTCCCAGGGGTGCCTTGTTCCACCGGCCCCCTGCCTCCTCCTCCTGTCTGCAGCACGTTGTTTGGCTCTGGCAGCAGCGGAGCCTGGGTACAAGGCTCAAGATTGTGTGGTACAAGGGCTCTTTCTCCCCTCCTTTCCCTCCCCAGGCTTGCCCCCTGCAGCTTCCCAAAGCAGAGGGGCTGTGGCAGGGAGCCTGTGGGGCCCTGTAGCATCCCAGGACTCGCAGTCCCCTGGGAATGGAGCTGCTCACTGCCCCAGAGCGGGCACCTCTGTGCCATCTCCCTGATGGCCAAAAATCAAACCAGAAAAGGCAAGTTTGGCCCAGCGAGGGGCCAGACTGTGGGTCCCAGAGAGGTTGGGAGCAGCGCTCCCAGGATGAACGAGGCCCCCCCTGGATCTGCTGTGCCCAAGGCAAACAGGAGGGAAGGGTCCCAGCACTCCCCAAGAGCGCTGCCTTTGTTCCCTGTTTGCTCTTGGCGTGGGGCAGCCACTGGGATGGCAGTGCCAGGACAATCCCCCATTGTCCTCGGTGCCACTGCGCAACCTTGCTCCCAGTGGGGAGGGGAGGGCTGGCCAGGACCCCACGGCTTTCTTGTCCTCTTGGGGAGGAGATAAGCACTGTGGGATTTGCAGAGGGAGGGTGGGTTTGGTGTGGGTGCCTTTTTGGCATTCAAGGCAGGAATTCTATGCCCAGATGGGATGTGCCCAGGGATCCACTCTGCCCTGGGCAGTGAGGTGCCAGAGCCCACATCCTGGGGAAGGGGAGCAGCTTCCCCAGGTGTCACACAGCCAGGGCAGCAGCTCTTCCCAGCTTAGCTGGAGCCAGATGCTGGTGGGTGCAAACCCACCTGGCTGTCTGCCCCCAAAGCAGGCAGGACAGCAGCTGGCTGGGCACCTCCAAACCCAGCCCACAGGGAAACTGAGCCCATGTTAGAAAGTGGCTGGGCACCTCCAAACCCAGTCCACAGGGAAACTGAGCCAACACTCCTGCACGTTAGAGTCCCGACGTGCAGAAGGAGCAGGTGCCCATGGCCTCACTGCTGAAAAAATCCAGCATTTAGGCACTCCAAGCAGCACACTGCTGTGTGTCCTTGCTTTCCCTGCCCTCACGCAGCTCCTGGAGGACTAAACCAATTACACAAGTGTTGTCATTTGTGGAATGAGCATGGCTCCTTCCTACAAGCTCGTCTGCCTGCACAAAGGGGCAGCTGCAGCCCGAGCTGCCTGCAGGCTGCCAGGCAAAGGATGAGTGCCCAGCGTGCCACCTGGATGTCCAAAGTGCTCAGGGTGTGTGCTGCCCCAAGCAGGGCCACCTTGCTGGATCTACCCTGGGGTTTGATTCTGTGGAGGTTCTGGGTTCCCTTCCATCTTCAACGGCAAAACAGAGCTGCAGGCAGCTGTGGTGGCTGCTGTGGTGGCAGTGGGGAGCCCATTAGCAGCTTGTTTGCCAGGTCCCACTGGCATTACGCTACGTCACACTCTATTTCCATCTGTTTGTCACGGGTCAGCATGGCTGGCTCCTCACAGCTCCGGTGCCCCATGCTGCCACCATCCCTGGGCACCCTTGGGTGGGCTCTGAGCTGCTGGGAGAGCTCTCAGGGAAGCTGCTGGGTTTGGCTCTACAGCACTGCAATGGGTTATTTCTGAGGTTTTCCTTCAAGCTGTTTTCCTCCTCCTGCCAGGCACCTTTCTCCCACTGCGCTCATGCTCCTGAGCTGCAGGCTCCAAGCAATCCTTGTCCCAGCAGTCCCACCTCTCCTCTTCTCTCCACAGGTTTACTCGAGTGCTGTGCCAGATGTCTCATTGGGGCACCCTTTGCTTCCCTGGTTGCCACTGGCCTGTGCTTCTTTGGGGTAGCACTGTTTTGTGGCTGTGGGCACGAGGCCCTCACAGGCACCGAGCAGCTCATCGAGACCTACTTCTCCAAAAACTACCAGGACTATGAGTTTCTCCTCGATGTGTAAGTACCCTGCTGCAGAGCACCCTCCTCGTGCTGGGGACCCTCACAGCTTTGTCCTGCTCTGTGCCAGGCTGAGGTGTCTGGCTGGGCTGACCAGGGCCAGGCTCTCACCTGGGCACCAGGGAGACCCCAAGCTGCCTTTGCCCATGGCTCCATGGCAAGGTCCAAGTGGCCTCTTGTTTTATTTCACACCAGTTTTTATCTGGCCCTTGCTAGGTGTCCTGGGTAGAGCTGGTCCTCTGCACGGGGTAGGTATGGAGGATGTGGGGGTGTCTGTGGCAGCTTTGCTCCCCACAGCTTTGCCCCAGCTTGTTCTTCCTGTGGCTTCACCCTCTGATTTGGTCCCCTTGGGGCAGTGTGGGGAGGGGAAGAGGCAGGACCCAGGGCTGAGCTCTCTGGCACCTCCCTGGCACCTGAGCACCCCTGCCCCCTCCTCTCCCCCACAGCATCCACGGCTTTCAGTACTTCATCTACGGCACAGCTGCCTTCTTCTTCCTCTATGGAGCCCTGCTGTTGGCCGAAGGCTTCTACACCACCGGTGCCGTCCGGCAAATCTTTGGGGACTACAGGACCACCATCTGCGGCAAGGGCCTCAGCGCTACGGTAACTGGGGGCCCGAAAGGGAGGGGAGCGCGAGGCCCCCAGCGAGCTCACTCGTGGCAGCGGGTGTGTCATTGTTTGGGAAAGTGGCTAGGACATCCTGACAAGGTGATCTTAACCGGGGTTTGGCACCCCTTCGCGCGCCCCAGCGGGTTCACCACGCTCCGCGTGGCCAAAGGGCAGGAGACTGCGCCCCTCTGGGTTTTGGGATACCCCAAAGGGAAGCACAGCCCTGCTGTCCTCCCCCAGGCCTGCCGTGTTTCCTGGGGACCAAAGCAGCCCAAATGGCTACGCTTAATAAAAGTGCTTCATGTTTAAACAGAGGCAGGGAGAATCTGAGCATCGCTGCGGTGCTGGCAGCTCAAAGCTCTGCGGTACCCGGTACCCCTGCGGTCATCCACTCCCCTGTGCTTGGGAACTGAGTGTGGCAAAGGGATCCTCTGTGGCCTGGGGGAGCAGAGGGGCACGGCTGTGGTTCCCTCGGGGGCTGGTTGGGGTGGCACCATGGAGGGAGGGCAGGAGAGCCACTCTGACACGCTAAGGCAGCTTTTGCAGCTGCCCTCCCACAGAGATCAAACCCTGCTTGGCCGTGGCCACGGTCAAACCCCCCACCCCCAAATGTGGCAGCTATCCTGCTGCTGCCAGTCCCCCCACGCACACACAGCCGGGTGTGAATCTGGGACTGCCCCTGCTCCTGTGAGCAGCAGGAGCCCCCAGCTTGGGCTGCTGTCCTGTGCTGCCTGCCTGGGGCCAGGCTGGCTCTGGCAGGTGGTGCAGAGCTGGGTGCAGGTATCATCACTCTCCCCCACCTGCCCCATGCCCTCCCCTGCCTGGGGAACCTCGCGCTCCCCTGTCCATGGCCTGGGCCACTTGGTAACCACGGCTGTGCCTGGCTTTGTCCTGCCCCTTGCAGTTTGTGGGCATTACCTACGTCCTGACCATCATCTGGCTCCTGGTGTTCGCCTGCTCTGCCGTGCCCGTCTACATCTATTTTAACACTTGGACCACCTGCCAGTCCATTGGCAACCCCACCAAGACCTCGGCCAGCATTGGCACCCTGTGTGCAGATGCCAGGATGTACGGTGAGTGCCGGGCTCACCACCCAGGAGCCAGGGCTCAGGGCAGAGGAGAGGGGGTGGAGGGCAGGGCCCAGGCACGTTGGGTGGGATAAAGCAGGGCAGGTGCTGAAGAGCCCCGAAATGCTGGGGGGTGTGTGACAGGTGGCTGCAGGAAGCTGGGCAATGAAGTCAGCTGTCAGCCACGCCCTGCTCACCTGGCCCCCACGTCTCCACAGGTGTCCTGCCCTGGAATGCTTTCCCTGGCAAGGTGTGTGGCTCCAACCTGCTCTCCATCTGCAAGACCAGCGAGGTGAGTAACTCCTGCTACCTCACGTGTGCTCCCCCTCTGTGGGACACCGTGGCTCTGGCCTCCCCAGGCAGCACATGGGACCCCGTGAGCTCACCCTCCTGTTCCCTTGCAGTTCCAGATGACTTTCCACCTCTTCATCGCAGCCTTCGTGGGGGCAGCTGCCACGCTGGTCTCACTGGTGAGTCAGTGCTCCCCCTGCCCAGCCGTGCTTCTCCGCCTGGCAAAGATGTGGGGGAAAAGGACAGCGAAGGTGGTGGGCATGGATGGGACAGAGCCTGTGCTCGTGTCGTTTTCTGGCACGTAAGTGCAGATGGTGAGTCCAGGCCATAAGGTGGAGGTGGCTGCAAGAGGGGATCTGGAGAGGCTTTAGCAGCCCACCAGGGAGAGGTCCCAGTGCACGGAGTGCCCTGCCTGTCCCCAGCTCTCCTCTTGCTCACACCGGTGACACGGCACCGCGGTGTCCCGATGGTGCAGCGGGGCTCTGCAGGGCACTGCTCTGTGGGGGTGTGGGGCTGGGGCTGCCCCCTCGCTCACTGTCCTCCCACCCACAGGTCACCTTCATCATCGCAGCCACCTACAACTTCGCAGTCCTCAGGCTGATGGGCCGAGGCACCAAGTTCTAGCCCGCGAGGCGGAGCCCAGCCAGACCAAACGCCCTTCTTTTGTCTAACCCCGAGGCTTTAACACTGCAGCCACCTGACACCAGGTCTCCTGCGTTAACTCTGCCTTCGCTGATGACTCCCCTCCTCTTCCTCCCTCACATCCATTGTGCTGAGCGTGACCAGGAAGGAGAGCTTCCCACCAATGGACGCCTCTTCATGCACTTTTCTCTCGTTGCTCATCCGTAACCGGTTCGCTCTAGAGCCCATCAAAACCAGCCAGAGAAGAGGAGGGACTTTCTCCAATGTCCCAGTGTTGCCTAGGGATGAGCAAAGGCCTTCAAGCTCCTGGGAGGAAGAAATCCATGTAGGTTGCTCCATGAGTAGCAAGAGGCTACCTAGAGAGAAAAGGAAGTTGGCCCAGTCCTGGTACCATTGCTAAAGACTCTCCTGGAGCTGTCTGCTGTCACCACCCATGGATGGAGAATAAGAGAAGGATTTTTTTTCCCTTAGCAGAGAAAGATGAATTTAACCTAAATTGCCTGCTGCAGCCACGGCAAAGGGAGTTCAGGGCAAGGATCTTCCCAGTGTGGAGAAGAGAGTGCTGATCCCAATGTCGATAAAGCCCTAACCCAGCTGCTCCTATTTAAAGCCTAAAGGAGTTTGGTGTCTCTGTAGACAAGGGGGACTCTTGGCTTTACCCTCCAGGCAGCAGAGAGGCAGCAAATTGGTTTGACTGAGGAGGGGACACCTCTGCAGCAAGCCCTGGGAGGGTAAAGCCAGAGCCATCCCTCCGTAGGCAGGGGATAACCCTCGGGACCGCGTGCCTTGCCTGCCCTGCCAGTGCCCTTCACAATGGTGCTCTTCTCTGGGGTGATGTCTGCTTCTCTAACCTCCACTGGGCCAGAGAGCTCGGCTCACTTCTCCCCCTTGTCAAATGTAACCTCCCCTCCTTCTGTCCCTCTCGTCCCCTCACTTTTTTTTCCTGCAAGTCAGAACGGCTGCCTTGTGCCTGCCAGGGTGGGAGGGACTGGCAGCATCTCGCTCCCAGGTGAAACCCATGAAGGAATTGAGGAGGGAAGGAAAGGTGGCAGTTTGGGGGTCACAGGGTGCAAACACAGCCCGTCCCTGCAATCCAGATCCTTACTGGTGCCAGTCTTTTCCCAGGGAGAGGGGTAGGGGGCAAGGGGTTGGGTGGAGACCTCTCCTCCATGACTGTTCTCCAGCTGGAGGAAAGCCCTCTGGCTGGATAGCATGGATCCAGCCAGACCTTCAGAAGTGCTGTTTCCAGTCCTCCCTGACAACTGGTGATTTGTTTTGCTCTCCCTGCCTCTCTCCTTAGTGCTAATCTTTGTGTTTATTTATTGGAGAAACTAATTTCAGTGGCAGACTGAAGCTCCATCTTGCATGGATTTATTTTTTTTTTCCATGTCTGTATTGTTGTTATATATATTTTTAAGTGCTGGTTTCAGCAGGGGCAAGGATAAGGAGGCAGATCTGCTGAGCAGTGCATTTGAAGGATCCTTGCTGCCAGGAATGCTGAAATAGGTTGGCCAGGCTACCAACGCACACGGGATGGGGAGGGGGGAGATGCCAGCAGGGGTGGCAGGGTGGGGAGAAACCAGTCAAGATCTGGAAATTCACATCAGTGCTATCTCTTTTGGGGGGTTGCTGGGGTTTTTTTTCATATCCATTTAACAAAAAATAACCAGGTCCTCCTTCCCACCCTTGTCCCCAGACCCCACACACGCACACACACATACACACACACATACACATGCAAAAAGAGTTAATCAACTGAAAGTGTTTCCTTCATTTCTGATCTAGAATTTCAACTTGTTAACCAGCAATAAAAAGGAGCAAGTTTTTAAAGACTTATCTTACAGGATGTATTTTATAAAAATTAAAGAAAATACATTAAAATTAAGAACATTCTGAACAAGACGTACGTCTGCCTGTCCATTTGTTTTGCTGGCTTTCCCACCTTCTGCCCCCACAAGAAAAAAAAGGGGAGGCTCTCCAGGGAAAAGGAGGCTGCAGAAGACAAGGTCTCAGAGGAGCAGTACTTGCTGATCCATGTGTGGGCCAGCAGCCCCTGCAGGGCTCTGCCCACTCCAGCCACGAGGTTCATAACTCTGACTTCAAAATCATTGTTCCCAGCTGGTGGGGGGGCCCTTAAAACCTCTTATTTATCCTCCAGCCACCCTGAGGAAAGCTGGGGTCTTGTAGCAGCTGCTTGCTTGTGTTTGGTGCTGCTGCTGCCCTTTAACACTCAGCCCACTTGCTGACAGCCTCTGCTGTGTCTCCTCATGTAGCACAACAAAACCACAACAAAACCACAACAAAACTAACAGGACATCTGAAGCCAAGCTGGCTGACACTAAGGCAGCATGTGTGGGATGAACATGGCCAGAGCCATGCAGGGTGGGCGATTGTCTCGCTTGCAGAGAGCCCTGTGTGGAACAGGATGGCCTTGTTTAGGCACAGGGGCACACTGGATTGTCACAGAGCCCCACGTGTCCTGTCTGTGGCTCTGTGGTGCCATTTGCTGCAGGATTGTTAACCGTGTCCATGGTGCTGGTGCGTGGGAGGGCATTGGCTGCTGCCTTTCTGCCACAGAAACCCTTGGGTGCATCTTTCCACAGCAGCTGCTCAAAAATTATTGATTCAAATGTTGTTTCTCTTGGAAATCTCCCCAGAAGCTGTGCCCAGGGGCCTCCAGGGAGTGAGGCCACAGAGGGATGCTCCCAACCCCATGGGTCTGTACAAAAATGCAGATTTCAGGCACAGCCACATGCCCTGGAGTGGCAGGGTGGGACCTTCAGTACTCTTCCTAAATGGGACCCTAGCCTAAATCCCACTCCCCCCTCTCTTCCCTGGCTTCAGCCCCCTCTGAACAGGCAGAAAAGCCGCCCAATGCAGCCTGGCCAGGGGAGGTTTGGCTCATGCACTGCTGCTGCACCAGCTCAGTGGCACAGCTTGGCCTTGCCCTGGCTGACAGAAACCCATGGGGCTGCAGCCAGCATCAACGGGGCCCTTTGTTCCCTGCGTTCCCAGATGCCATCACCCTCCTCTCCCCGTGCTGAAAGGGTCCTGTGTGTGCACAATCAGCCTCTGGGCAGCAGCGAGCCGGGGAACAAAACGCCATCTCTTTCCCCTGGCAGAGCCTGGTGCCCCCCCGGCCGGGGTGCGGGATGGGGACAGCAAGTGCGAGGTGGCGTATGAGAACGGCCAGCAAGGCCAGGGAGCTGGGCAAGGCCCAGGGCCAAAGGGCACATGCAGCCTCATCAGGTGTGCCCTTGGCCATGCCCCGCTGCCACCCCACCTGGGGACATGGGACCTGCCCTCAGAGCCCCTTTCCTGGGCACCCAGCGCCCTCCAGACACCGGCTGAGAAAAGACAGGGAATAAGCTCTGCATCATACCAAACCCTATCTGTTAAAAACCAAAACCAAACAAAACCACACCTTGGCCCATCAGGAAAGCTCCAAGCAGGGGACACAGTGCAATCACCTGCGGCTAAAATGCGGCAGTACTTTGCTCCCACAAAGGCTGGACCAGAGAAGGGACCCTGGAGCAAGTCCTATGGGCTGGATTGCTGGTAAGAAGGCGAGGCAACTCCCATCCCTCCATCCTGTGCCCTGCCGCCCCGAGAGACGGCCCTGTGTGCCTTGGGGAGGGGAAAAGAGAGGGATGGGGATGGCGGCACCCAGGAGGTGTTGGAGGTGACCATGGGCCCCCAGCCCGGCGCTCAGGCAGCCCCCAAGGGCGATGGCCATCTCCGCATCCCCGAGCCTCGGGCGCGCATCCCCGGTCCTGCGGCTCCTCCCCGCGGCCGTCGGATGCAGCGGCGGCTCCTCGGGCAGCGAGGCAAGCGGCGGCGAGCCCCGGTTCCCCCCGCAGCCCCGGGCCCCGTCCCTGTGCTGCCCGTCCCGGCTGATGGCCCTTCCTGGGAAACCCCACCCCCGAGCCCCCCAGGACACACCATAAACACCACCAAAGGCTCACTTCTCTCAGCACGGATTCGGACTCAGACCTGGAAAGGCTGTGTAGGATGATGTGCTGGTTTCAGCCAGGGCAGTTTTCTTGACAGTGGCTGGTACAGAGCTGTTTTGGATATGCCATGCTGCCTGCCAGGGCCATGGCATGGTACTGACCCACCTGCCCTGGCTAAAGTCCTCACCTGCACCTGATCAAGCAGCCAGCTGCTTTCTCTCATCTCTGCATAGTCCAGCTCTGCCAGGAGCTTCTGTCTAAAGATGAAGAGGGAATAGTAAGTGGAAAGTCACAGAAACACAGAATGGCCTGGGTTCAAAGGGACCTTAACAATCATCCAGCTCTGACCACCTGCCCCAGGCAGGGACAACTTCCACTACAGCATGTTGTTAGAGCTCCATTCTCCCTGGACTTCAACACTTACACGGATGGGGCAGCCACAGCTTCTCCAAGCAACCTGCTCCAGGAGTCCTGTACCTGCACGTGGCCATGTCCATCAGCCCCCAAAGGACCCCAGGAAGACACGAGGAAAGAGCTCCTGCACCAGTTATGCAAGCACTGGGGCCAGGGGCTATCTCTGTCCATCTCTGATTGCTTTCACACGAGCAATCACCCCAGCAGGCCAATCTCCCTGTCAAGGGACTCTGACTCACCTGTGGCCTTCAGATGACCACTGATGGAGCTGCCATCACCTCCCAGCCAAGTGCTCCTCAGTTCAGAGGAGAACACACCAGTGCTCCAGTGTCAGAGCTGTCCTCAAGCCCCTCTTTGGAACTGGAGCTTGAAGTAGGGTTCAGAGGCTCTTAAAGGGCCATTGTTAACTCTTTATTCATTCAGCTCAACTTCACACAAGAATATGCTGTATCCAGAGATCCCATGAATCACCTCACAATTTATTGCCTTGAGGAGCAGCCCCAGAGCTAAGGAGGAGCTGCACGCAGGGAACACCCCTGGTCACCAGAGAGCAGCCCCAGGGAATCTCCAGCCACTGGTGCTCCTCAGAGAGTGGCTCTTGAGGAGAATCCAGTTTCCTTAGCCCACCACCAAGCAGTTGCATGGCCTTTCAGGGGCGCTACCCAGCCCAGAGCAGTAGAATCCTCAAGAGGGCCGTGGGAGAGAAGGATGAATGGGATCAGGACATTCCTCACCCCTTCTCCTCTCCAAACACAGTGGGATATGCTACAGCATCTGTCCCACACAGAAGTAGCTCACTGCTTTCCTTTGGAAACACTCCTTTGCCCTGCAGGGATCCATCCTCTCCCCATGCCATGACAAAACCTACAGAGCCCTCTGCCACAGGTTACAGAGGGAAAGTGGGGAATGAGGGAATGGCCTCTCTACGGCTCCTGCCTCTGCCTGCTCTTCCTTACAAACACCTCACACCCAGGGAGTCAGCAGCTGCTGGTGCTTTCAGACAGACCCTTCCTGAGGCAGCCTCACCCAAACCCCACAACACTCCCAGGCCAGAGCCATCTCCCACCAGTGTTGATTGCATTTTCAGCTGCCTTTTGAAATGGCTGAAGTAAAATGTTGGAGGACCCCAGATACTCAGCCCACATTTAGAATGCACCGTTTCCAAGCACTTTGAACCCTGTGCTGCCTCCTGGAATCATGAATAGCACAGGCAGACCTGGGAAGAAAATAAACTAAAACATTCTGCCAAAAGAAACAGCAGGCACAGGCTCTGCAAACACAGAGAGCGTCCCCCAAAATAAGCAGCCATCCTGGCAGGACAGTGAAAGAGAACAGTCCCCATATGCTGATTTCCTTCTCAGCATCCTATGGAAATCATGCCTGGCTACAACCCCCTGGAGTCCAAGGAGCCAGTTCCAAGATCACAGGAAGAATTCACAGGAAAGTACCGGACTTGCTGCTGAGAGCCCAGACTGAGAATTTAAGATGTAGTGACAGAAGGAAGCCATGTGGAATATTTCTGTTCTGAAACTGTTTTCTGATTCTCTTGAAAAGACAAAACTGGTCAGTGGATTCAGCTGTTGAGTTCTGATCCTTCAGCTCCTGGTCCAGGTAGGTACATGAAGGGATATCCCTCTGAGCCCTTAGTGACTTCTTTGCTAGGTGCTGTAACTAACCAGTCCTCAGAAGAACAAAAACTGACTTCAACACTGATAAACCAAGAAGGCAGTCACTTCCCAAACTCACTTGGATACATCCATATTTTATTTGCTTAAATAAAGGTAGAATCATGGTTTTACAATTCCAGCTCTGTAGCAATAGCAACAACCGCAGCAGCACGAGGGGACACGGGAAGGGATGGCTGTTGGCACTGAACTGCAACAGAGTTCAAAATCCTGGCTCCATTGGGAATTGTGTGTTTCATTTAAAATAAATTAAACAACTGAAATATATTATACTCTGTATTTTAAAAAAAGCCTAATATAATAGGAGGGTTTTAATATAAAAAGTCAGTGATCCAATGTCAGAAATAAAAGGTGCTGGGTAACATGTGCACAACGAGGCTTTTGAGCTTTAGCGTCCGGCATTGACACACAATGGTGCTGCAAACAGCTGCTCATGTGCTTCCTGCACTGTGGCATGCTGAATCTCTGCCCTCTTCCACAAGAGGTGCCAGTCCTCACACAGACCTCAGGAGATCAATGGGAAAGTGGCAGTTTCACCTGCAGGGAGCTCCCTCAGCAGCACCCCTGCCGGGGGGGTGGGGGGCAGCACACAGGGACTTGAATCTGTTCTCACCCTGAGTCCCTGTGCCAGCTCCAGGGAATGAGCCTGTTCAGGGATGGAAACTGGAACCACAGGTCACAGAGCCTGGGACCTTGAAGGAAATATCAAGCAGTGCTAATGAAGAAAAATCCAGAGGCCTCAGGAGGTCAGACACAGTTAAATAAACGGTAACAATAACATCCTGTAAAAATCTCTTTCACCTACAGAGGCAGAACCTTCTCCTTCAGGGAGCTGCCTGAATAGCATTTACTCCCCATGAACACAACTGTTCAGGCCTGTTTAGAAATTACTTCCCCCTAAAGCATTAATACTCCAGTCCCACACACGGTTGGCCCTGCAGACAAGGGCAGTATCTCCCTGGGTTACCCCAGAAGAAATGGGGGAAAATGCTCATGCTGTGCATGCTCAGAGACTGTACTGTGATGGGGACAAGCTGCCAGCACAGGGCAGGGACTGCCCTGCTCTAAAGCACAGCTTAAGGGAGGGTTGCTTGATTTGAGCTATAAAATTTACCATTCAGCAGCTGACCACAGTGGGAATCACCCAGCAGCCAGTGGATATGTGCTCAGGGCAGGCTCCTACGTGCCTGTGGGCAGCCACAGCTTTGGCCAAATGCTTGCACAGGGGGTTGCAGGGCACGAGGTTTGAATAGCAAAGACAGCAGCCAGCAAGCTCATCTCTGCTACACAGCCAGCCTGGGACTAACCTAGCAGAGAGCAGGAGTTGGGAGCAAAGCCTGGCATCCCTTCTAGAAGGCTCCTTGGGCTGCCCACACCTTGAACAGAGAAAGCAGTGCAGCTTTCTCCCCACTGGACTGACAGCAGACACTTGACCAGTATGTCACAGGAATTACAGATAAAACACCCTGGGTTTCCTATGAGGGATCAGGGGCCAGGCCAATGGCATGGGCTAACTGAGCCTGCAGCCCTGTGCCTGACACCAGGTAAATGGTTCAATGCTGCAGCATTCACAGGGAACATCCACGCTGGAGCAACTGAAGGCGTGGCTGTGCTAGCTAATGAGGCACAGTGGTCACTGCTGCCAGACAGAGAGTGGGCTTAACAGCTGACCACGCATGAGGCCCCAGCCACCTGCACACCTAGGAGACAGCCCACCCACCTGCCATCTGGTCTGCTAGAGCACATCACCTGAACACAGTGATCACTTGTGACAGAAACCGGCTGAAGTGTCACACTCCAGATCTCCTGAGTAACCCTTTGACATGACCCAGTGAGCATCCACATCAGTGTTTTTCACCCAAGGCTTCAAGGCTGAGCTTCCACAAGGGACAAGGAAACAAGTATTAAACAACAAGCAGACAGTCTCTCCAAAAAATAACACTCACACGAGACAAAGTTAGAGGTGAGGAAAACCAGACCAGAAATAGGCAGCTATGAAGAAACAATACTGTCACATTCAAACACAGGCCCATCTCTCCTTCACATGTTGCTTCAAGTCAGAGCTCTAACAATTCTCATCACAATTCAGCCTCAGGACACAGTGCACTTATCCCAAATAACAGACACACATCCCAGCCACTCCAGTATTTGGCTTTCTCACAGTCACAAGGGCCAGAGTCTTTATGACAGGTTTTGTTCAGTATGTTGAGTGGGATTTCCTTTGGCAGTATGGTCATGAGTGGGTCTAATATCTTTTTTTTCAGGACTAAAATACTTCAGTGTCTAGGATGCTCTCAGCTTTGCTCTGCAGGCAGTTCTTGGTAGAGAACAAATCCCTATTGTCTTTAGAGAATTTAAAGGACTTTAACTCAGCTCCTTAAACCTGGTAAAACAGGCAGAGATGGAAGCAAGACTATGCTCACATGCTCTGTTAACAGCTCCCTCCCGCAGATACATGCTCTGTGCCTGAAAACTCCAGGCAGGATTCAGATGGTGAAGCTGCAGCTCCCCAGTGAGCAAACCACCTCTTGTCCTTGTGGCCACTCAGAGTGGCCCAGAGCTGCCCAGGTGTGTTTGATCCAGCTGCCGGCTCGAGCACCACTCCCAAAGCAGCAGCTACTCTCAGCAACAGGATGAGCCCGATTTGGAGCTGGAGTTCAGGTCAATGGTGTGGCCCAGCATGCAGTGCTCCAGCTGCTCCTCCACCGCCAGCACCTGTCGCACAGCTTCCTCAAAGGCCACCGTTACATTGGTGTCATCCTTGGCACTAGTCTCCAGGTACGGATAGTTACCGTTTTCCATGCACCAGGCCCGGGCCTCCTCTGTGCTCACCTGCCTCTCCAGTTTGTCTATCTTGTTGCCCAGGACTACAAATGGGAAGTGTTCAGGGTCCTTCACATCGGCATAATAGATAAACTCCTTCTGCCAGTTACTGAGGTTCTCAAAGCTCTGCCGGTCATCCACGCTGAAGGTGAGCAGGCAGCAGTCTGCTCCCCGGTAAAAGGGCGTCCGCAGGCTCTTGAACCTCTCCTGTCCCGCAGTGTCCCAAATCTGGAGGGTCACAAATCGCCCGTCCACCTCCAGGTCCCGGTTCAAGAACTCCACCCCAATGGTGTGGAACGCCTGCGAGTCAAACTTGTTGGTGACGTAGCGATTCATGAGGGAGCTCTTCCCAACTCCACCATCTCCAAGGAGAATGACCTTTAGGAGCAAGGACTTCCCACTCATTGCAGCAGGACGGAGAGCAGGGTAGCAAGGTAACCTGCAGGGTTCAGAAACAGTACAAAACAGCCGTTTGACTTCTGGGTTCTGCAGAACAACAAAACATGGTATTTCCACATCCACTTCTGAAGTTTTGTATATGGGAGGTGATGTCTTTTTTTGGAGAGATCTTATCTCCTAATCTCTCTTATTAGAGTTTAGAGCTGGGAACTGGACAAACTTTCAGGCACTCAAGTCTTCCATCAGGTCCAAAATGGATGCAGCAAATGACCTCTTTAAGTGCAAGGTAAAAACAACTGTTGAGAGTTAAGTATCAATTACAGCAGTTTTGGTGAAAACTCTGTATCAGAAAGCTTGTCCAGTTTTTCCAAACACATCATCACTACTTGAAATATCTCTCCAGGCCTGCATCCTGTGAGGCTATCACAGAAACAGCAAAATCACCACAGGTGGCCATCACTAGGCCTTGCTTTCCACTGTACCATCACCAGCTAAACAATTTCTCCTCTCTGACTTGCTCTACTGGAAGGATGTAATAGATGTGCAGGTCTAATATCAATACAAGTAATTTGTCAAGCCAGTTCTTAATCACCCTGAGGATGCTGACTCACCTTGCCAGTGCAGCTGCGCGTGATCTCTGTGGCTCGGAAGGGGTTTCCCAGGCACAGGGACCAGCTGCTCTTTGCTGGCAGCACCTGTCACAGTCCAATTTGCTCAGGCTCAGCTGCAGGTTCACATTGCAACAACCCAGACACCACAGGTTCCTTAGTCAGCACCCTCAAGGCCAAGCGTCAATGCATCCTCCCCCTCCCAGGGAACACTCTGCAGGCTAGGGTGAAGGCCTGACATGGAATAAGAGGTTTGTTGGCCTGCTGTACTGTACCTGCTCTGTCTCCAGGACTGTCCAGGAACACCTTCCTCCAGTGTATCAGTCACTAAAAAACAAATATCAGTCATCAAGGTTACCAGGGCTGCCCTTGTTGTCTTTCAGTTTGTGATGCTGACTGAGGACAGAAAGACAACAGCAGAGCTCTAGGAATCTGCACGTGCAGTACTGATGGCTGGAGTAAAACAGCAAGAACAAAGCACTGAGGAGTTTCCCTTGCCCTGAGTGAAATGGAACACAGCCCATTTCTGGCCAGGCAGGACAGAGCCAGTAACAAGGTGCATGCTGAACCCCAGGTAAGAACAAAACAAACCGAAGGAGATCTGACATGAGAGCACAGGGTGCCCAACCTGTGTCTCCCCTCAATCCAGGGGATTATAACTGTGATCTGCTTGTCCTGCCTACTCACACACCCTGGAATCTGATTTGAGGATTGAACATGCACCTGAATCTACTAACCAGGAAAGTGAGCCAGCTGGAAACAGCCTGGGATGAAAAGACAAGGAGCTTGCTTACACCTGCTACCAACATTCCTGGGAAGGGTGTGGATGAGTAGTGCTGTTCAGTGATGACATCTCCAACCCACTGAAGCAGGAGTGTGTGGCACTGCTCTGATCATCACTCCTACTCCTTCCAGGCCAAACCCTGCTTTCTGCCTTAACCTCAGGGGGCCCTGTTCAACCTTGGTTCTGTTCTTTTTGCAGCCCTTTCAAACAGTGCTCACCACAAAGCCAAAAGCAGAAACTTCTGCTTTAAGTGAGTTTCTTCACTTTCTGCACAAAAGGCTCACAAATTTCACTTCCCTGCACAGAAACACCTTAAACCAAGCCCAGCTGAGCTAACCTGATGGGCTATTTGAGGAGCAGTGTGTGACCCAGTACTTCTAAAGCAAAGACCAAAATACAAATGTCAGAAGAAACAAACAGGAACCACATCACAGGTCCCCATGGTCTACGGCTTAGGGGAAATCCTGCCCCGTGAGCAGGTGAGCTGTTCAATACCCATGTCCTTTCCAAACCTTCCTGAGGGATGTTTAAGACAGTCACTGCCACCAAAGCCCCTCCTGGCACAGGCCATCAGTCCCGAGCAGAATTTCTGTTTAGAAATGTTCTGTTAGCAAGTGACTCTTTTTAAAAATGACTAATAGGTTATGCCGGGCTGCTCCAGAGCCTGCAGAACTCAGCAGCAGGGCTCAGGTCAGCACGCTGCCGGCAGCCGTGACACAGCCTTGACATCGCTGGTACCGTTGCGAGCTATTCCGGATGCTGAACACCACTGCAGCAGGGCCGACCCTCTCTCGCAGGGTGCCAGCACCTGCGTGCAGGTACCAACAACGGAGTGGGCACGCCGGGTCCGACTCCCCCCTGCTCCCCACGCCCCGGCTCGGCGGAGGCGAGACCCTCCGGCGGGTCTCATCCCGTCCCACGGGAGCGGCCAGGGAGGAACCCGCAGCCGAGGAGCGGCACCCGCGAGGGGCCCCCTCGGCATGGGCCGGGGTAAAGGGGCGGCTCTCAAGCCCCCCTCCTCCGCAGGTGCCCAGGCCGGGGCGGCGGCGCCGGGCCCGCCCTTACCTCACCCTCACCGCCCTCCGGCCGCCGCCGCCGCCCGGCCCGCGGGGCGCAGGTGCCGCTCAGCCCCGCGCCTGCGCCGCGCACGCGCCTCCCGCCGGCCGGCAGGGCCCGCCCTCGGCCCGCAGGACCCGCCCCGCAGCCCCTCACGGTGCCGTGGTCGTTCCTTTATAGTCCTGCTTGTCTCCTCTCTGCCTCTTCAGCCTTCTCAGTCCCCTCGTCACTCTCCTCACAGTCCCACATGTCCCCCCTGTTCCTCCTCAGCCCCCTCACAGTCGCCTCATTACTCCTCAGTCCCACGTCTCCCCGGTGCCTTCTCAGCCCCCTCACGATCCCCCATGTCCCCCCTGTGCCTCCTCAGCCCCCTCACAGTCCCCTCGTCACTCCTCACAGTCCCACCTGTGCTCCCTGGATGCCTCCCCTGTCACTCCTCGAGCTCCAGTGCCCTCAGTGTCCCCCTGTGCCCCGCAGCACCTCATAGCACCCCCAGTCACTCCCCTCCGCAGTCCTGCATGTCCTCCATGTCCCTGCGTGGCCGGCAGCCCCGCATTGCTCGCCCCCGGCACTCCCCTCACAGTCCCCTTTGTCACTCTCCTCACAGTCCCCGCGTGTCCCCTGGCCCCCGCAGCCCTCTTAATGCCAGTCCCCGTCACTCCTCGATCTCCTGTCTCCTCACAGTCCCACGTCGCACCGTAGCCCCTCACCACAGTTCCCTGTCACTCCCCTCACCGTCGCGCCTGTGCCCCCTCACTGCCTGCCCCTGTCACTCCTCTCATAGTCCCCCCGTCCCCACTTTGTCACTTCAGTGACAGCTGCCCGAAAGAGCAAGACTCCCCCACCCTCATGATCGCCCAAAGGACCAGGAACAAGAATGTCTTTAGAGTGTTTTCCAGGGAAGAACAGCTAATACAAACATTACATTGAAGGGGAAAATTGTGGCCAGCCTCGCCCAGACAGTGAGAGCAGAGGGAGAGGGAAACCAGACCCCCAGGTGGCTGCAGAGGGGTTTTGGGGAGCAGCAGCCACTTGTGTGTTCCCCTGTGGTTGGCATCATCAACTCTTCTTCCTAATAGTGCCTGGTGCTCACTGAGATATACCTTTGAAACTTGGGGACACATCTCAGTGGGCCTAAACATGCCTTGGACACCTTATCCAGGGGAGAAGAGCAGGGACCTCTGGTATGGACATCTAGGGCTTTTGGCCATCTGGATCCTGCATCAGCTCCCAGGGCTGAGTGGGTGCCACAAAAGGGCATCAATTCCGTTCTCCCTGCGGGAAAGCATGAGATGGGAGGAGGATTTAAATTAAGCCAGGGATTATATTAATACTGGCCTCAGTGATCTGTCAGAAGAGATGGGGAACAAGGAAAGCCTAGCAGGGTGAGGAGGGGGAGGGCAGCACAAGGGCCCAAGGTCGAGGCTGTTGGCAGTAGGGGGCCAGGGCAGCCTGGGGGAGATGTGGGAGCTCCAGGGGTGTGCATGTGGGGCACCATGGTACACAGCAGCTCCAGGGCAGAAGTGCAGGATGCTGCTGGTACCAGTGACAGATGCAGCCTGCACCACTCACTGGGAGATCCCTCCAAACCGGTCCAGATCCCCACGCCAGCTCTGTCAGGACCATGCATTGGTGTAGTGAGCCTCTGAGCATGGCACACTTGCCCCTGCAAAGTTCCCTTTGCCTGGCAGCCATTCAATCCTGTTATTTGCCAGTATTTATTGATCAGGGATTTAATTTAGCATGTAAGGGGTGAGCCCTGATTCTGAACAAGAAAGAGCCACCATGGCAGATCCTGCCAAGGCAGCAGAGGCATGGTGCTCTGCTGCAGCACTGTGCCATGCTCTGCCTTCCTGCACCACCCCTGTCAGGCCTGGCAGACACCCAATCCTCAGGGCATGCTATCTGCAGGGTTTAGGGAGGGCAGCACTGATCCCTGCAGCTCAGCCAAAGATGCCACATGGCCAGTGACCCCAGCTGACCGTGCTCCTGCTCAAGGGGCCCCCGTGTACCTCCTGTGGGTACTGGCAGCTGGTGGAGTCACTTGCCTACCTGAGCAGGGATGTGCCTGGTCTGATTTGGCTCCCAGTGACTGTCTGACTTAGCTCCCAGTCTGGTCGTCTTACTGAGCTGGATAACAACCAGTTTGGCATCTGTGGTGGACACCAGTTACCCACCAAGCTGCTCTAGCACTCCCTTTCTCAGCAGATAAGGCAGGGAGAAAGTAAGATGGAAAAGAACTTGTGGGTCAAGATAAAGGCAGATTAATAAAGCAAAAGCTGCATGCAGAAGCTATGGAAAGCAAAGGATTTATTCACTACTTCACATCAGCAGGTGATGTCCAGCTGCTTTTGGGGAGGTAGGGCTTAAGCACTCATAGTGGTTACTCTGAAAGACAGTTGCCTTCTTGTGTCTCTACAGCAATTCTATTGGCAGCCTTCTTGGGATTTCCTCCTCTTAACAGCTCTTTTGGCTCTCACATCTCATACATGGGCTTTCTGCTTAAAGCTGGGTTTGCCATCCCACTGCTTGTTGTCCTCCCCTGCTCAGGCAAGAAGAAACAGAGTACAGCACATGCATCTGGGGCTCACTCTCCCTCTGAGCAGGGCAGGAGGGGACTGACTTCTTGGGGTGCCCCTGACAGCCAAGCACTGGCTTATAGGCATGAGGAGGGACAGATATTTCATCAAAGTTTTGAAGCCAATAAGGTGTTTTCTTCAAAGCTGCTGTTTTCATACCTGGGCAATACATTGCTGCCAAGCTGCCAGAATGACACTGGGGCACTCTCAGTCATCTTCCTTCACACAGCCTGTGTGCACTGAACACCCTCTGCATCTCTGGAGACATCATCATTGCCTAGATCACTGTAGATGACCTCCAGCATCACTTGATTCACTCAGGCGCTGGATGCCTTCACCTGTACTGGTCCATTTTCCTGAATAGTTCACAAGATCTTCCCTGGATAGATATCTTGCCCTCACACTTGAGAGGAGTTACCTGCAGAGACTGTAAATTGCTGACACAAACCCCCAGTTGTTAATTAGTAGTTTTAAACAGCTCATGTAAGGGTGAGCAGGGACCTCTTGAGCCTGCACAACAAAGCCACCCGCATCAGCCCCTGGGTAAGGAGAGGGAGATGTATTCCCTGATCCTCTCCACAAGGCAGCTCCCCCAGCAGAGCAAGGCCGTCAGTGCCAGGGCAAAGCACAGAGCCATGGTTTGTACTAACATGTTCCCAAAGCCCAGCAAAGTAAAGAGATAAGAAATGCAGCCAACAAATTCTGTGACCCAACAGGAGCTGCCTACTTAGTAACTACTACGGCTAAAGCACACTTAGCACAAGTTAAGGAATGGGCTTATCTGGGCATGACCTTGTGCTGGTGGGAGCCTGCTGGGAGCAGCACTGCCCTGGCCCCATGGCCAGGATGGGACTTTACCTGTGGGTCCTGAGCAACAGGGGATTTGTCTGGAGATGGCAACATGGCCCAGGAGCCATGTGCTGGGTGAGCAGTACCAGGGGGTTGCACTGGGGCAGGGACTCTGCAGGGTGCAGGGCTCCTTCAGCATGAGAGGTTTTACTCCCCTGGCTCAGCTGCATCCCTGCCCAGAGAGGGCAGCCGCAGGTGTGGCTGCTTGGCTCTCACTGCCAGCTCTGGGAGTTAGGGCAAACAACAGGAAGCTGATGCCAAGGTGAGGAGCCCTGATCCAGCTTCGACCCCCTGCCAGCCTGTGGTCACACAATGCTGCCAGCTCATGCCTCGATTAATTCTTCACACGTCCCATGCTGCAGCTGGGGCTTGGGCCTCTGCTTTTGTTCCAGTCCCAGTGCACGGCTCTGCAGCTGCTTCTCCAAGGCATGTACCCAGCAGCAGCTCCAGCCCATGGCATCTGCTCTGAAACAATTTCCAGCACAGGAACCCCCTGAGCAGTCCTGCCACCCCTAGCATTGGCCACCCCATTTGCCCTGAGCCTACAGCTCTGAGCAAGTTGTCAGGTACCCCATCATCCATTTATGTCTCCAGGAAGGAGCTCCATAGGTGGAGCAAAGTTGGGGGAGATGCATCATTCACCTCCTCTACCCTACACAGCTCAACCTGCCCTAAAAAAGTGACCTGTCTTGTTTTTGTGAGCTGGTCTGAGGCAGCAGGGAGGGGGACATGCCTGGGCTGCAGAGCTGCCTCAGACACAACACTGCAGGCAGGGGCTTGTCCCAGCTTCAGTGCAACTGCAGGCCTAGCAGCAGCTGAGCCACGCACCACTGCCCTCACCTCCCCGCCCATCCCCTGCTCTTCCCAAGTACCCTTGGCTGGTTTTTAGGGACATGTTAGATGACAAGGTGGCAGAGCAGGTATCACCATAGGAGGCAGCACCAGACATAGTTCTACCCTGAAGTAGGTGCACAGACAGGATGGGCCTTTGGCAAACAGCACAAGGCAAACAGCACAAGGCATCTGTTACAACACGCATATCTGCTGCCCATGGCTCCAGAGCTGGTTCCTGGAAAACCACAGAGGAGTCTGGCAGGCTGGGCAGGGGGGAGTTCAGCCTATGCTGCCACAGACTCTGCTCCAGGACCCAGAGGAAAGGCACACGGCAGCAGGGGCAGAGGAGGGGAACAGGGGGCACATGGTATCCAAGCTGTTGCTTGTCAAGGAAAGTGTAGGGACACAGGGACAGAGAGAAGCTGCTCCTGCTGCGGCTCTGGAGGTGCCTCTGCTCTGCCTGGAGGTGAATCTGGTGGGAGTGGCAAAGGATCATATTCCCAAGCTGACCCTCGGTTTGTACCCTGCACCCCACCCACTGTGCTGAGCTCGTACCTGCACCATGCTGTGTCCAGCCCGGCCCCAGGTTCCCCGTGGGCAGCAGGAGAATCCCATACAGGTTCATCCTGGCAGGTTTGGGGCTGTGATGCCACAGGATGCCATCAGTGCTGTGTGCCTGTGGGGCACACAGGCTTGGGGACAGCAGTCTCTGCCCTGGCCAGACAGAGTGAGGTGACATTTCCTTACCCACCGTGGAAAGGCTTTGATTTTGTTTTTCCACCCCTCACATCATGAAGGTGCATGAGCGGTCTCAGGCACCCCTGGCAAACTCCTGCCAGCTGTGCCATGACCTGGGCATTGGGTGCATCCCTGCTGCCATCACTGCCATGGGTTTGAGCCCCCACTTTATTTCCCCCTCCACTTCCTGGGATGTCATACCCCAGCTGTTGCCTGTGGAGAGGAATAAATCATGGAGAGGGGGCTATGCATTGCGAACAGGGGAACAAAATGGCTTTTCATGCCATAATCCTTTGTAATAAAACACGAGAGGCACGAAAGATGATAAACAATGTCTCCTGTGTGAGCCAGCTGCTTCCTAAAATAAAGCGCTCCTCTGCTCCGTCAGCTGCCCCGGCTCGGGCGCAAGTGCGGGCGCTGCCGCAGACACCGGAGCCGCGTTCCCGCCGGAGCACATGCTGCCGCGGCCCCGGCACGGCCCCTCCGGCCCGCGGGAATCTGCAGAATGCGGCCGGGGGGGCTAGAAGCGAGCACTGAGCTCCGACCGCTGTCAGGAGCGGGCTGGGAGCCCCCGAAGGGCTCGGCATCCCCGGCGCCAGCAGCGCGCTTGTCACCCGGCTGAGGCACGCAGCCCGGCTGCTCCCACCTGCGCCTCGGGCCGCCCGCAGCCCCGGCAAATGCGGGCAGTGCAGGGGCGCTCCGTGCGTGACTTCCCGGCTTTGTGTAGAGCCAGGGGCTGGCAGGAGCCTGGTCCTGAGCAGGAAGCTCTGCGTGCTCCCGGTTCATCACTACTCATGCTGAGTCCTCCTTGGCAGGGGATGAGTAAGCTCCTGCTGGTAAACCTGACCTCCAGGGCATTATTTCAAGAGCAGCAATAACTTTTGCACTGCCGGGGAAGGTGTTGGGTTGTGCTGAGCGTGTGCAGCCCACAGGCCAGTTTCCCAGCACAGGTGTCCAAGGGTTTCTGGCTCCCTATGTCAGTGCTTTTGTGGGTGTAAAGGGACAGTGGCTTTCCCTCCCCATGGCCATGGGAGTTCTTCAGCACAGTGCTCCTCCCCCCACAGAATGGGGACAGCTTGTCTGTCCATCCTTTCCATGTCACCAAGCGGCCCCATCACATACAACTCTCACACACCATGGTAGCCTACTCTCAATTCCTTTGCCAAAGGGCTGTGGTCACTAGCCCACGCAACACTTTCATTTCCCCACTATCGCTCCTTCTCTTCTGCCTTCCTCTTTTACAGCCATGTGCTTTCCTCTTTAACTACCTCCATACAGTTAAAGAGGAAAGCACTACAGATCCTCCCTAAGCAGTCCCAGCAGGGTTTCCCCTGGCAGCTCACGCTTGCTGCCCCTTGTTCTCCTCTCAACCTCAGCCGTTATGGGGAGGTTTGAGCTCTGTGCTTGGCAATGTGTCTGTGCAGGCAGCAGAGCCCTGGCAGGAAAAGGCCAACCGAAGTGACACAGAGGTGGTGACATTTTTTTCCCAGGGATGCAGGGAACAGGGAGGCGGGGGTGGGCATGATCCACCCACTGGGGAGCTGCAGCATTCACCTGTCTGTGCAGCCTGGCTTCACCTTATCCTGTATGCTCTGGTGTCAAACACATACCTTAAAGGAGGTTTTCTTGGACCACCTGCAGTTCAGGTTGAGTTTGGCTATTTCCTGCCATCCAGGAGCTGCCTTAGGCCTTGATCACTGACTGATCTTGGCTCTCACCACTTTCTGCTGCAGTTCTGGGAGCTGCCAGATGGCGAGTGACAAAGGGAAAACCCTGGCTACCAGAGTGCAAAAGCCTCCCTTGCCCTGGGTGAGTTGTGCCACAAACCAGTGTGGTGCTGTGGGACATCAGGAAGGTACCACAGACTGGCAGGGAACCATGGGGCACAGGGCAGCCCAGTACAGGGCAATGCACAGGCTGACTCAGGTACCTCCTGCCAGGGATGGGGTTATGATCCTCCATGTGTGTGTTGGGCCAAATCCTCTCCTGTCTGAGTCAGAGAGGATGGAGCAGTGGCAGGGACAGACACCCATCCCAGCCACAAGCCCTGATCTGAATTCACCTCATGCTGCTGGTCACCAGGTATTTGCCCAAATTCTTCCTGATGGTGACTCAGCCTTCTCCTCCCTCCTCTGCAGTGAGGCCACAGCTCACCATCTCATTGAGCATGGGAGGAAACCGCCCCAAAGCAGCAGGGATGGGCCCTGGATGGGAGAGAGGCATGGATTATATTCTCCTGGCATTGCCAAGAGGGGCTGACATGAGGAACTCACCTGGTGCCTAGCAAGGAAAGGGTCACAGAGCCCTGCCAGGAAGGCCCATCTCCTGGGATGGCACACTCTGTGTGTGGGTGCCTGCTGGGACAGTCCATGCTGTTCAAGCCACCACAGTTCTAGGGGACATCAGTCTAGGGGACATCAGTCTGGCAGGTGTCCTGGCCTCCCACACCATTGGCAGCTGAGGGCCCATGTGTGCCAGGGTGAAAAGGTGAAGGTTTGGGATAGGGAAGGAAAGTGCTGATATAAAAGTCTGTTCTGTAACGGTTCTCCCCTTACTGGCTCACGCTCTGCTGGCAACAGGGACATTTTGGACACCAGTTAGGAAAACAGGTAATGCTTTACCCTCAGTCTTGAGGACTTTTAGGCACTGTGTTCTGGTACTCCCTGTGCACCATTCTGGCGGGGATGTGGTTGGGAAAAGTGGCTGGACTGCCCTCACTTTAGGTGAACACAGTACATGGGTCATAAGATACACAGAGATGTGTTTGCTGGGGAGCTGCTCCCAGCTCCAGCTGATGTCCCTGGATCCAGGCTGGGACTACCTGCCCCTGCTTGACTTCCTTGGGGCACAGACCTGGCTGTGCCAGCACTTAACCCCATGTCTAAATCTGTATTGCTACATGTTGGGGTTGGCTGCAGTGAAAAAACCCAAACCCAGATGCATCAACACCTCTATGGCTCCCCAGGACACATGGGGGTGCCATGGGCCGCTTCCACAGACTCAGAGTCAAGCTGGAGCACCACCAGCTTCTGACACCAGCCACCCTGCCATGTGGAGAAACCCACAGCCCTGGCCCTGGCTAGCAAACCAGCTGGCTCTGTGGGACTGGGGTGCCCAGCACCCCTGGCAGACTCTGCTGCCTGTGTGCACAGCACAGGGTGAGGGGGAAGTTATTGTAAGCACAGCAGTGCCAGGGAGGGGGCACTCCTGCTGTGGCCTTGCAGACGTCCATGTGACCCAGGGAGAGATAAGTACCCTGGTGCTTTTCCATGGCCACAGAGGGGCCCGTTGCAGCATGCCACAGGGAGAGGCACCAGGGCGGTGTCAGCAGCAGCCAAGGTGCTCTGGGCAGCAGCCGAGACCTCCCTATCCCCAAAAGCAGAACTGAGGAGGGGAGATCAGCCCTGCCACTTTGTGTTTCTGAAGCTTTTCTGTCCTAAAAGCTTCACTTGGTTCAACTCAGCCTCTGGCTCTCAGGGATGGGCAAAGGGTTCAGGCTGACTTTACCTGCCTGCCTCTGCTCCATAAGAAAAACCACCCCTGAGCAGGGACATATTGTCACCCTGACAAACCACCCTGGCTGTTGGCACTGGGAAAACATTCCCATGTCCAGGATAGGCTTCTGTCCTAGGGACATCAGGGTGCTGAAGGGGCACAGCTATCCTTCCCAGTGTTCAGGCCAACAGAGCAGCAGCCCCAGCTGGGCCTCTACATTGCTGGCCTCTGCCCTCACCCTTGGAAAATCCCACACGCTGCCCCGACAGCGCACAAACACCAAACTCTCACCTGCAGCTCTTTCAACTCTGCTTTTTAAGGGGCGGAGGCAGTGGCAACCACACAGGCAGTGTTATTTGCAGTCCTTGGCAGGCAGTGTGGGTGGAGGCAGCAGGCAGATAGATAGGCACCGTGTCCAGACAGGCACAATAGCCCCGTGTTTGTCCCCAGCTGACCAGGCTCGGTAGGAACACTGACCAAAGTTGTAAGCTGGCAAGTTTTGGCTAGTCTGCCTCCACCTCCTCTATAAGTGGGCCAGTGTATTCAGTGACCCTTGAGGCCAGGTGGAGGTGAGGAAGTCCTGGCAGTAGCCAGGGAGCCTCAGCATAAACCTGGAGGCACTGTCAGAGCTCACCCACACTGTGCTGGCAGCCAACTGCAGGACCCAGAGATCTCCATCCCTGCAAGGCGGGGCTGGGATCAGCCCAGAGTACCCAAGGGATTTACTGCATTCAAACCCATCCTTACAGGGCTGCAAAAACCATCTTCAGTCAAGGGTAGGGGTGGAGGTTAGCTCAAGAGGAACAGAAGGGCAGTGCCTTGCATTGATGGGAAAACTGTGCTCCAAGAACTGAGTGGGCAGAGCTGGTCTGGCCACCACACCAGCAGGATGCAGGCCAGCACCTCCAGCCACGCTGACAAGGCACCAGCCCAGCTCCACAAGGTTTTAGGCAGGGGACACCAAGTTTTCCAAGGCAGAAGGCTCAGCCCTCACATGGGCAGCAAGACTCAGGTTAGCCCCTTTTAGATGCACCAAGAAACCACAAGGGTGGTGGAGCACAGTGGCCATGATCATGCCAGCAATGCTCCCAGTTCCCCCAGGAACCGATCCCCAAACATCAAGCTGGATTGACCCTGCAGGGAACCATCCCACACTGAGCTCTGAGCAACACTGAACAACCAGCACTGCTGCAGCACCAGGCACACCTCGCCACCCTCTGCAGGGCAAGCCAAGCTACAGCCAGAACCTTTGTCAGGGAAGAAGCCATGAGCCATAGGTAGATCATTACAATTTTTTATTTTATAATAAACTTCTCATTTTTCCCCCAAGGAAGACAAAAAACTGTGAGTGAGGCTACAGAACACTGTCAGTGAAGAATATGCAAGACAGACCCAGGCTGGAGGTGAGGCCAGAAAGGTTCCCCACTCTACCAGGCAGAAGGGGTCCGTGCCCAGAAGCCTCCACAGCCCTTGCTGATCTCCCCACTGCATCAGAGCAAGATCAGTGCTGTCACAGGAGGCAGCTGAAGCAGCAGAGATGGCATCAGGTCAGGCTACTGATGGACTGAGAGGACCACACTTTGTCCCCCCACCTGCCAAAGCTGCCAGCAAAGTGGGACAGTGTGTTAGGTGATACAGCTGTTTTCTATACATGTACGTGATGTAAATTTAAAAAAACCCACATGATTCATTTCAAAGCAAAATAATTGAGTAGTCACTCTTCCTGCCAGGCAATCTCTCTCTAGGAAGACTTCACACATTCCTTCTCCTGCTCAATAGCTGCAAGAGAATAGAGGCCCATTAGTCTCTAGTGCATTTTTTTTTTTTGTGGAAGCACGAACTGGAGAAGGTTTCAGTGTATTCACTCAGGCCCTGGTGTCCAGTTTTGTGGTTTGATCCCAAGTGGGGTGGTTGAACACTCAAGTTAGAAGATGACAAGCCACACGTGTGCGTGGCAGCACGTCGGGCACCTGTCTGCGTCTGTCCGCAGGAAAGTGATGCCCTGAGGGATCAGTTTGGCACCACAGCCGTCCCCGAGCGCCCGTGTCCGCTGCCCCGGGCTGCACACACCTCTGCCCGTGGCTTTCCCCGGGCCAGAGCCCTGCCGCCCCAAACCGCCCCGCTCCCCCGGCTGCCTCGGCGGTGAGAGCGGCCCCCGAGGGCACTGCCCCGCCGGTCGTGCCTCCCGCCCCGCCAGCCCCCAGCCCCGCACTCACTCTCCTTGGAGGGCAGCGTGTTCTTCTCCTCCGTGTTGGTTTTCTTCAGCTTCTTCTTGTCGAATTTCTCCACCTCCGAGAGGTCTGGTTTGTCGCACATTTTGCCTGCGAGACCCCCGCCGCAGTCAGACAAGGATGGGGAAGACAAAGGCGGCCCCGGCCCCCCCCGGCCCCCGCCGCGGACAATAGCGCAGGGCGGGGCGCGCCACCGCCCCGGGCACCGCGCCGCTCGCCGGGCCCGGGCAGCCGACCGGGGCGGCCCCCAGTGCCCGCACACAGCGTGGAGCTCTCCCCGCAGCAGGCAGCCATGCCCCCCCGGGCCCCGCCGCGCCCGCAGCCCCCGCCCCGGGGCGTCTGGGCGAGTCCCGGCTCGCAGCAGCGTTGCGCGGGGCCCCCCTCCGCGGCCCGGCCCGTACCTGCGGCGCTGTACGGCGCGACGTGCGGTAGATGCGATGTGCTCTTGGTGCCGGTACCGAGCCAGATGCCGCTCCCTGCGCGTCCAGGTGAGTCTGGAGCGCGCCGCGCGGGGCGGAGCCTTTTATACCCCGGCCGCCGCCCAGCCCGCGCGCCCATTGGCTGCCCGCCCGCCGGGAAGCGCGTGGCCCGCCAGGGGGCGGCCGTTCCCGCCGTGCCGCGCGAGGGGGGCGCGAGCGGCACCGAGCGTGAGGGGCCTGAGGGACACGGGCAGGGAGGGGACAGCGAGAGAGGGAGACGCCGAATGAGGGCTCACCGGGGACACGGGTCACACAGCCCTCACAACACACACGGACAGGCGCCGCACAGCCCCCCACACGCGCGGACACAGCTCCTGCTGCTCCCACACACGGGCATGGCTCCCACTGCCCCTCCTGTGAGCACACACACCTGGGTGCTAGGCAGCAGGCCGGTCCCTGTGTGACCAGATGGCTCCAAAGCCACTGTCCCAGCCTCAAACCCCCTCACCAGAAGCAGGTGCCCCACAGCAAGGGAGACAGCTGTGACCCATGTGTGTGTCCAGGGATGCTCCCATTGCTGAAGCAGAACTTGAATAAAGCAAGCTTTGGGCTAAAGCCAGCACCCCATTCTCACACCTGTGAGAGGTGCTTGGCCACTGCCCAGCTCACATCTGGCCACAGCACTTCTTGGGGAGGTCTGGTCACTAAAGAAGCAGCATGGGTGGACAAGAAGCTGACCATACTCACGGGTTCTTCCTTGGCAGCAGCAAGCCTGGGAAGCAGCCCAAACTGTGCAGATGGGCTGGTGTGGAAGTGGAAGAAACACCTTTGGTGGTAAAAAGCCAAGGGGTAGTGCAGGCAGCCTATCTGATCCCAGCAGGAAGGACAGTGCAATCTGGGGGGCACTTGCATGCTGGTCACCAGGATAGAGAGGTAGAGGGCCAGCAGGGTTTTGTAGGTGCTGAAGGGAATGAGGCAAAAGAAAAAGTATCCTGACTGCAGATGAGGCTTGCCAAAACCCTTCTGCAGAGAGCCTGGTGCCATGGTGAACAGGAACCTGTTACTGAGCACCAAGGGGTAGCAGCTGTGCTGCAGCAGCTCTCACCTCCACCTCCTCCTGGCCTGCCAACCTCTGGGTTTTGCTCAGGGCTTATTGGAGATTTTGCAGAGAAAATCCCCAGCAATCCGGAGGGAACACTTGCTTTGTGTTCTTTAGCAAGACGACTGCCTTCTTGGCAGGAGGGACTGGTGCTATCCAGCGACAGCAGGTCACGGCCGGAGGTGGCCCTTTGCCGCAAACCCCGAGGCACCTTCTCACTCCTGCCAGAATATGGGCTCTGAATTCAAGAAGCACCAAGAGCTGGCAAATGCTGAAAAGGCAAAGGCCAAGATCTAAGGCCAGGTTGCTCCTCCAAGAGGAGTCTGGATGAGAAGCAGCTTCCCATTCCTGTGCTGGGGGGAGGGAGGGAGAGGCTGCAGGCACAGCTCCAGGCCAGGCTGCTCCCAGAGCAGCTCTGATTTGGTGGTGCAGCCCCAGGCAGGACCAGGTTTGGAGCTGCAATCCCAGGCAGGGCTGCCTTCATGAGCATCCCTCAAACCCACCCTGCAGAGCCTGCATCACACAGCCCAGCCCCAGTGAGAAAAAGCTCATCTTTCCTGCACAGCCAGTGAGAGCCAAAACATCCATTCAGTTTCAAAATGAACGCAGGAAGTGCTTTTTGCCTTCATGCAAATAGTCAGACAAGTATTTTAGCACCTGTTTTACTCTCTGGCTGTGCTCATCTTCCCCTCAGCTTCCCCCTTTGCTTGCCTGTTCTCCACATGCTTCTCCTTTGTGGATGCTGCAGTCTGACGTAGCTTTTGTCCCTGGCAGGCAGCAAGTGCAAAAGAACCTGAACCCCACCCTGCCTGTGCACAGCCCCTCGCCAGCACCAGCTGCACCCAAAAACCTGCTCACCATTCCCCCAGCCCCTCAGCAGATCAGCTGCACCCACCACTGGCAAGGCACAGCCCCTGGGCAATGGTGTTGCATCTCCTGATGCTGCAGCACTTTGGAAGCCCCAGGTCTTTGTCTGGGCACAAAGCCACCACGGTGGCCACGCAGGCAGGGGAAGGGGAGCTCCCCCTTCCTCAAGCCACACAGGCACCACCACACTCGTACAAACCACGGCCAGAGCAGCTTTAAAGCCAAGCCTGTGCATTGCCAGCAGGGGAGAGGTGGGGCTGCTGCTGGGGAGCTGCTAAAACCCATCTTGCACAAAGAACAAGAAAGGAGCTTATATCCCAGCAAGAGCTTTTCCCCGACAAATTAGCAAAGCCTCCCATAAGAGCACAACCAGCTTCTTTCTTACGTCTTTTGGCATTTCTGCTTTCAATAATTTATAACAAAAGAACTGAGACATCAACAGATAGGGAGAAAGCAGAAACAGCCCTGACCTGAAATAGCACAGACCGACTGCCAGCCATTTTAGATGGGTTTTAAATCTCTCACAGAACAAGGCTGCCAGGCTGATACAGCCTCCCCGAGAACCATTTCCAGGAATGCCTTATTCTCCTGTACAGGAAAGAGGCAGGAAGTTTTCTCTGATCAGAGGTTTTTCTCAGCCTCCTGACCCATCTGCCTGCAGGGCACCACCATGACAGCTGCCAGGCTGAGCCACTCCACAGGGTGTCAGCACTTTCTCCCATTTTCACCTCAGCCTCCTGCCACAACCCTTCACATCCATCAGGGCAGGAGCAGCACACTGGGGAAGGCAGCAGCATACTGGGGCTGTTGTGTCTTAGAGGAGGGCTCATTCCTCCTGTGGATGTTGCTGCAGTTCACAAAAGGGCTTGCTAACACCACCTTCCCCTTGCCCAACTGCAGCAAGGCAAGATGGTGCTTTCTTTAGATCACAGAAACACTGGCTCCAGGAGACCTCCTGACATCAGTAAGGTAAGAGGGAGGTGCCAGCAAATGATTTTGAGGTGTCTCATTGTGCTTATAACATCCTGCTACCTGCAAGGCACACCTGGCAAGCTCAGCTCTCCCCCTCTGTGCATTAGTTTCAGGTACCCAGGCAGGAGAGTGAGGCTGATACAGGACTAGTGATTGATGTGTACCTTGTTGTGGTGAATTAACAGCAGGCAGCAGACAGGCATGAGATGGCTACCAGCACCAATACCAGCATCCTCACACCTGCAGCCACACTCTGGCTGTGCCTGTGGCAGAGGGAGCTGCTGGAGCCCTATCCTGGCTCCTCCCAACCTCCAACTGCAGGAGCACAGCAAATGACTCAGTTGAGATTTTCTCCTGGGAAATAACTTGTTTTGTGCAGTAGTAACTCAGGCAGCTGTGAGGAAAGCCTAAGACACCCCACAGCTCACCTTCAGACTTTGGTAAAGTCTCCATCCCTTCTGATCTGAAGGCTTCAGAGCAGTGTAACTTCACACAGGTATGACAACACCCCCAAGGAGCTATCTCCCGTAAGAGCTACAATGTCATACAGCACATTAAGTCTGTGTCCTCTTCCAACTCAAACCCCTGGTTTTATTAAAGTCACTAAGAAAACATTATATACTCACTAACAGAACTGGTCTCCTGTGTGCAAATGGCTGTAAAGCTATGTTCTGGTTTTTTTTATCAAAGGAAGGTGAAATCTGCTACATAATCCTGATGAAAACCACAGCACCCACCCTGCTATTTGGGGGGAAAAATACCAATTTTTTTTACTTATTCACTGGCCAGTACTGCAAGACATTTTAACAGATGGACAACAATTGTGATCGTCAGCAAATGCCTGCCTGAGGCTGTGGTCATGTTCAGTCTAGGCCTGCAGGTCTATTTGTAATGCCAAGGACCTTTCTCTAGACCTGCCATCTCATCCTTCTGACTTCATACTTTCCCATCTGCAACACACAATGAGAAAGGATCAGGGTTTAGTCAGAACAAGTGCTCCTCAGGACATAATCCTACTGTCTCTGATCATCAGCTTTGTGCAAGACACTTACAAATTCTTCATTTGTACTTGTTAAAATATTCAAGCTTCCCCTACCTGAACATGATGTGAACAAATCTGCTCAGATACATAATTGAATAGTACCAGAGAAGCTGCACTACCACCTCTAACAATTAAGTCCAGGACATCAAACATGGACAAAAGGAATTACTCAGTGCTTGGTCCCATGCTTTTCCTTCCATGCAATATGAGCAGAACCAAGCTGAACCTCACAGCTGGCCACATGCACAAGGGTTAAACCAGATGACCTTCCAAGGTCTCTTCTAAAATAAAAGTATTTCATGATCTGCCCTTAAAATGACCCAACTCAGAAGATTCATGTCACTGAAGATATTTAGAAGTATTTACAGGCAGAGGCCATGGTTTTTAAATAAAAGTTTAATTCCTTCATCAGGTCTTAACTTTGAACACAAATGCTGCTGAAAATCCTCCCAGCACTGCTCTGATGTCCTGGCTTTTGGCTCTCAGAGCAGCAGCAGGATGGCAGCAGGGGCTCCCATACAGGAGGTGGGATCACAGACTCTCAGGAGAGCTCAGTGCAGGATGCAAAGCAAAGAAGCAAGAGATGCACAGTTTCCAGACAAACACCAATTCTTATACAAAAAGAAAAGCTCTACACTAATAGAAGTGTTAATGTTGCCACAGGACAGGAGTTTAGGAAGGGAGAGAAGTCTTCAGTAAAAGGCACAACTAAAGAAGTACTTCCCTAGATTTTAACCACATCTTTCAGTCAGTTCCACTTATACCCCAGCCCCCAGCCTCTCAAAGCCATGCTGGTTACTGTAGAAAACAATTTCAAGTTCCTTCTTTTCCCTTTTTCCCTTCCTCCAGCTCAAAAACAAATAAAAAAAAGGAGTGCTTATTAAAACAAACAAACAAAACAAAACAAACAAAAAAAAAACCAACCAAAAAAACCCCAGAAAAAAAACAAAAAACCCAAAACAAAAGAAAACCAGAATAAAACAGTTTGGTCTATAAACCGTAAGAGTTCAAGAGAGACTTAGCAGTTTACCTTACGATTGTCTGGTACATTTTCAAAATATTCAAGTTTCAGATGATACTTATTACATCCAAGAGCCTCAGCCAGCTCTAGTTTTGGTATTTTTCTTTCAGGCACTTTGTGGCCTGTCAGGTTGGTGTTAAATCTGCAATTTTCCCAGTTATTATGTATCACCAGCCTCTTCAACCCATTGCCATAAACACTCCTGGGAAGCATCAGACACACTCCAAGGGCTCCTTCAGGTGTTGTTGTCCTGCAACCTGCAGTGCTCCTTGGCTTAAGGTATTTTGCAAGAAGCAAGGCTTTCAAGGAAAGGCAGACAGTGAGCAGGATGAGGTGTCAGTAACTTCCAGGATAACAGGACTGTAACAGGCACTGAGTGAGAGGCTGAGCCAGCTGGACACAAAGCTGCTGTGTTTCAGGTCACCCCAGCATCTGAGCAGGCACTTGCTAGATGCAACAACCAAGAACCTTGCTGCTGTTGGACAGAGGCTCTGTTTACTACTGTACTGGTAAAAAAAGAGTTGGGGGTTGCACAGCAGGTCAAGGTGCAGCTGCAGCACATGACAGCAATGCTCTAGTTAGCTAGCAAGGCTAACAGGAAACTGTGAAATTGAGAAGCTGGTTTTAGCCTGCACTAGAAACCAAAGCACACAACCACCACAAGTTCTGTGTCAGAGCTTTTGGAAAAGAACACTTGTCCAGGATGCACCTTCCCAACTAAGCTAGCACAGCACTGCACAGACTCTGCTCTCACCCTCACTTTGCTGTGTAGTGCACTAAAGGGCATTTAATTTCATCAACAATTAAGAGGAATTCAAGTTTGCAAGCTACACCGATCTCCTTTTATGGGAGGAAGCTGCAGCAGAACCACTCCCAAGGTGTCTCCCAGGGCTTCACCAAGGGTCAAGCTTGGCCAAGACACAAGCCTTCCCCCACCACTCTCCAAGGGCTCTGTCAGGTACAGAGTGGTAAAACAGCCAGCAGTCTCTTGGGCTCTTGCTGTAGATCCAGATCAACATGTCCTAGGGAGCTCTACTTCCCAAACAATTTAGGATGCACATGCCAGATCATCTAACCCTGCCCACAGACAAACCCTCTCCCTCCCCCCCTCAAAATAATTGTGGCAATTAGCCATGTGTCAGTCCTGCTCTCCACAGACCTGCAGAATTGAGTCAGTGCTACTGATCAGCTCCATGCACAGGGCTGCTGGTGGAGTTGGCTGTCACAAAGATGAGCTTTCCCCCTCCAGCCTCCCAGTGTTGGGAACAGAGCCAGTAAGCCTGACTTAAGCAGGAGATGTGGAGAACTGCACTGGAACAAGCAGAGTCTTCTACTGAACTTTACAACAAGCTGAACAACTTTTGGTTTTAAAAAAAAAAGCCATACAAGCAGCAGCTGACATCTGTTGTTATAAAGGGACATGGCTGAATAGGTAGGAAACAGATTCCCCATTATGAGTCCTCCTGATGGCCTCTGCAAGGATCATGGAGATGTCAATCACCTGGAAGGGAAGAAAGATGCATCAGTGCCATTGAGAAAAGGCATCAAGCCTGAAAGAACTGCTGGGAAGTCAGGGACAGCCTAAAGAATAAACCCATCACCCACATTTGAACATGCCGGATGCAGATAAATTACTTCTACAGGATTAGGATTTAATTACATCTAAGCCTGAAGATACTCTGCAAAAAGCACTACAAATATTCTAGCTAGTCTGTCAGTTACAGTCTACTGTCACCCTGCTTTGCTCAGACTGCCTAGGCTCAATCTGTTTACCACAGGACTCTCTTATTCACTTTGTGCAGAGAAGTTAGGGCAGTCTAAATCAAGATGAAATCACTTCCCTGAGCCAAGAGGTTTTACCACTGCTGCCAGCAGTCTGAGAGATGAAGCTGCTGTGCTGCAGCTCAGCTCCTGGGCGCTGTGCTGGCTCCATCTGGTGGGGTCAGAAAGGTACCAAGAGGGAAAGCTGAGTCTCAGCCAAATCCCAGCTCTGAATTCCCACAGCTAAAGCATTTCAATGTATGTAGTCTATTAAGAATCACTATATTCATGGTGCATTAAGGAAACCAAATGAAAATCATATTTAATTTTTTTTTTAATCTTCTAGATAGTTTGTCTCTGAAGGAAAGAAAAAATGAACAAGCTGCAGAGTAAAGCCTGAGATTTGTGACAAATCCTTTACCTCTGTGCTCCTCAACACAAGACACCAGTGTAAATGTGAGGTATTAAAGGAGAGCCTGGAAAACTGCTCCACTGCAATCTTTGGCTACAGCTACTTACACAGAGGTTGCCAATTTAGCATTTTACCTACACCAGGTGCTGTGTGGAGCCTGGAAACAATGTAAAGCACCAGAAATGTTTTAGACATTGCAGGAGTATCATCCAGAAGTCAGTGCTGAAAGAAATGCAACCCAACAGCAGCTTGAAATCAGCTTATAACATATTTCCAAAAGCAGCTTAAAAATGACTGCAGCTTCAACTAGTTCAGCTTCCCTCTCACCAGCAGCCCAGTACTGGGGAAGCCTCTACACCCCACACCACAGTACTAGCTGAGTGTGAGTAGTGCCAGAACTTCTCCAAATGCTCGTGTCCTAGGTTTTGGTGTTGTGAAGTCAAGGCTCTTCTGGAATAAATCCAGTAAAGGACATCAGGGACAAGAAAAATGTTTTCCTTTTGTTACTGATGTATTTGGAAAAACCTAAGAATAATGTGGGCCTGTTCCTAAAGGGAAGGGGGACCCTGGTGACAGAGGATGCAGAGAAGGCAGTTAGTGAGCACCTTCTTTGCATCAGTCTGCACTGACGAGCAGGAGACCTGGGTAAGGGAATGTTGGAAGGAAGACTTCCTTAGGGAGGACTGGGTTAGAGGACACTTGGCCAGACTTGATATCCAAAAGTCAATGGGGCCTGATGGGATACATTCATGAGTACTGAGAGAGCTGGGAGACATCATGGCCAGGCACTCATGATCAGCTCTGAAAGGTCCTGCAGACTAGCAGAGGTGCCTGAGGACTGGAAGAAAGCAAATACAACCCAGAATTACTGGCCAGTTAACCTCACATCAATCCCTGGGCAGGTGACAAAGCACTTAATTCTGGAGGTCATCTCTATGCACGTGATCACAAGAACATGATCAGGAATAGGCAGCATGGATTCACCAAGGCAAATCATGCTTCACCAACCTGATCACCTACGAGGAAGAAACTACCCAGATGGGTGAGGGGAGAGAAGTGGATATTGTCAACTTCAGCAAGGCTTCTGACACTGCCTGTCATGAAATCCTCACAGGCAAAACTCAGGAAGTGTACACTGGATGAGTGGATTGAGAACTGGCTGAACAGCAGATTCTGGGGCTCATTATCAGCTTTTAGTTTTCATATGGATGGCAGAGGCTGGGCATAAAGTGACAGATACACAACAAAGCTGTCAGCACCAACATCAGAAGCTCCTGTCTACCTCTGTTTCAGCACTGCACATCAGCACATCACTCCTCCAAAGGGCACACATCCAACTACTTGCCTACATCTTGGTCCCATTAAATCAAACACCTGATCTGGGTAAAACAAGCCCTGAAAAAGATCCTTCATGAACTGTTTGAGATGAGCTGCAACAGAAGCTGCTTTATAGCAATGTAACATGTCTGTTACCCCACAGCAATAGGGCCAAGAGAACTCGGTAACACTGATGGCAGTACCAACAGAACCACTGCCAGCACTACACAGTATTGTGGGATTTTCACCACCAACAGGTGAACAGACAGACTACCACCCCCCAGGAGTGACAGAAAATAGATGCTCACCTGGATTTTAGGGCACTGCTTCATCTTGTCCTCCTGGGGTATTGTGTTTGTGACTACAACTGCCTCAAAACAGGCATTGTTGATCCGGGAAATTGCTGGCCCAGAAAAGATCCCATGAGTTAAGATGGCATAAACTTTGGTGGCTCCAGCTGACACAAGCCTGCAAGGGGGGAGAAAAGGAGAAGGATGAGTAATTCTCAAGTATTAAGCTGACATTAGTGCAGGGCACATGGTAAACATGACTGGAGACAGCACCATGTGCTTAGGGAACAGGTTACCTTTGATTCCCCCACTCTACTGACTCGGGGAAAAAAAGCAGTTTTACAAGTACCATGAAATCCACTACAGGCAAAGCACACACTGAAAAAACCCCTTTGTTCTTAGCTCTGGAATATTTGGAACAGATCATACAAGTGACCCTCTGTAATTTTTGCTTACACAAGGTAGCAGATATTTAATACTGTGCTAATACTTTAATACTGTATTTAATACAATATGAAATACTGTACTAATTTTTAATACTGTACTTAACAGTTAACCATCTTGCATATATTGCTGCTTCTAGTGTAAAAGGCATGAAGGATATCAAAGTTTGAGGAGCTTATTTCTAATACAAAACCAGCTGATGTACCACACAACACTTAGTTCTACCTGGCATGGTCACTGATGGTCCATTTTCAATGCAGGGAAAAAAAGAGACACTATGGTTTTCTACCTATTCCCACTGCAAGAACTTTTACTGGTTTTTTCCCCTTATTTTGTATGACATGAATAATCAAGAGACTGCATGAGCCTTGTGAAACTTGTCATGCAAATAATCTGCTTAACCCATGACACAGCGCTCACTAAGAGCAGGTTCCTGGGTTAGGAGGGCAGCAGCCAGCCCCACTCACTTGTCTGCAGCATGGCAGATGGTGCCACACGTGTCTGCCATGTCATCCACCAGGATGGCCACTCTGTCCTTGACGTCCCCCACCAGCACCATGCGATCGACCTCGTTGGCCTTCTTGCGCTCCTTGTGGATGAGGGCAAAGTCTACATTCAACCGATCTGCAATGGAGGTCACTCTGAAGAGAGAACAGTTCCCAAACAACACTTAACTCCACACAGCAGCTTCAGGCAAAGCTCTTTCAATATCAAACACACTGCCCTAAGAGGAGCTGTCACCACATCTGCTACTGCTCCCAAGCAATTAATAGAAGGCACTCTGCCACCTTAGTTTCCCTTTGAGCAGCTAAACTGCAACCTCTGATCTAATCTCTCTCAGTGACTGCAAATAGATCTCATCTTTCATCATGACCACTGTAAACTAATTTGCATTTAAGCTGAAAACAAATCTTAATCAGCAAGGTCAGCAAACTTGAAGCAATCCAAACACTTGGGAAGTTGTCATCTTTGTAACACTACACTGGAAAGGCTTAAGTTGTGCTATGACAGGGCTTTACTGTCACTCCTGTAAGCACTCAATCCATCATGCACACAAGCACTGGCACAGATTGTGGCAGGATTACACATCCAGGAAATTCAAATACACCACCTCATATTTATTTCCATTAAAGTGACGGCAGAGCAACCTTACTAGAGGGATCTTAACCTTATATATTGATACTGATGAACAGTAAAGAGTTTAAAAGCATTAAGAGTGGAAGGAGTAAAACACACATGCCCCCAAGAAACTCTACACTTGAGGCAAGTAGACTCTTAGCCCCACTAGATCAGACTTACCATCCTGGTGGTCCTACACAAGGCTGTTAAACTAAACAAGTATTTGGCTTTGCATATCTCCATAAAATATTGCACCAGCCAAGATCAACACATTTCAGTATAAGAGGCTTTGAGCAGATTTTTTCAAGAGTCAGATTATATCTGGCTGGTTTGGCACTTCATATACTGTGTTATGCAACGAGCTACAGAAATAGCTGAATGTACAGGAGGTCTTGCCCAATCCAGGGACCACAGCAAAGCTACAGAAGACATCCAGTGACCTCCACTGTGTCTCTTGGCTGTCTGTAACACATCACTTCAAACATTCTGAAGCATGTGAATCAGATCAGCAACCACCAACATTTTGGTGTGACAGCCCTGGATTAAAGAATACATCTGTGTCCCTCTACTGTTCACATGTAGCCCTCAGACAGAAGCATCAAGGAACAGCCTAGTTTCTCCTAAAAAGCCTCTGAGAAGATTCTGGGCTGCCCACAAACTGGCATGTTTGTCTGCAGGGAGATGGGAGATTGTAAGGCTATCAAAATAGAAATGTGCTATAGCATATGCCGCTGCTTTTTGGAAAGGAACCATCTATCTTCCTCGTTCTCAGGGAAGATGAAGAGAGGCAGCAGGCTTAAATCACAGCTAGATATTCAAATCCAAGGTAATGAAGTAAGAAAATACCTCAAGAGACTACGTTTAATTCTGCAAAGAAAGCAGATAAAACTGTATCATTAATCAATCATCAGCAGTAAGCTTGCCATAGGGGTGTAAGCTACACTATTTCCTCCTTCAGTTGGCATAAACACCCTCTACAAATTGATTTAGTCCAAGGGAGGTAGCTGTTGTGCAATTCCTACCTATGCAGCTGTGATTCTAGAAGCTATTAAATCCTCCATATAGCCCAAGAAACCTTCTAAACATTCCCTAGGAAGAATATTTGACCACTCTTCACCTGCTGTCCCAGACTTTTTGAAAGAAGGCAGACTGAAAGAAGGAACATGTTTTAAAAACAGAGTCACAAATATTCTTAGGAACTGAACTTGACACAGAAGCAGCATCTCAAGCCACCTGTCTGACAGCTCACCTCTTGGCTCCACCAGCATCTGGTGAAACAATGGTGCAATTCTTCCACTCTGGAATATTCTCTTTGATCCATTTCAGTACCGCAGGCTCGGCATATAAATTATCAACAGGGATATCAAAAAAACCCTGCAAGGAAGACAACAGGAACAGATGCAGCTGAAAGCCCCATTCCAGAAACCGTTGTAGGAAGCCTTCTATATCATCAGACATGCAGACACCACCTTTCCACAGCTTTCAGCTTTCCTTTTTACTTCCCTTGATGTAAGGGCAGTAGTCTTTGGGATACACAGAATAGCAATGCAAGAAGTCTTCAGAGCCAGAAATAGTTCAGCAGCATAAATAACACTTTATATTTAACACCTCCACAAAATGAAACTAGTTCTGTCCTGGGGGCTGCAGAAAGCCTGCAGCAAATGCACTCACTTCCAGAGCAGCTGGCTGCCTATTTACAGTCAGACTTTAAAGCTCATTACTCAAACTGTTCATATCTACAGAACAGGCTTGAGCAACATCTGTCTTTAAACTAATGCAGCTGGTTCCATAACTTTACAGTGACCCTGTAGACTTCTCCAAATCTCATAGGTCACTAAATGCCAGAAGTTAACCCTGGAGTAAACAGGCAGGAGAATGAGGGGCAGCAACTCCTGAGGAACGCTTCAAGGTACAGGGTAACAGACCCTTCACACCATCATAGCTTCTGTGCTCAGCAACACAGCAGCTACAGGAACCAGGCTGAAACCAGCCAGATGCTGGAAGCACATAGGCACAAATGATCCCATTAAATCCCATCACTGCTGCTGGTGCAAGGTGAGCCCTGTCAGTCACACCAATTCCAAGCCCTGTAGGAAGAGGGATCCCCTTGGGCTCAGTTATTTCATGCTCTTTCTGAGAGCCTTCTCAGCTGTGCCCCCTACAGATTTTTTTCATCTGAGACAGTATTTCTGGGCAAATCTTACTGGACTGTGAATGACTGCACTTCCAAGTGTTAAAACAACAGCCAGCCCACTTACTTCAGCAGGCAGGAACTACCTTACCCTCTTTGCAGCAATACAACAGACATCCTTCCCTCTGCCACACCCCTCTCAGTTGCACTGAGTTGGTTTCTTGGTCTTGAGCACTTGCTCAAGGTAGAGAAAAACAAAATCAAATTGAGCTTGCAGCCTCTCCTCTCCCTGGCAATTATTCCTGCCAGCTTTCTTACGCAGCCCAAGTCAAGACTTCAGTTGCTCTATGAGATATTTTGTTCATAAGCCAACAAAGGCTATGAATGATTTTCATTTCACTACCAGCATGGGAGAGAACCAAGGCCAGCCTGTGTGGGAGGGTGGTGCTGAATGGATACAAGTGGGATTGCCAGAAGCAGGCTATCAGATCACTGTCCTGGTCAAATAAACCCACAAATGCAGCTGTGCCAGGACACCTGAGGGCAGAACCTACTGCTCCCTTCTCCAGGACAACACACTAAGTACCAGAAAGCTCTGCTCAGAGTTTAAAGACACTCTCTATCTCACATTCCTCCAAGGTCTAGCAAAGAACAAACAATGTCACTGTGTGGCAACAAAGCTGTAGTGATCACTTACTAGCTCATTTACACAAGCCTCAATACACTCATTCTGATGAAGAACAATTGTACTTTCATTTACAGGTTAAGATGTTACCCACCTCCCCATCCAGTCCCAAATTCCCAAGTCTTGATCACTGCAGTATCTCCAAAAAGCAGATGACTGGAAAGCTTGCAAAGCAGCCAAGAGACTCAGACTGGAACTGGTTAAGCCCCTTCCTGATTTTTGCTCCTACCTGAATCTGAGATGCATGCAGGTCCATGGTGATGATGTGATCTGCACCTGCCACAGACAGCATGTTTGCAACCAACTTGGCAGAGATTGGAGCTCGACTCTGGTACAGGAGAAAAAAACAGACAAGTTCAACTCCTTCATCAAGATGTCAGCCTTCTGCTTCCAGGCAGTGATTCACAAGCAGTTACTAAAAGGAGCACTCATTAACATTGCATCTTCTCATCAGCTAGTGATTAGACTTTAGTATATTTTCAAGAAGAACTAGATCTTTATGAAAAGATCATTTTGCAGTCCAATATAATGAAGTTTAACAAACTGAAGAGAGGATATTCAGAGGGGGATATTCAGGATATTCAGAGGAGGCGACAAAACTTCATTTAAATCCTATCCAGCAGTCAGGACTTGCAAGGTGTGCATTCAACTTCCCTGCAGAAACCTTTACCACATCCCTTACCTTGTCCTTTTTGTCCTGCCGGGCGTAAGGGAAGCAGGGGATGACAGCTGTGACTCTGCTGGCTGAGGCAATCTTGCAGGCATTTATCATGATGAGGAGCTCCATCAGATTGTCATTGATTTCCCCACAGCCACTCTGCACGATATAGACATCCTCCCCACGGACACTCTCGCCTATTTCCACGCTGGAAACATGAGAAGACAGTTGGAGCCAAACACAAATTAAAGCACAGCCATTACCTGTGCCTGCAGAGCAACCAAGGCACTGCATCCCCAAGGTTCTGTGGGTGACAGTGCCAGATAATCAAAGCTGTTGAGCAGCAACTGCTGTTTATTTGTTCAGTGGCTATTTTACAGCACTCACTCATCAGATTTAATGAGTGAGCCAGTAAGGCTAAAAGCACTCAGCCTGTGCTCTTGATCTCAAAAAGCTGAGCATGTAAACACCCCAGAGCAGGCCTTGTTCCCCTGGAATCACAAGCACAGCCACCTCTAAAAGCAGCAGTGCATAAAGGAGGAAGGACCATGGCCAGCCACCAGCCAGAGTGGGGTCAAACTGCTACCAAAGCAACACTGCAGCCAATTATCAGATTGAGCCTCATAACAGCCATTCAGGGGCTCCAGCAGAGAAGCACTCCAGCCTTTCACTCTGGAAAGACTTCTGGGGTTAATTTTCTCCTGGATGCAGTGCACACTAATCCCTGCTGATGAAGGGCCTGAACACAAGCCAAAGGTCCTGTTTGCCAGCAGCAAAATGCCAGCTCCAGTACATGTATGGAGACACCTGCATCAGAAAGAGGGGGAAAGAAACCACTTTAGTTACAGACCCCCTCAGGGTAGAGCTCTAATTCTAATATTTCCTTCTCTGACCTTCCTGATCTCTTCTTCTAAGTTTTTTTGATGACTGTTATCTATTTATATATTACTGCTCAATATCCATCAGCAAGCTGCTGTCATCTTCACTGCCCACTGACTTACAGGATGCATCCATCTCTTGTGGAGAGTTTCTGTCAATGAGAACTCTGCTAGGGAACTGTCTGATAATCAGCAGCTAGCATCAAAGTGTCATCTCCAGTATTAGGCTGATTTAAAGTATTTATGGTACAAGAAAGTCTATTAATTACTCTGCTGAAACAGTCTTACTCTTTTGGGGAAGCACCTACTGTCAGTTTATTGGGGTAAATAAGATGTTTTTTAAGTCTTCAAGTCACATTACCTGCTGACATAGGAACCTGCTGGCCAGCCAGCCAGATGGGTAAGAGCAATTAATAAAGAACAATGAGAACAGTGCAAGGGCTGTAAATCAAGCAGAACTTTTTATAACTTCTCTACAACTCTTTGTACTACCTCTGAGGTTTCACTATCAATACCCATGGCAAGAGAAACATAATACTCTATGTCACACGTACATCCTGGATTTTCATGGGAAAAAAACTTCTGTTCCAGAAGGAGTGGGTTGGAGCAATCAAGGTTTTTTATATTGTACTCTGTAGCATATACACAGTTAGTGTATTCTCTAAAGCAAGCTTAAGGAGCTCTGAACAAGTTTAAACCTCCTTTTTAGCTTTACGTAGGATGGCAGCAAGATTTTTAAAGCACAGATACATAAACCAAGGCGAACATTAGGTTTCAAAGTTGGAGAGAAACAGACTGCGTGACTGCAATTGCACCGTGGGATGCACGGAGGTGTGAGCCTCCTCTCCCTCCTTAAGAATTCTAGCAATACTTTCTAAGACTCTGAGGCTCCTCAGAGAAGTTTAAAGGTACCAACTACATGCTAAACACAAAATTATCAAGCCTCAAGTTATCAGAGTTTAGATTTAAACACCAAAAAGCCTGATCAGCGTAGGTGTAACTCCGAGATGTGCCGTCCCATCAGTTCGCGGCTTTGCGGTGGAGGGGGCAAGGTCCGGGTGGCGAATTGCACCGCTCCAACAGTTGCCACAGCGGCCAGGTCACACAAACCCTTCAAGTTCAGGAGCCCCGCGCGGCCCCGGGAACTGAGGAAGCCCCAAAGGGGGCGGTGGAAGCCCCAAAGGGGGCGGAGGTAGCCCCAAAGGGGGCGGAGGTAGCCCGCGTGGGGCCCACGCCGTGAGGCGGGGGCCGCTGCAGGCACGGCCCGGGCCGCACATGGCTCCCGGGGCGCACCGCAGCCCGGCCTCGTCCCGCACCGAGAGCCGGCTGTGCCCGGGGGAACGTGCGCGATGCACCCGAGGGCTCCGGGCAGCAGAGGCCCGGTGGGAGCGCTCCGGGGAGGTCTCGGAGCACAGCTCCGCCGCCGGGCCCGACCGCACGGCCCCCGAACTACAACCCCCATAACCCCCCGCGCGGAGACCGCGCGTTACCCAGCGCCTCAGCGCCGCGGGGCCTGCCGGGAGCTGTAGTGCGGCCGCGCCCCGCCCCGCCTCACCATGTCTCCTGGTTGCTGAACTTCTTGGTGACCACCTTGCCCAGCTCCAGGCCCAAGCGGTCGGCGATCTTCTGGGACAGGTCCTGGTGCGAGCTACCGCTGAAGATCTTGATGTTGGGCATGGCGGCGGCTGCGGCACCGGCGCCCTTTTTCTCCCCCTCCTCGTCGCTCCGCCACGCAGCGCCCGCGGCTGCCGTGCGGGGACCAGCCCGCCTCCTGCGAGGACGCGGCACAGTGGGTACAGGTCACACCAGTCGCCTCTACGCCGCCATCTTATCCTTTCCCGCCTACTGCGCCGACCCTTTATAGCTTCTCCGCCCCTAAGACGCGCCCCCAATCGCTTTCCATTGGCTGTACCGCCACAGGGGGCGGGTTCTGCTAACCGGCGCGGCAGTAGTAGGCGTGGCTTGTCGCGTCTCCTTCCCTTTGAGGGTGAGGGGAGGTGCCCGCGGCCACCAGTTGGGGGCGGGGCCTAGGGCAGGAGGCGGTCTGCGATTGGTCTCTGCGTGGCAGCCTGGGCTGTGATTGGCCAGAGCGGCGGCGGGCAGAGCGCGCGGCCGGCCCTGCCCCACGTGGCCGCGCGGGTGCAGCCGCCCTCCGGCGGCCATGATGGCGCCCCCCGCGCCGGAGGAGGCCGGTGGGCCCTGGCCCCGCTGCCGCCTCACGGCGCCGCGACCGCGGTCCCCGCCCCGCCACCGCCGCCCCACCGCTGCCGGCGAGACCCCACCGCGCCGCCGCCACCATTACCTGAGCATGCCGGCCTGCCCGCGCTCGCCGCGTCCGTCCCCGCCGCCCTGCGCGGCGCTGCGCGGAGCTGGCGTCACCCGGCGGCCGCGTGTGAGGCGGTACCGGCTGACACCGGGTGGCAGCGGGCCCGCTGCGGCACCTCCGAGCCCCGGCCCGAGCTGCCGGCCCTGCCCTTCAGGGGTTGTTTTGATTTTGGGCCAGGGCTGCAGCCTGCCTGGGGCTTATTTTAACAGGCTGATTAATTCCTGAAGGGTTTTTATGTTTATAGTCGGGATTTTGTACCCAATTCCATACCAAATTATATATTTGTATCTATACATACATACATATATATAAGATAGATACATATATATGCATGTATGCATCTATCTATCTTATATATACTTATATATGTAACTAAGTATAATACCAAATCAGTCTTCTGTGAATTATCTGTATGTGACTGCATTATGCACATTAATTTATCTTTGGCGAAAATAAATAGTGTGCTTAAGGGCTTTGAACCTTGAAACTTGGATTGTTAACCTTTAAACCTGGATATAATTTGATCAAAGAATATTCTGGGTTGTGAGGGAATCACAAAGTCCTGACTCCTGGCCCTGCTCAGGATACCCCCAAGAATCCCACTAATGTGATTTTTATAGTGGTTCTAAATTTCTGATCTGGTCTCCAGTTGTTAATAGGCCAGTATATTCCTGTCCTTTTTCTAAGACTTAATTATCTCAAATTACCTTTCACTACTTTGAAGGAAATGATACTCAAGTTTTAGCTTGTATATGTTATTATAAACCCCTTTCATCACAGAAAATGCAGGAATTTATAATTGCTCACATTTCTGTGTTTCTGTCAGAGACCCAACAACCAGCAAGTCCAGGGTAAGGATGAGGCCAAGCCAGGGACTCTGCACTCCCTGTCTGTGCTTGTTATTTCCCCATAAATTGAAGGAGGAAGATTGACACATTTCTATAAATATACAAAAATATATATAAAAATAAGCCACAGCTTCTTCAGTATTTTCATGCAATTGTGTAATTGCTGCTCATGTTACCTGAATTTCTGAGAGGCAATAAACTTCTGCAGTGAATTTGACATTGATTTGCTTCCAGTCCTTGAGAATTCAACTAGAAGAAATCATCCACAGTCAAGGGGAGGTGGGGCTGGCCATGTTTTCTTTATTTTCTTAAACTCTTCTGGCTCCAAATGCTGCTGCCAGTGTCCCCAAAGACCCATAAATTAATGACTACAACACTTGGAGGAAGTTTTGCAGAACACTTTGTACAGTGTCATTAAATTTGGAATTCATCTGCATAAAAATAGATATCGATTCCCATACTTGGCATTGGTGGAACTGGAATATTAATATTGGTAGTTTTGATTATTTTCTGGTGTAGCTGTAGCAGTTTTGAGATGTTGTGCCAGACAACAAATCCAGGGAATGGCTAGGGAAGAACACAGCCCTTTGCTTCTAATTTGTTGCTAATCATTGCTCATCTTAGCAAAGAATATTAATCTTAACAGACAAAATTAATCTTAGCAGTGAAGAAACCTTCACTGGGGAGTGGTTACCTGATGGTTCAAGTGATGGGATTTGAGGCTACCTCCCAAACTTCCAGCAGACACATTTTTGCCCCAAATCCACATCCCTGCAGCCATTCACTGCTGCCTCCGGGCCTTTGATCTGGGGCACGCCTCGGCTTTGAAGTATTTGCTTCACTCTTGTTTTAAATTCCATTTAATGGAACACAGAACCAGAGTTTTCTGTGCCCAGGCACAGAAAACAGAAACATCTCGGTTAATTTGTGAACGAGGCAGTGGGACCCTGAGGCTGAAGGCTGCAGAGAGTATATTTAAACATGCAAATTATGCCTCTCATTGATGAGCCCTGCCTGGGCTTCCCTCCACAGGACTTTGGAGGCAGCTTTCTATCAGGATCCTCCTGGCATCACAGAGATGTGACCTGGGGGAGTGAAAAATCTGACCAGAAAAAAAAAAAAAGAATTAAAACCTTAATCCTAAAACCAAAAAAAAAAAAAAAAAAAAAAAGATTAAAAAGTAACTAAATCCTTAATCCTAAAGCCAGGAAGTAGCAACCTGTTCTGTGTAAAATCAAAGATTTTTTTCCCTTTCTGAGCTGGCAGCCAGGTGTGTTTTCACACCCACCTGCTTCCCTCCTATTTCAGCCTCCACCGAGCCTTTGTAGATTAGCCAGGGCTTTGTTCCTGAGGACAAAAGTCCACCTCCACTAACGACTCCCCAAGCTCTGGGAACAGGATCACCTCAGGGGTTTGCTTAAGGAGAAGCTCTTAATGCACCAGAGTCTGAGTTAAACAAAGCCAAAACTCGCTCAGGAGGTTCCTCAGCCACAGCTGGTCTAGAGCAGTGTGCTTTGCCATGCAGGGACAAGGAGGAGCAGCTTTGAAGGGTGAGAGGTTTATCTGGTTCTTGGGATGAAAGGAGACACTGTGCTTTCATCCCTTGAAAACCAAACCGAACTGGCTTGGGAGTCAGGATTTCTGTCAAAGGATGCTCAGGGAAATGGTCACAGATAATGAAAAAAGTGCATTGGAGTGTCTCAGCTCTTGTGTGGATGCCCTTATTCACATTAAAGCACCTCATTGCAGCTGGAAAGCCTCATTCTGAAAGCAAAATACAAGGAATTGAATTATTTCCTTTCAATTGAAAGGATTTTATTTAATTTTCCAGTGCTTTACAGTAGGGACAAGCACAAGCTGGCCTGGACAAGTAGAAAGGACAAGCTCATAGCCTGAGGTGCTATGTTCCATCAGGTTCTGAAAATTGTGAATTAAATTAGCTTCCAACTAAGGAGAACCTGAAAACACACAAACAGCCAAAAAAAAAAATCTTTACTTACCTGATTCGAAGGAGGTGCAGTTAATCAGAAATACCTTTGTGTGTCACAAGCTGAGAATGAAATTCCCAGGAAGTTTCCAGCAGCACATTAACAGCATCAAATTTCGTGGCGACATCAATCAAGACAAGTAGCCCTCGTCCCCCTCTTGGCACTTTCCTGCATACAATTGCCACTCAATTACCACCAGCCACTAATCAAGAGCACATTTTCATGCAAAAAGCCCTTGGCTGAGGGTTGTTATTTCTTTCTGTTGCCTTGTGACTTCAGTGCCTCGCAGCCGGTTCTGTTAATGAATGGCACTTGATGGAAATAACACCGGGCTCTGCCCTTTTGCCTTGGTGGCTGAAAGGAGGAGCCGGGGAAAATTGGAGGTCAAATAAAAGTAAAGGAAAGTAGAGGTAGAGAAAAGTTGGGAGGATGGATAGGAAAGTAGAGGCTGGGGAAAAAAAAAAAAAAAAGCCAAAAAGGTTGGAAGGCTGAAAAGTAGAGGCTAAAAAGTGGAGGGAGGTTGAAAGTTGATGCCAAAAAGGGGTGAGAGACTGACAGGAGGGCAGGCGGAGAGGGGGAAAGTTTAGGAATGGTTCTCATCATTAGCACTGTAAATATTCCCAGAGTTACACAGGACATCCCTGGACCACACTCACCAAGGAAAACCACGCCTTTTATCGGGAAAAACTGAAAATTCTGGGAAATACATGGTATTGCCAGGTCTCCACTCGAACCAATACAGACTTAGAGACCGTTTTGAAAGGATCCTGACTGGTTCCCTTTGTGTTCCTGCTCTTCCCACTCAGCGTTTTTGCTGTGCCTTTCTAAGGAGCCCAGGTAAAAGTATGAGGAATGAGCTGCCTTGCCTTCGGAATAGGTGAGTATTCATTAGATTTAGGAGTATTTCCAAGCTGCTTTTCGAAAGTGGGATTTAGTAAAGCATTTTAAAGTGTCCCGACTTACAGCGTGTCCCCAGCCCTTTCATCTTCTCCACCTTAGAGGGGCAGCATTGGAATTTCTGCCACTTTGGGGATGGTGTGTTTGCTTTTTAATACTTTAATATTGCAGCTGCAGAAACCCCCCTCCATCCATTCTGGAGGGGGGGACAGGTGACAGCCAGGGGCACCATCTCAGCTGGCCTGGGGGCTTGTGCAGCAGCTGCAGTGGCATGAGGTGTCTGCCCATGCCCTGACATGGAATTGCATAACATGACACAAAACCTCTGGGAAAAATTCCTAATGTACATGAAACCAGACTGGTTTTGTGTATATGAGGCATGTTTGGGTGCTGTCAATAGGCAGAGATGACTTTGCTCCCTGGCAGACTTCTCCCATGTGCACAGAAGGCCATAGGTGTCCTGCCCAGCCCCACTGTGACTGCCCATGTGAGGAATTTGTTAGGATATTTCACACAGGAATCCAGGATTTGTTAGGATATTTCACGCAGGAATCCAGACACTGTGCTTTAAATGAGGATAAAATTTTGACATTACTCACTTCCATTTGACTGTCAGCTCCCCTGGGCATGATGAAAGCAGCAGTGGCTCCCAGTTATTCTGCTGTTGTATCTGGGGCTCCTGCAAGTCCTGTGTAGTGCTGCCAAGACCTTGGAGAGGGTGCAAATCCTGACAGGAGAATGTGACTGCTCTGCCATGGGGATTAGAGTTCAAAGTGCTCTCAGCCATGGTGCCCAGTTGTTGTCTCCAGCTGACAATGACCAGCAAAGTTCATGGAGGCACAAAACTTGTCTTGGGACTGTGGCTTGAGGGCTGCTGGTGTTCTGCCTCTGCTTTGACACTTTAACCCCTGACAGCCAGGTAGTGAGGTTTAACCTCAGCTGGCAAAGCAGTACCACACAGCTGAACAGATAAGGCAAAAGCTGTGCAAGCAAGCAGAGGTAAACAGGGAATTCATCCACTGCCTCCCATGGCAGGCAGGTGCTCCAGGAAGGCAGGGCTCCATCAATTACTTGGGAAGACAAACTCAGAATGTTCCCCCTCCTCCTCCTCCCCCAGCTTTGAGTGCTGAGGGTGATGCCATAAGGTCTGGGATGTCCCTGGGGTCAGCTGGGATCAGCTGTCCTGGCTGTGCCCCCCAGCTCCTCAGGGGTGAGGGTGAGGAGCAGGACAGGCCCTGGCTGTGTGCAATCCCTGCTCAGGGAGAGCTCAAACATGCCTGGGTTATCAGCCCTGCTCCCAGCACAGAACCAAACCCAGCTGCTGTGAGGAGAATTAACTGTAGCCCAGTCAAAACCAGCACACCAGGTCCTCTGTTGGTCTCCTGAGCATTAGAGGGACCAGCCTAGCCCAAATTTTGTTCCTTTTCTGTCCATGGTCACTGATAGAGCCTTGGTGAGAACTCCTTGAGAGTAGACATAGATTAGAGGAGGTTAAGGCAGGGAGCAGCCTGTGGGGATGCAGGGACATCAGATGGCCAGGAGTGCATGCTGTGGCTGGGCTTGGGAGCTGGGAAGGTCCTGGAGGAAATCTGCACCAGCTGAGCTCTCGGGGTGAAGGCAATGTGAGGAGGGCAGGTCCTGCTGGTTTGCTGAAGGGCAGCAAACACAGTCTGGCACTCTCAGGCAGATTGCTCTGGTGGGAGGGGATGCAGAACAATTGGTTTATCACACAATATTTTATCTTGCTTTGACTTCCTGGGGCACAGTGGCTTTGAGGTGAAGAACTGTTGGTGCTAAATGAGAACCAGGCAGTCTGCAGGGAGATGGGCAGTGAAATAGGAACTAGATTTGGAGGGAAAAATCCACTTTGTGCTATGTTACTGAGATGCATTTTTTAACAATAGCCGTGATTCAGAACCATTAACAAGAACGTTTTACCTGGATCATTTCCTTTGAGAGTATTTACAAGTCCCCAGCAAGAGCAGGGACGGAACCTGAGAGAGAACAGCAATGTCATCCTGCAGGGAATGTACCAGTGCAACTCCTCTGCTCACAGAGGGACATCTGGCTGCTCCTGGAGAACATCCCTGTGCAAAGAGCACCATTCTGATGGTGAGCTTCTTGCCCTCTAGATGGTACCAAGCACCGAGTCTGCAATCGCTGATTTAACTGCCTGCTGTCAATAACATTTTCAGGCTCTGGGGGTTGTTAGAAAACCTCTTGGCTTTTCCGTGGTTTTGATCCATATCCAGCTTTATAAATAGGTGGGTTTCGTGCCATTCAGTGTCACTGTTAGTTCAGCATGGGAAAGGGTGTGATGCAGATTAAAATAACGAGCCTGGAGGCACAGAGAGCTCAAGTGCTGTGTGAGTCTCAAGTGCTGCCGCCTTTGCTTTAGACAACACATCCAACCCCCGTATAGAGAATGACCCAGTTCCTATAGGGCTGTTTTTTTGTGTTGGATCCTTATTAGACTTGGCTTTTATAATTCCTGGAGGCTTTGGGGTGTGTAGAGGCAACACACATCAACGCCTCCCTCCCTGATAAACAGAGAGCAGTTCATGGTGCCAGGCAAAAACGTGTACACTGGATATCGTCTGTAGCTAGGAAATTGTTTGCCTGGCTCTGAATTCTCCCCTGGTCTGGCATTCTGCTTTGCTGGGCTTCCTTTCCCCTGCAGACCCACCAGAGCAGTCCCAGAGGGCAGCAGAGCCATCAGGCCACTGATGGCAGGGCCACACTGTCACCTCAAGGCTTGGGTGAAAACACAGACTGGAGCTGGTCAGTGGGTGCTCACCTTGGCTCACCTGAGAGGGATCAGGCAGGGCTTTGTTAAATCCCCCCTTCCTCCCCAGCTTTAGGGCAGGAGGGTGTCCCAGCACAGCCACAGTGCCCTGTGCCAGCACGGAAGGGGTGACTGCTGCTGCCTTCCCCTTCTGGGGGAGAATTAAACCAGAACAGCCATTAGCAAAACAAAAGTGACCTTGGCAAGTCAAACAGTTCATTTCAAACCTGTCTGTGATACCTGCATTTCTATAGCAACAAAAATAGGAGGTTTTGCTTACAAACACTGTCTTGTACATCTAAGAATAGCCATATTTCCACAAAGTTCTTAAAAAAAGACACAAATGCTAGTTTGGATACTAAGATTAATATATTTAATCTTTCTTGTTTGTAAAACAAGACATAAATTTGTGTATAGATATAACATATATTTTTTTTAATTTATATATAATATATACAGACAATAAAAAAATTTTCCTCTGTATTAGACTGAGAGATTTATGGAGGAATGATATAGGCATAACGGGGAGCTTTGAAGAAACTCAGAGTTTCATACTAGGTAATTCCTAGGGAAAAGGAAAACACCCTGTCAGCCTTCAGCACTGTAACAGGCCTTGCCCACCATGGACTGAAGTCCCAATTGGCTCTTCCACTGGATATTTGCTACATGGTTCTTGAAATCAGGAGGCTGTCCCCCCAGCAGGATGCTCTGTGCCTTGCTGACAGCCATGGGCCAGGAGAGGTTATTGCACTCCGAGGATGCACGTGTTAAAAGCACATTTGTGCATTTCCATAGCTCCTATGGAAGAACGAGACATTTCCAATGTGCATATTTATCAAAAATCATAGAGATGGGAAGCGACTGCTCATCCCCAAGGGCTGGGGCGAGCTGCCTGAGTTGGACAGCTGCCCTCACCCCGCTGGGGCCAGGGCTGTGACCTCCTGCCCGGCCAGAGGGGTGTGACAGGGACAGGCACCGGGATCCCGGCGGGACATGAGCTGCAGTGGGTGGCAGGGTGAGGGCAATGCAATGTGTGACCTTGCATTTCTCTCCTTGCTCTCTTTTGGAGGGTGGGTGGCTGCAGGGATACACCAGTTAAGGCTGTCTCATTGATTATGTCTATCACTAGATTGGGAGGAGGAAGAGGAGGCGAACCTTGGGGTGGGGAGGAACACAACTAGGAACCATTTTACCATTCACCTAGGAGTGAAAACAAAAACCCCAAAACAATCAAAAAACCCCAACTCCAAGTAAATAACCACCTCAGAGAACTAAATAATGCTTCTTATGGCAGTCAGCCTGGTGAAGACAGAAAAAGAACCCCAACACCCTGGCAAGGAGGACAGCCCCTGCCTGGCTCAGGGTCAGAGCTGATCTGGGGCTCCTCTCTGATGGTCACAGTGAAAAGAAATACGAGAGGGCTTTGGGCTGAGCCTTGGGGGCATGAACCTAACTTCTGGGGAATGGTGTGAAAGTGGTCTCCCCTCAGCTGCTAGCCCACCTTCTGGCTTGCAGTGGTCAAAGATCAATCAGTCTGGGTTCCTTGCAGGGTCTCTAGCATGGATTCAGCCATCCAGAAGAAGAACACAGATTGGTTTTGGCTGGAAAAGACCTCTAAGATTATTGAGTCCAACCATTCCCCCAACACTGCCAAGGGCATCACTAAACCATGTCCCCAAATGGCACAACTAAAAGTCTTTTTAACACCTCCAGGAATGGTGACTTTACCACTTCCCTAGGCAGCCTGTTCCAATACCTGACCACCATCAATGAAGAAAATTTCTTACATCCAGTCTAAACCTCCCCGGGCACAACACGAAGCCCTTTCCTCTCATCCTGTCTCTTGCTACCTGGGGGAAGAGACCTATCCCCACCTGGCTGCTCCCTCCTGTCAGGGAGTTGTGCAGAGCCAGAAGGTCCCCCCTGAGCCTTCTTTTCTCCAGGCTGAGCCCCCTGCAGCTCCCTCAGCTGCTCCTCATCAGACCTGTGTTCCAGACCCTTCCCCAGCTCCATTCCCTCCTCTGGACACGCTCCAGCCCCTCAGTGTCTTTCTTGTTGTGAGGGGCCCAGAGCTGGACACAGGATTTGAGGAGTGGCCTCAACAGTGCCCACTCAGGGGACAGTCACTCTCCTGGTCCTGCTGGCCACACCACGCTGGGACAGCCAGGTGCCATTGGCCTCTTGCCCACCTGGGCACACCTGGCTCCTGTTGAGCAGCACCCCCAGGGCCTTTCCCACCAGGCCCTTTCCAGCCCCTCTGCCCCAGCCTGGAGCTGCAGGGGGTTGTTGTGACCCAGGACAGGACCTGGCTGACCCTCAGACAATTGGCCTCAGCCCATGGGCCCAGCCTGGCCAGACCCCTCTGCAGAGCCTTCCTGCCCTGCAGCAAACACTCCCACCAAAACTGGAGTCATCTGCAGACTGACTGGGGGTGTCCTCAAAAGATGCTAAACAGGTCAGGCCCCAGCACTGAGCCCTGGGAACACCACTGGTGATGGCCCCAGCTGGGTTTAACTCCATTCCCCACCACTCTCTGGGGTCCATCCATCCATCCATCCATCCATCCATCCATCCATCCATCCATCCATCCATCCATCCATCCATCCATCCATCCATCCATCCATCCATCCATCCATCCATCCATCCATCCATCCATCCATCCATCCATCCATCCATCCATCCATCCATCCATCCATCCATCCATCCATCCATCCATCCATCCATCATGTTTCTCCAGGGGAATGCTGAAGAACACAGTGAAGAACACAGTGTTAGATTTTTTACTAAACTCCACAGCCTCTCCTTCACCCACAGAGAGTCACCCTGTCACAGAAGGAGGCCAGGCTGCTCCAGCAGCACCTGCCTTTCCCTGTGCTGGCTGGGCCTGATCCCCTTGTCCTGTGTGTGACATGACTTGGCACTCAAGATCATCTGCTCTGTGACCTTCTTGGCACCGAGGTGGGACTGACAGTCCTGCAGTTCTCTGGACTGTCCCCCCTTGCAGGCATTAAGCCCTTGCCAGTGGCACAGGCAGTGCCTGTGCTCAGGGCTAGAGCACTGGGCCTAAGCTGTGAGAGCAGAGCCCAGTGGGGTGCCCTAGCTCTGTGCCAGCATTATGGCAACCTGCCATAACCTGCTAGCACTACTTGCCAAGCCCTAGCACAGCAGCAGGGGCTTGCACCCCAGAGATCCCTTCTGCTGCTAACTGTGTTGTGTTTGTGGGCCAGGAGGATCCTGGAGGCAGAAGAGTTGTTTACGTGGCAAGACACTGGTTTGGCTCCAGACTGCCCAAGTGGAACCAGGAGATCTCAGCTCAGCTCCTGATAGCCCACTGGCCCACCACAAACTGTGACAAAGGTCTGCAGGAGCGAGGCCCAGAGCCCCGAGCAGAGAAGCTGCTTGAGCCCCTGGACCAGCTGATTGCACAGCTTGTGACAGGGCACGAATTCACCCTTCAACCCCATCACCAACACAACCATGCATTCTGCAGAGATCAAAGAGTGTCTTGGCTACCGCAGACCCCGGTCAACGTGGGCCTGCAGGCATCGCATCCTCACCAGACCTGTGAGATTTGAGAGCATGGCCTGGCACACACTGCCTCGTTGGTCTTCACGGCTGGCTTTACTTATTGATCAGCGTCTTCAGGGAGCGTGTCAGGGTGCTCATGACCGTGGCCACCGTGGCTGACTGGCGGGCGAGCTGCTCCACAGTCTGCTGGTGGCTCAGCGTTCTGGCCGTGGACTCCTCGGCAGCCTTCAGGAGGAAGGTGTAGTTTCTCACCACCTCCTCCACCTTCGTCAGCAGCTCCTGGCGCTGCGACTCCGAGCGCACGACGTACACCAGCCTCACGAAGGTCTCGATGAGGCTGCTTAGCACCTGGAAGCTGCTCGTGATGGCCGAGAGCATGTGGGTGGGACTCTTGTCGACGGCGGCCACGCGGCGGCAGGACGCCCGGAACTCCTTGAACTTGAGGGCCAGCTCCTGCTTGTACTCAGCCAGCTGGGAGATGTAGGGCTTGCAGTCCCGGACCTCAGGGCTCAGCACACACTGCCTCAGGATGGTCAGGAGCTCGTTGGTGTCCAGCTGCACCTGCAGAAACCCGTTGGGGAAGCTGTAGGCATGGCCTCGAAGGGTGTTGATCTTTGCCAAGCTCCCCTCAAAACTGGAGGTCCTTAAATCTATCTCCTGGGTCTGGCTCTCATTGGGACTGCTGCAGGCTGTTGCGTCCAGGACCTGAAGAGTCCTGCTCATGACTGGGACCATCTGATTGTCCAGCTTCATTCCCGGGAGTATCTGCATGGGGATGGAATAGGACAGCTCATCCTTCTCGCTCCCATCATCTGCCACATCGCATTTTCTGTAGTAGAAGCAGTACCGGATGGAGCAGCACTTCTCATCCTCCATGTCTTCATCCCGCAGCTCAGCAGGACTTGGGTACATCTCCTCCTGGACAGAGAACACTGCTGAACCCTTCTGGTTCTTTTTGTCCTGTGCTATCTGGACGTAGGAGGGCTCAGCCACTCCAGAGGCTTCCTGGATTTTGCTCTTCAGAACAGGACAGAGGATGCTGGGCTCAGGCTCTTTCTGGGGGCCTTTCTGCTTGGTTGTGTAGATGTTCTGGTAGACTTCAGAGGACAGGGATGTCCTGTCAGTCTTATCTATTTCACTGACACTGTAGCGGCGCAAGAGCTTCCTGTAGTGGGGTGCACCCATGCACTCCCCTCGGGAGGTGCACGTTGTCAAACAGGACATGCCGTTCTCTGGATCTGACCGGTTGTCTCGGGACTCCAAACTTGTGGATCGTATCCGTTTGCCTTTGGAAGGGCTGCTCGTGCTGGTCAGCCTAATGGCTTCCACCTGCTTCTGGTCATCTGCAGCTTTATCCCTGCCTCGCCTCTCCAGTTCTGGTACCACCAGCTGGTTGGGGGGTGGCCTCATTCCCCTGCAAATCCGCTTGCAGTCACAGCTGCGCCTTTGCTCCCTGGACATCCCTGGGACTTTTTGCACAGGACTGCTCCTCAGCTGGCAGCTGCAGCGCCCAGGGGCAGGTGGGTGCAGATACTCCTGTGGTGGGAGGTCACCTTTGCTCTTTGGCTTGAGCAACTCTTCAAGGAATTCCAGCTCATACTGCTTCACCTTCTGCAGCTGGGCCTGCCGCTCGTCCGTCTCCTTCTTCAGCCGGGTGGGAAATGTTGCAGAGAACAGGTTCCTAAGCCTGAAGGGAGCTTTTGGGGCTTTGGGTTTAGCTGGGACATCAGCATCTTGCTGGGTTACCTCCAGGACTTTCTCTACTTTTTTGGAAGGCACAGTGCTAATCTGCAGGCTCTCGGATCTGGGCATCAGCTGGATTGGCCCTTTGGCTTCCTCACTGGTGCTCCTGAAATTGCTACCAGGTGATGGAGAGTGCACATTGCTGCTCTCAGCTTTTAAGATTTTGGCTGAGCTTTCCTGTTGTGTTTTCTGTCCTTGGTTTGAAGGAGCTGAGTGTTTCTGCAAGACGAGGCTTGTGGCTTCCCCACCTGCCTTCTGACCCGTCTCTCCGCTTGCAGCTTTTCCTAGAGCATCTCTACTCACTTTTTGCTGGTAGCTTTTAGAGGCAAAAGTCTTACTGGACATCATTTCCTCGCCTGCTGAGGTGAGGTGGAAAGCTTCAGCCTGACTGCCAGGAGCTTCCTTAGGACTTGGAGAAACTTCACAGTGCTGCTGCAGAGAGACCTGCTGCTGCTGCTGACAGTTGCACAAAGTCTCTGCAGTTTGTGGACCTCCTTTAAGTGTCAAAGGCTTACTGCTGGTAGCATTCATGTTCTGGTCTTCTTTTAAGGCTGATACCACTTGGGGAGCTGAGGCTTTTGCATTTGCCACCTGCTGCAGGGCAGCTGAAACGATGGCTGGAGTTACACTGCTCTTCTGATCCAGAAGCAGCTTGGAGCTCGGCTGTACCTCTTTGGGCATCTTCTCTGGTAGATCCTGTGCCTGCTCCCTGCTCGGGGCTGCTGTGGCATGCAGAGATACCTCAAAGGCAGCTTTTGTGGGACCTGCGGCTTTGCACTCAGAGCTTGGCACGGAAGCCCCCTTGCTCTGCTCACTGAGCTGGGGGCTCAGCCCTGGCTGGGCAGCCGAGGTGCAGCTCCGCTCCCCGGGCTGCTGCTCCTGCTTGCTCTTGCAGTTGGTAAGGCTGGGACTTTGGGTGGAGAAGGCTGGCTTCAGTGAGGGGTCCTGGCGGCCCAGGGGGCAGGGGGAGGTGAGAACAGCCTGGGCAGCACAGCTCTGGATTCGGAAAGGCAAGTCCTTCCTGGCCAGGAGGTTTTCTTTGTTGATGTGTTGGGTGAGGAAGTAGGCTGCGTTCTGGTGCTGCTTCATAGCAGAGACCATCTCTGAGACATCGGTCAGCTCTGAGGAGTTCGTCTCGTGGCCAGAGTCCAAGGATGACTCAGGAGTGATGGCAGCCAGGACAATAAGACCTGAGGAGGGACACAAAGAAAACCCCACAACAACCCTCACACCACAGTGCTGTGTGGAGGAGAGGGGAGCTCCTTGTAGCAGGAGGGTCCCAGGAGTGCAGGGCACATTGGAGAAACTTCTGTGACTTCTCACAACTAAGAGTTAAGGCTTGTAAGGGAAATCACTTGGTCAGCATTGAGCTGGCTTGATAGCTCAATTCAGCAAGAGCTTCTGGCCCAGGAGAAGATCCTGTGAAGCTTTCTATTGTTGGTGGTAGCAGAACTATAGGGATGTGTCTGGCACAAGAAGGAAAACTGGGCAACAGGTACTCTGCCATAGTGAGTAGGGCAAGCAAGTTGGGAAGAGGGACAAAGGACTGTGCTGCCAGCAGGCTGCTCCCAGAGTCACCCATCTGGCAGCAGGTTTGACTTGTGAAGGGCTCACACACTGCAAAACCTGGGTGGGAACCTGCAGAGACCGATGGCCAAAGGTCCCAGCTGAGGGGGGTCACAGTGGGGAGGAACTCATGCTCACAGTACGGGTTGGTTGGAGACTCGCCCCAGCATCGTGGCCTATGGCAGATTTGGGATAAACCAAGAGACTCCTTCAGCCTCTGTCAGGGAGAGGAGTCCCACCTCAGCTCCTCAGAAGTCTTCTGAGCAGCAGCTTGGCTGCTCCTGCTACAGCCTGCTGCCACAACCTAGTTTTTACTAGAAGCTGCTTCACAGTCACTTTATAGGATGGGAGGAGACTAAAGGGAAGGATGTACAGTAGGAAAGAAATGCTACAGGGAAAAAAGGGAGTCACAGCCCCTAAAATACCTGCTGTCTGCTGTGGTGGGGGATGTGGACAATCCTCTGAAGCAGCCAGGGCTTCCAGCGCCTGCAGGGTGGACACCAGGGCATCATCCAGCTCTTGGGCATGGTCTCGGACAGTCCGTGGCTGCACGTTGTCAATCAGGGTGACCGGGATCTCGTCGTAGAGGATGCCACAGAGGTGCCGGCCCTGCTCCTGGCTCTGGGCAGCTGCCCGGCGCTTGGGGTCGTCCTCGTCGGAGCTGTTGTCTCGGAAGCCAGGAGGGGGAGCGGCGATGGCAGGGAGCAGGGATGTTGTCTCGTCTTCTTCCTCGTCATTCCCGGGAGGGGGAAGCGACATCAGGTCCACCGTGGTGTCGCGGGTGCTGCCGGGCTTGCCCCCCGTGCCCGAGGCCAGCCGGCTCCTGATCTTGGCTTGGCAGGACTCGCAGTACAGGTGGGAGGCGTCGCCGCGCAGGTGAGTGTCTATGGTGTGTGCCCTGGCCCTGCTGCCCTGCCTCTCTTGCTCAAGGCCATCCGGGTCGTACTCCTTAGCTGCCCCGTTGTAGCCTTGGCCAGAGCTTTTGGAAGTGGGGTCAGATTTGGTCCTGGGCCGAGTTTCCTCGAAAAAGATCAGGTTTTCATTGATATCCGTGCCGCTCTCTCTCTCCTTCCTCTGCTCTCGCATGTGCAGGTAGCAGAAGCGGATGAGCTCCGAGTCCGAAGCCCTGCTGGCAGAAGCCCCGGCTGCTCCGGGGACAGTGGCAGAGCCACCCACCAGCCCATTCTCCTTCTTTCCCATGTGCCCTGCTGTGGCAGGCCGCTGGAAGTTGTGTGCGTTGATGTAATCTAAACCAAAACCACAACAGGCACATTAGCAGCAGCACCCGGGCAAAGGGAAAACAGCGTGGGGAAGCTCCTGCTCAGCCTGGAGAAGCACCTGTGGGCTCTCTGCCCTCCAGTGGGACACCCATGCTCCCTGCAGCACAGTCAGGCCACCTGGCTGGTCCTTTGGAAAACCTGCTGGGCCTGTCTGCCAGGAGTGAGGGGTAGGAGAAATGTCCTGCACCTCAGAAGGAGTTGGAAGGGACATTTCAAGGCCATCTGGTCCAATCCCCCTGCAGTGAGCAGGGACACCAAGTAGATCAGGCTGCTCAGAGCCATGTGCAACATTCAAGGAAACCTTGAATGTTTCCAGGGATGGGAGCCTGTGCCTACACCTCAGCACTCCCATCATAAAACCCTCCCTCCTTGTATCTAATCTGAATCTACTCTCTTTCTATTTAAAAAGCAGCTACAAGCCCTATTAAAAAGCCTCCCTGGAGTCTTCTCCAGACTAAAACCTCCAACTTTCTCACCTAGGAGAGGTGCTCCAGCACTCTGATCATCTTCATGGCCTCCTCTGGACCCGCTCCAACAGCTCCATGTCCTTCCTGTGCTGACGACCCCAGAGCTGGAGGCAGCCCTGCAGGTGGGGTCTGAGCAGAGTGGAGCAGAGGAGCAGAATACCCTCCCTGCTGGTCATGCTGCTTTTTGGGCAGCCCAGGACACTCTTGGCTTTCTGGGCTGTGAGCTCATGTTGCCAGCTCATATCCAGCCTCTCATCCCCCAGCATCCCTGAGTCCTTCTCTGCAGGGCTGCTCTCCATCTGTTCATCCCCCATCCTGGATCAATACTGGGGTTGCTCTGCCCCAGCTGCAGCACCTTGTGCTTGTTGAACCCCATGGGATTCCCACAGGCCACTGCTGGAGCTTGTCCAGATCCCTCTGGCTGTCACTGTGTCCCTCAGACATTTCAACTGAATGACTCAGCCTGGTGTCATCTGCAAACCTGCTGAGGGTGCTCTCAATCCACTGTGTCCTTGATGAGGACATGAAACACTCCTGGTCCCAGGACAGGTCCCTGAGCTCGATCCCTCTGCTGAGGGCAGGGTGGGCAGAGCCAGAGGAGGGCTGGCCAGCACAGGTGACACTGGGACACAGGGATGTGGGTGCTCATCACTGACCCACCAGCTGTGTCCAGAGGGCAGCAGGAGGAGCCTAGCTGCTCCAGCAAGGACCTCCAGCCTCAGCCTGCCAGCTCACATGTAATATGGCAAGAAGGATTTGTTGCCATTTTTGGGTAATGTTGGCCACACCAGGCAGTGTTTGCCAGGAGACTACTAAAAGTGGAGTAATATTGCTTTTTGGGGAGACATCCACTGTAGTTTGGCTGTGTTCCAGTGACAGGAACAGCCCCTTGTCCCTGACTGCCTGTGATCCATGTGCTATTTCTATCTGGCTGACAGCTATTGGATCAGGCTGGCTATAACAGAGCCTGCTGCTCTTGCTGTTAAGCATCTCCCAGTGACAGCCTCCCCTTGTTCCCTTGTGCAGGGAAAGTGGCTGAAATACTACTTGAATTTCTGGCCAGAGGTCCATCCCTCAGGAGGGGAATCTGTCTGCATTGCAGGTTGGATTGTGCAGCTGTGCCGAGAGCCAGGGGATACAGGTTCTGCCCAACCAAGGAGAAATTCAATCAAATAAATCCTAATTAAATTCATTAGCTCGACAAATTGGACAATTTGTCTCCCCAAACACATGTTTATATTATACTGCTCATCACCTGCAATGCTAAAATCCCAATAAAAACAAAATCTCTTTGATGCCTGGCCGTGGCAGCCTCAGAAATGACAGTAGGGTGAGGGAGCACAAGGCTGCCAGAGCTGGGGATGTGTGGGCTCTAGAAGGGTGGCAAAGGCTGAGGCTGAGGCTTGCTGGCTGCCCATGCTGAGCCAAGGCCTGGTGCTGAATGGGGCCAAACCCCAAAAATCCAAAATCCAGCTGCTGCATGCTCAGGAAGGAGAAAACTTCCTGACGAGGAGCTGAGAGAGCAGCTCAGGGCACAGAGCTGCTTGGCTGATGCTGGCTGGTGGTGACAGTGGGGAGAAGAAGGGACAGGGAGGTGAATTACCTGGGTAGCTCCAGCCTGGCACAGTGGAGGGCAAGGCTGTGGCATGTGGCTCCACAGGGAAATGCAGAGATGGATCTCACTGACAACATTCAGACAGCATGTGCATTTCTAAAAATGTCTGCTGTTCAGCAGGAGGCTCTAATGGGCCTCAGGGAAGATGGATGTGCTCCTCTTCTAGGTAAAAGCATGGGCCAAGGCTTGATTTTTACATTTAAGATTCTGGCACAGTCTGCCTGCAGCCTGGGAAGTCTGGGCTAACTTAATTCATCCCAGTGGGGCTCTCTCCTGCAAGGATGTGCTAATGATCAGCATCCCTGCTCCCTGTGATCCGCCCAGCTCTGACAGCTCAGCCTGCAGCCCTGAGGAGAGCAGAACTGTGAGCAGGCTGTTTGCCCAGCACACCCTAAATCCACTCCTCCTGAAGGGTGCCTGAGTGACTGGGCTGAGTGCCCTGGGTCTGCAAGGGAGCTGCTCCACTCCACGGGTCACAGAGGTTTTCACTGCACCCAGGAGGATGGCCCAGGCCACCCAGAGAGGGCTGGCACAGATCCACTGCTGCCCTTCCCACTCTGGGACTCCCACCCCTGCAGGGCTACACTGGTTACTTGAGGCTGACAAGAGCAGGGCAGGATCTACAGCTCTTTTTGGTAGAGGTTTGGATGAAGACCCTGAAGCAAAACCTCAGGAAAAAATTCTGGCTATTGTCACAGTAGCTGGAATGTGGAAAAACACCACCTGCACATGCTGAGACATCCCCTGAGAGGCCAGGAACTGTGGGTGCTGCCAGCCTCCTTCCAAGCCCTTGGGTGTGGGATGCTCTCCCCTTCTGTGACTCCCCACAGCCACGTGTCCCCTGTGTCCCTGTGGCCAACATCAGGGTGGCAGAAGCCAGGGAAGGAGCACTCTGATGACAGCTGAACCAGTTCAGTTGCAAACACCCTCTGCTCACAGCAAAATGTGACTAAAGACATTTCCACAGGGCCACCAGGGCAGAGCACAGTGACAGCTGTCAGTCAGGGGCACGGAGGAAGAAAGGAGAGGAAACTGCTTATACTTACACCAAAATCACCTGCCAGGCCTTTTCTGGATTCACTGAGGTTGCTGCAGATGCTTTCCTGATCCCTCTTGTGAGTGTGTCCTCCCACAGGTGCCAAATCCATGCTTGGGTGCCTTCCTCAGAGGCACCAAGTGCTTTCCCAAGGACCCTCTGCACTCCTCCCACCTCTCCAGGCCAGGCCCATCTTGAGAAGGGAGTTTTGACACTGGCAGCTAAACTGAGGACTTGTCACAGCTCTCTGGAGCTGCAGTGTCACTTGGGAGGTCTGGGGGGTGACCTTGGGTTGATATTTTGCCCATCTCCAGTCACTAAACCCATATTTTATAGTTCCTATACAAAATATATTGGATGTGAGCAGCAGCATGTGGTTCATGGTTGGCTCTTGTTTGAAATCACTCTTGAGAATCATTGCTCTTTTTGGAGGGTGACTCACACCTGCCATCCATCCTTAAGGGACAGCATTGGTGCCTGTTGGGACAGAAGCTCCTGCTGTTTCCAGAGCAGCCTTGTGCTCCCTGAAAAGCTGGGACAGCCAAGCTGCCTTTCTGATTTTGGAGATCAGCAGAGCAGCCACGCTCACAGGGCAACCCCTGAGGCTCAGACCCCCAGGCTGGGGGCAGCAGTGTCAGAGGCAGCAGGAATGCAGCCCCTGAGCTCACACACTCAGGTGGGAGCAGAATGCCAGCCAGGGAATGCACAGGCTGCTCTGTGAGCCCCAGCTTGTGGCTGGCAGCCTTACAGGTCTCCTCAAGCAGCACCTCCTGGAGCTGCTCCAGAGCTTCAGCACAGCTCATGGGGAGTGTTTCGGGGCTGAGCTGACACCACAAGTCATTTTGGCTGACCCAAAATGAGGAGTTGTCTCCCTGCTCCTTGCTCTCTGGTGACAGAGGGAGTTCTGCTGGCTCTGCAGGTGGATGGGAGCAGAGGGGAGGTGTCAGAGAAAGCCTTCACCCTCCGGATGCTGCAGAGTGCTGAGCACAGGGAGGGCAGGAGGCTGGGCAAGGGGCTGGCACAGAAAGCAGAGGCTGAAACGTACCTGCCTTGATAATCTGAGGTGGGGGTGGCTGGCTGGGGGCCCTGGACAGGATCATCCTCTTGGAGTCCACCAGGAGCCGGCAGTAGCCCGCAATGAGGCAGGCGAAGTTGGTGGCTTCAGGCCACTCCATCAGCAACACCAGGGGCTGCAAGGCAAGAGGGGCAAAGAGAATGAGGGCCCCTGGCTCAGTGGATGGGGACCAGAGCTGCACAGGGCTGTGCTGGGCCCTGCACTGGTGGAACTGGTGAGCTGCTGGTGCTCCCAGCACTGCCAGGTGGAAAACCAGCCTTGCCGCAGCTCACCCAGCTGAGCACAGGAGAGTGCCTGGCTGCAGCTGGGATTCCTGCCTCCCCCAAGGATGAGGGACCCACAACAATGTCCTTCTGATCCTTTGTGTGCATGTCAGTGCTCTGAGCCCACCTGCAGCACCTGTTCAACCCTCAGGGCCTCGGGAGGAGCACAGGGAGTTGGGGAGTCTCCAGCTGCCAGAACTCTTTCATTGCAGGCACCGTGTCTCCCTGCCATAAATTAAAATATCTGCTTCCAGCAAGATGCCAAAGGGGCCAAACCCCATTGCAGGTTCCCCCAGCTACCACTCTGAGACTGTGGATCTTATTTAAACCTAACCCTCTGGAAAATTAAATTTGTGCTTAGGAGCAGATGGTGCCTTCCCTTTTAGGAGAGCATTTATTTGCATGCTAAAAAAGATCTTTGCTTTAAAGAGAAATAAAACTCAGACATGATTTGTGTGACACATATAACCTCACAGCACAATCTAGCAGCAGACAGTGTGATTCCCAGTTCCCAGGTTGTCCCAAGGAGAAGATCAGCTTGCCAGGGAAGCTGTTGGGGTGGGATTCACTCTTACCCACCCAGTGAGGTGCTGTGCACTGCTGGGAGCAGGCTGGGCAGAGCAGTCTGTGTCAGCACAGCTCACCTGGGAGGTCCTTGCTCCACCTGAGCCCCCAGCACTGCTCAGGACAGACCCAAGAGATGGAAAAAATTGACAAGTGCCTTCCACAGTTATGGCAAAGGCAGCTCCTGCCCTCACCTACCCCTTGCACAAAGCACCTGCACCTAAAGGACCATTGTCCCCAGGTACTGGGGATATCTGAGCCAACTGGGGATGCTGAACTGCTGCTCCCTCAGGCTGCCTGTCCTGCCATGCTCAGCCTCTTGCACACCGAGAGCCCTCCAGAACTCCTTTGCCACATTCAGGGAACACCGAGGCTGTTTTACAAAACACTTGAGCCTACACAGTGTGAAAAGCATTAAAGCTATTTTGGTTTTCTTGTTTTATAACCACAAGAGGTTCCTGGTACCCACTGGCCAGCTTGGTCCTCTGCTTAATATGTGCTGCTGTAAGCCACCAAGCCAATTCTGGCATGGCAAGGCCCACCTTTGGCCAGTGTCATGCTCTGGACCATGAAGTGCAACAAACTTGGGTGTGAAGCCATCCACATGTGATCCCCAAGCCATGCCAGCCTCTGGCACATTTCTCCCAGGGCCAGGAGGAAGAAGTTCCCTCTTTGGCAGCTGTGCAGGAAGATAAAGGGAAAGAAATAACTTGATGTGGAAGAGGAGCAGCCTGACAAGTGAACGTGCTCTGCTGAGAGGCTCTGCCCCTGCCTGCTTGACAAGGCTCTCTCTGCATCTTGGAAAATAAACCTGAGATGACACAGATCAAAGGGGAAGTACCAAACCAGAGACAGAGAGAGCAGTGAAGAGATTCTCAACATAGCTCAGAGGAGGCAGGCATGCAGTGGTGGGGGGTGACACCTCTTAGCCCAGCTCCAGTCTTGACATAAGTGATGAAAGGAAACCATGTGTTCTGTGTATGAAGCATCCTTAAAACAAGAGGTTTCTACACAGGGCTAAGCCCTCCTGGATTTTTCAAGCCATCTGTTGAATGAGGACCTCTTTGTGCATTTTCCCTGCTCTGCTCTGCAGGGTTTGGAGTGTCAGCAGCAAGGGAGGGAGCAAATCCCAGTGGGAGGGAAGCAGTGGCTGATGAACACCCACTGCTGGGAGATTAAACCGAGAGGCCAAGGTGGGCTGAGAGTCCCCTTCCCGAAGGAAAAGCAGGGCATAGTTTCCACCATGTGTGAATCCCACCAGGGCAGAGTGGCACAGGGTGGTGAACCTTCACTGCCCCCCTGTCAGTGCTCACCCTGCAGCCCCAGGGCAGCCCCAGTGCCCCAGCTGGAGACCAGCATCTCCAGGACACATTTCCTGCTCAGCTGCCTCTGCCTCAGGAGGCTCCCACCCATCCAGGGATGGGACTGTAGGTTCCTGCTGGCAGGACACAGCCTCTGGATCAGTCCTCCTGAAGGGTGGCAGGACTGAGACACAACAACCCTGACCGGTGTTTCTGGGCTACAAATGAAGCACCAGGGTGCTGCGAGCTCCCTACCAGGTCTCCAAGCAAGTCCAGCCTCCAGAATGGCTTCCAGCAATAAATGCATGGCATGCAGGGCTTAACATGCAGTGGCACTCTGCTCTGAAAAGGAGGAATCTTAAACCTGGTTAATGTTACAGCTTAGAAAAGATTACTCTGATTTACTGACAGGGAAGCTGTGTGAGGGCTCTTCCATTGTCAGGCATTTAAATATTGTTATTGGGGATTAAATCACTTCAGGTGCAGCTTGGAGCCATCCACCTGTGCTGTGGATGTGTCATCTCCCCATGGCCTGGGAGCCCACAGTGCCTGGGTGTCTTCCTGGTTTTTTTAGTTTTTCTAAGCCTTTTGATGTTTACATTCATGTAACAAACTTCCTCACACACTTTCTGTAAATAATTTATTGTTTTGCATTCCTTTATGGAGGAGGAGAAATTTGATGGACTGTTGGTTTGTGCAATGTCACTGGAGAGGGGGCACTGTCACCCTCCAATCCACTGTCACTTTTGGAAATCTATAAATGTTGGAGTCAGAATTAAATTTCCCTCTTTTCTACCTTGGAGACTCCAGTGTTGTGTAGTTTTATTTCGTGTCGTAGAGCAACACCAGGGTCTGTGTCCTGCTCGTGGGTTATGAGCTTTCACAAAGACACTGGTGGTGAGCAAAGCTGCTGCAGTCAGGCTGTGCATCTCCCCTGGCCCTGCTGGCTCCTCTGCTGCTCACTGACAGAGCTCTGGCACAGGATCTGAGCCTTTCCCACACAGGGCTACAAGGCTGACTCTCTCTCTTCCACTCTATTAAGCAGTTTTGCTGAGATTGCATCAGCTCAGCTGTTTTGGGATGCCCGCCCTGCTCCACATCCCCCTGAGAGTGGCCAGCAGATCTGGAACTGATTTATGGGGTCAAGAGGCAAAGAGACAACACGATTGCAGCAGCCCTGTTCCCTTAGGACATGATTCCACAAGGAGGAGGTGCCAGGGCTGGCAGCTCATGGAGGTGTTATTTTTAGGAATTGGCACCCTTGGCCTCCCTGTTCCATGTGGGCAAAGCAAACGAGATCCTGTGGAGACAGCCAGGCACAGGTGAGCTGAGCAAATATTGACTTGGTGAGCTGGTGCACCAGGCATGTCCAGCTCAGGGTGCTGAGGGCTTTAGATGGCAAATTCAGGGCAGCTTTGTGGGAGCTGCTCTAAATGAGAACAACCCTGAAGAACTGCAGTCTGTGCTTTGGGTTTCCTTGGCTTCTGGAAAATAGGATTCATCATCCTGCAAGAGGCAGTGAGGGCTCCTGCCTGAGGTCAGGAGTGGCCTGGTGCCCCCAGGGCTGGGGTTTATTGTGACATCCCTGTGGATCTCCCTGCAGTTTTTTCAACCCACTGCTAAATCTCAACCAAACCCAACAAAAAGGCAGCAACCTGGAAGAGCATGAATCTTCCTGGGTTTCCAAACCCAGGGGTGCAGTAGGGCAGAGGCTTGTGAGAGCAGCTGGAAGGCAGGGAGGGATGCAGCAAGGGGCAAGAGCAGTTCCCCTGAGCCCTGCTCCCTGCCCTGGCAGCACCATGGCCACGAGGTGCAGAGCCCTCTTCCCCAGCTGCTGATCAGGAGATGATCACTGATGGGGAGCAAGTTATCAACCTGGATAACCCCTGGCACTCCTCCCACCAGGCTCCCCTGGCCTGCCTCATGCCCACCAGCCCATCCTCTTCCTCATTCTCATGGCACATTCTTGCTGCTCCAGCTCCTCAGCGGCCCCCAGGGCTCTGCTTCCTTGGGAGGGCAAAGCAGCAATTCCTGTCTGTGTTTTGTCAGCACAGCAGCACCTTCAGGATGAAAACTCCAAGTTTTACACAGAAGCAAACTTACTGGGATAATCCTACTGCTCTAAAAACTGGCCAAACATCAGATTGCTAGGTAAAGGTTCATCTCTGACCTGGAATGTGCCAACATGTAAAGAAGCAAATTTTCACAAGGATGCTCTTCCTACGACTAAATGTGTAACACCAGCCTGAAATTACTGATGGTTTGATCTTTCATGCATAATGGTTTCCCAGATTTTTTAGGCCTCATGAGGAAAGGACACCTTTTCATTCAAAGTTTCCTGCTTGACAGCCAGTCTCTCTGTGAAGTAAAACAAAATATGTTTATACTGGATAGAAGAAATGACTTTTGCATAAGCTTATTAATGATAAAGTGATTTTGCTATAATGCCCTGCTTTTAAATAAGATTTCAGTGTCCTTCTGGAGGGTATTTTCTTGCTCAAACAAAGGTCTGTAGGAAATTTTCTGGCCAGGGTTATGCTAAATGATTTTAACAGTCCTCATACTGAAATTAATTTATGACCCAATCTATTAATTCTATAACCTCTAAGATGATATGCATTTCCTTTTAATCTCCCCCCTTTATCATGTACTTTGGGTCCTACCCTGCTTCCTTTAATGCACTACACCAGAAAGATGGGAGATGAATTTCCATAAATTATGTTCCTTGGTTTACTTGAGGTGCACTGCCAATTTTTTATTTAATAATACAGGCACCTGGGCCTAACGAGGCAGCAGTCAATTTTTCACTTCTACTTTGACCTTTCCTTCTCTCCCCTGCAGCATTATTAACTCAGCTCTATCAATACCAGGCTGCTTGTGACTAGGACCACTATTTCCCACTTGTTGATCAATAAGGGCACTGCCTTGGTTAGACCTGCAGCTCTCTCCTTCCTTACAAGGCTGCATTTTTTCGTTGGGTTTGGGGCTTTGGTTTTTTTTTTTTTTTTGGGTTTTTTTTTTTTTTTTTTTTTTTTTAATGAAAAAATTAAATTTGGCTTTGCAGGCTTGGAAACTCATCCTCTCCCCATGTTGTCTGCCTCTCGTGTTTCTGGCTGGCTCCTCTCCTGGGTGCCTGCAAGCAGTGCTCTGGGTGGTGCTGGAGCTGGGAAGTGCTTAGTTTTGCATCCCAGTGCTTTGCTTTGCATCCCATTCCTCTGCTTGACACCCTATTCCCTTACTTTATATTCCATTCCTCTGCTTTTCATCCCATTCCCTTGCCTTTCATCCCACTGCAAGCCGGGATCTGTGTCTGCCCCTCCCACCCAGGTACCGAGCCAAAGGACATCTCAATCCCTCCCCCTCTCCCACGAGATGATAATGGTGTTTTAGAATGGTTTCATGCAAATAAAGATTAATTCAGTGTAAGGAATCAGAGCTGCAGGCCCATTGTCACTCCAAAGCCTTGCTCTTCCTGTAGGAGAAATCCCAGGGGCTTCAGTCAGTGCTTGCAGGAGCAGGAGAAACATCAGCCTGGCCTGCCCTGGTGACTTTGATGGGGCTCCCCACAGTTTTCAGACTGGGGTTTGGCAAATACACATCAGGCACTGGCCTCAGCAGCACAGCACATCCCTGCTGTGATCAGCCCAGGGAGCACAGCCAGGCTTGGGGCTGGCTCTGAGGGGTCATCATCCATCACCTGAGAGGAAGGGGCTCCTTGGCTCCTTCCAGGAGGAGAGGAGAGGGCTGAACCCCAGCTGTGCATGGTGCTCTGTTCTCCATGGCAGGCTGGAAGCACGCCCTAGGATACCAACAGCAGTACCCAGATTCCAGGCACAGCAGCAGCAGCAGCAGCAGCCAGGGACCTTTCTGAATTAATTTTTCCTTTGATTTCCTCTCTCAAGTCTTGATCTCAGCTTAAGCACCAGGCTGGCTGCAGGCCCTGCTGGGAGACCAAAGTCAATTACCCCAATGCCTCTGATTGAATTGTGCCTGGCCAGCAGCCAGAGCCACGGGCTCCTGCCCCAGAGCCCAGCACAGGGACAGGACACAGCCTGGGCCAGCTCCTCTGCAGAGCTTGCCCAGGCTCAGGTGATCCAGCTGTCCCCCAAGCACCTCCTGTCATTCACATTCAGAGTGCTTCAGCAGCCTTTTTCCCAATGTCAAGCCTGTTAATAACAAAAAGCCCAGCATTGTGCAGCTGTCTAAGTCAGAGAGGAGAAATGCTCCATTGGAAAAGCCATTTCAGAAAGAACAAACCCTCTGCTCCTGTGGGAGCTGTGGAGCTGCACAGCCAGGGGAGCCTGGAGCTGAGCAGCTCCCCCCACACCTCCTGCACTGGGGAGCCTGAGGGAGCAGCCACCTCCTGTGCCCCATCCAGGCTGCCAGGCTTGCCCAGGTGCCAGGCAGGAGATGCTGACATTGTCCTTCCTGGGAGGTTCAGGAGGAATTTGCAGTGCTGCACCAGGGAGGTGCATGCCTGCAGCTCCATTCTGAGCTGGCTCAGAAGCATTGGCCACTCTCAAATGCTGGTCCCAGAAGGAGGGGGAAGCCCCTGGCAGATGCAGAGCCCCCTAACCCGGCAAGATGCACTTAATGCATAAAAATCACAGGAGACACCTTGTGCCACCTCTCTGCCCCCAGCAAATGTAGGAGCTCCAGGATCAGTGCCCAGACATGAGGAGGAAGAACAGAGAAGCAACAGCCCCAGCAGAAAGGAGGCTTTGTCAGGGGAGAATGACCACTGGCACCTGCCAAATGACCACTGGAACCTGCCAAATGACCACCTGTACCACTGCAGTCCTGCCCCCAGCTGCAGGCTGGGAGCTTTCTCAGCATTCCTAAGCAGAACTGCTCACTCCTTCTGTGACTGTTGAGAAAAACCTGCTCCTGTCCTCCCTGCAGCTCTCACAGACCTTTCAGGGAACAAAAATCCTTGGAACCAGCAGCAGAAGCCTGGAGGGTTTTGTTCTTCTGTCCCAAGGTTGTGTGGCTCCTCTCTGAGGGGTTCTGTCAGCATTTGCCCCCCTCTTGCCACAGTGGCAAAAAGCTAAAGAAGGCAAAGCAGAGGTCCCAGCCCTGGGTTTGTATCCCTGGGCTGTTCTAAATAGAAATTGAAGCCCAGGATGGAAAAACTCCAAAACAAACCAATTAACTACCTAGTGAATAATTCATAAGACAAACAGTATTTCTTTTCCACCCAAAATAAATGCAAATGGTTTATGATCTCCTCAAGCCTGTTTGTTACCTGAAAATCTCCCCCAGCTCCTGCCTGGCAGGTGAGTCTGGGCTGTGGTTGCAGCTCAGCAGCAGGTAAGGATGTCTGGACTGTGCTGGCTGGTTTGGCCAGGGTGTTCAGACCCCCTCCAGCTGAGGGCTACTTCATGACCTGACCCCTTTTTTAACCCATTTTAACTACACTTTGAAATTCAAGATGGTCTTTTTGCACAAAACGCTAAAGCATCATTGACCATCTGTGTTTCCACAGTAACCCAGTGAGCACCTCCTACAGATTCAGGCTGGGAGCTGCCCCAGCACCAGCATCCCCTGACAGCAGCAGTGCCAGGCATCAGGGTGAATAGCCCAGGGGGACATCCCCTCCTACACTGGAGCTCTGACAGCCTCCCAAGGGTGACATGCATTTGACAGGTCCCCAGAGCAGCCAGGACACTACTTGGAGCCCACTAATGGTTTGCAACTCACAGCAGAAACTGATTGATTTGCAACCTGGGGCTTTAGCCAGTGACACGTTGAGTGCAACAGAATAATTGCAGGGAGCAGATTAGCACTGGGAGGTAATGATCTTTTTGCCTGCTTTTCTTAGCCTGCCTCATCCATCGCTGTCCTGCGTAGGATTAGCATATGCCTCGTTTTGGAGCAAACATTCTGCCTTTAAAACCCAGCCCTTCTGAGAAGGGCTAAATGAAGACAGATAACAGCAGCCCCTGCCCTGGCACAGTGCTGTTGAGCCTGCTGAGATCCATAAATGGGGTGCTTGCTCCACTCCAGGCAGGCAGAGGGGCTTTTGGTGGCCAGAGGCAGCTGCCTGGAATTTCTCCTGGAGATAGATAAAGGCATCGTGCATGTGGACGTGCTCGCAGGAGGGGTGTGAGCTGCCTACTCCAGTGAGCTGGCTTTCCTCCAGCCTCTGGGGGGCTGGATAGCAGGGTCACAGGGGAAAAGTCTGCTCCTGCAGCAGGAAAGGGCTGGTGCAGGCACAGAGTGGATTTCTGCAGCGGGGAATGGCTGTGGGGAGCAGCGCCGCACGATCCACGGACAAGTGCGTGGGAATTGCCACCTAATTCAGAGCAGATGGTTGCCAGCATCACCCAAGCCTCCAGAGCATCTGTCCCTCCTGTGGCCAGCCTCTGCTGGGGGGGACAGTGCTCTCTTCCACACCAGGGAGAGCACAGCAGCACCCCAAGAGCTCAGTGCCATGGAGCTGGGTGACAGTGGGGACAGCCACGCTCAGAGCACTCACAGTGAGCCACAGGAACAGGGGCATGAGCAGCCTCCTATTAGTGCATTAATGGGGTGATTTTATACACACAAATCCAAGGGGTGTGGGCAGCAGGAGGAACCAGCAGGGTTGCTGGTGGTGCAGCCAATATCCCCGGTTATTCCTGCTCTGTAAGGAGTAAATGGGTGCATTCCTGCACAGCCCAGGCAGCTGGAGGGGCTGGGCAGGGAGGGCTTTGAGCAGGGGAAGGTGAGGGCTTTGAAGGGGTAGGACAGGCACGGCAGGTCACCCAGGCTTGAACTGCACAACAACTGACCTCGGTGGGAAGCAGAAGAAGGAATGTTAAAAATGTTACAGTTGACCAAATACTCACTGGATTAGGAATTCAAGGAAAGGGCTTTGTGGATGAGGCTGTGGAGGGGAGAGCTGAAGCAGAGGGGATGAGGATTAGCAGGGCTCTGGCAGAGGCTCCTGGGCTGTTACTGCAGGTGAGCAGAGCTGCTGGAGCAGGCACAGCAGCAGCAGGAAAACAGACTCGGAGGAATTAATGAGCTGGGTAGGAGAAAGTGCTAAAATCCACCAGGACAGGAGGCAGCAGGAGAATCCTAAACAGATCCACCATGATTACAGCTGTGAGACTACCACTGAAACAGTGCAAAGAGAGGGCTGCAGAGAGGGCTGAGGCTTGGAGACCTTGCAGGAGGTGAAACACAGAGACAGCTGGCAAAGCAGCTCAGCTTCATCAGTCTTGGGGGAAAAAGGGATGAATGCAGGGGCAGGAAAGCTGACCCACAGCCAAAGGCTCAGAGGGCTTGTGCAGCAGCACCTCCCTGCCCCACAGAGCCCTGGTCCCACTGTGCCAGACTCTCTGCCAAGTACTCCTTCTGACTGATTAACTCGAAACTCAATCCTAACTCTGTCCTGTAGAATTCAAAGTGTGAGGAGAGGAGAAGACTTGGCATTTATCTGTGAGATCTCTGCCTCTCAGCTGTCCTTCCCCCGGGGGCAGGGACACGGGGAGTCAGACCAGCAGGGGAGATGCTGCAGACCCTGGTGTGAAGGGGTTTTGGATTCTCTAGGAATGCCCAAGCAGATTCTGCAGCACACAGCTGTGATGTGAATCCCCTCAAAGGCTGGCCCCAAAGCCCCAGCCTCATCTCCACGGCACCCATGCCTACCTTGGCATCCAGGATGCTCGTCTCCACCCGGGCCACGCCCTGGTTCTCCCTGAACAGCTGGATCTTGCTGACCTTGCTGAACTCTGACAGCACCGTGGTGAGGTTGGTCTTTAGGTCAATGACGTGGCTGATGCCGTGCCGGGGTCCCACCAGCAGGGTGGTGGCTGGCTGCTTCTCATCCTGCTGGCACAGGCACAGGGGAGAGACAGAGAGAGACAGGCAGGGTGAACAGACACACCCAGCGTGGCACAGCCTGCACCTGGCTCTCTCCATGCAGCCAAGCCTCAGTGTTGGCAGCCTGGTCAGCTCCAGGATGGCTTTGGTAGAGCAGCAGGTGAGGCTGGTGCCACCAGCCTGCCTCCCTGAGCCCCTTGGCAGAGCTGGGGCTGGTGTGCCAGGGCTATTTAAAAGTAAAGCTCTGGACTGAGCTGTGAACTCTGTCCACATGAAATATTCAGGCTCACTGGTGTCACTACACTGAAGCAAGTGTGTTACAAATCTGTCTGATCTGACATTGCCTCTGAGAGAAGGAAGCAAAGGAGGGAGTGAATGGATTTCAGAAAAGAAGAAAGACCAAAGCTTGACTGGAAATAGGGATGTTTCTTGCTCTGGTCTAAAAGGATGCTTCAAGCCAGGTGTGGAGGGGAAGAGGAGCTGGGCAGACCATTGCAGAGGATAATAAGGGAATGCTTTTTACCACTTCAACACAGTTCAACTCGCAGGCTGGCTCAGAGGCACTGCTTTGGTGTCAGAGATTAAAAAAAATGCTGTCTACCCAGGCAGTGTCAGGGGCAGGCTCTGAGTGCTCTGCTGTGGCACCAAGCACACACCACGAGGGTGTGCCTGCACTGGTTTCCTGCAGGCAGCCCTCTGAGCTGTGAGGGGAGGGACAGAGCATCCCAAAGGCTGCCAGAGATGGAACCCAGTAGGCAAAGCACAGGAAGCCAGGGAAGTGCTGAGACCAGAGGTGGGGGTAAAGGGAGGGATGGCAGAGAGGTGACACCTACATGGGGACCTCTGGGTGGGAGGTGGAGTGAGAGGGATGAGGGGTGAGCCAGGCAGTGGGGAGCCTTTGTGGGTGCTGTTTGTGCTGGTGACTTTCCTCCTGCTGAGGTGGTTTGGGTGAGCAGTGGAGATGAAGGATCACTGTGGCAGGGATCAGGCTGCAGCACCTGTGACAGGGCAGCAAGCCCAACTGTGGGCAAGCAGGGACCACAGTGGCCTTTGCCAGGAGCTGCCCTCCTCCAGGATGGATGGCAGGATGTGCCAGGGCATGACTGAGCTACAAACACATGCCTGAAACTCCTCCAACTTCACTGAGCAGGTCACCTCTCTGCCCCCCAGGCTGGCAGGAACAGAGCAGCTCCTGCAGACCCAAAACCCAACCTGCTGACAGCAGAGCCTCCAAGGCTTTCTGGGTGGGCTTGGAGCTCAGCAGGGCAGAGCAAGAGACTGAGGGCAGTGATTTCTGGGGGAGCCACGCGTCCCCTGGCACAGTCAGGGGCAGGCACTTCCCAGCCCAGCCTGGGTTACCGTACCAGTCCCACTGTGTTGAAGAGAACCCCAGCGAAGGTGGGCAGCTCGTTCAGGATCCTCAGGTACTGCAGCTTTGCCTGGGCTGTGGAGACCTGACAAAACACCACACAGCTGATCACCGTGAGCACAGCAACAGAGAGCAGGAGGCTGGGGCAGACCTGGGGGCTCTCAGCTAGGGGGGCACAGCAAGTTGTCAGGCAGCTCTGGGCATGGCAGTGAGTCTGAGTTGTGGGTGAGGGGGGTCTCCACTCCCCTGCCATCCTGGGCAGCTCTTGGGAGGTAACTCAGAGCAGGGGCACAGCCAGGACAGAGCCCCAGTGCTTGATCCCCCTGAGATGCACAGCCCTCCCTCCCTCCCTGGGGAGCTGTGAAGGCTGCAGGGACCAAGGCAATGGCTCAGCTGCTGCCTCCAGAGCTTTCCAAGCCCAGAAGCAGAGATAACAAAGAGCTGATGTGTGCCACTTCAGCCAAGCCTCAGCTGATCTCAGCCCTGATCCTTACTGCACTCCCTGCAATCCACATCAGCTCCTGAGAGCAGATTCAGGAAAGAGAGTCTACCTGGCTATCTGGGATTTATCTCCCATCCCAGGGGATTCAATGAGTTCCCGAGGAGCTGGGGACACCAGGCTGGGCTGGAGGGCAGGCTGCCACCCCTCAGCCCTGAGCAGGGGCTCTGTGGGCTGGGCTCACCTTGGTGCCGCCAGGCTGGTGCTGGTGGGCTTTGAGCTGCTGCGAGAGGGATTTCCGGAGGCTCTTCTCTTTGATGAGCTGCAGGAGAGAGGGGGGCAGGAAGGGCTCCAGGCCCCACTCCTTCCTGTGGGGAGGGAAACCTGCATGAGCTGCATGTTGGAGGCACTGCCAGCTAGCAGAGAGGGACAGAAAACTGTCCCAGAGAATCCTTTGCCGTCAGAGGGAGCTGGAGCCACAGCGGCACTTCCTTGGCACCACAGCCCGACCCCTAGCTTGGGTCTCCAAGGGGATGGGACCTCAGGCTGGTGACACAGCTACCAGCTTCAGGCTGGGGAACAGCAGTGCCACGCTCTGCAGCAGACCCTGACTCCCACTCACCTACATGTAAACTTAGGGATGCAGGAGGAGGACCCCAAACCTCTTCTGGGCTCCTCTTGGGGTGACCCCTCCCTCCTTCCTCCCGGTGCCGACAGGGCAAGGCCAGCCTGCACAGATGGGCTGGGTATGGGTTTAGGTGCCACAGGAGGGCTGAGCCTGTCCCTGGTGACAGGCTGAGGCTACAGGGCCACAGCCTTCTCCTTGCCTTGGATGCAGGTGGAAAACCAGCCCAGGTTCCCATGGAAATGATCCTGGGCTCACAGCAACTGTTCCCAGCTCTGCATGTCACTGTGAGGGGGTCTTAGACAGCCCCGTGCTGGGACCAGGGGTGGCTGTCACTGCTGCCAAGCCCCTGAGCCACCGCCCAGCTCAGAGCATCTCATGCTCCACACCCCAAAACATCACTGTGACACAGGGACACAGGGAAGGGACAACAAAGGAGGGCGGTGTGGAAGCCTGGGGACAGGCAGGAGGACTCACTCCACATTCTTGAGGGAGACCTTCTGGCTGGGGCGGGTGGCTGAGACAGTGATGTAGATGTGGAGGGCAGCCAGCCCCAGCAGCATCTCTGGCTTGGGCTCTGTGCCGAAGCGCTCTCTGATCACATCGTTGCGGCTCTGTGGGAGGGAGAAGAGGTGTCCTCAGACAGCCACAGGGACAGCCACTGCCACCTGAAGGGTGCTGTCACAGGGCCCAGCCTTGGCAGACGTGTGGGCCACGAGCAGCAGCAGCCCCCAGGCCCTACCTGGATGTACAGGTACTCGAAAGCTGCAGGGTCCCGGCGCAGCAGCTCCACTGGGTCCTTGGGGAAGAAGCTCACACGGAAGAGGCATCTCATGCCGTGGTAGTGTGTTCTTTGCACAACCTGTGGCAGGAGCAGAGGGGAGCAGTGAGCCCAGGAACCACAGGCTGCAGGGCACAAGATGCCCTCTCCTCTCTTCAGGTGTTATATTTCATTTCTCTCCTCCATGCACCACCTTTCATCCCCACAACATCCCAGCCTTCCTCAGTGGGACAGCTTTGCCTGGTGCTCTAGGGTTTATGCCACTCAGGCTAACGTTTGTTCCATGATCCCCATTTTATGCCTGGTTCTGTGCAACACCAGCTTCTTGGCTCTCCTAGCCAAGGATGCTCAGGAGTGCTGTCTGCAGCTGCCCAGGCTGGAGCACAGAGCAGCTCCATGGTGCTGTCAGTGTGGGGTGGATAAAACCTGACTGTCCCTCTTTGGCCACCCTTTTCACCCCTGAGCCTGCAGAACCATACCAGAGGCAAGGAGAGGCTGGGCCACCCCACAGCACAATCCCAGCCTGTTGCAGCAACATGTCACATTTGAAATGGCCACGATACACAGAGCATCACCGTACAATTTCAGAAGGCTTCAACCCAGACAGAGTAACATCAGGTCACTTCAGAAGGTTGTAAGCATCTCCTCTTTCTTGTTCTTCAGCCCAGTCTTTTACACCCCTCATGTTGATGCACTGCACCTGTGAGCCCTCTGTTCCCTTTGGTGGTTGCTCAGCACACCTGGGCACTCCATGGCTCATTGCTGTCAGTGCTGCTCACCTGCTGCTCACAGCTGTGCCCACTGGGGATGAGGCTGGGCCAGCCCCATCCCAGTGACCCCAAACTGTGCCTGCAGCACAGCCCCATCCCAGTGACCCCAAACTGTGCCTGCAGCACAGCCCCATCCCAGGGACCCCAAACTGTGCCTGCAGCACAGCCCCACCCCAGGGACCCCAAACTGTGCCTGCAGCACAGCCCCATCCCAGGGACCCCAAACTGTGTGCCTGCAGCAGCCAAGGCCACACTGGGGGAAGGGAAGGCTCTCTGTGCCCAGTCCCTCACCTGGGCCATCCCAATACCCTCCCACACCAGCAGCTTACGTGGGCCAGTGGCTGCTTGTCCTGGAGCAGCAGGAAGCGGTGGCTCTGCTCCGGGCTGGAATACTCCAGGACCAGGGCAAAGTGCTCGATGTGTCTCAGTGACAGGCGGTCCTGCAACGTCACCATCACGTCCTGCAAATGCCACAGGGAAGGAGAGGACAGGCTTGGGTGCCAGGCACTGGCTGCTTCCCAAGGGGGAGCTGGGACCTCCTGAGAGCCCACCCTGAGCTCACTGAGAGTCCCTGGCAACTGGGGCAGTGCCAGGATGAGGCTGAGAGGGTGCACAGGGTGGCACCAGTGACCAGCAGCCAGAGCGCCTGGGCTAACCCTGGGTGTGCTGAGGGAGCTGTCCCTGGCAGGGCCACTGGCAGGAGATCCAGCCTGGCTGGAGGGCAGGCTCAGCGAGGAGGGAAGTCAGGAGAGGCAGAGCCAGCAAAGCCCCATCCCTGCCAGCTGCAGAGCGTGCTGCCTGGGGAGGCAGACGGGCCATCCATCATGCCAGAGCGGCTCGCAGCCAGCCCAGCGCTGCTGATCGTGCTCGGGAAGCAGAAGTGGATCGGGCAGGTGGGAGGAGAGCACGGAGCCCTGGGGGAGAGGAGGGGCTCACCTTCACAGTGGTTCGGCCATCGAACGTGAAGGATTTGATCTGCCCGTTCTCCAGGAAAACCTTCAGCACGTTGGGAATGAGGAGGAGAGCTTCTTTCTTCAACATGTCCTGGCATGTGGGGCCAGCAAAGGGGGAGGTGAGGAGGGTGGGGGGCACGGAGAGACAGAGGGAGGGCGGGGAGAGAGAGAGAGTGTCAGTGATGGAGCTCTCGCTCTTGGCATCCTCTGCTGCTCTGGGATTTGTGCTAAGAGGCACATTTCCCTTGAAAAGCCAGCATTCCGTTGAGCCATCAAGAAGCGCAGAGCTGAGGCAATTCAGAGCTGCCTGACAGATTCACCTCCTCAGCTCCCAGCAGCTGCAGGGGGAACAGAGCACCTAGAGCACCTGGCTCTGTCCAGCACAGCCCAGTGCCCGTGCCTGGCAGCCTGTCCTGCTCCCCAGCTGCTGTCCCAGACAGGAGGCATGGCTGGGGTGGCTCAGAGCTGATCCCCCTTTCCTGACCCTCACCCCAAGCCTATACCCCCTCAGCCCTGCACATCCCCTCTGCAGGAAGTTGGGAGAAGGCTGATTTTATTTGGTGAGAAGCTTTTCAATCAGATAATTACCTAATTGATTTTGCTTAAAAATAGAACGTGCTGGAAGTGCTTTACAGGGCTTTTTTTTTAGTTTTGTTTTGTTGTTAATAAAACCTTTCTGCAATTAAGAGATAAAAGCACTGGGCTGGAACTCTTCAGCTTCCACAGCCATTCAGCAGTGCCCTGGTCACCCTGCCCCACACAGAGGCACTGCAAAGCTTTTGGGATCAGGCTGGAAGCCACAGATCTTCCCTAGAGCAGGCACTGGCATTGCCTGGATGCCTCCCCTGGGTGCTCAGGGGGACTCAGCTTAGACCAGGTTTCTGAGCCAGTTTTTGGGTCTCCTTCAGAGGCACAGGGGACAACCACAGAAACCAGCAGTGACCCCACACACTGACTGTGCCCAAGGGCATCTGTCCTGTGGGGCTCCCCAGGCCAGAGAGCTGCTCTCACCAAAGCAGGGAAGAGGAGCCCTGTGGCTCCCAGCCACCCCACAGCCCGTGACCCTGGGGACCCCTCAGGGGGTGAAGCACAGGGAAGGCAGGGCAGGACTTGGCAGGACTTACTGGGTCTGTCTCGCCGACTGTCACCTGCTCAGAGAATCGGACTTTGGCCGGGTTGGACCTTAGCTTCGCCTTCTTGGCTGCGCTGATGAAAGCAGATTTGGGAGACTGGAAAGAGAGCACTGGGTAAATCGCCTGCCTGCCCTGGGAGCCATGGGGTGGGGAAAGGCAGACACACAGAGGAAACCCCTCTGGAGCCAGTGTGATGATGGGGAGTGGGCAGCAAACCATGAAAAGGGGAGGGTGGAAAGCAAATCCCCTTGGCTGTGGTTACCCAGTGCTGCAGGCTGGGCCAGAACGATGAGCAGCACCCCCAAAAATCACACCAGCAGCACCAGTGTGGCAGGGAGGACTGCACCCCAGTGCCTGGCACTCCTTGTGCAGGCTGAGCTCCAGCAGATGTCAGCCAGGACTTGCCTGGAGGCACTGGCACCAGCTGGATGAGAGAGATTAACCCCTTGGATGTGGGTTTGCAGCCCCAGGGAGATGGCAGCACCCCGGGCATCCCTGCAGGATGTTCTGGTGGCATTGCCTGCACACACTCCAGCACAGAGGCAGTCGTGCCAGAGCTCTGTGTGTCTGATGGTGCCGGCACCAGCTGAGCCTCTGTCCTGGCTGGCGGCCATCCCGGGTCGGGAGGAAAAAAGCTTTTTTGGAGTGTGTCACATGCCCCCGCTCCTGACAGAGCAGCGCTGGGTGGGGCATCTCCTTCCCGGAGAGGAGGGGAGCACAGGGGAGCTCTCACACCTCTCTGCTTTCCCAGCATCAAAGACTCGGTGAAGCACAGACGGTGCCTCTGGCGTGACAGCTCGGTGTGCCCCAGTGCACCATCACTGCTGGTGCCCGCAGCATCTCCAGCCTTCCCATCCCTGCCCTCCCAGCTCCCCAGGGACTCCCGGGCCAGCAGCGACCCCTCCCTGCCACCTCTGGCACGGTGGGTTACTCCATCAGACACACGGGATGGGGATATTTTCCCTCTCCTCCCTCCCTCCCGGTGACAAGGACAGAGAGATGGCTGCATGCCCACTGACCCCGAGGGGCCGTGGCAGCTCTCAGAGCCCACAGCTTGGAAGAGCCTCGGGGTGCTGGGACATGGCTCCAACAAATCAGCTGAGCTGCCTGAGTGGTCTCCAGGTCTCCCAAAGTCTCCAGGGACCCTGCTTTGGTCTCCAGAAGGGCTTTTGCCCCCTGTCCTGGCTCCCCTGGAGCTGGCTACAGCCCTGCCAGTCTCACCTGGTGGGTGTGCAGGACCGTGAGAATGATGAAGTCCTTGGCCTTCCTGTGACAGAAAGGAGAAATGAAGATGGATGGGACCTTATGGTGATGGACCTCAACATGTGCAAATGGCTACTGAGAGCACATCCCACCCTTCCCAGCCCAGTGGTGGCAGGGACCTTTGTGGGCTCCTTGGGGTGCTTAACAACGTGGCTGTGGATTCTTTCCCACTTCCTGGCCAGCTGGGAACGGCTATGGCACTTGCTCCAAGGCTCTCCCCGTGCTCAGGCTGGGAACTCCCCACCCCAGCAGTGACTACTGGTGACGTGGGTGTGCACTGGCACTGCGAGGCTTTGGTAGGGGCACAGCAGCCTGGCCTGAGCCCCTCCCCAGGGGCGTTGTCCTCACCTGACAAGCTCGATGAATCTCTCTCTGGGGGCTTCACTCACATCCTCATCGTTGATGGCCAAGATCTGGTCTCCTGGCAGGAGTTTATCCTCAGAGGGGCCGCCTGCCAGGAGAGAGGGTCAGGGCCAACCCAGGCATCCCGGAGCTGCGGGGTGGAGGGGAAGCACGAGGGTCCCAAGCATCCCCAAAGCATTTGCCCACGTATGTGGCTGTGGAGGACGCCCTGCAGGCGCAGCAGAGGGGACAGGAGAGGACAGGAGCCCAGGGAGAGAAGCACGGCTGTGTTTCCTGGCACGCTGCAGCCGTGTCCAGGAGCAGCCCCACACCCTACCTGCTGCCACCGAGCGCACCACTACGGGCCTCTCGCTGCCAGCCACAAAGCCGAATCCGTAGAGGGGGTGGCGCTGGACCGTCACCTGTCGGAGCGTGGCCGGAGGCAGCTGCCCACATTCCATATCATCGCCACCGCGCTCCTCCGGCATCACATGGCTGCGCTGCAGGCACAGGGACAGGCTGTAAGGCGCCTCTCCGCGCAGCCCTGCCCGCCGCACCGGGGCTGCGGGACTGCCCCAATCCACCTGCAGCGCTCCCAGCCCCTTCCCGGGCTGCGGGACTGCCCCAATCCACCTGCGGCGCTCCCAGCCCCTTCCCGGGCTGCGGGACTGCCCCAATCCACCTGCGGCGCTCCCAGCCCCTTCCCGGGCTGCGGGACTGCCCCAATCCACCTGCGGCGCTCCCAGCCCCTTTCCGGGCTGCGGGACTGCCCCAATCCACCTGCGGCGCTCCCAGCCCCTTTCCGGGCCGGCCACAGCCCCGTCCTCCCTGCAGAGCCGTGCTGCTCCCTGCCTGTCCCTGCCACAGCACCGGCAGCTCGGGCAGGGGACACTGCTGGAGGTGCCACTCAAGGGTAAGTCACACCGTCCTCTCCAGCACCTCACTGTCCCACCCCTGCCCCAGCACTGCACTCGTTGGATGGGACATCTCTGTGGGGTGAACCACTGCTGCTGTGGCTCTGGCCATTCCCTGAGGGTCAGGGCAGACAGCAGCCCTGGCACAGCCAGAGAGCTCTCTCTGCCATTCTGCAGAGCTTTCAGAGCAAACCCCAGGGCTGGCTTATTCACGCTGTGTAACACAGCTCAACAATATCAGAGATAAGTGAAAACAAGTTTAGCCAGTCTAAAAACTGGGATTAAGGCAGGCTCAGCTGTGCTACTACAACCAAATCTCCACCATCAGCCCAGGGACTCCTTGGAGTGGAGACAACCAGAAGATGGGAAGATCCAGCCCAGGCAAGGTCATGTCAAAGCTGCCCTTGGCATCCTGAAGCAATGCCAGCCACGGCTCCAGGCTGTGAGCCTGCCTTGGGGGAGCAATCCCAGCACCACGGGATGGCCACAAAGCTCAGCACAGATGGCAACACGCACAGCCCAGCCAGAAAAACAAAGTGGTGAACGTGCTGTTGTTTCTGTGCTGCTCATTGCTTGTTCCTGTCCAGACTATTTAGTCTATTTAAAAGAGATCCTTCCCGACCTTCTGACAACACACCAATTGTTCCATCTCTTATCAGTTTAGGATTTGATGCATCATCCATCAAATGCTATCTGTCTGCATTTCTGACACCCCCACGTCCTCCCAGCACTGTGTTTGGCACCTGCTGCAGAGCCAAGAGGGACAGCACATGGGGTTGGAGGGGACAGGAGCCCCTGGCAGCTCCACACCAGCACACAGAGCTTGGGCCTTGAGGACATCATGGTCAGCAAATACAGCCCAGTGCCAAGCCTCATCCCCAGGAAACCATCCAAAACCCTCCAAGGGAGGATGCCACGTCTGCCACGGGAGCCAGGAGAGCTCTGAGCACAGGTGAGCCTGCCCGGGGTCAGGGATCCAGCGCTGGCCATGGGCGAGCTGCGCTCTGTGACAATGGGATGTCACCACAGCCAGGTGACCCAGCGCCCAGATGGCGGGGTGCTCCTGGCTTTCCCCTCCCGCCTGCAGCGGCACAAGGCTGGAGAAGAAAACAGCGAGGCCTGGGGCAGGGAACTGGTGAGGAGCAGCAGGCTCTGGGCACCCCCGAGCACGGGAAGTGCCGCACCCTTCAGCGCTCCCAGCAGGAGCGGAGCCAGCCCAGCCCCGCGCCGGGAGAGTGCAGCTGCAGGGAAGCGCCGCCAGAGCATCTCCCCAGCCACTGTCTCTGCGCCGCCTCATTAGCTGCTCTGCTACTCCCATGAGCATTTAAAAGAACAACAGTAACAACCACAACAAAAAGAATCACGCGATCCAACCAATTTTCTCAAACAAACGTTATCCAAGGCCATTGTGTGCAGCTGAAAAGGCTGAATGCAGCACTGCGTCTCCACATGCCTGGCACGGCCAGGGAGGATGCCAGGGCTGGCTGCCACAAGACAGCGGTCACCGAGCTGCTGGGCCCCCAGGGGACACTCCTTTCATCCCACCCGTGCTGCCCACAGCCACTGCAGTCCCCGGCCAGGAGCCCCCGCAGCAGATGAAGATGAGGATGAGCAGCAGGGCTCGGAGCGCTGGCATGCCTGGAGATGGGGCTGAGCTCAGCGCGATGGCTCCGGGGAAACAGAGGCAGGGCTTTGCTCACCAAGTCACAGCAAAGTGGGTGGCGAGTCCCAGAGCAGAGCTGCCCAGTTGTGTCCCCAGATGTGTCCTTCTGTGTGCAATCGGGGCGTCGGTGTCACCCTCAGTGTCCCCCGCGGAACCCGCGGCTGAACCACAGCCGGTGAGCGCCCAGCACCAGGGACAGCAGCGGCTCCCGCAGCCGAAATTACCATCAGAACTGGTTAGCCGGGAAATCTTTGCAGCTTTAACAGACAAAAGGAAAAGAAAGCACACCTCACTTCAGCCACAACCAGCCTGCCATCCAGCGTCAAAGGGAAGAGGGGAATAAAGAGATGGATACTGACAATAAAAACTCCTTTACCGGCCTCTTAAGCTGCTCCTCTCCTGATAAGACTTGGATGCTGCAGAAGCATTACCAGGAAATTAAATAAAAGAGGATGAGCGTCCTCCTAAGCAGGACTTATCCACTCCTGGAGAAGCAGTAATATGCTCAGCAGCAGGTACAACATGCCTTCTCCAGGCTGTGGCTCTGAGCATCCTTCCTGCCGCAGCTCTCCCATGCCGGGCTTGGGGATTAATGTGTGCTCACCCTGGACCAGAGTGAGAGGTCAGAGAAACCAGCAGCAGCAGTGGGTAAGGTAGCTCTCTCCCTAACTGGTAATTGGCTGCACCCCAGGAGCTATCACTTCCTTGGAGCCTGATTTTTTCATGTTTCTTCTTTTGATTTCTGGGCAGAGAGCTGCGCTGGGCTGCAAAGCTTGCTCTTGCTGCAGGGAGTGAGGATATGAAACAATCCCTGGAGCTCAGCAGCTCTGGAGCCATCAGCAACACCCAAACCCAGCCTCACCCTGGGGCCACAGTGCCACCACCTTGGTGGGCAGGGACCAGCACTGACCCCATCCCCTTGCAGGGAGCCAATGGCTGTTTATGTCCCTGTCCCCACCCTGCCTGTGTCCTTACCTGCTTGCTGCCCACCCTTAGCCCAAGAGCCTCCTCTGCATCCCTGTGTGTCCTCAGTCACCACCACGGCCCAATGCCACCGAGGCACAGTCATGGGAAAACGGCTCAGCACTAAGTGAAAGGACTTGTCCTTTGACATAAACCTCTCTGTGCCCAGCAGCAGCAGCAGGAGCCTGCCACAGACATACCCCTGTGGGAGCACCTGGCTCTTCACTGTGTCTTGACTGAAGTGGCATGAAGATATCCCAGTCCTGAGGCTGGGACACTCATCTGCCATGCTCAGAGCTGACACTGATCTGGTCACACTCTGCCAGCCAAGGGGAGAGAGACATCAGCTCGGTGCTGTCACTGCCCATTGTGATTCACCTACCACCAAGGGATGTGCCTTCAGCTTCCTGAGCACCTTCAGACCTCCCTGCCACGGAGCAGGGCTGAACACAGCCCTCATCCCCCCCAAACAGATAAAGGCAGAACAGGAGTTACTCCAAAAGCTGACGCATCCGTTTTTAATTTCCTACCGCAATAAATCTCTGCTCCCTCTGAGGACTGATTTTCTGCCTTTGCTCTTAATGCTGACTGGCCATCTGCCACCAGAACAAACCAGCACCACCTGCCTGGGAAGAACGATGGTCTCCATCTACCCAGGACACTCACACCATTTCCAACTGCCTTTGAACAAGTGCACCAGGTGAAAACACTTTGTGCAGCTGAGGAAGGGCTCACAGCTGAGCTCCAGGGTGGGGAGTGGGGATGGGAAGGTCTTGTCCCTTCTGCAGAGGGGCAGTTTGCAGGTGTGGGTGCCAGCTCTCCTCACCCTTCCTCTGCTGCTGTGAACAACCCAAGAACAAACAGAGTCCTGCCTCTTCTCCTGCGAGCCCATGGCTGGCTCCTCCATCTGCCAGGCTGCAGTTGGTGAGCGGCTTGTGAGGCATGTGGGATCCTGAGCACGTGTGCCAGCGGCAGGGAATGGGCCAGGAAGGGTTTTTATGGGGAACATATGGCAGCTCCAGCCTCACACCCCTGTCTGCATCTCAGATGGAGCCGTGGGGCTGCCGGGGCACTTGGGGACCAACAGCGGGGACAAAGGCAGAGCAGGCAGAACTGGCTGGCACAGGATCCACCACAGTGTGTCTGCTCCATCAGCCCTGCATCTGCACCCAGCAGGCATCTGGGCACCTTGGCAGTGCCATTTGGCCCATGTTTAGGTGTCAGACACCCCCAGCATGGGCAAACAGATGCTGTCCTTCGTGAGGAGCTGCTCAGTCAGACATTCCCAGACAGGCTGGTAGGGCTGTCCCTGCTCTGGCAGTGTTCAACAGCTGCCTGGGTGAGGGGTGCCAGCCTGGCTGAGACCAACACTAAGGGCAGCACAATAACCCTGGCCTTCATGGGTGAAGTCCTTCATGGACCCAGCCAGGAGAATGCAGCCTGCACAAAGCTCTGCCATATGGGCCACAACTTTACCCCCTGTGCTCCAGCTTGGATTTGCTGTCAGTATTGGGAAGCAGTTTAAACCCAGCAGAGCTCCTCAGAGGGAGCTGGCTGTCCCAAGCTGGCAGGCGAGCCGGGTACACTGCTGGTACCAAGGTAGGGTGCCAGATAGCACCCGCTGGAGGGCACAAATGCCCCTGGCTCTCAGTGCAGGGACAAGCAGACAGTGAGCAGTGTCCAGCAGAGCTGCTGGAGAAGCTGATGAGCAGCCAAAGGCAGCTGTAAATAACGAAGCAGCAGCCGCAGCCTGGCTCTGGGCAGCAGCTGCAGCCTTCTGCTGCTCAGCCTGCAGCTTTTTAAATGGTCCTGGCATCTCACCTAGAGATAAACACAGGCTGAGAGACCAGGTGGGTTGGGGGCTAGTTGGAAATCCTAGGACTTGTTATATCCTGGGGGTGGCAGAGATGGACTTATTGCTCCTTGGGAAGGAGTGGAGCCAGCTCAACAAGGCGCTGGGGGCAAGAGTGGCTCAAAAATTCTCAAAGCAACGATGCCAATTCCAAAAAACAGAGTATAAGCATGGCTTGCAAAGACCCTGTGTGTCACCATAACCTCCAGCCATGCTCAGGTCACCAGAAAAACCAGCTTCTGCAGAGGGAGAGGCTGTCCTGAAACAAGCCCTGGGAGACACAGCCAGATGCAGCACTGAGAATCTGCAGCTCAGACTGTATTGCACTTTCCAGAGGCAAACACACACAGACATTGCCTTCCCCAGCTGAGACTTGGCATTCCAGGCTAGAAAGGAGCAGAGGGACCATGGGGGTCCCTGCAAGCAGCCTGACACTGGCCAGGGAGCTGGCACTGATGAGAACTGGAAGGCACCTGTGGAAGGAGGTTGGACACATGGAAAAGGCAGCACTTTGCCACACAGGAACCAGTTAATCCCAGGAAATCCCTGCCACAGGATGCTGGGGAAGCTGGAAATTCTACTGGGTTTGAAAAGCAATTTCCAGCTACTAAAGCCAGAAGCCCCCACATTTTCCTTGCTTTAGCTTGCCAGATCCTGGGAGAATTTACACCAAGAGTTGTCTGATCAATGCGCAGCAGGAGAGAGGACCTGAGCCCACCTGGCTGGCACAGTGCACCTGCACGGGCTGCCTGAGGTGCACGTGGGTGTGGCACAGATGGAACTGAGCTGAGAGTGCCACTGGATGCCCTTGGGTCCCAGGGCAAGCACTCAGCACCTGCAGGAGGGAAGGATGCTGAGTGAGATGGTGACAACCTCCAGACTGTTCACTTATACAGCCTGGCCATGCCTGCCAAGTTTGGGACAGGCTGGGGTGCTCTGGAACCTGTCTAAATGCCCCCCAAAGACAGTGGGTTCCCTCATCTGTGCAAGTTTCCACCACATTACAACCACCATTCTCCTCCAAATTGTTTAATGCTATTACAGTCACCATCCTCTTCCACCAAATTGTCCCACTCAGGTCAAAAAATTCTCCTCCAGTCTTCCCTATGATTTTTGGCTGTTTAAGGGATTTTTGTTCTCCCCAGCTGGAGAAGAGGATCAAAGCAAAATCCTTTAGCAATAGGGTCAGGCCCAGAAGGCTCGAGCTCCTGACTCAGCCAGCAGCAGGTAGAGGACCAGGGGGCTGCTGGCAAAACTGAGCAGAGCTGGAGAGCCTGGGCTGGAGAAGAGGGACTTGAGACAGGCAGGGCTTCCCTTGCAGGGCTCTGACAAATCTGCCTGCAGTGAGAGAGGGGTGTGAAGAGGAAAGCCTGTCTCCTCTCTAATGCACTGAGAATATGCCCTGAGCACGGGCTGCAAAGCCACACTATGGGACAATTGTTTTTTAGGGTATCTTTCTTTACATTTGGGGATGCCCAAGCAGCTGGGCACTAATCTAGGGCCTGGGAGAAACTGGTGCCAGCCCACAGGAGCCCCCCCTTGCTCAGCCAGGCAAGACTCAGAGGGATTTTTGTCTTTGTGAGGACTACAGAAATACAATAAACAGACAGTCAATGCTGGGATAAAACGAGATGAACACATAAGAGGATTAATCAGAGATAAGGAGCAATAGAATAAAATTTGCAGCATTTTTCTCCATTCTTTGTGTGATGCTCAGCTGCATGATGGGGGCTTGGAGTGATACCAGTTCCCCACCACAGCCTGGCCACTCTCTGCCTGTCACTGCTGCAGCTGTAACTCAGGAGATCTCTGTGTTTTATTCACTGTGTTTTATCCACTGGAAGCAAACACCCTTGGCCCCGAGGGGAGGAGGAGGATGACACCAGCCCCAGGTGCTCCTGCTGGCACGGGCAGCTTGAACCCAAACTGAGCCTTTCCTTGAGAGCCCCCAGGTGCACCCAGCATGTCCCCAGAGCCTCGTGCCCCTCAGGGACAGGGTCTGTGCTGCATGGCACAGCCTGGAGAATGGCTCCCCCCACACCTGCGTGGGCACCAGGCACTCGAGGCCCACCTTGCTCCAGCAGATTTGCAGGAGGAGAAATTTATTGCTGCATATAAAGTTCAGGGGGGAGTTAAATAAGGCAGGAGATTTACACATCCTTTACATTCCATTAGCGAGCAGGCACAGCCTGCATCCCCTCCCAGGCACCAGTGAGGAAGATTCAGGGAGGCTGTCAGCCCTCCTCTCTCACAGCTGGCAGGGAGGCTTGAAAATCCAATCAAGCACTTTCCTCTGGGCCTTCAGGAATCCCAGGACTTTCACTGTGGATTTACAGCGAGCAATTTCCTCAGTGGATGACTTGGACTCCTATCTCTACCTAGCACAGTGCAGAGCAGGGCAGGGAAGGGACCTGGGGGAAGGAGTGCCAGAGGAGGCAGGACAGCAGGAGAGAGAACAGCATCCCCAGCCCAGAGAGCTGGTGACAGCCCCTGGCTGCAGAGGGAGCCTGAGCTGGGCTCAAAGCTCATCCAGCAGCTCCAGCAACCCACAGCCCTGCCCTGCCAGCCCATCCAGGGCGAGAGCTGGCCTTGACACAGAGGTGGCAAACTCTGGAGCATTTCTGGCACTACAATACTGGTGACTTGGTCCCCCAGGCTGTGACACAACTGGCCCACAAGTTCACCTGCATGGCAGCAGGGACTGTCCCTGTCACCAGCCTTGGCAAGAGCTGCACAGGAACCTGCTTATGGAGGTGACAAACACAGTCCCACAGAGTCCCCTCCACCCCTGCCCTTCCTAGGATCCCTCTCCATGCTCCAGGGCTTAGTAAAGCTCTTGAGCTGATGCAAGATAAAGGCAAAAACATCAAAAAGAGAAAATGCACTGGAGCAGAGGAGTCTTTGTGTGTGATGCTTCCAGCCTGGGGCTCCTGGCCTTCCTAGCAGAGAGGCTTAGTTTATACCTCTTTATGATCTCTTCACAACCAGCTCCCAGCTCTGCTGCCTGTGCCAGCGTGGCCCTGGGGGTGCAGGGTGGGGAGGGGACTCTGCAAACTGCAGACTCTGTGTGTGCTCATGGGTGCAGTGCACTAGCCAGGTGTACATATATATATATATATATATATGTATGTATATATTTAGAGGCACACCTGCCTATGTGGACTCTGTTTTCAACACGTGGGCGTATAAATGCTGCACTGAAGAAGCAGCAGCAGCACCTGTTTGTGCACAGCCCTGTGACTCCTCACCCTCACAAGGTGCTCACCTGGAGAAATGCTGCAGGAATAGCACCCCAGAATGGCCTGGGTTGGAAGGGATCTCAAAGCTCATCCAGTTCCAGCTCCCTGCCATGGGCAGCAGCACCTTCCACCAGACCAGGCTGCTCAGAGCTCCATCCAATCTGGCCTTGAACACCTCCAGGGATGGGGCAGCCACAGCTTCTCTGGGCAGCCCATGCCGGGGCCTCCCCATTCTCACAGGGAAGAATTATTTCCTAATATCTAATCTAAATCTGCTCTCAGTTTGAAAGAGACATGAGGACACAGAGCTGCTCCTGGCATGCCCCAAGGCCCCCGTGGGATGCATGCACACCCTGTCCCCAGGGGAAAGCCCAAGGGACAGCTCCATGCTGGTCCCCCACTGGCACACAGCCCCCTCTGCCAGAGCTCCCAGGTCACACTCACCTGGCTGTGGCAGAGAAGGGGCTGCCAGCACAGCCCTCGGGTCCCTGGGTACCACATAGGACCAGAGCATCATCAAGAGCCAGGAGCTCCTTCCCCACGTGCTGTGGGTGCCCACAGCTGCTTTGCCCTCAGCCCTGCTCTGTGGGGCTGCAGCCCTGCACTCACCAGGGCTCTTTGAAAGCGCCTGTAATGACAGAAACACCCTAACAGGTTTCCAAACAAGGCCAAACCATTTATAAATATTGGTGTCACAAGCTGGCCAGCTCAGGCTGGTGCTGGTAGCAGAGTGGCCACTGGCCAGGTGCTGTGTGCAGTCCCAGGAGGTGCTGCTGAAGGCACAGCAGTGCTGCACCCCGAGCACCATGGCAGCAGAGCTCAGCACTCCTGCTGCATTGGGATCTGATGATTTTCTGAGTTCCTGCTGTAGTAATGAGCTTAATCAGCCCATGCAAATCAGTTTCCATTTGAAACCAGCCTTATCTAATGGAGCCCACTCAGTATTTGCCTCCTGGAGTTTTCACACAGATCGATCTTCCCCGTTTCAGGTGTGAAAGGCAACTGGGGCAGGGAATGGTTTCACCTTTCCCAGCCCTGGACTGCAGCTTGGAGCTCCATGGCGATTTCTCAGCTTCATTTCTCACATTCTCATTGTTTCCAGAAACAAAGGGAATTAGGCTCTGAAAACCTCTCTCCTCTGGCAATGGATTATGTCCTTAGATTACTGCAGCCATTCAGAGGAGCATTTGGATAACGGAATTTACACAATTTAGCCCTTGGTGCCAGCGGGTTCAGCAGGAGAGCCCCTCCACCACAGCCTATTTTGAATAAGCAAATCAACCACGCACAGGGAGATTCATTTTGTAAAGTGCAAGCGGAAAAAGCAATGCCAGTTCCCATCCACTCCTGGCTGACATTTTATTTAACAGGTTATTCATTTGCCCCAGCGTCCTCAGCAGCAGCAACAACCACTTCTGCCACCTCCCATAACTCACTGCCAGCTCCTTTCCCAGGAGCCTCCCCCTCCTCCCCAGAGGTAATTAGCAATTATGAAGGTGTTACACAGCAACCCACCCCATGCTGTTCAATGCCACAGCCCCAGTGCTGGCTCACGGGCAGCACCATGTCCTCCAGAACCAAACGGTGCCCCAAACTGACCCCAAACCTCATCCCTCAGGCTGGATCCTTCCAGGGAGGCAGAAGCCCGAGCCCTCTTCAAACCTTTGGGACAGTGGTGCCCTGAACTCCTGGGCAGACATGCACAGACCTTCCCCAGCTCCATGGACCCTGGACCAGGTTTTTTGGGGCTGGACCCCAAGGTGTGCACAAGGCCAGGAGCGAGTGAAACCCCACAGGTCTGCTTAGAGCCCCTGCCCCACCCAGGACCCCTCTTGCTGCCCATCCTATTTATTTTCTGCTCTCCAGAGCCCTGCTAAGGTGCTCTGGCTGACCCACCAGGCTGGGCAGAGACAGAGCAGGTCTCAGAGACTGCTCACCACGCTCCCAGACAAGGCTCAGGCAGGGCAGATGCTCAGCCTAAATGAGCCTAAACGAGCTTTGCCAAGGGGGAAAAGCCCTCTGGCAGAAGGTAAAGGATGTCTGGAGGGGTGTCTCAGTCCTGCAGAGAAGGGGACAGGGCTGCAAGGAGCTGCCTCTGGAAAGGGAGCGTGGGCTCGGAGCAGCCAGCTGCTCTGGAAAACCACAACCAGCACGGCTCTCTTCACCAACTGCACTGCACTCCTCTCTCTTTTTTTTTTCCCTTCCTCTCTTTTTCTCCAATTTATCTTTTTGACACGTTCAATGATGCTTCTGCAGACTGAAAACAATAGAGACAGAGTTTCAGCCAAGGCAATTTCAGAGCTGAATCAAAGCTAAAATAACCTAGACACAGAGCAGCTGAGCAGAGCAGCTCAGTGAGGGGGGACAGAGCAGCGCAGGTGTCCTGTCCCTCTCTGCAGCTCCCACTGCCTGGCTGGCAGAGAGGACAGGAGCTGCGTGTCTCAGTCTCTCTGCCACCCCTTTCTGGCCCTGGTGGCATCACTTCCCCCTCCCATGGATGCGATTCCCCCCCAAACCCAGCCCTGCAGCTGCAGCTGGGTGAGTACCTGCCTGCCCAGCACACCAGCTCCGTGCCTTGCATAGCAAGCACCAGTGTTTGCTGTCCTGACCTTACAGCCCTGCAGAGCTTCCAGGTAGAGATTTCAATTTTTTTTTCCCCCCTCTAAAAGTGCTACTCTGCTGCTAGGTGAAGGAGGTGGGAGGGACAGACAGACACACAGCTGGGGAGGGAGAGAGGGAGGATGGGCAGGTTCTGCCAAGTGAATATTGCAACTGGACCTGTAACAAGGCACAAGACACAATCCTCAGCATGACTCAGCCTGGAGACACAAGCTGCTTCCCAGTCCCACTGCCAGGACTGGCATGGCCCCACTGCTCATCCCACAGGGAAGCAGCCCAAGCTGCCACCCCAAATGCATTTCACAGCCAGGACAGGTAAAACCAGGCAGCTCCTGGGAGCTGGACAGGCTGATCATGGGAAAAGCAGCCAGAAAAAATGGGGGCTGAGGCTGTGCAGGACAAGCTGTGCGTGGCTGACACGCTGCTTGGTCTCTGCAGACCTCCTGGAAGCAGCTGTCAGAGCCTGTCTGGTTCCAATCCCTGCCTCCCCAGACACTCGGGTAATTCTGCTCCCCTGGGCGTGTGCCACGTTTGTTTCTTTCTTGGAGAGAAAGGGTTTCAGCACTGTGAGCCTCAGGGCTCTTGAAGAGCATCAAAAGCAGCAGGCAGAGCAGAGAAACGGGAGGTACAGGGTCACAAGCATCCCCCAGGGCTGCTCCATGGGGGCACCTTGTCCCCCAGAATTCCTGCCAGGGCACAGTGGTCCATCCAGGACACTGTTCACATCCTGGGTGAAGGCTGGGAAAGGCAGCATTGTGTCCTTCTGCTCCTGCATTTTACTTGTGAAGTGCCACATCCAGCTCCAGGTTTTACTGTGGGGCTGGCAGGAGCTGCCTCAAGAGCCTTCTCTGAGCCCCATGCGAGCATCCCCCAGGGGACAGTGGCCACCCCAGTGCCAAAGAGCCTGTGCCATGCCCTTGGCTCCCCAGCCAAGGCACTGTGGCAGCCCCAGCTTGCCTGGGTGGGTGTGAAACCCCTCGCTGGGGCTGGCAGGCAATGCTTTGCTCATGCCAGGATCTTCTAAGGGAGATGCTCAGCATCACCTCCTTGGATTAGGGGGGTGTCAGACCCCCTCCTCCTCTCTGCCCTCGCCCCAGCTGGCTCCATCTCTCTGAAGGATCCATCCCAGTGCCAAGTGACATGTTCCTGATCATCTGAGGACATGCAAAGAAGCCCAGAGCCCTTCTCCCTCCCCACACCGGGCAGAGCGTTCCCCTGGCCGCCCGTGTGCAGCCAACGCCGTGCTGTGCCAGCCAGTGACAGCTCTGGAGATGACATGGCAGCTCTGGCTGTCCCAGGAGGACGTGTCAAACTGTCACACTGCATTAGCTGCAACACATTCCTGCACAACACCCTGCAGCAACACTGCCACGGGGCTGTGGCACCCCTGCCATGCCACAGCACTCAGAGCCTGGCGTGTGGGAGCCCCATCCCCTCTCTGGGCAGCGCCCTGCCCAAGGGCTGCCAGCCACTGCTTTTGTCACCTGGCTCCTTGCATATCTTCTCCTGCAGCAGGACACTCATGGCCTGCTGCCACGGGCTTTGCAGACCACGGCAGGCTGATGGGATCAGGCTGAAATCACCACCTGGCTGCCACCGAAGCACCAGGAGCTGGGGCAAGCACAGGGGTGTGGTAATCACATATCCTCTAAACAGAGAGACACAGCTCTCCCAGGATTTTCCTGGGAAGCTGTGAGAAACTGTGAGAAAGCTCAGGGAAAGAATTAAAACAATTATTATCTCAATCTCTGCACCTGGCAGGCAATCTCTGTTTGTCTAAGATGTTTACAAGGAGTTGTCCCTTCTTGACCAGTAGGTGAGAGAAGATTCCCAAAGGCCAATCAGGTCTTAGGTCCGCCACTGTTTCTATAAGAACAGTGGATTTCTAATAATAAAGTGCCTTTTCATGCCTTCTGAGGATGGAGTCTGTGTATGACCTTTGGCTGATCCCTTCAGTGATCTGGGGGGAAGGATGGAGATGGAGGTACCGTGTTACAGCCCAGCCCAGCTCACACCCACCTGCAACAGCCCTCCTGGAACTGTCTGTGGTGGCATGGAGAGCCTGGCATGGGGCAAAACATCTCCTCATGCCAGTGCTGGTGGGGCTGGCTGAGTCCTGTGGGTCACAGCTCTGCATCCCCTCCCTTGCCCTGTGCCACCAGCCCTGGCCTGTGCCCTCCAGCTGCTGGAGAGGGAAGCAACCAGATCTGCCTACAGCACCACTGCTCTGCCTTCACCCACAGACACTGAAGGAAATCAGTTTTGGAGCAGGTTGAAGCCTCTGCAGGGCACTGGTAGAGAAGCCTCAGAGGAGAGGTGGCCCAGTTAGCAGAGCAGCAGCAGCTCTCTGATGCAGCCTGCCTGCTCACACACTGCGTTCACACCCAGGGAGCACCAGGGCCAGCACTGCCCGTGGTCCCCACAGCTGTCACCTTGGCACTTCTGGAGAATGACAATTCCTAGCCACTGGTGGCATGACATCAGATGGCTTTGTCCTGAGTCACAAGAAGCAGCAGAGAGCTGAACTTGGCCTCAGAGCTCGCTGTCCCTTCCTCTGCTGGCTCAGATCAATGCTTTGAGGCAGCGCCGGGCTCTGGGCAGCTGTGGGGTGGGGTTAAGCTGCTTGGGCCCCAGCTGCATTGTAAATAACACAGGAGGCAGCTGCAGCTCCTGTGAGATCAGGGATGCCTCTACCTGACACTCTCAGTTTGGCCAACAGCTCCAAAATCACCTCCCAGGAGCGTGGACAAGGAGCCACCAGCCCTCGCTGCCTCCTTGTCAAGTTCCAGGCACAGCTTCTCCCATTTCCTGCTTCACTGTTCAGATTAAAATCCTTCTGTTGGCCTATAAAAAAGGTAATCAAAAGGATAACAACATCAATCAAATGCTCTCAGCAGATGAGCCAGTTGGTCCTCCACTCTTCCTGGCTGCCAGCAGCTCGTCGTCATGGGTGGACAGGAGCTGCAAGCTCCATCCTAGGGCCAGCATGGACATCCATCTGGGAGAGCTGGGCAAGGAGTGGGGAGGATTTCAGCTCCCACCTTGGGATGCTCTGGCACCCTCTCAGCACTCAGCTTGCTGGCAGGGAGCTGCATGGGTGCTGCAGAGGAATGAGAGCTCACGGACTCCCCCTGCTCCACACAAAACCAATTATCCTTGTGGCAATTAAAAGGGAGGAGAGACAAAGCCCTGTGGCCAAGAGCATCTGCAAATCCTGACGCCAGTGCCAGTGGTGGAGGAAGGAGGAGCAGATCTCCTGGAGCCATGGCTCTGTGCCAGCCTGGGCACACACTGGGGATGGATTACCCAGCAGCATTTTGGTACCACCCATCTGCAGGACAGAGATGAGATGCTCCCAAGTCTCTGATCACCTTTTTACAGCCCCACCAGTCCTGCTGCTGCAGACAGAGGGGTCAGGATATGTTGGAGGCTACAGGCAATGCAAAGCTCAGGGTCTAGGGGCAGTTTCCAAATAATGCCTGGTAGTGGCATGGGGCAAAACATCTCCTCATGCCAGTGCTGGTGGGGCTGGCTGAGTCCTGTGGGTCACAGCTCTGCATCCCCTCCCTTGCCCTGTGCCACCAGCCCTGGCCTGTGCCCTCCAGCTGCTGGAGAGGGAAGCAACCAGATCTGCCTACAGCACCACTGCTCTGCCTTCACCCACAGACACCGAAGGGAATCAGTCTGAGACACAGACACGGTGCTGGGGATGGAGATGTGCTTCCCAATCCCCTCAGAGACACCCTGACACCCTGTGCAGGATGGGCAGATCAGACTCCTCTGCTCCTTCGTGGGCAGGCAGGAGCAGTATTGTAAAAGCAGGCCACTGACACAGGGAGAGAAAATGAGGTGGACTCCATGGATATCAGATAGCTAATTATTACTTTATTACACTATATTATTCTATACTCTACTACACTATATTACAGTGAATCTGCACAAGCACCCAACTGCACTGAACTGCCCAGAATCTGGTGGCTGTCAGTGGCAGTCCCAACACACAACCTGCATTCAACTGGTCAATGAATCAAACACTCACACCAGAACCCAATCGAGCAAATTCCTTCAGGTAAATAACCTTCCTCAATGCATTCCACTTGTTCCAAAACACAGGAGCAGTAAATGAGATAAGAATTGTTTTTTCTTTCTCTGAGGTTCAGAGAATGTGAATCCCAGAAATATCCTTGGGAAGCTGTGCCTGGCTTTTCTCTGTGGAGAGAAATGTGGCCACAGAGCAGGGCTCTGCAGCCAAATCCCACAGGGACTGAGAGACCCACAGGTGTGGTTCGTGGCCTTTGCTCCTGATGACAAGCAGGTGATTCCTGGGGAAGCAGCCTGTGCTGGAGCTGGGGTAACAAAGTGCCACCTCCTCAGCAGAGGGGCTGCAGGAGCTGTGCTCAGCACACCTGGTGCTCCAGCCATTCCCACAAGGTCCCTGCACTGGAAGGGTGCCAGGTGGACGAGCCAGTGCTGAGGCACTGTCAGCTCAAAGCTCCCCAGGTGCTGATGCTGGGTGCCAGCAGCATCCCTGACCACAGCCCCAGCCTGCCACGGTGCTGCTGCAAAACCCACACAGCCTGCACTCCTGCTGACACCTCATTTGCAGCAATCCTGCCAGGGGCAGGTAAACACAGGCAAGTCTTTAGTATCACATCAGCAGAGAGTGCCTAACTGGGATCTCACCCTGCCTGAACAGGCAGCAAGGGAAAATGTTCCCTTTTTATTAAGGGATCTCCTCTGGAGAGCTGAAACAAAGCAAACCCCAGCATCTTCCTCTTACAGAGCCCAAGGGATGGGAACTGAGACTGGAGCATCCTGCTTCTCTCCCACAGCCTTTCTTCTTTCCAGGAGGACCCCACAGTTCTGGAAACACCCCTATGCCCTGGAATGCTCTCTTCTCTCCCCTGGCTCAGGCCTGGTTCCCCTCTGCAACCTGAGGATTCTGACTGAGGAAAGCACCTTTTAAAAGAAGAAATAACAATCAAAACCCAGTTTTTACAGCTGTTACCCATCAGTGGGGCACACACTGTGCTTTGCTGGCTGTGATTATACAGACCCCATGTGAACTCCCACAGCTCCCAAGGTCTCTTCCCCGTGTCCCCACCCAGACAGGACCAGGTGTCTCCTGCCTTCTCAGAAAGGTCTCTCTCATCAGTAGGGTCACAGCAGGAACAGACCCAGGGCTCCTCTGCTCCAGTTCTCTGTGCAGGCAGTGAAAAGAGTAGTCTCATGAGTGCTGCTCAAAGGTGATGCAGCAGCAGCCAGAAGCATCACCAGCTGCTCCATGCACAGAATACAGCTCCTATTAAAGTGAACAAAAAAGCAAAGCACAAAAACCAACAAAGCACTGAAGTGCTTCACAGCATCCCCTGCTTTACCAGAAGAAAGGATCCTTGCAAATGCTCTCTGCCACTGAGACCCTGAGCCTGGGAGATGCTCCAGTGCAGCCTTCCCCCCTTCCCACCCTGCTCATGAGACAGCCTGGGGGGCTGCAATGGGAAACATCCATGGGGTTTGGAGTCTCTAAGGCAAAGAGGTGGGTGCAAAGCAGTTTGAAGCCTTCCCTAGCCCTGGAAGGAATCAAAGGGGTCTGCAGGGTGTGGGACAAACAGTGCTGGCACATCCCAGCACCCCAGGCTGGATTGTCTGGGAAGAGGACATGGACTCCATCACATCCAAGCCCACACAGCCAGCCCCAGACCACTTCTGTGGGAAGAACCAGCAGAGGAGTCACAAGGGGTTGTTAATTGGGCATTCTGCTAATGGGAAAGAGAATTAAAGGTTTCCCAGAGCCCACTGGCACCTGGATTTAGCAGCACTGTTCCCTTGGGGATGGCAAAGACAATGTAAATTCCCAGGGGATTAAACTTGAAGAGGATATCCAACTAGCAGGGAGAGAGGAGAGGCCAGCACCACAGGAGGGATGGTAATTACAGAATTACCTGCCAGCCTTTTAGGACAATGAATGACATGAAATTTTATACAGATAAATAGAGACTTGATACAGCTGGGGGAACAGTCAGTGCTGGGGCAGGAGCAGCCTGTGCTCTTGGGCTGATGGCAGCACAGAAGCAGGGCACAGAGGATGGGGCAGGCAGGAGAGGAGCTGGCTTTGCACGGCAGAGACACCCCAGGGATGATGGGGGTGCAGGGAGCAGGGACAGAGGCAGAGAGGGAAGCAGGGATGGCTCGGTGAGCACTGAGATCAGGGCTGCAAGGAGCCCCAGCCCTGCTTAGCAGGCAGGTCAGGCAGCCCCGGGCAGGAACAGGACAGGCTGTTTTCCCTCCCGCAGCCAGGGAGCACAGGGATGCTTTAACCTCTGCACCACTGCCGGGCTGGATCCTGAATCACTGCCTGTCCCAGCCCACGGGCACGCCAGGAGCTGTGCACAGCACACCTGGGCTTTGCAAGGCAGAAGTGCTGGAGAGCAGCAGAGGCTGAATGCAGCAAACGTGAGAGCAGCCTGCAGAGAGCTGGCTGTCTGCCTCTCCTCCAGGACTGGGGGGCCCTGAGCCCTCAGAATGTCACCATCATAATCTCTGAAAAATCCTCTTTGCCCAAGATTCTTCTCCTGGGAAGCTGAGAACCCTCAGAGAAAAAGGAAAACAATTCTTATCTCATTTGCTTCTCCTGTGTTTTGCTGCTTTGGAATGTGGCTGGAGATTGTTTCTCCAACATGTGAATTATTTTTTCTTAATGGCCAATTGTGGCCAGGCTATGTCGGACTATGAAGAAAGAGTAATGAGTTTTTAATTATTATCTTTTAGCATTCTGTCTGTATCCTTTCCATATTCTTTAGTATAGTTTAATATAGCATTCTTTAAGGTATTATTATAAAATAATAAATTAGCCTTCTAAGAACATGGAGTCAGATTCATCAATTCCTCCCTTGGTCGGGAGTCAGATTCATCAATTCCTCCCTTTGTTGGGGGACCCCAAAAATACCACATCAGAGCAGGGCATTTCCCTCACAGCTTTTCCAGCAGCTCCCTCCTCACAGCTTTTCCAGCCTTTGCCAGTGCTGGCAAACTGTTGTTTTGATTTTTAAGATTTTTTAAGCTTTCTAATGTTTCTTGCAAGGAATTTTTGTACGCGCTTTCTGTAAATAATTTATTGTTTTGCATTCTTTTACGAAAGAGGAGAAAGTTGATAGAGTGTTGGTTTGTCCAGTGTCATTGGTGAGGTGGCACTGTCACCCTCCAATTCACTGTCACTTCTGGAAATCTATAAATGCTGGAGTCAGAAAGTAAATCCCCCTTTTTTTTACCTTGAGAACAGCAGTGTGTGCATGCTGTGTTATAATGACAGGGAACACCAGGCTTTGCTGCTTTTTGCTCCGGAGCAGGCTGCTCGCTTTGCCCCCTGGGCACAGGAGAGCTCCCAGGCTGCCCAGTCCCCAGGCTGGGGTGCCAGGCTCCCCATGCCAGCTGCTGCCACCGGGAGCCATCCCCTGGGCTCCTTGGAAACGCTGCCAGTGGGAGCTGCCACGCAGGGAGTGAGTCACTGCTGGGCGGGCGAGGGCGGCTCGCTGGCACCGGGCTCTGGCTGCCACTCGCCCGCCCAGAGCTGCAGTGACAGTGGTGACACAGTGGTGACACGGGGCACAGAGCCAGGCTCTCCCCATGGAGTGGGTCTCCTGCAGTGTCAGAACTCAGGACATCCCTCTGGCTGTCCTGTGTGGTGGGGTACGCAGGGGTCCCCGGATGAGGGAGGAGAGGAGAATCTTGACTCTGTGTTTCAGAAGGCTGATTTGTTATTTTATGATAAATATTATATTAAAATGATCTATTAAAACTATGCTAAAGCATAGAAGAAAGGATTTCATCAGAAGGCTTGAAAGGAATGGACGATAATAAAATCTTGTGGCTGACCAGAGAGTCCAAGACAGCCGGACTGTGGCCATTAATTAAAAACAACCAGATGAGACCAATCCAAGATGCACCTGTTGCATTCCACAGCAGCAGATAACCATTGTCTACATTTTGTTCCTGAGGCCTCTCAGCTTCTCAGGAGAAAAAATCCAGCAAAGGATTTTTCATAAAAGATGTCCGTGACAGTCCTGGAGGGCTTGAGCCCCTGCCAGAGGGCTCAGAGACCTTGGCACAGAGCCCAGGACCCCTGTGCCTTTGATCCTGACCCATGGAAAAAATTACCAACCTTATATGATGATTTACAAGCCATGATAATTTAAGTAGAATAATAGTTAGCTTGTCATGGGGTGAGAAATAGATTTTTGGGGTTTTAGAATGGGGGCTCAAGGTCCCAAGATGGAGGAATGTGGGTGTGCCTTGTCCTTTTTCCTTCTTCTTCTTGGCCTCCATGTTCTGGGTGATGGTGACACTTTTGGATTGGTTTAAGGTAGAAGCTCACTGTCTAACATAGGTGATGGGTATTGGGAAGTTATGGTAAATAATGCACATGTGGTTTTTAGTATAAAAATATAACACTGCCCTGAGGGGGTCAGTGTGCCTCTGTCTGACCTGCTGGACAGACCTCGGCACGCCAGAGAAATAATTTTATATATGAGAAACAATAAACAACCTTGAGACTGAGAATGGAAGAATTCTGGTTCCTTCTTTGACTTCCAGGCTGGGAAAAGAGACTTCCTAACCCATCTCGGGGTCACTGTGAGCAGCAGAGATTCCAAGACTGCAGCTGGGTGACAGCCCAACGCCTCCCACCCTGCTCCACTGGGCTGGGAGCTATAAAAGCATGGCAGAGCCATTCCCAAAATCTGCTTTTCTGTGCCACCACATCAGGAGAGAAGGAGCAGCCCTGGGAAGGCAGCTCCTGCAGAGAGGGACACCCTGTGGGGCATCTCCTCCCTCCCAGCTCAGAGGCTTTGGGACTAAGGGGAAACTGAGGCACAGGGGGAGGAAAGGACTTGCAGCAGATCACTGAAGCCCAGAGGCTCTTCTGATCCTGCTCATCCCGGGGGAGGCATCCCCCAAAGCACAGGGCAGCAGCCCAGGCACTCCCCTTTGGAAACCACCTCCCTGCCTGGCCTCAAAGATAGCACAAGCTCCTCAGAACCCGATGGGATGATAAGCACCTCTTCTGAAAGGGAGCAATTACCACAAAATACTGATTATGCAAATACCTTGGTTACCAAAATGATGTTCCCTGAATTCTGAGTAGGAAAGAAAAGAGCCGTGGAGAAAATTTGTTTAGCCAAGAGCTGCATCCCATCTATTTATAGTGCTGAGAGGTGGAGAGGGACCTGCCTGTGCAAAGAGGCTTTAGGAGGTGACCACAGCCTGGTGTCCATCACATCAGGGACAGAGATGGTGCATGGCATTTCCCTTTCCTCCCAAAACACTTCAAGACATGCCCTCCTTGCAAGGACGAGGAAACTGAGGCACAGAAGCAGAAGGCACTTGGCCAAGGAGAGCCAGGGTACAGAGAGGAGGCTGAGGTGCTGCCAGGGGCAGAGCAGGGTACCCACTGCTGCCCAGTGCCCCACACTTGCTGCCCTGGGCTGGGACAGGTCAGACCAGAGGCAACAACAGAGACTGGCACTGGGGGAAAATGCCTCTGTAGAACACCCAGAATGGGCTGGGACAGCAGCAGCCCCAAGGCTGGTGGGAGTAAGGCTCAAGGGGAACCTGTGAGTCTCAATTCACCAGGCAGGGACTCTCCTGCCATAGCACATCCTCCCTGGGATGGGGACAGTGGTGCCCCCAGGCCTGGCACTGCTGGCTCGAGGGCAGCAGGGCTCAGTGTGCCACCCTGCACAGCCCTGGCTGTGTTCTGCTGCCCTGGCCTTCTCCCAGCCTGATCCACTGCCACCACGGGTCCCTTCTGGTACCAGAGCCACAGGGGTGCCATCCTTGGTGGTGGCAGAGGACCCTGCCAGCCATTTCAGCCCTGCAAGCAAGGCAGCTTTGGGAGGATCAAGCACTGGCTTGCAGGGATGGAGGGTAACACACACACACAGACAAGGGCCACCAGGTAGCACAGCAGGGGTGGCACCATTTCACAGCTGGCCACCACCTTGTCCTCAGTGCAAGGTGGGACTAAGAGTGACAGCTGATATGACACTGCTCTGCCTTAACCATACAGCTTCCCTGAGTGGGAACAGCTGTCTCTCACCGTGCTGCTGGAGCCACCAGACCCTGACACGCGTCTGAGCTGCCAGCCCAGCACCCCTGCCCTCAGCAGCAGCCACTCTCGGTGTCTCACTGACGTCACACGGGGAGGAAGGACAGCTCATGACGCAGTGGATGCCAGCAGAGCCAGCCATGAGAGGCTGTTTCCTACCCTGGTGGAGCACAGAAGCCATAAGTCAGCAGGATTGCTCTTTGCACTGATGCCAGGCAGATTTATGACAGCACAGGCACCGCTGTGCTGGTCCCAGCATCCCCTCCCACAGCCTGTGCCAGGAGCAGTCCCCAGTGCCAGAGTCTCCCTGGGCAGCACCCTGCCACTGCTCACCCCGCACTGGAGGTGACACCCAGCACCTTATGCAGTGTTCCAGGCAGGTGGGGACCCATACTCTGCCCTGCTGGAGCAGCAGAGGGGATGCTGGACTGAGCAGACAGACAGCCCACCTGCCCCCGACAGCCTGGCTGTCCCTGCACCTGGGATGCTGTGCTGCAGGGCAGCCCCAGCCCTGCAGGATGACCCTGTCCTCCCTCCTCCTGTCACAGCCCCTCTTTGGGCACCTGCCAGCTCAGCCTGTTTGCAGACAGCCTTGTGCAGCCCTGGCAAACACCGGGAGTACCACAGATAACCTGGGTGTGCCTTGCCCAGGAGTTCTGTGGCTCCCCTGGCTGCTGCCCTGGGGTAGGTGGCCACTCTGGGGGCTCTGGCAGCAGGTAGGGGCTCAGCCCACACCAGAACACAGAGGAGCTGCCAAGTCATCCATTTTCCATTTCCAGGGTGAAATAACTGCCTGAGGACCAGGACCAGGACATTTGGTCTTTGACAGGTATTGCCTCTTGAAATCCATCTCTGGATCTGAGTGTCCCAGTGACACACCCAGCAGTTTATTCCCATGAACAGGGAGAGATGGATCTCACCCCCAGTATACCCAAGCCCCTGCCTGGCTGCCCAGGCAGGTCTTCTCTTCCACAGAAAGCTCTTTGTGGTCTCTGCACTCCTGCAAGGTCACAATTTTTGTAATTGCTCACAACCATGTGTCTGTCAGATTTGTTTTTGATCAGCAAAAAACCCATTTCCTCTGTATCTCCCTTGCCATCCTGAGCTGACACTGCCTGAGAAGAGACAGAAAGTTAAATTCACAGACAAGGTAAGAAAAGCCAGATGCCTCCTGCTTGCAGAGCCACAGCAAACAGCACAGGCACCTCACAGCTCCCCCGTGACACCAGCAATCCACCTGCTGCCAGCACAGCTCCTGACTTCTCTCAGTCAGCTCTGACTCTCTTACTCCTTCCCCAAATCAAGCATCCTGAGCTCTGCTGGGGGCAAGGGGCTTGCTGGAGGTGCCAGTTCACCCAGCAGGACTAACCTCAGTTTCTACCCACCTCACATGGAACACGGCTGGCCTCCACTGCTCCACCCTGCTGGGCACCAAGAGACCAGCTGGCAGTGCCTGCCCTCTCCTCCCTCCCACCCAGCACCCCACAGGCTGCTCCTCCACCTTCCTTCTCCCCAAAATTCCAACCCCTGCATCAGCCCAAGGAGCTGATGTGGAACCTTAACACGGAACCTTAACACAGGGAGGGTGGCAGACCCAGCTCCTGCATGCTGCCACTGCATGGCTGCACACCAGAGACTGCTCATGGAGACTGTGCACATCTGGCTGGTGGCACTGGAGGTCCAGCCTCCAATGTGGACAAAGTGGACTTGTTCCCAGCTGTCTGTCACACCCCAGACACGCTCACTCTGCCAAAGGAAGGGCTTAGCTTTGGCCATCAGAGCTCAAATCCTGGTGAGCACTCCCATGGCATCTCTCCTCCCTTGGGCTTCTGAGAGGTCAGAAGTCACACTGCTGGCCTCTCCCCCTGATATTAGCTGGCCACAGGGAAGTGTCCCAGCACTCCTTGCCATGCTTTTGCTGATGGGGATGAAGGCAGAGATCCTGCTTACCTCCTCCTGTGACCACAGAGTTTTCTTCACCTGAACCCCTGAGCTGCCCACACACCAATCTCTCCAGGCCAACAAGTCTGAGCCTGTGTTTTCACTACCCTCAGGACAAACAACTCAGGCATCCAGGCAGTAAAATCCCCCTCTGTTGTACTGGAACTTTTCTAGGCACCATCATTGTCCTCTGGAGATGTTTAGGGATTTTTGCTGCCAGTCCACTTAGGGACACTCACCACTTATATGACAAGAAGCCACTGGATCCCCCCCAGACCCCAACCAGAGTGTAGTGCTGGTCTCTGTGCTTGCTCCTGGGATGGAAAACACTTGCATGGGGCTGGAGAGCAACCAGCCATGGTAGGAACCACCCAGACACCACTCCAAGCCTTCCCCAGAGAGACCTGGGTCCAACCCAGCAGCTGATGGGAGGGTTGGACAGCCAAGGCAGATGTGACACTGATGGCAGCTCCTGGTGAACGTCCCACCAGCACCACATCAGCCTCCAGGGCTCTGTGCAGCAGCAGCAGCAGGAGCATTTCCAGCTTGTCCTTGTCAAGGAACAGAGGGAACAACCTCCAAAGTGCTCCATGTGTAGGGACACATTGCTCCAGGTGTCTGTGGGTGCTGCCTCCCCACTCTCTCCCCACCTGAAGGCAGCACTGGCTGGTAACTCCCAGCACTGAGCACTCCATGTGGGAATGCCTCCCATCACAGCCCAGTGGGTGCAAGCAACAGCAAAGTGAAGAGAGGGGGATGGATGCTCCAAGGTGCTGCTGACCATGGTGGAAGTGGCACAGGATTCAAGGGAGCACTGAAATATTGGAAATAAAGAGAGGTAGAGCAAGAAAATATGACCTGAAAGAAGCAGTTAAGCCTCCAGAGAGAAAATGCAGGGCATGGCACGGATTGAGGCTGGATATCTGCACAGGCACCCAGTGCCCTCCTCCCACCTGTCCCCAGGTGAGCTCAGCACTGGCTGCAGGCTGTGACACAGCTGAGCAATGCTCAGAGAAGGTGCCAAAGCTGGGTGCAGGCCCCAGACACAAGCTCTTTGGGGCAGGGACTACACCTTTTGGCTCTTCTCCATCTGCCCCAGCTGAAGAGCTGGCAGGACAGCAGTGCCCTGCAGGCCATGGCAGCAGAGGGAGACCAGAGCTGTGGCTGTGCCAGCCTCTCCAGCTGAAGAGCTGGCAGGACAGCAGTGCCCTGCAGGCCATGGCAGCAGAGGGAGACCAGAGCTGTGGCTGTGCCAGCCTCTCCAGCACTTGTGGCACGACTGAAGGCAAGAGGGTATTGGTGACACCACACCAGCTGCCCTTCAGCACTGCTCCTTTCCATAATTCCAATTAATATCACAAACCTCCATCGGGAATCTTTTCAGCCTCTGAGTTGCTTGGAAACTGTTTGCTACAGCGACTGACAGCTGCTGCCAGGAGGGCTCAATGCCAGCCCACTCCCCAGGGCTGCCACCACAGAACCTGGTGGAACAACCATGCTCCATTCCCTGGCACGTGCCAGGAGCCAGAGGATTCGGGGATGAGCTGGGAGCAGCTCTGCCACGCGCCAGGGATGAGAGCCCGGAAAGGCTCGAGGGCTGCAAGGCTTGGTGTAGGACTTGGAGATCCCACAGCTAAGGCTTCAAAATGTTCCCAGCCCGAGGGTAAGGGAGAGTTTCCAGAAAAACATTCATGGAAAAAACGTGCTCAGCCTCACAAGATTTATTTGGCCAGATCTGGACATTGAGTTCAATCATAAGGAAGTCAGAGAGGGTTTTGCTTTATGGACAAAGTATTGGTGTGGGCTTAATGGTGAAGTCACTGAGACCTCCATAATACTCTATGAATAATCAGGTATCTCTTCTAATTTATAGTGTACCATAAAGTGCTGCTACAGTTTTGGAGACAGTACTTTTTTTATATACTATAGCAATGACAAAAAGCATATTTTACTGCAGGAATGGCAGTGTAAGTATATTTATCCACTGGCCAGAATTCTGTGGTATGCTTTCCTATCTAATGGCTGCACAAACATATATACATCCCAGATTTATACCCAGATTTTCCATACTTTACTTTGAAATTTGCATAATATGTGAAAATTCCTGTATAAAATGGAGAAGAGCACGGAGCAGCTCCTGCCAAACCAGCCACTGGAACTCAGCACTTCTTCGTCTCACACTGCTCGTGTTTCCCCACAGTGACAGCACCCTGGGGATCCTGGAGCTGCCTTGGGGATCCCACCTTTTAGCTCAGCACTCCCAGGGAGAAGGAAAGCTGAAGGGGAGGTGGATGAGGACCCCGGTGCAGGAATCCCCATGAGAAGAACGTGAGGGGAGCAGGTTCTGCCAGTGCTGGTGAAAGGCATCTCCAACACCATCCCACCTGACAGCTTCCTCCATCGCCCCAGTGAAGCACTGCCTTTTCTTCTTGGGAAAAAATGTTGTGGAATTACAAGTCTGATTGATATGAATATGTAACAACGCTGCTTTATTAATAGCAGCTGCATTATCAGTTTGCTCCCTGCTATTGGCAGGAGATCTGGGACAATATGTGGTTTGAACACTAAAGAGAAACGCAGCCCGCAAAGGCAGCGGCTGCGAGATCATCTCCTTCCTTTCGCTGTGGAGCTGGCCAGGGTGGCAGGGATGCATCCATGGCTCTTCCTGCCTGGGATGGCTCCAGTGTGCATGGTCCTGAACACACCCACAGCCATCTGCACAGGGATTTGTGTTCTGTGCCCCCAGCACAGGCAGGAGACGCCCCTCCAAGCCAGGGACCCCCACAGTCAGCTTTAACCTCTGCAAATTGAGGTCACTTGGTGCAGAGCATCATGCAAACCGCCCTGGCACGGGTAATAAACTCCCCTCGCAGTTTGCTTTCCTCACTCCCCCCATCACCACCCTGGAGGCATTAATGAAAACAAGATTACAAAGGAGATTGGATTGGACATATATCTGGTGTGCTATTTTAGCTGTAAATTATGCCAGCTTCATAAAGCCCCAACTGTTCTTTCCCGAGATCCCTGCATAGATTGGCTGGCTAAGATCAAGCAACCGGCGCTGCCGCGGGCAGGCACTGCCTAGAGAAACGCTGAGAGGGTCCAAACAGGAGCCAGATCTTACAGTGCTACATATCCACACACATTTATACACATGGAAACATAGGCATGACAGCCAAGAGCTTCTCATGCCCACTGATCCTTACAAGCCCCTACTTGTAGGGGCTCGCCAGGCTTTGGCGAGCTGACCTTATGGATCATCTGTGCTGTTTCAGCTGCCTGTGATAACACTGCTGACACAACCCTCAGCTTTAGGTAATCCCAGGAGAGAGAACATGACAGCACGGTCCATAGCAAGGCTGGATGCCAGGTATGGGACATGGAGCTCTGTCACAGAGTGAATGTGAGTTAGCAGATGTGGTGAGGCAAGCCAGTCTGGCTCTGTGGCAGCCACAAGGCTCCCAGCCCCAGGCTGGGCAATAGGGCTCTGCTTTGCAGGGCAAAACTGCCCCAGCCACAACTTTGCTACAGCAAAGCCAGCAGGAGGCTTTGCAATTCTTCTCATGAGCATCACTGTAGCTTGGCTGTGCTCCACGACCCTGGAGGACAGAGCAGCCAGGGCTCCAGCCAGGGCTCCAGCCCTGAGCTGCTCCAGGGAGAGCAGTGGTCCTGCACAGAAGGAAGGACACAGATCTGATCACAGCCTGCTCCTGTCCCTGGCCCTCTCCTGGCTGCCCCCACACGAGGGGCTGGCTCCATGCTAGGAAGGCAGGTGCAGGGCAGGAGCCTTGGCAAACAGGGCCATGTGCAGCGAGCCATGCACGACCCGGCTGCTGCAAGCACCCTGCCACCTCCGAGGGACAGGGGCCACTCTGAGTCCTGAGGGGACAAAGCCCCACAGCCCATGGGAACCCTCCTCCACCCACTGCCCGTTTCCTGGAGGGAGACAGCTGGAGAGCAGCAGCACACCTTGCCTTTCCTGAGCAGGCATGGCAGCGAGCTGCCTTCCTGCCCCACTCCCATGGCTCCAGCTGCTCGGAGCTCAGCCAGCTGCCACCACAATCCCCACGTGTGCAGGCTCACAGCCTGCACTGCCAGCCCAGAGCTGGACACAAGGCAATGCCCTCCCTGGCAGGATGGGTCCAGCCTGTTCCATCCATCCTCCTCTCCAACCAGTCCCTCCGGGCAATGCTACAGCAGAGTGAATTTTCCACACCTATCCCAAGTCTCCCACGTGAAGAATCCCTGCAGGGTCAGCGACCTTTGAGGAGACCACACAATTTGTGGGCAGACACCTGCCTATCTTCTCCAAAGGCAGAGTCCAGAAGCCTCCCTGCAACTGCAGAGGCAAAGCAAGCTGGCAGAGGTCCTGCATCACAATGTCACATGTCAGGAAGAAAGGGACACACGTTCAAGAGTGGTCAAGGCAGCACAATCATGCTGGTCAAATGTGAAAGGCCCACAACCAAAGGCCCTGGGGTGCCTCGCCTTGCTCTCCAATGGAGAGCTGCATCTTCCTCACATGGACTCACACGTGTGTCCCTACCTGCAGCAAACCCTCTGTGCCATTCACCACCAGGAGCTGGCACAGGACCCGCCTGCTTGTGCATGTATCTATTGATACAGGCTTCCCAGGCTTCCTGGGCAATCAATAATGCTATTTAAGAGATAAGTCTTGCTATTGACTGGCTGTTAAGCCCAGCTCTTGCTTAATTTGAAAGAGAGGGAGAATGTTGAGGGAGTTCTGAAGTGTTCCCAACGTCACCAGGCATGCATGTGCATGCTCAGGCTGTGCAGGCAGGCATGGAGGGGTCAGGGATGGAGGTATGGCCAGGCAGAAGCACAGTGGTTTTTCCACACTGGAGGATCTGTGCACTCTTAGGGAGAAAAGGCCCATCTGTGAATGGGTGTGAGCCCTCGCAGTACCGAGCAAAAATTAAATCTGGGCATGCTGTTCTCCCAGTGCAGCTGTGGCTGCACCAGATTTGAGGCTCCTCTACCACACCACAATCAGCCATGGTGTTCTGATCATCTCTTCAAGTGGCATGGAAGATATTCTTGACTGCCAGGCCCTCAAAGCTGGCTCCTGGCCATTGTGTCTGTCCTGGCTGTAGAAATCTTTGCTCTGGTACATGTAGGGCCTCCCCCAGCCCTCTCCGGGCTTCCATTTTCAGGGAAGACAACTCCCACCATAACAGGTGAGAGCAGAGGATGAACAGAACTCACTCAGCCTCACAGAAGGTTGTGAAGCACCTATCCCTCTCTTCCCTGTGGAGGACAGCCAGGCAGAAGGACTAGGATCCAGCCAGATCAGAGATTTCCAGCCCTCCAAGAAGCAGGAGCTGAACACACCCCCAGAAGGAGCCATAGAAGAAGAAAGACTCTGTTTTAGGTGGATCAAGTGGAAAAAAGTGTGTCCCTCAACAAGCCAGAGGCAGCTTCCAGCTCACAGTGCCCAAGGCCACTGCTCAGATATGCTGCATGGTTTGATGGTGCTACTTTTCCTTCCATACCCCTGAGTGCTTCTCCCTGGCTGGTATGGGTCCATGTCTCTGTCCCCTACTTTCAAAGCTGGAGCAGCCCAGCAGCATGGGTACTGTGGATGGGGAGGACACACCCAAACAAGCCCTGCTCTGCCAGGGAGCAAAAGGCCCCCTTATACCAGCTCCTCTCCCTCCTGCCATTGCAGCCTCTGAGACATCACCAGGGATGTCCTGGCACAGGAAGGTGGCATCAAAAAGCATCTCAGCCCTGGGAGGTCTGGGCTGTTTTCTGCCCCATGGTAGGAGAGATGGGTGGTGATGGGGGGACCCACTCTGTGGAAGACCCTCAGATGATCTGAGCCTTGCTCCAGCCAGGCTAGAGACTCCTCGAGGCAGTACCCCACCTGACCTTTATCTAAACACTTTTTCATGACAAAACCATGGAGCCTGAGTGCTGGAGCTGCCCTGGCAAAGGGCACAGAACTCACGGGCATGAATCAGGGGAGAGGCTTGCTACTGACTTCAGTGGGAGGGAGGAAGGACCAGTACTAAGGCAAAGCTGAGGACTGGAGGCTTTGTCCTTCAGTGTCAGGGTGCAGCCACCAAGCAAAGGATAAAAGCACCTTCCTGCTATCCTGGGGCTGGTGTTGGAGGTAAAATCCCAGTTCTGCAGATCCATGGGCAAGTCCCAGAGCTCTGCTCAGCCCCAGCACTGCAGGTCAGCTCCCAGGAGCTCAGGTGGTGAACATGAAGGTGGCTGGTTGCACACAGCATCTTCTCTCCTGACTGCTTCCCACTCAGGAACCTTTCCTGTGCTAGACAGGGCTTCAGTTCCAGTCCAAAGCTCAGACTGCCTTGGTCTGAGGCAGAAATGAGCTCCAAGGCTCGCTGCAACCTCAGTGTTGTTAACTGCAAGCATGTGGCTGCCCTCCTGCCTTAGGAAGACTGGGGTGCCTGTCCACCCTAACATATTTTGTGGCACCTCTTCCCTTGCCCAGCCTTATCTCCAGCACTGCACCCCTTGGTTTGCAGAAGGGACCAGGCCTGAGCCCACTTCAGTTCCATCCCCACTGTGCTCCCCACACCTGCCACTGTGCCAAGAGAACATGGGTTTGCATCTGCTCCACAGGTCCATCCTTAACAAGTGATCCCAATTCCCTGGAGCTGACAGAGGTCCCTGGCCAGCTGAGTGAGCTGCTGGCAGCAGCACTGGCCCCCAGGGACAGCAGTGGGACCTCACACCAGGACAAGCCACATCAGCTGGGGCTCTGCAGGGACAGCCCTTGGTGCCAGCAGTGCTGAAGGCTGGGAAGGGGCAGGCAAGCTCCAGCTGTGGGACACTGCCTGCCCAGTGCTGTCCATGGTGGAGCACCCAACCAGCAGCACCCTGTGCCCCCTCATGGGCTGGTCCTGCAGCAATGCTGAAGTTGTGCCTCCCAAGCAGAGCTGCAGCACAGTGGCTGTTGCCATGCCAATCAAGTGGGCAGCTGGCACATTGAACTGTCAATCCAGAGAGCAGCCACACTACCAACCCATGCCAGGGTGTCCCAGGGGGCTGATTTCCCCCAGAGGCTCCTGCAGCAGCATCTCAGAGCCTGAGGAGCTCAGCTGCTCCCAGCACCAGGCACTCCTCCATGCAGGCAGAGCACCCAGAGCCAGTCCCCAGCACCCCACAGCCTTGCACAGCCACAGCCCAGCTCCAGCCAGGAGCTGTGGACACACATGAGCAAAGGCTGGTCCCCGCTCTCCTGGTGGCTGCGAGAGGACAGCCACAGTGCAAGGAGATGGCAGCAAAGGCAAGTGGAAGTTCAGCATCACAGGGGTCTTCAGCCAGCAGCCAGAGTGGGAGGCTGCAGGCTCAGCACAGGCTGGTGCTCCAAGGCACGGGGACAGGGCACAGGAAATGACCACAGGGGATGTCGGAGCCAAAAACCCCCAATTTGTTATGAAAGAAAACGGGATGCTGTTTTGTTTGCTGCTCAGGTGCAGCAGGAACTCCTCACTGCAGGACAACATGGATACCAGCAGCTCATGGATGGGTATGGAGGGCTGCTAAAGCCAGGGAGCACCATGCCAGGGTTTGTGCCCAGAGCAGAGGCAGTGCCACCCTCCCCTGCACTCAGCACCTGCCTCCTCCCAAAGGTGGGCCAAAGGCTCAGCTTGCCTTGGGCTTGACCCAGAGCCACTCTGCCCTCGAGGCAGTCTCATGCCAGCAGAGATTCTCACACACAAGGACACACATTCCAGCCCACCCTGGTGCAAACCAGCTTTTCTCTCCTCCACCTCTCCCTTGTGGACACGGGGAAACTGAGGCACTGGAAGGCTGAAGGTGGCACACAGCCCTCTGCCTGTCATCAGAGAAGAGAAAGGTGAGAATGTTTTCAAACTGCACTTCCTCAAAAGAAAGCCACATCTCTCTAACAGTTCTGCTGTTGAAAAGGAGGAAAACTCATCCCATCCAAATTGCTCTAAAATAGGAAAATGAGGGAAAACAACCAAACCCAAACAAGCCTCAAGCCAGAAGCCAAGTGCGTTTGTCTCTGTTCTTTCAGCTCAATCAGCCACACTTCACGATGGCAACTGCCATGATACCAGACTAACAGCAAGAACACTGTCACCTAGGAGCACGCCAAGGTGACCCGAGGGGGAAGTGGTGGAGCTCCCTGTCCCGAGCCCCGCTTTCTCTGCTCAGCCTTCCCCGCCATGGGGGAAAGCCACCTCAAGGTACGTGCGGTGCCCGGCTGCACCGATCCGATCCACATCACGCCAGCCCCTCCGGCCAGATTCCTCCTCCCGCGCATTCCGGCGCGCACCTTCCGCGGGTGCACCCAGCGAGGGCCACCGAGGCGGCGACAGGGACACGGGGCAAGAAGGGGGTACCCCATCACCAGCACCCCGGCACCGGCAGAAGGCCACAGGCACATCTCCAGTTGACCCCGCGGGCTGAGCTCCCAGCGGAGGACGAGACAGAGCTGCGCTCCAGCTCCTCCGCGCCGGCGATGGTTCCCGGGCACCCCGCGCCCGGGGAGCGGGCATCCCTTGCGGCACGCCGCGGGAGCAGCGGGGTGGCCGGGCCCCGGGACGCGAGGAGGTGCCGGGGAGGGGGCGGCAGCTCCCGCCTCTCGCCGTCCCCTCGGTGCCGCCGAAGCATCCCGGGGCAGCCGGCGAACTCCCCGGGCGGCGCGCAGGACCGACGGCTGTCCCCGGGCACGGCCGGCAAGGGCTCACCTGGGCTCCGCCGCCGCCGCTCCCTCAGGAAGCGCCGCGGGCGAGGCGGGCGGCGCGGCGGGCGGGCAGGGCAGGGCAGGGCTCCCGCAGCCCCCCGCCGCCGCCGCCCCCATGGCCCGCCGCGCTCAGCGCTCGGACGGGGCCCGCCGCCGCTGCTGCCGCCTGCCCGCAGCGCCCGCCCCCGCCATGCCGGCCCGGCCCGGCCCGGCCCGCTGCTCCCGTGCCCGCGGCGGCGGCGAGCGCGGTGCGCGGCTCTGCGGGGCGAGGGCGGGCGGCGGCTCGGCGGGGCGGGGCGCGGGGCGGGCGGAGGCGGGCGGACCCCCCCGGGCCGGGGGCTGCGGAGCCCTCCCGCCCCCGCCCGGGAGCGGCGGGCATCGCCCCCGGCGCCCCGCCGGCTGCGCACGGACGGGCACGCTCGGCGGGTACCGGAGGGCCGGGACTCCGGCGGCGGGCAGCGCAGGAGCCCCTCGCCCACCTCCTCACGCCCCGCGCGGTTGCGCCCCGGCCCCAGCCGCAGCATCTCGCCGGTGTCTCCCGCCGGGTGTCCCCGCTCCAGCCCCGCGCCGCTGGAGCCGGCCCGGCCGGCAGGCACCGCAAACCCCCGCACCTCCCGCGCCCGTTCCCGGCAGCCGGGTGCCTTCCCCAGCTGCCCGGCCGCGGCAGGGGCTCCTTCCCGGGCAGCTCCGGTTTCGGGCGGCCACCGGCCTGCACTGCGAGCCCCTCTGTCTGTGGCACTTCTCTTTGGATGCCGCTTGTCATCGGATGGCTAAACATCATGAAACCCTCCTGCAGTGCTTCATTAGCTTTCTTGTTAATTACCTTTACACGTTATATGTGGTGTGCAAACATTGTCACCTTACTCTTCGTCCCCTTTTCCAAAGGCATGGGATTGTCTGCCTGCCTGTCCATAGGTAACTCCATGGTAACCACTCTCCCAATCTTGGCGGGGAAAAAATCAACAAAACCTCTTAAGGAAACTACATTATCAATGCATGAAAGGAGGCTTGTGTGCATTTCTTCCAAATAGATTGAGAAGCAAGGGCTGGGAGGTAGGTTACCATGGAATTGAGGAATTCAAGTGCACTATTAGCTGGCTAACCTACTCAAGAAAGAATAATTTGCAAGCCACAAATTCCTTCTTTGAAAATATGACTGACTTCCATCATATGACTTTCCATATCTTCCCATTCTATTCTTTATCAGAGCTTCAAGCAACTCATTTGCTTTGTACAGAAGTTGGACTTAGATATATTTTCTGGCTCTAAGCTTTGACAGGAATTGCAGTTACAATTGCTGCCTCCCATCTCCATGATCTCAGAGCTCATCCCAGGAGCAAGGCACCCAACCCCAGGCTCAGTAACTCCACCTGCTCCTTCCCCACAGCCTGTAGGGAAATCCTGCCTGGTCCTGGCAATCCCTTGCTCTCCATCTCATCAGTATTTTCCAAAAGCATTTTCTGACATTTCAGTTTAGGAAATGTTCTTTACATTTATCTGCTACTGGAAAGGGCAGAGTATGTGAATTTTTCAACATTGTTCATGGCAGATGCTGATGTAAAGGGATTAATTCTGGTTTATGTGATGCCCTAATGTCAGAGCTCTTTGCAGCCACAGAAACACAAGAATCCTGCACAGCACTGGCTGCCTTTCTTCTAATGACCTGGCATAGTCCTCATTATATGTTCTTATGCTTTTAGCATGTCACACCTTAAAATTTGTCTCACCCCAAATTTATATCCTTTCCTGTTTTCCCTGTTTGATACAGCTTGCACCTTTTAAGGTTGTCTGTTGTCATCTATTTGACTCATTTACATATCTATTTTAAACCTGTTTGCATTTTTTGGCCCCTTACAGATACAGCTATGGATTTTAAAAGAAAGCTTCCAGAATGAAGACTGAGAAGATATAGCAAAGCTCAAATGCTTTTCTAGATTTCAGTATCAGAATTTTCCCCCCAAAATAAAACGCCCTTCTCCCTGCATGTCTGTACATGAAGACAGCCCCCTCAAAACATAACCTGTTCCTTGCAGAGTTTGAGGATTTGTTTGTTTGTGCCCAACTGCTTACATACACCTGTCAGATTTTCTTTCTTTACGTCTGGATGCTGGTATAAAGCCTGCTTAAAGGCAGGAGGCAAGTGTCTCTGAGCAGCAGTATCATCTGCGAGAGTTTTACTCTTTCAGCTGCGTTTTTGGCAAAGTTTCCTTATTTTTTCATAGCTTATTTGCCAGACAACTGTTCTGCAGTTGGTGTTGGGTGAGAGTTGGGAAGCAGTGGGAAACTGTAACATGAACAACTTGCTCCCTATCCTGTGTGCTTCCTGTGAGGGAAACACGAATTTATTTCTCTTCCATGGGCACCTGAATCATTCCTTTGTGGTTATGTGTTGCCCTCTTCAAATGTTTTAAGGCTCCCTACCTGCTGCAGTTAATTCAGAGGCAGTTCTCTGGCTTCCCCATCTCTCACAATGTTATCACCACAGGCCAGCCTCCCGTGGGTGCTGTGGTCTTGCCCTGCCCCTTGCTCACGTGTCACAGACAGATTTTATGAAAAAAATCCTTTTACCAGGATTTTTCTCCTGAGAAGGTGAGAAGTCTCAGAAGAAAAGAAGAACAATAATTATCTGCTGCTGTGGAATGCAACAGGTGCATCTTTGATTGCTCCATGCTGGTTGTTTCTAATTGATGGCCAATCACAGCTGGCTCAGACTCTCTGAGAGTCACCAGCTTTTGTCATCATTCCTTTCTATTCCTTGCTCACCTTCTGATGAAGTATTTTCTTCTATTCTTTTAGTATAGTTTTAATATATATTTTTCTTTTAATATAATATATATCATAAAATAACAAATCAGCCTTCTGAAACATGGAGTCAAGATTCTCATCTCTTCCCTCGTCCTGAGACCCCTGTGAACACCACCACAGTCTTTTCCCCAGCTCTGTGCTGCAGGATGGGACAGAGACTGCTGGCTTTGCACTGCACACTTGCCACTCTCCATGCTGCTGCTCCCTGCTGGATTAGCCCCTTGGGAATCAGCTGCTTTGCTGCTTTCCCCCCAGGGACTCCTGCTGTCCTGTGATGACAAGGTGAGAGCTTTGCTGCAGCACTGGGAGAACCTCAGGTGAGAGCCTGCTGGGGATTTTGACAGTCAGAAAGAGCAGCAGGATGGAGGGGAGGCCAAGACGGCCAAAGTACACCACAGAGCTCATGGAAAGCATGAAACAAACTTCCACAGGGCTCTTGTTCTCTGAAGCAATGAGCAGTGATGGCCACCCCAGTGCTGGAGGCTCAGGTAAAGGAGGATGACACCAGCATGTGGCAGCCATGGAGCCCATCAATATGCACAGCCACTGATCAGAGCAGGGCTGCTGTGAGAACTCCTGCCCTGGCACAGCCCTCCCTGCCCCAGGAGCAGCACCTGGGGCAGCAGGTGAAGGGAGAAGCTGGGGAGCATGGGTGTCACACTCATCTAAGGTGGACAGATGAGAAAGGGGACTGTGCACCCCTGTGTTTGCTTTCTTCCCCGGGAGAAGCTGAGCAGACCCCTCCCACTCTGTCCCTCGCTCCAAGTCAGAGGGAGTAGGAGAAATCACGACTACCTGATGCCTGCTTGGCAGCTGTCGTGAAGCAAGGCTGGCAGCTGCCAAGCCACATCCCTGCCACCTGGTTAGAGCTGCACTGTCACCACAGGGCAGGACACACCTCACACCCAGCCCTACCTGCCCGAGGCTGAAGAGTCCTCAGGCTCCAAACCTCAGAGTCCCTTTCTCCAAACCTGTGAGCTCCCTCCTTCTTCCCCAGGGCAGAAATGAGCTGCAAGACCTCTCAGTTGGATTTGGGGAACAGCATTCAACCCCAACGGAGTCGGGAGATGCAGCAGCGAGGAAACTCTACTCCAATCTCAGAGTGAAAGCCAGCACGTTGTTGGGGCGGTGGTTTAGAGTTCCTCCTGCTGGCTGTGGAGGGAAGGCTGTTGTGGAGTAAACATCCCATTAAGTCAAGAAAAAAAACCAAAAAGAGCTTGCAAAGCCCAGTGGGGTGGGAGGCAAACAGCTCTATCAATGTTGAGAATGAGCAGTTTATACAATCAACAGGCTCACCAGCTGGGAGGAGAGCAGCAGCACGAGGGAGCAGGGCTGGGAGCAATGGGAAACCACTGCCTTTTCCAAAGGGTTCATCACAGCAGACAGGACAGGCTGGCACCTGCAATTATTCCAGTGGACATCACAGAATATCCTGAGCTGGAAGGGGCCCATGAGGATCATGGAAGTCCACCTTGACAGGTACCAAGGAAAGGCATTTCCCTGTGACTTGTCCCCTACTTCAGACCAGATTTTTTTCCTCCACTATGGAGGGCAAGAAAAAGTGTTTCCAACTTCCACTCAGTTGCTGATTTTCAAGAAACTTGTTGGATATCATCTTTGGGAATTTCAGATTTAAACAGACATTGGGTTTCACCCCAAAGCTGAGGGCAGGCCAGGGGGGCAAACATGCACAGGCACCCAGGGAAGTGATGCTGAGAGTATGAGCCCCCAAATGCAGGAACCCCAAAGCCCTGGGGCAGAAGAGCTGCACACCTGGGCCTCCAAGCCCAGCTCCTGCAGGGATGCAGCACCCAGGGAACAGCCACCCTGGAGCTGCTGTGGGTGCTGAACCACCCTGAGGTCCCAGCAGGATGAGGCTGGGAGCAGGAGAGGTGATGGGTGCTGGTTGTCTGTTCTGGCTGCAGCAGCTGAGAAGTGCCAGGGCTGGCTGGGGGGACACTCTCTATCTCCAGATAGAGAGTGGATGTGTCCATCTGCACAGAGCTGTTGGAGCTGCCACTCATCTCACCCAGCCCCTTCCAAAAGCCAGCAGCAATGGGAACTGGTGCTGGGAAGCCAAATGCCTTTGCTAATTGGACCTGTTACCATGTTTGCTTGTTTAGTTTTCTTTTTTGTTTTTTTTTTTTGGTGGTTTTTTTTTTTTTTTTGTGGTTTCTCTTCCAGGCTGTGGTGGGAGCCTGGGGTTAGAATCACGAAATGGTTTGGGTTGGAAGGGACCTTAAAAATCCCCTTGTTCCAACCCGTGCCAGGGTTTCACCACCCTCACAGTAAAGAGTTTCTTCCTAATGTCTAACCTAACCCTGCCTTCTTTCAGCTTAAGGTCTTTACCCCTTTTGCAGTCACTTCAGGTCCTTGCCCAAAGTCCTGCTCTAGCTCTCTTGGAGTCCCTTTAGGCACTGGAAGGGGCTCTAGGATCTCCTTGGTGCCTTTTCTTCTCCAGGCTGGATATCCCCATCTCTCAGTCTGTCCTCACAGGACGATCTGGGCCCTGCCAGGTGCTCTAACGCATGCTGGGATGCAGGACCTGGAGGGCAATGAGTTAAATAACCTTGAAGAGCAAATTCTTTTGCCCATCCCATTCCTCCTGCCACTGACAACATTCAGGGAATGAAGGTCTTTTCTCCAGCCATCTTGCTTCAGGCCAGGTGCTTTCATGGCCCAGGACAGGCATTGGCCTCTGCTCTCTCTCACACGGGGCTTGGATTTCCTGGTGCTAAAGGAATTGGGATTTAGGATGGTGCTAAAAGGAGCTCCAGGGGTTTCTCCCCTCCTCACTCCTCCTGCTCTCTCCCAGCTGATCAACTAGTGGTAAAACAGAAGCTGCTGGATCTTGAGGAGAGAATAAATAGCTTCAGTTCAGCCATGGAAAAGAGATGGAGGCATTTGCTAGAGAGCATCTGACAGCTTGGGGAGAGCAGGCAGAGCTGGCTGTGGAGGAGCTGTGGTAATTAGGATCTGTGTTTGCACTCACTCTTTCACTCAGCACCAGAGGTTGCCATATGGAGAGCAGCCCTGTCACTCCAGCATCTCAGGGCCCTCCAGCTCACACCCATCTCCAGGATGCTGCTGCCCCAGCAACCCCACACAGCTGCCCCTTGGGAGCATGGTGCCACCTCTGTCCTTGCCTGCTGCACCCTGGCACACCCCCAGGGCACCCCAGGACCCTGCACTGCCTCAGGGGTGGGTCTGGATCTGAGTAACCCCAGCCCCTGGCTGCTCCTTCAGCAGTGATTTCCTGCACCAGGGCAGGATTGATTCACTCCCCTTCTCCTGCTCCCTGTCACTGGTGGAGCCAGCAGTGAAATTACACCTTCTGCTCCACACCCCCACATCCCTTTCTGTCTCCTGGACAAACTCCATTGCCTGCTGTTATTTTTAGCTCCTGGGAACTCTGATCTTTTTTTCTTAATGGGACACGTGTACTATGAAACGTGCCCAGGCAGATCCCTCCAGCTGCAGGCTCGTGTGAGGAGCTGCCAGGCTGTCACCCACCTTCCCAGGCATAGGGAGGGAGCAGTGGGGCCATCTCAGCCAGCCCCTGGCAGGGAGCAGGATGGCATTGCAGTGCCCCCGTGGCTCCCTTCACTCAGGGTTGGAGCCCCAGCTGTGTCTGCACACCACTGCCCATGTCCAGCATTTCCCTCCTGTGCCAGCTACCTGTCCTGGGATCCAGAGGGGTGGGACCACTCTGGTGCTTCCAGAGGTTGCCATATGGAGAGCAGCCCTGTCACTCCAACATCTCAGGGCCCTCCAGCTCACACCCATCTCCAGGATGCTGCTGCCCCAGCAGCCTCACACAGCTGCCCCTTGGGAGCATGGTGCCACCTCTGTCCTTGCCTGCTGCACCCTGGCACACCCCCAGGGCACCCCAGGACCCGGCAGTGCAGAGGCAGCAGGGAGGTGCTGCAGGGACACTGCTTTGGGGTATCAGAACCCCCTTAGGCTGAGGTGCAACCCCAGCCCACCACAGGTAAGCTGAGGCCCCGGACCAGGCTGCTCTTTGATAATTCTGATGAACACCAGGCTCCTGCAGCACCACGAGGGCTCTCCCCTGCAGAGATGGAGCAGCAGCTCCTCCCTTCCTACTCGGGGTAAGACAGGGATACAAGAAGATTTGGGATTCTTTTACTGGGTGCTGCTGGAGTGCTCCAAGCTGCAGCTCCCTGGAAGTCTCTGGATGCTGAGCTGTGCCAGCAGGGTAGGGAGAAAGGAATACACAAACCAGCCTATATTTTGAACTACCTAAATTAGGAGGTGGGAGTCTAATTTTAGGCACCTGGTGCTGCCCTTCAGAGGGATGAGTTAAGGACTGTGAGTCCTTCAGTGAGCACTGCTCCTCTCCTGATGCTGCCTGTGTGTCTGGGGCAGCCTCAGAGCTGCTGAGCTCAGCCCTGCTGCCAGCCTGGCCCACTGGAACTGCTCAGACATGCTGCAATGGACCAGGGACCCCATAAACCCTCCACAAGGACTTTACAGCCTGTTTTGCAGCTGAGCCTGGCTGTGACTCAGCAGCAGGGGGAAGAGAGGGCTATAAGCACAGCACATTGACTCTGTGAGCACCTCCCGGGCTGAGACACCTCCAGCTGAGCTGTGCCACGGTGCTGCTGCAGCAGAGCCAGGCACAGCTCGTTAATGCTAATGAATTAAGTGTCCCAACACCCAGCCAGGAGATCAGAGCAGAGCTGCTGCTGTGCTGGGGGTGAAACCAGCACACAGAGATGCTCAAGTGAGGAAGGGAGATGGCAGGAGTTGGGGTCTCCACCACCCTCTGCATCCCAGCCAGGGGCAGCTGCAGCTCTGGCTCCATGCCACCTGTGGCAGGTCAGACCCTATCCCATACTTTACATTCCTCCACAATCCCCTGGAAGCAGATTTTCTGCCCACAACCCAGCAAAGTGCCAGACCTCCTGCTGCTGAAGGAGTCCTTCCCTTTGTCCTGTCCCACAGGACAACCCCAGGGACACCAGTGGCCACCTCAGCACCTCGAGCAGCACAAGGAGCTTGATATCATCTCTGGCAAGACAGGAAGACAAATAGGGACAGCTGGCAGGTTGCTGTGTGACAATTGCCCCTTGGAGGACTCCTCTGCAGCTCTGCCAGCCTGCTGCTCTCGTTCAAGACTTTCCAATCACTGTAATAGAGTGAAACCTTATTTACTGCCCTCACCCAGCCTCCTAACGTGGCCACGGGCACACAGCAGGCATCCTTCCCTCTCTGTTAACAAGAGCCTTAATGGCTCCTCTGCCACAGCACAAATCAGCCCCAGATAAACCTGGGCTCTGGGGGAAGGCTGGGAGAGGGGTGGGGAGCAGAGCTGGGGAAAGGGAAGGCAGGAGTGCTGAGGGGTCTGGCCTGAGCAGGGGACAGGGGCAGGGTGGCACAAGGTTGATGTGATGGCACATGCAGCCACATGTTTAAAGGTTCAGCTGGGAATGAAGGGCAGACACAGCAGGGCCGGGGAGATCACATTGCCCTGTGCTGGGTGGGCACAGACTCATCACACACGAGGTCATTGCTGGCCACTGCTTTGGGGAAGGCTTGGGCACAGCACTGTGTCCATGCCAGGCTCTTGGGATTTTCTTTGTGTCTCAAGGACATGCTGGGACATAGTGGGAATGCTCATTAGGCAGGACCTCACCTCCAGGAAGATCAGGAGGGTGGGAAACAAGACAGGCAGCACTGCCTGCACCCAGCCCCCAGGAGTATCTCCTAAAATGGGACTCCTCAAAGCCTCTTCTCCCAGGAGATGTGGATGGAACTGCAGCAGGGGCAAAGCTGGGAAGTCCCACTCTCCCATCCATGCTCTGGTCCCATGTGGGGCCACGTTGATGAAATGGAAGAGTGGGGGTGCCAAGGCACCTGTGTGTCACACAGCAGGGGGATGGGGACATATCCCACTGGAGCAGAAGCACTGTGCTTTGCAAGAGCATCTCCAGGCTGCTGATTTCCTCTGAGGATCTCCTTGGACCAAATCTCCAGAGTGTTTGGAATGCAGGAACATGTCCCCAACCAGCAGCTCCACCAGCACAGGGGACACCAGCTCCCCATCAGCTCTGTTGGGCACAGCCTCTCCCTTGCCACCCACTAACCAGTTTCACCAGCAGAGAACCTTCCCAACAGGAGTCAGGGTGGACATATCCATGCAGAGAAACACTGATGCCCTGTCAGAGGCAGCACCTCCGGCTCAGCTGTTTTGGCACGGGACAAAACCGCTCCGGAAAGGATTAGAAACATCAGTGTTCAGAGAGCAGAGATACCCTGTGGTCAGTCCCCAGGAGGGAGGGAGCCCCAGCCCGACCCTGTCCGTCTCTGCTGGGGTCAGTGATTTGCCAAGGCTCATCCAGAGATTCGGGATTCCAGCCAAGGAGCCGTCTCCGCGGGTTGCCATGGTGATGTGGAGCACTTGCCGCCTCCCTGCTCCGTCCCTGGGGTGGGACAAGGCCGTGCCCAGCAGCAGATCTCCCTTGGGGCGCGTTGTGCCTCCTGGGACAGCTCAGGGGTGCATTGCCCATCCTCTGTCCCAGCACCAGACACAAACCAGGGCTCAGTGCTGGCTGGCCTGGAGAGGGGAGGAGATGCCGGGGTGAGCCATGTGTTTTCCCTCTATTTCCCTTCATTTCCTTTCTGTGCTTTTCTCTTCTCCTTTCTTGCCCTTCCCAGGCCCATGGCTGGACCATCAGATGTGCATCGGTGGTGGCAGGAAGAGAGTGGGGTATACAGAGCTGTGGAGGGGGCCGGGAAGATAAAACACTGATGCCCCAGAGACTGATTCCTCCCTCCAGCCAGCTAAGACAGACGGTTTCCTCCAGGATTCTCCCTCCTCGTGTGCTCCAAATCACAGACACCTTCTGTCCAGGTGTGCTCAGAGGAGTGGATCCCAGCCTTGCACTCCATGGGTGCTGTAGAGGGAGTCTGAGATGTGCAGCTGCCCCGGGAGGGCTGTCCTGGTGCCACGGGGCTGGAGATGCCCTGGGCAAGCAGGGCAGGCAGATCCTTATTCCCCCTCCAGGGACAGGGACCACACCCAGCCCGAGATGACATCCTCCTACTCCTCTCCTTTGGGAGGAGACACTCTGCTCCGGCAGGGATGAATTATTCAGTGGTCACTCCTGCCCTCCGCACGCACCTGAGCCGCCGACAGGGACGCGATCAGGGGAAACGGGAGCGCATCGGATGGGTGGAGCGGTGCAGGGCCCTCCTGTAAGGACAGAGCAGCAGATGCTGGTGCCCAGCCTGGCGTCACCGTGGGAGGTGTGTGTGCAACAAGCTGGGCTGCTTAGGGTGCCACCAGTGCCGCCAGGGAGCTCAGGCTGCCTTACATTGCTTTTCCCTTCCCCACACTCAGCCTTCCCCCATCTGGCCTGTGCTGCCCTGCTCAGGGTGAACCATAAGCTCAGTGGACTTGGATCTGCTCCATGTCTTCTCATCCCTGGACCTTCTCTGCTCCCTCCCCTGAAAATGTTGCACCCCACATGCCCCAGCATGTGCCACAGTCAAGACAGCCACGATACAGAGTGTCACCATATAATTTCAGAAGGCTTCAACCCACACAGAGTGACACCTCCTCTCATCAGAAGGCTTCCTGTCTCAGCCCAGATAGAGTAACACCATATCACCCCAAAAGGGCTGTAAGCATCTGCCCTTCTTGTTCTTCAGTCCAGCCTTTTACACCCCTCATGTTGATGCACTGCACCTGTGAGCCCTCTGTTCCCTTTGGTGGTTGCTCAGCACACCTGGGCACTCCATGGCTCATTGCTGCCAGTGCTGCTCACCTGCTGCTCACAGCTGTGCCCACTGGGGATGAGGCTGGGCCAGCCCCATCCCAGTGACCCCAAACTGTGCCTGCAGCACAGCCCCATCCCAGCGACCCCAAACTGTGCCTGCAGCACAGCCCCATCCCAGTGACCCCAAACTGTGTGCCTACACCCATGACCAAGGCCCTGTGTAAGTGGCCAAGGTCCATCACCCTGCAGAAGCTGTAGTGCAAAATAGGGCAATAAAGGTTTGGGCTCTGCAGCACACTCCCAGATTGTGTGAGAAATGATTTCACAATTGTTGAAGATTCAATGCAAACTAGTCACTGAAGGTCAAGGGCTCTTGTAACAAAATAAAGAAAGAAAGCTTTTCTGAAAGCAAGAGCTGATTCATACTGACAGGTATGGCCATCTATTTGGGAAAGCTTAAAACCTCAGAAACCACCACTTCTGCTGCATCTAGCAGGGTTATAAGCTCTGCTGTAACCCGTCCCTTCAGTGAAAATAACACATTTACAGCAGTCTCCCTAGTCCTGGTGTCTGAACAACCACAAATCCACATGCAGAGGAGGTGTGGTGGTGAAAGCAGACAGGATTCAGGCACGGCTTGACACAGAGTCAGCACAGAGGGGAGCAGGAGCCAGCAGCATCCTGCTCCTGGACAGGGAGCAACCAAACCCTCCCCACGCAAACCAGAGCCTGCCCACGGCCTCCCTTACTTTAATCTGCATTGCAATGAATTAAACATGTTTTAATATCAAAAATGAAGGCTCAAGAATCAGCAGCAAGAAATGCTCCACACTCATTTTCCATATTAAGCCAGTGTGTAGCCAGGGCAAGTGTGGTAATTAGAGTCACAGAGTGATTTATTTGGAGGAAGGAACTGGAGGCATTAAGATATTGCCATTCTCAGTCTTGGCACGTGTTTATTCCCCTGTTCCCTGCCTGCATGATAAATCCCTCCATGGTGCAGGGCCTGGGGCTGGAAGAGCTGCTGGCAGCAGGATTGTGGCTCTGGGGTGTGCAGGGAGCCTCAAGTGTGTAGGGAAATAGAATATAAGAAAATAAAGATAGTGTAGAAAGTAATCTCACCCCTAAGGAGTTGCAGCTGGGTCAATTATCAAAGATTAGGAACAAGCCTGACTTTACCAGGCCACAGCTGTAACCAAAGAGAAGAAGAGAGCTATAAAAGAGTGGGGTGGCTGTTGAGAGGGGACTGGAGTCAGGTGGCTGCTTTGTGAAGAAGAAAGAGCTAGTGCTTGGAGGAGCTGCTCACAAGAAACACCAAGGAGGTGTGAAATCTTTTTGATAAGGAGACAACAGAATGGAACCCCAGCCATGAGATGACAACACAAGTGTTGGGTGCTCTCTGGATCAGCAGGCTCCCAGCAGGCTGAAGGAAAGGCTGTGCTGGGGCAGAGTGGCCTTTGCCTGTCCCAGGAGGGTTTCAGCTGTGCTCCCAAGGGGAGGGTGCCCTGTAACACCAGCCAGCAAAGCCCCTGCACTGGGGCTGGCTCTGGCAGGAGAGCCACGAGCACCTCCCAGAGGTGCTTGAACACCTCATTGGTGTTTCTGGCCCTCTGTGCCCCCTGCTCAGGCACTTTCAGCACAGGGACCCCCAGCCTGGGCTGGGTCATCACTGTCCCCAGCATCACCCACAGCCAGCAGTGGAGCATTTTCCTGGGCCATTTCCCAGGCTGTGGCTGCAGCATAGCAGGGACAGCATCAGGCACCCGCATTTCAGGCATGCATGTGGTGAGGAAGCCATGGTTACACAGGATATTTCTATTCTCAGCAGTCATTTTTGGAGGTGCTTTTAACTTTGTCTTCTCTTTTCACCTTTTTGGATAGGAGAAAGCATTTTTTTTTTTTCCTCAGCATGGCTGTGAATTGTTGTGGTGCACTGAAGGCTGGAGAGGTCTCTTCTTGCTGGGGAAATGAGGCTGCAGGCTTTGCTCCCCAGCCATTCCAGCCTGGTAGCAGAGGTTGTGGGGTGGGATAGGTGCTTCTTTGGTGCTGGGGGGGCTTTTTCTGCTGGAAACCTGAATATTCCCCCAGCAGCTTGGTGAAGCTGTGGGCTTGAAAACATAAACTGAGGGGACTTTCAGCTGGGCTTGCAAATATCTGGAAACTTCATGCCAATGATTCCACAGCTCAGGGGCTGCCCCATCCCTTGGCAGCCAGAAACTGCATGTGAAAGGTTTTGGAGATGCCACTGAAATTTCTCCAGGAGGCACAACCCCCTCTGGAAATATACCCTTGCACTTAGAGGCTTCAAACACTTTGTCTTTCTCCTTACCCCAAGAAATAATCCATGGACACTCGGGCTCTGTGGATCACAAGCAGAAGCCCTTGCCCTGAAGGAAGTTAAGGGAAGGATTTTGCCTTCTCTTAACACAGGGAAAGAGGGAACTCAGTGGCCACTCAAAGGCTGTGAATACCCTCACTCAATCCACCTGATAAATGCCACATTCTGTGCAGGGCTGTCACTGCCCCAAGGGGATCAGCTCTGCTGCTGGCCCAGTCCCACCAGCACAAAACACTGCTGGTTCTCATTGTCTCAGAATGTTTATTTGTTCCTCCAGGCCTCAGCCTCCAAAATCACTGGACTGCACAAGGAATTGAAGTTTTAATGTATTCTTCAAGGATTAAATTTCAAGATCTCATAAACACCCACTGAGGCTTGGGGATATGCACCTAGAAGCAGAGGATGAGAATCCAAGAGCTGGTGTTTAAAAGTGAATTAATCTGGGATTTTGAGTCAATCCTGCTATATTTAAAAGCCTCATTCTTGAGGGAACACTGCCACAAAAGTCCCCTGTCCTCAGTGCTGGCACTGTGACCCCCTTTGTGGGGAGCAGTGCTGGTGCCCCATACCAGCAGCAAGGACATAACCTGCTCTAAGCACCAGGGAGCCCAAATCTCCCCAGGGGATGGGGGCTGCAGCTTCCCCTGACGTGGCACTGAGGGATAATGACTTGGCACAATTCCTGCTGAGGGCCAATCACCTCAAAAGTTCCTGGGGAAAAGCACAATTCAGACAAAGTGTTCCCAAGTCTCCTAAAGAGCCCAGAGGGTGAAGGTGGGACAGCCCATCCTCCTGAGCCTTGCTGCTGGAGCACCTGGAGGGTGTCAGGTCCCCAGTTAACTCCAGGAGATTTTTTTCCCTTGCTTGAAACAGTAGAAAGAAAACAAACCTCTCTTGATCATAGTTTAGCCCTTGTCCAAAATCCTTCTACCTAGTGTAAGAAAACACTGGAACTATTATTTGCTACTAAAAAAAAGTAGCATTTCCCTTACTTAGTATCAATGTGCTTTCCAAAGGAATACAACTTGTCATACGCTTCTACCCAATACTGCCTTACTTTCTCCTGTATGGAAACAATTATTTTTTAAGTTTTAGACTTGCTTTTCTGATATTTTCTGACCAATTCTAGTGAGACTTTTAATCAAAGAAAGACTAGATTAACATTACTCAGCTAAATTGAGCAGAAAACAGCTGATTTACCAAATACTGTCTAGTCAAATGAGTCCATTATTAACGTAAGAACAATGACAAAAACCACACATTAAATATAATAACCACACATAATACTTATGGAGAGGCTTCAGTGGTGGGCAAAAGGCTGCTTTTTCCATAAAGGAGGTGCAGAGAAGCCTTGCCTTTTGGGCAGTGCCTGCATAGGTCCCTGTGAGGGTGTCAGAGCAGGGAGATGCTTCCCCTGCCCTCAGAGGATGGGAGAGACCTCCCACTGCTGTCTGTGAGAGACTGGGCTTCTTCCAAGTTTTAAAGTCATGAATTCCATGACTCCAGCAGCTGGGGCTTGCTTCAGCCACTGGATATCACAAACTGATGTTTCCAAGGCTGGCAAAGGTGAGCATAGCTCTTAAACATCCTGTCATTGAATCTCCTTCAGCTGGTTGTGGTAGGTCCAGGGCCCTTGGCACTGCTGGGAGCCCAGAGGACAGCCCTGCAGCAGCACAGAGAGAGAAGAGGTGTGGCAGCAGCTCTCTGGCCACAGGGAGCAACAGGTGACTTCCCCAGGCATTGTCCTGGCATGTCCCAGGCTGGGAGAAGATCAGAGAAAAGAATGAGAAACCTTTTCTTCACTTGCTGCACCTATAGTTGTGCACATGTGGAATGTGTACTGGGGATTTGTTTACCAAAGGGTGATTTCTTAATTGGACAGTGGATGGCTTTTGGATGGATTGACCAATTAGGTCAAAGCTGTATTGGACTGTCTGTAAGGGCATGGGTTCCTTAAGAAGTATAGTACAGTATAAGATGATATAGTACAATGAAGCAATTGATCAGCCTTCTGCAATCATGGAATCAATGCTAATTATTGCCTGGCTGCAGGCCTGTGGTGCCAGGTGTCCTGGCTGATGCTCAGGGAAAGCATCTCCCTGCCCTCAGAGGATGGAGCTGGGAGAAACCTCCCATGGCAGTCTAGTGGAAGAGACTGGGTTTCTTCCAGGTTTTAAAATCCTCATGAATCCCCATGACTCCAGCAGCTGGGCTTGCTTCAGCCACTGGATATCACAAACTGGTGTTTTCACAGCTGGCAAAGGTGAGCATAGCTCTTAAACATCCTGCCATTGAATCTCCTTCAGCTGGTTGTGGTAGGTCCAGGGCACGTGGCACTGCTGGGAGCCCAGAGGACAGCCCTGCAGCAGCACACAGAGAGAAGAGGAATATCTATTTTTAGCCACAGAGCATTTGTTTTTTTTCTCTTTTGCAGAGATGGGCTGGAAGCAGTGAGAACAGTCTATGGCACTGAACTCCCCCTCTGACAGCTGAAGTACTTGCCATCAAAATAGAAACTTATCTGGGATCTGAGGGAAATGGATGGGATTGAGCCTGTCTTTCCAGCACAGCCCTGGGCTGAGCAGAGCTGACTGGGGGTGGATGGGAAGGGGCTGGGCCGCTGCACTTGGAGCAGCTGCCACACTTGGCTGGGAGCACCTCTCTGTGCCTGTTGACACGCTGAAATAAATAGAGATTGCTTTTGATGTTGCCTTTGAATTGCTACTCTCTCTTCCTCCTTGTCCCCAGGGTATTTTATTGGACTTCATAATAAAGCTGGAGGGGGGCAGAAGGGGGAAAGTTCTTTGAGATTATTGTAAATGAGCAGAATTTTATCATCCCTCTGCTTCCATTTTAGATTTACCCTGTAATCTTATTTACAAGCTGAATACCAAGTGCTGGAGTAATCAGTAGGTGATCAATAACCAAGAGAGGCTCCTTGAGCTGCAACCATTTGAAGTCAACCTGTTCCCTTGCACGCAGGTATGGAAGCTGTGTTTTGGGGGAAAGGTGCTGCTGGGAGAGCCCAGCATGGTCCCCTCCATGCAGATTGAACCAGGGCTCTGACAAGCCCCAGCCCTCCTCCTGTGAGCCACCAGCCTGGCCACGAACTGAAAGCTCAGCACGAGCCATGGGTGGGGTGGGATGCAGTCAGACCTTCCCCAGCAGACATCCCCTCCAGGGCAGGGGGACCACAGCACTAGCTCTGCTCCTATCAGCCCAGTGTAAAACAGGAGCAATGCTCCCACAACACAGAGATGTGCCTGGGGAGGCAGGACCTGTCCCTGGATCCACAGGAAGTTTGGGCTGGTGTGCTGGGGAACACATCAACCCCTGCCTGCTGCTAATCAGCACAACTGCCCTCCCTGGGATCGCTAATTTTATTATTTCCTACTGCCCTCTCTTTTGCATTCAGCTTTGTCTTTCATTTACCTGAAGATGCTGGCAACCCCAGTGCACTTTTAATTCAAACTAAAGAAATATATCTGAGTTTTGACAAGGGCTGCAGAGAGGAAAGAGAGAGGGCTTGCCATCTCCTTGTAGCCCAGACCTGGCAAAAACCAAGTGGCTAAATTCAGATGTGATGTTACCTCTAGTGTGAGCACCCTGAGCAGAGGGGCCAGGACATGGGTACTTGACTGAGCTGCCTGCCCACTGCCTACCCCTGCCAGCTCCCACACTGGCTGGGGTGAGGAATGCATAGTTTATGATTGGCTTTTTGCAAATACTAAAATGAATATTATATGTGTTATGTCAGAAAGTTATGCTGTATTAATTTTCTTAAGTAGTGTGTTAAATATAGTTTTAGGTTATAACATAATGTTAAAATAGAAACTATGTGTGTGGGATATTTTTTTAAAGAGACGAATGAGGTACGGAGATAGCAGCCACAGGACACCTAAATCTTTCAGAGAAAGAGAATTTATTGCTCCATTATCAGAAGAAATGAACTTCTTGCCTTGCTCAGCGCTGAAGACCCCATCAGGATTCAGAGGAAGAAGCTGACACTGCTCAGACAGAATCCTGTGTTTGAATGGAATTTATGCATCATGTATGAGATGTATGAATATGCAACAGGCTGTTGTTTTTAAGGGTTAATCCTCTGTTAACGTGGGTCCTTTTTCAGGCTTATTTTGCCCAGAAAGAGGTACCAGGACTGTCCATATCTCTTTGTTTCTGTTGTCTCATATTGTCCTAATCCCAATTGTCCAAATTATTATTACTCTAATTGTATTACTATTTTTGTAACAATGTTATTACTAATAAACGTTTACAATTTTAAAACCAAGGGATTGGCGTTTTCCACACTGGGAAAGTGCCTGCTGGGTCCCAGCCTGTTGCTGCCTTCCTCTCCCCTTGCTGCCTCCTCCTTACTCAGCAGCAGCAGCATCACCCCAGGCCATCCATCACCCCGGATTAGCCATTAGCACAGCCGCCCCTTGGCGGGGCTGCAGCTCCTGTGGATGCTGTTAGCATTCCAGCCACCACAATGAATGGCCTGACACCGAAACCCTTTTGGATCACAGGGAGAAGCCAATCAATTATTTCACTCCCCTGCCTGCTGCCAGCACCCGGGCTGGAGCATGCTCTGATCCCTTAATGGCATTTTGAAACACCGTCCAGAGAGTGGTGCATTTCATTTCCCTCTGGGCATGGCCAGTGCCAGGAGGGTGTTGTCATCAACCCCTGGTGGGACAGGCTGTCCCCTGATGCTGCCTGACCGTCCCTGCACCCCTCCTGCATCCTCCCATCACAACCCGACCCCCCTGCAGCCGCCTCCTGCAGGTAGTCCAGCCACCCAGGCAGGCAGAGCAAAAGGGAGGAATTGTGTGCAAAAAGGAAAGAAAAAGCCTTAATTGGAGTGCCCTGTCTCTCAATTCACCTAAAGCCATCAAGTTCCCAGCAGCAGCGTGGCTCTTGCTCACTTCCCTTCTCTCATGTACAAATATAGCACCATAATTAGATGAGGGCTCTTTGCCCTCCCGTTGGCATCTTGTGCTGGTGGGGCAGGGTCAGGCAGCCAGCAGGGCGTGTGGGGCTGGGCACAGCATCCTCTGAGCACACAGCCTCAGCCCCAAGCAGCCCTCCCTCCTGGGAAAAGGGGGACATTCCCCAGGGGTTGGAGCCCAGGGCACAGGGAATGTTTCTCTGCCTGTCCTGAGAAGTCCTGGCCCCCAGGAGAACACTGCTCTTAACCTTCACCCATGGAGAAAGCTTCCAAGACTTTGGGATTAATTGGAATCTAGGAGTGTGTGAAATAGACAGTGGTAGTGTCCTAGGTTACAATATTAACATGTATTCTATTCCCATCCTCAAGAGCTGCTGAAACCAGGAGGGGCATTGTTTTTTCCTTATCTCCTTTTAACAGGCCCATCAGTGCCTTTCCACATGATTCAGAGATAAGTCCCTCCAGGAGCCATTTCTCTTTCATGGACCCACCTCATGACTCATAGAATGATATCATCCCATTGTGAGATGCTCCTCCCAGGGGGAGGAGCGAAGCATTCCCACCAGGATATAATCAGGGATTTGGGACACAAAAGTCAGTCTTTCCACTGGATTCTCAGAAGAACAGCTGCCTCTTCCACTGGATCTTCAGAGGAAGACTATGCCCTTCTACAGGATCCCTGCTCCAACAGACCCATCCCTGACCCTCCAGGAAAACTGCAGCCACCATTCCAACTGGACTGCTACCAGCACCCTGACCCACAGGTGTCAGGTTGAGTTCTGACTCTGTCAGTGGGTTTTCTTTTCTATTATTGCATGTATTTTGGTTTTTCTTTTCCTTATAAATTGTATTTCTGGCTTGGAGTCTCTCACTGATTTTGCTTTCAAACCAGAATATATAGTTTATCACAGGGTGAAAATCTTTGAGTTTTGGGTTTTTAGTTTGGAGGTAGATGGGAGACAAGATGGATCATTTTGGGTCTTGTCTGATCTCCTTCTTGTTCTTCATCTGCTCCATTTTCTGCTGTGTTGGTGGCACAGGGTGATTGGTTAGGAAGAGTCACAGTGCAGATGTTGTGTGAACAGACAAATAATTAGTTATTGTAGAAAGGTAGAAATAAAATTCATTCTAAGAGTTAATTGGACAAAATAGTTCTAAAAGACCTCGAACCTGTGTGCCTTGTGACTTTTGGTGCCTTTCTCTTTGTGTGCTAAGTCTGGTGTGCAGACAGCGTGCTGAACTGTTGATAAGAGAAAAAATAAACAACAACCTGAAGACTGAAAAAACCAAAAGTCCTGTTCATCTCTCAGTGCTGGCACAGAACTATTTAGGGATTTCCCCATCAGGGGATCCTAGAGGGGGTTTCTGCACCCAGACACCCCCAGCACCCAGGGGACACCACACAGCTGGGTTTGGCAGTGGGGTCCTGGCTGCTGGGCGTGGGTCACTCTGCACCAGAAGGATCCCATCGTGTTTAAAGCACTGTGTCCTCCAAAGTCTCCCCAGACAGCTGTGCCAAAGCCGTGATCAGTGGGGTGGGATGAGTGGAAGGACAGTTTCCCTGCCCACTGGCCCATTTCTGCAGTGCTGGTGAGAGCACAGCTCTTGCTGGTGCAGCCAGTGCTGGCTGAAGGGAATTCTTGCAGCAGTTTCTGCTCCTGGGGCTGTGTGTAAAGGGAAACAACAGGCTGGGGACTGCTGAGGCTGCTCCCAGCTCCTTTCAGCCTGCATTTAACACAAGTTATTTCAGGACAAACCCTCCCATCTCCTGGTTTACAGCACATGTTCAGAAGTCTCAAGCCCTTTGGGATGCAGAGCAGATGCTTGGTCCCCTTGCTGAGCTCTGCTCCCACCCCCAGGAAAGAGAAGCAGAGCTGCTCTCACACAGTCAGGGGCCTCTCACTGCTCTCTCCTCTGTGTGGTGGCTGGGTGAGCTTTAATGTCTTTGTACACACTTAGAGGACTTTTCCACTCTATAATGAGGATCAAAGTGAAGGAATTGCCAAAACTGAACTCGACATCAAGGCAAGCAGCATGGGCCTGATGTCCTCCTGGAGATGAGATCTCAGCTGGGGAGAGCATTGCAATCCTCCTGTGAGCAGCAGCATTGCAGGGCTTTCCTCTGGGCAGGTGTGGAGAAGCAGCCTGAATGGAAGGCACCAGCTAAATATAAACTCTGATTTAAAAGATAAGTGATGGTAAGTGGTTTCATTGTTTGGGAGCAAGGACCTCCAAACCATTCACTGGAAAAGGCTCAGCCAGCCTCAGCAGAGCCAGTAATTAAAGGTAACCAGCCCAAAGCAGTCACAGCACAAATAAAGCAAGGAAAGAAGATTGCACTCCTGCTGTGAGCTGACCTTGGTTGGATGCCAGGTGCCCACCAAGCTGCTCTATCCCTCCCTTCCTCAGCAAGAGAGGGAATGGGATGGGGTGGGAGGAGAAAATCAGATGGAAAAAGCTCTCATGGGTCAAGATGAAAGCATTTTAACAAAGTGAAAGGCTCAAACCAGCAAAGATCCTAAAGAGCAAACCTCCTAAACATCTGTGTGTCCAGGGGGTTCATCCCCTGGCCATCCCAAGCACCCGTGGCAGGGCTCTGTCCAGCTGCCACCATGCTGCCCATGGGCACCCCCACAGGGAGGGGGATCCCCTGCCCACAGGGAGAGCCACATTCTTTATCATGCTCAGCCTTTCCAGGTCCTGGACTGAGCTGCAGTGTTTAAACAAGGTGAACAAAGGGATTTAAGAGGCAGCAGGAGGCCTCTTGAAGAGGATGAAAGGAATCATCTGCAGAGACTGGAGGGAAGAGACGGGAAGGGAAGGGGAAGGTCTGGCTCTGTGAGCCAGGTGGGCACTCAGGGGATGCTGTACACACTTTCAGTGTCAGCAGAGCACATCCCCTGAGTTCCTCTCAAGGCTGATTTGTCACCCACCCACTGGTCAGGAGTCCCCACAGGTCCTGAGGTATTTCACTGTCCCTTGAAACTCCTCTTCAGAGCATCCAATGCCCTTTATTTGAAGGACAGCTTTGCCTCAGGGGCAGCTTCTGGTGCAAGCCAAGGAACACCTCCTGGGGTCCAGCAGGTACAAACCCCCAAGCATCCCAAATCCCCAGCTGAGCTCTCCAAACCTCTGCCAGCCCTTTTCTGCAGAAAGTAAAAGCACTGGGCCAGGGAAACTCAGGTTGTAGCACCTTCCCTTTTGAAGCAGGCTGAGAAAATTTGGATTGCTCAGCCTGGAGAACCTCTTCAATCTGGAGAATACCCTTTCAGTGTCTAAAGGAGCTCCAAGAGAGCTGGAGAGGGACTTTTAACAAGTGCATTGAGTGGCAGGAAAGGGGGAATGGCTTTGAACTGACAGAAGGCAGGTTTAGATTAGACAAGGAATAAATGGTTCACAGTGAGGTGAGGCCCTGGCACAGGTTGCCCAGAGCAGCTGTGGCTGCCCCATCCATGGAAATGTCCAAGGCCAGGCTGGATGGGGCTTGGAGCAGCCTGGGGTAGGGGAAGGTGTCCCTGCCATGGCAGGGGGGTGCAGTGAGGTGGTCTTTGAGGTCCCTTCCAACCCAATCGTTCTGTGATTTATTGCACCAGCCTCCAGCTTCCTTGAGCCTGTGGGGCTTTGCAACCCAAGTCCCTGTGCTCAGCCATGGTCTGCCTCCTCTCCCTGCTCTGCACTAAAGCTGGACCCTGACATCAGCAAAACTAAGTACCTGTCCAGGAGAGGAAAGCAAGATTGATTTGACTCCAAATGCTGCCAAGTGCATAAAGCCAACACACTGGGAAAAATAAGGCAGGCAATTTCATCCTAGTTGCCTTCAGCAACAATGACATTAGGTGTTATTTGATACAAGAGAAGAGCCAATATTTCCAGACTGAAGGGCAATTATTTAAACCTGTGTATTTAGAGAGTCTGGAAGCTGTTCAGAACAGGAGCTCTGGAAACAGCTTTTGACTTGAGATTGTATGGGCCCAACAATGTTCTTGATGGCTTCACCCTAGACCAGACTTCAAGTTTAAAGCAAACTTGGGGCAAAGTTTCCAAAAGCAATGTTATCTCGATTATTCTCCACCATCCATAACCATCAGCTGGGTCAGCACTAAAAGTCAAGTGCCAAAAGTTTTGGCCAACCCCGTATTTCCAGCTAGGAGCACAGGAAGAACCCTGCTCACCTGGCTGAGCACAAGCTCTGGAGCCCCAGCCTAATAATGTAGATGTCAGTGGCTGAACCTCCAGCCAGCCTTTGTCTCTGGCACAGGAACGCATTGCTGGGGCTGTGAAATATTAAATGAGGCATTGGAGTCAAGAGAACAAAATTACAAATCCAGAGGCTGCTTTCCAATGCCCCCAGGGCTTGGCTGGGGCTGCCTGTGATGTAACCTGGGATGGATTTATGGCAAAGCCACCAAGCAGGGGCACCAGGGCTGCCAGGGGACAGAGGGTGACGCTGCACATCCACACCCTGAGCCTCTGGCAGGGCTGCTGCTGCTCTGGCCCTGCCTAACTCCAGGGCCCTGGTGATGCTCAGAGCCCCCCCAGCTCCGTCCTGCTTCCATCAGGAGAATGTCAGAGCTCCCACAGAGCCTGGGGCAGATCAGGATTGTATTGTGGGGTTCCCAGACGAGGGAAGGAATGATGAATCTGGCTCCATGTTCTCAGAAGGCTAATTTATTATTTTATGCTGCTATATTATGTTAAAGAATACTATACTAAACTATACTAAAGAATACAGAAAGGATACTTACAGAATGCTAAAAAGATAATAATGAAAACTCGTGACAATCTCCAGAGTCCCAACACAGCTTGGCCTTGATTGGCCAAAGAGTCAAAAACAATTCACATGAAGCCAATCAAACAATCCGCTGTTGGATAAACAATCTCCAAACACATTCCACATGTGAGCAAAACACAAGATAAGCAATGAGATAATATTGTTTTCCTTTTTCTATGAGGCTTCTCAGCTTTCCAGAAGAAGAATTTTGGGCAAAGGGATTTTCCAGAAAATCCGACTGCCACAGAGCAGGATGAGGAATGAAGGCTTCTCAGTGCCAAACAAGCCTGAGTAGGCAGAGGGGACGGACTGTGTCTGGGAGGCATCTGCGATATCAGGAATGCCAGTAGGCAGCCGGCCCTTTTGGGCCTCAGGCCCCTGAACAACTGTCCAGGCCTTTTCCCCAAGAAACAAATCTCACCTGCCCAGATTCCTGGTGTCAGTTTGCAGGTGGCATTTGGCAGTGCCAAACAAGCCTGAGTAGGCAGAGGGGACGGCCTGTGTCTGGGAGGCATCTGCAATATCAGGAATTCTAGGAGGAAGCCGGCGATTATGGGCCTAATGCCCCTGAACAACTGTCCAGGCCATTTCCATGGGAAACAAATCTCACCTGCCCACATTGCTGGTGTCAGATTGCAGGTGGCACGTGGCATTGTCAAACCAGCCTGAGTGGGCAGAGGGGACGGCCTGTGTCTGGGAGGCATCTGCAATATCAGGAATGCCAGTAGGCACCGGGCCCTTTTGGGCCTCAGGCCCCTGAACAACTGTCCAGACCTTTTCCCCAAGAAACAAATCTCACCTGCCCAGATTCCTGGTGTCAGTTTGCAGGTGGCAATTGGCAGTGCCAAACAAGCCTGAGTAGGCAGAGGGGACAGGCTGTGTCTGGGAGGTATCTGTGATATCAGGAATGCCAGTAGGCACCGGGCCATTTTGGGCCTCAGGCCCCTGAACAACTGTCTAGACATTTTCTCCAAGAAACAAATCTCACCTGCCCAGATAGCTGGTGTCAGTGTGCAGGTGGCATTTGGCAGTGCGAAACAAGCCTGAGTAGGCAGAGGGACAGCCTGTGTCTGGGAGGTATCTGCGATATCAGGAATGCCAGTAGGCTACGGGGCATTTTGGGCCTCTGGCCCCTGAACAACTGTCCAGGCCATTTCCATGGGAAACAAATCTCACCTGCCCAGATTCCTGGTGTCAGTTTGCAGGTGGCATTTGGCAGTGCCAAACAAGCCTGAGTAGGCAGAGGGGACAGACTCTGTCGGGGGGGTATCTGCGATATCAGGAATGCCAGTAGGCACCGGGCCATTTTGGGCCTCAGGCCCCTGAACAACTGTCCAGACCTTTTCCCCAAGAAACAAATCTCACCTGCCCAGATTCCTGGTGTCAGTTTGCAGGTGGCATTTGGCAGTGCCAAACAAGCCTGAGTAGGCAGAGGGGACAGCCTGTGTCTGGGAGGTATCTGCGATATCAGGAATGCCAGTTGTCAGCCGGCCCTTTTGGGCCTCAGGATCCTGAACAACTGTCCAGGCCATTTCCATGGGAAACAAATCTCAACTGCCCACATTGCTGGTGTCAGTTTTCAGGTGGCATTTGGCACTGCCAAACAAGCCTGAGTAGGCAGAGGGGACGGACTGTGTCTGGGAGGCATCTGCAATATCAGGAATGCCAGTAGGCACCAGGCCCTTTTGGGCCACTTGCCCCTGAACAACTGTCCAGTCCATTTCCATGGGAAACAAATCTCACCTGCCCAGATTCCTGGTGTCAGTTCGCAGGTGGCATTTGGCAGTGCCAAACAAGCCTGAATACACAGAGGGGACAGCCTTTGTCTGGGAGGTATCTGCGATATCAGGAATGCCAGTAGGCACCGGGCCATTTTGGGCCTCAGGCCCCTGAACAACTGTCCAGACCTTTTACCCCAAGAAACAAATCTCGCCTGCCCAGATTCCTGGTGTCACGTTTGCAGGTGGCATTTGGCAGTGCCAAACAAGCCTGAGTAGGCAGAGGGGACAGCCTGTGTCTGGGAGGCATCTGCGATATCAGGAATGCCAGTAGGCAGCAGGCCATTTTGGGCCTCTGGCCCCTGAACAACTGTCCAGGCCATTTCCGTGGGAAACAAATCTCACCTGCCCACATTGCTGGTGTCAGTATGCAGGTGGCATTTGGCAGTGCCAAAAAAGCCTGAGTAGGCAGAGGGGAGCGACTGTGTCTGGGAGGCATCTGCAATATCAGGAATGCCAGTAGGCACCGGGCCATTTTGGGCCTCTGGCCCCTGAACAACTGTCCATGCCATTTCCATGGGAAACAAATCTCACCTGCCAGTATCCTGGTGTCAGTTTGCAGGTGGCATTTGGCAGTGCCAAACAAGCCTGAATACACAGAGGGGACAGCCTGTGTCTGGGAGGTATCTGCGATATCAGGAATGCCAGTAGGTACCGGGCCCTTTTGGGCCTCAGGCCCCTGAACAACTGTCCAGGCCATTTCCATGGGAAACAAATCTCACCTGCCCAGATTGCTGGTGTCAGTTTGCAGGAGGTACTTGTCAGTGCCATTCAAGCCTGAGTAGGCAGAGGGGACAGCCTGTGTCTGGGAGGTATCTGCGATATCAGGAATGCCAGTAGGTACCGGGCCCTTTTGGGCCTCAGGCCCCTGAACAACTGTCCAGGCCATTTCCATGGGAAACAAATCTCACATGCCCATATTGCTGGTGACAATTTGCAGGGGGCATTTGGCAGTGCCAAACAAGCCTGAGTAGGCAGAGGGGGATGCATGGGTTTGTGAGGCATCTGCAATATCAGGAATGCCAGTAGGCAGCCGGCCATTTTGGGCCTCAGGCCCCTGAACAACTGTCCAGACCTTTTCCCCAAGAAACAAATCTTACCTGCCCCGATAGCTGGTGTCAGTTTGCAGGTGGCAATTGGCAGTGCCAAACAAGCCTGAATAGGCAGAGGGGACGGACTGTGTCTGGGAGGCATCTGCAATATTAGGAATGCCAGTAGGCACCGGGCCATTTTGGGCCTCTGGCCCCTGAACAACTGTCCAGGCCATTTCCATGGGAAACAAATCTCACCTGCCCAGATTCTTGTGTCAGTTTGCAGGTGGCATTTGGCAGTGCCAAACAAGCCTGAGTAGGCAGAGGGGACAGCCTGTGTCTGGGAGGTATCTGCGATATCAGGAATGCCAGCAGGCAGCCGGCCACTTTGGGCCTCAGGCCCCTGAACAACTGTCTAGACCTTATCCCCAAGAAACAAATCTCGCCTGCCCAGATTCCTGGTGTCAGTGCGCAGGTGGCATTTGGCAGTGCCAAACAAGACTGAGTAGGCAGAGGGGACGGACTCTGTCGGGGGGGTATCTGCGATATCAGGAATGCCAGTAGGCACCGGGCCATTTTGGGCCTCAGGCCCCTGAACAACTGTCCAGACCTTTTCCCCAAGAAACAAATCTCACCTGCCCAGATTCCTGGTGTCAGTGCGCAGGTGGCATTTGGCAGTGCCAAACAAGCCTGAGTAGGCAGAGGGGACGGACTGTGTCTGGGAGGTATCTGCGATATCAGGAATGCCAGTAGGCACCGGGCCATTTTGGGCCTCAGGCCCCTGAACAACTGTCCATGCCATTTCCATGGGAAACAAATCTCGCCTGCCGGGATTCCTGGTGTCAGTTTGCAGGTGGCATTTGGCAGTGCCAAACAAGCCTGTATACACAGAGGGGACAGCCTGTGTCTGGGAGGCATCTGCAATATCAGGAATGCCAGTAGGCACCGGGCCATTTTGGGCCTCAGGCCCCTGAACAACTGTCCAGACCTTTTCCTCAAGAAACAAATCTCACCTGCCCAGATTCCTGGTGTCAGTTTGCAGGTGGCATTTGGCAGTGCCAAACAAGCCTGAGTAGGCAGAGGGGACGGACTGTGTCTGGGAGGCATCTGCGATATCAGGAATGCCAGTAGGCACCGGGCAATTTTGGGCCTCTGGCACCTGAACAACTGTCCATGCTATTTCCATGGGAAACAAATCTCGCCTGCCGGGATTTCCTGGTGTCAGTTTGCAGGTGGCATTTGGCAGTGCCAAACAAGCCTGAGTGGGCAGAGGGGACGGCCTATGTCTGGGAGGTATCTGCGATATCAGGAATGCCAGTAGGCAGCCGGCCCTTTTGGGCCTCTGGCCCCTGAACAACTGTCCAGGCCTTTTACCTCAGAAACAAATCTCAACTGCCCAGATTCCTGGTGTCAGTTTGCAGGTGGCATTTGGCAGTGCCAAACAAAACTGAGTAGGCAGAGGGGACGGCCTGTGTCTGGGAGGCATCTGCGATATCAGGAATGCCAGTAGGCACCGGGCCATTTTGGGCCTCAGGCCCCTGAACAACTGTCCAGGCCATTTCCATGGGAAACAAATCTCACCTGCCAGTATCCTGGTGTCAGTTTGCAGGTGGCATTTGGCAGTGCCAAACAAGCCTAAGTACACAGAGGGGACAGCCTGTGTCTGGGAGGTATCTGCGATATCAGGAATGCCAGTAGGCAGCCGGCCACTTTGGGCCTCAGGCCCCTGAACAACTGTCCAGACCTTTTCCCGAAGAAACAAATCTCGCCTGCCCAGATTCCTGGTGTCAGTTTGCAGGCGGCATTTGGCAGTGCCAAACAAGCCTGAGTGGGCAGAGGGGACGGCCTGTGTCTGGGAGGTATCTGCAATATCAGGAATGCCAGTAGGCAGCCGGCCCTTTTGGGCCTCAGGCCCCTGAACAACTGTCCAGGCCATTTCCATGGGAAACAAATCTCGCCTGCCCAGATTCCTTGTGTCAGTTTGCAGGTGGCATTTGGCAGTGCCAAACAAGCCTGAGTAGGCAGAGGGGACAGCCTGTGTCTGGGAGGCATCTGCAATATCAGGAATGCCAGTAGGCAGCCGGCCATTTTGGGCCTCTGGCCCCTGAACAACTGCCCAGGCCATTTCCATGGGAAACAAATCTCACCTGCCCAGATTCCTGGTGTCAGTTCGCAGGTGCCATTTGGCAGTGCCAAACAAGCCTGAGTAGGCAGAGGGGAGCGACTGTGTCTGGGAGGCATCTGCAATATCAGGAATGCCTGTAGGAAGCCGGCCATTTAGGGCCTCAGGCCCCTGAACAACTGTGCAGACCTTTTCCCCAAGAAACAAATGTCGCCTGCCCAGATTCCTGGTGTCAGTTTGCAGGTGGCATTTGGCAGTGCCAAACAAGCCTGAGTAGGCAGAGGGGACAGCCTGTGTCTGGGAGGCATCTGCGATATCAGGAATGCCAGTAGGCACCGGGCCATTTTGGGCCTCAGGCCCCTGAACAACTCTCCAGGCCATTTCCATGGGAAACAAATCTCACCTGCCCAGATTTCTGGTGTCAGTTTGCAGGTGGCAATTGGCAGTGCCAAACAAGCCTGAGTGGGCAGAGGGGACGGCCTGTGTCTGGGAGGTATCTGCAATATCAGGAATGCCAGTAGGCAGCCGGCCCTTTTGGGCCTCTGGACCCTGAACAACTGTCCAGTCCTTTTCCCCAAGAAAAAAATCTCGCCTGCCCAGATTCCTGGTGTCAGTTTGCAGGTGGCATTTGGCAGTGCCAAACAAGCCTGAGTGGGCAGAGGGGACGGCCTGTGTCTGGGAGGTATCTGCGATATCAGGAATGCCAGTAGGCACCGAGCCATTTTGGGCCTCTGGCCCCTGAACAACTGTCCAAGCCTTTATCATGGGAAACAAATCTCACCTGCCCAGCTTCCTGGTGTCAGTTTGCAGGTGGCATATGGCAGTGCCAAACAAGCCTGAGTAGATAGAGTGGACGGTCTCTGTCATGGAGGTCTCTGCGATATCACGAATGCCAGTAGGCAGCCGGCCATTTTGGGCCTCAGGCCCCTGAACAACTGTCCAGACCTTTTCCCCAAGAAACAAATCTCACCTGCCCAGATTCCTGGTGTCAGTTTGCAGGTGGCATTTGTTAATGCCTAACAAGCCTGAGTAGGCATCGGGGATGGCCTGTGTCTGGGAGGTATCTGCAATATCAGGAATGCCAGGAGGCAGCCGGGCCATTTTGGGCCTCAGGCCCCTGAACAACTGTCCAGACCTTTTCCTCAAGAAACAAATCTCGCCTGCCCAGATTCCTGGTGTCAGTTTGCAGGTGGCATTTGGCAGTGCCAAACAAGCCTGAGTAGGCAGAGGGGACAGCCTGTGTCTGGGAGGTATCTGCGATATCAGGAATGCCAGTAGGCACCCGGCCATTTTGGGCCTCAGGCCCCTGAACAACTGTCCAGGCCATTTCCATGGGAAACATATCTCACCTGACCAGATTCCTGGTGTCAGTTCGCAGGTGGCATTTGGCAGTGCCAAACAAGCCTGAGTAGGCAGAGGGGACAGCCTGTGTCTGGGAGGTATCTGCCATATCAGGAATGCCAGTAGGCAGCCGGCCCTTTTGGGCCTCAGGCCCCTGAACAACTGTCCAGGCCATTTCCATGGGAAACAAATCTCACCTTCCCAGATTCCTGGTGTCAGTTTGCAGGTGGCATTTGGCAGTGCCAAACAAGCCTGAGTAGGCAGAGGGGACAGCCTCTGTCTGGGAGGCATCTGCAATATCAGGAATGCCAGTAGGCACCAGGCCATTTTTGGCCTCAGGCCCCTGAACAACTGTCCATGCCATTTCCATGGGAAACATATCTCACCTGACCAGATTCCTGGTGTCAGTGCGCAGGTGGCATTTGGCAGTGCCAAACAAGCCTGAGTAGGCAGAGGGGACGGACTCTGTCGGGGGGGTATCTGCGATATCACGAATGCCAGTAGGCAGCCGGCCACTTTGGGCCTCAGCCCCTGTACAACAGACCAGACCTTTTCCCCAAGAAACAAATCTCGCCTGCCGAGATTCCTGGTGTCAGTTTTCAGGTGGCATTTGGCAGTGCCAAACAAGCCTGAGTAGGCAGAAGGGACGGCCTGTGTCTGGGAGGTATCTGCGATATCAGGAATGCCAGTAGGCACCGGGCCATTTTGGGCCTCTGACCCCTGAACAACTGTCCATGCCATTTCCATGGGAAACAAATCTCACCTGCCAGTATCCTGGTGTCAGTTTGCAGGTGGCATTTGGCAGTGCCAAACAAGCCTGTATACACAGAGGGGACAGCCTGTGTCTGGGAGGTATCTGCAATATCAGGAATGCCAGTAGGCAGCCGGCCCTTTTGGGCCTCTGGCCCCTGAACAACTGTCCAGACTTTTACCCCAGAAACAAATCTCAAGTGCCCACATTGATGGTGTCAGTTTTCAGGTGGCATTTGGCAGTGCCAAACAAGCCTGAGTAGGCAGAGGGGACAGCCTGTGTCTGGGAGGTATCTGCGATATCAGGAATGCCAGTAGGTACCGGGCCCTTTTGGGCCTCAGGCCCCTGAACAACTGTCCAGACCATTTCCCTGGGAAACGAATCTCACCTGCTCCGATTGCTGGTGTCAGTTTGCAGGTGGCATTTGGTAGTGCCAAACAAGCCTGAGTAGGCAGAGGGGATGCATGTGTCTGTGAGGCATCTGCAATATCAGGAATGCCAGTAGGCAGCCCGCCATTTTGGGCCTCAGGTCCCTGAACAACTGTCCAGACCTTTTCCAGAGAAACAAATCTCACCTGCCCTGATTCCTGGTGTCAGTTCGCAAGTGGCATTTGGCAGTAGACAAACAAGACTGAGTAGGCAGAGGGGACGGCCTGTGTCTGGGGGTTATCTGCGATATCAGGGATGCGCAGTAGGCAGCCGGCCATTTTGGGCCTGAGGCCCCTGAACAACTGTCCATGCCATTTCCATGGGAAACAAATCTCACGTGCCCAGATTCCTGGTGTCAGTTCGCAGGGGGTATTGGCAGTGCCAAACAAGCCTGAGTAGGCAGAGGGGGATGTATTGGTCTGGGAGGCATCTGCAATATCAGGAATGCCAGTAGGCACGGGGCCATTTTGGGCCTCAGGCCCCTGAACAACTGTCCAGACCTTTTCCACAAGAAACAAATCTCGCCTGCCGGGATTCCTGGTGTCAGTTTGCAGGTGGCATTTGGCAGTGCCAAACAAGCCTGAGTAGGCAGAGGGGGATGCATGGGTTTGTGAGGCATCTGCAATATCAGGAATGCCAGTAGGCAGCCGGGCCATTTTGGGCCTCAGGCCCCTGAACAACTGTCCAGACCTTTTCCCCAAGAAACAAATCTCAACTGCCCAGATTGCTGGTGTCAGTTTGCAGGTGGCTTTTGGTAGTGCCAAACAAGCCTGAGTAGGCAGAGGGGACGGCCTGTGTCTGGCGGGCATCTGAGATATCAGGAATGCCAGTAGGCAGCCGGCCCTTTTGGGCCTCAGGCCCCTGAACAACTGTCCAGGCCATTTCCATGGGAAACAAATCTCACCTTCCCAGATTCCTTGTGTCAGTTTGCAGGTGGCATTTGGCAGTGCCAAACAAGCCTGAGTAGGCTGAGGGGACAGCCTGTGTCTGGGAGGTATCTGCAATATCAGGAATGCCAGTAGGCACCGGGCCATTTTTGGCCTCAGGCCCCTGAACAACTCTCCAGACCTTTTCCCCAAGAAACAAATCTCACCTGCCCAGATAGCTGGTGTCAGTTTACAGGTGGCATTTGGCAGTGCCAAACAAGCCTGAGTAGGCAGAGGGAACAGCCTGTGTCTGGGAGGTATCTGCGATATCAGGAATGCCACTAGGCAGCCGGCCCTTTTGGGCCTCAGGCCCCTGAACAACTGTCCAGGCCTTTATCATGGGAAACAAATCTCGCCTGCCCAGATTCCTGGTGTCAGTTTGCAGGTGGCATTTGGCAGTGCCAAACAAGCCTGAGTAGGCAGAGTGGACGGGCTCTGTCTTGGAGGTCACTGCGAAATCACGAATGCCAGCAGGCAGCCGGTCATTTTGGGCCTCAGGACCCTGAAGAACTATCCAGACCTTTTCCCCAAGAAACAAATCTCACCTGCCCAGATAGCTGGTGTCAGTTTGCAGGTGGCATTGGGCAGTGCCAAACAAGCCTGAGTAGGCAGAGGGGATGGCCTGTGTCTGGGAGGTATCTGCATATCAGGAATGCCAGGAGGCAGCCGGGCCATTTTGGGCCTCAGGCCCCTGAACAACTGTCCAGACCTTTCCAATGAAACAAATCTCGCCTGTCGAGATTCCTGGTGTCAGTTTGCAGGTGGCATTGGGCAGTGCCAAACAAGCCTGAGTAGGCAGAGGGAACAGCCTGTGTCTGGGAGATATCTGCGATAACAGGAATGCCAGTAGGCACCGGGCCATTTTGGGCCTCAGGCCCCTGAACAACTGTCCAGGCCATTTCCATGGGAAACAAATCTCACCTGCCCAGCTTCCTGGTTTCAGTGCGCAGGTGGCATTTGGCAGTGCCAAACAAGCCTGAGTAGGCAGAGGGGACGGCCTGTGTCTGGGAGGCATCTGCAATATCAGGAATGCCAGGAGTCAGCCGGCCACTTTGGGCCTCAGGCCCCTGAACCACTGTCCAGACCTTTTCCCCAAGAAACAAATCTCGCCTGCCCAGATTCCTGGTGTCTGTTTGCAGGTGGCAATTGGCAGTGCGAAACAAGCCTGAGTAGGCAGAGGGGACAGCCTGTGTCTGGGAGGTATCTGCAATATCAGGAATGCCAGTAGGCACCGGGCCATTTTGGGCCTCAGGCCCCTGAACAACTGTCCAGGCCATTTCCATGGGAAACAAATCTCACCTGCCCAGATTCCTGGTGTCAGTTTGCAGGTGGCATTTGGCAGTGCCAAACAAGCCTGAGTAGGCAGAGGGGACGGCCTGTGTCTGGGAGGTATCTGCAATATCAGGAATGCCAGTAGGCAGCCGGCCCTTTTGGGCCTCAGGCCCCTGAACCACTGTCCAGACCTTTTCCCCAAGAAACAAATCTCGCCTGCCCAGATTCCTGGTGTCAGTTTGCAGGTGGCATTTGGCAGTGCCAAACAAGCCTGAGTAGGCAGAGGGGACAGCCTGTGTCTGGGAGGTATCTGCAATATCAGGAATGCCAGTAGGCACCTTGCCATTTTGGGCCTCAGGCCCCTGAACAACTGTCCAAACCATTTCCCTGGGAAACGAATCTCACCTGCTCCGATAGCTGGTGTCAGTTTGCAGGTGGCATTTGGTAGTGCCAAACAAGCCTGAGTAGGCAGAGGGGGATGCATGGTTCTCTGAGGCATCTGCAATATCAGGAATGCCAGTAGGCAGCCCGCCATTTTGGGCCTCAGGTCCCTGAACAACTGTCCAGACTTTTTCCCCAAGAAACAAATCTCACCTGCCCAGATAGCTGGTGTCAGTTCGCAAGTGGCATTTGGCAGTAACAAACAAGACTGAGTAGGCAGAGGGGACGGCCTGTGTCTGGGGGGTATCTGCGATATCAGGAATGCCACTAGGCAGCTGGCAATTTTGGGCCTCAGGCCCCTGAACAAGTGTCCATGCCATTTCCATGGGAAACAAATCTCACATGTCCAGATTCCTGGTGTCCGTTTGCAGGTGGCAATTGGCAGTGCCAAACAAGCCTGAGTAGGCAGAGGGGGATGCATGGGTCTGTGAGGCATCTGCAATATCAGGAATGCCAGGAGGCACCGGGCCATTTTGGGCCTCAGGCCCCTGAACAACTGTCCAGACCTTTTCCCCAAGAAACAAATCTCGCCTGCCCAGATTCCTGGTGTCAGTTTTCAGGTGGCATTTGGCAGTGCCAAACAAGCCTGAGTACGCAGAGGGGACGGACTGTGTCTGGGAGGCATCTGCAGTATAAGGAATGCTAGGAGGCACCGGGCCATTTTGGGCCTCAGGCCCCTGAACAACTGTCCAGACCTTTTCCCCAAGCAGCAAATCTCAACTGCCCAGATTGCTGGTGTCAGTTTGCAGGTGGCATTTGGTAGTGCCAAACAAGCCTGAGTAGGCAGAGGGGACGGCCTGTGTCTGGCTGGCATCTGAGATATCAGGAATGCCAGTAGGCAGCCGGCCCTTTTGGGCCTCTGGCCCCTGAACAACTGTCCAGGCCATTTCCATGGAATAAATCCGACCTTCCCAGATTACTTGTGTCAGTGTGCAGGTGGCATTTGGCAGTGCCAAACAAGCCTGAGTAGGCAGGACGGACTGTGTCTGGGAGGCATCTGCAATATCAGGAATGCCACTAGGCAGCCGGTACTTTTGGGCCTCAGGCCCCCAAATAACTGTTCAGAGCTTTTCCCCAAGAAACAAATCTCACCTGCCCAGGTAGCTGGTGTCAGTTTGCAGGTGGCATTTGGCAGTGCCAAACAAGCCTGAGTAGGCAGAGGGGACAGCCTGTGTCTGGGAGGCATCTGCAATATCAGGAATGCCACTAGGCAGCCGGCCCTTTTGGGCCTCTGGCCCCTGAACAACTCTCCAGGCCTTTACCCCAAGCAACAAATCTCACCTTCCCAGATTGCTGGTGTCAGTTTGCAGGTGGCATTTGGCAGTGCCAAACAATCCTGAGTAGGCAAAGGGGACGGCTTGTGTCTGGGCGGTATCTGCGATATCAGGAATGCCAGGAGGCAGCCGCCCATTTTCGGCTTCAGGCCCCTGCAACAACTGTCCAGGCCTTTTCATGGGTAACAAATCTCAGTCCCAGGTTCCTGGTGTCAGTTTCGAGGTGGCACTTGGCAGTTCCAGGCTACTCTTTTTCTCATAAATGCACCCCATTTTGCCACAGGAATAGCCAGGAATCCCCATCAGGAGGCTGCCACTGGTTCTTGTGGAAAGCCCCAGTCAGTGCCCTGGTGCCTCTGCTGGCACTGTAGCAGCTTTGCAAAACTGAGCTTAAAGACCTGAGGTCTGCCAGCAGGGAAATAAAGAGACATCCCAGAGAACAGACAGAGAAACAGGGCAGGTACAGAGGGGAGAGATGCTGAGATACTGCAGGCATGGAAATCCACTTCCTGATTTTGTGGGAAATGTAGCGCTTTGATGGTAACACCAGTGGGGTGTCACCTCTCAAACTGGGTGTTGCTGCAGGTTGGAGTTGCAGAAAGGAGCACATGGGCATGGAGAGGCAGGGACTGACAGAGCCCCAGGTGTATTACTGGAGAATTAGGAATTAACAAGTAAAGAACCTGGGAAATCCAAAGCACCAGTGCCACACAATGGGCTGAATGCACCCTCTGCAGCTATGGCAGGCAGACGTGGCACCCAGGGCATTGAGGGTCACTGAAGAGCCTCTGAGGTTATTTAGGAACTATTTTCACAGTTTTCTGCAGTTATTCTGTAGGATATTTACCCACCACTCTGCCCCAGACAGGCTCATCCTTCTCTCTTGGCATAACCTCTCCATTTTTTTTGAAGGTGGATTCAGAGTCATGAGTCACACATCCACCAGGAGGGCAGGACTCCTGGCACATCCTCAGCCTCAAATGGCTCACCAGGAGGGTCTGATGGAGGCAGTGCTCAGCACAGCCAGGTGAGATTGGTGACCTGTAAAGAAAACCACCTCTCCTTCAGGAGGGGAGGGATGTTTGTAAAGTGGGGCTGAGAAATGACAGCCACAGCAGGTCCTGCCACCTTCAAACTCCACCACAACAGCCAGGATCAAAGTGCCATTATCTCTGTACTGCTAATGAGGCACGTGGCAGATAAAGTCCATGTTTGCAAAAAAATTTAAGGCACGACTGTGTGTTCCAGCTAATCCCCTCACATCTGTGATTAACTATGGTCCCTTGATATTTCTGGTTGTTAGGACAGAGCCTTTTACCTGAAGCTGCCACAAAATTGCCATTTCCCACCCTGATTCTGACCTCCCCTTCCTCTCCTGTGCCCTACTGGGTCAATAAAACCAGTGCAATAAAGCCCTGCAGCACAGGGGAGTGTGAGGGAGGGCTGTGCTGGGACAAAGAGACAAAAGGATGCATTCCCTGGGATCAGCAGGCACCAAGGACTGAGGAAGCACTGCTCCAGCAACTTGAACCCCACCGGGTCCTGTAAGGGGTCCCATCTAGGAAAGGTCCATCTGATACCTGGCCCCAAAAAGCCCCACAGCACCAGAGGTGTCCCCACCCTGGAGATCCTGCCTCACATGCTGCTGGCTCTTGGCAGGGTGATGCCTGCACCTGCAAACTTCAGGAACTTCTGCCCCCAGAGCTGCAAGGGCAGTGGCTTTAGGGCAAGTGAAGGATTTCCAAAGCACAGCACACACATCCAGAACAGAGCCCAGGGCTAATGCAGAGCAGAGGGGTCACAGCCTGGGCTCTGCTCACAGGACAGCCCCTGGCTGAAAAGCTCCTTCTGAGGTAGGCAGGGCTCTCTCCAGTGCACTGTCACAGCTCCAAACTGGTGCTGCAGGACTGACACCTACCAGGGCAGCTCATTTGGCTGGAGGGAGGGAAAGATTTGAGTACCCTTTTTAATAAGAGTGTACACCATGAGTCAAGGGCTCTGCATGATGGTAAGAGTGAGGAAAACCCAGTGATGGGTTGGGTTAGATGATCTCCAGAGGTCCCTTCCCACCCTAACAACTCTGGGACTTGGGGGTAGTGGCAGGATGTTGGAATAGGATTAGAAATAAATTCCAAGTAGTTTTCTGTTTGCCCAGGTGAATTTACCACAAGAACTGGAGAAGTTCCCACCTCAGCCCCTCTCTGTGGGCTGTGAGCAGCCCCTAGCAGCTTCTCTCTGACTATATATTGCCCATGTTGTGCAACTGCTCCTTTTGATTTCTGCCAAGCATCTTTTAGGACTGATCCCTTCACTTACAAAGCCCTCACAGGTATTTTTGTCACTGACTCTTCAGACAAAATTATTTCTGCATAAATAGCCCCTGCTCTCTGCTTGCAAGTGTTGTGCTTGGACTGGAGAAAAGAAGGTCCCTGCAGCCTTGACACCTCTCCTTGAACCTGAGAGCACCATTCCTGAGCAGTGCCAGACTTCCCTCAGCCTAACTGGGTGTGAGAGAGTGAAATCAGTCCTTCCCTGTGCAGCCAGATGCTGCATGGTGATGCTAGCCCAGAGAGAAAGCAAGCAGCTTAGACTGGACTGACAAAAGTCCTAATGGAATAATTAAACTCAAATAATTCAATTAACACTGCAATTGAGTAATTGCATTTGGAGCATGGCTGTAATTGAGCAATATTTGTATTGTCCCAGCCATGAGGATAGGCAGAGTCTCCTTTCAGCAGGCAGAAGGAGACAGATGGTGCTAATAAAGGGCAGGAGATGGATGTGAGGTCACCAGAGTAAGCGTGCTTCCTTTTTTTTGGCCAGGGAAGGAAGTCAAACCACTGCGATGCCGTTGCCTTTAAAAGCCTAAGTAACAGAAATAGAAGAGACTGCAGGATTGCAGGAGTCTGCTTTACCATTAATTACTTTTTATTGAAAGCTCCCAGCCCGCTTGACATTGCATCAGCAAGAGGGCAGCCGTGTCCCTGCCCACTGAGCCTGATCTCCATCCAGCTCAGACATCAGCAGCAAGTGCCGAGACCTGGGGAGGAATGTCTGCTTCCCCTGGCAACTGAATGAGCCTGCAGAGCTCGGGCCAGGAGGCAGCAGACAGATCTCAGTGAGATAAAGCAGAGACAGGAAAATAAACCAGAGATTTGGGGCTGCCTCACTCGTGCTGGTGTAGCTGCATCCCGAGATTGCACAGAGCAGAGAGCAGGAGTGGCTCTGGGCCACGGAGGAGGGCAGGTAAATTCCACCCCTGGCACCCCTCTTGCACTGCAGCCCAGTCTGAGAGGTGTCCAAAATTCCTGCTCCACTATCCAGTAGCTCTTCTTTCCCTACAAAGCTGAAGCAGTACTGCAGCAAATGAAAAAGCCACTGCCTCCACTTACCTGTGAGTACAGGGGCTGCAGGTGGATCTTTCACAGAATCACAGAACCACCAGGTTGGAAGAGACCTTCAGGATCATTCAGTCCAACCCATGCCCAACCCCTCACCCAAACCCTGGCCCCCAGTGCCACATCCAGGCTTTGGTAAACACACCCAGGGATGGGGACTCCTCCACGTCCCTGGGCAGAACATTCCAGAACTTCATCACCCTTTCTGTAAAAAACCTTTTCCCTGCTATCCAGCCTGTATTTCCCTTGGCACAGCTGGAGGCTGTGTGCCCTGGGTCTGTCAGTTCCTGGAGGAAGAGCCCAGCCCCAGCTGAGCACAGGCACCTTTCTGGAGCTGTGAGAGTGATGGGGGCACCCCTGAGTCTCCTTTTCTCCAGGCTGAGCACCCCCAGCTCCCTCAGGGGTTCCTCTCAGGGTTTGTGTTCCCAGCCCCTCTCCAGCCTCGCTGTCCCTTCTGGATGTGCTCAGTGTCCCAAGGTCCTTCCCAAACTGAGGGGCCAGAGCTGGGCACAGCACTCAGGGTGTGCCCTCACCAGTGCCAAGGACAGGGACAGGATCAGCTCCCTGCTCCTGCTGGGCACACCATTCCCTTGAGGCTCAGCCTGATGAGCAGCCTTGGGGAACACAGACAGCTGGGCTTTCAAGGATCAGTCTCAGCAAACCCCAGCTGTAGCTCACAGCTTGTCAATATTTGGGGATGGGGTCTTTCCTGGGAACTCAACTTTATCTGCTAGCCTGAGGTGCTGGGAATGGAAAAATTAACAGCTTGGTTAACCCTTTCCAGCCTGAGAAGTCACTGCAAGCATGATGTCTATCTTCTCCAGCTATTCTGAGCTAGGCTCTTGGCAGCTTTGTTAGAGTACCACAAATCTGCCTCTCTCTTCCTTCCCCAGAGCAATTGCAGTTGGTTTGTAAATTTTTTAAAATTTATTTATTTCCAACTCTCAAAGCTTTCTAAGCATTTTAAACTTGTTTGGCAGATTTATTTTTTTTTTTAAGAAAGAGGCAGCTGATGCCAGCATGCTGTTTGCAGCTCCTCTCCCCTCCCACTCTCAGCAACATCTGAGCTTGGTGGTTAATTACTGTGAGACCTCTCTGCCTGTGTCAGTGTTAGCTGGAATGATGGCTTTACACCATGCATGTCAACAAGCATCTAGATGGAAAATAAACCTACTGGTGCTCCCACTGTTGGGGAAATGAGTGTGCTGATTCAGGCATCTCAATCCACGTGGATGACAGGCACATCCTGCCCTGCACCAGAGCTCTGCTCACTGTCTGATCCTCCTGTGTGCACTGCAGGACAGATCCATTGAAAACAGGCTTTGGTAACTCAGCTCCTTGCTCTCATTTGACAGAGGTTGTTCACACATGCAAAATGGACTCTGTTGAACTTTTCCCAGGCAGGTCAAGCACGGGACCATCTCCATGTGGGAGAGGGCTAACACCCCCAGCTTCTCTTCCAGCCCGTGCCTCAGGAGGGCACTTTCACAGAATTCACAGAATGACTGGGCTGGAAGAGACCTTCACAGAATCACAGAATGACCAGGTTGGAAGAGACCTTTAAGACCATCGAGTCCAACCCATGCCCAACCCCTCACCCAAACCCTGGCACCCAGTGCCACATCCAGGCTTTGGTAAACACACCCAGGGATGGGGACTCCTCCACGTCCCTGGGCAGAACATTCCAGAACTTCATCACCCTTTCTGTAAAAAACCTTTTCCCTGCTATCCAGCCTGTATTTCCCTTGGCACAGCTGGAGGCTGTGTGCCCTGGGTCTGTCAGTCCCTGGAGGAAGAGCCCAGCCCCAGCTGAGCACAGGCACCTTTCTGGAGCTGCAGAGGTATGGGGGCACCCCTGAGTCTCCTTTTCTCCAGGCTGAGCACCCCCAGCTCCCTCAGGGGTTCCTCTCAGGGTTTGTGTTCCCAGCCCCTCTCCAGCCTCGCTGTCCCCTCTGGATGTGCTCAGTGTCCCAAGGTCCTTCCCAAGCTGAGGGACCAGAGCTGGACACAGCACTCAGGGTGTGCCCTCACCAGTGCCCAGTACAGCCATGGGCATCTCCACTCCCACACTCCCACTTGGATTTGCAGCAAGAGGAGGCAGAAGCAGGTCAGTTCCTTTGGGCACAGTGTCCTGCTGCAGACCTGTGGCAGAGTAGGGCACAGAGCTGAGCAGTGGCTCCTTTTCCTTGAAGGCACACGGCAATGCAAGGGAACAAACAAACATGTCCTTGTGACGGGAGAGGCGCGTGATGGTGACGAGTCTGCTCTGACTCACAGCCCAGGAGATGCTGTGATATTGCACCCCTGGCCTGCTCTGTCCACCTGCTCTGAGCACTGAGGCAGAGCTTTAGCATTCAAGTCCATATTTACTCCAGGACCTCATTTTCCCACCACAAGAGCAATCCCAAATCAAGGGGGGAGAGTTGACCATTGCTCACTCCAGCAGCTCATTTTCTGCTTAAGATCTTGCACACAAACTCATCCAACCCAGCTCTTTCAGAGCTTCTTCAGATGGCTTCAGGCTCTGTGTGCTTTGGTTTTATCAGGTGTTTGGCATCAGCCCCAGCTCCAGTTCCCTCCAGTGAGTACCAAAACATCCTGCTTCCAGGTGACAATTCCATGGAAAATATGCCACACTACCCAGATGGGTCTTTCCCCCCACCTTTGGTAGGACATTTAAGCAATTTTATCTTTCTTTTTTGATCCATACCAACTTTCTTCTCTTTCTGTGCTGTACCCTGTTCTATTACACGTTTTGGTACCAAGAAATGCTATATAACAAACTTGTATAGAAGCAGTATTTAAGCTGGTCCCTGATCCTCCAAGGAAAACAATTTCAACAGAAAGGAATTTAGCTTGACAAATGCTGCCCCAAGACCTGCCCTGGCCACCCTTATGCTGCACTGCACAGCTTTCATTAACTTATGAAAGAATTCCTGTAGTGTCTCATGGCTTCCTTCAGATGTTATTATGCCAGCTCCCAAGGACATAAACAATTCTCTTGATTTAAGAAAGTAGGCTGAGATGCTGCTTGGCTGTGGTTTGGGGAAGGGCAACAACATTGGAAAGCACATTTTATTCAAGAAAACAAAAATATTAGTTCCAAAGAGAAGCAGTGGTCCAATCTAAATAAACTCACTGAGCATAAACTTGGGAACCCGTGATGCAAGAGAACAGAAATGGGGTTTTCTATTACTTCAGGCATTCTTTTCATTCAGCATCTGTATCACTGCAAGTAGTTAATCACCTTCAGCTCTCCTATCCAAGCACCAGCTCAAGACAACCTTGCAGAATCTTTGTGAAACTCTTCCCTCCATCTGGGAGATGCCTTCCCCTGGTCTGAAGGTAGCACCTGGCTCCACAGTAAGAACAATTCCAGTACCCTCTTTTATCTCTTTACCTCCTGATCTTAGAGCAGAACTTTGTGGTATTTATTTGTGTTTATTTTTGTGGGTGGGTTATTTTTAAAAAAATTTTAAAAATAAACATGGGCTGCTCTAAATAGGGAAAAAGATAGAGGCAAGCATGCATATGCATGTAGGCCTAAAACTAGATGTGACATCCCCTGCTCCAGGTCAGGGCACAGCAATCTGTCACCCAGGCACTGCACACACAGCTCTGCTTAGCCAGAAATAGGTGCTGCAGGGACAGCACAGAGACTCAGGCTGTTGGGAGCATTTGAGAGGGCACATGAACTCCCAACACCAATTCCCCTTTCATCTGCTGTTGATAAAAGTAATTGCAATGGGCCACCTTAGCCTGACCCCCAGAGTGAGACAAGGCTCCCAGCCCAATAAATCTCCATGACTCAAGTTCTCAGGCCCTCTTGGAGACCTCATAGCTATTCCAGGCACAGTCCCCTTCCCACAGCTTCTTTTGGCACAGGATTTTCAGTGTTGGTGACATCCTAACAAAGGTATCTCATCAGCCCTAAGCTCAGGGTGGCTGGCTGCTCCGAACTTCCCTTTCAACACAGTGGCTTTAAAGAAGCTTTGATAATGTCTTTCTTCTCCCACTTGTGCTTTTGCCCAGTTCACATCACTCCCTCACTTTCAGCTTCTCAATCCACACCCACCATTTAGTTTGCCTTAAGCACAGCCCCTGCTCATCTAGTCTCTCTCAGTGCTGCTCCTCACCATTTACTTCATCCCGGATGGAGTCCTTGGGCTCAGCTCAGGTGAGAAAAGGTGTGGCTGACTATCCCAGGTGAAGTCAATCCCTCATCCCCCTCTATTTACTTGCCAGCCTGCCCCAGTGCCCCCCAAGAGGAGCCCTGGGGATATAACTACAGGAATCTGGCTCAGGAGATCCCATCACCAGCTCCCAGGCACAGAAATCCCCAGGGGTGTTAAACTCTCATTACCTGGTCCCTGTCAGGTCTGGAGCCCACCCAGAGCTCACAGTATTGGGGCTTACATTTCCTAATCTGCCACTGTTTGGCAAATGTCTGCCTTGCCCACATCATCTGATGTGTTAACAAAATCAGCTGTGTCCATCTCCATTCCTATCCTGTTCCTTTTTACACAGCTTTCTGACATGACAAGAGTTCTCCAGAGGAGGTGTGTGGCTCTTTTTCTCTCTGCTCAGCAGCTGCAGGAGACAGGCTGCCAAACAGAATCAGAGAGTTGTTTCAGTAAATACAACACAGCACTCTTGGAATTGTTTGCTGGGTTGTGATACCATCAGGTTAAAATGGCATGGTTAAAAAAAAAATATTGATCAGCATCAGAAGTGAGTTTCCAGTCTGCTGAGGTGCACAAAGGAGACACCCAATTAAAGAGAGATGGTCTCTAAGGACTGGAGGTGGACAGTAGCTGCTATCGTTCTGGCAGCTTCCTATGATCTTCTCTTCAGAAATGAGTGTGTGGAGGCAGAGAAAAACATGAAAGGGAGGCCTTGAGATGAGAAAGCCCCAAATGATCAAAAATTCCCATGGATTGCGAGCAGTACTCCAAAACCAAAGGCATTCCTCTGTGTCACTGTCGCCCTGGAGTGGATTTCAAAACCTTCTCTAAGCATTCACCTGGGATGTGGGGACACACATCAGGAAGCAGAGAGAAACTTTTCAGGCCTTGGGGAAGGCTGAAATTCTGAATGACTCTGACTTTTTCTGAATTGGTGCATTTCTCTATAACCAGATCCACTGGGGACGTGTGGCACTGGGTACCTTTGAAGCAAGGGCTCAAGAGGCCTCTCAGTTCTGTCAACACTCCTCACAGCCTGCAGCAGCTGCTGCTTTTGTGCCATGGTCCTTCACTAGGAGTGCCTTAACACCCTCCAGGTTCTGCCTGTGGTGCTCCTGCTTGTGTCCCCTTCCCACCCACACAGAAGGACACACATCAAGGGAGGACAGAGCTCTTCACCCAGCACTGGTCTGAGTGAGAGGAAATGAATCACACACTTCACCCACATCAGGCACATCCAGCAAGGGTCAGATATGCCAACTGCAACCTGCCAGGAGGCTCTGCTGAGAAATGTCCTAATGGGAGAACAATCAGGGGAGATAAAGCACTTAGGGAAGGAGAGAAGAGATCAGAGTCTCCTGAAAAGAGCACAGAACAAACAACCGTGATGGGAAGGGAAAAACAGAGTTGCTGCTCACCATTCCCTGATGAATTCATCACAGTCTGAAAGTCAATTTTGCCCGAAGGAGAAAACAGAATGAAGAGAGACACCAAGACAGCAGAGACAGACACTGAGAGAAAAATCATCTCCTGTTTGTGAAGATCACAGGAAAAAAACAAACCAGCCCCCAGCATATTCCAGGCACCTTCCCTGGAGCCAGGACCACGGGCAGACAATCACTGTCTGTCTGTCTGTCTGTGGCAGCAGCTCCTGAAGGGAATCCCAGGGAACAAGGAGGAATCCAAGCTGCAGGTGCTGCAGAGCAGAGGGTGAAGGTCCACAGCAACACCAGCAGGTTGAAAAGGAGCTGCTCCAGCATGAGGGAGACAGATGTGTCTGTACACGTAGGGACAGCTTAGTCATTTTAGATAAACTTTGTCTGGAGGGAAGGATATACTGATAAAGCAGTGTTTCACACAGTGCAAGAAATACACAGAGTTTGGATACAAACTTCAAACTGAACAGCAGAAAAATGAAGTAGTCTTCTAAGACAAACAGAAGGGGTAAATGATGGTATCAACAGCAGACCTGGAGGAAGATAAGAAGGAGAGCTTGCAGGTTTAAAGGAAAAAAATCTAAATGTAAGTTCTTGCTCTGTCTCAGGTGTTTATATGGAGCAACTCATCTGGGTTTTCTCTTCCTCCAGCTATAGAATGAGGCAAGTGTCTTGGCCCCAGGGCAGTAAGTGGACAAAGGGGAATATGAAGAGAGGTGAAATTCAGAGAGTGAGTTGGGCCAGGTATTTTAGCACACCACCATCATTCTGAGAGAAAGCAGGAACAAGTCAATATGGGAATGGTGGCTCTGCAACCACAACTGGAGGACAGAATGTGTGAACAAGGTGAGATGAGAACCTGCAGTTTATTGGGATGCTGCTGCAAACAAGCCTCTATCTCAGTTCCACATCTGCAGTACCCTCCACTTAACTGCAATACATTTAATCAAGCTGCTTCTTATGGGAACCAAATAAAGCTTGATGATGCTTAATGGCTGGGGCTTAATGCCTGGCTTGTTTAACTGGGCTCATAATTTTGATTAATTAAGATGCTTGCAGGTGTTGGAGAGGCACTTCCACATCCGTGTTGATGTTCAGAGGCAAAGGGGGTTCCCCTCCTGGAGGATTTCTGCCAGTGCTACTTCAGCAAAGCAAAGCTGCCCTCAAAACTGTGCAAAAAACTCAACCCTTGTAGTTGGCAGTAGCCTCCAGACTTCTGGGAATTTTGACAACTTGTGAATCATTTGGGGAGGAGATATGGAAAAAATCCAAACCCCAAACCTTAAACTTTTGCCTAGGGCAACCTCTGTGTCCTAGATAGGAAGAAGGTGAGGATGTGAGAGGCTCTCCAGGTGATGATGGTGCTTTCAGGCAGTGGATCCAACCAGCCCAGCCAACTGCCCACCCCCAGAGCATTGTCCCTGCTCCAGTGAAAAGGGCAGCAGAGCTCATCCTGAGTGGAACACACAAAGCCTGGTTGCTTAGGAGTTTATCCCCTGTGTTCCTCTATCCTCCCTCTGTGATTTCAGCCTCCCCCTGCCAGGATATCACCCTTTTCCTGCCAGCTCCCCCTCAGGGGTGACCTACAGGAGCCTGGAGGGGGATGCACAGAGAGAGTGCCCAGCAGGTACAAGAAATCACATTACAACCTCCCTCCTAGGCAGTACAAATTTGTATTTCCCTTTTCTTTTTCTCACAGAACATACCTCTCAGGTTTTTGTCTCCTGAATGCTGATAAAATTCCCTCAGGTTAAAAAATATTTGGAGATAAATTATGATATGGATACCAGTGTGGCATATGCTCATTTCCATAAGAAACTAACACTGGAGGGAGGCACAATGAGCCAGACTCATCACTGTTTTCAGTATCAGACACTGACATTAAATTAAGCAGAGCCTGATGATTTAAGGCTTAGTAAATTACTACTGCCAATTATAAAGGCAACATAACCTTGTGGATAGAGCACTGGAGTAGGGCTCAGAAGAGTTGTACCCTGCCATGGATATACTGAATTACTTTGGACAAATGTTACCTTCACATGCATATAAATACTGGTCAATTTCCACTTTTCTTGGAACGTGTATAAGGAATGAAAAAATTAGGCAACATATTGTCTAGGGACCACAAAGACGTCCTTTTTTCCAAGAAACAGCTTGTTTGGCAAGCACAGGAGGGAAAAACTGAGTCAGGAGGAATGATGTCAGCCTTTTCTCATACATCTACATTGTCCTGCTCAACCACAGCTTTGGAATAAGAGACATTCAGCTCTAATTTATGGAAGCTAAAGCAGAGACCAATTGGAGTAGCCCCTGAGTGTTATCAGCATATTTCATAGCTTGTGATGAATCATAAATGAAGTATCTGCTTTCCAGTGCATTAAGGCTAAAGCAGAAGTTGATTAGGATTATTCTGACCCAAGCAATGGTTCACTTTTCAGAGAAGGGGTTGAGATGCCCAGACATCAATGCAGTGTATTACTAATATACAGGGACTGCACCTTTAAACTCACTGTCAGTGCCTGCAGTCCATCATGGAGTATCCATCCTCTCATTACAGCCTGCCACAAGTGTAGCTGCATGGGTGCTGTCTGCAGCCTAGCTGGTCAATTGTTTTCCTCTACTTCCACCCCCAGAAGACTGCAGGACTCAAAGCCATTTTGCTCTGAAAGTACTCACAGGCTTTTGGTTGAGTGTGCCATTAACATGCCAGAGCCTGCTTGTCCTCTCCACTTTGATCATTGAGCAAGTACCTTTGCTTCCTGCAGGACTAGCAATGTTAAATTAATATATTTGCCCAGCAGCTACTGAGAGAAACCCCCTGGTTAGCCAACTCTGTATCTCCAGATTGGACCTGAAGGCCAAAAAACAGATTTTGCAGCATTTCAGCCCCTTGAGAGAAGCTTTGTTATGCAAAATTCCTCTTATCTCAACTTTTATGAGGTCTCTCATAACTCAAAGATAACTGGAACTGTTCCTTAGAACCTATTATTTTATTAATCAAGAAAGATCAGAAAAATAGGTGGAGGGACAGCAGATGACAACACTGAACCATAAATTGTCAAAAAACTGTTCAAAAGAGCTGAGATGTTCAGCAACCCAACTATAGCTGGTTAACTTGTTCTTCCAGTGCAAAGGAGCCTCAGATGTGGATATGGATCCCTGCAGAATGATCTTCTCACCAAGAAATAGGCAAGAGAAGATTCTGAACTTGCCCCAGCCCCAGCACTGGAGACCAAGCAAGGACATTAGCACTTGCAAGGCTTGGGATGGTACCAAAGCAGCAGGCATTGTCCAGAGCCTCACTGTGCTACCTTTCAGCCATGACCACACAAAAGGCTTTCTGTGGCTTTTGAACTGAAATCTCCCACTTTCTGATTCACAGGGTCTGTTCCAGACTGAAGGAAGCAGAAAGTTAACCAGAGGGCTGTTAGAAGCTGTGGGTGCTGTGCTCCTCCTGACTCATTTCTCCAGGGACATTCCCCTGGACTGTGCAAGGGAAGCCTTCTACTATTTCAGAACAAGTTGGGTTTCCAAAAGACTTTAAACTAGAACATCAGTTTTTGCAAGCTTTCTCTATCTTTCTACCCATCAGAAAAATTTATGAAATCCAACTTCCTTGATACTCTCAAGGTGACTTCCAGGATCTCCTCTTCAGAGAGAAAACGAGCTCTCCCCTCCTTGCTATTCACAGGGTAGGGGAGGTGCAGCAGCAGCTTGCTGTAAAAGAGGACACAGGGGATGTCAGTGTCTCAGACCAGGGGAGCAGCTGAGGTGTCATTGCCAGTCACCCCTGCAATTCCTCAGTCAGTGTGCCAGGGAATGTTATCCCAATAGATCTCCTTATCTTGATGGGTTGTGGGGTTCCTGCAACACCTCAGGCACAGCAAAACTGGACATTGATAGAACTATTGAAATATTTCTATCACTTAAAAGCAGCTTGGCTTAGGAGCAGCCCCAGAACTGCAGAGCTGGAAGCAGTTGCTTTCTACCCATCTGTGGGAGAACAAAGTTTTTCAGCATGTAGAACTTGACATCTTGATTGTTTCCTCCATACTGAGAAGACTTGCACTTGTATTTGTGAAAGCAGCACTGGTTCAGGCTGTACCCAAGCAACCATCAGATTTATGGTGAACTTTTTATTTGCTAGGCTTGTGACTAGAGACAGCTGGGTACTGAGAAGATAATGGCAGATCTGAGTCACCAAAAGGTAGAATTGCAAAAGAAAAAGGATGCTGGGGTTTTCTACATCTGCAGCATTGCATTAAGCTACTTCTTTTACTGCCCATAGGTTCAGCAAGTCATTAGCTGAACAATTATTCTTCCCAATTTTCCAGTTTCAAAACTAACATTCCCAAACCTCCTTCCACTCCTGTTGCATCCTTGGGTTAAAACCAAGCACAGGGTAACTGATTTTGCCTGGTTTTTGGCAGAGAAAAATGGCTTTTCTATAGTTAGTCTGCTGGGGACTTATTTAGGCCTTAATCCATGGCCTGCACCTGGAATTTATCTGCAGAAAGCTATTCTCATATAGATCTTCCCACACCCCATTCAGTGCAGCAAGTCAGCCCAGAGAGGATTAAGGTTTCTTATAAAAGCAGTCTTTGTGAAGAAGGACTTTGAGCAAAACAGACATGGGAATTATCTGGAAATCTCAGGCAGGGCAATTGCACACTGAGGGAAAGAGGGAGGAAGACTGAGAAATCCAGGAGTGTATCAGATAGCTGATTATTTTTGTAGGCTTGAAATAGCCTTATTTAAAAAAAATCAAAGGAAATCTCTTTAGAAAAACCTTGTAACATTTCCATCTCTGCATTTGTGCTTGGATATGTCCATAATTTGACTTTCAGCTACTGAAAATTTATCTGCACTTTGTTTACCACTTTCATTCATACGTATTTGTACAAATTAGTGCTTAGGAATACTAGACTAAGTCTTTCAAAACCTTGGGCAGCTTTTTGCCAGATGTTTTGAGCCCCTGATACTTGGTGTTTAAGTAGCCAAAATCTGTCCCAAAGCTTTTTACTGGACAGTATCACAGATTCAAAGCCAGCAGATTGTGCACCTATGGATGGACAATGGGTGGTTTTTCTGTATTTATTTTTCACAAGCAATTATTAATAGTACAATCTTTAGCTTTGCTTTCCACCCAGACTGCAGTTAAAAGCTTGGCTAAACCGCATTTCAAACAGGATATTAACTGTACTTCTATCAATTGTGCTGCACTTACTTTTTGGGAGTTCGAAGGTCAAGAACCTTGTCCTGGATGTCTAAGGTGATGTCTGAGTACTTTGTCTCTGGCAGCTTGATTTTAATCTGAAATGATGGGCAGAGGTAAAGCTGTGATTACATATGTTGCCCTAAAAGCCATAAAAGAGCTCATTTTCATGAATATTTCAATGCTAGTATCAAAGAGCAACGTTTTGAGTAGGTAATTTGTATCAGAGAAAATCCGACAGTGATAATGACTGCTTTCAATAGCTTAGTGATGTGTATTGATATCCTATTCTCTTCCAGTTCCTGAGCTGCTAATGTGCTTGACAGGTGTTCAACACCCAGAAAAGCCTCAGGCTTTGTGCATTGCAGGGACAGTTTGCTTCTGCTAGAAAGATAACACAGCAGTTCTACCTGTCCTGGAGCTCAGAAACCAGAGAGGTCTTTGATTATGTAATGATGAGGCAGGATCTGATGGCTGGAACTTTAAAGGCTGTCAGCATTGTAGCATTTTGCTAGCCCACACACCTTGTAAAAAATGCAGGAAGATGAAAAATAATCTCCTTCCCAGCCCCTCTCCTCTCCAAACTGTGTCCAAGATGAAACTTCATCTTAGAGCTACATTTATTCCCTTTAAGTTTATATGGGGCATATCATTTGCAGAGATTGCCTTGAGCACGCTTGGTCCTTGAGGGGATACACAAGTTCCTCGGGTTAGCAAGTGTAAATGTCATCTAGAAATGCTTGGAGAACCACGAGAAAATGCTGCAGGAGGTCAGAGGCAGCAGTGGAGCTTGGTGTTTGCATTCTGCCCCTCAGAAAGATGGGGAGGTGGAAAAGGCAGAGAAAGGACACAGAGAAGGGACGGGAGCTCCAGGCTCAGCTCACCACGATCTCTTCACAGCAGGCAGTGGAGGGGTCTTTGCCAGTCATCCCAAAGAAGACATCCTCTGTTCCCACGTGCTGCTTGAATGAAATCTCATACCTGCCAAAGAGAAGCCATTGCCTGAGAATACTGGAGCAGGAGGCTGAAGGAGACTGTAATTCTCAGAGGGCTGTAAATCCCCCTCACACTGTCTCTCCTCCTTTGCAGCCTCCCTTCAAGGCTCCAATCCATCAGCACTGGGTTTCTGTTCAGAGCCATGACTGGGACAGCTGGAAGACAGGTGAAAATCATTTACTCCACCTCCCAAAGCACTCCCTGTGCTGCCTCTGCTCCCCTAACCAGCCTTGGAAGGACCAAGAAATGCTTCCTAATGCTGATCAGCAGTCAAACACCACAAACCCCTGGGGAATGGATTTGAAAAGGGGGATACCACAATTTACATGTGTTCTGTTCTGTCCTTTAGCACATTCTTGCAGCCTGAGCATAGCACTCTTAAGCCAGACTGTAGTTTTGCATTCAGCCAACATTTATTTTCTTCTCCTTCACATCTAAAAAATGTAGGATCACGTATTCCCTTGCTCTTGGTAATTAATGAATGAGGAAAGGAAAACTGAATTTGTATTTATAACACATGCTACTCCTACTAAGTTCAGCAAAATTACTGGGGTGGATCACTTGTCTGAGCTGTTAGAAAGTCTTTCACATCTCCAGTGTGCATCTGCATATGTAATAATTCCTAAGTCAATGACAAATGTGTCTAATAGCTCTGGATGCACCTCTGTAGCCATCCGTTTTCCTTTCAGCACATTTTCTTTGCTTCATCTGATGAACTATTGTAAAGACTTATATTCTCTCTCTTCATCTGTGCAACATGGGTCAGAAGTGCTTGAGGCTGGAGAAGCACTGCAGAGGGGAAGGGTCAAAGAACAGCACAAGAAAATCTTCTTTGTGCCCACAATACAGACAGTGTGTTCTGCACCTGACAGGTGACCACTCCAGGGACAACTGTGCGTGAGGGTGAATTACAAATCATTTTCAGAAAGGCTGAGTACCTGCTCAGGTGGGTCTCAGCTCCTGTGTTTAGCTGGGAAGTTGAAAACCCCATTTTCAGGAAGGTGGGTCTCAGCTCCTGTGTTTAACTGGGAAATTGGACTCCTCATGTCCTGACTTACATGCAGGAAAAGGTGAAGATTCTGGTGCACAATGTGCAGCTTCACGGGCTCCAGCCCATGTGCTCCAGCATTTAACACTTCAGGACATTGAGACAATGATTGGAAATGCAAAAGTTGCTTTATGGACTGATCCTCAGGGCTTTCTGACCTCTACAAACTCCAACTCACATTCCTCATTTCAAGAATATTTTTTGCTACTGTTTTTCTATGAGCAAGGGAAAAGGCTCTGGTTCCAAGTTGTGCTTTGACAGACTAAGATTGAATGACAAGATTTAAGAGCTCAAAATTGCCTGCACTCAGCTTTTCTTCTGCAGAACTATTTGTCTCTAAAGAGCTTAAATCTTTGAAATGCAAATATACATTGGAGTACTTTATGAATTTATGAGTATGGAAAAATGGATGCATCTCAGTTGCAGCAGGAAAAAGCAGGTATTTCACACAAATGGCATATTTTAAAATTAATAAATCATTTTTCTGACCTACTTCCCCTCCCAATCCCACTTTATACAAGTAACTGACACTGCACTAAACTTATGTTGGAAAAACCAACACTGAGTTTCTGTTCTGAGATCTGAAGATTTCAAAAGAGGGGTTAAAACCATTCTTCACATATTGCTTTAGATGCAGCACTGATATCTTTCCTTTCTTTTTGCACAACACAATCTTTTCAGCTGGCTGTAGATGCAGTTTAACTCTCATTTCCATTAATGCTATGTAAAGCCCACACAGGCAGTCTCAGCTCTCTTACTCTGGCTTTTCTCTAGGGTCCCATGTATCATCAAATTCAGATCCTTCTGGGACCTCCTCTGTATTCCAAATGGATTTCTTGTTTTCAGATTTCACTTGAAAAGTACCTGTAAGTGAGGAGAAAAATCTCAGTGACACATTTATGAAATGTCTCTGTTCCTCAAGGTTTGCTGAAAGCTTAGAATATTTTTCAAGAATGAAAAAAAAAAAAAAGAAAAAAAAAGAAAACCCTTTTGTAAAGCTTAGAAAAGTATTTCTAGGCTTTAGAAAAATCTTTGCATTAAAAGCATTCTAGGTAATGATTACAGTCTTCTTCACCTTACTCTCTTATGAATGAGGATTTGCAGAGGGAGGATGTTTTCCTTTCACTTAAACCTTCTTTACCCAACCTTTATTTCCTGGAAATCCTCCTTTCTGGCATATAATATCTAGCTCTTCAAAATCAGTAAAGTGTAGAGGGATGAAATACTAATCTTCCACAAGCCCCCTGACATGAGCTTTTCAGTGAGCAGAGTCATTCACAAGAGGATCACCTCCTCACACAGAAATCCAGTTCTTCCCATTAATTACTGGGCACAGTCCAGACAAAGTGCTGAAGACACATGGAAGTTTTGGGGCAGAATAGTATGGTTTATGTCTGTGCTGCATGGAAAAACATTCTTTTAGTAAGCTGATAAATGTGAAACTTGAGGATTTTAGAGTAGAATCTCTGGTTATTGTTGGATAGCAATAAAAGCAAAAATAATCTTTTTATTAGCCACAGTTCCTTTCCTGCAAAACTCACCCTGGCTCTTGTTGGCATTTCTTATGGCTTTTAATGAAATTGCTCAATAATGTGATAGCCTCAGCTCCAAAAAACTTAACACTAACTTTGCCAAGGCTTTAGCAAAACTGCCTTCCTGTCTTTCCTGAGTACTTATATAGAGCTTTTGTTGCTCAGTTATGTTCCCTGCAGCCCCTGACCAGGCTGTGCACTGGAAGCTGCTCTGGCATTACCCTTTCTGCTCCTCTTTGCATGTTTTAGAGTTCAGCTTTCAGGAAAGGAGTAATTTTACAGTGTAATGTTAAGGAATGTCATGCTATGCCCATGTCAAACATCACTGACCCCTCTTTAATTGCAGTGCTATCAGCTGTTACAGCCTGCTGTAACTGAATTGTAAATTCAGCAGAATTCAAAATTAAATTTTAAATTAAAATTTTAAAAAAGCTGAACTGTAAATGAGACTGAGTGCCAAACCACACAAATGCTCCTCCTTACTGGTGGTCTCCTTCTTGACTGGTCCAACACTCCCAGGAGTCATGGCACCAACAGAACAGCGTGGCTGCAAAGAAAGGCAAGAGCATCTTAAATCAATTTTTATAGAGCCAAGCTTGGTTACAGCCATGATGTCAGTAAATACAACACATCTTCTAAGGTCAAACAAGTCCCTGATGGAATTGAAAAAACATTATCCCACAGTTTCATGAGTGAACCACTCAAAATTCTCTTTTCTTCCCTCTCACACAGCAGAAAGTGACCTTGACACTGGGTTGGAGCAGGACTCCCAGAAGCCCAGTCATACAGACAGATGTGCTTTGTGAGTTTTGGTTTCCATGGCATTTTGGCAAAATTTCCATGCTTTGCCTGCCATGAAAATATTACAGGAAGCCAAGGGTGCTACATGAAAGCCCCATCACAGCATTTAGATTCCTTTTTACTGTAGAGATCATGAGGCAAGAACATTTTCCTCTAATTATGAATCAATTTAGTGCTAATAGGCCAATGTGAGGCATTTCTCTATATATGAAGATTCCTTGGTTCAATAAAAGTGCCTCATATGCACAGAGCATTAAATTAAATCAAAATAAAGATTTCAATTTACCCAGATTGACTCAGACTTAATTGACATCTCTTGTGGCAACTTTCCATTTCTGTCTCTGAAGTGTCATTCATTTCATTAATAAGATGTAAACAAATTCTTTTTAAAATCAGGATGTTTACTGCAGAGATGTACAGCAATAATGCAGGGTTTAAAAGGCAGGCACTAAACAGCTGGAGGACAGTTGGCGTGTGAAGGACCACATCTGTAACCCACTGAAAGAAAACATCAAGGGATATGCACCCCTTTTATCCCAAATATCACCTGCATTGCCACTACTGGGGCTGGTCAGCTCTTTGTGGAGGAATGATTTGGAGGAACACTCAAGCATTTGCCATTCTTGTTTTGTTTTTCTTTTTTTGTTATCTGTTTTTTGTTTCTTTGGGGTTTTTTGTTTGTTTTTTGGGGGTTTGTGGGTTTTTTGTTTATTTGTTTGTTTTTGGGTTTCTTTTAGTTTTGTTTTTTGTGGGTTTTTTTTTTTTTTGGGTTTGTTTGTTTGTTTTTTTTTTTGTGTTATCCTTATCATAATATGATCTGCTCAAAATTTTGAGAGACTTGGCAAAGTTTTGAGCCTTCACAGAGGCCTCCTACATTGCTGGCACCTTTGAGGCTCCTGGGAATATTTCTTCCCAGCACACAGGCAGGCCTGGATAAAAGCAGGTGTTGCATGTTGCAGGAATAATGCATGTTCTCCAAACGCTGTGATTTTCATCTGCTCCTGAGAGGAATTGATACAGAAGAACAAATTCAGATGTTTCTCTCATTATTCATTCAGATTATGCACCTTAGAATGACTGTTCACCTTTCTCTATTTACAACCACCAAATACCTGTTGTACTTCAGTGATCAGTTATCTCTGCAGCTCTTCAATGCCTGACATATGCAATTAACACACTCAGTTGCCTCTGGATATTTTGGTCCTTACTCAGAAGCTGAGCAGCAAATTTTTCCTCTCATATCTGGTTGTAACTGCCTTCATCCCCAGCAGAGTTCAGGGAAAAGTAGGGGGAAGCCTGAAGTATCTAAAGCTCTTTCAAGTCCATGTTCTCTTTTCCTTCAGGCTGAAAAACTAAACCCCCCCTCATATGTTGTGCTCACAATGTCTCCTTGTTTTCCTGGGGCATTTTGCTCATTCTCAAGAGCTTGTTACTCTGAAAGGATCCTTGAGCTCTTTCAGTCAGACCAAAACATTCTGAGGTTTTCTGTCACAGACACATTTTATGAAAAATCCTTTCCTTAGGATTATTTCTCCTGAGAAGCTGAGAGGCCTCAGAAACGAAATGTGAACAATAATTATCTGCTGCTGTGGAATGCAACAGGTGCATCTTGGATTGGTCTCATCTGGTTGTTTTTAATTAATGGCCAATCACAGTCCAGCTGTCTGGGACTCTCTGGTCAGTCACAAGATTTTATTATCATTCCATTCCATTCCTTTCCTTGCTAGCCTTCTGATGAAATCCTTTCTTCTATTATTTTATTATAGTTTAATATAATAGATATAATAAAATAACAAATCAGCCTTCTGAAACACGGAGTCAAGATTCTCATCTCTTCCCTCGTCCTGGGACCCCTGTGAACACCACCACAGTTTTCATTCTGCTTTTACTCACTCTGAAGAAAAAGAGATTTTCTTCTCCTTGATTAACAACATAAGGCTATGGTACAATATGTAAAAGAAGCAGAAACTCTCATGAAAGGCTCACCACATCATCATCCTCCTCCTCCTCCTCTGGAGCATCACGCAGCAGTCTGGCAAGGCTCTGCAGAGAAGAGCCTGAGAACATGCTGTCCAAATCCATACCCACTGCTCACCTGGGCAGGAAAAACAAGTGGCAGATGAAGCAGGAACCAACTGTGCTTGGAACAGCCTGTAAAGCTCAATTTTCCTGCTGTGTGTTTGGGAAGGAAAAGTTTAGCCAAGTTCCTGTGTGAGTGATGACAAAACATGTAAAATGGAACATAAAATCAAAGAATATGCTGAGTGGGATGGGACCCATCAGGATTGGTGAGTCCAGCTCCTGGCCCTGTGCAGGACAGCCTGAGCCCCACCACGTGCCTGGGTGTCACCACATTTATCTTAAAAGAGAAAAGCCAGGCACAATTCTTCCCAAGAACATTTCTGTGTTTCACATGGTCTGAACCTCAGAGAAAGAAAAAACAACTTTTATCTCATTTGCTGTGCTTTTGTTTGTGCCAAAGTAGAATGCAATATGGAGATCACCCAGAGTGATGGGGTTTTGTTTCCTTGGCCTGTCAGGGCCAGGTGTGTGTGTGTGTGTGTGTGTGTCAGGACTGTTGGGTGACAGTCATGAGATTCTGTGCAGTGTGTGCAGGGTTGAGTGCTTGGCAGATCCAGTTTAAGAGTTATAGAATAATATATAGTATAATAAAGTAATTAATTAGCCCTCTGATAAGATGCGGTCAGATGCATCATTCTCTCCCCTCGTCGGGGGCAAAAATAATACTACACCTGGGAGTGCTGTCCAAATGCTCCTTACGCTCCGGCAGCCTGGGGGCTGTGACCACTCCCTGGGATCCTGTTCCCGTGCCCGACCACCTCTGGGGGAAGAACTATTCCAGATACCCAACCTAACCCTCCCCTGTGGGAGCTCCAGCTGTTCCCTCGGATCTCGGTGTCCTCTGTCCCGCACGCCGTGTCCCGCACCCCGGCCCGGTGTCTCCTATCCCGCACCCCAGCCCGCTGTCCCCTGCCCCGGAGCCCGGTCCGGTGTCCCCTGTCCCTCTCTCCGCTCTGTCTCTCCCCTGTCCCTCACTCCGCTCTGTCTCTTCCCTGTCCCGCTGTCCCCTGTCCCTCTCTCCGCTCTGTCTCTCCCCTGTCCCTCACTCCGCTCTGTCTCTCCCTGTCCCGCACTCCGGTCCCGCAGCCGCGTCCCCCGTCCCCACAGCAACGCCGACACGCCCCGCCCCTCACGCCCCAACAGCAAATCAGAACCCACATCCCGCGAGTGGCGGCCATCTCGACCAATGGCCGTGGAGGGCGGGAAGGTGCGGGGGCGGGCCAGGGCGGGGCGCGGTGACGCCATCGCGGCGCGCGCGGTCGCGGAGCCGCCGGGCGCAGCCGGAGCTCGGCCCGCGCCGCCGCCGCCGCCGCCGCGCCATGAGCCAGTTCAGCTTCGGGGCGGCCGCTCCCGGCGGCGCCTTCGGCCTGGGCGCGCCCCGAGCCGCCGCCACCACGGCCACCAGCGGCTTCTCCTTCTCCGCGCCGGCGCCCGCCACCGCCTCCACCGGCTTCAGCTTCGGCAGCGCGGCGCCGGCGGCGGGCGGCGGCCAGCCCGCCGGGCTCTTCTCCTTCAGCAGGCCGGGCCCGGCCGCGCAGCCCTCCGGCTTCAGCTTCGGCTCGGCCAGCGCGGCCCCCGCCGCCCCGGCAGCCGCCGCCTTCCCGCTGGGGTGAGAGCCGGAGCCGGCCGGGGACGGAGGGACAGAGGGAGGGACAGAGGGACGGACGGAGAGAAGGAGCGGGGTCCTGTGGGTGCTGGGCGAGAGCTCTGCGGGGAAAGCTGCTCGGGCCGAGCCTTGGCCCTTGTGCCGGCTCTTACCAGCGCCCCGCAGGGCTCGGCGAGTCCCGGCCCCGGCCGCTGTTGGCACGGGGAGCCCCTGCACGCTGGGGAAGATGTTCCGCGATTGCGGCCGGAACGGGGCTGGAGACGCGTGCACGCAGAAAGGCTGAAGCTCAGCTGCCGAATATCAAACGTCTCGCTCTGACCCGGATCCGGGGTGCTCTGAATGTTTTCCCGGCAGTTTAGGAGGCATTTGCCGTTCAGGAAAGGCTGCGAGCTCTGGAGCGGTTCTGCAGAACTGCTGCTGGCAAAGCTTGCCAGATGGGAGCTGTGGGAAGGGAGCTCAATGGGGACGAGCAGACAAAACCAGCCTTGCGTAGAGGCAGTGGAAACGGTGAGCAGAGAGAAGGAGCAGCTTCAGTGTGCTGCCATAAACTGCCCTGTGGTACCTGGGTGGGTGGAGGTAATGAAGGGACAGGCAGTGGGAAGTGCCCTAAGGGGGATGGCAAGAGACAGCAGCTGGATGGAGTCAGAATTGGGACACAGCCTGGCCAGGTGTGCATCTCTTTGAAAGGAGGTTTGTGCTGTCAGCAAATGGTCAGGGAGAAAGCCAGCTGTGGACTTGGGTGGATGTGTGTCTCAAGCAGAATGGCTTCCTTTCTTTTCCTCCCCAGGACAAACACCCCAAAAGTGACCTTTGGAGCCAGCACTGCCACTCCAGCTGCTGGAATCACGGGGGGCTTCTCTTTTGGTGCCCCTGCGGCAACCAGCACCCCCTCGAGTCAGGCAGCAGCCCCGTCTGGCTTTGCCTTTGGCTCTGCTGGCACCAGCAGCAGCAGCAGCACGGCTCCCTCTGGGACAACAGGAGGCTTCACCTTCTCCAGTGGCACCACGAGCCAGGCGGGCACGGCCGGGTTCAGCATCGGCACCGCGGCTGCGCCCGTGACGTCGGCAGGGCTGAGCTTTGGCACGGCCCCTGCGGCTGCTGCCAGCACCAGCACGGCCACCCTGGCAGCTGCCAACCCAGTAGCAACGCCCTTCAGCCTCGGGGGGCAGCCTGCAGGTGGGTGAGCAGCCTGGGGGTTGTGGTGAGTCAAACTGGGGCACAGACACACGGTTTGGGGTCGCTGGGATGGGGCTGTGCTGCAGGCACACAGTTTGGGGTCCCTGGGATGGGGCTGTGCTGCAGGCACAGTTTGGGGTCACTGGGATGGGGCTGTGCTGCAGGCACTGTTTGGGGTCGCTGGGATGGGGCTGTGCTGCAGGCACACAGTTTGGGGTCCCTGGGATGGGGCTGTGCTGCAGGCACAGTTTGGGGTCCCTGGGGTAGGGCTGGCCCAGCCTCATCCCCAGTGGGCACAGCTGTGAGCAGCAGGTGAGCAGCACTGACAGCAATGAGCCATGGAGTGCCCAGGTGTGCTGAGCAACCACCAAAGGGAACAGAGGGCTCACAGGTGCAGTGCATCAACATGAGGGGTGTAAAAGGCTGGGCTAAAGAACAAGAAGGGCAGATGCTTACAGCCTGCTGGTGTGGTTTGGTGTCACTCTGTGTGGGTTGAAGCCCTCTGAAATTGTGTGGTGACACTCTGTGTAATGTGGCCTTCTCACTTGTGCCCTGAGCTGTGACACAGCCTTGGAGGCAGCTGGAGGCTGGGAGCCTTTGGCACGGGGGTATCTGAGGGTTGCAGATTCTGCAGCCTCTGGCTTGTGCTGGGGCAGAGTGGAGTGAGGGGCTGAGCCAGAGGTGTTTCTGACAGGCCTGTCCAGGGGCTGCAGTGCTGGGGAGCAATTGCTCTTTAGCCTCTAGGAAGGGAATCCATCTTTTCCTTTTGCTCCTGGTTCCAGGTCTGACCTTTGGGGCTCAGCCTTCGACAGCAGCCACCAGTACAAGCACAGCAACACTGACCACAAGCACCAGCCAGGCACCCACCCTGACCTTTGGAACCAAGCTGGGAGGTAGGAAGCTGTTCTAGAAAACAATTCCTGAAGGCTTTGGGGAATCTGCTCTCCTCCTGGCTATAGTTGTCTGTTGGAAGTAGACAAATATCTTATACTGGGGTGTGGGAAGGGGTCACAAGTGTTTGTTTCTGTGGGTTTCCCTGGCAGGGGGGATCTATGACAGCTCCTAGAGCCATTGCACAGTGTGTCCTGTGGTTCTGATAGTGTCCCACATGCCACATTCTGTTCTGTGCTTGTTTGGAGAGCACAGGGGAAGGGAGGCACAATCTTAAAGGGGCAGATGCTGAAACAGAGGGAGTGGAGGGAGAAGAAGAGGAAAAGGAGGTTTCACATGCTGACATGCCTAAGAACCAGGTGTGGCTGGGCAGGTGGTGTCACCCTCCCAGCAGGTTGTTGTGCAGGGGGTGGGTGGGTGCTCAGTGTGCTCTGCTTGTACAGCTGGAGCTGTTTGTCCCTGCAGTCACATCCACAGCTGCCAGCACAGCCTCCACCACCAGCACCACCTCAGTGCTGGGCTCCACGGGGCCCTCCTTGTTTGCATCTGTGGCAACTTCTTCAGCCCCAGCCTCCTCCAGCACCACAGGCCTCTCACGTGAGTCTCTGCAGGCAGGGTTGGCCCTGGGCCAGTCAAGGGGCAGCCAGGCTGCTGCTGCTCCCTGGGGCTGCTGCTGCAGTGGCAGGGGAGCAGGCTGGGCACAGCTTCTCCAAGGGCCCTGCATTCCATGGCTCCTGCAACCTGGTAATGGTGTCTTCTCTTCACAGTGGGTGCCACCTCCACTGGTTCCACTGGGACAGCCAGTCTGGGGACACTTGGCTTTGGATTAAAGGTTCCTGGAACCACAGCTGCCACCACCAGCACTGCCACTGGTAGGAACAGGATGCTGAAAGTCACTGAAGAGAAGGGAGGCTGAGTTCAGTGCTCTGTGCAGGTGTAAAGGGCCATGTCAGAGTAGCAGCTCAGCAGCTGTGATTTGTAAAGCCCTCAAGTAACTGAAACCTGCACACTCTGTCTTTCTCTGATCCTTTTCCATCTCTTTGTGAAAACACAGAAGTTCTCTCTCATCCACTGCAGAGGTGCAGGGGAGGAGCTGGGTGTGCTGGCAGTTATTGGTTCTAGCAGTAAAACTTGGGCATATTGACAGGGGTTGGGCTGGGGATGCTTTCATTCCCTCCTTGGCAGATGTAGCATTTGCTGTTGTTCCCTTCAGAGGGATCTGCTGCAGCTCCTACAGCCATGGGCAGTGCACCCTGGAGCTGCTCTCTCTCTGACAGGTGCCAGCTGTGTCCCCTTCTGCTGCTTGACTTGAATCTCTTCCTGCAGGGACAACTTCTGCTTCTGGCTTTCCCTTGAACCTGAAGCCATTGACTACCACTGGTGCCACTGGAGCTGTGACCTCCACAGCTGCCACCACCACAGCCACCACAGCCAGGTGGGTCTTGTTGCCACTGACCCTTTCCTGCCCGGGCAGGAGCAGCTGCAGGGCTCAGGCTGGGCTCTGCAGGAGGAAGGGGAAATCACTGAGACTTGTGGTGTTTGTCCCTCCTGACCTTGTGTCCTGTGCTGCCCTCGCTCCCTCTCAGTGCCCCCCCAGTGATGACTTATGCCCAGCTGGAGAGTTTGATCAACAAGTGGAGCCTGGAACTGGAAGACCAAGAGAAGCACTTCCTGCATCAGGCCACACAAGTCAATGCCTGGGACCGCATGCTGATCGAGAACGGGGAGAAGGTGAGGAGCCCTCACCTCATTCTGCTTGCTCAGCTCCTCCAAGGGCTCTGTTACAGGTGCAACAGGCAGCTATAGCATGGTACACGTAGCTCTGAGCTCCCCCTGGCTGCTTTTCACAGTCTGTGTGTCTGTTCTGGCCTTTAGCCTTGGAGCTGGAAATCTGGTCTGTGCCTTTGCTCTCTGATACCAATTTCTCCTATGGGGGTCATTCCAAGTTTATTCCATCATTGGGATGGAATAGGGAGGAAAAATAAGGGAGGATCATTTCTACCTTATTCCCTTTTGGGTCTGTAGATCTTTGTGACCATCTCTTGTTTCCAGTAGAACTTGCATGGTGGTGCTTACTCCCTCCCACCTCTCTTCTTTGGACAGCTGACTTCTTGGTTTCCAAGGTGTAAGGAAATGTCTTCTGTTTCCAGATTACTTCGTTACACAGAGAAGTAGAGAAGGTGAAGGTTGACCAGAAGAGGTAGGACACCAGGAGCACTTGAAATTATTTTATTCCTTCTCTCCATTGTCCTGCCTGGTTGTGGGACAGCTCTGCAATATCTGTAACATGAAAGGGAAGCGTTTGGCATTTCTCTTTGCAGACTGGATCAGGAACTGGACTTCATTCTGTCCCAGCAGAAGGAGCTGGAGGACTTGCTGACCCCTCTGGAGGAGTCTGTGAAGGAGCAGAGCGGGACCATCTACCTGCAGCACGCGGATGAGGAACGGGAGAGGACGTGAGGCACAGACCTGCTGGCCATGGGGATGGGCACTGTGCTGTGCTCACAGCAGCCAGCAGCACGTGGAGCTGGCATGGGTGACAGGATTGAACAAGCAGTGGCTCCTGTCAGATATTTAGTCCTGTTTTATGCATGGCAACCTTAGATTTTACTCATGGGTCTCCTCTCCCTCCTTGTCTGTCTCTATGTGTTAATCAAGGGAGGCAGGGGTTTGGAGTCCCTTCATGTGGGTGTGGAGCCTGTCTGGCTGCTATTCCCAGGTGTCTACCAGTCTTGGCTGCAGAAAGCTCATTCTCAAGGCCCATACTTGGTGTGACTGCCAGCAGGTCTTCAGAGTTTTCTTTAACCATTCTGACCTTGTTTCCTGTGTGCTCTGCAGCTACAAACTGGCTGAAAACATTGATGCTCAGCTGAAGCGCATGGCACAAGATCTGAAGGACATCATTGATCACTTGAACACATCAGGAGGCCCAGCAGACACGAGTGACCCTGTAAGTGCAAGCTTTGAGTTTATATTGCTGAAGAGGCAAAGGATATTGAAATAGCTCTAACTCTTAATTTGTCCCCATGTGGATACTCCACTCTATACAATTTTTATATCCTCATAAAACAAGATCTGAATACCCAGCTCCTTCTGATATCTATTAAATTGATTTTGATGTTCCTTATGGCTTTGGGAGGCTTTTTTTTAGAAAAGTTTCACTTCAGTATTGCAGACTGAGTTTTTCCATGTTCATTTTGAATTTTGCCTCCTCAAGCCTAAGGTGAGGAATGTTCTGCTGGTTCCTAGGGCTAAATTAAAATAAGCCAATGTCACAGACATATCATCTGAACTGTGCAGTTTTCCTGCTGGTATGGAGAAGCAAAGTAGCAGCATTGCTGCACACACCTCCCTGGCCAAGTGGCTGCTGCCTTAGGGAAGCTGGGCAAGGAGAAACTTGCCTTTGACTCCTCTTGCTGTTGATGCAGTCTCACAGCTGACTTGCACCTTCTCTCTCTGCTCAGCTTCAGCAGATCTGTAAAATTTTGAATGCACACATGGATTCCCTGCAGTGGATTGACCAGAATTCAGGTGAGCTTTGTCCTGCAGCCTTTTGGGACTGTGAATGGGAAGCAGGAGCATGTGTGTGAGTGTTTGTTCATCCCTGAATTCCTGAGGATGCCTGAGGAGTCTTCCTCCTCACCTTCAGTGGCACTGTCCCTTCTGGGCTTGAATTCTCCTGCTGTGCCTGTTAGTGGCCTCTGCTGAGAAGTTACTCCTAAAAACTGGTATTTTTTTACCCAAAAAGCCCTCCTGGAAATGCGTCAGTGCAAAGCAAGGAACTTGAGGCAGAGAACTTGAAGACCTTATTGTTCATTCTGTCAGACTATTGTTAAATAGTTCAACTTCTGAAAGAGTTTGGGGTTGCCTGTGGTGCAGGGAAATTGGTGAGGGGACGTGTGTGTGTTGAGTGTAATCATCCCTCCCACTCTGAAAACAGGAAGCCACATGCAGGTAAGATGGAGCAGCCTGCCTTGATCTGCAGGTGGGGTAACTGGAGGAATAATCTAGGAATTTCACAGCCTCAGTAGCTTGAGATCCAGTGCACAGAGAGATGCACTCAGGAGTGAACATTTGACAGTGGAGTCTTACTAACACAAGACATTAAAATGGAACTTTTTTCCCTGGGAGAGTGCCTCCTGGCGAGGGATTCTGGAATTCTGTGCCGTTTGGAGTTAAACTGATAGTAGCCACACGGGGGCACGCCAGAATAAAGCAGCTCTCCTTTCAGCAGCCCGAGTGCACTGCCTGGCTGCAGTGCTGAGAAATGCTCTCACCTGCTGTAACTGCTTGTGTGAAAGCAGGCCTGCTGTTCTCCGTGTTTACACTGAATTATTGGCTTAGGTCAGGGTCTAATTAGGTGTTTTCTTTCAAAACACTTCTGCTAAGCTCCACATTCCAAAGAAGCCTTTTTTAGGAAACGTGGTACAGCTCCTGTGCCACCTGAATTCTTTACAGAATGTGTGTGAAAATAGCTATCTTCTTCCTTTAAATTTTCCTAGAAAGGAGACCCATTTTTTCCTCTGGCATTCAATAATGAAGAAGTTTTCTTATTTGGCAGTGCTTTGGGTTGTGTTTTCCTCCTGCTTTGTCCACTGTCAAATCTGAGTGACTGTCAACAAGAAAATATTTTTCGTTCTGCAGGCTAAACTGTTCAACAGGGTTGTTTTCTGGGGTGACTGTGACATTAATCCCTTGTTTCTGCCACAGCTGTGCTGCAGAGGAAGGTGGAAGAGGTGACCAAGGTTTGTGAGAGCCGCCGCAAGGAGCAGGAGCGCAGCTTTCGGATCACCTTTGATTGAAACATTCCCAAGTTCAAAGGATGGACATAAACACCTCCATAGAAAGCAGAGGTGTTTGGGAGCAAAGGACTGAAATAATGACCTGGCTTTGTTTTCTTTTTTATAATAAAATATATTGTTTGTTCAAAGTCAGTCTTTATGGAGTTGGACTGGATTTCACCTGCTCCCATCAGAAACTGGATGAAGTTTGTGCTCTTTGTGCTTTAGCTGTGCCTGCAGACTGGTGAGATAACAGAAATGCTGCCTTGGAGGGCTCTGCCTAGTTTTGGGAGGAGGCTGCAGGGGGGGGCTTCTGTGAGAAGCTGCCAGAAGCTTCCACCCTGTCCAACAGAGCCAGTCCCTGGTGGCCCCATAAGATGGAAGAGATGCTGGTGGGCCAGTTAGATATGGTGTTAATGCCTCTGTGAAACAGAATTAAGAAGATGAAAAACAAAGTTGTGGCTCAGTTGTAATTGTGGCCAGAGAAGAGCAGGGTCAAAACCTGGGAGGGGAACAATTCTCCAGCCACCAAGGTCAGTGGAAAAGGAGGGAGGGGAAGAGGTACTAGAGCTGAGATTGTTCTGCAGCCTGTGGTTTCATGGTGAAGCAGCTGTGTCCTGCAGCCCATGGAGGAGCCCCAGGGCAGAGCAGGGGCATTCCTGGGAAGGAGGCTGTGAGCCCGTGGCTAAGGTGCCCTGCTCCCAGGCTCCATCAGCCTGTCCTAGAAGGACTCCATGGCAGAGTGACCCACACTGCAGCAGTTTGAGGGGGGCTGTTGCCTGTGGGCTGGACTCATACCAGAGAAGTTCACTGAGAACTGTCTCCTGTGGGAGCAACCCCAAGACCCCAAACCAGGGGTGATGAACTGACTACGACCCCCATTCCCATCTCCCTATGAATTGACCATAACCCCCATTCCCTCTCCCTAGGAACTGACCATGACCCCCATTCCCATCTCCCTACAAACTGACCATGACCCCCATTCCCATCTCCCTACAAACTGACCATGACCCCCATTCCTGTGTCCCTGTGAACTGACCACGACCCCCATTCCCATTTCCCTAGGAACTGACTGTGACCCCCCCCCCCCATTCCCTCTCCCTAGGAACTGACCATGACCCCCATTCCTGTCTCCCTGTGCTGCTGGAGTAGGAGGGACGGGGCGGGGGAGGGAAGGTGTTTCTAAGGTTTGATTTTACTTCCCTTTATCCTGCTCTGTTTTGTTAGCAATAACCTTATTTAATATCTCTACGCTGAGCTTGTTTAGCCCGTGACGACATCTGACCAGAGATCTCTTCCGGTGCTCCTCTCAACCCTGCATTAAATATTCTCTCCACCGTTCAGGGGCAGAGCGGGGCGGGTGTTTTTAGGGGGTGTCTCTGTCCCCTGTCCCGGCTCACGGCACGGCAGGGCAGCGCTCGGTGCAGCGCCCTGGCTCCGCTCCGTGCCCGGCTCCGCTCGGTGCCGCCGCCCGGCCCGGCCGCTCCTTCCGGGGCGGCTCCCGGCGCTCCCCGCGGGCGCTGCCAGGGCTGGCTGAGCGGAGCGGAGCGGCGGGGCCATGCGCCGGTGAGCGGGGCAGCCAGGGCTCCCGGGTGTCCAGAGAGCCCCCACGGGCTGCCGGGCACGGCCCGGGCCCGGTGCCACCCCTCGGTGCTGCGGCCGGAGCGGCGCCGGGCCCGGAGCGGGCGGAGCGGGAGCGGCAGCGCGGCACGGTCCGGGCTGGGTTTGGGGCGGGTTTGGGGTCTGTCTGCTCCCGAGCAGCTGACCCCGGAAAGGGAAAAGCGCTGCTGAAATTCAGTTTTATTTCGGCCTCGCAGTTTCACTTCTTTCTTCCCCAACTGGTTTGAAACTGGCTGTGCCTGGCTAGATGCTGATGCAAGACCATTTCTGTCAATAAAAATGATGGCATGCGATTTTAAAGTGAACGAACAGCCCCCCAACGATACAAAAACACCCGAAGGCCCCTTGGGGTACTTTAATGTTCTCAAAGGAGTCCCAAATCTGTTGACTTTTCTGGCAGTGTTAAAGGGAGCTGTGGTCAAGTAGTTTTGCTTCCCTGTTTTTTTAAATCCTGTAAAAACAGCCCAAGAGGCGGAGGAGCTGTAGCAGGGATGTGTTCTGAGCAGTGTTTCCCCTTACTGCCCGTGCTGTGCTTGTGTGCGCCAGGGTGAACAGCAGCCTGTCCAGCGATGAGCTCCTCCTGGAAGACCTGGAGACAGAAGGAGAGAGGCAGCTGAAGAGCCTCCTTCACCACCAGCTGGACACCAGTGTCTCCATCGAGCAGTAAGTCCTGGCCTGGTGTGGTTTTGGAGAGAGCAGCCCCTTGCTGCCCCCCGTTCTCAGTGCTGTCTGTGCTCTTGTGTTCCTTTGGCTCACAGGTGCAAGTCAAAGCGGAGATGCTTTGCCCCTGCAGCTTTTTACAAACCCTTTGGGGAGGAGGCTGCGGGGGCTTTGACCCTCTCACAGTTCCAGGCCCTGCAGGAGAGTGACAAAGAAACCTCCTCTCTCCGGGAGCTGGGGCTCTCTGACTCGGAGATCCTGCTCTGGAAGAACCAGGATTCAGCAAGGAAGGTCGGTGTGGTGTTTTCTGGGGTCCCCAGGATAAAGGAGGAATTGAGAATCTGACTCCATGTTCTCAGATGGCTGATATTATATTACATGTTATATGATATTATATTACATATTATATGATATTATACTAAAACTATACTAAAGAAAGAGAAAGGATACAGACAGAAGGCTTAACAAGAATGATCTTGAAAAACTTGGGACTGTCTCCTCAGAGTCCTGACACAGCTGATGGTGATTGGTCATTAGGTAAAAACAATTCACATGAGACCAGTCAAACAATGGCCAGTTGGTAAACCATCTCCAGGCCACATTCCAAAGCAGCAAACACAGGAGCAATCAGATAATTATTGTTTTCATTTCTCTCTGAGGCTTCTCAGCTTCCCAGGAGGAGAAATCCTGGTGAAGGGATTTTTCAGAAAATGTGGCAGTGACAGGTGGGCATGCTCTGCTCTCATCTGAGGGTGGTCAGCTTCCTCTGAGCCTGTGGCACTCTGGTAGAAAATTCCAGTCCTTTGTAAGCCATTGGTAAAGAATGGCCACTCCTGTATCCCTTGCCTTTAGCCCAGCACTATCCTACATTCCTTCTGGCCTCTTTTCTTTGGTGGAATGATCCGTGTTAAAAGCTGTGGTGGAGGCAGGAGCACAGCAGGACGTGAGGATATTCCTGCCTCAGATAATTTCACCCATTTGTACCTGTGTGTGAAGGATTTAAATGCTAGAAGAGAAGGAGAAAATATTTCAAAACACCTCGACATCCTCCTTTGACTATCCTGGTAGATCCCTGGATCCCATTGCTGATTTGGGATGGCTGTTTATAAGGAATGCTCTCCTTAGGGGCTTGCAGGTCCTTCAGGGGCCCTGGGACAGCCACAAGAAAATAGTGCAGAGCTCTCAGACCAAGTGTGTGGTGGCAGTGCCTTGGCTCCTCCCTGGGTGCTCTTCCAGCAGGTTTTTCCTCTTCCTCCACCTTCACCCTTATTTTTTCACATTCCAGAGACAGGAGGCTTTTGTGGTTGTCCTATGTCAGGTGCACTGGAGTGTCCTGCTCTTAATTTGCCAAATTAGAAAATGCAAAACTTGGGCTGATCCTTGGCTTGCCTTTGTCTCCTCTTCCTGAGTGATAGCTGTGTGCAGGAGAGAGCTGTCTGTGGTAACCAGGGGCTTGCCTCTTTTCAGCTGAAGTCATTACTTGCTTTGGTGTTTAAATGCAAATCCAGCCCTGGTGTGGCCTGATTAAAGCTTGGTGCAGAGAGGAGTGGTGTTAATTTAAGAATGAAAATCAATGTCGTCAGTACCAGCTGTTATATTTAGTATGAAATGTGTTCTGGGACGTTCTGAAAAAATTGTTTGTATGGAAAACAATCCTCTGATAGAAATAAAGGGTGACATCAGGGTATGTCTTCTACAGGTTCTGAGAGGAGAATGTTTAGGGAGAAAGCCCAAGTCAGGTAGTGATGTGCAGCTTTGGAGGTGGAGGCCCTGAGTGAAAGATTGCACCATGAGTGATGAATAATGTCAGCTGAGACAGAGAGAACTTCAGATTGCCTGGGGAGCTCTTGGCAAAATACTGAGTGCAGATTTCTGTTATTTTCAGCTGCTAAGTGGCAGCTTTTTGGAAAACAAAGTACAACAAATGATTTCCGGGAATTGCTTTTCCGTATAAACAGCCTTTTGTGCCTGGGGGCAGCTGTGAGGTGGTGAGTGGCAGAAGCTGTGCAGATGTGGGGCAGAGGTACCAGGGGAAGCTCTGCTGGGTTGTGCTCAGTGCCGGGGGAAAGCCTGGTTTGTTTCTTGCCCGAGGCAGAAGGATCTGCCACAGTAATTCTCAAAGTGAGTTTGAGATAGGCAAATCCACCCACAGCCCCATAGGAGGGTGTTGTGATGGAGGTGGATGGGGGGCAGAGGTGCCCTTCCAGCAGCTGGGTGTGCTTTGGCAGCAGGGAGTGGCCCTTGCAGTGAGGTTTGTTTGCCCAGGGATGCTCCCTGCTTGCAGCTGTCAAAGGAGTCAGAACTCTTTCATTCTCATTCTCAAGGTTGTTATTGTTTCTTGTCTCTAACATTCTGTGTCTGGCCTGCCGAGGTCTGTCCAGCAGGTCAGACAGAGGCACTCTGACCCCCTCAGGGCAGAGTTATCTTTTTATACTAAAAGCTACGTGTGCATTATTTGCCATAACTTCCCAATACCCATCACCTGTGTTAGACAATGAGCTTCTACCTTAAACCAATCCAAAAGTGCCACCATCACAGCAGAAGATGGAGGCCAAGGAGAAGGAGAAAGGCAGGACATGCCCAGATTCCTCCATCTTGCCTCCTAAACCCTCATTCTAAAAACCTCATAAAATCTATTTTTCACCCTGTGATAAATTCACTATCGTTCTACTTAAAATTTTCTGGCTTGTAACTCTTCATATAAGGCTGGTAATTGTTTTTTCCAAGGGCTGAATCAAAGTCACAGGGGTCTTGGGCTCTGTGCCAGGGTCTCTGAGCCCCCTGGGCAGGGGCTTGAGTCCTCCAGGGCAGCCAGAGGAATTTCCTGGGTTCCAACAGTTATAAAGCCTAAAAACACACTACAACACATCATGAAATAATAAATTAGCCTCTAAGAACGTGGAGTCACATTTATTCATTCCTTCCAACGACGGGGCTCTCAGAAAATACCGGAGCTGCTGAGCCCAGCCGTGCTTGTTTTGCAGGCTCGGGGCTGTGCCGTTTGGCTGGCTCTGGGGAGGAGGCCCGTGCTGTTACTGATCCCAGCTGTGTGTGGTGGTTTTGCAGGGCTCGGGGCTGGGGGCAGCCCCCGAGGCCACGCAGGAGCGGCTGGATGCCATCCGGGAGAAGCTGGAGGAGCGGCGGCGCATCCTGGCGCTGCCGCAGAGGTTTGCGGGCAGCAAGCAGCTGAGCCGGCGGGAGATGGAGATCGAGCAGGCTCTCTTCCAGGGCACGGACCGCCACTCCTTCCTCAGGGCCCTCTACCACCAAGGTGCTGCCCCCAGGGCTCTCCCTGCACACACAGCCAGCCCGTGACAGTTCCTGTCTGGCTGCCTGTCCCTGGAGATGAGGTTCTGCTTTGGCGCTGTGTGGGAGGAGATGTTTTCCTCTCTTCCAGGAGCAGGCAGAGTTGGTTCTCTTTTAAGAGAACTTAGAGGCTTTTAAAGTGCATTTCTGGAGCTCCTTGAGGTGTTGCATGTAGTGCAGAGCAGCTCGGGGTGTGGGAGAGGAGCTGGGGTGGTGCTTTGGTAGAGCCTCAAGGTCTGAGTGACACAAAGTGCCTGGGTGGGACTGGAGATTGTTCCTGCTCTGCAGGGGGGGAAGGAAGCAAAGCCACAGAGCAGGTGAGAGGAGGAAAGATTGTTAAAGTCCCATCCCTGAAAGGGAATTTGGTCCAGATGAAGGCTGGGAGATTCTGCTCTCATATTTGTCCTCATTTCCATTAGAGAGAATTGAAAGAGATCATTGATCAGCCCATGTCATGGACCTTCTTTAAATCCCGGAGCTTAATCTGATGTCCTTGAAAGCCAAATGTTTCTATTCCAGGTAGTGGTACAGGAAGGCAGCATGGCTCATCCTTGCTGCACATGCAGGAAGGTGTGTTGAAGGAGTCACTAGAAAGTGCTGAAATGTGGCTGCAGATAGGCAAGTGAGGGCATCTCTGAAAAGAGCTCTGATCTAGCCCAGGTGGAGCTGCTGCTCTCTGCAGGTTCATCCTGAGCTGGGGAACCAGCAGTTGCTGAGGCTGCTCTTGTTTCGAACAGCCTGCAGGACCTGGGCACAGAGGCTGGGGAGAAGCAGGGTTTCTCCTTTCTGTGTCTCTTCCTGCAGTCTGTGTGTTTTCCAGGTTATTGGTGGTAGTTACCACGTATCTCTGTTATGAATTAGATGACACTCAGAAGAGGGGGACAGATGAAAAGGACCCCATGGTTCATCTGGAGAGTGTTTACCAAGAGCTGCTGAGCAAGAAGTGCCCTGAAAAAGTCCAGTCTGCTGCAAGTGACCCCTGCTTGTCCCCGACCCCACAGGGGTCTAGGACTGAGGGGTCATCACTTCTAGAGCAGGAGGAGCACGCAGAACAGGCAGCAAGTCCCAGTGTTTCTGCAACAGAGCCCCACCAGTCTCCTCCAAGGCCTGTGGTTATCAAAGAGCCAGTTGAGTTTGTCCCAGAAGAGGAGATCCTCAGGAACCGCCTCTCAGAGGAAGAACTCCGGAAAATTCCCAGGTTCTCATCCTACCATCCAGGGGAGCCCAGCAGGGTAAGCTGACATGACCCAGGATTTATCCCTGCTCAGCAGGATGCCCTGAAGCCTTGTGAGTAGGCAAAGGCTCCTCTTTGCTTGAAGTTGCTGGGCTGATCCTGCAGGCCAAGGGGGAGAGGAGCCTCCACTCAAGGGGGAAAAGGGACCTTGGGCTCTGATGGGAAGGCACCAGCCTGGCCAAGAGTTGTACCTGTGAGCTCAGCCCTCCCTGGCTCCAGCAGCTCACCTGTCAAGATGTGCTCTGTCTGTTTGGGCCTGGCTGAGTCCTGCTGTCACCTTACTCAGACTGTTCCTGTCTGGTAGCTGGAGATTATTGCATTTTATAAATAAACAGAAGGAACTGAATAGACTGTTTTATAAATAAACTGAACTAAATAACCTGAACTGTTTTATAATAGACTGCAACTGTCATGCAGGCAAGCAGGGTGATGCCTTGAGTTCAGAGCTGCCTTTCTCTGTACACCCACGTGTCCTCTAAATGCCATCGTTAGCATGTGGGTGAGGGTTGAGCTAATTCACACCTTGAGCTGTACAGACTTGGGACAGGCTGAAAGGTGTCTTTGCATGGCCAGAGCTGGCTGACCCTCTGTGTTCCTGCTACAGGTGCTGTATTTGAAGAACCTGGGCCCCCGAGTGAGAGTGAAGGACCTGGTGTCCCTGTTTGCTCGGTTCCAGAGGGAGGACAGCCCCTGATCCAGTTCCGCCTCCTGAGCGGCCGCATGAGGGATCAGGCCTTCATCACCTTCCCTGGTGAGTTGCTGCTTGTGCCTCCCAGTTCTTCCCTGACTCCCAAAGGTGTCACAGCCTCCTGCAGGGCACTGCTGCCATCCCTGCTTTCCAAGGAGACGCAGGGCAATTCACTCCTTTATCTTCCTGGTGTGCCATGGTCCTTTCCCTGGCTTGGAAGGGGATTTAGCAGGGCAGAAGTGATGTGTGCAGTGCTCATTCAGCACGTCAGAGCAGGCTGAGTGGCCATCAGCTGGGACCACCCCTAGGATCAGCCTGTGTCCCTGTGCCAGCAGGTGCCTGTGCCCACTGTGCCCTCTCCTTGCAGACACAGAGTCAGCCCAGAGAGCCCTGCAGCTGCTGAATGGGTACAAGCTGCAGGGGAAGCCCCTGGTCATCGCCTTTGGGAAAAGCAGGAAGCATTTGCCAGAGGCTGACTCTGCCATCCCCAGCTCCTCTGCTGCAGAGAACGCTCCTGCCACATGAGGGATGGAGAACCAGCAGCCTTGTGGAGTTCAGTGAGCTGTGGGAAAGCTGTGGTTGAACCTGGGACAATGCAGGAGCAGCAATCTCAGAGTGGGGAAAGGAGAGCTGGGGACTGGGCTCTTCTTGAGAGCTGGGCAGTGCCCACTCACTGTGGTGGCAAGGAGGGAGGGAAGAGGCCAGGTAAATAAATGCACTTATTGTGGTATTTCCTTAGTGTGTGCTTATTGATGTTTATGGTCCTAAGCCTTCCAGAGCCAAGTGTGCTGCACTGTGCTGCTGCAGGACTGTGTCCACACCTCACTCCTGGGAGCCTCCCTGCTCTGCTGCCTCCCCTGGACACAGAGACTGCCCCAAGCCCTCCAAAGCAGCATTTGTGTATCTCACCAGTCTGCAGGCACAGCTAAAGCACAGAGACCACACATCCCCACAAACTTCAGGCAGCTACTCCTGTCCAACACAACAAAGATCACCTTTGGGAACAAACAACACATTTTATTGCAAGAAAAGGAAACAAAAACCGGGTCATCATGTTGGATCTCAAAACCTGCACAGAAAACAGAGGTGTTTATGTCCATCCTTTGAACATGAGAATGTTTCAATCAAAGGTGATCCGAAAGCTGCGCTCCTGCTCCTTGCGGCGGCTCTCACAAACCTTGGTCACCTCTTCCACCTTCCTCTGCAGCACAGCTGTGGCAGAAACAAGGGATTAATGTCACAGTCAGCCCAGAACACAACCCTGCACGGTTCTGCGTGCAGGAGGAAGAAAAACACTTTAGGAAGGCTTTTTTGGTAAAACACCAGCAGTTTTCAGGAGTAACTTCTCAGCAGAGGCCACTAATCAGGCACAGCAGGAGAATTCAAGCCCAGAAGGGACAGTGCCACTGAAGATAAGGAGGAAGACTCCTCAGGCATCCTCAGGAATTCAGGGATGAACAAACACTCACACACATGCTCCTGCTTCCCATTCACAGTCCCAAAAGGCTGCAGGACAAAGCTCACCTGAATTCTGGTCAATCCACTGCAGGGAATCCATGTGTGCATTCAAAATTTTACAGATCTGCTGAAGCTGAGCAGAGAGAGAAGGTGCAAGTCAGCTGTGAGACTGCATCAACAGCAAGAGGAGTCAAAGGCAAGTTTCTCCTTGCCCAGCTTCCCTAAGGCAGCAGCCACTTGGCCAGGGAGGTGTGTGCAGCAATGCTGCTACTTTGCTTCTCCATACCAGCAGGAAAACTGCACAGTTCAGATGATATGTCTGTGACATTGGCTTATTTTAATTTAGCCCTAAGAACCAGCAGAACATTCCTCACCTTAGGCTTGAGGAGGCAAAATTCAAAATGAACATGGAAAAACTCAGTCTGCAATACTGAAGTGAAACTTTTAGTGAAAAAAAAGCTGCTGAGTACAGCCATAAGGAACATTAGGATCAAATTAATATAAATCATAAAGAAAGAAGCTTGCACTTACAGGGTCACTTGTGTCTGCTGGGCCCCTTGATGTGTTCAGGTGCTCAGTGATGTCCTTCAGATCTTGTGCCATGCGCTTCAGCTGAGCATCGATGTTTTCAGCCAGTTTGTAGCTGCAGAGCACACAGGAAACAAGGTCAGAATGGTTAAAGAAAACTCTGAACACCAGTCACAGCAACTGTGGGCCATAAGAATCAGCTTCCACATCTGCAGCCAAGACTGGTAGAGACCTGGGAATAGCAGCCAGACAGGCTCCACACCCACATGAAGGGAATCCAAACCCCTGCCTCCCTTGATCTACAGACAAGAAGGAGAGTGGAGGACTTTCTGCAAGGCTTAGGGGGACTGAAGGAAGGAGCAAGCCTGGATTCAGGATTCCTTATCTCTTGAAGCAGACAAACACTGCCTTTAATTACCCAGCCATGATGCATCACTAAAGCCTTACAAGGGGACTTGTGCCACACAGAGTTCTCTACTCACACCACTGTGGGCACTGAAGAACCATTAACTTTCCAATATTATGCCAAAATTAGTAACCACTTCCCAGACTGCTGAATACACCAACATCCAAAGTGCTTTTCATGCTGATTCAAGGGCATCCACACACTGTTCTATTTTCTAAATAGTAAAATCTAAGGTTGCCATGCATAAAACAGGACTAAATATCTGACAGGAGCCACTGCTTGTTCAATCCTGTCACCCATGCCAGCTCCACGTGCTGCTGGCTGCTGTGAGCACAGCACAGTGCCCATCCCCATGGCCAGCAGGTCTGTGCCTCACGTCCTCTCCCGTTCCTCATCCGCGTGCTGCAGGTAGATGGTCCCGCTCTGCTCCTTCACAGACTCCTCCAGAGGGGTCAGCAAGTCCTCCAGCTCCTTCTGCTGGGACAGAATGAAGTCCAGTTCCTGATCCAGTCTGCAAAGAGAAATGCCAAACGCTTCCCTTTCATGTTACAGATATTGCAGAGCTGTCCCACAACCAGGCAGGACAATGGAGAGAAGGAATAAAATAATTTCAGGTGCTCCTGGTCTCCTACCTCTTCTGGTCAACCTTCACCTTCTCTACTTCTCTGTGTAACGAAGTAATCTGGAAACAGAAGACATTTCCTTACACCTTGGAAACCAAGAAGTCAGCTGTCCAAAGAGAGGTGGGAGGGAGAAAGCAGCACCATGCAAGTTCTACTGGAAACAAGAGATGGTCACAAAGATCTACAGACCCAAGATGGAGTAAGGGAGGAATGATCCTCCCTTATTTTTCCTCCCTATTCCAATCCCAGTGATGGAATAAACTTGGAATGACCCCCATAGGAGAAATTGGTATCAGAGAGCAAAGGCACAGACCAGATTTCCAGCTCCAAGGCTAAAGGCCAGAACAGACACACAGACTGTGAAAAGCAGCCAGGGGGAGCTCAGAGCTACGTGTACCATGCTATAGCTGCCTGTTGCACCTGTAACAGAGCCCTTGGAGGAGCTGAGCAAGCAGAATGAGGTGAGGGCTCCTCACCTTCTCCCCGTTCTCGATCAGCATGCGGTCCCAGGCATTGACTTGTGTGGCCTGATGCAGGAAGTGCTTCTCTTGGTCTTCCAGTTCCAGGCTCCACTTGTTGATCAAACTCTCCAGCTGGGCATAAGTCATCACTGGGGGGGCACTGAGAGGGAGCGAGGGCAGCACAGGACACAAGGTCAGGAGGGACAAACACCACAAGTCTCAGTGATTTCCCCTTCCTCCTGCAGAGCCCAGCCTGAGCCCTGCAGCTGCTCCTGCCCGGGCAGGAAAGGGTCAGTGGCAACAAGACCCACCTGGCTGTGGTGGCTGTGGTGGTGGCAGCTGTGGAGGTCACAGCTCCAGTGGCACCAGTGGTAGTCAATGGCTTCAGGTTCAAGGGAAAGCCAGAAGCAGAAGTTGTCCCTGCAGGAAGAGATTCAAGTCAAGCAGCAGAAGGGGACACAGCTGGCACCTGTCAGAGAGAGAGCAGCTCCAGGGTGCACTGCCCATGGCTGTAGGAGCTGCAGCAGATCCCTCTGAAGGGAACAACAGCAAATGCTACATCTGCCAAGGAGGGAATGAAAGCATCCCCAGCCCAACCCCTGTCAATATGCCCAAGTTTTACTGCTAGAACCAATAACTGCCAGCACACCCAGCTCCTCCCCTGCACCTCTGCAGTGGATGAGAGAGAACTTCTGTGTTTTCACAAAGAGATGGAAAAGGATCAGAGAAAGACAGAGTGTGCAGGTTTCAGTTACTTGAGGGCTTTACAAATCACAGCTGCTGAGCTGCTACTCTGACATGGCCCTTTACACCTGCACAGAGCACTGAACTCAGCCTCCCTTCTCTTCAGTGACTTTCAGCATCCTGTTCCTACCAGTGGCAGTGCTGGTGGTGGCAGCTGTGGTTCCAGGAACCTTTAATCCAAAGCCAAGTGTCCCCAGACTGGCTGTCCCAGTGGAACCAGTGGAGGTGGCACCCACTGTGAAGAGAAGACACCATTACCAGGTTGCAGGAGCCATGGAATGCAGGGCCCTTGGAGAAGCTGTGCCCAGCCTGCTCCCCTGCCACTGCAGCAGCAGCCCCAGGGAGCAGCAGCAGCCTGGCTGCCCCTTGACTGGCCCAGGGCCAACCCTGCCTGCAGAGACTCACGTGAGAGGCCTGTAGTGCTGGAGGAGGCTGGGGCTGAAGATGTTGCCACAGATGCAAACAAGGAGGGCCCTGTGGAGCCCAGCACTGAGGTGGTGCTGGTGGTGGAGGCTGTGCTGGCAGCTGTGGATGTGACTGCAGGGACAAACAGCTCCAGCTGTACAAGCAGAGCACACTGAGCACCCACCCACCCCCTGCACAACAACCTGCTGGGAGGGTGACACCACCTGCCCAGCCACACCTGCTTCTTAGGCATGTCAGCATGTGAAACCTCCTTTTCCTCTTCTTCTCCCTCCACTCCCTCTGTTTCAGCATCTGCCCCTTTAAGATTGTGCCTCCCTTCCCTTGTGCTCTCCAAAGAAGCACAGAACAGAATATGGCATGTGGGACACTATCAGAACCACAGGACACACTGTGCAATGGCTCTAGGAGCTGTCATAGATCCCCCCTGCCAGGGAAACCCACAGAAACAAACACTTGTGACCCCTTCCCACACCCCAGTATAAGATATTTGTCTACTTCCAACAGACAACTATAGCCAGGAGGAGAACAGACTCCTCAAAGCCTTCAGGAATTGTTTTCTAGAACAGCTTCCTACCTCCCAGCTTGGTTCCAAAGGTCAGGGTGGGTGCCTGGCTGGTGCTTGTGGTCAGTGTTGCTGTGCTTGTACTGGTGGCTGCTGTCGAAGGCTGAGCCCCAAAGGTCAGACCTGGAACCAGGAGCAAAAGGAAAAGATGGATTCCCTTCCTAGAGGCTAAAGAGCAATTGCTCCCCAGCACTGCAGCCCCTGGACAGGCCTGTCAGAAACACCTCTGGCTCAGCCTCTCACTCCACTCTGCCCCAGCACAAGCCAGAGGCTGCAGAATCTGCAACCCTCAGATACCCCCGTGCCAAAGGCTCCCAGCCTCCAGCTGCCTCCAAGGCTGTGTCACAGCTCAGGGCACAAGTGAGAAGGCCACATTACACCGAGTGTCACCACACAATTTCAGAGGGCTTCAACCCACACAGAGTGACACCAAACCACCACAGCAGGCTGCAAGCATCTGCCCTTCTTGTTCTTTAGCCCAGTCTTTTACACCCCTCATGTTGATGCACTGCACCTGTGAGCCCTCTGTTCCCTTTGGTGGTTGCTCAGCACACCTGGGCACTCCATGGCTCATTGCTGTCAGTGCTGCTCACCTGCTGCTCACAGCTGTGCCCACTGAGGATGAGGCTGGGCCAGCCCTACCCCAGGGACCCCAAACTGTGCCGGCAGCACAGCCCCATCCCAGTGACCCCAAACTGTGTGCCTGCAGCACAGCCCCATCCCAGGGACCCCAAACTGTGTGCCTGCAGCACAGCCCCATCCCAGCGACCCCAAACTGTGTGCCTGCAGCACAGCCCCATCCCAGGGACCCCAAACTGTGTGCCTGCAGCACAGCCCCATCCCAGGGACCCCAAACTGTGTGCCTGCAGCACAGCCCCATCCCAGGGACCCCAAACTGCCTGCAGCACAGCCCCATCCCAGCGACCCCAAACCGTGTGTCTGTGCCCCAGTTTGACTCACCACAACCCCCAGGCTGCTCACCCACCTGCAGGCTGCCCCCCGAGGCTGAAGGGCGTTGCTACTGGGTTGGCAGCTGCCAGGGTGGCCGTGCTGGTGCTGGCAGCAGCCGCAGGGGCCGTGCCAAAGCTCAGCCCTGCCGACGTCACGGGCGCAGCCGCGGTGCCGATGCTGAACCCGGCCGTGCCCGCCTGGCTCGTGGTGCCACTGGAGAAGGTGAAGCCTCCTGTTGTCCCAGAGGGAGCCGTGCTGCTGCTGCTGGTGCCAGCAGAGCCAAAGGCAAAGCCAGACGGGGCTGCTGCCTGACTCGAGGGGGTGCTGGTTGCCGCAGGGGCACCAAAAGAGAAGCCCCCCGTGATTCCAGCAGCTGGAGTGGCAGTGCTGGCTCCAAAGGTCACTTTTGGGGTGTTTGTCCTGGGGAAGAAAAGAAAGGAAGCCATTCTGCTTGAGACACACATCCACCCAAGTCCACAGCTGGCTTTCTCCCTGACCATTTGCTGACAGCACAAACCTCCTTTCAAAGAGATGCACACCTGGCCAGGCTGTGTCCCAATTCTGACTCCATCCAGCTGCTGTCTCTTGCCATCCCCCTTAGGGCTCTTCTTACTGCCTGTCCCTTCATTACCTCCACCCACCCAGGTACCACAGGGCAGTTTATGGCAGCGCACTGAAGCTGCTCCTTCTCTCTGCTCACCGTTTCCACTGCCTCTACGCAAGGCTGGTTTTGTCTGCTCGTCCCCATTTGAGCTCCCTTCCCACAGCTCCCATCTGGCAAGCTTTGCCAGCAGCAGTTCTGCAGAACCGCTCCAGAGCTCGCAGCCTTTCCTGAACGGCAAATGCCTCCCAAACTGCCGGGAAAACATTCAGAGCACCCCGGATCCGGGTCAGAGCGTGACGTTTGATATTCGGCAGCTGAGCTTCAGCCTTTCTGCGTGCACGCGTCTCCAGCCCCGTTCCGGCCGCAATCGCGGAACATCTTCCCCAGCGTGCAGGGGCTCCCCGTGCCAACAGCGGCCGGGGCCGGGGCTCGCCGAGCCCTGCGGGGCGCTGGTAAGAGCCGGCACAAGGGCCAAGGCTCGGCCCGAGCAGCTTTCCCCGCAGAGCTCTCGCCCAGCACCCACAGGACCCCGCTCCTTCTCTCCGTCCGTCCCTCTGTCCCTCCCTCTGTCCCTCCGTCCCCGGCCGGCCCCGGCTCTCACCCCAGCGGGAAGGCGGCGGCTGCCGGGGCGGCGGGGGCCGCGCTGGCCGAGCCGAAGCTGAAGCCGGAGGGCTGCGCGGCCGGGCCCGGCCTGCTGAAGGAGAAGAGCCCGGCGGGCTGGCCGCCGCCCGCCGCCGGCGCCGCGCTGCCGAAGCTGAAGCCGGTGGAGGCGGTGGCGGGCGCCGGCGCGGAGAAGGAGAAGCCGCTGGTGGCCGTGGTGGCGGCGGCTCGGGGCGCGCCCAGGCCGAAGGCGCCGCCGGGAGCGGCCGCCCCGAAGCTGAACTGGCTCATGGCGCGGCGGCGGCGGCGGCGGCGCGGGCCGAGCTCCGGCTGCGCCCGGCGGCTCCGCGACCGCGCGCGCCGCGATGGCGTCACCGCGCCCCGCCCTGGCCCGCCCCCGCACCTTCCCGCCCTCCACGGCCATTGGTCGAGATGGCCGCCACTCGCGGGATGTGGGTTCTGATTTGCTGTTGGGGCGTGAGGGGCGGGGCGTGTCGGCGTTGCTGTGGGGACGGGGGACGCGGCTGCGGGACCGGAGTGCGGGACAGGGAGAGACAGAGCGGAGTGAGGGACAGGGGACAGCGGGACAGGGAAGAGACAGAGCGGAGTGAGGGACAGGGGAGAGACAGAGCGGAGAGAGGGACAGGGGACAGCAGGACAGGGGAGAGACAGAGCGGAGAGAGGGACAGGGGACAGCGGGACAGGGAAGAGACAGAGCGGAGTGAGGGACAGGGGAGAGACAGAGCGGAGAGAGGGACAGGGGACAGCAGGACAGGGGAGAGACAGAGCAGATTGAGGGACAGGGGACAGCGGGCCGGGGTGCGGGACAGGGACACCTACCTGTCAACACAGATCTCATTCAAACAGGCGACATTAAATCGGGAGCTTTTTCCACAGCCTGCTTTTTTTTATTACTGTCTGACCTCTTTTTTCTTGTTTAGAATAACAGCCTTTCATTCCAGAGGAATCTGTCCATTTCAATGAGATAATTTAAACAGAATTGGGTGGGTTTTAGTTAAGTGTGCTGATTGAGGTACATTCCAATGGCAAAACATCTAATAACAAAATTAATTCCCTGTTGAGAACTCCTGACTTGTTGCAGAACAAGAAGCTTTACTTCCTTACCAAAAATTTCAGCTCAAATGCTAAGTGGAAAGAACTGCTAGAGTTTGGACTATTATCTGGATGTTACTGAAGGCAAATTATTTTCTCTGATCAACAAATTCCAGGGTGCAACCAGTTCATATGGCTCAATGGCTGTTAGCTGTTGAAGTTCAGCATTCCATAAAGCCAGATAAGATAGCCTTTATCATTAAGTAGAAAGGAAACCAGCTGGCTCTGGAGGCCAAGAAGTAAATTTTTATACCTTAGAAACCAGATAATAAAGGCCCTTTTCAACAGAGAAGGAAGCAATGTCAAAGTTAGCAGCACTGTCTGAGGATGGAGACCCGAGAATGTGTTGGAAAAATCAGTGAAAACACCTGTGCAGTACTTGTGGCTGCCAGAAAAATGATAGTTACATTTCTGTTCTAAACCCCTACATGCCGGATTTTAACCTTGTGCTTCAGGAAACCAACACAGACAGTGGTGCCTAGAAAGAACTTCTCCTAACACTGTTTCCTTGTAACTCCTGACTGTGCTGGTGCCTTCCCTTGGAATCAGCTGTGCCCAGTGCTCTGTGCTGCACACAGGGGTTAAACTGCATTTCTCTGTGTGCTCCTCTGGGATCACCCCACCTTCTCAGGTGCCCTTGGGTCAGAGATACCAGAACCAGTGCTGAGGACTATGCTCCATTGAGGTTGGAGGCATCAACAAGGTCAAGCTGACCTGCATTCCATGTCAGAATCACTCCTGTGGAGAAAAAAAAGACAGGTTATTGTCACAGGGACTCGTTTCTGGGGGTAATAGAAGTCCCAGTGTATGGCCATGGGAAGCAAGGACAGGCTACACAGGAAAATGAGGGGGGTGCTGTTCAACAGCTCATGTGGCCAGAGCTTGATTAGTGTTCAAGCTTGCCAGTGCAGTGAAAGACAGCAAAAAGGACTTGTTAAAACATGTTAACAGCAAAAGGAGGCTCAGAGATCACACTGGTCTGTACTTGATGAGGTCATTAACATCAGATGGGCCCTGGGAGCCCTGGAGCTGTGATTGGGGTAGGATAAACTCCCAGCCAAAACTGAACGTGTGTGAGGCTTGCTGCTCCAGCTGGATGCACACAAATCTATGGGGCATGATGGGGCTCATCCCAGGGTACTGAAAATGCTTGGGCTGTCATCACAGGATCTCTCTCCATTACTTTTCAAGCCTTGGAGCCTGGAGAGGTCCCTGCACACTGGAAGCTGGCCAAAGTCCTAGTTTTCAAGATGAGCAAGAAGGAAGACCCTGGTATTTACAGTCCTGTCAGTCTCACTTCAGTGCCTGGTAAAATAGTTATTTTTCTGGGTGTTATTGAAAATCACTTGAGAGACAACACAGTCTTTTGGCTTCCAGCAAGGAGCAGGTTTCTGGCTGAGAAAATGTCTCTGGATAAACCTCTCATTCTTTTAAAGTTTCGGGACGGGGGGAGGGTGAGAGCTGAGTTTATTTATAGATGTATGTGTGTTTGCATTTTCTCTCACGCTGCAGAGCCCTGGCTGCCCGTGTCCTGCAGCAGGAGGTGACCTGCTCCCACACGGTGGCACTGCTGGCCTGCCTGTGTCCCGCACGTGTCCCCTGCCTGCCCTGAAGGGTCCTCGGAATGGCCCGGTGGACCCTGGCATCTCACAGAACCCCAGGGTCGTGGCCTTCTGCAGCTGGCTGGTGAATCCCAGCGATCTGGGTCACCCTTCTGCTCCTCCTTGCCGGATTTTTGGGAAGGGGAAAGGCTGGGTTACACCAGCACTGAAAACATGGTGTGGTGAGAGTAGTCCTGCTCATCCTGCTCATGCCTCGCTGGCTCGGGACACCCATGGGGCCAAACCCCTCCTGCTGCTCCTGTTTTCCCTGCCCCAGCTTCCCCCCAGGCCCCTCTTGTTTCTCCTCACTGCTGCCATGCTGAGCCACTTTTCCAATGTAAGCCCCATCAATGCTTTTTCCCTCAAAGCCTGCTCATCTCTCCCAGCATCCCTATAACTCCTCTGTAGCCCCACACTTTTCTCCACAGAGAAAAGCAAGGCACAATTCTTCCCAAGAATATTTCTGGGTTTCACATTCTCTGAACCTCAGAGAAAGGAAAAACAATTCTTATCATTTGCTGTGCCTGTGTTTGTGCAAAGTAGAATGCAAGATGGAGATCACCCAGAGTGATGGGGTTTTGTTTCCTTGGCCTATCAGGGCCAGGTGTGTGTGTATGTGTGTCAGGACTGTTGGGTGACAGTCACGAGATTCTGTGCAGTGTGTGCAGGGTTGAGTGCTTGGCAGATCCAGTTTTAGAGTTATAAAATAATATAGCATAATAAAGTAATTAGCTCTCTGATAAGGTGGGGTCAGATGCATCATTCTCTCCCCTTGTCAGGGCCATCACAGCATTGCAATACTCCTCCATGCTCTTTTTCCCTCCTGAGCTTTCCTTCGTGCCCACATCCCTTTCCTCTTTGCCCAGTGCTGCCTTTGAGCAGCTCTGCTGCCAGGTGGGGTCAGGCCCTCCCTTTCCTGAAGTCAGGCTTTGGATTCTTGCACGAACGGCTCAGGCATCCTGGGCTCTGTCAGGTGCCCGGTCTGGCTGTGTTTCTGGACAAACAGCTGTGGATTGCAGGGCCAGCACGGCTCTGCTGTGGCCATGCTGGACTCTCCTTGTGGCTAACACCCTGCCTGGCTCGGGCTGAGCTGGATTTGGGCCCTTCCATGCCATGAGGGCATCCATCAGTCTGTCCAGCCCATGCAGCTGCTAAACTGGGTCCCTGCCTGTGTTTTCCTCCCGAGCATCACTGTCTGTTTGTTAAATAATGCAGCGACACGAGGTTCCTTGAAGTCAATTTCTCTTCCCGGGTAGCCATGGGAACAGCCGGTGGGTGCTGATGCCGGGCTTGCCTCAGATCTGCTGCAAGGCTCTGGGGGAGCCTGCCTGAGCCCTGCTCCCCCCTTCTCCAGCTGATGCTGTCCTGCCTGGCAGCTTCCCTTGTTTAGGCTTGTCTTCTTAGACTCTTCTTCAGCCAGCAGCATGGCTGTGGTCACCAATTGTCGTGGTGTTGTGAGGGTCCCCAGGACGAGGTGAGAGATGAGAATTGCCTCCAAGTTCTCAGAAGGCTGATATTATTCTATTCTATTCTATTCTATTCTATTCTATTCTATTCTATTCTATTCTATTCTATTCTATTCTATTCTACATTATTATATATTATTATATTAACAATATAATATCATATCATAGTATATGAAAACTATATTCTCAAACTATATTAAAGAAAGAGAAAGGAGACATCAGAAGGCTTAACAAGAATGAATAATAAAAACTCGTGACTGACTCAGAGAGTCCAACACAGCTGGCTGTGATTGGCCACTAATTAAAAACTATTCACATGCTGGGTAAACAGTTCTCCAAATCACATTCCAGAGGAGCAAAACATGGAGAAGCTAAGGCTTCTCATCTTGCCAGGAGAAGAAATCCTGGTGAAGGGATTGTTCATAAAATATCGCAGTGACACATGGCTGTACTTTAAACTTGGAAATGTTGAGGAAGATGGGGAGTTTGAGGAAGATGAGGGGTTTGGGAGCAGCCAGATGTGACAAAGGGGAGAAGCTGCATCCAAAAGATGCTGCAAGTCCCTGTGCTGCCTGCAGGATATGGTGGGTAGAAAACAAGGTGCAAGTAGTTCAATATTGTTCAAGCCTGTGCTGGTTTCCAGAGCAGAAGCATCTTAAAACCTGATTTCCTCCTTTATACCTTGAAATGACTGGCTCCAAGGAGCTGAGGAGAGCTCACCCCTACAGTCAGACATTCCTGAAGTGCATTCTCTCACCCAGGCCATGGGTGTGCAGGACAGGGTGCGTGGGTGGCCAGCCCAGCATCCCTCCTTTGACTGAAACTCTTCATTTTTCCTGGAAAGGCATGAGACCATGTGACAGAAACCAGTGCTTAGGTGATATCACCAAACGCGTGCTGTGTGCGTTGCCTGAGAGTCAGAGTTGAGCAACGCAGTGATGTGGACAGAGATCCCCCATCCTGCATGGTGAGGGTTGTGCCACATCATTTCCTCCTTGAAAGGGCTGCATTTATAACTTACCACAGAAGGGACTTTCTCTATTGCTACTGCAGGCAGAAAGGCCAGGTCTATATGGCTGTGGGGTTTTTGCAGTCTGTAGGACCTGTGTCTGTGTCTAGCATTCCTGATCTCCTGCTTGGTTGAATCCTGTTTCATTTCCAGATCACCTTTTGAGATTTCAGAGCTGTTTCTGTGACCTCTCTTGACTTTCTCAGATTGTGTTGTTTACTGTGTTTCCAGGTCAGTGCTGCAGGTGGGAACACTTGAGATTGAAGGTATGCCCTTGTCTCCCTCCATTCATGGTTTGAAAGTGGCATTTCTCACCTTCATTCATTGTTTGGTGTTTTGCTTCTGTCATTTCTCCAGCCAGTCCTCAAACTACACCCCAATCATATTCCACTTTCAGTAGAGCTGTTGAGGAGATTGAATCTGTACCAGGATATTGCAATGAGCTGAAGTTTTACTTTAGCAGTGTTTGGGATGCTTGCACCAGTTTTCATGGTTGCATGAAATATATTTTCTGAAGTACAAAATAGCCAATGATCTTGGGAGCATCCATGCTTCTGACCATTCTGTGAAGTTTTATCCCCAAAGCCAATCATGCTTTGAAGCATCTACCCTGGGTGGGTGAAAAGACAGACCTTTATTTTATTCTCCAAAGCTGCTTCTAAAGCAGGAAATGTCCACACCTCCTTCAGACTTGATCTCAATGTTCTTCACGGCACATATGCGTAATCTCAGCTGCTGCTGCTCCTCCTCTTTGCATCTTTTTTTATTCCCTCCCATTTAAGTAGCTCTGTGATCTGAACTTTATCCCTAACATACTTGACCTTATTTTTCAGCAGATTATTCACAGACATCCCCAGAGTTTTTCATGGCGTGTGTCAAGCCCTTGGGCTAAAACCTGTCTCCTGGTTTATTCCTGCCACCCAGGGAAAGGAGAACGTGGTTGAGTGATTGTCATGGTTTAACCCCAGCTGGCAACTCAGCCCCACGCAGCCACTCACTCCCTCCCTGCCGGTGGGATGGGGGAGAGAATTGGGAAAGTAAAAGTGAGAAAACCTGTGGGCTGACATAAAGACAGTTTAATAACTAAAGCAAAAGTCGTGTATGCAAGCAAAGCAAAACAGGGAATTCATCCACTGCCTCCCATGGCAGGCAGGTGCTCCAGGAAGGCAGGGCTCCATCAATTACTTGGGAAGACAAACTCAGAATGTTCCCCCTTCCTCCTTCTCCCCCAGCTTTGTGTGCTGAGGGTGATGCCATAAGGTCTGGGATGTCCCTGGGGTCAGCTGGGATCAGCTGTCCTGGCTGTGCCCCCCAGCTCCTCAGGGGTGAGGGTGAGGAGCAGGACAGGCCCTGGCTGTGTGCAATCCCTGCTCAGGGAGAGCTCAAACATGCCTGGGTTATCAGCCCTGCTCCCAGCACAGAACCAAACCCAGCCCCACAGCAGCTGCTGTGAAGGAAATTCAGTCTGCCCAGCCAAGCCCACGGTGATGTGCAGAAAACAGACCCTGAGGAGTTAGTGAGAGGAATGGGCTGTGCTGAATGAGGGGGTGGTGAGCAAAGGGCAGCTTTGATGCAAGCATCCATCAGCAGAGATCCCTGAGCCTACGGAAGCGTTCAGCAGCCTGTGAACAGCTAGCAGGCTTCATATTCTCACCTCTCTGTGTCTGACATCAGCAGCAAGATAAAAATATATGCTCCTTACAGCAATACATGGGTCTTCTGGCATTTCTTGAGCTGATTTGTTTTCCCCAGTGTGAGGAAATAACACACAAAGCAGTTCTGTGATGGAGCGTTTCCTAAATGGATGTAGCTTGGCAAGCTGCAGCTATTAATTTTCCTTGGATAAGCTGGTATCAGAGTAGCTGAGTTTGAAACTTGGCACTTCTCTTCTGCATCTTTCAAAACTCTCTCGAGGATGCCTGTGCCAGGAGCTGCTGCCAGAGTAGTTTGGGGGGATTGTGTACTGGAGATAAACACATAGTGGAGGTGAGGAGGTCAGAAGGGCATCTTCAGAGATAAGGATGTTTGGTAAAGCCTTCTCCTCCCAGTGCCCACTGTGCCAGCACCATGCTGTGTCCCAGGAAGTCCTGGGGCTGCAGCCAGCAGCCCTGGTAAGGCCTGGGGGGACCCAGCCTGTCCTGCCCTTGGTCCCAGCATTGCACAGGGGTGTGCAGGAGCAAGCAGCAGTGCAAGGAGCCAGGGAAGAGCAGTGGAGTGTTTCCCCTCAGCCCACTCTGCTGAAGGCACTGTGGCTCCCTTTATCCCATCACTGAGCTGGGAGCTTTAGTCCTGCATTTCCTGGGCAGCCTCCCTCTGCTTTGCAAAGATCTTCCATGGGAAAGGGCAGCTGCACTCGGGGACTGCTGAGGGAACCTTGTCTCCTCACACAGGACTGGGCTGCCTTTGCACTGTGTTGGGCACTGCTTTTTCCCTTTTATTCCCTATGAGGATTTTACCCAGTACTGAAGTTGGGTGGATTAGCTGCACCTGTGACCTGTGAGGTAAAAGAGCTTTCAGCTGCAGAATCCCAAGGCAGGAATTAGCCCTTGGCACACTGGTCACCCAGCACAGCAGGGAGATGGGGCTCCCTGAGCTTTGGGAAGGAGGCCATAACCCACAGCAAGACCCTTAACTGTGAGCTGGCCCTGGGGTGTCAGCTACAGGGACAGGTCTGCCCAGGCAGGTGGAAATTTATTGTGTGCTAGCAGGGTCCTGGCAGCTCCCTGGGCTGGGCTATGGGGACTTTGCTCTGGGAGCCACTTCCAGGGGCTTTGCCTTGCAACAGGGAGGTCCTTCCCTTTGCTGAGGATGTCCCTAAACCCAAAGCCTGCTCTCCTTGCCTTGAAACAAGGAGCTAATTGTTTTTCTCCCTGATATCTCTCCCCTGCCACCTCCCCAGCAGCACAGAGGTGGAGCCAGCCTTGCCCCGGCCAGCAGCCAGGCCTGGGGTGAGACATCCTGCCAGTTCACAATCTGGGAACATTAAAATAAAGGGTGTTTGGGAAGGGCAGAAGGGTGAGGAGGAGGTGCTCAGTCGTGGGAGGATCAGAGGCCCCAGCGGTCGGTGAGATGTGTGCCTGCCTTCTCTGGCAGTGGGGAAGAACCAAAGAGCAGTGCCCTCATTCCTGTAAAAGTGTACTGGAATTGTTCAAAGGGCATGTCAGCATCACAGTGGTGCATCCAGGGATAGCTGAGATCAGCCCTTAGCTCTGTAATGCCTGCAGAGTCTCTGGGCTTTTCTATGCCCTGAAAAATACTGAAGGCTGAGATTGTGCCCACTGCCTCAAAAGAAAAGGGCTAAAAATCTTAGAAGCACCTGCCAGGTAGAGCTGGTGCTGTGGGACTTTGCTCCAGTGACCTGAGAAACCTAGAGAGACAGCTTTTCTGGGAAAGCAAGTTTGAGGTAATCATGCTGCTTCTGACGTGAGTCTTGTTCTGCTCTCAGCCTTTTTTAGCAGGCTGGACATCCCAGAAATAAAGGGTGTTGTAAGTTCTGTGAAAAAAGACACCTGACTTGGGAAAAGATTAGCTTGCCAGTGTGGGAAAAACTTCATTCAAAGCACACCCTCATTTCCTGAGCAGAGATAAAAGGCAGCCCCAAAGCTGACTGGTTTCTCTGCTTATGGGGAGATCTGCTCCTTCCAGACTCGTAGTGCTTAGTAGAGAGCCTGGAGGGCTCAGCTGTACCTGGGGTCTGAGCATCTTCTAGGTATGAACCTTTGTTAGCAGCTGCCAAAATGTTGGTGCCTTCAGGCATGGAGGTGACAGGATGGCAGGGATTGCTTGGGAGGACTCTCTAGACTTGCTAAGGGGGTTGCAGCTCTATTTGTCCATGCAAAGGTGTTTGGGATCCTCTGGTCTTCCTCTCTTCTGTCCAGTGTGGTGCTGTGGAACCATCACAATTTATCTGCAATTCTCTAAACCAGTTCTCCAAAGCAGATTTTGGCAGATTTTGGAGATGGACTATGTTTTTCCCGATACTTCTGTAAAATCTGTGGAAGACCTTATGTTTGTACCACTATAAAAGTATGCCTTGCTCACTGAATTGATGTGAGTTCTACTACAAAGCCTTTTTTACTGCTACAGATTGCATGTACGTGAGGCTTGCTGAGATCACTAACCTGAAGCTCCTCCAATAGAGATTAGACTCTAATTATTATGGAACAATCTGATTGTGATGTTAATGCAACGCCTGGAAGATCAAACATCCGTGTCCTCTCAACGGGTATCAGCTTTTCTGAGATAAATGCCTTTTATAACCCTCCTGATAGATTTCTGAGCTGTTGTTCAAACAGGAAGGTGCTTTCTAGCAATCTCCAAAGGCCTCTGTCCCCTGCAGTGTCATGGAGTTCATTCTGCCCTCATATCTTTCCTTCAAGACCAAAAGATCCTTTAAGGTGCCTTTAAACAGGTCTCACCTGGGAGGCTGTGGACAGCCATGAGTTTGTGCACCAGTTATTCCCTTGATGGAATGTGTTTCCCAAAGAGGAGCTTGTTCCTCACCTCCAATGCCAGGTCTCCCAGCAGGACCAGAAGAGCTGGGCACCAGCAGCCTGTGTTGTGTGCCCTGACTCACCAGGGCCATCCGCACGGCCCCAGGAGGGCAGGCAGCCTTTGGAGGTGAAATGTGACTGCAATTGCCAGCTGAGCACCACAGATACCAGCGGTGAACACATGAGGCTCTTTCCCGGGCTCAGGGGCATGGCTGGGGCAGGGAATGCCTCTCCCACTCCTGCCACTGGGACTTGAGCCTAGCCTGGCAGTCAGGATTTGGGGTGTCCGGAGCAGCCCCTTTTGGTTGTGTACCCTCTGCTGCTCCTGAAAAGGCTGCTGCAGAGCCATGAGCAATCTTCCATTTCAGCCCTGGCTTGCTGAGGGACCAGGAGGCTCTGACACAGCGTGGGAGGCAGCTGGGAGTGTGCTGTGGCTGGGGAGAGGGTGGAGGAATGTGCTGGTCCTTTCCAAGTGCCTCAGCCCATCAGGGACCTGGCCTGAACCTCCTTCCCCCTCCCATCTCTCCTATCTGAGCAATTCCTGGGGGCTGTGGGCAGAGATGGGCCCTCCCAGCATGTGACCTGATATTCCCCAGAGAGCTTGCATGGATTATTTGCTGCTGCTTCAGGTCAGCTGTGCCAGGCAGAGATGAGCAGTGGGTTGGGAATGCCAGAAGGAGCTCTGCTTGCCTGGAGGGCTCCAGGGAGGCAGGAGGTGTGTGATCCTGGTGGCTCTAGGGCAAACCTGTGTCCTTTTTTACCTGGGCATTCCTGCCCAGTGCCCTGCATGAGAAGAGGCTCTGCTTGCCCCTGGGACAGTGCTTGGTGGTCAAGGGCGGGATGCAGGGGCCTTGCAGATGGGCTGGGTTGCTCCCTCTTTGGAAGAAGAAGTTGTGACTTTCTGCACATTTCTCATGACCAGCTGATGAGGTTGCAGTCCCTGATCCTGGGTTGGGGTGTACTGAGTGTTTATAGTGCCTCTATCACTTTTGAAGATAAGGGCACATTATTTTATTGCCCCGTTCCTTCCATTGAGGCATCATCCAGATGGGAAAGAGGGGAAGGACTAATTTCCTTATGGCAGGGGATTAATCACTGCAGCCTGGCCCTTCAGTGAGGGCTGCAAGGCTCTCCACTCCACCACACCAGTCTGCAAGGTGGGGGCTTGAGATGGAGAGAGCCCTTCCCCACCCATCCCTCTGCTCACCCCTGTTTCCCCCATCTTGTCCTGAACTTGGCTGTGCTCCCCTGTGCCTTTCCTGCAGGAATCCTGGAGCACCCTCAGCTTTTGCCACTGAGCTGGTGAGGGGCAAGAGCCTTCTGAGGGGCTGGGTCTGTGCTGGCTGGCTGGGCTCCATCCCTTGCCTCACACTCACCACCAGCAGAGCTGCCCCTGGGGCAGTCTGGGCTCCTGTTCTCTCTGTCCCTAGGCTGGGTGACATCCAGGCTGCCCTCAAGAACCTGCTTTATCAATAATGAGAACATGGCTATTGCATGATGCAGAGATAACCATTGCCACCTCAGCTGTGCACCCAGTGTCCTCCCCTCCCCTTCCCCATCCTCCTTCCCAAGTGGAAAATCTGTGTCAACCTGCCCTGCCCTGTAGGCAGGTTTCACATATTTTGGTGCATTCACATTGAAGGCCAGGAAAGCTGGAGGGGAGAAACGTTCCCCTCCCTGAATCCACCCATTGCTTAATGCAGGGGCTCCCCTGTGGCAGGGCTGGTGGCCCAGGGGCTCGGGGAACTGGTCCCTGTTCCAGTGTGATGGTGTTTCTGTACCCCAGCTCTGAGCTCTGCCTGCCTCTGCCCGTGCCAGCTGCCTTTCTCCTTCTGGGGAAAGCTTCCCTTCTGCTCCTTGAATTAAAGCATTAATAAGCCCAGCACCAATCAAGCTCTGAGCGTTTCAAATGCCCCTTTGTTTAATTAGCACAGCCTCTGCCTCCAGACAGGGGTGGGAGGCGAGGGGCAAGGACCCAGTGCCCAGGAATTCCTCCTCTTTAAGGTGTGACGTTTTGTGCCAACTATTTTCTCTCCCACTCTCTCCACCAGCTGCCCAGAAAAATACCATTTATGGCCAAAGGACCCTCAGAACTTGCAACATCTCCTGGGGGGCTGCAGCAGCAGGTTAAGCCTCTTGCATGCCCCAGGGCACTCTTTTCCCCAGGGCAGGAATAGATAACTCAGCTGGTCCAGGGTTGATGCTGCGCTTGTTTTGTCCCTTGGCCATGGAAATGGGCCACTGGCCTTTGCCTGGAGATCCACCTTGGTCCCCTTCAGTGAGTGTCACCCAGGGGATGGGTCCCTGTGTAGCTCCCTGCCCTCTGAGGAGGGGAGAAAGCATGACCCAACGTTATCAGGAGCATGCTAACCCCACAGCAAACATGATTTCACTGGTGCAAGGGTGACAGCGGTGACGTTCGAGTGCAGAACATGGTCCCTTCCTCTCCATGGCCTAATATAAATTGTTTTATGAGGGGTCAGCAGGTAGACCTAGGCCTGCTGCTCCCTGGGGGACATGGTGGTCTCTGGGTGGCCCTGATCTGTGGCACAGCAGAGCAGGGGTTCTCTCACCTGGGCAGTGGTACAGCAGATGGATTAAAATGCTCTTGCTCCCTGGTGGGCTGTGGGGCTGGGCTGCCTGCACCTCCTCTCCTGCCATGGCCTGGCATGTGCCAGCACCCCCAGTGCCACCAGCAGCCTGTGTGGATGTCCTGCTGCTGTTCCCCCACAGGGCTGCAGCCACACAGCCTGTCCCTCTACACGCTTGGCTCCTGCCTGTCCATCCCTTGCAGCTTTCCAGTGTCTCACTGGTGGCATTTTTCTCCCAAAACAGACCCTTTAAGGACCTCAGGGCTCAGGACCTGTTTGTGAGGCCTCTCTGCAGCTGAGCTGGGCTGCTCAGACTCTACCATAGACAGGAGCTGCCCCTGGTCCTTGGGATCATGTTTGCCCAGGGTGCCAGTGCTCACTGGACTGGGGATGTGGGAATGTCAGGGCTGCCCACCACCTGGGGACTTGGTGTGCCACACACAGGGGCAATGAATCCCCCTGTGGGCACCCCAGTTTCATCACACCTGCACTCCCAGAAGCAAGAAGGGCTGGGGGGACAGAGGGAAGGTGCTGCCTGCTATTATCCCGCAGGGAGCTCTGCATGTCCCTGCTGGCACCCTGGCAGTAGCGGTGCATGGCAACCTCCCAGCGTAGTGCCCAGGGACAAACTGTGCCAGGGAGTGGCCCTCCTCCCCCTCAGCAGTGCTCCCACCTGCCTGGCCTCCCGGGTGACAAAGCCATCAGCCGTGGAGGGGGGGGAGGCAGGCTAGAGCAAGGGCCGGGGCACCTTTCACATCTTGGCCCTCTTCACAGCCCCGTGCCAGCCCCTCGGTGTCAGAGAAAAGCTCGGATACAGTGTGGCTAGAAAGACGTATTTATTGCGACATCGGTTTGCAACCAGCACTCACCCCCCCTCCCCCGGCAGCACCTCCAGACCCACGCACATGCCTTTGACCCTGCTGCGATGCCTCCATGGCCAGCGGGCCGGTCCCTGGGGCCACAAGCCCACTCCCCTTTCCAGTCAGGCTCATTGGGGCTGCAGGCTGGGGTCCCGCCACGCCAGGAGCTGCCTGCGAGCTGGCAGGACGGAGTAAAGAACAGGAGCCGGATTCAGGGTCCTTCAGCAGTGTAAGCCACCAGCTGGGATCTCCGAGCAGTCACAAGGCTCTCAGAATGCCAGGGAGAGAGCGGGATCAACCCCCCCAAGCACGCGGTGATGCCCGCGCCCACTGCTCTTACCGCGCTCCCTCCGTGCCAGCCCGGACGCTCTGGGAGCCGGGAGAGGTGCCAGCCTGGTTCCCCCTGCAGCCACTACACGTATCCTGTCAGGTTGTAGGAATTGACTTCACTCTTGGTCTTCTGCACCTGGCTGACAGAGGGCTGGGGGCTCTTGCTCGCCAGCAGCTGGGGCTGGTAGGCGCTGGAGTAGGCGGTCGTGGTGTCCCGGGGAGGGCAGGAGGTGCAGAGGATGAAGCCGCCGACGAGGGAGAGGAGGGAGGAGATGATGCCGAGGTAAAGAGCCTCCCCGAGCTCGAACTTCATGCTGTCGGGGATGACGGGGTTGCGGAAATCCCGCAGCACCACGTGGATGTTCCACACCAGCGGGATGAAGCACAGCAGCCCCCCGAGGACGAAGACTGCGCCGCCCGCCACCGCCACGCGGTCCTTGCCCGGCGAGCCCTGGCTGAAGACGGTGCACCTCATGCCGAAGACAGAAAGCAGGCAGGCCAGCGAGGACACGGCGCAGGAGCTCACCATGAGCGCTTGGGCCGCCTGGATGTCGGCGGGCAGGTTGAGCAGGGAGCTGTAGATGTCGCACTGGGTGATGCCCGTGCTGTACGTGGCGCACTCCATCCACAGCCCCTTGGTGAAGCTGACGGCTGTCACGATGCTGGAGCCGATGTAGGAGCTGGTCTTCCAGCTGGGCAGCAGCGTGGCCGTCAGCGTGCCGATATAGCCCAGGAAGGCCACGGTGTAGCCCAGCAGCTGGAGCCCCATGGACACCATGGTGGGGGCTGGCTGTCACCTCTGTCGCTAGCCGAGGCTCGCAGCTTGTGGCCCAGGTCCCTCCCGTGTGTTCACGTTCCCATGGCCCTGCGAGAGGCTCTGCTCGCAGCGCTGCAGCTCCACCCCGCTGCCGGGGTGCCGATTTTGTGCGGGGTGGGGGCCGCGGGGAGGTTACCTGAGAGAGCGGAAAGCAATCCCTCCCGATTAACGATTGACCCGAGCCAGGCGCTCGGAGGAGCGCCAGGCGCCCTTTCACCTCCGCTATCTCCCCAGGCAGGCTCCAGAGGCAGAGCAGCGCTGCCCAGGAAGGACGCCAAAGCCCTCCCCTGCACTGACGCCGCGGGCAGGGATGGAGAGCCAGCTACTGCTGTGGGGAAAGTGCCCACTGCCTTCCTCGAGGCCCCTTGTCTTCTGTGACACCTCGAGCTGAGGAAGCCAAAAAGCTATGGCTGCACCATCTTATTTGGGACCTGCTGGAGGTGACTGCAGGTGGTGGAGCCAAAGCTCCCCCATCTGAGGAAATGGGATGGCACCTCATCCCCGTCTGCATGGGGCTCACCTGAGGCATCTGCAGCCACCCACGACCCACCCCGAGCTGCTGAGACTCCTTTGGGACAAAGAGACACAGCCACCTGAGACTGAACCATGGATATCAGCCTTTCTGTGCTGCTGGGGACAAGGATGGAGAGGGATGCATGTGACAGTGACACCTGCATCCCCAGGAGAGCCTGGAGGCTCACAGGGGGCAGAATTACATCAGGGCTGGCATCTCCTTTGGGATGCTTCCTGGAAGCATGCCAGCCAAGCAGGGTGACCTGTCCTGTGGAGGGGTGAGCAGTTCGGGTGCAGCTCATGCTGGGATTTTGTGCCGGTGCCACCTCCCACCCACAGCCCTGTACACAGGGACTGGGGGGGGGTAGGCAGAAGTGGTGGAGAGGGTTGGTTTGTTTTCCCTCTGCTTTGTTTAAAAATTCCTCCTACTGTGGTGCCTTGCGAAACCGGGCTGAGCCCGGCACCACGGCCAGTGGCCTCCCTCCCCCAGGGAACGCTCCTGGCTGAGCCTGCTGCCAGCACTCAGGGCCTGCCCCTGCTCCCGTCCTCCCCCACCACCTCAAATGCTTGGCACCAAAGTTTGCCAGCTTTCTGTCTGCTCTCCTGTGCTCTAACGAAGATCTCCCACACCGCCTCACCTGGGTGCTCAGAGTGCTCAAGGTGCTGGCAGAAAGGCGAGGGAGGGAGCTCTGAGGTACTTACGGAGGTGGCTGGAGGTGCAGGATGGGACCTAGGGTGGCTGCAGCCGGGGGTCACCCAGGACTGGAGGCAGCTGCTCAGGACAGGGTGAGCAGCCAGGGCCCCAGCCTAGGGGATCAGGGGCTGCAGTTGTTCAGCTACAATCCAGCTACAAATGTTGAGCTTTGCACAATCCACCTGCAAATCTCCTGGATCAGAGTCTTATTGCAGATCAGAATTAAACTCTTTCTTTGCGTATTGGGAAGGATTGGGGAGCTGGGATGCCCAACGCTTTGCTGGTTGTCTATGAATTATCGGGGTAGGTTCACCTAATGGGTTCAGCTTTGAGGCTTGCTGTCATCCTTCTGGACCTGACATCCTTAGTGGCTGGCAAGTGACTGTGCCACCATCCATGTGCCCACTCTGGGCTGTGCTGCCTGTATTGGGGTTCGAGGGGCAGTGAAACACCAGCAGGTTGAGCTCCCCACTCCTCAGAGCCAGTCTGAACTTTTGGTTTACTCTTCTTGGCCCTGCTTGTCCTCCACGGGGTTTGTTGTTGTAAGACTACTGGCCCAAATGAGGAGCAAATGGGGAAGGTAATGAGAGCTGTGCTGGCCCCGTGCCCCCTCCTGCTCACTGGCTGCCACAGATGGAGAAGGGCAGGGAGGGCCTCTGGTGACAAATTGTGCTGGGAGCTGAGCAGGGTCTGGCCAGCGTTTGGACAGCGGTGTTTGGATGCTGATAGCAGAGCTACAGCAGGGACCATTTGCTATTTTCTTTCCTTGTCTCAAACTGAAGCTCTCCCAGGAGCGGGAGGTGATCTCTGCCAGTGGCACTTTTCTTCGAGTGCTTGGGCAGGAGCAGCGGGCAGGGATGGTGTCAAGTGGCCCTGTTGGAACCAGGGGCTGCATCAGCCTTGCACCCTCACACTGAGGAGTTTTTCTGTCCCTCCTGCTGTGGTCCACATCTCAAAAACAAAGGAGAGGGCAGGGAACACTGACCAGTGCTTGCTCTCCCATCTGTGGAAATGGGATCTTGCAGCTCCCTGTGGTGATGGGCCATGGGTGCCTGAGCAAGACCATTGCCCTGATAGTGCCTGGGGTCCATCCCTGCCATGTGTCCTCCCTCCCTGTCTACTTTTGAGCCTCTCTCAAGCCATCAGCTGCCTCCTGTGCTTGCCACCACTGTAGCCCATCAGCGTCCTCGGCATGCCCTTTGTGCTGTCCCCAACACAAGCCCACCACATTGTGCCCATGGCATGCCTTACACGCAGTCCCATCCCATGCCCACTGCACTATCCCAATCCCATACCCATCATGCTGCCCCACCATTTCCCATCCCTTTCCCATCTCCCCAACCTCGCTTATGCAAATGGCTACAAAGAGCACTTAATCATCCTTGTTAATTGTCTCTACCCTCCCCTGTTCACCCCCGGGGATTTTCTCACAAATGGTGTCCAAATTTTCCCTTTTGTGTTTTGCTTTTCCACCAGAGATCGCAGCCCCTCCGCCCCCAGCCTCCCCCCAGCCCTCTGTTTACACAACTGGGACAAATTTCACACCGCTGTCCCCACAGCCCCAGCCCCTCGCTCCCCTGCCCCAAAGAATTTGTGAGTCACGGCCGAGGCAGAGCTATAAATGTGTGCCCACCAAGGGTCTGCAGTGTCACAAGGGACAGCGTCTCCTGCCACCATGCAAGCTGCTGCCTGTTGCCTGACTGCCCACGGGCTCCGGGTGCCGGTGGCCAGTGCCTGCCCACCCCAGGGGCTGGAGCAAGGGGCAAGGTACCGGTGGGAGTGGGGCTGGCAGGAGGGTGAGGAAGGTGGGATGGGGGAGCTCCAGCTGGGTTTGGGTGAAGGCTGCGGTGCTGGGGACACCTTTGATGCCAGTGGCTGTAGTTGGCACAGAGGGTGCTGGCACCCGGGCAGGGCTGGCCGGGCGGGTCAGGCTGTGGTGCTGCCTCACCCGAGCAAGGCAAAGGGGAGCGGGCCAGGGTGGGCGGCTGTGGCGCTGAAGCTGCTCTCTCTCTCTCCTAGAACCCTTCCTCTCTGGAGACCTTGGCTGCCCCGAGCCCAGGAGGGACCCGCGCCGCGGCAGGAGGAGATGGACGCTGTGAGTTTGGCACTGTCCCCATGCCCGTGGGGTCCCTGCTGGCACAAAACCGGCCTCTCAGTCACTTTGTCCCACGGCTGTGCCCAGCTGCCCTGGAGCACCAGCCGCGCCTGGGGCCGGGCCAGGCTGAGCCCCTGAGGGGACACGGCCGCAGCAGCTCTGAGGGGGCCGCCTGTTCCCAGCCGGGCGGGCATTCCTTAGGGCGTTAGCGGCATGCCTGGGCACCCGCTCTGGAGCACGGGGGAGAGATTACACTGGCAAAAAGCCCGTCAGGAGGGTGTGGGGGGTAGATGCCAGCTTCCCTGCGCTGCTGTGAGCGCCTCAGCTGAGGGGCAGGGGAGGGGGGAGTTGCTGGGTCTGTGGCACCCCGGTGCCAGCCCGTGCAGCGGGAGCTCGGTACCACCTGGCTGTGTCTCCCCAGGCTCGGGCTCGGGCAGCGGAGGGGCACGGCGGTCCCAGCAAAGCGCTGGCGTTCTTCCAGCACCCGGTCAGGTACGTGCCCTGGCCCCGGGGCCGCGGGCGGGCGCGGGGGCGCGGCGGGCAGGGGCTCACCCCGGCTCTCCCCACACAGGCTCCTCTGGCCCAAGTCCAAGGCCTTTGACCACCTGTACAGCGTGGGGGAGAAGCTGCTGGAAAACTTCCCGGTGCAGGCCACCCTCTTCTTTTATGAGGACTCGGGCAGCGAGGAGGAGGAGGACGAGGAGGAAGAAGAAGAGAGAGAGGATGAAGAGGTGGAGGCGACAGGGGATGTGACCGCGGGGCACCCGCGGAATGCTGACAGCCTCGGCCCCAGCGGGCCGGCGTGAGGCAACAGGCAGGGAAAGGCAGACAGCGCCGCATGCGGCAGCGGGGCCAGACCCGCCCGGAGGCCCGGCCAACCCCCGGGGCCGCCCCCGGGCCGCGCCCGCGCTCCGCGGGACCACGGCGGGGCTCAGGACTACTGCTCCCAGCGGCCACCGCGGCACTGCCCAGCAGCCGCAGCCCACTCTGATTGGCTGTAGACCTATCCCGACCAGGGGGAGGAGCGTGTGGCCCCGCCCTACATCCCCATTGTAAGAGGAAGGCGGCGCGCGCGGGTAGCGGAGGGATACGATTGGCCATGGGGCGGGAGGGGGCGTGTCTGGGGCGGGGCCTCCCCTCCCCTGCCCGTCGGCGGGAGGGAGCGGCTGCGGCGGGCGCGGGGCCGCCATGAGGTACCGGCGGGGCGCGGGGTGCGGCTGCGGGGCCGGGGGGAGGACAGCGGAGCCGTGGGACCGCGGCTGCGGGGCTCGAGCGGGGATAAAGGGGCTGGTGCCGCGGAGCCGGGAGCCCTGGGACTGGCGCGGCGTGTCCGGGCGCGCGGCGACCAGCAGAGCCCGGAGACGAGGAGGACGTGTCGGTGGGGCGGAGGGTGGGGCTGGAAGGACCCCGCACAGCCGGGGAGGTGGGGCTGGGGACCCCGCTGTGGAGTGAGAGGTGACATAGGGGTCACTGTTGTAGGGTGACACGTGAGCTAGGGAATTCCGCTATGGGGTGGCAGGTAAGCTAGGGAGCCCCGCTATATGGTGACAGGTGAAGAAGGGGACCCCACTGTGGGGCGGCAGGTGAGCTGGGGGACTCCACTGTGGGGTGGCAGATAAGCTAGGGTACCCCACTATGGAGTGGCAGGTGAGCTAGGGTACCCTGCTATAGGGTGACAGGTGAGCTGGGGGATCCTGCTATAGGGTGATAGGTAAGCTAGGGGACCCTTCTATAGGGTGATAGGTAAGCTAGGGGACCCTCCTGTGGGATGAGTTAGGCAGGATGGCTCTGCCATGGGGTGGCAGGTAAGCTGAGGGTCCCCGTTGTGGGGTCACAGGTGAGCTGGGGGTCTCGGCTTTGGGGTGACACTTAGGCTTGAGGGCTCTGCCGTGGGGTGGCACTCACTGAAGGCTGAGGGGGGGCTGGAAAGCCCCTGGGCAGGTGGGCTGGGGGTCCCTGCTGCAGGTTGACAGATGGGCTGGGGGGTCCCTGCCCTGGGGTGGCTCTGGGAGCTGAGCGCAGTGGGGATCATTGGGAGCTGGGTTTGGGCACAGGGGGGCCGGGCTGGCGCTGCCAGGGCAGCGTGAGCACCAGCCAGGGAGCAGGGTGGGGTGTGACGGCTGTTTTGGGAGAGCGAGGCTTCCTGCCCTGTCAAGCGTAGTCGGCGTAGCCTCTTCTCCTCGCCGTGGATCTTGGCACGGAAAAGCCCCAATATTGCTGGCATCCAGCTGGCACCGCGTCTACGTGATGCTGGCACAGTCTGCACCCTCCCTGCACGCCGTGGCGCGGCACTGGGGGCTCTGGGTCCCCCCGACCTGTACCTGGGCCACCCCCAGCCTGTCGAGGAGGTGCAACCTCCCAGTGTGGACCCCCGGGTCCTCTCGGGGTCCGCGGGGAGCCGGCTCCAGGCGCGCTCCGTGTTTTCCCGGCACGATTTCCTCCTTTGGCAGCAGTGACGGGAGCGGGGGCGGAGATGGGGGGAGCCTGGGGGAGACACAAATGTGCGACTGCAGCATCCTCACTCCCATGGCTGCATCCCTCGCGCCTCCTCACGGTTGCCTTAGCAACCTCCTATCGATGGGGTATTTATAGAGGATGGGAAGCCGGAGGGGGGGGATCGGGAATGGGTGGGCGTCTGCTAGGTCAGCCTCCAGCTTCAGGCTTCTCTCGGCTTGCGTGGGGGCAGGAGGGATGCTGCTCCCCTTGGCGTCAGCGTGTGCACTGCTCCAGCTATCCTGCTCGCTGGAGCCAGGGGAGGTGGCCAGGAATTTGTATGTGGAAATAAAAATAAGCATCTGGGACGTCTGCCCTTCTCATCGGCATTGTTTGTGCTTGGAGGCTTGTGTGCAGCTCCCTGATTGTGGCACTGGGTGCATTGACACAGATACGTGGAAGAAAGTAAAAGAGTGTAAATTAAATTAAACTGCATTAAATTTGTTGCCTGGTGTGTGATGTGAGAATATCCTTCTTTCTGTGTCTTTGTTCTCCTGTCCATCAGAGGGGGAGGATGCCTGTAACAAGGAGGGTTTGTGTGGAAACTGTGGCATGTGCTCTGTGCTGTGCTTTCTTTTATCCTGGGGCTTTGGGTCTCTTTGTAAAAACTGATGACAGCAGAATTGGGTCAGGTGGTCCCCGCTCAGAGCCTGTGGGGAATTCATGAATCCAGAGGCCTCTCACATCCTCCAGAAGGGCTCAGAGAAGCAGGATTGGGCTGTGGGGCTCTGGAGGCAGCAGACATCTGCTGTGTACTTTTGGTGCTGCTCTTGCTTCAACTCCAGACTGAGGTTTGCAATCTGAGCTTCCCAAACTATTGGGAAGAAGCTGCTTTCTCTCTCTGGACACAGCTCCAGGCTTGCATGCCCTCTTGGCACTGGGGTGGAGGAGCCTTGTGAAGCACAGCAAACCTGATGGCAGGGAGAGGTGCTCCATTTACTGAAAGGTGGCTGTGTGCAGCATCAGCCCTTCTGGGTGCCTGCCTTCTATGTGAAAGGAGAACTGTGTTTCCAGCCCTGCTGACCCTGTGAGCAGCTCTGTGCTGTACCTGACCTCACTCCAGCAGAGCAGATCCAAGTGCTTTTGGAATAACTGCATATCTAAAGTCCTGGGCCTGGACCAGCGTGTGGTTTAGTTCCTGCTGTTTCTAACCATGCTTGCTCCTTCATCTGCAATAAATCCCTGCAGGAGCTGGGCAGTCCTGTCCCCTCTGTCTCCTGACAGAGTTGTGGCTTTGCCACAGCAAGTGTCACACACAGCAGTAGTCAGCCCAGGGCAGTCTAATCCATGGGGCATTGAGCACAGGGAGATGACAAAGCATGGAAAACAAGCAGATATCCTCTGCCTTCTGCAGGGTTTCATTTAACTTCTGTGGGGTTCTGTTCAGTTTTGTTTTTGAGCACAAAAATTGCTGGAGAGCTGTTGTCCTGGGTGTGCAGGGAGCTCTGTCACTCTTGCTGCTGCCCTTAGCTTGGCCCAACAACCAGATTGTGGGTAGGAGTTGCAGAAGTGAGAACTGGCACGTCTGTGAAGTTGTTCTAAAATAAGATGATTGCTTCACCTGTATCCATCAATCTCTTGTGGAAGGGAAGAGCACCAGGCTGCTCCCAGCAGTCTCTGACATGCAGGTCGTCTCATCTGCTGGTGAGAAATGGGGTCTATCCTTCATCCAGTCTTTCCCTTCCTACTTTGCTGGTCTGCAAGGGCCCTGCTTCTCCCTGGGACCTGCCCCAGCACTCTGGGAGCTGAGGGTGCCCTGAGCCCCTGCATCCCCTCCAGGCAGGTGAAGAGCAGGGAGGCAGCGGGAATCCTTGGCTCTCTGCTAGGGCACTGCTGGGCGGGATCTCTTGTGGGTCCACTGCTTAGCACCATGCTTACTGCATGAATCTGATCCTGAGTGATGGAGGTTTGGGCTTTGAAACTGGGTTGGAAATTCAAGCTGTCAGTGACTCTCCTGTTTTCTTCCCTGCAGGTAGGCAGGAGCCCTCCTTGGCCGAGTGAGGCAGCATGGCAAGTAAGTGCTCCCAGGCAAGGCGGAGAGGTGCTGGTGGTGTCAGAGAGAAGGGGGATGTTTGACAGCCAGCTCTCATGAAAGGGGTGCCTGTGCATTTTGGGGAGTGTTATTCTCTCTGGGGAGCAGCTGCCATCAGCTGTTGGCCCTGAGTGAGGTCTGAGGTCCGGCCTGACTTGTGCTTCTCTCTCCCCTCTGCAAGGTGGGAGTCGAGAGGAGATGCTGAAGGTCCGACCTCTCCGGGACTACCCGGAGCTGCAGCATTTCTGTCTCTGTGTGCTGCTTGCTGTGCAGGACGGGCCCCCCAGGGCTCTCTGGGCTGCCTGTCTGCTCTTACATCCCTCATCAGCAGTGCTCTTCATGCCCATGCCCACCCTGGGGGCCACACTGCCCTGTGTGCCCGGTGGCACCGGGGCTCTGTGTTCTGGGCAAGCTGCCGAGCTCAGCCCCACCCCGAGCTCACTGTGGCACACCCAGAGCACTGCTGGGCCAGCACTAAAGATGGGCTAAGCCTGGCAAGGCTGCAGAGAGGTGTGTGGCCTGTCCAGAGCTGGGCTCAAGCCTCCCTCTCGCTCTCCTGGGCAGCCTGCACGGAGGCTGCGTACCCCAGTGTGATGGGAGCATAAGGAGGACAGCAGTAGTGAAGGGGAGATGGAGAGATCTGTCTGGGATCTCGGGATTTGCTCGGAGTGTCACCAGAGCCAGCTGTGAATGTGGAGGCAGTAGCCACGCTGGGGAGGAGGAGGACCCCAGGGATGACAGGTATGCCTTCTTTCATTATCTTTGCTGTGCTGGTGCGGGAGGGAGCAGAGATCTTCAGACAGTGTTTTTAAAAGGCTGCTTTAATCTTCAGTTAATGAGGAGGGTGCCCAGCTGGGTCCCTGCCTTCCTCCACTGCTGCCTTTTCTCCTTCCCAGAGCTCAGGTGCTGGCTTGCCAGCATGTCCTGCTGGTGGAAGGTGTCCCCTGTGGTGGCAGTGTCCCCTTCATGGTGACCCTGATCTGCAGGGGGGGATGTGGTGATGGGCAGGTTCTCCACCACACCCTCCCTGTCATCCCTGGCTGTCCCTCTGCAGGCAGAGCCACAGTCCTTCCCCAGAGAAGCAGCCCCAGGGTGTCCCCCCCAAGCAGGACAGCTGAGACATAGGGTGGTGTCCACCAGAGGCCAGCAGCACCCCAGGAAAGCCAGCAGGGCTGAGGTGAACCCAGCCCTTGCTCCTGCTTCCCCTGCCTAAAAGCTCTGATCTTTCCTGAGCACCGGTTCTCCAGCTGGTGTGGGGAGGCTTGGAGAGGCACAGGGGATCAGCACTGAGCCTGCTGGGCATTGGCAGGTGCCCTCAGCCTCGTGGTTTGGGGACAGGACCTGCTTGGCTGTCTGCTCTTCATGTCAGCTGAGGATCCAGCAGAGATGAGAGGCTCATTTCCTGAGGGCCAGTGGTTTTCCTGCTCTGGTCCTGAGCCACTTTGCACTTTCAAGGGGAGGGAGCAGTGACTCAGTTTCTGCTCTCCTGCCATTTCTATGTCCCTGAGGGAAATTGCATGTGGGGAAAAACACAAACCTCTGTCACAGCATGTTTGCAGTTGGGACAGTGCTTTTGATACCTGCCTGCCTGTGTGTCTGTTTTTATTTCCTACCTTAGTGGCCAGCTCAGCATGGCAAAGCAGGGAAGGGGCCCAGTGACTGCTTTCTGCAGGGATGGAAAACCTTGACAGTGAGATCTGCAGCCAAGCTTGTTGCTCTAAGATGTGCTGAGGAAGTTGAAATCCAAGTCTCAGGCTCAAGTGCCAAGGAGGGGAGAGTTTATACCACGGCCTGATCAAGGTGGGAGGCAAAGGAGGTGAGGCCAGACTTCTCCAGCAGAGTACAGGACATTTGCAGAATGAATGTTGTCTTTGTAAAATTTCATCTCCTTCTGGAAAGGCTCAAGACAAGGTCAGCCTGTCAGCTTGTTCCCTCTCCAGCCAGGATAGCCCTCCTCAACTGTGAAAGCCAAGGCAAGCTGATCCCTGCCCTTCTGCAAGATGCCTTCTGTGCCTCTTGAAAATGCTTTTTCGGTTGTCCTTGTAAAAAAAAAAAAAAATGGTTTGCATAATAAAGTCGATTCTGAGGGAAGATCTGTGACTCACATCATTCATGCTGCTTTTCATTCACACCTCAGTGGTTCAGCCCTCTGCAAACTCTCACAGAAGCAAGGCATTAATAAATCACGAGGAGAAAATGCACCTACACAGCACAAAAACAGCTCAGTGCCTCCAAGCCCAGGCTGGTGTAGCACAGTAGTAGCTGTTTCTTACACCACGATCTTGTCCCTATTGATATTTCCAAATACTCTCACAAATACCTTGCTGTATTGTTTCAGCAGCAGGATACATGGAAGGTAAAGCAGAATGAAACTTGCCTTTCTCCCTGGCAAAAGGCTCCCAAGGAAAGAAGTTGGTGGCTTTTCACTGACTGTTTTGCTTGTGGAGCCAGTATTTTGTTAGCACCAAGCTGGTCAGATGGGAGATTGTGTCCCCCTGCCTCCTTTGATCCTCCTGCTGCTGTGTGAATGGGTTCACCTTGTTGATCCAGTGGAAGACAACCTGAGGGTGAAGGAGGTAACTGGTTCCTGTGGATCACTCGGCTGAACTGATTCATCTTCCCAAGGGAAGCAGCAGAATTTTGTGGCTTGGTGGGAAGAGCTGGAAGCAGCCTGCAGCTGAGTGTGTTGAGCTGCACTGTGGAAACATTCATGAAATGTGTGTTTGGATCCTGGAAGGATCATGTGTGAAGTTTCTGCTCTCTTGAGCAAACAGCTTCTTTGCCTCCTGTGCTGCTGTAGGTCCTGGCAGGAGCTGGCCTCCTGCACCCCCTGGAGGTGTCCCTCCTGCAGGATATGGGGAGAGGCTTTGATGTCTCTCATGCAGGCAGGAAGGTGCTGTTCCTGCTCTGTTTGGCTTCAGGATTGCATGTGCTGTGGGAAGACTTGAGGAGTCTCCCAGGCTTTGGGAGCAGAGGAAGGTTTGTGAGGCCTCTGCATCAAAACACAGTGGGGATGAGAATGTGCTGCTATGTGAGGAGAGGCTGCTCAGGCCCCTGACTCATATCCCCCTGTGCTGTCCCTGTGTTTTGGGGATGTTTGCCCTTGTTGTCCTGGGCCTGGGAGAAAGTGGTTTCTCTGGGGCCTGAGCAGAGTCCTTGATGCCACCTGAGCTTGCATGACTCTGAGCAGCTGGCAGCAGGGACACCAGCTCCCAACAGGCTGTCGTGTTGAACTGTGGGCTGAGTCCCTCTCAGTGCTGGCACAGCTCTGTGTCCCAGCCCTGTGGGGTCTTGCTCTCCTGGTGGGATATCCCTTGCCCTACAGCAAAGGGGCAGAAAGATGAAATCCATCAGGAGCAGAAGTTTGGAAACAAATATTTTTGGAGCCTTTTGTCGCTTCTTCAGTTGCCCTGTGTGGCTGCAGCTGCCGCTTCTTGTGTCTCTAGCACCTCAGCCCTGACAGGAGGGCTCCTGGTGCCATATTTCTCTGGGCAGACCCCGAGAGTCCTGTGCCCCTTTGGCTGTCCTACCGTGATTGTAGCCCTGGGTTTTTGGTGTTGGGGATGCATGTGGTGTCAGGAATCTGGGTTGGAAAGCTTGGCTGGGCAGAGGCCAGCCATGGGGTATGGGTATCTGTCCCTGCTCAGAGTATCTCTGCCTTGTGTGTTGCAGTGTTCTTGGGGGCCAGGAATGCCCACTCGCTCCTGAGACGCTTTCCCAGAGCCAATGGCTTCCTGGAGGAGATCCGGCAGGGCACCATCGAGCGGGAGTGCATCGAGGAGGTCTGCAGCTATGAGGAGGTCAAGGAGGTGTTTGAGAACAAGGAGAAGACGGTGCGTGTGTCCTGCATGTGTGTCCCAGGCCATGTGGGAGGGTTCACCCTCAGCAGGCTGGAGACAGAGGGAAAGCACAAGGGGAACAGCCTCTCCTGTCCCTTTTGTCCTATTCTGGCTGCAGGCAGCATGTTGTGGCCTCACTTCCCAGCATGGCTTTCCCTTCCCAGGCAATGACCTCACCTTGCTTTTGCCAGGACTCCCTGCCCACAGCTGCAGGTTGAGCTGGTGCTCCCATGGCACGTGTGGCAAATCTCTGCTGTTGTCCATGATGCTCTAGGCTGGGCTTGGTGTGGAATAAATTTTTCCCTGCTCGTTGTGAGATGTTGAGGGATGTTTCAAGGACCTTCTGCAGTGGTTCCCACAGCACCTCAGGGGTGGGGGACATCCAAAACACTGCTCCTTTTGTGGGCCTGGGGAGGGCAGTGGTTATTGCTGATGGTGGTTGGTGTCCTTCTCCCACCTACAGCACGTGATGGTTGTTTCTCTGTTCCCGTCACAGATGGAGTTCTGGAAAGGCTACACCAGCTCTGTGTACTCTGTCAAGGACCCCGGGCACAGCACGGAGCGCTCTGACGCTATGTACGTGGTGGTGCCCCTCTTGGGAGTGGCTCTTCTCATAGTCATCGCCCTCTTCATCATCTGGAGGTGCCAGCTGCAGAAGGCCACCCGCCACCGCCCCTCCTACGCCCAGAACCGTTACCTGGCCAGCCGGACGGGCCGCAGCCTGCCCAGGGTCATGGTGTACCGGGAGCGCTCGCAGAGCCAAGGGGAGACCCAGTACCAGCGGGAGGCCAGCAGCCGGGGAGCCGCGGATGCCCGAGCCGGGGGCACCCCCCAGCCAGACGGCACCCTGTGCCCGCCCGAGCATTCTGTCTCCGTCCTCTCCAGACTGTCCAGTGCCACGCCCCCGCCTTCCTACGAGGAGGTGACGGGCCACCCGGAGAGCAGCAGCAGCGGCGAGGAGACCAGCGTCTCTTACAACGAGCCTCCGCCCAAGTACGAGGAGATCGTGGCCACGGCCCCTGCCGCGGGCAAATAGCGGGTGTGCCTCCCCGCTGCCTCTTCACACTCTCACACTCACCCAGCCACCATCCCTTCGCCATGCCTGGGACCCCCTTCAGGTGTTCGTCAGGCCCCCATCTCACCTGTACAATCTGGTGCCATCACACAATAGCCTTACCCTCCTAACCAAAAATGGCTGTCCCCAGGTGGGGTGAGGCAGGGCTGTGAGATGGCTCTGGAGCCATCCCCTGCCCCTCACTCCCCACTCACGTAAGTGCTGTAGCAGCCAGAGCAGAGCAGCAGCCTGTTCCTGGCTCAATGCGGGGGGTCTCCCCATGGTGCATTTGATTTCCTCACTTCCCCCTCAAACAGACATAACATTTCCCATGATCACAGCAGCCTTGCTGCCTCTCTGGGCTGCTGCTCAGCCTCACCCCATGTTCTGGGCCCTGTTCTACTGCTCAGGGCTCTGATTAGGTGATGGAGATGCAGGATTGGTGTGGCAAATTTTTGTCCATCCCTGCAGTTGGTGGGGCCAGCTCTGTGGGGAGATGGTGATTCCCCCAGGTGGATTTGTTGCCGAGTGGGAGTGGGGAGCCCCGGGCCACACTGTGGTGCCTGTAGGGATATTTGCTGTGTGGAGATCAGGGAGGAAGCAGCTAGAAGGTGCTCTCTGATCTCCTAGATCTCTTTGGAAAGGGAGAAAGGGCTCGTGGTGGTCTTGTACTTGAGGTAAGTGACTTTGGAGTAGCAGGGACTTTTCCTGATGCTCTCTGCTGTGGGTGCTAAACAGCTGGAGATCTGGCTGCTGCAGAGCTGGCCAAGGGGGTCCTCTCTGTCCCCAGGCCAACTGTGATCTCATGGCTTTAAGTGATGGGGATTCAACTCTCTCCTGGAGCGTGGCCTGTCTGGGGTCTGCCCCTGAGGTGAGAGCCTGCAGACAGGCCAAACCTCCACTCTCCCTACCCCAAACCTCTCTGCCCTGCCTGGCTCCTCTCTTTGGGGCTCTGTCCTCCAGAGCAGGTACAGTGGAATGCAGGACTCCACTCTCCTCCTGACCTCTCAGGTGGGCTGAGTGTCCAGGGCTGTGGCCTGGAAGCCCTGCTGACAGGGGCAGGAGCCACAAGACAGTCAGGAGCAGGGCCAAGCCCTGCTCAGGTGGTTGGGTTGCCAGGGCAGGGCAGAGTAGGATGCTTTGCTGTGGGATCAGTGTCCCCTTTCCCTGGGCAGCTGCCTGTAGGGTCCAGGCAACGGGGCTGTCCTTCCCCAGTCATGTCTAATGGATTAATACAAGGGTTGTGCTTCAACCCCCCAGAAGCAGCCCAGAAGCTCCCAGCACTGCCACTACCCGGTGTTCACCCAGCAGCAGCCTCTCCACCAGCACCAAAAGGCTATTGTCCATCCATCAGTGGCCTGCATCCCGGCCGGCCCCAGTGATGCCCTTGCAGCTGGTGCCCTCAGCCCAGAGCTGGGGCTTGCCCAGCGTGGCTGCTCCTGGGGCGGGACATGCTGGCACCTCGTCTGTCCCCTCCCCAGCCTTAGCAGGGTGGGGTTATGGGGAGAGCTGACAGCTCAGGGCCAGAGCTAGAGAACAGCAGAGGGAGACACAGGGGTGCTCTGCATCCTCTGTCTTTGATGCTCGGTCATTATCCCTGCAGTTTGTATTCTGTAAAACTTGGTATATTTCTGTGCAAAAAAAAAAAAAAAAAAAAAAAAGGTATTTATTAAAAAACCCTCACAGTCTGAGTGGCACAGGGTGGCTTTTTCCCACAAAGGGTGTTGTGGGGGACAGTGACACCAAAAACCCCCACCACAGCTGCTTGACTGTCCCCAGTGAGGATGGGAGCGTCCAGGAGTGAACTCCGCACATCCAGCTGGAGCCCTGAACTTCACCTGGCCATGTGGTGAGCTCTGAGAAACCTGAAAGAGTGTCCTGCGAGCCCTGAGCTGCCGGCAGGTGAGATGCAGAAAGGTTTTCTGAGGGTCTTTGAGGGGATTGAGGTGCACAGGTTGTCCTGCCGTCCTCTGTGCGCTCCTAAACTCCTTAGATAATCCCCTTTAAATAGCAAGACTAGGGCAGTGGGGGATTTATTTTAAATCCTTTCAAACCGAGATTTTACGGTCAGGTCTTGGGCCCTGTCCCCATTCAGAAGTGTGTAAAACTGCCGTTAATGCCGAAGGGATCATTTATCGCTGCGGAGGGCAGAGATTAGCTCCGGCACAGGGCGGTCCGGGGCTGTGCTGGGCCGGGGGCTGCGGGGAGCGGGCTTTGCCCGGGGATAGGGACATGGGGAAAGGTCCTGGGTTTGCTTCTGCCCCTGGCGACAGCAATCCCTGCGTTCTACCACGCGGCTGTGCAGGGCTGGGGACAGGAGAGCTGCCGGGGCCGGTGGCACAGGAGGAGTCGCAACGTGTTAATCACCGGCTGCGGCTTTAAGCGAGGAGGAAGCGGCTGGACACCGGGGGCTGGGCTGATTACCGGGGGCAGGGCTGGACACCGGGGGCTGGGCTGGACACCGGGGGCTGGGCTGATTACCGGGGGCAGGGCTGGACACCGGGGGCTGGCCTGGACACCGGGGGCAGGGTTGATTACCGGGGGGGCAGGGCTGGACACCGGGGGGGCCGGCCTGGACACCGGGGGCAGGGCCGGACACTGGGGGCTGGGCTCATTACCGGGGGGCCGGGCTGCCCCCGCCGGCACCGCCCCGTCCCGTCCCGGCTGTTTACAGGTCCGACACGTTGCGTCGGACTGCGCTACACAGTAAGTGTCCCGTGTCCCTCCCCGGCCCGCACGGTCCCCCTTGTCCGCTCTCACGGGGCTCTGCGGGCGGCTGCAGCGACCCCGGAGCAGGGCCGGGATGTCCCCAGGGCCGGGAGGGCGTGGGACCCCCCTGTGCCGTGTGTCCCCGGAGCCATGCAGGGGCAGAGGGCTCCCCCAGAGGCGGGTGAGAGCCCTGCCGTGCCCGTGCCCCTCTCTGCCGGGACAGGGGTATCCCCGAGCCGCAGGGCAGAGCTGGGAGCAAACCCCCAGCCCCCTCCAGCTCCCCAGCCCGAACGGGGCGTGCTGCACCAGGCTGGCCCCCGCCTGGCTGGTTTGGGGTGTCCCGGGCTGGAGAGGGACAGAGAGAGGGAGGTTGTGGGGTTTCCCTCCCCAGGACAGGTTTTCCTGGCTTGCAGGATTTAAAGCTGTTCTGGTTTAGTGAGCCGGAAATTCCCTGTCGCTGCAAATCCAAGCAGAAGTGCCAAAGGAGAGGCTGAGCCTCTCCAGGCGAGTGGGGCGTGCTTGCCAAGAGCTTGGAAATGCCCTAAAGAAAGTTAAAGGAGAAAATCCAGCACTTAAGCATTTCGTTCTTATGAGTTTTGACAGCTGATTTTTTTTTCCCCTTTCTTAATAGCTTAGTCTCAGAGCCTGCTTCTCACCCCCTCCCATCCCTCTGTTCCTTGGGAGCTGCAGTGGTTTCACAGGTGATTAGAAAATGAACAGCTCTGCCCTCTCCAGATTTACTGTTATTAATATGAGCTGGTTTCCCAGAGAACAGGCTGGGAATGCAGCACCACAGATGTGAAGGAAATTCCTGGTGCTCTCCATGGCTGTGTACCCTGGCTGGGGTCTGAGGCAGGTGTCTCCTGTGGGACTGACACATTGTGGGACCATCCCAGGAATTACTGTCCTGTTTCTGAATAGGGGGTGCCTGCAAAAATCCAGTTTCTTTGGAGTTTTGGGAGAAGCAGAAAAAGTTTCTTTGGGGTTTTGGGAGCATATGTGAGATGAGACCCATGGGCTGGGGCTGGCCAGGGTGGTGGGGATGGTGTGGGGCCCCCACAGTGCCTCCTGGATGGACCCAGTGCAGGACAGGGATGCAGTGTCTGCAAGGAGGGAATCACCACTGCTGGTGCTGGGAAAATCCCTGTGTAATTAAAAGGTTTGTAATGGCAGAGGAGGAGGGAGCAGCACGAGGTGAGTGATCACTGGAAGTGCTGGTTGTGGTAGTGCAGAGCTGGTTCTGCCACCCTCCTGTACCCAGAGTGTCTAGGCCTGGCAGCTGCAGGGGACAGGTCCCATATCCTGCCCCTCCTGCTTTCCTTCTGCTCTTCTACCCTGGGTGAAATCCTAAAGGGTTGCAGGGGGCTGGGGAAGGTGAGGGGGTCCAAAGTGCCCTGAGGAGCAGCAGTGAGGGGTGTGGTGGGCAGCCCTGGCTGCTGCTGGCCCCTCTCACAGTGGATATTTTTTTTCTAGAAGCAAAGGAGGACCTTTTTGGGCACGCTGAGATCAAAAGGTGTCAGAGAGGAGGGTGCAGGATGCTGTTCATGCATGTCTGGAGTAGCACTTGGATTAGGCTGGGGTCTTCCAGCCTCAGCAGCTCTTGCTTGTTGGGGTTTTCTCCTCAGCTGCAGCTTTTTGGGAAAGAATAAAGAGTGCATGTGCTGGGAGCCAGGAAGGTGACTTTTGGGGCTCCTCTCCCAAAAGTGTACATTGATTGCCCTCTGCTTGTGTGGCTCAGTGAAAGTCTTGGGACATTGTGGCCCCAGAGCACCTCTCAAAACCCTGGGAGTTGGCCAAAGGGAAACTGAGGCACGGGGCCACTGAGTTTGCAGAAAGCTCCAGGTAGTGTCTGTGTCCCATTGTGGGAAGCGGATTTATAGAAAATTCTTAAAGCTCACTGTGATAACACCTAGTGTTAAGAAAAACCATCCAAACAAAATGTAGAGTAAAAAGATTTACCCATCATACAGGGACAACTTAAGATTTATTGTAGTTAAGAAATAGTTAACTTTTGATTATAATAGCATAAATTATAACATCTGTATTGTCTCACCCTTCACATAAGACTAAAAATAGAATAAAAGTTTTAAAACACCTCTCAGTTGCCCCATCTAAATTAAAAAAAAAAATAAAATAATCCAACATCTCATGTCCTGGTCCTGCTGTCAGCTGCTCCCAGGAGAACTGGAGCTGTGTCCCTGCTTGGTCCCTGTCTGAAGAAGGCTGAGTTGGGGGCTCTGCTCCAAGCTGAGGAAGGGGATGTGTGGTTTTCTTCCCCGCTGGGAGGGTGGTTCAGCATCTGGCAGCTGTGCTCAGGGCAGAGTCCATCCTTACTGGATGTGGGTGAGGAGTGCTGGATCAGGGAGGGAATGGGGTATGGCCCTGAGGATACTGCAGTGAACGTGTGTGGAGAGAAAAACTGAGCACCAAAGCCTTTCCTGTGGTAACCTGGAAGCCCATCACCAAAAAAAGTGTGCTTTGCTTTTAGAAAACCTCATTTTTTTTGTCAAAGGTGTATATGAACACAAAAATGTGATCCCAGCCCTCCAGAAGATGTTACTTCTGGATGGAAAATAATTGTTTTCCACTAACACTGAACTGTGTGCTGAGCCTTCTCTTTGCTATCAGTGGAGGCAGTGGGTGACTCCTTGTCCTGCCAGCTGGGCACCGTGGGACATCCCCTTGTCCCAGACCACTCCTGCAAGTCTGTCTTTTGACTTGTTTCTGCCTGTGTTTCAGCTGTCCTGCAGCATGTTGTGTTGTCCCTGTGCAGGTGCAGGAAGAGCTGTCCCTGTTGTCACTTTTGGAAGTGCTGCTCCTGTTGCCACTTTGCAGCTTTCTTTCCCTCTGTGTGAAACCTCAGGACACCGGAGGACACCTGCAATGATGTGTGCTGCAGCAGACCTCTCCTTAGGGGTAGAAATGAGCCAAGGCACAGACTCTCACTTAAAAACATGAAAAGGGGCCCAGTTTGTTTTTCTCCACAGCTTAGCCATCCTGAGTGACTACAGCAAACTCCTGCTGTTGGTTTCTCTGACAGACTCTGCTGGCTGTTCCTGCTGGAATATGACTGCAAGTGTTTCCTTGCTGCCTCTGACCACAGGCTTTCACCTGGCTCAACTGTGACTGCAGGCTCTAATTTTATCAGACCCAGACTGACCTCACAGCAGATCTTCTGTAGCATCAACTCTCTTCTTTGTTTTGCTCTTCTTTGTGTCTCTCTGGATTATTCCTTCGTCCTCAAGGCCCTCTTCCTCCAGGCTCTCCCTAACCATCCCACCCACCCTTTTATCACCCTCCTCTGTATTAATCACAGCTGTGACCCATTCAGGGCAAGGCTGTTCTTTGGGAATTAGTCCAGCTGTGACTTTCCAGAGGTGAAGTCCCTTGTAATCCCTCCTTCTTCACCCCCAGATGTGGCCCCTCTGGGGACTGGACCTGAACCGGGTGCGGTGTGACCTGCTCTTCACAGAGGCCATCAACCAGAGGATGCAGGTTCCCAGCAGGCTGAAGGTGGCAGAGAGCTGCAGCCCTGGGGACAGGGGGACAGTGGCAGAGGATGTCCCTGCGTCCTTGCGGATGCACATCCCTGAGAGGATTTCTCTGGCAGGTAAAGCCCTGGGTTGTCTTTTGGGGTGGGGCACAACATCCTAGGGAGTAGAACCCCTTCATAAACCCCCCTTTGCTTTGCTAGAGGAGAGGATGGGGGCAGATAATGTAGGCAGTTCTCTTCAGGAATGCAGGGCAGGGTGGTGGATGGCTCGGGGAGAGGTGGGCAAAGGTCACCTACAAAAGTCTGGAGGGGCCTTAATTCCAGCAGGGGAGGAGCAAAATGTGGAGGCATCTCCCTCCATGTCTCTTGCAGTTCCCTCTTGGCCTTTGGGATGCAGGATGTTTGACCCTGTCTTTGGCAGACAGCTCTGAAACCTTGCTGTCCTGAAGCAGTGGCTCTGCCTCTCTGGGCTGCCCAAAAATCCCAGGGCATGGTGTTCATCTGGCACTGAACACAGCCTTGGCTCTCCACGTGGGTGCATCTCTCTTCCCTCTCCTGAGGCCATTCAGGTTGGCTTAATTCTTCCCTCTCTCCTTCCTGTAGAGGTATCAGACACCGGTTTGAGGCCAGTGCTGTTGACCCAGCCAAGGAAGGTCCCCTCTGTTGTGGTGCACGTGTCCCCAGACCCCTGTGGGGACGTCCCTTTCCTGCCCCCAGCCAGCAGAGCCAGCACCCAGCGACGCAAGCGATCGGTACCGTGGGGGCAGGGACGGGCTGCTGGGGTGGGAAGGGGAGCAGTCCCAAATTTGGGGTTCTCCAGAGAGCTGGTATCACCCCAAGCCAGGATTCATCTTCCAGGAGGCCCTAGGAGTGAGGGGCTGGGGATGGTGGGATCTCTTTCTGACCCAGGGCCAGTGCACACCTGTGTGCTGGGACCTTGATCCAGCCACATCTCCTCCTGCTGCATTTTGTAGGTTGGGGTGGGCTGGGGTGGCTGCAGTCCCACCACTGGCTGCTGCTGCTGCTACTTTTTAAGTCCTGTTTTCCTTACTGATGAAGTATGAGGCAGGGCTGGTTCATTACAGCAGTGTAAAGGGTTCTGGGGTCAGAGCCAAAAGCAGATTTTAGCCTTGTGTGAGAACCTTTCAAAGAGAGGTCCCAGGCATGGGCAGGCCAAGACTTGGTTTGGCTGCTGGAGCTGCTCTTCTGCCTCCTCAAGTGCTTCAACCTCCCTGAAATCTGAGAGCTGCTCCTGGGTGGGTTAGGTTCAGGGTTTTTGATCTGGCTAGAGTTCAGCTCAGCAGGCTCATGCTGGGGACCCTCTCTCTGCTCTGGACACATCTCCCCACCTGCAGCAGCATCACCAGGCTCCTGTAGAGCTCCCACTGAGTGCTCTCCCCGTGCTGAAGGGCCCCTGCAGCCCACCCAGGGCACCAGGCTGGGCTCAGCCCTGTGCTGATGTGGTTGTGTTCCATTCCCACAGGGCCACCACAGCAGCAGGGCACGGAGGGACAGGACCCCGAGTGACAGTGCCCAGCTGGCCTTGCACAGCCCAGGACAGCACCATGAGGGGTGAGCACGGGCCCAGAGTCACCCAGGGCGGGTGGGGGGCAGCATCTCCTCTCACTGGGCTGTTTTGGAGCTCCCTGGTGTGGGTGTCCTGGGAGGGGCAGGGGGGATCCCAATCAGAGCAATGCAGTGCCTGGCAGGTCCTGCTCATCCATGAGAGGAACATGGCCTTTGGTGCCAGAAGGCAGCTGTGCTGTTCCCCAGGCCTCTGCTCATGACCTTGGGCTCCAGAGCCTCTGCAGTGGGGAAATTGTCTCTGAGCTGGTCCTGGAGCAGGAACTCCTGTCCCACTTGAAGCCCAGAGCTGCCCTGGGTGGCAGGAGAGCAGTGTGGCACACAGCTGTGCTTGGCTTTGCAGCAGTCAGGTGGCCCTCTGAGCCTGGGGGCTGCTGGAGAGGGCTCTCCCAGCTGATGCCATCTGGGTGCCAGTGGCATTGCCCAGGGATTTTGGAGCTGCTGAAGGGATGAGGGGCAGTGCCTCGTGCCAGGCTGTGCCCTGCTGTGCGAGACAGGGAGTGACAGGCGTGATTCTGTGTGCACCCAGGCCAGACTCCTGTCCCCTGCCTGCTCCCAGTGCCCCACTGCCCCTCTTCACAGAGGCAGGCAGGATCTACTCCATGCAGAACATCTTCCAGACCATGTACCTCCTGGGCCAGGTGCTCTTCCACCGTGTCCAGGACTCCCTGCGGGACCCGGCGCCATGCAGGTGACTTGTCCTGAGCCAGCTCTCTGCCACTCTGCAGGGGCTGGCCTTGGCCTTGCTGGGGCTCTGTAAGCTCTGGGCTGCAGGATGCTCCTGCATGGCTGCCTTGCACTTCCTTTCTCACGTGTCCTGTGTGCCAGCTCTGGGTGCCAGGCCTTGGTGAGCCTCACTAACCCAGCCTTGAGTCTGCTGCTCAGCTTAACCCCAGTCCCTGGGCACCCTGAGTGCCCCTGTGCTGCTGTGGCATTGCTGGGTGGTGGCTGCTGAGCAAGGACTGATTTTTCTGTGTGCTTTGGAGAGGGGTGTGTGAAGGAAATGAAAACCCAGAGCAGATGGCCTGACCCAGGGGCTGTCCCTGAGACAGGAGGACACCCTGCAGGAGAGGCACCTTGGGCTGTGTCTTGGTCACTGTTAATCAGCCTTTCCATGAACTCATCCCACAGCCAGCGCCCTAGCCAGGCTGTGGTGTCCCTCTGTGCTCCCTGGAGCAGATGTGCAGTGGCCTCAGTCCCTCCAGATGTGCTGGAGGAACCATCTCCACCAGCCTCATCTGTGCTGCTGCAGTGAATTCTCTTTGCTCAGAGACATCCTTGCAGCCTTAAGGTGTCCCCACTGCTCTAAGGCTGCTGAGCACCTGGAGGAACATCTAAATACTCCTCATTCTCCTTGAGCAAAGCCTCCAGGCAGAAAGGGAGGAGAACCAGCATCCATCATCACATCCATCCTCGGGGGCACGTCCTGCCTTCCCTCCCCAGCTGCCTGCTGCTTGCTGAGGATCCAAAGTGATGTCTCTGCTCTTAAAAACTGGAGGCTGAGGCTGTCTTCAAACATCATTTTCATTTCTTAGTGACCAAGAGATCTGGTTAGTGGCTGCAAAAGACCTCTTCCCTTCTCCCTCCAGCAGTGGGGCCATGGTAGCCTGCAGAGCTGCTGTGATGCAGTGGGGTCACTCTGGGGCTTCTCCCCAGGCCTTGATCTCCCTTTGAAAGCAGCCACCCTCAAGCACCTCTTCTTAGTGCTTTACATCCCTTCAGATGCAGACATCCCTTTGGTATGACAGCTTTGTACCCCTGTGCAACAGTAAAAAAACCAAAAAGGCTGTGCTGACTTGTTTGTCCTGAAATTTTAGCAAAGTCTGGTTTCAGACAGAGCCTGGAATATCTGGCTGACAGTGACCTCTTGAAGGGTATGAGTCACCAGAAGGCAATTTCTAGTCTCTACTTTAAAGGGTGTCTACCTGTATCAACTGGGATTTTGAGTGAAAAGCTGCAGGATGTGTCCTTTTTTCATGGTTCTCTACTGGGGAAAATTGCATTTTCTTTCTGTTGTGACTGTCATTTTGACTGCAGCTACACTTTGTGCAGGTATTATCTCACAAATGGAGTTTCAGACAGGGATTCAGAGAATCTCCACACGCTCTTCTGGCTTGTCTTCAGTGAGATCAGCATCATGTAGCAAAGAGAGATAAACACCCTCTCCTCCCCAGGGCTCCAAGGAGTGGGGTTAGGGGCTTGTTAACCCCTGGGGGATCAGTGAGTGCCTGTGTGAGTTATTGGTGTGCACCGGGGAGTTTTGGTGATAGAACAGCTGACTTTGAGCTAGCTTGTGATTTCAGGAATTTGTATTTTTCTCACTGTGGATCTGCTTTATTTTGTGATTCAGTGGTGAGGGTGTGCCTCCAGGGGCTGCCCTGGAGATCAGTGCTCTGTGCTGCCTCTGCCAGTGCAGCAGCTCATTCCAGCAGGGCCCCTGTGTTTCCAGGGAGGCAAGAAAGTCCTGAACATTGGGGTTGCTTGTTTATGTTTCAAATTGCAGGTAAAATGTGCTAAAAGAGCAAAAAGTGGTAGTTCCCTCCAGCTGATGGCAGCTTCCTCACCTGCTGATGCAGACAGGGTCACCCCTCCATTTCAGCCCTGTCCTGTGTCACCTGCTTACCTGGCTGGCTCTAGGGATGTTTTACTCAGCCCTCAGTGGACTCCTGGCACTACAGAGGATGGGTGCTTAGCAGAAATGTTTTCTCTCTGTTGCACCTCTGAAGAAATACAAGCATGTGTTTCCTGTTACCTGTCCTGGCACGTGCTGTCTGTCTGTCTGGCCCCTTTGGGTGCATGCTGGAGGGGTACCAATGTGCATGGGGGACTTCAGGAGAGATGAGTGCATGCTGTGCAGGGGCTGTTTGCTTTCTCCTGGTGCAGCACAGCCTGGGCACACACTCCCTGCATTGTGGGGTTGTGAGGTGAGAGAGGAGAATTGGACTCCATGTTCTCAGAAGGCAATATAATGTAATATAATGTAATATATATAATATAATAAAATATATAATATAATATAATATAATATAATATAATATAATATAATATAATATAATATAATATAATATAATATAATATAATATAATATAATATAATATAAATTTTATTATATTAATTATATTACATTCTAAAACTATTCTAAAGAAAAAGGACACATCAGAGGGCTAGAAAAGAATGATAATGACAGCTCGTGACTGACTCCTCAGAGTCTGACACAGGTGATGGTGATTGGCCATTAATTAAAAACAATTCACATGGAATCAATCAAAGATGCACCTGCTGGGAAAGGATCTCCAGACCCCGTTCCCAAGCAATCAGATAATTATTGTTTTCATTCTTTTCTGAGGCCTCTCAGCTTCCCAGGAGAAGCAATTCTGGTGAAGGGATTTTTCAGAAGATATGATGGTGACACTGCCTGGCTCGGCTCCCTGTGGCAGTGCTGCATTTGTGGGGGTCACTGCACCCCACGAGCAGCTCTGGCCCTGCTGCATCTCTGCTTTCCTCCCCAGCTCCCAGGAGCCCACCCCAGCTGCAGAGAGCACCTCGGAGGAGGCGGGTGTGACAGAGGTGGCAGCAATGAGAAGGCAGGTGAGATGGGGGAAGGGCTGTGAATGCCTGCTGGGAAAGCCACAGGGGAGGGGTGAGGAGGCTGCAGGGGCAGCTGCTCAGTCCTGGTGGGCTGTTGCTGTCACCCTGGTCCTGCCTTCAGGAGAGGGCTTTCATGTGTGTTATCCATCGAGCTCCTGCCCCAGGGGGCTGCAGGACCCAGCCAGACCCCTCTGGTGGCAGTGAGAGGGGCTCAGGTGCTCTCTGATGGGAAGGATCTTCCTGAAGCGTCTGCTGCAGACCCGAGGTGCTGCTGCCACCCCTCCCACACAAAGGTAGCTTCTGCTTTAGAGACGGAGGGCCTGAAGTGTTGGGGAAGGTGAAACAGGAAAGCTTTATAAATATGATTGCCTGGCAAAAGATTTTGAGAATATGGAAACTATGAGATTGAAATGAAAGCAGCTTTGAGATCCCTCAGTTACTGAACACCTGGAAAACAATGGTGTGGCCATTGTTGAAACAACACCCTCTGCTTGCAGACAGCTCCAAGGGGCAGAGCAGACCCTGCTGGCTTGGCAGAAGGGCCCAAAGAGGAGTTTTTGGGATTTAAAATGTAACACAGTATGGTGATGTAATGATTCTTACAGGCTGTATGTAAATGCTGTAGGATTTGTATCTTGTGTTAGTGAGAATTAGAATATTCAACACAGAAGAAGATTTATGATATTGGAATGGGAACTTCTCTCTCTTTTACTCTTTTGTCCTCTCTCTTTTGCTCTCTCTCATCCTCTTTACCACACTCTTGCCTTCTTTCTCTTTACCCCTCTCTTTACCCCCCTCTCACCCTCTTTGGGGCTGCTCTGAGCTGTGGCTGGCAGCTCCCAGCAGGGCCCTGCACCCAGGCCCTTGGCAATAACCCACCAGTTCAAAGAGCTGGTTCAGAGATCTCTGTCTCTGTCCATCCTGACCATCCTACCCCTGCCCCTCCTACTGAAGGAGCAGAGCTCCCAGCTGTGCCTCCCTTGCTGTGCCGTGCCCCTGGGTGCTGACAGTGCCCCTCTGCTTCCCTTGCAGCTGGCCAGGATCTCGGGGAGGCTGCGTGTGCTGGAGGAGCAGTGCCACGCCTGGAGGCAGAAGGAGGCCCTGGTGTACTCTGTGATGATCTCTGCTTGCCTCTTCAACACCTGGCTCTGGCTCAGAAGATGACAGCCCGAGCCCAGCTCCCCTGCTCACCTGGCAGGGGGGTGAGGGCAGGGAGAGGAGCATTTCTCGAGTACTTGCCAGCAGTGAAACTCTTTTTTTCTTGACTAGGACTGCTTTCTGCACTGTGGGCCCTCAAGAATGTGTGTCCTTCAGGCCTTGGTGACAGTGAGGGTGTGAGAAGCTGCTGTAAAGAGCTGAGGTCTCCGAAGAGCTGGTGGCTGGCACAGGAGGGGTCTGTCCTGTGCAGTTGCCCTCAGGCTGCCAGAGGAGATGCAAACCCAGGAGCTGGGTGTTTGTGGGTGTGGGGTCCTGCTACAGTCACAGCCTGGCCACGTCCCACCTTGGAGATCTCAACTCTGACCCCATCAAAGTTCTCAGCCAGCTGCTGTGGTCTATTCCTCACCTTCTGTAGAGTGACTGAGTGCTTCTAAACTTCTGCTGGGTTTTCTTTTCTTTCTCTTGCTTGGTGCAGGCGGTGCTGCCAGTCTCCTGTGCCACAGCCCCTCTTCCAGGAGTGGAGCTGGAGGGGCCAGGAGCTCCCATCCCTGCAGCCACAGCAGGTTTGCAGGTGTTCAGATGTGAGAGCCTTGCTGACATCTGGGCTTATCCAGGGGCTTGGCTCTTTCCCAGAGATTTACATGGGAAACCTGCCCATGGTGACTCTCTGGGTTATAAAACCTCAGAGCAACAGCAATAGCACCAAACAGGTCAGGGAAAATAGATATTTGTTAGGCTCCCCGTGGCTGAGGGGAGTGGAACAGTGTCTCTCCCAGGTCTTGCTGCCAAGCTGCCACTTCAGTGATGGTGTCAGAACATGGGTGAGGGGAATTCCTGACCCAGATGCTCTTCAGCTGTGAACAAGCTCAGTTTAACAGCTTTTCTGTTTGTTCCCTTCTCCAGAGTTTATTAACACTTGATTCTGAGGTGACTTTGAGATGTTTTTGGTGGTTCATCCAGCACATCTGCTAGAGTTGTGCACGCAGGCCCTGGGGGCAGGTTTTGGCAAGGCTTAACAGGACCTCTCTGTGTCACCTGTACCTAATTATAGCTGGATCTACATGTCATCCAGATGTCCCAATAGCTTATTTACAGACATCAGTGCTCGGGTGTTTTCTGCTTGACACTGCACCGAGTGGCCGTGACTGTAAATCTGGCAGCTGGACAGGGACTGATAAATATCTGTCCCCAAGAAACTGCAGCTCTGAGCCTGGGGCTGATTGCTGAGCTGAGGAGAGTGCTGGGATTTCCACCAGAGCCAGGGTGCTGTGCTGCGTGCTGTGCTGTGGCAGGGGGTGTGCAGGGTGGGTGGCTCCTGTGCCAGGGTCACCAGAGGACCTTGCACTGCTGTTCTGTGTAAGGGGCTGTGAGTGGGGCCAGGAAATGAGGTAAATTGTCTGGTTTCTCTCCTTTGAGAGGTGTTAATGTGTTTTGGAGGAAGCTTGTGTTTGGGGTTTATTTTTGGGTGAGAAGGGATGACTTTGGGAAGGCACAACCACCTTCAAAGTGTGGCTTGAAGGTGTTTGGAGGAGAGGTGGCCAAACTGGATGTGTTCTCATGGGCTAGTAGCTGTCAGGTTGTGGAAGATAGATACAATATGACTTCTATGTAAGGCATAAATGCTGGTTATAAATCTGGAAACACTGACCACAAAAGGCATATTTTAATAAACTCTCTGTGTTCTGGATGTGTTTATTTTCTGTGGAGTCTGGTGCTGATGTCCCAGTATGTGGGTACAGGTAAGGTTTATTCCCTTGGCAGCAGGACTGTCACCTGCCCGTGGGTGTCTCAGCCCTGGCTGAGGGAGAATCTTGAGTAGAAAAGCTTCTGGTTAATGCTGCCCCTGTTGGGGTGTGATGCTTTTATTTCCTTTTTTCTCCTCCTCCTGGCTGCTTTGTCCCAAGGCAGCACACGTGGCAGGGCTGGGTGTCCCCAGGGGTCACTGCCACGACGACGTGCACAGCAAATAAAGTGTTTTGTGCACGATGGTGCTCGAGGGAGCAGCTCTGGAGTTCCTGTGTTCCTTTTGGAGGCAGCTGCAGCAGGGAGCAAAAAGAGAATTGGAAGGGGGGCACGTTGCTGCCAGTGCTCCTGGTGAGCTGTCATCTGGAGTCTGTGATGTGGGGACAAGAGCAGGGTGACATCCTGTGCTGCTGGGTGCTCGCCCAGGAGCCCCAGTCCCAGCCAAGGCTGGGAAATTCTCTTTATTCCTTTGGACTGCCTGCTGCGTGGGTGCTCAGGGAGATCAGAACAAGTGGAATTTAAAGCTTTGAAGGGGAAAGGAGAAGGTAAACCTTTGATAGCAAAGATAAAAGAGACTCCAGGTGCTGGTGCTTTCAGATCAGCCCTGTACAAGGTGCAGGACTCCGTGTGCCTGCTGGGGATGGATCCAGCCTCAGCCACTGCTAATGGTTACATCCTGAGGGAGAGGAGAAAAGCTGACCTCTTTTGATTGCCTTGGGATGCAGATTTTTTTGCTAACTGGGCATTAGAATGACTTCCTGAGCAAAATAAGAGGGCAGAAATTGGTGAAAGGTTCATTTCATGATCGCCTTCAAACTCTGCAGCTCTCTTGGCTGGGACTCTAGAGCAGCACTTTTGGTCCCCTGCTCTGCCAGCAGGAGGAGGTAAGTGGATGTGAGGGTGTTAAATGTGTCTACTTTTCCCAGTTTTCCATCCTAGCAGTAGCTGTGGCACACCTCTGAAGCAGGGAAATAATCACCATTTTGCTCTTCCCCAGGGCAGGGGCTGGGAGGGGAGTGGGAGCAGAACCCTGGGCAGCAATCCAGGTGCATCCCCTGGTGTGGCAGCACCTGAGCCCAGCTGGGGCTGCTGGCTGTGCCTGTCCCTGGCTGCACAGTGACCCAGGGCTCGCTGGGCATGGCTGGGATCTCCAGCTGGGCACTGTCCTGGAGTTTTGGGGTCCCTCCAGCCCCCGAGGAGCTGACGGCTGGGGGGAGAAGGGAACACGTGCATTGGGAAATGGAGCATCCCCGAGCAGCCATTTCCCTCTTCCCCTTTCATTCCCCACACACGGCTGCCTGCGCCTTGCTGCTCAGGGCACCGGGGCTGCGGGGACAGCCACACGGGGTGGGCACTGTCCCCCTGCCACCGCTGGTCACCGCGCCCGTACCTCCGCTGCTCCTGCCCTGCCTTCGTGTTTGAAAAGCCCGAGGAAGCTCCGGGGGCAGGGATGCTGCCCTGGCAGCTCTGAGGCAGCGCTCCAGGAATACCGGGCTCCCAAGTGGACGATGGTGGCTGCACCTGTGGAGAGGGAGAGGGAGAGGGAAAGGGAAAGGGAAAGGGAAAGGGAAAGGGAAAGGGAAGGAAAGGGAGGGGTAAGCAAGCAGGGTAAAGGAAGGGCTGGAGTGGGAAAGGCAAGGCAAAGGATAGGCAGGGCAGGGAAAAGGAGGAGTGCACAAGGCAAGGAATGGGAAGGGGAGGGGCAGGCAAGGCCAGGGAACAGAAGGTCAGGAGAGGCAAAGGTGAGGTGGGCAGAACAGGGAAGAGAAGGAAACAGAGGTGTTCCTCTGGCAATGAATGAGGAGCCTGAACGATGAGGAGAGCATCTCTCATGGCTCCAGGCAGCTGTGGGATCTCTTGGAGGACTCCTGGGGAACATGGTGCGAGCCCCTGCCATGGTGTCGGACCCTCTCTTCCCAAGCTGTGCTGGATTCCTGAGTTCAAACCTGTGATGTGTCCTGCCTGTGTTTCCCTGTGGCTGTCCCGTGCTCGTTGCAGGTCCCTGGGGCAGGGTGTGCCCGTGGTGCCCTCAGCCTGAGGATGCCAGCGAGGAGCAATGGTGTGCACAGCTCCCCAGCAAACCACCAGCCCGGGGGTGACACGGAGGGGACAGGGCTCAGCGCCAGCAGGTCAGCTGCTCCCTGCTTTGGGGCAGGGGGTCCTGGTGGGCAGGGGAGGGAAAGGCCTGGCATGGGCAGTGTCACAGACACATTTTTGCTAGGTTTTTTTCCTCCTGAGAAGCTGGGAGGCCTCAGGAACAAAATGTGAACAATAATTATCTGCTGCTGTGGAATGCAACAGGTGGATCTGTGATGGGTCTCCTCTGGTTGTTTTTAAGTAATGGTCAATCACAGTCCAGCTGTCTTGGACTCTCTGGTCAGTCATAAGATTTTATTATCATTCCATCCCTTTCCTTGCTAGCCTTCTGATGAAATCCTTTCTTCTACTCTTTTAGTATAGTTTTAGTATATAATTTTCTTTTAATATAATATATGTAATAAAATAACAAATCAGCCTTCTGAAACAGAGAGTCAAGATTCTCATCTCTTCCCTCCTCCTGGGACCCCTGTGAACACCACCACAGGGCAGGGCTGTGGTGCCCAATCTCTGCTGCCAGCTGCCTCCAGTGAGCCTGGCAATGCCATGGTGGCACAGAGTGGGTGTGATCCCCTGTGGGATCACATAACAGAGAGAGACCCAGTCTTTCCCAGGATTTCCTGGGGGAGGCTGTGGGAAAACTCAGAGAAAGAAGAAAAACAATTCTTATCTTCACTTGCTACATCTGTTGTTTGACACTGTGGAATGGAGATTATTGACCAAAAGGGATTTCTTAATTAGACTTTGGTGATAGTGTTTTAATTTATTAACCAGTTAGGTCAAAACTGTCCCGACTGTCTGTAAGGGTCACAGATTTTTCTTTCTAGTATAGTGTTAATATAGTGTAACTTAATAAAACATTTAATAAGCCTTCTACAATCATGGAGTCAATACTCATTATTCTGGGGTTCTCTACTACAATAATCCCCCTTTTTCCCCTGGCAGGACCTGCTCAACCCAGGATGGCACCAGCTCAGAGCTGCAGAGAGGAGCCAGCCTGCCTGGGGGGGAGCAGAGGGCTGACCATGCTTTCCAAGGCCAGGGAGCCTTGGCCAGGTACTGCTGTGTATGGGGTGAGCCCCTTGTGCCCTGGGGCCTTCTGTGGGGTGAGGATCCCCTTCTGCTCTATGGAATTCATGGGATGAGAGTCTGTGAAGGCTGCTCCTTGTGCCCCAGTGCCTGTGGAGAGGGTTTTGGTGGGGGATGGCTTCACCCCCACTGGGCTCAGAGGCTCCTTTCCCTGCAGGCAGCCTCCCTGTGCCTCAGTGCCCCACAGATCCCTCATATTCCTGTGGGAGTGACAGCAGGACTGGGGTAGGAGTTGTGGGACTCTATCAGGGTGGTCTCTACTGCTTGTATCTTTTTGGTCCCACATCCTCACTAAAAGGGGTAAAACACAAATTCTGTGCGAGAGTTTTCTCCTCAGCTGCAGCTCCCTTGATGACTCTGTTGAAGCTTTTCTTTGTCCTTGCTCTGTGGTTAACCCCTGGTGTGCCTGTCTCCCTCCCTGTGCAGGATAGTCCGGCTGGTGCTGGTGCTCAGGGACTGGGCCAACAAGAGCCTGCATGAGGAGCAGCAGAGGCCAGACCCCTTCCTGGAGCGCTTCCAAGGCCCTGAGCTCCTGACAGTGCCTGCAGGAGCTGGTGATGAGCTTCAGGATGAGGAGACTGAGAAGTTAAACAAAAAGTAGGGTCCCTTTCCTGCTGTCCCTGGCTGGGGATCAGTTGTGTGTGGAGCTCGGGGGCTCCCATGGGGGTGGGAAAGAAGGAACTGGGGTGGGGTGGTGGGAAGGGTCCCTCCTGCCCTCTCCAGCCCCAGTCTTGGCAGCCAGCCTGGCTCTGCTGAGCTGTTTTGCTGGCACACAGGAGCTGGACTGTCCCTCAGCCATGGGGACCATCCCTCCTGGTTCATGCCCTGGTGGGAAACACATCAGACCTCCCCAGTTTCATACCAGTCCCACCCTAGGGTTGTTTTTGGAGCCAGCCCTGGGTCTGTAAAAAGATGCTCCTGCAGCTTGTGCATGTGAGGGGCTGGACAGAGGCCAAGGGATGCAGGACTCCACCCAGCAGCCACTGCATCCCACCCAGGAGCCACAGACCTGGGATTTGCCAGTCCCATTCATCATCTGCAGGATGAAGGGACTGTGTTTGCTGCCTGTGTCCCCACAAAGAGCAGCTTTGTGAAAAGGCTCTTTCAAATCCAGCCCTTTCATCTCCTCAGCTCACACTCCTGGTGAGAAGCAATAACCTGGCTTTTCTTCTGCTGGCTAATTAGAGGGCAAAACTCACAGCCTACTCTGGACCCTACCATTATACATGGTAATTAAAACACCAAGAAATAATTGTTTTCTCTAGGAGAAAAATAATCTGAGCCTTGTATCTGGGTCTTTGCTAGTAATGGAAGAAAAGACTGTTCAGCCCTGTGAGGCTAAGGGGGGCTTGTTCATGGCTGGAAGGAGCTGAAGTGTGCTGGGAAGGGGCTGCTCAGTGCCACCGGGTTCTGGGGATCCAGTGGGAGCTGCTGGGGTTTTCTGGGTGCTCATTTCCACAGGTAAGAAGAGCCCCAGGTCTGGCAATCCCACACGTGAGCTGCTTGTGGCAGTGTCGGGCTCCATGGCTCCAAAGCCTTTGGGGAGAGGCAGATGGTGATTCCCTCCTCCTGGGTTAGCTCTGTTTTCCAGCCCTGACCCTGCTGCCAGTGTAATATCAGTGACTCTGGCCTCCTGTCACGGCAGCACTGGTGGTTTAAAGCTGAAATTACCAACACCATGAACAGCATCACTGAGGTTTTGGTGGTTGTGGGTGCTGGCTGCAGCTGAGTCCTTCCCTTGTGGCACTGCTGTCTGTCCTGGGGAGCAGAGTCCCTGACTCAAAAAACAGATGTTCAAGCTGCACTTTCTGTTAAAAATAAGCCCTTTTATGGGGAGGCTGGATCACCACTTGTCTGTGGATGCACAGAGGGTGAGCAGGAGGGACTGGGGCTGGCCTTGAGCCAAGTGCCAGTCCCCACACTCTGGGCACTGCCTGTACTCCAGGGAAAGGAGACTTCCAAGCAGGGCTTCTGCCTCTGAAGCTGCCAGAAGTAATGGGGTGGGCATGGGAAGTCTGTTGGCAAGTGGGTTGAGTTTTTCTATCATTGGAGGGAGTTTTGTGTGTTCAAAAGCTGGGAGGGAGGGAAGGAGGGAGAGGGTGTTTTGCCCCACCAGGCTGCTGTAAGCCTATCAACCCAGCCACAGAGTTTCTCTTCCCCAGCTTCTCCAGTGAATCTGGCAAGTGGAGCACACACTTCTTATCTCAGAGTCCCAGGGCGAGCAGGATCAAACACTTGGGAGCAGTTCAAAGGCTGGAGCCCGGGCTGTGCAGCCTGCAGGAGGCACAGGAGGCAGCCCTGCCGTGCCAGCTGCCCCCAGGGCCACTGCTCTGGGGCTTGGGCAGCCCCTCCTGTGCAGCCACTGATCTGCAGCACACTTTCCTTCCTGCTGCAGTTACTCTTCTCTTCAGATCCGCCTGGCACCGGTCCCTGCCTCACCTGGGAGAAGCAGTGTCATGTACTTCAGGAGAACTTTTCTGATCCCCCCCTTCCATGCATCTGTTCCTGGCTCTGCCACTGGGGTGCTGTGTCATGTGGGCCGTGTGCTTTGCCTCACCATCCCACAGGTTCCTCTTCTGCTGCACTCTTGGCTCAGTTTTAGGGATAAAGGAACTTGAACAGTGCTGGGGTTCTGCACAGCTGGGACTGCTCCTGGCTCACAGGCTGGCACCAAGCTGCAGCTCTGCTGGAGCCTGTGTGGTGCAAGGGATGAAGGATGTGGCTCACATGGTTTGTTCCAACCCTGTTTTCCACATACACTGCCAGCTCTGGCTCTTCTCTCTGTTTCCAGGGGAAATGGCTGTTCTTTGTGGTGGACCCTGCGGGGGACTGCTATTACCACTGGCTGGCTGTGATTGCAGTTCCTGTCCTCTATAACTGGTGCCTGCTCGTAGCCAGGTGAGCTGGGAGGTTGGGGGGTTCCTGCTGCCTCTGACCATCCTGGTCACCTGCTGGTTGTGGTTCAACCAGGACCAAACTGACACTGGTGGGCACTGAAAGGAAAGAGACCCTTCCCATCACTGTCAGTTCTGGCCCAGCTGGAGAGGACCTTGGTTTCAGGGTCATCTGAGAGGTTGTTTCAAGGTGTTGCTTCACCTCCACCAAGGGAGGGCAGATTTTTTAGAGCAGGGAGTTTTAATTCCTGGAAGAGGAATTAAAACCAAGCTCTGTTGCAGAGCTGGGTGCCTCAGGATCAGCCAACATTCAGCTGTAATAGTTTAGAAGATGTGGGGATTTGTGGTCTCACACCCTGTTTGATGACCTTCCTCCACCAGGGCTTGCTTCACTGACCTGCAGAAGACCTATTTTGTGCTGTGGCTGGTGTTGGATTACATCTCAGATGCTCTCTACCTCGGGGACACAGTGATCCGCCTGCACACAGGTGAGCAGGAGCAGCATCCTGGCTTCCCTTTAATCCCCCACAAGTGGAGATGAGCTGCAAGGGACAGGCCCAACCCACAGTTCCATTAGAAGGAGGGTTTTGCCTACCTTGGCGTTCGCTAGTATGAAACAGTCTCCAGAGAAAGAATCTAATTAGAAGATCTGAGAGATGGAGCAAGTTTCAATATGAAAGATTAATCATCCCAGCTTTCAACTTCACCTTTGAATAATTGTACAAAATTACCTGCATTACTATTAGTATTCGGGCACAGTTGAAGGTCTGTATCTCTGATTTTGCATCAGTTCAGCTAATGAATTATCTGCATGGAAAAATGGTAGAATTTAATGTTCTCGGAAGGCAGCACTTGGCTGAACGTTTTCTGTCAGAACTGCAATAATTCATGATCTGGAGGATGGAAACCTTTGTGCTCCTTTTTCTTCATGGCAAGAGACTAAATCCTTGGGAAATATCTTTGGGTGGCTTTTGCCAGATGACGGCCTCGAGTGATAACAAACTGAGTAGAGCAGGAACTGGTGATATTTGGGTGACCCTCTGTATTTATGCACACAAATCCATGGCATACCATAGACTATTGCCCAGGTGCTCACAAAACCTGCAGAAAGATCCAACTTTGACTGAGATAATTTTATGATTGGCTTCTCTTTAGGGTTCTTGGAGCAGGGCCTCCTGGTTAAGGACCTGAAGAAGTTACGGGATAACTACATCCCCACGCTGCAGTTCAAGCTGGATGTTCTCTCCAGCCTGCCCACAGACCTGGCCTATTTTTGGGTGGGATTGCACTGCCCCGAGCTGCGTTTCAACAGGCTGCTGCGCTTCTCCCGCATGTTCGAGTTCTTTGACAGGACCGAGACCAGAACCAGCCACCCCAACCTTTTCCGCATCAGCAACCTGGTTCTCTACATCCTGGTCATCATCCACTGGAACGCCTGCATTTACTACGCCATCTCCAAGGCCATCGGCTTCGGGGAGGACAGCTGGGTCTACCCCAACGTCACAGAGCCCGAGTTCGGCTCTCTGACCCGCGAGTACATCTACTGCCTCTACTGGTCCACGCTGACGCTGACCACCATCGGGGAGACGCCTCCCCCCGTGCGGGATGAAGAGTACCTCTTCGTGATCTTCGACTTCCTCGTCGGCGTCCTCATCTTTGCCACCATCGTGGGCAACGTGGGCTCCATGATCTCCAACATGAACGCCACCAGGGCGGAGTTCCAGGCCAAGATCGACGCCGTCAAACACTACATGCAGTTCCGCAAGGTGAGCAAAGACCTGGAAACCAAAGTCATCAAGTGGTTCGACTACCTGTGGGCCAACAAGAAGGCAGTGGACGAACGGGAGGTCCTCAAGAACCTCCCTGATAAGCTGAGGGCAGAGATTGCCATCAACGTTCACCTGGAGACCCTGAAGAAGGTGAGGATTTTCCAGAATTGCGAGGCGGGGCTGCTGGTGGAGCTGGTGCTGAAGCTTCGCCCTCAGGTGTTCAGCCCAGGGGACTTCGTGTGCCGGAAAGGGGACATCGGGAAGGAGATGTACATCATCAAGGAGGGCAAGCTGGCCGTGGTGGGGGACGATGGCGTGACACAGTATGCTTTGCTCACTGCAGGGGGCTGCTTTGGTGAGATCAGCATCCTCAACATCAAAGGGAGCAAGATGGGCAACAGGCGCACGGCCAACATCCGCAGCTTGGGCTACTCTGATCTCTTCTGCCTGTCTAAGGAAGATCTCATGGAAGCAGTCACAGAGTATCCCGATGCCAAAAGGATCTTGGAGGAGCGTGGCAGGGAGATCCTTATGAAGGAAGGGCTGCTGGATGAGTCAGCTGCAGAGGAAAGCACAGAAGGGAAGAGCATGGAGGAGAGGCTGGACAGGGTGGCCTCGAACCTGGACACGCTGCACACCCGCTTTGGCCGGCTCCTGACCGAGTACAACGATGCCCAGATGAAGCTCAAGCAGCGCATCACTGCTCTGGAGTCCAAGATGAGGCAGGAGGAACTGGAGGATTTCTTCTCTGACAGCTCAGACAGTCTGTTTGAGGATGAGGAGAAAGCTTCACCTGGTGGGGGGATGCAGTGAGGGGAACAGAGTCAGCTGGATGATGTCTGACCTGGTGCTGAGGCAGTGTTTGCGGTTTCACAAGGCAGATCCTGAGGCTGCCTTGCCAGGGCCTTTTCTCAGGTCCTTAGCACTGCTGCTGGCACTGCCTTGATGGCAGCCCCTGAGGTGGCTCCAAATCAGGGGGTTGTCCCACCTCCTCCTCTGACCTCTCACTTTTTTCATTGCCTTTTGGCTTCAGCCTTCATAACTCACTCCAGGTAATCAGTCCTCAGTGAGTGTCTGCAAACACTGCCTGCTCTGCACCCAGAAACTCTTTACCCTCAAGATCCCCAAACTCAGCTCAGACAGGCCAAACTGTGCCTCTGACATCTGCAGATGGAGAGGCTTGTCTGGGTCACTGTCACTGCCCTGGTCACTGAGCTGGCAGGGCCTGCAGCTGCTGCCTCTCTCTCCTGTTGTTTGTTGCTGTCAGGGGGTTCCTGGTGCAGGTGGCTTGGTGCCCTGAGCACTGCACCTTCCTGAGGACAGCGTTCCCAAGCCCTGCCACTGTGGAAGCAGTGTGATTCCCACTGGGGCTGTGGATGCTTTGCATGACAAGTGCAATGCAGAGGTGCAGTGCTGGCAGTGCTAGAGTCAGACAGAGAGCAGGAGACAGACAGAGAGCATTTCTCTCCTCTGTCTAATGACAGCCAGATGTGCCAGGACAGGTCTGACTGAAAGGACATGTTTTAAAGGAGCAAAGGCGTGGTGGAAGCCAACCATGCCCATATTTGCTTGGCTGTGGGTAGCTGAGGGAGAGCACAGAACACATTTTTTTAGGCAGGGGGTTTTCTTGTACTCAGTGGGAGTTTTGGGGCTTTGCAGGCTGCAGAGGCCCCTGCCTTCTGGAGGAGAGATGAGTGGCAGAGCCACAGGGACACGTGTGAGGGTGGAAACGTGGCACCATTGCTCTGCCAGGCTGTGCTGCAGCCATGGGAGCTCCAGTAGCTTGATGGAGAGGGGGACAGTGACAGTGCAGAAATAGCCCCAAACCCTGCAAGCAGCAGCAGCACCCATGCAAGCAGCAGTGTCACCCATGCCTCAGGGCATGGCACTGGAGGATGACACCTCACTTCTTGGTTATGGACCTGTGATCCCACTGCAGCCATGGGGTGGGCTGGGCTGGTTTCCAAGCAGGGGAATATTTGGTGCAGAAGGGAATTCATGTTCTGGGTCAAATTGAGCCAAGAGTTTGGTTAAAATGATGGGAGGACACACGGGAAAATATCAACCTAGAAGGGTTCATAGTGTAAAACTGAGGGTGCTTCCTTTGTTCTTTTTTTTTTCCTCCAATCTAAAACTGCCTCTCTGCATTTCATATTATTTTTTCCATTTAAAAAATAACGGCCTAGCTTTTTGGGATTGTGGTGGTAGGAATGGTTACGTTACCAAAATTAGAAGTTGGAGTAAGAATTAAAGTTTTTCATCATCTCTGAATTAAACTGTGGCAGTTCTGCGTTTGTTGTTTTTTTTTTTTTCTTTCTTTTATGATCAAGACGCTTTTGGCTGAAGTCGGTGTAGTTGCAGTTCCTGATCCTTATAACGCCACGAGCCACGGCTCCCAAATTCCCCCTTTCCTGGGAGGATCGGTCATGGATTTGCAGCTAGCACTTTGCAGAGCCCGCCCCGCACCGCCCGTTCTCCCTCCCGCACTGCCCGTTCTCCCTCCCGCACCGCCCCTTCTCCCTCCCGCACCTCCCGTTCCATCCCCGCACCTCCCGTTCCATCCCCGCACCGCCCGTTCCCTCCCCGCACCGCCCGTTCCCCTCTCCCCGTTCTCCATTCCCCGTTCCCCAGCCGGCGCTGCGGTGCTGCGGGCGGGCGGCAGAGGGCGCTGTGGGCCGCGGAACCGCCGCGCCGCGCGGGACTCTCCGGGCCGGACCGACCGTGCGGGATGGGGACCCTGAGCGAGACAGAGGGGACCCACAGTGCGACATCCCCGGGCGGGATGGGGACCCTGAGCGAGACAGAGGGGACCCACAGTGCGACATCCCCGGGCGGGATGGGGACCCTGAGCGAGACAGAGGGGACCCGCAGTGCGACATCCCCGGGCGAGATGGGGACCCTGAGTGCGACATAACCCGTGAGGGATGGGGACCCGCTGTGAGACATCCTCGGGCGGGAAAGGGGGACCCTCAGGTGTGGGAGAGGGTGCCCTTAGTGCGACAGACGGGAGCCTCAGTGCGACATTCCTGTGCCGGAGAGGGGACCCTCAGTGCGACATCCCCGTGCGACAAGAGGGGACCCTCAGTGCGACATCCTCGGGCGGGAGGGTGGACTCTGTGCGGGACTCTCCTTGCGGGCAGCAGGACCATCCAGGCGCGGCCGTCTTTGCGGGCGGGATGCTCCATGCGGGCAGCAGGACTCCCTGTGCGGGACCCTCCTTGCGAGCGGGTGGGACCCTGCCTGAGGGACCCTCGGTGCGGGCTCGCAGCCCGTGGGGACGGAGAGCCGAGCCTTTGGCAACACCGCCACGGGTGTTTCTCGATGTCCCCTCCACCGCCCGTGGGCTCTGCCCGTCTGTGCCCCTGCCCGGCCCGGCACGGGGCAGCTCCTGCCCCGGGTCGGGAGCTGCTGGCGGCTGAGGGAGGTCTGCTTCACTCCCGAGGATGGGCAGAAAAACCAATCAAAGCCCCTCCCTCCCCCAGTTTTAATCCGAGATAATAATGCACTCGGGAAATTTTAAGCCTTCAGACAAATGACCCCAGGGGATGGCTTTGTGAATTCAGAGCAGATCCCGCTTGTTTCCTCAAGGCGGCAAGCCAGGAAATCATGGATTGATGAACCGCTTGACGGGCCTGCTAATGAAATTAGCAGCAGCTCCATGATTTTTTTCAGTGAGCAGGATGGGCAGATGTTGGAGGGAAGCACACAGTGGCACAGCTGCACTTGCAGGCTGCCTCAATTCCCGGCAGAGCAGACATGGGGCTCAGCAGATCCAGCTTTGGCTGCTGCCCATTTTACAGGTGGTTTCCCCGAGGCTCTCCTGGAGATGGGGAGCAGAGAGCTGCCAAAGGCATCCAGGAGGAAAACCCCACTGTAAGGCTCTGCTCAGCGCCCTGCAGAGACACAAAGCACTGAGCTGCCTTGTCCATATATTATTAATCATTGCCTCCTTTTAGCTCTCTCCAAAGATAGCTTCTGTTGTACAGGGGGGTCTCTCAGCTGTGTGTTGTGGATGGGAGACATCAAATATGGAGCAAATAGATTGACTTTGGGAGAGGTCATGCCAGGGGGAATCATGTACTCCACCAGGCAGCCACCCATCAGACCACCCCTTACATCTGCAGCAGATGTTTTCTGCTATCAAAGGATGCATCTTCAGACTGGTCTGCCTGCACCAGAGCTGCAGGAAAAGGCCTGGGATGCTCAGGTGAATCAGCCATAACTGCGTTGTGCCACGCTGGGTTTCCCTCCCCTGTGGAATGAAATGGATGTCACTGGATGACACCCAGAAAAAACTCTCACCGACCTCTGGGAGTGCAGGTCCCCATTTCACAGCTGGGGAAAAGGAGGGAGCCTGCCAGGACACCAGGTGATAACTGCTGCCTCCCAGCTGCCTGCTCTTTGTTTTCTTAAGGTGTTCATGAAGAGGCCATTTGGTGACAGTGAGCAAACCCCAAAATAACCTCTGCTCAGGCTGCGGAGCAGCAGGGCTGCAGCACAGGAGGCCATCTGGCTTTGCCCCTTCTCCAGAGCTCAGTTAGGTCAGCCAGCTGCAAACAAGGTCGGAGCAGTGGATTTAGGGATTGCAGAGAGGGTCTGGCAGGAAGCCTGAAGCACAGCAGGCCCAGCCTGGTGAGAAGATGTGTGTGCCAGGGGGATGGTGGGGCAAGCTCCCATCTTGCTCTATCATCCTGACCACGCTCTGTCGCTCCTATGGGCTGGTTGCACACAAATCTCTTGAAAATCAGGAAAGTTTGGAGGCAGCTCCAAACCCTCCAGCATGGGCCTCTTTTAGAGCTTCCCAGACAGCTTTTCTTCCCCCAGCTCCTGCCTCCTCTGCACCCAGGGGAGCCAGGACTGCTGCTGGTGCTGGAGCTGCTCTCCCAGGAGTGAGGCACTGAATGCAGGGGGCTGCTGCAAGTGAGATTCCATCCCTTCCCAAGGGGCTGGCACCTGGAGGTGGTGGAGGTGGTCACCAGCCTCTCATGCAGCTGGTTCCTGCAGGGGGAAATGTCTTGCTCAGGCTCCTCTGGGTTCAGGAGCTCTGAGATCAAAGCACTGCCTGCTTCTCCTGCAGGGAGAGCGAGGTTCCAAAGGAAAGGCTCTGCCCTCAGCTTGTTCCCATGGTCCTTGGGTGGTGCTGGATGTGCCATGTGCTGGGGCTGCTCTTGGGAAATACATGGCTGGAGAAGCAGGAGCCCCTGCCTGAGCCCTGGGGGGCTGCAGTCTGTGGTTTCTTTGAGCACTAAAGGACTTTTCTGAGCTGTGGTCCCCCCTTTGGAGGGCAAGGCTGGTGCTGAGTGCCCAGCATGTCCCAGTTCTGTCCTGTGCAGTTAAACCCTCTATCAGCCCATGTTCATGTGGGGTCCCAGGGAGGTGTGGGGACTGTCACCACCCCCACGAGCACATCTGCCAGCCACGAGCAGCAGGACCAGAGTGGATGGAGGCTGCACTCCTCTTGGGGCTGGCAGGAGGCTGCAGATCTGCACACCAAGCAGGTCCAGGTCTGGGAGCTGCCTGCTGGCTCCCTCCCCTCCTTCTCTCCTGCTCAGAATACCAGGATGCTGCCTGCTTCTTGGGTAAACAAGCTGAAGTACCTGTTCCTTCCTGAATCCAAGCATGTGTTGCCATGACAGCAGCTCAGGGTGATGGGTGAGCAGGAGGTGAAGCCATCTCAACCACCTCCCTTGGAGGGATGGAATGGAAGATCCTGGGGTGCCTTCCCAAGAGCCCTTCAGCCCCTGACCCAGCAGTCTGGGGCTCCTGAGGGTCAAGGCTTCCTTGTACCATCATAGGGCTCTCCCTGGTGCTCTCCTCAGCCCAGCCCTGCCTGCTCCTAAACGTTGCCTTTTGGTCTTGGCCGCACATCACATTTCATCCTCTGGACTGGAGAGTGGGGGGAAAATACAGGAAAATAAATTTAGGTTTATCCTTCTGGGAGCCAGATAAAGTCTGTCACAGAGAGCTCTCTGCTAAGAGACACCTGGGCACAGCAGGCACCTGAGACCCCGGTGCTGGCCCCCACCTCTCCCACTCCCATTCCCATGTCAGTGACAGACACTGGCTTTAAAAACCACCTTGTGCAACTGGTGTGCAGAGCAGGTGAGCTGGAAGTTGTCTGGATTTGCTGTCCCCAGGCATGCTGGGAGCCCTGCCTGTACCTGAGTCACAGACACAAACATCTCCTGTGTGCTGCTCTCCTGATGTGAAGGGCAGAGGGCTCTGCAAGCAGTGACCTTTGAGAGCCTCACTGCAGAAACACATCCTGACTGTGCTCCCCCCCTTTCTGGGTGCCTGCCTGCCTGCTGTCAGCCAGCCTTAAAAATACCTGGGGGCAAGTCAAACAAGGATGCACAGGGAGCTGGGGGAATGGGAACCTTGGAGATTCCCCTGGTGAAACAGGGGTCTCCTCCAGCCAGCTCTCATAAGCTCTTGGAGATCTGTTTCACACCCAAGATAGCTCAGCAGCCTCAGATGGCATAAAATCAGCAGGATGGCTTCCTGTGGTAGTGTCAGAAACAAAAAAGTTTTAATAAAAGGCAAAATATCAAAATTCTTTACAGAGGAAAACTGAGCCAGGTGCAAGAGGCTCTTGCTCCTGGTAAAACACCTCACAAAAGCAATTACTTTCTTTGTTCTCTTCTTTTTCTAGTGAATTGCTCAGGCGGGACTTTTTGGCTTCTGTCCAATTGTCCATCCTTAAGTTTGAGGTGAAGCCCCCCAGGTGCTATGAGGTGTCTTTTCACCTAATTGAGGAGAGAAACTTCTGGGCTCTTTTCCTTTTTGAGGGGACAAAGGAGAGTTTTGTCACTCTGGGAACAGGGGGCACATTCCTACACTCTGCTAAGTAAAAGACCCAGTGTCTCAGGGATGGTGCCTTGGAGGAGAGGGTTGTTAGAGCAGAGTTTTCCCTGTGTAGGGAGCAAGAAGACACTAGACTGCAGCCCTGCTGTGCCCTGCTCTGTTCCAGGCTCCTCACCCCTCCTTCCCCACCCTGACTTGGTCCGGGTGCTTTTCAATGCCACATCAATCAATACTTTTAATTAGCTGCCATTCCTCATTTCTGCTTCATTGCTTGGACAAGCAAATTCACAGTGAGCATGCTGTGGCGAGCTGTTACCTTGGGTGGGCTGTGAGCAGGGGCTGTTCCTTGCCCTTGGGAGCCCTGAGATGCTGCCAGTCACTGGGACAGGGGTCAGAGGAGTGGCAAGGGGAGATGGGGAAATGCCTGGCTTATCTGGGAGATGGGGAAATGCCTGTATTAATTGGAAGAATAGATAAATGCCTGGATTATTTGGGAGAATAGAGAAATGCCTGGCTTATTTGGGGGATGGAGAAAGGCCTGGATTATCTGGGAGATGGAGAAATTCCTGCTTAGTCTCCACTTGAGATGAGGGACGTGGGGCTCACCAGCTCTGTGCTGGCTGGCCAGTCTCCTCTGTGCCTTCATGGTGGGAAAACCCTCTGGACTGAGAAGGTGAAGCTGTCACGGGCTCTCAGAGGGGCTTTGCCAGGGCTGGACAGCCCCATACTGGGGCAGAATTTGGGGGCTGTCAGGCTCGTGCCAGTCTTCAGGAGGGTGCCTGTCACATCTGTCCCCAGAAGCAGCCTGGGGAAGGCTGCAGGAGGTGAAGCAGACAGGGATGGACCCTGCAGCAGGTGGGTGTGGGGCTGAGCTTTCCTTGCAGTCAGAGACCCTGAGCTCATCCCCTGGGAGGCAGGGCAGGACAGAGTTGTGTCAGCCCAGCTGGGGGGGGACTCTACCTACCAGGAGCCAAACACACTGTCCTCTGCCAAGCCCAAAATTCATTGTTAGTCTAATTAGAAGTTCTAACAATATAACCAAAAATGCAACGAAAAGTTGTTGTTATTATCAGTCCAGTTAAAATGTTACTAACGCTGACAGCCTATTGATTGTGCAGTCAATGCCAAACAAATGCCAGCAGCAGTGCTGCAGTCAGAGTGCTGGGCAGCTCAGAGCCAGCATTTCCCCTGTGCCCTGGCACTGGGCTCCCCCAGGTGCCCTGGGGTCCAGAAGGGACCAGAAGCCATCACCCTCCTCTGCTCTTAGCCAGGAGCACTGGGCCACTCACCATGGGGGCTTCTTCTTCCTCCTGGAATCCACCTGGGACAGGTGTTATTATTTTTCAACAGGATTTATGCTCTCTCCCTCTCCACTGGTCTGCAGGTTCTCGTGGCATCTGACTAAACCTGATCCCTGCACATCCAGGGGACAGCTCCTGTTACCCTGAGGGGAATTCTGCCCAGCTCTCAGGTGTGCATGGCCATCCCTGAGCCGTGGGGGTCCCACACCATCTCTGCCCACATCTTCAAGACTCAGCTCATAATGCTGCCTCTGCAGCTTACTGTGGGGCTTAGGGGGTTCACCCTGCCTCAGCTTTTAAATCATTTATTTACATCATGATTTTGAACTGTCTGGTGCTGAACCCCACAGTGAGACATTGTCCCTCCCACCAGGTCCAGGTCGCTGTCCTGAGGTATCCAGAGCCACCCTTGCCACCCTCAGTGAAATAAATCTGGGCTGCCTGAGCCCAGGCATGGCTCACAGCTGCCTCCAGCACTGCCAATGACATATTTTCTGGAAAATCCCTTCACCAGGATTTCTTCTCCTGGGAAGCTGAGAAGCCTCAGAGAGAAATGAAACCAATAAATATCTGATTGCTGCTCCTGTGTTTGCTGCTTTGGAATGTGGTCTGGAGATTGTTTACCAACAGGTGCATGTTTGATTGGTTTCATGTGAATTGTTTTAACTTAATGGCCAATCACAGCAAGCTGTGTCAAGGCTCTGGAGAGTTACAAGTTTTTCATTCTCATTCTTGTTAAGCCTTCTGTCTGTGTCCTTTCTCTATTCTATAGTATATTTTTAGTATAGTATTCTTTAATATAATATCATAAAATAATAAATCAGCCCTCTAAGAACATGGAGTCAGAGTCACTCATCTCTCACTGTCACAGACACATTTTATGAAAAATCCTTTCCTTAGGATTTTTTCTCCTGAGAAGCTGAGAGGCCTCAGGAACAAAATGTAAACAATGATTATCTGATGCTGTGAAATGCAACAGGTGCATCTTGGATTGGTCTCATCTGGTTGTTTCTAATTAATGGCCAATGACAGTCCAGACTCTCAGGTCAGTCACAAGTTTTTATTATCATTCCATTTCATTCCTTTCCTTTCTAGCCTTCTGATGAAATCCTTTCTTCTATTCTTTAGTATGGTTTTAATATAATATATATCATAAAATAATGAATCAGCCTTCTGAAACATGGAGTCAAGATTCTCATCTCTTCCCTTACCCTGGGACCCCTGTGAACAGCACCACATCTCACCTCATCATGAAAACCCCTGAAACACCACACAGCACCTCCCCAGAAGGGAGTGGAAATGGTCACACTTCATGCTGTGTGACACAGCTCTTCTTGGAGCTGGTGCTTCCATGTGTGTGGTTTTTGGGCATCCAGCTGCAGCCCCTGCCTAAATGCTGCCCTCCAGAAGGACTGGCAGGGGCAGGACAAGTCTCTTGTGGAGTCCCCTCACCACTCTCATGGCTGGAGGAGGAGCCCACACCCTGTGACAGGGTCTCCTGCCAGCTCTGCAGCCAGCAGGTGACACAGAGGCATGCCCTGCTCCAGACAAGGCTTTGCCACCTCCTGATGCCCTCCCCAGCCTGCTCACCTGGCACACAGAGTCTGACTCTCTTCCAGCTGCTGGGGTCCCTGTGCAGCTCACCTTCACCTGGATGCTCCCAAACCTGGGGCTGTTCTGTGCCCTCCTACCTAAAGTCTGCTTGGAGCTCTCCTGCTGTGGCAGCCTGCATTTCCCTGGCAGTAAAGTGCATTTTAAGGGTTCTCCTGTGCCAGCTCCTGCCTCGTGCTGCTGCTCCCTGCTTTCTGATAGTGTGCTAGCCTTGGAGGGAAAACTCCATTAGGGGAATTAAAAATGTTGAATGTAAAACCTTGAATGTGGCTGGGAGGCAAACTGTGGTCTGACAGATCCTGTGGCTTGTCAGAGCCCCTGACTGATGGGCGCCAGTGGGCTGCTGTCTGTGAGAATGACCTTTAGGGAAAGACAGATTGAGACAAAATGGCTCATGAAAAGAACAACCAAAGCAGCAGTTTATGGAAATCTTTCCACTGCAAAGCAATGGCAAAGGTTGCCTGTAAGCTGGCCTTGGCTAGATTGCTTTCTGTCACACACAGAGAGCTTGTGCTGCTGGGAGAGCTCAGCCTGACAGACCTGTTTGCATGGAGGCTGTTCCTGTTCCCTCCTGCAGCCTCAGCCCTGCACCAGGAGGACGGTGGGGCTCTGCTGCTGGCACCCCTCAGGCTGAGGTGTTGCTGCCTGCTCACCAGCACAGGCTGTGCTGTCTCCTGAGCACAGGAAACTTCTCAGCTGCCAGCTCCAAACCCAGCCCTGCCTGGGCTGGGGAGCACTCCAGCTGCTGATGGAGCTCTGGGCACTGACCCACTGGGCTCATCCTCTGGCTCCAGCCAGGATGCTCTGCACTGCCTTCTGCCATGGCAGCTCATGGCTGTGCTGTGCAGCAAATGAGTTGTATTCATACTGCTAATGTTCTCTGTAAATTCAGAGGAAGCACCAGATGAATTAAGGCTGAGTCCCTTCCCTTCAGTGAGATAAATCTGGGCTGCCTGGGCCCAGGCATGGCTCACACCTGCCTCCAGCACTGCCACTGTCACATTTTCTGGAAAATCCCTTCACCAGGATTTCTTCTCCTGGGAAGCTGAGAAGCCTCACAGAGAAATGAAAACAATAAATATCTGATTGCTACTCCTGTGTTTGCTGCTTTGGAATGTGGCCTGGAGATCCTTTTCTCAACACGTGTATGTTTGATTTTTTAAATGTGAATTGTTCTAATTTAATGACCAATCACCATCAGCTGTGTCAGACTCTGAGGAGTCAGTTATGAGTTTTTCATCATCATTCTTGTTAAACCTTCTGTCTGTATCCTTCTCTTTCCCTAGTATAGTTTTAGTACAGCATCATTATTAAGATAATATAATATAATATAATATAATATAATATAATATAAATATAATATAATATAATATAATATAATATAATATAAATAATTATTAATATAATATAATATAATATAATATAATATAATATAATATAATATAATATAATATAATATAATATAATCAGCCTTCTGAGAACATGGAGTCAGATTCCTCATCTCTCACCTCATCCTGGGGCCCTCACAAACTCAACACTGGGGGGACACTCCTGCTTGGGAAGTGCAAGCATGCACCTTCAAATGCCACCAGCTTGCCAAGAGCTTGGGAGTAATCTGAACTCCTGGCTGTGAGGCTCTGGACTGCAGTCTTACCCAGAGCCAGAGCATCCCATCCCTTTTTCCTTTTCTCCCCCAGAACCCAACAGGACTCCTTAAACAAGGATGTGCCCTTGCAGCCTCCCTGTTACTGTCCTTTTTCTGTAAAAACAATTTCCATTTGAATTGCTGGGACTACAATGTGGAGACAGTTTTTACTGGGGGCATGAATCTTCTTCAGTGTCTGTCTGCCATGGATGGCTGTTCCCCCATCTCTCTCTTTTGTGGCTTTGTCAGGAGGACAACACCTGGTTTGTGCAGCAGTGTCTGCATGTTGCTTGCCCAAGCAGGGGCAGTGTGGTGGTTCAGGCAGAGAGAGGGAGGGAGCAGCTTTTCTGCCCCTCAGCTGCTTTGGGCCATGGGGCTCAGCCCTGAGATTTCTGCTGCACGAGGCTTTTGTGACTCAGGATCATCTGCAGGGCTGTGCCCCCGTGGACACAACCCTCAGTGCAAACCCCTGAGCTTTGATGGCAATGACTGCCCTGTATCCCCTGAGAGGGGTCAGGTTTGCCCTGTTTTCATGGTTTTGATGGAGCTGCTGTTCCCCCTCAGCCCCTCTCGCTGCTCCACGCTGTACTCCTGGTGAGCTCAGGATTTGGGGATTCCCTGACACTTTCTGAGGTCTCAGTCTCATTCAGACTGAGGCATGGCCTCTCAGCTGGTTTTCCAGGTGGTTCCACTCTCTGTGTGTCCCTCTTGCAGGGCAGGGTGCTTTTAGTTCCTCACCATCCTTGGGGAAGCTGGGTTTCCTCGGGAGGCTCTCAGCCCTGCCAAGCCCTGGGGAGGGGTGTCTGCCCACTCTGGGCATCCCTCAGCTCATCCCTCTGAAAAGTGGCTGTCTGCTGGGTAGGGAGGGACTTCACTTCCCTGCTCTGAGACAGAAAACCCTTCTCCTTCACCTCGTTCTGCCTGCCACAGCATGGCACACCTTAGGGACAATGAGTTAACCAGCCAGGCTAAGTGACAGGGCTTTGTTCTTGGCCTCTCTTTTCCCCAGCTCACCTTTCCAGACATGAAAGAAGAAAACAAAACCAGAGCAGCTCTGAGGGCACACCTTCATCCTTCCCCTCTTCTCAGCCTTTTTTTCCCCTCCATTCCCCTGCCTTTCCCTGTTCCTTGCTCTGCTGTGATCCGGCATGTGCAGCACTGAGGCTGCTGACACTGATGCCCTTATCTCCAAGGGTATGGCTGGTGTTTGGGATGCAGAGGCAGCTTTAGGACAGAGTTCTGACTAATCTCCTCAGATAAGGAGTGTCACAGCAGGAGTTGCAGGGCAGAAGGTCTGACACCACAGCTCTGGTGCTTGGTTTATATTTAACTCCCTCCCAGGAGAGGTCGAGGGGATGCTCCAGCCCTGCCAAAGGGGGTTGCTCCTGCACAGAAAGCAGCTCTGTCTGCTCATCTCCCAGCTGGGTGGGCACTGCAGGCTGCCCAGCAGGTCCCTGCCTCATGGATCTCCTCACCAGGGAAGGGGAAATGTGGAAAAAAGGGGCTGAAACGAGCTGCACATTGTAAACCAGGACAGGCGTCCTGCAGTAAATGGAGTGACAGGCAGGAATGAGCACAAAAGAATGAGATGGATAGATAGGAATGAGGGATCAATAAACTGAGCCTAAAGATAGCAAGAGAGATGCACTGAGGGCTGTTGACAGAGAAATAGATGTTGGAGCCAGAAAGATCCTCGAACAAGAGAAACACCAAATGAGAGAAGGGTCATTTTGAGTGCACTTCACTGCTGGGCCAGGATTAGCCCCCACAATAAGTTTTAATGCTCCTTTTTTTCCTCTCCTGGGTTCAAACCTCCTAAATGGTGGGATGGGAGCATCTCCACTCATGCCAGTGGGTTCAGACCTGTGTGGCAGAGTCAGTTCCTTGAATATTTTGGAATAATCCTTTCTCAGGCACCACCATAGCCAGGGAAAGGCTGCTTTCAGCAATTTTATGGGGCCAGGCTGCAAAACTGCTGCTCTTACAGCTATACATGCCTGAGCACTGACATATATATCTCTTGATCAAATCTATGTGCTCTGTATCATATATTGGATTTAAATCAATGTAGCTGTAATTGGGACCAGCTTTTCTCTGGACCCTGCCACTGTCATCCATAAGGAGTTTTGGGAAAGGAAAAAGGTGTAGAACCAAGCAGGACTGGGGTGCTGAGGTACAGAGTGTCCTGGAGGACCCAGCCTGACAGAGGGGAGTTAAAGGGAGGGGTTTTGGTGGGGTGAGGAGTATCAGCACCCAGGTGTTGATCCCTGGCAGCCTGACTTGTAGCACTAGGTCTGGATTTGGTTTGTTTTCACCAGCCTGCTGGCCAGTGAGTTTGTTACAGAGCCCCTCTGGTGTCCTGCGGTCCCTGTCCTTAGGGGATCCTGCTCCCCAGGCTCCCAGCACAGCTCTCTGCCTAAAAGCCTGCTGGGCTTGAGAAATCTCAGACTCTGGAATTGCTTTTCCTCTTAAGGGCTGGTCTGAGCAATGAGCAAAAGACTTCAGCAGCTCCATAGCAGCTGTTGATTTCCTCTTGTTTTATTAATTAGGCTATTCCCCATCTCCCTCCTTCTTTGCAGGCAATTGATTAAAACCTGTGAACCACCAAGGCAGAGGAGCCCACCCCTTCTCTGCATGGTCCTGGGAGCCCAGGCAGGGTGGGCATCTCCCTCTGGGCTCAGTGTCCTGGTGCCCTGCAGCCCAGCTGGCACCTCTGAAAAGCCAGGAGGACTTGCAGGGGCTCATCCTCCCCAAACCCCACCTGAAAACAGAGGGGCCAGAATGAACCCAGAGCCTGAGGGGAGGGATTTGTCTGAGGATGGCTCAGATCCCACCCCAGGAAGGTGTCTCTGCTCGTGGAAGAGCTGCAAGGCAGGATGAATTGGGAGCTGCCTGCCTCCCCTGCCACCCCCAGCTCATCCAGCCCTTCCCAAGGGAAGTGTCCATGCCCAGGGCCCTTTGCTGGCTCACAGCCTGGCAGTGATCAGGAGCTGGAGCCATCTATCAGCCCCAATGCATATTTAATGCCCCAGTGCTGAGCAGGGCTGGTGTTTGCTGCCAGGGGAGCTCTGCCACGGCCCTTCACAGTCCTGCATTAATTATGACAGGATAAATAATTCACAGGGCTAATAACAAAGGCTTGTTTTTAATGGTTATGGAAATCCCAGCTTGCTCCTGGAAGCAGGGGTGAGGAAGCAGTGTCTGGCTCTGCTTCTGAGCCAGGAGGACAGCAGAGCACAGGGCTGTGCTGGGGCTGCTGTGTGGGGACATTTTGGGGGGGTCTGTACCCCTTCCTGGCCCGTGGGATGTAAGGACTCCTGCCAGCACCTGCCAAGTGTGTGTGGAAAGCCTGGGGGATGAGAGGATGAAGCACCAGCTCCTCCTGTGAGCCCAGCCAGGTGTTTTCCTGAAGCTCACGCTGGGGAGCAGTTTGGCAGTCACCTTCTTCCCCGGTGTCTTGGTTTGGAAAGGTAGATGTCTGCTAAGGAAGGCAGGAGCCTCCCTGGAAATGGAAAATGCAAACCCCCTCCCTCCAAATTGTTACAAATTTGAAATTAAGGGGCTCTCAGGCAAAGTTTTGAAATAGGAATAACAGTTCTTTACTAGGAAAAATAAAATTAAAAAAAAATGCAATAGTACAAACAAAGAAACAAAACCACTGCCAGAGTCAGATCATGCCCTGTCCCCCTGTGTGTCAGGGTGGTGGCACAGTCCCATCCCAGGGGGGCTCAGGGTGGTGGCACAGTCCCATCCCAGGGGGCTCAGGGTGGTGGCACAGTCCCATCCCAGGGCCATCCAGGGGGGCTCAGCCCTCCTGCAGTGCCAGCTGTGGTTCTGCTGGAGCAGGGATCCTGCACAAGGGGGGAGTTTTCCTCTGCAGCTCCAGGGCTGCTGGAGATGGGCCTGCTCTCCCTCTGGGAATGCAGGGCAGCAGAAAGCTGCTCCTCTGGGAATGCAGTGGGCAAAGGCTGCTGGGCTGTTCCCAGGGCAGATTGGATCCAGGTAGGAATGCTTGGCTCCTCCCCTGGGCAGAGCATCTCCCCATGGGATGGTGGGATTTGATCAGCCCTGCAGGGACACTCAGTGGCCATGGACAGCAGAGATCTCCTGCAGGGAGGATGGGCTGTGGGAGAGATAAAGAACAAACTGCCCCATGGACAGCAGAGAGCTGCCCAGCTCTGACAGATGGGAAGGGAATGCACACCCTGATAAACTCCCTGAACACCACACAGGGCTGAACATCCCTTCCTCTCCTCCACAGCCCTGCTCCTGCTTCCCCTCCCTTCTCCCACCTAATTCCTTGTCTAATCCTGCAGGAAGGGTGAGGACCCTGAGCTCTGCAAGGCCATTGATCCCACAGGAATCCTCCTCTGGGAGAGGCAGCCCCTGCCTGCATCTCCTCTGCCTACCCTTCAGGCCATTCATTTCTCCCTTCCCTCTCCCCAGACTTGCTCTTTCACTTCCTCAGGCATAAATATGGATGTTTTCATGTGCCACTATCGTCCTTCAGCTTAAATAGCTTCCCCCCCTCCCTGGTGTTTGGCCTCCAGGTGTATTTATAGAGAAAAAAATCACATCACTGCCAGTTTGCTTTATCAAGGCTAATAAAGCTCTGTTCTTCTCCAAAGCTTTTATACCATGTGTCCTCCATTCACCAGCTCACTCAGGTGCCCTTCTCTGCTCCTTTTGAACCCTCCTGAATGTGCAGAGCCTTCTGATCAGTGATCCTGGGCAGGTCATTTTGCTTTTCCTGCTTTGGCTTCCCTACCCACACAGCCCCCATCCTGTGGCATGGGGTGAGTTAGGTGCTGTAGGAGGTACAGGAGATTTCCCCTTCCCAGCCCAGCTCCTCATGTGGGCTCATTTCAGTATTTTGTGCATTTCCATCTCAACAGAAACATAAACAGCAGAGATATGGAGCCACCAGTCCTGCCCCAGACCACTGCAGGCAGCTCAGAATAGCTGAGCACCCAGCTGAGCCTCCAGAGTGGGCTGGGTGGGGACAGCTCACCCCCACATCACCAGACATGTCCTGACAGGAGCCTCAAACCAGGGGGAAAAGTCGTGGTGAAAATGTTTCCCAGTGAAAACAGCAGCTGGGGGCTTGTGTGGTGCCACACAAGGGACACCACACAAGCCCCCAAGGGGTTTCCTGAGTGTCTCAGAAGACATTTGGACCCCACAGACATTTTCTCCTCGGGTGTTCTGTCACACTCAGGGCTTATCAAAGCTTTTCTGGGCTCATTGGCTCAGATAATTTTCTTGCTTGGCCCTTTCCTTGGATGAGCCCTTGCTGGGCAGTGGAAGGAGCTGCTCCCTCCCCAAGCTCCTGAGCCCTGCAGGTTGTGCTCCTCATTCCCCTCCCAGCAGGCTCCAGGCTGTCCCAGGCTGGCTGCTGGGCTGTGCAGCTCCCTCTGCCCCTCCTGGCCCCACACCAGCTCCAAAACCAGCACCAGGTCACAGATGAGACCCTGGGAGGGTCACAAACCTGCCCTGCAGGGAGCTCTGCTGGCACCTTCCTCCAGCCTCAGTCTTCCCATTCCAGGACTCTCTTGGGGCTGCTTTTGGGTCCTCCCACTCCCCACACGTTCCTGCTTTGGTCACCATTGTCACCGACAGGTTCTATGAAAAATCCTTTCCTTAAAATTTTTTCCTCCTGAGAAAAAATTTCTTATCTGCTGCTGTGGAATGCAACAAGTAAATCTGTAATTAGTCTCATCTGGTTGTTTCTAATTAATGGCCAATCCCAGCCCAGCTGTCCAGACTGTCTCTGTCACAGACAAACCTTTGTTATTCATTCCTTTTCTATTCTTAGCTAAACCTTCTGATGAAATCCTTCCTTCTATTCTTTTAATATCGTTTTACCGTAATATATATCATAAAATAATAAACCAAACCTTCTGAACAGGGAGTCAACTTTCTCATCTCTTCCCTCATCCTGGGACTCCTGTGAACATTGTCACAACCATCTCCCAGGGAGCTCCAGCACTCAGGCCAGAGAGGGAAAACTGCTTTATCCCTTTGCCTTTCCTTTCAGCCAGCTCCCACATTACCCTGGCAGGACACACCCAGTGTGTTTAGCCCTTTTTCTCCTGTGTCTGTGCTGCTGATGCCCCTTTCTCCCTGCTCCTGCCTTGCAGACCCCCCCACTGAGATGGCACAGGGAGCAGAGTGCATCCACAGATGGATAAATAAACACCCTGGGACTGCTCCCATGCAAGGCAAGAGGCATTTCAGAGGAGCCCAGCACAGCCTGGAGCACCGACTCTGTTGACACAGGAGAGTGCAGCAGATTTCATGGGCAAAGTGGCTGTTTCAAGAGGGGAGTGCAGCTCAGCTCAGCAGTGCTTATGTCTGAGGAGCTGCTGTTTACACAGGGGAATAGCACACTCACCTTGCTGTTAGAGCACAAAACAAATGTTTGCCCAGGTAAGTGCAGATCCCAGCTCAGCTTTGGCTCTGGGAGTGTGGCTGAGGAGCACACACACACACAGGGAGGCACTGTCTGAGTGAGAGCTGCAGGTTCCTTGTCCTGCTCTGGGGGTCTGAGAGCAATCCAGCAGTGGGGAGCTGCTCCCAGGGTCTCCCTGGGCACCTGCAGGGCCAGCAGGGCAGGGTGAGGGGCTGGCTCTGGCCAGCTGTGCTCACAACCAAGGCTGGCCTGGGGGAGGCAGGACTTAAAGCCCTTTCTCAAGAATTAAAAGCCATAGAGTGCACACTGCTGAAAAACTGCTTTTCATACTCTTAGACAAATTCTCCTTCTTGAGCAAACCCAGAGCACAGGGAATATTTCTGTGTCTGCTCTGGGGTGCCCTGACCTCCAGGGGAGCACTGACTCTGACCCTCATCCATGGAGAAAGTTTCCCAGTCTCCAAGACAGACTGGAACCCACAAAAGTGTGAAATAGATTACAGAGAGCAGTGTGGGTGTGTCACTGGGTGAGAAATTGAGGTTTTGGGATTTTTAGTGTGTTGTGGATGGAAGCAAGGTGGAGGGTACAGGGTGTGGTCCTGGGTTTCTTCTTCATCCTTCTTCTTCCTCCTTCTCCATGGGTTTGGGTGGCATTTTGTAATTGGGCAGAAAAGTCCCATAGTGGGCTCTGTGGGATCAGTTATTGGGTTAAAAGGGAAAATAATCCAGGTGTCAGCTCCTAATAGGATAGTTTAGTCTTAAAAGACCTTGGAACAAGAGATTGTTGGGCATTTTGTGCCTTCCAATGAAAAGCTGCTGAACTCCCAGCAGTGAGACTGTTGTACTGATAAGAAATAATGAACACCTGAGTCCCAACATGAACTACCCCCTCAAGTGCCTTCAGTCCAGACCCAGGGAATCCCACAGCTGGCACTCCCACACTTTCCCTCTCTTATTCTTGTTCCCGGAGGACTTGGTGAAGAAAAGCCCTGATGGATTTCCTCTCCACTCCTGTTTAATCAAATGAACACATTTTCACAGCACCAAATTCCCACTGTATTTTCCCAAGCTGCCCCTGGATCCCTGGCAGTGCCCAAGGCCAGGCTGGACAGGGCTTGGACCAACCTGTGACAGTGGAAGGTGGCCCTGCCCAAGGCAGGGGGTGAAATGAGATGAGCTTTAAGGTCCCTTTCAGCCCAACCATTCTGTGATTTCAGGCTGCTGACAGGAAGGGAATCAGCTCTTTTCTGTCATGGGAGCAACAAAAGGTACCAAACAGCTCCACGAGAGCTGGGTGGTGTCACGAGGCATCTCCTTGGTCCTAAATGTGCCAGCCACTGAGGTTCTTTGGGAAGCAGCACCTTCCAGGGACTGAAAGCCCCACTTCACTCTGCCAGAAGCCTCTCTCCTTGGTGGCAGTGCCTGGGAGGCATGTGGGCAGGCAGGTCAGTGTGTGTGGGTTTTTGTTGCGGCACACATTGGGAGCTGTGGGGATCAGCCTCTTGCCAGACTGCTCTGTGGAGGGCTGCTGCTGTGCTTCCTGTGCTGGAGCCCGTGGGCTGCCGAGGAGGAGGCAAACCAAAATATTTATACCATCAAATGTGCACTTTTTTTTGAGCTGAAGCTTGGGCAGCATCCCAGCCCATCCATATGGGCTCGTAGACACTGCTTACCTGATTTCTCTCTGCCTTGGGGACAGATGATGAGGCTGCTTGATTGCAGAGGGGGAGGCAGGCAGCTCCCGTGGCCTCCCTCTGTGGGTCTGGGGGCTGCAGTGGCTGTGACTGCTCTCCCCATGTCCCCTGTGCCCCATGTCCCATGGGAGGTGGCAGTGACCCATGTCCCCAGGCTGGGGGGAGGCCCCTGTCACTACAGGACACAAAATAACACAACATGGACACGCTGCTTTTTACCTTTTCAAGGTAAAAGAGACTTTTTAATTTCTGACTCCAGCACTTATAGATTTCCAAAAGTGTCAGTGGGTTGCAGGGTGACAGTGCCACCTCTCCAATGACACTGGACAAACCAACAGTCCATCAAATTTCTCCTCCTCCATAAAAGAATGCAAGCCAGTAAGTTATTTACAGAAAGTGTGTGAGGAAGTTCATTACAAGAATGTAAACATCAGAAGGCTTGTCACCCAGGGTGACAGCCTCTGGGTTTCTCTGCTCTGGCTCCTCTTTCCTGTGCCTGGGACAAGGGGAGCTGCAGCAGCTGGGCTGGAAAGGTGGTAATAAATGTTCATTAATGTGTAATTAATGTTTTATTAATGTCATTAATAAAAACTGTGGGAGAATGGCTGTGTGGCTCTGCTGGTGTGTGCCACTGGGCAGGGCCAGCATGAGCCCCTGGGACCTGAGCCTTTCAGTGCATCCTGCACCTGCAGCAGGCTGGCAGCATCCTGACCCTCCCTGGGGTCAGGGAGAGATGCTGGCAGCATCCTGACCCTCCCTGGGGTCAGGGAGAGATGCTGGCAGCATCCTGACCCTCCCTGGGGTCAGGGAGAGATGCTGGCAGCCTCCTGACCCTCCCTGGGGTCAGGGAGAGATGTTGGCAGCATCCTGACCCTCCCTGGGCTTTGGGAGAAATGCTGGCAGCATCCTGACCCTCCCTGGGGTCAGGGAGAGATGCTGGCAGCATCCTGACCCTCCCTGGGGTCAGGGAGAGATGCTGGCAGCCTCCTGACCCTCCCTGGGGTCAGGGAGAGATGCTGTGCCTCTCTGCAGCGCCTCTGGCGTTATTTAACCTCCCTCTCTCCTGTCTGAGGTGTGGCTCAGCCCTGTCTGGCCCTGGGAGGAGTCAGTCCCTGTCCCCCGGTGTAGCTGCCAGCACGGGGACTCATTTTGTGGTTACACAAACGGAACGGGGGTGTTAAATCTTCCAGCCTGTCCGCTGGAGACGTCCCTTCATCCCCTCTCTGACGAGATTTAGGATGGTCACGGATACCTGGCTCTCATTATGGCTGTGCCCATAAATCCTTCTGCTCTCCCCTTTCGGTGCTCTCCCCCAGCAGGGCCACTCTGGGCTCAGCACTGGGTGATGTGTAGGAGAGGCAGGGGTGGGATGCTCAGGATGGACAGAGTCAGAGATCTCTGAAGCCAAGGCTTGGAATTTGGGGTTTATTGCCAAGGGCCTGGGTGCAGGGCCCTGCTGGGAGCTGCCAGCCACAGCTCAGAGCAGCCCCAAAGAGGGTGAGAGGGGGGTAAAGAGAAAGAAGGCGAGAGTGTGGTAAAGAGGATGAGAGAGAGCAAAAGAGTAAAAGAGAGAGAAGTTCCCGTTCCAATACCATAAATCTTCTCCTGTGTTGAATATTCTAATTCTCACTAACCAATCTAGTACAAGATACAAATCCTATAGCATTTACATCCAGCCTATAAGAATCATTACATCACCACACTGTGTTACATTTTAAATCCCAAAACCTCCTCTTTGGGCCCTTCTGCCAAGCCAGCAGGGTCTGCTCTGCCCCTTGGAGCTGTCTGCAAGCAGAGGGTGTTGTTTCATCAAAGGGCATTACCTTCAGCTGGCCACACCATTGTTTTCCAGGTGTTCAGTAACTGAGGGATCTCAAAGCTGCTTTCATTCCAATCTCACTTATAGCTTCCATATTCTCAAAATCTTTTGCCAGGCAATTGTATTTATAAGGCTTTCCTGTTTCATCTTCCCCAACAGTGATGTCCCCCTGCTGCCCTCGCCCTGTGGTCCCTGACATCCCTGCTGTCCCCCCCTCCATGTGCCACTGACAGTGGTGCCCTTGGTGTCCCATCCCTCCCGTTTCTCCTGCTGCAGGGTCACTCCCAGTGCTGGCTGGGCAGTTCCCCCTCTTGCTGCTCCTGTGCTTTCCATCGCTCCCCCAGCCTTGGCCCTGGTGCCCAAAGCTCAGGGATTCCCTGGTCCCAGAGCTCCCAGACTGCCAGGGCTGCTCAGCCAGGCAGGGCAGGACTCAGCCCTTTGTCACACCCTGGGGTTCTGAATGACATCTGCTACTTTCTTTGAATTCCCAGCTCACTTTTGACATGTTTGTGGCTCTGGCTGCCCAGCAGTATTGATTGGACTTTTTATGGAGGCAGTGTTCTTTCTGCCTTTAGTTCTCATGCAAGACACATTTCTGTGGTACAGGAGGTATGCAATTAAAACAAACTGAGAAAGAGAGAGAGAGAGAGAAGAGAGAGAGAAGAGAAAGAAAGAAAGAAAGAAAGAGAGAAAGAGAAGAGAGAGAAGAACGAAAGAGAAGAAAGAAAGAAAGAAGAAAGGAAGAAAGGAAGAAAGGAAGAAAGGAAGAAAGGAAGAAAGGAAGAAAGGAAGAAGAAAGAAAGGAAGAAAGGAAGAAAGAAAGAAAGAAAGGAAGAAAGAAGAAAGAAGAAAGAAGAAGGAAGAAAGAAGAAAGAAAGAAAGAAGAAAGAAGAAAGAGAAGAAAGAAGAAAGAAAGAAAGAAAGCAAGAAGAAAGAAAGAAAGAAAGAAAGAAAGAAAGAAAGAAAGAAAGAAAGAAAGAAAGAAAGAAAGAAAGAAAGGGACTCCACATAAAACCAGACCTCACGTCCTGCTCCTCTAATTCCCTGTGAGCAGAGATAGCAAATAAAAATTCTTCAAGGCTTATTTCATTTTTAAGAGCATGGCTTTTTGCAGACCTCTGGCCCAAAACACAGGCTGATAAAGGTTTCTTTTGGGTCTATAGAGAAGACCACAAGGGTTTTATCATCCCTTGAGAGCATGGTTACCCCACTCCTTTCTTTTCTCTAGGAAGGGAGTAGTATGGATTAGTGATGGGAGTTTTACTGCCACAGGCACTGGCTATGTGCAAAGAATATTACAGACTTGTGTAGGGAAAGACTGGTTTCACTTCCTGAGCCTTGGGAATTAAAGACAGCAGTGAAACCCCTGCAGCCCTTCCAAGAGCCTCCATGTGCTCCTCCATCCACAGAGAGGGTGTGAAGGGGGCACTGAAGGGGCAGAATTGAAAGACATCCCTTAGAAAACACCAGGAAACCCCCAGAGCTTTATGAAAAGAACCAGGGGTTGAGTGGCACTGGCTGCTCCCTACAGAGCACATCAGGGCCCTGGAGCTGAGGGGGAACAGCCACAGATCAAAGAGAATGGTTTCAAAGGGAGACCAGAAGGGAAATGCAGATTTCTACTGCCAATACTTTGGGATACTGCCCTGGGAGCGAGACCAGCCCTGGCAGAAAGTGTGGATGCCCAAAATGCAGCTGAGGAGGAGCCTGTGAAGGCTCCTGAGCATCAGATTTGGTGTCTCCAGGTGAGGAAGTCCCAGGAGCTGCTGTGGGGCAGCCCTCCCTCCCTGGCCTCGGGGGGAAACAGAGTCTCATCCCCTGGGCTCACAGCCACTCCTGCCCAAATGTCTGCATTTGGGGTCTGGACACCTGCCAGCCCAATTCAGCTCTCTGTAGTGGCCAGAGAGCCCCAGGAGATGGAGCTGGGCTGGCTCTCCATCTGTCTGAGCTGGTGGCAGGGCTCTGATGCCAGCCCCAGAGGAGCTGAGAGCTGTGCCTGCATTGGGCAGCAGGGACAGTCCCCCCAGCCAGCTGTGCCAGGCCACAGGGACACCCTGGACACAGCAGGGACACCCTGGCCGCAGCAGGGACACCCTGTCCCACCCTCTGCAGCTTGGGCAGAGTGCCCCTGGCAGTGCTGCTGTCCCTGGCCGTGGCCAGCTGGGCAGGGGGCTGCTGGGCATGCCAGGAAAGGAGTCCTGCCTTCCCTGGGTGCCAGTTTGGAAGGCAAGCACTGATCCTGGGCCAGTTTTCCAGTCCATTTGGTTTCTCTGTGCCTTGATGGGGACATTAAATAGCAGGCAGCACGTGCTGAGCCTGGGCATCTCGTGCCAGGGACAGCAGAGACAGGACTGCACAGCTCTGCTCTGCCCCAGTCCAGAAAGAAAGAAGGAAAGGAAATGGGAAGGAAAGGAAATGAGAAGGAGAAGAAGGAGAAGAAGGAAGGGAAGGAAGGGAAGGAAGGGAAGGAAGGGAAGGAAGGGAAGGAAGAAGCCCCAGCATGTCTGCTCCCAGCAATTGAACCTTAAACAAGGGATGTTTTTCCCCTACACTTGCCTGTTCATTGACTAGATTTCAAATAAGATCACCACGGGTCTTAAGCAGAGTTTCCTAAATTAATCTCCTGAACATAAGCATCAGAGAAAGGCTTGTTTCTGCAAGGCTGTGCCTTGCACTCGTTAGGAGGTGAGTGGCAGCAGCTGTCACTGAATAATCGTTCTCATTAACTCATCTTTGTACCTTTCCTTTGCCTGATGAAACCCTCTCTCCAAAACACAGCCTTGAGGGCTGCTCAGAACCAAAGCAGACAAACAGGGAGAGACAGGGCCAGGGAGGCTGGAAACTCTGCACCTCCTCCTCCCACAGAGAGAACTTAGAGGGAGAACATGCTCCTGTTTCCTGCTGGGCCTGGGAGGAGGGACCAGCTCCTGGGGCATGGCCTAGGTCACCATATCTGCCATCCCTTCATCCTTCCCCTGTGGTGGTTGTGAGGGGTCCCCAGGATGAGGTGAGAGATGAGGAGTCTGACTCCATGTTCTTAGAAGGCTGATTTTCTATTCTATTCTATTCTATTCTATTCTATTCTATTCTATTCTATTCTATTCTATTCTATTCTATTCTATTCTATTCTATTCTATTCTATTCTATTCTATTCTATTCTATTCTATTCTAACTATACTAAAGAAAGAGAAAGGATACAGACAGAAGGCTTAACAAGAATGAATAATAAAAACTCGTGACTGACTCCTCAGAGCTGATGGTGATTGGCCATTCAGTTAAAACAATTCACATGTTTGGATAAGCAATCTCCAGAACACATTCCAGAGCAGCAAACACAGGAGAACCTTTTCTTCTCAGCTTCCCAGAAGAAAATCCTGGGCAAAGAGGATTTTTCAGAAAATATGACAGTGACATTCCCCTGCTGCCAGTGGCCCCAGCAGGGACCTCATTCCCACTGCCCCTGCACTGGCCTGGCTGCCAGTCCCTGGTGAAAAGCTGCCTGCACCACCTGGGGCTGCTTTCTTAAGAGACCTCTTGTAAATCTAATGTGAGCTTCATTTGCAGGATATGCTGTTTTGTGATGATTTTTGCAATCCCAGAACCCAAAGTCCCTGGAAGGGCATTCTCAGACTCTGGTCCCAGCTGGGGGTCAGCAGGTCAGGGCTGTAGCCTTGTCTCTGATGCTGGTTTCAGTGGGATAAATGATGTGGGATCCCAAGGTCCCTTCTGCAGACTGCAGAGATCATGCTTAGAGATGCCACCGTGTGAGCAACCATGAGAAAATAACTTTAGGCCAAGGGTTTCAGGCTCAGATTTCAAAGTTATTTCCTAAATCCAGGTTTTAGCATACTCAGTGTGGCCCTGGGGTCTGTCAGGCATCTGGGACCTCTCCCTGCCCCTGTGTCTCCACTTCAGAGCAGCCTTTCTTTGCCTCCTGCCACCCCAAACCCTGAGGTCCTCCAAGTCCAGTGTGCCAAGGAGGGAATTGCATTGATGCCTTAAAGAACTTAGAAATTCAACAACACACTTTCAAGATTATGTTAGTATAGGAGATAATATCAAGGTTGGTCTTTATTGGAGGCCTCCAGGGGCAGATATGGAAAATGTCCACTAAATGCCCACCCCCTCACAGGGGGAATACAGTTTTGTAAGTTTAGCAAATTAGCATAATTGACAAAAATCACCAGTTAGGAGCACAAGTGGCGATGCAATTCCACCTCCTCCAGTTCAAGCCCCTTTTAAATCCTTCCTCTCTCAGATGGGACTAAACTTTGTAGATGAAAATAGGGGCTCTGGAATGTGTTTTGTCTTTCTGCTTAGGAAAAAGGTGGGGATAAGTACTGGGAAAGCTAGCCAGAGGTACAACAATAGGCTACAGAGCTGAAGATATATGTGTAAAGAATACAGAAAATATATAAAAGAAAAAAAACTAAAAGGGACCAGGCAGGGCAGGGAAGATGAGCAAGTGATGCAGTCTCAAGGATAAAGGAGATAAGAAAGATAAGAGAGCAATGGAGAGAGCAAAGGGCATGGGTGTGTCCTGGATTGCCAAGCAAATTGTGCTCTGTTTGCCATCTATAGGCAGTTGGCTTCTGCTCAGTGGGCAGTTTTCCTTATCTCTCCCACGCCCACTCCTCCCTCCAGTAGACACCTGCTGATAACAGGGATTGAATGTCACTGTCTGACTGATAAGAGCTACAGCATCCCATTGGAGATGTGAGCCCAGGGGGAGGAGCCAAGCATTCCTACCCAGATATAATCTGGAGATTCTGGAACACCAGCACGGTTTCTCCACTGGATTTCCCAGAGGAACAGCAGCTGCCTCTTCCCCTGGACCTTCAGAGGCAGAGTGCACCCTTCTCCAGGATCCCTGCTCCAGCAGAACCACCCCTGGCACTGCAGGAGGGCTGAGCCACAATTCCAGTGGGACTGCAGCCAGCCCCCTGACCCACAGGGTGTCAGGCTGGGTTCTGGCTCTGTCAGTGTTGGTTTAGTTCACTGCACTGTTTAGTTTGTCTTTTTATTTTCTCCCTATTAAAGAACTGTTATTCCTGCTCCCATATTTTTTTCCTGAGAGTCCCTTAATTTAAAAGTTATAGCAGTTTGGAGGGGTGGGAGGCTTTACATTTCCATTTCAGGGGAGGCTCCTGCCTTCCTTAGCAGACACCTGGCTTTCCAAACCAAGACAGGGTGCCCTGTGAGCTCTGTGATGAGACAGAAGCTGTGGGGTGCTGTCCCTCTCTGCCAGTCCTCAGCTGCTCAGAGAAGGAAGATCTCTGGGAGCCCATCCCTGAGGAACTCCCTGCTCTGGGCACAGCATCTCTCCAGGACACTGACCAGTTGTGACTTTTATTTGACCAATGGTCTGGTGCTGACAAGGAGCATACGGCCAGGGCTGGAGCAGCAGCAGGAGCCATAGATTATCCCTAATTGCCTGCAGCAGATGAAGCTGACCTTCAGAGAACACTGCCATGAATCTTCACCCAAGGCAAGGAGTGCCCTGTGGGTTTCCTGTCTGCTGCCTCAACAGCTCCACCAAGTATTGTATTTGCAGGGACCCCCGTGGCAGGGAGGAATGATGAGGAGGACTCCATCTTATCAGAGGGCTAATTAATTACTTTATTATACTAAGTTATTCTATATTATATTACACTGTATTACATTACATCTAAACTGGATCTGCCAAGCACCCAACCCTGCACACACTGCCCAGAATCTCGTGACTGTCACCCAAAAGTCCTGACACACACACACACACACCTGGCCCTGACAGGCCAAGGAAACAAAACCCCATCACTCTGGGTACACAATCTCCATATTGCATTCTACTTTGCACAAACACAGGCACAGAAAATGAGATAAGAATTGTTTTTCCTTTCTCTGAGGTTCAGAGAATGTGAATCCCAGAAATATTCTTAGGAAGAATTGTGCCTGGCTTTTCTCTGTGAAGAGAAATGTGGTGACAACCAAGCCTCTGCTGCTGTTGCAGGAGAAGAAGAAGGGCCAGAAGGATCTGCTGAGCAAAGCCCTGATTTACAGGGACAGCCACAGGTCAGGAGCACACCTGAGCTTTCAGGCATGTTTTCCCTTGCAAGCTGTTCACAGCTAGTGGGCAAGAGGGAGAGCAGACAGACGGACATGGAACAGCAATGTTTTCTGTAGCCTTCTCTGGAGAAAGGAAATCTGCTCTGTTAGACCAGGAGCATCACTGAGAGTGCTATAGGAACCTGGAGGGTTTTGTGGTGTTGGATCCTTTATAACTCAGCTTGGGGGAAGGAAGAACAGCTTCCAGAAAGGCATGAGCAGCTGAACAGGAAGGTCTGGGCTGTCCAGAGGAAAGTGCCCTACAAACCTTGCAGTGCTCCATCACTGAGGCAGCAGGGACCAGCTGAGCTGGAAGCAAATGCCACTTCCAGAGTGACCTGAAGGATCCCAAAGCTCTTGCTGTCTTTGAAACAGGGTCCTGTGCTCCTGCTGGGACAGAGGGAGATGGCACAGCACCTGCCTTTCCCTAACCTCAGCCTCCATGTGGCTGGGAGTGCTGGGCAGGGCTGCCTGTCACTGTGGCTCCGGGGCTCAGGCTGTATAGAGAGGGATGAGAAATCACATCTGGAGGGTCTCTCTGCGTGCTTTCCACTTCTGCAGTGCCAGTGGTCACCAAGTACACGTTGCTGATTTGGGAGGATTTGTGCCAGATGCTTGGTCACTCTGAATCAGCAAGGCTGTGTTGATATGCACCCACTGCAGCCTGGCCCCTCCTGCAGGCTCTTGGTTGTGCTCAGAACCAGTTAAGAACCAAGATACAAATCAAAAAGAGAAGGAAAAACCAACCAAATGGAACAGCTTTGCTGCCTGTGAGCAGCTCCGTGAGTATCAGCCAGTTTCTTTGTGGGCAAAGCCAGAAGCCCAGCCAGGGTTTGTTTGGCTGGCTCAGCATTCCCAGGGTGTTTGTGGCACTCAGAACCTGGCAGAGGCATCCCACAGGGCTGCCAGGGCCAGCACAGGGGGTGACAGGAGGGGACAGTGTGTTGCCAGGGGACAAACCAACATCTTAGCTGCAGTTCGAGCACGACAGTCTCTCTGGGAGCTGTGTGTGCAAGTGCCTCCTCCTGCCCTGCTGTGTCTGGGTGTTCACCTCCGCTCTTTCTTGGGGCAGCAACAGATCCCATGGAATAAGAGAGAGCAGCTCTGGCCCTGCTGTGTCAGTGCACTGACAACACCCATCTCCTGAGGAGGGGAGGCAAGGTTTCCAGAGCACTGCTGGCTGTGCTCGTGGGCAGAGCCAGCTTCTGCCTGGCAGCTCCAGCGTGTGCCAGCTGCACAGGGCTGGGCAGGGAGAGGAGATGGGCAGTGACAGCACCCTCTGGGTGCCCTCTGCACAAAGAAGGCAACCACAGACAGGCAAGGAGACCTTGGGGTGCTCTGCAGTGCTCTTAAGGCAGGAGGTCACCTCTCAGCCTCTCTCACCTTGGGCTGCCCCACAAGATGCCTCAAGACACGTGTGGAGATGTTAGGGGGTGATTTTAATGGCCTCTGAAGCAATGTTTCCCCTGATGTGCCCTGTGGACTTGCCTGCTCACTCCTGCATGCCCAGGGTGCCCATTCCCAGTGCAGCTCAGCAGGGCCCAAAGCTGAGATCATTTCCATGACCTTTGCTGCAGCAGGCTGGCTGCTGGGCTGCCCTCCCTGAGCTGATCTCCTCCCTGGCTCAGCACCCTCACAGCCCTGCCCATCCTGAGCCAGCCTGGGGTAGCTCAGGGCAGGCAGGACAGCAGGATCCAAGGGCTAAATCCTTCCTGGCTTCTGAAATCCTGCTCCGTGTCCCCAGCCCCCTTTCCCACCATCCCTGCTGTGCTGCACAGTGAATTGTGCACAGAGGATGATCACAATCCCCTTGAGAAGAGGGGGACTGTCACCTTCAAAAGGCCTGACCAAGTCCTGGGTTCTTCTGCAAATTACTCCATTCCAGAAGTTTCAGCAATGGCTGCTGCTTATGTATTTTTTTTTCCCCAAGCTTTCCACAGGTTTATACAAACTCCCTATTTTAAATATGAATTCAGCTGGGGACTTCTGGGTTAAATCCTTCAAGTGGTTGTTATTTTACTTCTTCCACTTGGGATTTCTGGAAGAATGCAGTACTTACCACACATTTAAATTACAAGGAAGTGCAGGAAACATTGCAATCTTTTCTGCCTCTATTTCATTAACCTCTTTGCTCTCTGAAGGACTGGCAGCCTCAGAAGAGAGCAGATTTTTCCAATACAGGCTCCTGCTGTCATGCCTGTCAGGAAGACCCACCAAAATTCAGAGGCTGACTGCTTTTACACTTAATGCCTAAATATTGATATTTTTAAATTAATATTGGTGGGCCTAGCCACCTTTTCATTCATTTCTTCCACTTTCAATTGACCCTTGGTTTTTTTTCCTCCTTGATCTTGCTAGGGAGCTGCTGAGTTGAAGACAGAGAAGGAACAACTGGAGAGGGTCACAACTTGTATTTCAGGCTTTCCTGAAGAGTCTCCCTGCTAAGCCAGCCCAGCAGAGCAAGGCTGGGAGGGAAGGTGCAGCATGTTTGAGTGAGAGGTTTCTATTTGGGTGGGGATGGAAGTCCACAGAAGGTGATGACTGATTGGGAGTTACTCTGCACCTTCAATTATCTGCCATCTTTTTCAAACACATATAAAATCCCAAACTCAGCAGTCTTAGCTGAAACAATTGGTCTTGGAAGCAATTATTAATTCTTAATCACCTGCAGCATGCCTTGAGCTTCACAACTGCTTCCATTATTGGAGGGGGATGAGCCAGCCCCAAGCACAGCTGCTGTGCTCTGATAGATTTGGGAAGATCAGGCTTCAGGGCAGAGTTAAAAGGGAAATATTGATAACCCAAACTATTCTGGAGAAGCAAAATGGGTGCAGCCACTCTCTCCTTGTGCTGTGGGGCTTCTCCAGGGCTGGCAAGGGGGTGATGCCCAGGCTCTGAGATCACTCTGGGCTGGGAAAGTGCAAAGTTTGGCTTCTCCCACCCATGCCCACTGCTCTGCTCCTCACACATGTGGGCTGGCTCTGCTGCTGCCTCTCCCAGGGGTGCACCCACGCACAGCTTGGCACCTACTCCGAGACACAGGAGAGGATGGAGGAGCAGGGGAGGTGAGAGGAGGGGAGGTTGAGAAGTTTTCCAACTCAGAAAATTATTCTGGAGCTAAAAAATGGAAAGCTAAAATCCCCCACTGGGAAACCCCTTGGAGGATATCAGAAAACGAGGCTGAGTAGTTTCTTTGGATCCTGTGGAATTTAACACAGATTTGTCATCTAGCTGTCAAACCCACTAGAAATGTCTCACTCTCTCTTAATAGTTTCAGAGATTTTAGAGATTTTCCAGCTCAAAAGACCATTCTGTTCATCTCTTCTTGCATAAAATTGGCTATTCCTGTATGAAGCCTGTCCGCCCTGGTCAGACAGAAGCTTATCTTTCCAAAAGGCCTCCACTGAGATTTAAACACTTCCAGGCACAGAGAATCCATCGTGGACCTGGTGAATTCTTGCAGAGGCTAATTGCTCCCACAATTAACCATGTCTTCCTGAACATATCCAGCCTGCAGGGCTTCACTTGGCTTAAAGAGCTGTTAATCATGAGGTTCCCCCTCCAGGGACTTGTTCACCTCAGCAACTCTTAGGTGTGTGACCTGACCTGTGGGACTTCCCTGAAGGCTGCAGCAAGGAACCTGGGAGCAGCTGGCGTGTCAGGAGGCTGCAATCAATTGTACACAGGTCACCACCAGGAAAACAGCAGAGGAAGAGCTGACACTTTTGATTTCTGGGTGTCTGGAGAATTAAAAGTGAGCTGCAGGTGTTGCAGTGTCTGCACTGGTGTGTGGCAGGTGTGGGAGCAGTGGGAGCTGCAGTGCTGGAGTGCTCCTCGGTGCCAAAGCTCATAACTAAGGGCCAATAAAACCTTCCCTGCGCTGCCACAGCTCCTCCAGGGGGGTTCTTACAGCTGCATCCCAGGAGCTGATTTAGAAGTGTTATTGGGACTGGGACGTTTTTATGAGGTGCTGCTTTCACACCCCACTGCTTGGGAAGCCCGAGTGCCTTAATTAAACACCTGGAGGGACAGAGCCACAGCCCCTGGGCTGACCAACACCCATGACCCAGCTCCCAGAGAGGGGTGGGAGCTGCTCTGGGAGCCCCTGTGTGCCCAGCTCTGCCCAGAGGGGCCCAAGGGCAGGGCTGGTGCCTGTGGAGGGGAAGAAGAACACGTTTGTAGTGCGGAATTATTTTTCAGACCTCATCTTCTCCAAGGCCCTGGAGCGTTGCTCTGCTTCTCCCTGGGGATAATCTGTCAGGAGAGAAATCTCTCTCCTGCACTGGCCTGCGCTGCACAGCAATTGTCCTTGGAGAATAAATGGTTTGGATGGATGACTCCAGCAAAAGTGAGACCCAAGAGGAAATGAATTCAGCTATGGGCTGGAGTGGAGCTGCTCAGCTTTCTGGTTTGATCTAGCAGCTGTATTTCCTCCAGATTAAAACATATTCCACTCTCGGCCATGCCTCGACCTGTTCTGCCACTGGAATGCTGGAACTCACAGAAATCTGAGCATGGCCTGTAATTAATACAGGATAACTAAATCTAACTAAATTTAACTCAATTTAATTAAATTTCTTGAGACAAGCAGCCCAGACAGCCATGTCCCATGAACAGCTGGTGACAGAAATTTGTGTTTTTCAAAAGGAGAAGCAAACCTAATTGGTCCTTTCTGATGGAGGACTTCACAAATTGCACAATTTCCAAATGCTCTTTAGTCATTAACCCTAATTACTGGATCTAAGTACACAAAATTTACATTTGCAACTGCGAGAGCAGGAAATCTCAATATTTAAATAAATACATAGATGTGCCAATTTTACCAGCTCTTCTTCTCCCCACTGCAAGCTGCATGTTCTGAAAGGCACAAAGTCCCAAAGGCTTGATGTATGTGACATGATGGTTTCTACTGCCAAGCAGGTGTGAGCTGCAGAGCTTAGCTTCAGTAATGAAGCATCTTCTTTTAGTTTATTAAGAGCAGGTTAGAGGTGAAGTGAAACAGTGTGGAAGTGTCTGCGTGCAGGGGCAGCTTCAGAGAGGCTCCTTCACCTCTCAGACAAGAGCATGGTGAGAGTTAGCCAGGAAAAAAGGTTAAAGGCAAGGCATGCAGTGTGAGTTTAATTACCCAGAGGAGCAGCTCCCCGAGGGTGGTGTGCTGCTCTCAGCCAGGCTGATCTGGCAGCAGTGATGCAGAGCCAAGGCTGGGATCCCCAAGGGTGCTGTGCTGCTCCCCAAGGGTTGCTGTGCTCACCAAGGGTGGTGTGCTGCTCTCAGCCAGGCTGATCTGGCAGCAGTGATGCAGAGCCAAGGCTGGGATCCTGCAGGGAGCCCAGGAAGCAGCTCAGGGTGCTTGCCCCAGCCAGCCATCAGGGCAGAGCAGGGTGTTTATCTGGGAGCTCATCTCCATTCCCAGGCTTGCAGGTGGCACTGGCACGTTGGATATTGGCCCCAGGGTTCTGGACAAGGTCTTTATTTTCAGCTTACCGGTGATATGTCGTTCACAATGTTTCCTGGGAATTTATGATAGCCTGGGAAGAGCTGGTGAGTCAGGAGGCAGGCAGTCATTAATTCCCAGTAATGCCTCAGACTGAGTTCATTACTGTTATCAGAAGATGAAATGATGTGAAAAGTAGATTTATTTATTTTTCTGAGCCTGATGCAGTTTGCTTTTGGAAGACACTGTGCTCTGGGGAAAAGCAGTGCCAGTGCATTGGCAAGAGAGGAGCCTGAATCCTCTCGCAGCAGTTTGTTCAACACAGAAATGTTTGCTGTGTGCTTGAAGCAAGAGGTTGTATCAAGGTCACTCCACTGAGACTCAGCTTTGCAATCCCTGTGAAAGGAGAGTTCTTGCTCTCTCTGTCCCCAGAGATATTTTTTTACTCCCCTCCTCACGGAAAGGGCAGGGCTCGCAAGCTCTGGCAGGAGGAATAAGAGGTTTGCAGAATGGGCACTCTTACAAAGTGTCCTGCTATAAAGAAGAAGTGCTATAAAGAAACTGAATCTGTTCCAGAACGTGTCCCTCTCTTTCTCACAGGCTCCCTCCAGGCCCAGCCCTGGCCTCTGCTGTGTTGCCAGGAGGGAACTTTGTGGTTGCAGAGGTGATCCAGGTCTGTTCTTCCAGCACCAGACCCTCAGGGTGCCGAGGAGGAAATGGAGAACTAATCCATTTGAAAATCTTTTAGCAGCTTCCATTAACATTAATCTGGCAGCTGCCATAAAACCTTCAGGAGCTGTCCTCACCGAGTGCTTCCCTTCTCCTTTTTAACCTCACAGGGAGGATGCAGGGACAGTGACAGCAGGGCCGTGTCCCACTGCCCTCCCAACCCAAGCAGGACTGGGTTTATTTCCTCTGCTCCCTGTGCTGTCCCACTGGGCTCAAGAAGTCAATCTTGGGTTGAATCTCATTCCATTCCAGCACCCTAATACAGGCAGAGTATATCATGGTCACCCTACATTTCCTAATCAGTGCTCTGTGGATGCCACAAGCAGCCTGGGATGGACTGAGCTTGGGTTAGCAGTGGTGTTGTTCTTATGCTGAGAGGGGCCCTGGATTAATTCAAACACTGAAGGAGACACAAAAAGCACCCATCCATGCTGCAGGCTGAGCAAATAAAGAAACTGATTGCTGGAGAGTTTTATGAGGATAATAAACAGCATCATAATAAATGGCCATGAATATTTCATGGCGGGTGTAGTGCTGATATGATGTGCCATAGAGGAGTGATGGGGTTTTTCAACATTGGGATGCAAATGGGGAATGTGCTCTATATTTTGCAGGTTTCTCCCCAGACACGCTGTGTTTTCTAAAAATCAGATTGACTGGGAGCGTTTGATATGAGAAACAACTTCAGGGCTCTGGTTAGAGTCAAAGAAAAGCACAGGCACTATCAGAGGATTGTCGGTGCTGAAGATGAAAAAATCCCATGCAGATCAAGCAGCCCCTAAACATCAGGGAAGGTAGGTAGGAGTTACCAAAGGCAAATCACACTCTGTGCCTTCCCTGGAGCTGGGAGCTGAGCTCCCCACCTAGTACCAGCAGCCCCTCTGTGCTGGGGACAGCACAGCCCCTGGGAGAGGAGATCTAAGTGAGGAGCCAAGTCCTCCTTCCTCACTCACTGCTTGGGACCAGGGCTTTGAGCTTGCCAGGGGCAAAGGATCCCCTTTCTGGAGGGGACAGGGGTTTGAGCTTGCCAGGGGCAGACAGTGAAAGGATCTCCTTTCTGGAGAGGACCAGGGATTTCTGAGTTCCACCCAAACTTGCATAGAAGGGTTTTTTTTTTATAGAACCCTTTGTTCAAAGGCATGGACAGATACCTGGAGTGATGCCTCCACCTGAACAGGTTCCTCTGCAGGGACACTCAGCCAAGGTCACTGGGCAGGACCCAGTGTGTCAGCCCCACTTTGTCCTGCAGCCAGAGGAAACTGGGATTACTGGGGTTTGTTTCCTGCTCTCTGCTGGCAGGTGTTTCTGCCTGAGCAGGCCCAGGGCACAGCACTGACACTCTGAACATCTGTGTGCCATCACACACAGGAACACACTCAGGGGAGTGCAGGCAAGTGCTGGCAGCTGCCAGGGCCAAGTACCAGTCTGTGCCTGGATAAGACAGCAATGGCAGCACTGAGAGCCCCCTGCTTTCTTCCTGCATCTCCCTCAGCCTTTGCTGGTACACCCTGGCCTGCTGCTCTTCACAGGCACCTCTCATACTCGTCCTGCCTCCTCCTCTTTTAATTAATCCTGTCAGGTCCCTGCCATCTATTAAAATGCAATGCACACTGCATAGTCACATGTTTGGATGGCGCAGGGACAGTTTCTAACAAGCCACCTGCCTCCTGTCCTGCTTGGCACAGGTGGCAGAGCCAGGGTGGGAAAGGAGAGGTGGGACTAGAGGAAAGCAGGCTTTGCAGGTGCCTGGCTGGGCACAGGAACAGGTATGGAGCTGGAGGAGGCAGCCTGCAGGCTCAGGCTTGGATCCATCAGCCATGGGATGAACCTGGCTGTTTTTACCCCTTGCTGCAGCTCTCTGCTTCTGTTTTCCCCTTTCTGAGGCAGAGTGAGGAGCACACCCATCCTCCTGGGTGAAACATTGCTGAGGAGGACCTGCACCTCAAAACAGTGAGAGCCAACACATTTCCAGCTACTGCCACTTCCAGAGCTGCTTTGTCACCCAGCATGGGCTGGGGACCATCCCTCCTGACACCTGTGTCCTTCTGGGGACATCAGCACAGACACCCCACCTGGGACTGTTTCTCCCACCTGCTTTACAAGTTGCCAGTGAACCCAGAGTGTTTCCTTTGGGTTTCTCTCTCGGTTCCTCCTCCAGGTGCTGCTGAGCTGGTGGCACCAGTGGCACTTACCCTGGTTCCTTGGTCCCAGAATGATTGCTCTATGGTTTTGCCCTCCATGCTGCACTGGGATGACCCAGGGCCTTGTTACTTCCATGTTTTTCAAGGGCTTCTCCCAATTTCCTGATCCCTGCAACCAAAATCAGTCCCAACCACCTTGGTTAGCACCCATACACAGATGTGGAAGCTGCTCTGCAGAGCCCTGTTTTCACCAACACATCCATGAATAAACAGGCCACAGCCCCCAGATATGTTTGGCCAGCTGGCATCTCAGTGGAGGTGGGCCCATCAAATGGAAAGTGCCTTTTCAAACAGGAAAAAAAAAAAAAAGGAAAAAAGGGGAAAAATGGGGGAAAAAAAGCCCTTGTTTTAAAGTCTGCACCTGAGTTATGCTGTGAGCTAACTTTTCCCAAAATAGGTGTTGTCAGTTGATGAAATTCTTCCACAGAGATGTTAAGCTCACTTTCTGCATCAGAAGTATTTCTTCTTGGAGAGTGCTGATGAGATTGTGCCGTGATCAGCCAAAGTGGGGCTGATTTGAATGTGCTTTACTACAAAGCAGTCATTACATTTCTCCTTAGGATTCAAACAAACATTTCCTCCATATTTCAGCCGTGCTGAACTTTCTTTGCAAGGACCCCTCCAGGCATTTGCTCAGGAACTGGTGAAATTACCCTGCCTAATGGCCTCCAGAAGTGGAGTTACCCGAGCGTGAACAGTGCCACGGAGATCCCAGGAGCTGTGTGAAGCAAATGGCACACTGGCTTCTGTGTCAGCCTCAAGGTAGCAGCTCAAGCATAAAGTGGGGATGGAAAAGGACTTAATATGCTCGCACACACCTTGTTGTTTTGTTTTGGGCTCTTTCTGTCCATTAATTTGACATGCTTCTCTTGGAAAGTGCGTGGATGGGAGCAGCAGCGTTTGCCCGTGTGTTCCACCGGCTCTGCTGACACCTCGGGCAGGAGGGCTGGGGCTGCCTTCAGCAAGGGCCATCCTGAGCTGACGGGGTCTCTGGGGTCGAGAGGACCCCGAGGTGTTAGAAAGTCTCTTTTTCCCAGCCCTGAGACCAAAGGAGGAGTCAGGATTCCTTGGCTCTCATTCTCAAGGTTGTTTATTGTTTCTTATCTATAACATTCTTACTCTGACCTGCTGAAGTCTGTCTGGCAGGTCTGATTGAGGCACAATCCCTGCTCTTGGGGTGGTGTTATCTTTTATACTAAAAACTACGTGTGCTTTATTTACAATAACTTCCCAATACCTATCACCTATGTCAGACAGTCTGTCTCTACTCTAATCCAATCCAAAAGTGCCACCATCACAGCAGAAGATGGAGGCCAAGAAGAAGAAGAAGAGGAAGAAGAAGGACAGGACATGCCCAGATTCCTCCATCTTGCCTCCTGAACCCCCATTCTAAAACCCCTCAATTCTACATTTCCACCCTGTGACAAATTCACTATCATTCTGTTCAAACCCTTGTGGCTTGTAACTCCTCACACCAAGTTGGTAATTGTTTCCAAGGGCTAAAATCAAAGGCACAGGTGTCTTTGACTCTGTGCCAAGGTCTCTGAGCCCCTTGCCAGGGTCCTGAGCCATCCAGGGCAGCCAGAGGAATGTCCTGGGTTCCAACACTGAGTGACCAAGGGCAATCACGGGCACCAGCAGTGTGTGCAAGGGTAGAGACCCTCCTGGCACCTCTGCAGCACCCTGCAGAAGGGCCTCATGCTCCCTGCTTGCTGCAGGCAGGAGCAGGAATCAGCACTGCAGCAGGAAGGATGAATCCCACTGAACTGCTCTGTGAGGAGCTTCCTTCTTGTGCAAACTGGTGGGCTCAAACCCCCAGGTATTGCCCATACAGATGGCTGTCAGCTGGACTGGCAGGGCCTGGCTGTGCCTCTCCTCCTGCCCTGGGGCTGGCTGTGTGCTCAGGTGTCCCCTGTCAAGGTTGAGTTTAGCTGCCATGGAGTGTAGTGATGATGTCAGTGGGCAACGTCAGGCTCTCGGGGAGGAGGTGTGTGCCAGTCTCACTGCTGAGAGCTTTTGTGTGGCACACTGTCAGTCACCTGAGCAGATCTGGCACGTGCTGGCATGCACGTGAAGGAGGGAGCGTGATGAAGTGTCATCAGAGCAAGGGCTGGCTGATTGGGAGCTCCATCCCCAAACATCTGTATCTTGCTGCTGCACTGGTTTACTCAAATCACCCTGACTTATTGCAGACCTCTGAGATTTACCCTCCATATGGTTACTGTGGCCAGCTGGAAAAGCACACATTTTTTACTTGGCCTGTGTTGAGCACTAATGAAGTTCCTCCCTTCTAAAAGCATTTTAAGATAAAATAATTAACAGGCAGGGAAACCACCACCAGTGTGGAACCTTGTGGAGCTGTTTCCACTTCCCCTGGACCTTTCCTTTCTCTCGTGCCATTTCTCCTGCTTTCCTTGCAGTTTATGAGCTGGTAAATCACATTCCAGTCCCTGCTTTGCTCTTCACCTAAGCAGTGGTGTGATCCTGTGGAATAAATGTGTGTGATGAGAATGCCTTTAGCAAAGCACACCCTGTGTCTCCCCCAGCCTTGAGACCACTCAGCTCATGGGTTTATTATTTATCCTGGTGAGCTGTCCTCAGAGCTGAGACCCAGGCTTCATGCATGTGCCTGAATTACTGCACCAGAGCTGTGAAAGGATTTGAGTTTCTGCACTGACTGATATGAATAGGTCTGCCTGCAGCTAAAAATAGAAAGCACAGGGCAGGCTTCCAGGCAGAGCTGTAGTAAATCCTAATACAAGGTGGCTAGGCAGCAGTTCCTGTGGCAAAGCTTCCTCCCAGGAAAGCTGTGGCATGGGCCCAAGCCAATATTAGGTGACAGAGTTTCCTTCTGGGAAGCAGCTTGTGAGCTGCAGAGACCAATACTGAGTTTCAAAGCTTTCTTTTCCCTAGTGCAGGGGTGTCCAGCTCTGCAGGAATGACTCCTTGGCTCTATGCCTCAGTTTCCCCTCTGCAGGGGACTCTGGGTGCTGCAGGAGATGTGTTTTAGCTGCAGTTTTCTGGCTCTCTCTGCAGCAGGGCAGGTGTGCAGGGCAGCCCTGTGAGCCTGCTCTGCTCCACTACCACCCCTTGTGCTCTGATTCCTCCTCCTCCACTGAAGTGCTGGCCCGTTCCCCTGCTCTCCAGGCCAGCAGGAAGATGCACTTTCTCAGCACTGGGTGTTGCTCCGTGGCCTTGCTGGCAATCAAGTGCTCCCTTCCCCGCAGGACCGTGGCTTTTGGAGCTCTGCACATCTCCCTCATCACGGGAAGTTATTTCTCTCTTCATTAGGGCTCATCTGCTGTGAAAATCTGCTCCCCCAGAGTCCCGGTGCCATCAGTCATGACAATGGCTCATCTCAGCCGCGCTGTCTCAGTGAGTGGCTCATTGTCCCCGTGCTGGAGCATATGGTCTCCTGCCTCACTGCCGCCCCACACACGGCCTTCTGCACCAGGAGCAGCTGTGCAGAGGCTTCGTGGGGCTCCCGAGGGCCAGCCGAGTGTAACACCCACAAGGAAGAGCACTCAGTACTGGGCAGTGCAGGGCCGGGAGCAGCGGGGCAGAAACGCCCTGGGCTGGGAGGACAGCAGGGCTCAGGGAGGGCTGGGCTCCTGCTGGGCTCAGCTGGGTTTGCAGGAGATGAAAGGGCTGCGATGTTTTCATGCAGGGCAGAGCACTGCTCCTGCACTGCAGCCACCCCAGTGAGCCCTCGGTGCAGGGATGGCTGCTCTGGAGGCACGGTCAGGGGGGAGATCTCTCAGGGCTGTTGCACTGGCCACAGAGTGAGCCACAGGGCTGGGACCTTCACCTGCAAAGTGCTGAGCTGTTCCAGGGGCTGAGAAATCCATGCTGGAGAGGGAAAGTGTGGGATGGGGCTGTGTGAGGCTCGTTGGGATCCTGGATCCTCCCCTGTGGAGTAGCATGAGGGGTTTTGGGAGCAGGCACCCATCCCTGGAGACCTGGGTCCCACAGAGGTTGGGTGGATCAAATCCTGGATTTCCAGGGCCATTCCTGGTATTTGGATGGGGAGTGGGGCTGTGGGAAGCAGGAACATCCCCTCTCATCCCCATGAATACCTCTGGATGCAGGAACATCCCCTCCCATCCCCATGAATACCTCTGGATGCAGGAACATCCCCTCCCATCCCTCTGGAGTCCCCCAAGCAGGCCCATCCCCCTGGATAAAACAATCCCGGGCAACTTCAGGATGAGCCAGGCTGGGAGCTGCCCCATTGCTGCAGAATTCATGGAGAGGCCTGGAGAGGTTTTCTGTGTCCCACCATTTATTCACCATCCCTAAAAGCACCCGGGACAATGCTGGGACACAGGCATGGTGCCAGAGGGGGATGTGGGAATGTGTGAGTGACATTACAGATGCTGCAGGGGACAGCAGGAGAATTTCCACCAGGAATTCGGGCTGGGAGAGAGCTTGGCTCATCACCTACAAGTGACCCGAGTGGGTCCCCTCATCCCAAACCCATCCCACAGATCCTGGAAGAGGGAGGGTAAATGCTCTAGCCTGGTTTCCCGGTAAACAACCCCACCAGGAGTAAATCCCGAGGGCAAAATCCCTCCCAGTTCTCCTATCTCTGTGAATGGGGAATGGGAATTCTCTGGGAAAGCCCGCAGGGCACGGGGTCCTCAGTGTCCCCAGCTCCTTCTGCAGCTGCCCAGGGCCATTGTCACCCTCCTGTGCCCACCAGTGGCGGTGCCAATCAGCGCAATTAACACCCGCAGGCTAATTAATCTCTGGATGCCGCCTGCCGGTCCCTGACCGGCTCTACCCCGCTGCTTTCCATGCAAATGAACTCGTTATGGTGCTCTCATTAGCCAGGCGCAATTCCAGGGAAATCGGGCACGGGCCGATCCCAAAGCGGTTGGCACATCCCCAGTTCTGAATGCACCGCCTTCATTTTGGGGAATTCCTGGGAATGTCCGAGAGCGCCTCGCTGACCAAAATCGGCTCCGGCTTAGGGCGCGAGGGGGACACGGGTGACATTGGTGACACCGCAGCCAAGCAGGACATGGGACAAACGGGACAATGCCCGGCTGCAGGGGGAGGGATGGACCCAGCTGGATCCCGTTATCCCGAGTGGAATGCCCAGCTGGATCCCGTTATCCCGAGTGGAATGCCCAGCTGGATCCCGTTATCCCGGCGGGGAAATCCCCCGGGCTGCTCCCATAAAAAGCTCCCGAGCAGCCCCTTTGCCATGCGCTGCTTTTCCTTGGGTCGAGATGGGGTTTGGGAGCCGCTTTGGGGTCGCTCTGCTCTGCTGGGTGTTGGCTTTGGCCGCATCCTCCGATCCCTGGGGTTTTCCCTCGCGGAATTCCGGGATGTGGCGGCTGCGGGGTGACTCCCCCAGGTCTCAGCCCTGGGCGCGGGTGGATCTGTCGCAGCTGCGGGCACTGTCCCCGCGCCCCGCGGTGGCCGTGCGCTGCCAGGAGGGGCAGCTGGCGGTCACCGTGCGGAGGGATCTCTTTGGCACCGGGCGCCCGGTGCGGGCAGCGGAGCTGAGCCTGGGCACGGCCTCCTGCCCGCCCCTGTCCCCAAACCCTGCCCAGGCCTTTGTCACCTTCGTGGCCGCGCTGCACGAGTGTGGCAGCACCCTGCAGGTGAGTGGCACCGGAGCCAGGTAAAGGGTCTGCCCTGGAGGTGCCCTGGTGCAGGTGCTGGCGGGTTTGGGGTGAGGAGTGCCTGGAGCAGAGGTGGATTTTGGGGTGTGGATATCCTGGATGAGGCACACACTAATGAAGTGATAGGATGATGAGTCCTGAGGTGCTGTGCCCAAATCCTGGAGGCTCTGTGACCTCCTTCAAGTTGGAGCCTTGTTGGGATGGCAGCACAAGGTTCCGTGGTGTCCTGCATGATCGGGAATGTGGCTTCTGTGTCATGGCACAGTCCCTACTGGTGCCGAGTTGGTTTTCCTGATTTTTTTTTTTTTTTTTCCTCTCCCAAATCCTCTTTTCAGGTGACCCCGGACTCCCTGATCTACAGAACCACCCTATTCTACAAACCCTCCCGTTCTGGCAACCCCCTTATCGTGAGGGCCACCCCCGCCGAGGTCCCCATTGAGTGTCACTACCCCAGGTGAGTGGCGGCGGCTGTCCCCGCGCTTCCAGGGCCCTGAGGTGCCGGTGCCACCCCAGGCAATTCCCATCGCTTCCCTTTAGGAGGAGCAACGTGAGCAGCGGTGCCGTGCACCCCACGTGGGCCCCATTCCGCTCCACGGTGGCGGCCGAGGAGCGGCTCCGGTTCTCCCTGCGCCTCATGGACGGTGGGTGCAGCCCTGGTGGCCTCGTGTCCCTTAGCTCCCCCTTCCTGGTGGCTCCCGGGGACACCCTGGGAGCCCCAATGGAGCCAAATCCACCGCACGGGGGTTGCCGCGCGTTTAAGAGGTTCCACACTGCCCAAAGTGACCCCATTCCCTGGGATCTGCATTCCAGACGGCTGGAGCAGGGAGAGGCTCTCCAATGGCTTCCAGCTTGGGGACAGCCTCCGCTTCCAGGCCGATGTCACCTCGGAGGGCCACATGCCCCTGCGGCTCTTCGTGGACCAGTGCGTGGCCACCGCCAGCCCGGACCGGAGCTCGTCCCCCCGCTACGCCTTCATCGACCTGGGCGGGTAAGGCCGGGCTCGGGGCTGCCTGGGGATCCCGCACTCCTCGGGAGGATCCCGGTGATTCCCCTGCTCTTCTCCAGGTGCCTGGTGGACAGCAGGGCAGAGGACACCGCCTCAGCCTTCGTGGCCCCGCGGCCCCGGCCGGAGTCGCTGCGGTTCCTGGTGGATGCCTTTAAATTCGCCGGAGACGCCGGGAATTTGGTGAGGTTGCCATCCCGCCTCCTTTCTCGGTTTATCTATGGAAAAATAAAAAAGCCGTAAAGTCTCCAAGATTAATTTGACTCATAGGGGATGAGTCAAGCTTGTTTAACTTGAATTTTCCTTGCCTTCCCCTGCCAGCTCTACATCAGCTGCCACCTGCGGGTGTCCCCGGCGGGTGAAGCCCCGAATTCCTGGAATAAAGCCTGTTCCTTCAGCAGAGCCAGCGGGCTGTGAGTGTCCCTGCCGCGGGGAGGGGACCGTCCCCAGCCCGCGGCAGGGCTCACAGGTGCCTCTGTTCCAGGTGGGCACCTCTGGAGGGCACCGCGGCCATCTGCAGCTGCTGTGACACCGGCAGCTGTCCCTCTCCAGGAGGAGATTCCCGGGAATTCCGCCCTCCGGCCGCACGGATGGGCAGGCGCCTGAGGAGGGACAGTCCCGGCCAGAGAGGTGTGTCCCCAATGTGTCCCCAGGGCCCCTCGGGCCGGGGCAGAGGGGTTTTGGTACGGTTTAAGGGCAATCCTGGCTCCTTTCTGGTGTGTCCGTAGGGGAAGGGGTTTCAACGGCAAGAGGGAGTTATTGGGAAAAAAATTCAGTGTGGGTGGGGAGGTCCTGGCACCGTTGTCCATCCCTGGAAGCATCCCAGGCCAGGCTGGAGCTACCTGGGATAGTGGGAGGTGTCCCTGCCCATGGCACTGGATGGGCTTTGAGGCCCCTTCCATCCCAAACCATTCCATGATTCTATCCCGACTGTGTCCTTGAATTTAAAACCCCTGGAATTCTGCTCTTCTGGTGTCCATCTTCCTATAATTCCCAAATTCCAGCCCAAAGCAGGGATTCCCTCTCCTGGGTACTCATTCCTATTTTTTCCAGGTGGGCCCTCAGGGCTGACTGAGGCTGATGTCTCTGTGGGACCCCTCCTAATCCTGGAGCCTGCTCAGAGATTTATGAGCCCCTCTGGAAGTCCAGGATCAGCTGGGAACACCCCCCAAGGTAGGGTGGGGGGGGGTCTCTGTGGGGTCTTTGTGGGGCTGTGTCTCCAGGCCTCACCCAGGGGTTGTTCCCACTGTGAGTTCCCAGGGATTTCACAAAGGGTTTTTCTGGAAAAATCCCCCAGAGCTGCCTGGTGGGATCCTTCCCAAAGATTGGCTGGAGGCTGGGAAGCCAATGACTGAGTGCTGAGAGGGTTTTGTCCCTTCCAGGTGCTGCTGGTGGAATTCCTGTGGTGATCCAGGGGCTCCTGCTGTCAGTAGCCACTCTGCTGAGCCTGACATCCCTGGGAATGCTCCTGTGGATGTGCCGGAAAAGGCTCTGTCCTCTGGGAATGTCCCGATGATCCCAATAAAGAGAAGAAGCATTTGTCACCTCCTGGTGTTCTCTGTGGGGTGGGAGGTGTCCCAGGTGGCTTTGGGGAGGAATCCATCCTCTGGAAAAGAGGTGGGATTTGGGATGTGGAGCTGCTGCCACCTGGAAGGGATTCCCAAACCTCCAAGCACTGGGGTTTGGGAGGCACAGGTGGATTTTCCAAAGGTTGTGTCCATGGAAAGGAATTCCAAGCAAGGTGTGGCTCCTGTTTTAGGGGTTTATTGGTGTCCTGAGGTTCTAAATTATTTCCTGATTTTGGAATTCCCGTTTTCCCTTCCTTATCCAGTGGGATGCAAGAATGATCCACAATCCCTTGAAGGATGTAAGGGCAGCTGGAATTCTGGGATTTTGGATTGGTTTTAGTGCTGAGTTTGGCTTCTCTACAGGGGAGAACTTGGAGGAACCTCGGGGATGGCAAAGGGCTGGCTGGAGGTACTTCTGTTTTGCAGGGTCTGGATGGGAGTGAATCCCATTGCTTTTATGGAATGTGAGAGTTCTGGGATCAGCACAGCAATGGGATTGCATTCCTTGGGCCATGGTTGGGGCTGGGAAGGTCCCAAACCTGGAGATCCCATTCTGGAGCAGCTGTGGGTTCTGGGGATGTGTGTGGGCAGGAAAGGACAGCCTTACTTGGGATGGGGTGCCCTCTGCACTCCTCTTCCCCTGGTTTTTGTCTCCAGAGAGCTTCTGGAGACATCCTGGACTGTTGCTGCCAGTGTAATGACAAGCCTGGTTGGGTAAGAACAAAATCCTCCTGTCACTGGGTGGTGTGGCCATGGTCCAGCCTCTGAGGCTGCTCTGCTGCATGCAGGTGGAAGGCAGGACTGAGATTTGCACACCTAAATCTGCTGATTAGAACTCCATAAACTAACCACCAGCTCAGATCCACCTGAGTGGCCTCTGGCTCTTCTCCTGTGACAAAACTGCCACAGTCAGTAGAGTGGCAGATTAAATTATTGGCATGGAATAAGATCTTCTCCAAGGCTTTTTGAGGATTGAGTGTCCAAAAATTGGCATAATTGGAGTAAAGACAGAGGAACAGTTAAACTGCATGAGGGAGAAACTGAAAAATGGTGAAGAAAAAGGAATAATATGCAAGATGTTGTAAAATGTGTTTGGAAGCAGCGTGTCATTGTAAGGAATACAAAGAAAAGGAAATGAGAATGTTACAAGAGGAGTTTGAACAAAGAAAGTGACAAAAAGAGCTGTTATCTCTGTGAATAGAACAATTGCAGAAACAACTGGGGTGGGGGGGAGGAAAAAGAGTGGAGGACAAATTAGAATTTATGATCTGATCCATTAGGTCCCATAAAGATCCATTAGTTAGCTGCATCCCCAGAAGATTGGGATGGAGATATATGGAAGGGACTCTGTCTGGGAATTTAGGGGTGAGAGTAGTGAAGAGGGTGAATTGTAGTTTAAGGTGGCCCCTCTCATTAAAATTGAAGTGTCTCTTTGGCCCCAAGGGGGTAACCAAAGAAATACCACCAGAACCATTCTGTGGGACCTTCTTCAAGTGGATAATTTGCAAGGAAATGTGTCCAGAAAGCTGGCAAGAGTGGAACTGGCTGTTCTTGGTGTGTCTCTGACTAGGGGAGATGATATGAAACACAAGGTGAAGCAGAGGTGGCTTTTGGGGACATGGGGTGTTTTTTAACAAGGGAAGCAGATTCTAACAATCACATTCCATCACACACTGAGCAGCTCACTGTGCAAAGGGGAAAAAGTGTTTTACAGAAAGGTGATAAACTTCTGGAATGGCTGCCTGGGGAGGTGGTGGAGTTTAAACACACCCATCCCTGGGCATGTTTAACAAAGCCTGGATGTGGCACTGGGTGCCAGGGTTTAGGTGAGGTTTTGGGGCTGGGTTGGACTTAGTGATCTTTAAGGTCTCTTCCAACCTGGCAACTCTGTGAATAGATCCTTGGGAGTGAGACAAACAACTGCTCTCCCTGTATATTCACTGAGCAACTTTTAACCCTGTCTCAGCTCCCACAGACCCCCAGGCCTTGAAGGTGGGAACCCCTGCTCTTTTAAAACTCTGTCCCATTGTGAAAAGAGACCAAAAGACAACAGTGGAACTAAACACCACATTGAGGTTAGGTGGATACACCTGAGCCACTCACTTGAAGGGGTAACCAGTTTGCAGGCTCCCTACTGAGCCTTGTCCTGTTTCCCTTTCCAGGACCCACCCTGGGTTATACCAAAATCCCAAACCCAGCCCTTTGACCCAGCTCTGGTTTATCCATCAATAATCCTGGTGCATGGAGTGAAAGCCCCCAGGTTTTTTATTTGTACAAATCCATGTGGTAATGGTTGTAATTGTGGTTAAGCCTGAGTGCACTGCAATAACAATCACTAAAAAGCAAGCTGTAATTGTACAAATTTAGGAGTCCCACCCATTAACATGGATTTGGCAGAGGGAAATGTAAGCACAGTATGTGAAGGACAACCCCACAAAAATGAAGTGGAAATTTACTTGTTTAGTTTTCCATGTGGCTCCTTTGAAAAGGGGAATAGGTCTAAGCAGGCTGGTAGCTGTTCAATGAGTGTTACATAAGAGGAACAGCCAGGAAGAGAAATAGTATCAGGCATAATTTATCTGTTTATCTTGGAGATATAATTTAATTTAGGATTGTTTATATCAACACAGCAAAAATCACCTTAACCCCCACAATGTATCCTACTACCTCTCTGACCTGTTGCAATCTTCACTCCAAAGATTTCTGAAATGGAGCCCAATGGTGTTAAAAAGACAGGCCAGCAACAAGTGATCCTTAATCCATGCTGAAGCCCCAGGCCTGTGGAACTGTCAGTGCAGGTTAACATCTCTGCACTTAAACCTCCCTGCTTATCATTCCTAAAGACATCTGTCCAGGGCTGCTCACAGGGTTGCCCAGGTGAGGCCTCACCTCTCCAAAATGAGCCAGGAGAGCTGTGACTGGCATCCCAGGAACAGGATTAGGAGGATTAAATAAACAGCATGGATGCTGGAGTTCTGGCAAATAAATTAAGCCTGGCAACAAGTGATTTGTGTGAGCAGGAACACCAGTTAAAATCTTCTTTGTTGGCTTTAGGAACTGGTCAATGTCTCCTGGCTGGTGTGTTGTCTAAATAGCAAAGAATTATTGAAAAGGACCCCCACCTAACTGTGAATATTCTGCATGATGGCAAGTGCAGTGTTTCCATAGCTCCCAGCCGTATCCAAGCTCAGTTGCAGGTGCAATCCCCTACAGCAAAAAGGGAAGGTGATGAGGGCACCTTACCCACTGAGTTTCAAAAGGTGATTTGGGTAAATACTTTCAACTCACATAGCACTTAAAAATACTTATTTTAATTCAAAAAGCATTTCCTCTCTTGGTGGTATTTACTAAATTTCACTTATGACTACACCAGAAGTAGAGCCACAGCTTTTATCTTAACTCTATGCAGTGTGTAATGGTTGGACTTGATGATTTTAAAGGTGTTTTCCAGCCTAAATGATTCTATAAACCCAATTATTGCATTGGGATTGAATCAGCGTGGAATTGTACTCTGTTAGAGCCCGGAGTATGGGCCCAGCAAAATGGGAACAAATGGCAAACTGTCACTGCTGCCACGTGTGCTGTGCAGAAACAACAAGGATTTATTTGTGAGTGCAATACTGCTAAGACCCAAGACATTTGTCTTGACACTGAACAAAATGTTTGTCATGTTGAAATACATCCCAGAGAGACCTCTGAGGCTGTGCTTGGATGTGTTGGGAATGGATGTGTTTGCATGAGAGCCCTCTGTATTCTCTATAAATAGAGAGTATTCACAGTCCCTCAGATACCTGTATCTGTAATTTTATTAAAGTTATGGGATGCAGCTTTAACTATTCAGCCACAGCTCACTGTGTCACAGCAAGAGTGAAGAAAGGTGGAAAACATCACTGGGGAGAAAATCTGCTCAGGTGGTCACCAACAGCCACCAGAGCTGTGAATTAGATGTTGCACCTAATTGCAGTCTTGTTAATCACTGTAGTTTTATGTTCATTTTTATATTTTTGTTTATATGTCCAATTACAGCTTATATCAAAGTATAATAGCTGTGAGTGGCTGTGTGGTATTAAGGGATCAGCAAATCTGACATATTATCTCATTTACCAGCCTATTACCCACTCAGCAAATTAACTTCCAGCTCAGATCTGCCTCAGTGATCCCTGACTCTTCTGCTGCCACACAGGGGGTGACATTCATTGAGTGGAGGTTGCACTGTGGGGTTTTAACTCATCTTTTCTCCTGTTCTGCTCCATTTCCCCCCCTTGCTGAGACTCTCCATCCTCTGCTGGTTCATCTCACTTTCCAGCCTGCTATGGGTGGGGTGGGGTGGGTTTGTGTTCAGTGGCTTTGGGGTCAGTGCTAGCTCACATCAAGCTGAGAGGGGACACTGAGACTTGCCCAGCACTGAACCAGAGCAGGAATTGGCATTGCACTTGTTCTACCTGGCACCTTCTAGGTCTGGAGTGGGGGGAACAGGAGGGATGGGCTGTGAGGTGGAGAGCCCCCTCCAGGTGTGCTGGAGGTAGGGATGCTGTGGTTGTTGCTGTTTGCAGCTGGGTTAGGGCATGAGCTGGCAGGGCAGAGCCCCAAAAAAACCCAGACCCACCTGGCTGTCCAGACTGGGCCTGCTTAATGTATATGCATCCAAATGTCTACAGACTCTTTACAGAAGAACAACCCTGATCCCATAAAAGTAATGAACTTCAAGTCCCCCAGTCCTCCTGGTGCCATTGAAGACTTCTGCCTGTGTTGTAGGTTCAAAGAAAAGCTGCCATTCTGGGGCTTAAAAGCGGCAGCTAAGGGACAGTCCTGAAGCATTGAGAGACAAAGCCAAGGTTTAAACAGCTGCAAGGGCTGGGAGCTGAGTGCTGCTGCCTGTGTGTGCAGAGCAGCATTGGATTAGACAGTGGCCTGGCTTGTCTGCTCTCTGATGATACCAGGTGACTTCTTGGCCCACTGCATCATCTGGAGAAAAACAGCTGAACAAATGGAGATCTGCAGTTGCAGGTGATCTGCAGTTCAGGGACTTGTTCTCTCTCTCGTGGGCTTTGGCATTTGTTTTGTTTTGTTTTTCACTGCTGAGCTCTGAGGGGATTTGGATATTTGACTCTCCCCAGCCTGCTGGCCTTGGCAGGAAGGTTTTAACTTCTCAGCACTGAATAAGGTAACTGTGAGAGGGTGAATGCTTCAGCCAGCTCGGACAGGAGCTGATTTATTCCTCAATAGAGCCATAGAGGAGCTGGAAATGGGATGTGATTTGTACTCAGGGCTGGTGCTGGCTTGCTGGGATGGATTCTGTTCAAACCCTCACCTGTGAGTGCAGCCTTTGCATCACTGGGATCCCACTGCTGCTCCCCCATTTTCTTCTCCCTGCCCACACAGGATTAGCCAGCCCAGATATAATCTCTTCATTTCTCCTGAACAGCTGAGAAATCCTGTGCCAGCTGTTTTTGAGAGGGGAAAAAAGAAAAGAAAGGAAAAAAAAAAGAAAAAGCAGCAGCTCTTTTCCGATTTACAAAACTTAGAGAGGGGGAGGGAGGAAGCGGGGAGAATAATTGGGCAATTCCCAGCATCCTCGATGGCAGCTCTTCGGCAATTCCGGGGGCTCAGCAGCCCCCTTATCGCAGCGGGTCTGGGAGATTAGCAGTCTGCTCAGCTGGCAATTAGAGCTGGGAATGGGAAGCTGCCACTTAGCCCTGACTTTGGAGCTCCTCTTTGCACTTCTGCAAGCCCGGTCCTGGAGGGAGGATTATTGTGAGCTGCCTTCGCCGTGCTGGGAGAGAGCCTTGAGGGCAGGGTGGCTGCCAGGGAATAGAGGCTCTGCTCTGCTTTCTTTCCGAGTTTTTCTGTCACACTGGAAAGCATAAGCTGCCCCCTGGTCCCCTGTTTCATCCTGTTCTAACTTTCCCTCCATCTTTCTTTGCAACTTTGGGGAACTTTGCTTGCTGGTTCCATCTGTGATGAATGCACCAGTGCTGTGTGTTTATGTGCCAGCTTCATTTGCACGGGAAGAATGCAGAAAGGAGAGAGAGATTTGTCTCTGCCTGGGCCATGGACCTCCTGAGATCCTGCTCAGGTCAGCAGGGTGCATTTTTGGGTGTCTGTGCTGCTGCAGAGGTTAGTGGACCTTCCTACATCTTGTGCTGTGGTGCATCCTTGGTTTTTCCACACCCCACAGTGCCTGAAAGATGAAATAACTTTTAGCCTCAGCTGCTTTGGTGACTGCTGCTGCTTTGTGCAGACACACTGGCCCAACTGGGAGGGTGGCAAGCCCTCATCTCTGGCCCCCACAGAGCTCTGTGGGCTCTGGTGCTGCCCCAAGGCAGTACAGGGACACTTGCCCAGCTCCTCTGGTGGGGTCTCAGATAAAGACAATGGAAGGATGGGAACAGGGAGGCAAAGACAGGTCCCTGCTGGTGCCTTCAGCCCTGCTTGCATCCCCCAGGCACCAGAGGCTTGGCCAGGTTGGTGAGTCTGTGCTGAGGGTTGAGCAGCCAGCCCTGCCCTGCCAAGCAGGTCCCCTGCTCCTGGGGACAGCCAGCTGCTTCTCCATGGCTTTAGCCCTGCTGCTGGGAAGGCCTTGTTGGTTTTCCCAGCTTTTCAGAGATGGGGGCAACTGAGAGTTGTTTTAAAAGATTTTATTCCATTATCAGTCTTGATGAAGGGTGAGACAGAAGAGATGTAAAACTCAAAGCCATTCCATCAGAAGCCAACCTATTTCCTGGTTACAATACCTTAGAAATGTTTTTCAGCTGATTAGATTTGCCACACAATGTTGTTAATATTTCTAACACCAGTCACCTGTATTTTTACCCCATGTGGTCCTGCTACAAAGCATCTTTCACAGTTCTAATCCTCTAAAATATCTGGTCTTTTGGCAAGGCCACATTTTGAAACTTGTTGAAACCTGTTTCTGGTTCAATTTCTCTCTCAACAACGTTATCTTTATTCCATGGCCTTCCTAAGCCAGCACCCCTTATCTCAGTGTAAAAACGATGTAAACTTTCGATCAGATTTGAAAATTCCCTTCCAAATCCATTTCTCAGAGGCTGGGGCAGTGCCCACGGTGGCTGTGCTGGCCACAGGAGTGCTTGGCACCAGGGATGAGGTGGGTGCCACCAGGTGCCTCTCTCCTGCGGGCTCAGCAGGAACCTCACGCTTTGGAATTAATTCCAGGATTTATTTTGTGTTCCCCCTTGCTGATTTATCTCTCGAGTTTTCTAGGCCAGCTGTCCTCCTTTATTATGCTCACGCTACCTATTTATCTCGCCTGTCCCCTCTCCTCCCCGCTTCCCTCCCCTTGCTGCGCTGGCCGTGGCTGAGCTCCTGCCCGCCAGCAAAAACAAGGCAGGCTGGCGGAGCAGCGTGACAGTTCCCGCTGGAGCCACATCATCCCGACAGCCGGGGCCGAGTCAGCAGAGTCCCCTCTGCTGTCCCCACTGTCCCCCGGTGTGGCACAAAGGTGCCCCAGCCCCCTGGACAGCGCTCGCTGCGCTGCCCGGCCGGGGCCGGAGGAGCGGGAGGGAGGCGGTGACATCCCCCCCGAGCTGTGTGCTGGGCTCAGGACAGCCCTGTCCCCACCCCCTGCTGCCACCCACCCTCCTCTGACACCCCCCGGCAGAGCCAGGGCAGGGCTGGCCCCAGCGGCCACTGCAGAGCATCCTCTCTGAATGTCCCTGGTTGTGGTCACTGTGCCTCTGCACATGGCTGGGGTGGGGACAGAGCAACCTGTTTGCTCCAAAAATGATAATGATGATAATACAAAGGGTAATAATAACATTCTGCAGTTCTGTCTTCTGTTCTGGGCATTGTCTGCTCAGAGAGATGGGTGGGATGGAGGAGATGGAAGTCCTGGCCAATAGTGGCTGTGGATACAAGGTAGGGCCCAGGGGCTGATATATGGACAACCAACAGCAACAGTAAACAACTCCAAAACAAACAAAAAAAAAAACTCCCCAAAACCAATAAACCCCACCCAAAACAAAGCAAGAAAACAAACAAACAAACAAAAAAAAACCCCAAAAGCCAAGCCAAAAAGCCCAACAACAAAAAAACCCCAAACCCAGAAAAAAAAAGAAATTGAAAAAAACAAGCCAAAACAAAAAAACCAAAAAAAAAAAAAAAAAAACCAAACCCAAATGACTAAAAAGTCAGTCTCTTATAGCTGCAGGTATTGCAAACCCAGCCTTTGCAGCACCCTGCTTTAACTTAGCCCTTGCTTCCCCTTCTGCTGCCCCCCACCTCTGTGCCCAGCCATGAACAAACCAGATGGAGCCTTCAGTCAGAGGAGGACAATGGAGGCAGGTGTAGGAAACCCTGCACCAAAATACCCCGTGTATAATTTTATTCCCTCTTATCCCACATGCCAGCTCTATCCCACAGCAGAGCTCTCAACTGAAATCAGGCATGCTGAGCAGAAATAGCCTGATGCTTCAGAGATGTGCCTTCAGAGCCTGCAGAGAAGCTAACCCTTCATTGCCCACAGCTGTAGGACACAGATGTGCCTCAGCCTGGCCTTTTCCAGATCCACAGTGTGCCTGTTTCAGAGCTTCTGGGGAGCTCCAGGCTGGCATGTGCACTGTGTGCCAAGACAGCAGCACACACAGGGGCCAGGGAAAGGCCAGAGGGCTGCTGGAGGTGAGATGTTGTATCTCAGCTGAGCTACAAGCTCCAGGCCTCTGGGGCAGGGCTGTGCAAAGCCACAGCTCAGCCTCCAGATGTGCAGAACATCACCCAGCCCTCTGGCAAGGGGAGCAGGGAGGAAATTGAGATTGAGCTGTATTTTCCCAGTCACACTGACTCCTTCTCCATCATTCTGGCACTGTCAAACCATGTCACGATCCTCCTGACAGGATTATGGGGTAAAGGCAAGGAAAAGCAAGGAGTCAAACTTCTCTGAACCTCTGGAAGCAACAGGAAGGTGGCAGAGCCTTTGATGCCTTGCTCAGCTTAGCAGGCAGAGATGTTCCAATGGCTCTGACTCAGCACAGCTGGAGAGCTTTGTGAGCCACATGTGGAGCGTTCAGGGTGCCCCCCATGGACAGCAGAAAGGGCTCTGGGCAGTGTCTCACCTGCCTGGAGACTTAGAGAGGGACAGGAGGCTTAATCAGCATCAGTCCCACTGGGGGAAAAAAAAATCAACAAAAGCTGTTTGGCAAAGACCCTGCCTGGTGGTTTGAAAGTGTGGATGGGCAGGGAGGGCATGGGAACTCCTGCAGCATTTGGAGATATGAGCTGTCCACCAGGAAAAGGACAGTCCAAGCCAAACTGATCTGGAGGGGAAGCCAACCTTGTTCTGCTGAGCTTAAATCTGCTGGGCTGGTAGAAGGAGAGAACGGGGTAGCTGTGCTCCTGCCTCCAAAACAGAAGTAAATTTGGGGTCTGGAGGGAGAGAGAAAGAGAGCTGGAGAGGCATTTCTGACTAGAAATAACCTTGAGCTGAAGGAAGGTAGATTTAGATTAGATATTGGGAAGAAATTCTTCCCTGTGAGGGTGAGAAGGCCCTGACACACAGGTTACCCAAAAAAGCTGTGGCTGCCCCTGGATCCCTGCAAGTGCCCAAGGCCAGGTTGGATGGGGCTTGGAGCAACCTGGGATAGTGGAAAATGTCCCTGTCCATGGCAGGGAAGTTGGACCAAATGGTCTTTAAAGTTCCTTCCAACCCAAACCATTCTGTGATTCTCTAATCCACAGGTTAGGCTGTGCAATTGCAGTGATCCATTCCAGTGGGCAAATTATTCACTGTTCTTGTGGGACCTGATCTTATCTGGGATGCTACACGGGAAAGACAAAAGCTCAGGAGAGAAAAGTCAATGGAAAGTGTCTCATGCAATGCAGAAAGCAGGACCTGCATCTTTTTGTTGATGGAAGAAGGTGCCTCCATCCCTGTCCTCAGGCTCTGATTCCATCTCCAGAAAATAGGCTGAGTGCACCAATGAAGACATCATTTTTCAGGCCCCTTGCACATGATGGCCTGGCAAAATTGCTATTTTTAAGTCAGCCAAATTTTGGAAAGAGAGACAGCAAATTTTATATTAGCAAGGGACTGCAGAGGCTGTGGGTGCCTGCACTGTTTGATGCTGTTGTGCTGGGCTCGGGGCTGAAAGGGGCAGGTAACCTCCAGAAGGATTAGAGGCAACATGGAAAGGAAAACCCTGAATTTGGATTAAAGATGTTTAAAAGTCTCTTGTATCAGCAAGCTCTTTTCTCAGGGAGAGATTAGGAGTGCAGCTTCTCTTGACAGCTCTGTTAATCTGGTCTCCATGGAAACAGGATGATGTTAGTGGTGACACACTCCCCTAAATGGCTTCTCAGCACCACTGCTGAGGGGGGAGACTGGCTTTGGGTTGTCACCCAGATCTGGTTAGTTTGTCCCCTGTCACTCCCTGACAGCTGCTGCTGGGGGGTTTTTTTGCTGCTGGTTTTGTGCTGGTGGGACCTGCAGCAGTGCCCCCACGCTGCAGAGATTTTGCTGGAGAATTCCCAGGCTCAAGCCTCCACACTGAGCCCAAACAGCCCAGAAAAAGCCCCAGACTCTCACACAATCCTGTTTTTGCTGGTGCTCCTGAGCAGGGCAGGCTGTTTTGCAGATGTCTCTCACCCTCCCACACTGCAGGGTGACCCAGTGCCCTCCTTATGGTGAGGGGAGCTCTCTGGGCACTGCTGCAGTGACCACTCCTGGACCCATGCGTGGACAAGGCATTGAGCAAGAAGTTGGGAACCTTCCCATGTTTTAAAGCAAGCCCAGCCTTGCAATGCCCAGCCAGCAGTAACCACTGAGGCAGAGCTGTGCAGCTTTGCTCAGTGCCTGACTGTGCAGGGGACAGAAGAAAAGCCTGTCCCAGGGATTTGGCTCCAAATTGGACCTGCTAATGTGACCATCAAGGCTGGGGGTGAAAGGGTGGGTGGCTTGTAAACGTTGCCTGCATCTTTCTAAATCCCTTTTCATCCTGAGTCACACGCAGAAGAGCGTGGGTGAGCGTGAGTAGGCAGAGGGAGAGGGGTGGTGGGGCTGCATGAATTTGGATATGCACATCAGCTATCAAACACAGTGCAAAATTGCTGTGAAAGCAATGAAAAAAGATAAATTTCGTGTCACAGTATTCAGATGATGAGCTGCTGCTGCTACTGCTTTCTGTGTTAGTGGAGTTAAAGTGGGACTTGCTTGTTGAGATTAGCAAGGAATCTTCTCTTCTCTTCTATTCTCGTCTCTTCTCTGCTAGCGTCTCTTCGCTTATCTGCGTCTTCGCTTGCTGATCGGATAGTCTGATCTTATCGCTTCTCTTCTGCTGCTCTTCGTCTTCTCTTCTCGTATCTTCTCTTCTGCGTCTCTTCTCTTCTCTTTCTCTTTCCTCTTTCCTGCTTTCCTCTTCCTCTTTCCTCTTTCCTCTTTCCTCTTTCCTCTTTCCTCTTCCTCTGTTCTCTTTCCTCTTTCCTATTTCCTCTTCCCTCTTCCCTCTTCCCTCTTCCCCTCCCCACTGCTCCACAGTTGCATTTCCCAGTGTATCTCAGACAGGTGTGTGGGACTGCTGCTGCCTCAAGTCCTTTCAGATCAGTCATAGGTTTGGCTAAAGAAAGTTGAAACAAAGAAAACAAGACCTAGATGACCTTTATGTCTGTCTGACTCCAGCTCATGCTTCAAAAACATTTTATGCCATCAGCTAATTCCACCTAGAGCTGGAGCTGTGTACTTAAAAACATCAGGAAACTGGTGAATGGAGGCAGAGACTTTATCAGTGGTCCTGTTGGCCTCACTGTGAGCTCAGCCCTAAATCAGACCTCAGAGATTTTCATCCCAGAAACTCCACAGCAATCCCAGCTTCCCTGGCAGAGCAGCTCGCTGGCTTTCCTGGGGCCACCTGGAATTGCACCAGAGCAAGTCCCTGGCTGTTCCCTGTAAATCCCATTGCCTTTTCAGCCTGTGTGACAGTTTTCACAGAAAACAAGTCTGAGTCCAAAGAGCCACTTCAGATTTAATTTATGAATGATGACTTGAATTAAAAACCAGCTCCAGCAGCCCAGCTAACACCAGGAAGCCTGTGAAAGCCCTGGTCTGGCTGTGAGAGGTGGCTCTGCACGCCTGCCCAGGGGCCCCTTTCCCAGCTGGAGAGCCCTGGGGAGGGGCCCTGCAGCCTCGTGGATCATTTAAAGAGTCACTCCATTCCATTCCATTCCATTCCATTCCATTCCATTCCATTCCATTCCATTCCATTCCATTCCAGGAAGCAGGCAGCATCTCCCATGTGGGCTATACCTCAGCAGTCATAATTTGTCCCAGTTTATAAATAAGATGCTTTTCCTGGACTGCCAGGTCCCAGTGACATCTACAAGGCAAGCTGTGATCTCTGTGGCCTGTGAATCATCTCTGATAATGGAGATCCTGCTGCCTGACTCCTCCTTTTGTCAGCTGAACAGAGTTTGTGGATGCACCCAGAGAGAGCTCCCTGGCACTATGGCAAAGGAAATGATTTCTTCCCTCTGGAGCAGAGCCCTGGTGGAGATCACCTGGGAGGGATGCTCTTATCAGAAAAAGGTGATACTGTTCCCTTTGCTTTCCCTGAGAGGTATTCCTACCTCCCTGACACAGCCTGGGGATGATTCAGCCTTTTCCTTCCTCTCACCTCACTTTCATGCCTTTTCCTAGCACCCAGGCCATGTTAAGTCTGAATTTTTCCCTCTCTTGCCCTTGGAACTGTTCAATGCCTGGCCCGTGTGCAATAGCCTCCAGCAATAAGGGGAAAACTCTGGGTCTCAGCAGCTACTCAGAAGCTCTCAGAGCTTCTCCCTCTGGAGCTCCAGCATCCTGGCCTGTGTCCCTGGAATTGGTTCAGAGCCCAGATAAATCTGCTCTGTGCACCACTGTGCTCTTTACTGTGGTCACAGGAGTGCTGCCCTTTGTCAAAATCAAGATGGCATCAAAAACTGTGGGAATTACTAATTCCCACTAAAAACAGTGGGAATTAGGAATGGACATGAGCTACCCCCTGGAGGGTGAGAGCCTTTGCTGGGAGCAGCCCTCAGGTGATGGTGCTGGAGGTGCTTGGTGGTGGGTGAAGTGTCTGGGGTGCTCTGCCTGCCTCCACCCGTCTGGCACAGCTGCCAGGGTGCTGTTTCCTCGCTCTGCATCTCCTTTGCACCAGGATAACAACACCTTCTGGGGGTGAGGGTGGATGTTCTCTGGCATTTGTCATCCCCTCGCCTGCGAGCGCCCTGGAGAGGCCTATAAATAAGTGAGGGGCTGTGATTCAGCAGCCACTGGAGGAGAAGCAGCTGCCACCATGTCCATTTCATGATCAAAAGCCCGGAGCCTGTATTTGATTTGTGGTTTTGCATGACATTTGCAAGAGCCCCCTGCACAAGTGGAGCAGGGGAAGGTGACCTGCTGGGAGGATGCTGTGGAAGGAGCCCTGGGGTAACCCTGCAGCCCTGGGAGCGATTGCAGGCTCCAGCACAGCCTTGATGTGCACCTGCTCTCGTGTTTCTCTCCCCTTCTGTTTGCTCTGGTGGGTTTTCCTCATGCCTGTTATTGCTGGGCAGAGAGAGGCAGTAAAAGAAATTGTTCAGGCCAGGCTTGTGGAGAAACAAGCAGGTGTCTGGCTGTGTTATCAAGGTAACAACAGTTTTGCATCTCAGTGATGGGACTAAAATGAGGCTGAGTGATCAGAGCAGAAAGCACAACTGTGTTCACCTCGAGGCTCCGAGCAGCAAAACTGCAGCTTGGATTGAGGCTCAGGCTGCTGAGCTGAACTTCACTCATTTAATTCTCCCAGTGCTTTGGGGCTTTATTGGCAGTCCTGGTTTTGTGGGGCTGTGTGGGGCTGCCCCTGCTGGGACATGCTGAGCTGAAGGTCCTTTCCTGTGTGTGCATGAACTTCTGGGTGAAGCAGCTCTGTTTTCTGCAGGATTTCTGTGGTTGCCCTCTGCTAAATAATGATGGAGGCCGTGGCTCTGTCTGTGTTTGGGAGGGAGGGTGTTTGTCTGTCCCCTGTGTTGGGGTGGGTTACAATGTGCTGAGCAGGGCTGTCCTTTTCCACACTGGTGTTTTGTGGCGAGGGCAATCAGCTGGCCCACGGGGTGGTGAGCAGTAACCACAGGAGCATGCCTGCCCTAGAAGATCCCACTGACTCCAGGTCAGAGCTGCACTGCTGGCCCAAAGCCACCTGGATGTCAGTTCTGTGACAGCCCCCTCTGTGCCCTGGGTGTGAGTGTGGAAACAGCCACAGAGGCACCACAGGCTTCTCCTGAAGCACAGCCAAGGTGGAGGGAAGATCCCTGAGCCAGCTCACCCTGCAGCTCTCCCTGTTTCTAATGAAGCCTCGTTCCTGATGGCCACTCAGCCCCTTCTGCTTTCAAGTCAACAAATTAAAAAAAAAAAGAGGAAAGTAAAAAGCAAAGAGGAGGAGGAAAAGACAGAATGATATATTTTTGTTCACTCTCCCTCTCCTTCTCCATTCCTTTGAGCCATTTTTAACCCAAGCTAATTCAGCTGGAAATATTAATAACCCCATGAGGACGCCACCTCCTTGTAATGAAGTGTAAAGGTCACTTCTGCTCAAATCACACAACTCTTTCATTTTGTTCTCTGCAAGGAACAGCTCCTCTCTTTAATTATTCAGTTTGCTTTTATATTGCAGCCGCGGCTCTCTCGTCTCTAATCTCTGACACTTCCCCATTACCCAAGTCCCCAGGAGGCTGGGCAGTGTCACCTGCTGGGTCACCCCCAGGGCCTGGATGCTGGGAGCAGCAGCTGGGACCTGCCTGGTGGGGGGACAGAGGCTGGATGTGCAGAAGAAGAAGAGCTGACTCTTGGGTTTCAGTGTTGTTTCTTTGCTGGTGTGAGTTGGCTGGTGTTTCTTCAGGGTGTGGGCATTGCAAAATATGTTCATTTTTGGATGGAGCTGAACCCTCGTGCATGAGGTGCCAGTTGAGGGGATGGATAGCAGAGGGGCTGGAGGGGGGTTGGGGCATTCCTGTCCTCCTGATTTACCTGGTGGGTGGATGGAGGTGGGAGCTGTGGGGTGGGAAGTGTGGTCACACCTCACAGAGGAAGGAAACAAAACCTCTCAAATTAGTGCAGTGTCCTCCATTCTCAGATGGAGGGCCATCCATCCGTCTTGGGCCATGATGTCCACAGTCAGGGAGAAGAGAGGGAGAAATCAGCATCCTGCTGCAAATGTGAGCACTCCTGGGACAGCCCATGGGGGTCACCAGCACAGAAATGGGCAATGATTTAGGGAAAGAATGAATTTGGGGTCACATGGAGGTTCTCCCTGGACAGAGAGAGGGCTGGGGAACAGGGCAGTAGGACCACACTGGTCAGCCTGGGGAAGGGAAGGCTCAAGGGAGACTGAAGGGGCTCCAAAGGAGCTTGAGAGGGAATTTGGATGAGGATTTTTAGTGATGAGACAAGGGGTAATGGCGTTAAACTGACAGAGGCCAGGTTTAGATTAGATTTGAGGAAGAAATTGTTCCCTGTGAGGGTGGGCAGGCCCTGGCAGAGGTTGTGCAGAGCAGCTGTGGCTGCCCCTGGATCCCTGGCAGTGTCCAAGGCCAGGCTGGATGGGACTTGGAGCATCCTGGTCTGGTGAAGTGTCCCTGCCCATGGCAGGGGGGTTGGGCAAGATCATCTTTAAGGTCCCTCCCAACCCAAATAATTCTGTGGTTCTACGATTTCCATGGCTGAGGTGATTATTGCACCAATTATTACTTCTTTATGTAACATCATAAATAATTAATAACCATAATTAATTGCATGGACCCAAGAGAGCAGAAACAACTTTTGTGGTGGCTGTAACCCCTCCCTCCCTCCCTCCCTTGAGCACTGCTCACTCCAGGACCTCTCTGCAGTGTTTCATCTCCCTGAATGTTTAAATGACTGGAGCAATCTGGGGTTTCCTCTGTTTGCCCATGGGATCCTCCCTCCCTGCTCTGTTTCCAACACCACAGCAGCTGGGAATGCCCACAAACAAACACAGCTCCCCAGGAGCTGCCAGGAGTTAAGGTTTATGTAACCATGGGAAGATCTGAGAGCTGAAAACCCTTTCTCTGTGCACTGCATTAATCATTTACAAGGAGCCTGACTGATGATTTTTCCATGTGTGTGTGGTTGTTTCCCTTTTTCCCCCGTGGAGTCCAGCTGTTGCTGGCTGTACATGGTGTGCTCAGCACCAACCAAACCATTGCCAAAGCCACCATGGCCTCTGACAACTCCTGCTCATTATAAATTGTGAATATTTTACTAAGAAGTTATAAAATGCACTTTAATTCATAAGGTTTTTTAAGGTTAAATTATTTAATTAGGAAATTACACTTAAATTATTTTAATTTTTAATTTAATAATTAATTACTTGAAGCTTGTAAAGTGGAATTTTTGGTTTAATTACAAAAAATTGCTTAAACTTATGAAGAAGAAAGTGAAGAAGAAGGATTAGTTACTGCTTTAAAACTTTTATTTTAGTTTTATGTATATTATTATATTCTAAAACTAAGATTTAGGTGTTTATGATTTTTTATTTATAAGTTGTGAGTTTTATAGTATTTTACTAATAAGTAATAAAATGGTTTATTATTTTTATCAGGTTTCTTAAGGTTAAATTATTTAAGAAATTATACTTAAATTATCTTTATTTTTAATTTAATAATTAATTACTCAACGTTTGTAATGCAGACTTTTTAGTTTAATTACAAAAATTACTTAAACTTATGAAGAAGAAAGTGAAGAAGAAGGATTAGTTACTGCTTTAAAAGTTTTGGTTTAGTTTTATATATGTTATTATATTCTAAAACTTTAAGTTTTCTACTTTGTGATATTACACACTTTTAATTGACTACACCCTTGTAATCTTAGTGATATTAATTAATTTTGGAAGTTTTCTCTATGATGTTAGGTTAAATGTAGTGTTTTCTTGGGAGTTAGAGTTTGTTAGCATAGAAAGTCTAAAATTCTCAACATCCAGAACTCCATTCCCAACACCCAGAACTCCAAGATCACAGAACTGACAGGGTCATTTCCAAATTACAGCTGGCAAATGAAGCACAGAGACATGGGAGGTCTAATCAGGAGCACAGCACTGATCAGCTCTTTGGCCAAGCATGGAGAAATCCTTTTCCAAGCTGTGCCCATGCCAGGGGTTTTCCCTCTCACTGCTCCTCTTGGACATGCTTTGGTGTGAAACCCCCCCGAGGTTCCCCTGATGGGGAGACCCCTCAAAATTCTGTGCCAGCACTGAGAGATGAACAGGACTTTTGGTTTTTTCAGTCTTCAGGTTGTTGTTTATATTTCTCTCATCAACAGTTCAGCACGCTGTCTGCACACCAGACTTAGCACACAAAGAGAAAGGCACCAAAAGTCACAAGGCACACAGGTTCAAGGTCTTTTAAAAGTCACAATTCACACAGGTTCAAGTCAAATTAACTCTTAGAACACATTATATTTCTACCTTTCTACAATAACTAATTATTTGTCTGTTCACACAACATCTGCACTGTGACTCTGTCTAACCAATCACCCTGTGCCACCAACACAGCAGAAAATGGAGCAGATGAAGAACAAGAAGGAGATCAGACAAGACCCAAAATGCTCCATCTTGTCTCCCATCTACCCTCAAACTAAAAACCCAAAACTCAAAGATTTTCACCCTGTGATAAACTACACCACAATCTATGTCACACACTCGTAGATTCCAGTTGATCCCAAAGTCTTGGAAGCTTTCTCCATGGATGAAATTAAAAGCAGTGTTCTCCTGGGGCTCAGGACTTCTCAGGACAGGCAGAGAAACATTCCCTGTGCCCTGGGCTCCAGCACTTTGGGAGCAATGGTGCCAGGGTAACTGCTGCCAGTTCCTGGACTTCTGGATCTCAGGCTGGGCCCTCCCTGGGGGCTCCCCTGTCTGGGGAGACCCTCCTGGAGTGGCCTTGTGTCAGGAAAGAGGGACTCACTGGATTTTTTTGGTCTTCAGGTTCTTGTTTATTGTTATCTTATCTAGAGTTTTGCACGCTGTCCACACCAGGCTCAGGGTGCTGGAAAAGCACCACAAAAATGCCCAACAATCTCTTGTTCCAAGGTCTTTTAAGACTAAACTATCCCATTAGGAACTGACACCTGGATTATTTTCCCTTTTAACCCAACAACTGATCCCACAGAGCCCACAATGGGACTTTTCTGCCCAGTTACAAAATGCCACCCAAACCCATGGAGAAGGAGGAAGAAGAAGGATGAAGAAGAAACCCAGGACCACACCCTGTGCCTCCATCCTGCTTCCATCCACAACACACTAAAAATCCCAAATTTCTCACCCAGTGACACACCCACACTGCTCTCTGTAATCTATTTCACACTTTTGTGGGTTCCAGTCTGTCTTGAAGTCTGGGAAACTTTCTCCATGAGTGAGGGTCAGAGTCAGTGCTGCCCTGGGGGTCAGGGCACCCCAGAGCAGACAGAGAAATATTCCCAGGGCCCTGGGTTTGCACACAATGGTATCATGGTAAAATCAAGCTACCAATTTCAGCTTTGAAGCTGTTTTCTGATCTTGCCTGAACACTGGGCAGACATCCCTCCCACAACTGGCTCCAGAAGGAAACTGCTGTCCACAGTTTCTGTACCAGCATCATCCCTCCCTCCCTTCTGTGGCCATTCCAGTGGATCATTAGCAGCAGTGGCACAGTTTGCTCTGTGTGCAGCCACAGTTGTAGCTTGGTTCCAGCTGACAGGCTTATATGACCTCATATCTATAAAACCTGATCTTAAAACATTCATTTGAAAAGCTCACATGGACATAAGACCCAGAGTTCAGAAGCTACGACTTTTCAGACACAGGGGAGGGAAAAAATAGCTGTGAGGTTTTAGGTTAAAATGCAGAAACGTTGGGCTGTGGTTTTGCTGATGTGATTTCCATGCTGCCTCCATCAGTGGTGGGGACAGTTCAGCACCTCTACTGCCACCATCCTCCTTCCAAGCCCCTAAGCATGGCTCAAAGTAATGAGATTTAAGCTAAGGAAAGATAATCAGGGCTAGTGTGCTGACAGTGAGGGAAGAGGCTGAAAGTGGCAGGGGGCTAAGGACTGGGTGGTTGAAATTCCACTTTCCAGAGTCAACATTAAGGCAAATCAAGTCTTCTGGCTGAAGATGGGGCTGCTTTAATAATTAGAAAGAGGAGCTAAGACAAGGAGGATGGCTCAGGTCTATAGGCAGCAGTGCTGTGGGGGGTTGCTGTCCCAGACCTGTTTATTTGAGAGCATCTCTGCAGGAACCAGCAGGAACTGATCAGTGACCGTGAGTGCTGGAACCTTCTGGCCCCAGCCAAAGGCACTGCAGTTAAGGGAAAAAAAATGCCAGCTATTTCTCCTGGCCTTCTGTGTGCTGCTCAGGGCCAGCCCTCACCTGGGAGCAGGCACTGGGCTGTCTGTAGCCCGGGGAACAGATGGCTCCCCTGACAAATGCACCCTTTCCCGCACTTCCCTGCTCCTTTCCTCTGCAAATTGAGGCCTTAAAAAGGATTGATGGTGCTAACAACAACCTCATCTAGGAGGACTTTGGAGGGATTAATGAGGAGTCGCTGGGGAAAGGTTTAATGGTGCAAAGAGATCAGCAGTCTCAAGCCAGTTCATTAATCAGCTAAGGCCATTACCACTTAAAGGCTCAGCCTGGGGGGAGGAGGAGGAGGAGGTGAGGGGTGGCAGTGCTCCATCTCTGCAGAGAAACACGCCAGAGAAAGTGAGGAGATCCCTGGAATCCAGTGCACAACCTCACTGGTCTTCGTTTGGTGTGGACTGGGATTTAGCAAGGAAATGCAAAGAGGGAGGGGAGCGATGGCCTCGCCTCATTTACTGCTGATAACTGCACCCAGCTCATGCTCTCCTGAGCAAGCCCAGGGGCTTCCAGCCAGCTGTGTCTCCAGCTGTGGCTGCCACACACCCCCAGAGCCTGTGCTGTGGCCTGGGCAGTTGAGGACCACTGTGGTGAGAGGAAATTTATTTCTAACACCTTGTCCAGAGATGATTTTTCTGCCCTGGAGCATGAAAACTGAGGTTCTTATTATTTTTATCACAGCAAGTCAAAGTGCAGAAACTATTCTTATTCATATAAATGTCTAATCCTACTCTGATTCCTTCTGAGCTGTTGCATTTGCCTTGATCACTTTTTCCAGTTTTAGCTAAGATAAAATTTGCAGCAGAATAATCTGCCCATGCAATAAGCCATCCCTGAGATGAGGAGATGGGGGTCCTGCCAGGGACCCTCTCCCACTTCAGGCTGCAGGAAGAGCTTGGCTGTGTCCTGGCTGCCCTGGACTGTAGGGAGGAAAAGCCAAGTGCCTCAGTCTGTTTCTTTCCTCTTCACCTGAGACCCCTTGGGGGTGGTCTGTAGCAGGATGTCTGAATGCAGCGTGGCTCTAATGTCATTTTCTGGGGCCAGTGAGGGAGAGCAGTAGGATTGCTGGGGAAGGAGACAATTTCCACCTGTCTCCATGCAGTGGGACTGTGTAGGGCCAGGCTGGGTCTGGGAAGTGTTGCAGCCAGCTGCTGTGGGTGGCTGGGGGTCAGGAGGCTTTTTAATTGCTTGAAAGTGAGGTCCTTGTGCTTCATCCTCACAGAGGCTGTTTTAGGCCACCAACAAAGAACCTGATCTTCTGAGGACAGCTCTGGCTTTGCTCTAGAATCTGATCACAGGGAGAAGTTGTTTCTGTTCCGATACATTTTTAGGTGGCTGAAAATCTACAGTATTTTTGGATTTTTTTCTTTTTCTTTTTTTTTTTTTTTTATTTTTTATTTTCCCCACTGTGCTTGTTCCATCCAAAGTCATGAACTACATGTGAGGTCAGGTGGCCTACCTGAGTAAAAACCACTTCTTCTTTTGGAGTAAAAGCTCTTCTAAAGTCACTTCCTGCTTTTCTCCCTTCTTCCTGCAAACTCATGTATCAGCCAAATGGATTTCTGCTCCCTTGGGCCACTGCTCCTGGAGAGCCTGGACCTCTGGCTGGCCTGAGATGGTAAAAGCCAGCATGGTCCCTAAACTCCAGAGCTCCAGCATGCCAGGTCTCTCCTCCTGGCTTGGTATTTTCAAGAGTCAGCCGAAAAACCAACGCCCCTGGAGAGGAGCTGGGACAATCAGCAGGTGAAAGAGGTTTGGTGTCAAAAAGTGTTTTTGTGTGTGGATGTGGCTTAGGGAACAAACAGGGTGAGCAGACTCCTGTGTGTTTGGATGGTTTTTGTTCATCACTTTAATACAGATTTTCCAGTTTGCAAGGGCAGCAGCCTCAGTGTAGGGAGTCCCGGAGCAGAAAGGAGGTGGCAGACACCAGGGATGAGCTGAGCTCATGGCAATCCCTTCCCAGCCCTCACTTCTCTTCATCCCTCTTTTCACAGGTGGGATGGTGCATGTGGACTCAGTTTCCTGCACTTTTGGATTCCAAGAGTTCCAAGCCAGCTATTTTTCATTACATTTCACTAACCTTCATTAGTTAAAGCTTTCCATTGCTTTAGCTAATGAAAGATGGGGATGGTTTCAACCTGCCAATAGATACATATACACTGGTAGTGAATTTGAATTCAGGTCCTAACCACTGTAGGAATGTTGGCCACCTATAGGTCCACAAGGAATGGTGACCCTATCACCCCTAAACCCAGCAACATTTATTAATGGCTTAGCTGAAGTCTCTGGAGCAAACATTTCAGTCCCTTCAGCCAGGGAGAAGTGGGTTACTTTGTGAATATCAATGCAGATCAAACAGAAAGTATCTCAAGGACGAATGCATTTGTTCTGAAAATTTGGCCAAAGAAATCAGAAATGGTTCTTTAAAATACAGCAGCCTGGAGCAAGTTTTTATCTTGCTTTTTGAGCAGTGAAAGTTGATGATCAAGCTATAATTTGAAATATGTGGTAGGATACAGCAAAACCAATGCCACTGAAATTGCCTCGCAGTTTGAACACACAGATCTGAGGATGTGAAAAAAACATTTTCTTTGTTCTACAGACATGAGACCATTTTCCTTCCTTTTATGTGTAGCACCCCTGGATTGTTCTGCACTGATCACAACTGCTCTGGTGTTCTCTTTGATGAATCCATGTGGGGGTTTTTTGTTGGTTTGGTGTTCATTTTTTGGGAATGGTGGGTGGGTAAGATCTTATTGGGCATGGTGGGAAAGGGACAGTTAATTTATGTCATGGATTTGGCATAACTGGGCCATCACTCTCAGCAGAGCATGTACAAGGTGTCTGAAGTAGAGACACAAAGATCCAATTGCTGCTTTCTTCCTTTTCTTATGTGAAATGAAAGCCCAAAAAAAGCAGGAATGACACCTTCTGGTTCCAGGCTTGATGGAGCAATCCTGGGGCAATCAGCAATGCTGCAAAGGGAGAGGGGAAGGAGGGAAGATGATGACTCACAAGAAGTTTCCCTGTCTGTTATGATTTTGCTTCGTCGTTTTGTGTTCTCTGGATGACTTAGAGAGAGACGCTGTTCCCTCATCTCTAATTTGCTGCCAGATGAATATATTGAGAGGCAGGATATTGAGAAGTCATGGGAAACTAATGAGAAATGCCTGAATGAGCTCAGCATGTTCTTCCACTCGGCTGTGAGGCTTTAATATCCCAGTGGTGCTGGGCAGAGGGGGTACAGGGGCTGTGCAGCTCCTTTTGCTCTTTGGTCCAGGGCCAAAATGGGACAAGGAATAATGGTTTTGAACTCAAAGATGGTGAGTTCAGACTAGACACAAGGACAGGTTTTTTTTTTTATAATGAGAGTGGTGAAAAGCTGGCATAGGCTGCTCAGGTCGAAACCCCATATCTGAGAACATCCAAGCTCAGGTTCTGAGGCTCTGAGCAACCTGATGTAGATGAACATTTAGATTGTTGGATTAGATTGAATTGAATTGAAAGACTCCTCCTAACCCAAACTACTCTTCAATTCCGTGTTTCTACCTTTCCAGCCAATGTGTGATCTTCCTCAGACATTCAGTCACCTAGAATTGTTATTGTACCTGTTACTTTGAGGTGTGACAGTGCTGGCTGACTAAAAATATTTACTACAGCTTTTCCTTCTCACACGTTGTCTTGACTTCCTTCCCTGAGCTCCTGATCTCTCTTAGATGCTGGGTGGGGGCTGGCTGTGGCAGAAGGTGAAGGATGTTCCTCAGGGAATGTCCTCGTGGCAAAGCCCACAGCAAACACTGAGCATTTTCAAGGTGCTGACTGTAAACTCTGGGGCAGGGATCCCCTGTCTTTTCGGCCTGGTGGGGTTCTGCTGCTATATCCATATTCTTTGAGATTACTGGGAGTTTCTGTGGCTAGAATGGGAGGAGACTATGGGCCCCTTTCTGCCTTAAAATGTGTTTCAGAGCTGCCTGCTCCTGGCCCAGCAGTCAATATGGCAAGGGACTTTTTCCTTTGTGATGGGCACAGCTGAGAGCGTGGCTGCCAGCAGGCCTGGACTGCAGGATCTTGAAAGCCAGATTGCTGTGTGAAGGACTGAATTGCTGCCACGGGTATTTTTTGACCAGACCTAAAGTAATTTCTCTAGGAAGAGTGATCTATACCAGGAAACTGGTACTCCAGTCCCAGATGGGCAGCTCTGCCTTCAGCTCATCTCTGATTCAGGTAGTGTTTTACCCTGAGGAGGTGAAAACACCCAGAGAAGCAGAATAATGTGAGGGAGACATCTGTGTTTCACCACACATTTGGCAAGGGGAGGTGGCAGCAAAAGTTCCCGAGGAGGTTTGTCAGGGTCAGTAACACTCCAGAGATGCAAATCAGCCCAATGGCAGCCTGGCAGTGACTCAACCTTCCCCTACAGCCTGTTTTTGCCCGTGTGTGTGATACAGCCTGCTGCAAAGACGGGTTTCATTTTTACAGACTTATCACCTTCCTTGGGCCTTCCATGCAGCAGAATGATGAGAGGCAGGAACCTTATGGCAGCTGAATAAAAGTCATGCCCAGGAGCTGTGAAAATGTCCCTGCCTTGTTTTTCCAAGGAGTCCATGAAAGAGCATGGTGACACCTCCTGTCCACAGTGTCTGCTTTTTCTTGGGGCTCTTCAGACATCCACGGCACGTGCATCATCCCAAAACCTCACCCAGGGGCACCCAGCACATGCCCTGGGGGTTTCACACTCCATGTAACTTGTGTTGATGAGATGGGTCTGTGCCTCCTGAGCCCAGCAAAGGGTGGTGTGCACACAGGAGAGGGGCTGCAGAGCCATTCAGCAGCCAGGCTGGGGCCCTTCCCTCAAAGATGGCCCTGCCATCTGATTTCCAAGTTGTCTGCCTTGTATGCTGTGCCTTGTGAAGGAGGCAGTCAAGAGCCTTGAGTTCTCTTAGATAAATGGCTCAGCTCAGAGCACTGTGGCTTGATGTTCCTGAAGCTGCTAATCCTAATTAACAGGCTTTTTCTGAGTCCCTTTTATACCACTCCAGCAGCCCAAGTGGGCTTTAAAGGGAATGGAAATTACCCCATGGAGCGCTCTCCCTGGAGATGTTGCTATGCCGACCTGCTCAGAGCAGCTATTGAGGCTTCCTAGCTCTCCTCCATCCTGCATTGTTCTGACTCTCACAGAAGCTCAGACGGTGCCACAAGTGTGGCTGGGACAGAGAGGGCCCAGACTCTATCATTTACTTTTTCTGGAAGATGTGGGTAGAAGGGGAAAAAAAACAAGTAGAGAGGGGTAAAATTGTGTCAAGCATCAACAACAACAAAAAAACCAAACTGAAAGACCTGAGAGTCCTTCTGAGAGAAAATTGAGTCAATTTTCTCATGTACAATCCTTTAAAAGAAAAAAAAAATAGAAATCTTTTTTTCCCGTTTTTTTTTTTTTTATTGGAGGTCTGCAGGCAATGGTGCATTTCCCCTGGGTTTCCTCACCCACTCTGATGGCAATAGTGGGACCAAGGTGTGTTCCACCCCTGCCCTTCACAGCAGGTGCCTCCTGCTCTTCATGGGCTGCCAGAGGTTGTGTTGGATGATGGGGCCATTTCTCCATGAGGGGAGGCAGCTCCCATCCCATCCCATCCCATCCCATCCCATCCCATCCCATCCCATCCCATCCCATCCCATCCCATCCCATCCCATCCCATCCCATCCCATCCCATCCCATCCCATCCCATCCCATCCCATCCCATCCCATCCCATCCCATCCCATCCCATCCCATCCCACCCCATCACATGCAGGCAGGAGTGTTTGTGTCTCCCCATTTATCCTGAGCCACACAGTTAAGAACATTTTTGGCCACTCTCATTCTCCTTAAATTCAATCTTCCCAAGGCCTACAGATCTGAGGCATTAAGAGGAAGACAAATTATAATGAATGTATATTAGGAATATAAAAAGTAACGACTTAATATAACTCTCTCTTCTGCCCTTCCCTCCCCCTTCATGACCTCATGTTTTTAACATTTTGGGAACTGCTGAATCCTGGAGGGGGATGCACAGAGTGCCAGGGAGAGGTGGAGGTGCTCCATTTGTGGGCTGGTGGCCTCTGCCCCAGGGCACTCAGAAAGCAGCATCTTCCCTCCCTGTGCCTCACTGGTAAGTAACAACACCTCCCCTGGCACCCAAAAGTGTGTAAAAAAGGATTAAAAGGTTAAAGAGCCACAGATGTGGCTGTGAGGGCCCAGGGACAGGAGGGTGGCTGCTGAGCAAGGTCTCCTCCAGAGCTGGGGTTGTCCTTTGGGTTGTGATTGCTCCAAAAGTCACCAGCATGAATGGAAATATAGAAAGGATGAAATAAACTCCACCAAATATTGCTGCCAAACCCCCTCCACCCCAAGACACTGGGGGAAACATCAGATATTTTATTTACAATGGCAACAGAGTGAGGGGGACAAGCAAGGCCTTCTCCTGCTTTACAAATAATGTCTTTGAATGGCTGAGACTGCTCCTGAGCAATGCTGACTTGAAGCAACTTCTGCCTTTCTTAAAGCAAAACAACAAGCCCAAAAATATCCACCACCCATCAAAAATATCAGTGACACTTTTCCCTGCTTTCCAACAAAACAGTTTTCTCTGGACATAAATATATTAACCAGCTCCAGTAACCCCATCAGGAGGGGGCCAGGGGACAATTTTTACCCCCCTTACAAGGTGTAGATAGACAGTGGTGAGGATGGGCAGTGTACAATGTTGTTTATTATGTATAATAAGAAGCATCCAGAAATCTCAGTTAAGGACCAAGCCCCAGAGTGCCAGCCCCTGTACAAACACACAGTAACAGAATCCCTGTCCTGAACAGCATACAGGCTAAAAATGGTTCCTTATGTGGCACAGTTTGGAGGGGAAGAATAGGAATTGGAGGGGGAGAAATGAAAAATCAACCTTCTTCCTGATTTCCTTTTATATTCCAAACAAAGGCCACAAGACATGAATGCTGAGATCATAATTTCCAGCCCCCGTCATTAGATACGAGGACAGCAGAGTGATAGAATCACAGAATCATTTAGGCTGGAAAAGACCTTTTATGATCATTGTGTCCAAATGTAAATCTAACACTGCCAAGAGCTCCATTAAACCATCTCCCCAACTGCTACATCTCCATATCTTTTAAACATCTCCAGGGACACTGACTCCACCACTTCCCTGGGCAGCCTGTTCCACAGCCTGACCACCCTTCCAAGGAAGAATTCTTCCCCAGTATCCAGCCTAGACCTGCCCTGGCACAACCAGAGCATGTTTTCTCTTATCCTCTTTCTTGTTATCTGGGAGAAGCGACTGACCCACCCCTCCTCACACCCTCCTGCCAGGGAGCTGTAGAGAGCAGTAAGGTCTGCCCTGAGCCTCCTTTTCTCCAGGCTGAGCCCCCCCAGCTCCCTCAGCTTCCCCTGTCCTGGATTGCCAAGCAAATTGTGCTCTGTTTGCCATCTGTATGGCAGCTGTCTCCGGTTCAGGGGGCAGTTTTCCTTATCTCTTCCACACTCACTCCTCCCTCTGAGTAGACACCTGCTGATAACAGGCTGTGTGATGTCACTGCATGGCTGATAAGAGCTACAGCATCCCATTGGAGATGTGAGCCCAGGGGGAGGAGCCAAGCATTCCTACCCAGATATAATCTGGAGATTCTGGAACACCAGCACGGCTTCTCCACTGGATTCCCAGAGGAACAGCAGCTGCCTCTTCCCCTGGACCTTCAGAGGCAGAGTGCACCCTTCTCCAGGATCCCTGCTCCAGCAGAACCAGCCCTGGCACTGCAGGAGGGCTGAGCCACAATTCCAATGGCACTGCTGCCAGCCCCCTGACCCACAGGGTGTCAGGTTGAGTTCTGGCTCTGTCAGTGCTGCTTTGGTGCACTGCATTGTTTACTCTAGCTTTTTTATTTTCTTCCCTATAAAAGAACTGTTATTCCTGCTCCTGTATTTTTGCCTGAGAGCCCCTTAATTTAAAATTTATAGCAGTTTGGAGGGAGGGGGTTTACATTTTCCATTTGAGTGGGGGCTCCTGCTTTCCTTAGCAGACACCTGGCTTTCCAAACCTAGGCATGCCCTCATCAGGCTTGTGCTCCAGACCTTTCCAGAATAGTGAAACCTCCCTGAGAAGAGGAGGCAGCACAGCCACTCAGGTGTTTGAAGCAACCTGAGAGCTTTGCAGCAGCCCTGGTGCCCCTGTCCTCCCTGCCCAGAGCAGCACAGCTCAGCCCCATGGGTTTGGTCTGTGTCTAATGCCAGTCTAGGAGGGCACAGAGAGAGACTCCCAGGGCCATGCTGAGCAGGGCAACTCACAGCTACTGGATGTCTCTGTGCCCTGGGTCCCCTCCTGATAGCTGGAAAAAAACATTCCATAAGGAAACTGGAGCCTTGCAAAGTAATTCCAAAAGAATGGCAGATTTTTCTTTTTGGCTTTTCTTAGCTTTCCTTTTTTTTTTTTTTTTGATACTATAGAAAATTAAAAGCATGATTGAATTTGTGCATGCCTTTATTTATTGTGCTATGGATGATGGGCACAGACTTCCCTAAGCCAAAAAGCCCCCTCCCTCCTCCTTCCCAGCCTTAGTAATCAGCTTCCTTGTGCTCCAGCCCACGCTAGACTATTTTCCTCTGTCAAATCCTCCATCATTGGTTCAATTACCTAGGTGTGTGTTGGCTTTATCTTTTTTTGGTGAAATCTTACAATCTTTCAAGTCTACTTCGTCCTCTTCGGTTTTTGTACACCCCGTTTCTCTCCTGTCTGATTTTATAAAAGGTCTAATTTCAACAAGTTGCTGCTCTCAGGGCTGAGGTCTGTTCTCCAGTGCCCGTGACAATCATTTGTGCTCACCAAGAGCTTTGAAGCTACAGCAAACTGCAGCTGCTCGGGCTCCATGGCACAGGGCTGCTGATTTTTCCCTTCCCCACTTTGCTCCCTGTGCTCAGTGCAGCCTCCAGTGCCTGCACACCGTTCAAGCCACCATCCTGTTGAGGAGGGATCTGGCACAGACCCCGGTTTGCCACGGGGCGTCCCCTCCCACACAGCCCCGACAGCTGCCTGCCCAAATGCGAGGACGCGCTTCACTCAGAGCCTGGCGTGCCAGCCAGTTTCACTCTGGGATGCTCTTTCCTTTTGGCTCCCCAAGGAGATCACAGGACCCTGTTTAATCCAGCTCCCTGTCTGTGTAGGGCTGAGTCATAGGAGGTTTTTCTGTTGCTACATCTAATAACGCTTTGCTACTGGGAGCAGAACATCATCCAGCTTGGCTGGGAGTCGGCACTGTCACCCAGCAGCTTCCCTTGTCTGCAAGTTGTTTTGATTCTTTTCTTAGACTTCTCCCTCTCTGTGTCTTTCTCTCTAAAACATTAATTTCCTCTAATTAGAGCCTCCTTAACAATTCTTTTTTCCCCCCCTCTCCTCAGTTAATTTCCTCTAATTAGAACCTCCTTAATAATTCTTTTGCTAAATCAATTTCCTCAGTTAGAACCGCCCGCCACAATTTCTTTCCTCCCTTTCAAAAGCTGTCGGAGTAGCTAAGCAAATTATGCTTCTGAGTAACCTTTATCTCTTCCTTGGTATTTTAAAAGAACTGTAACAGGTTAGACAGGCACAATTTCCCCTTTCAGAGCTCTGCTGGTCTGACCCCATTAGGTTATACTTAGCTGAGTGTTGTACTATTGTATACTTAATAAGATGCTCTAGCTGTTCATCTGGAACCCAGGTAAGGCTGCATTTGTGAATGAATTAAACATGACACTTCATTATTCAGATCAGATTTAACAGTGTCAAAATCTGTCTTAAAACCAGACCAAATTGCTCTCCAAGAATATATAAAACCTCCTGCCCCTGTTAGCTGTCCTGGGAGCCAGTCTTTCCTAACTTTTCCTCTACAGCCATGCTGGCTTCCTTCTCCTGACAAGCCTTTTAAGTCCTAATTTTTTTCCTAAAACATGCTGTTTTTAAAAAAAGATTCTTTTTGTTTCTAATGTACACAGTAAGTAACTATTAATGGCCCACTGCTTTTCACAATCATGCTGTGGGCCACATCAGCAGCTGGTGTAAATGGGGAGGCAGCCAGGTGACACATTATGGACCTCGGGCCTGGGTTTCCTCTTCTTTATTATGCAGTTTCTCCCCAGCTGAAACTGTGTAATGCATTTCTCCGTCTCTTTCAGATGGGACCATCTCACTATGCTTGTCCTTCTTAAAATCCATCAAGGACAACTCACTCCACTTCCTGATTTTATGAGGAAACAGGCCAAATGATGATGGCAACTGGGAGGGGTCATCCAGTTAGAGAGAAAACTCTTGTTTTATGCAGTTATGAAAAAAAAATAAAGAAGGGAACACATCTGAGCTGCAGGAATGCACTGGGAGCTGTGTGTTCCCTTTCCTATACCCCTTCCTCAGGTTGGCACCGACCACCCAGCACAGATCTGATGGCATCAGCGAGTGTCACTGCAGGGGACAGCACTGCCCCTTTGTGATTCACAGCCCATCTGACACAGCCCAAAGAGAGCTACCTCACTACAGGCTCAGGAGGCTTCTTCTGGCCCTTCTCACAAGGACTTCCCCCCTCTTTTGGCTATGCCCAGCTGCAAAGCCCGCTCTGAGTCCTGGTCACACCGCAGAAATGTCACCGTGGGCCCTGGAGAGCCTGCTCCAGTGAGGCAGGTGGGCCCTTCCAGCCTGGAAGTGCTTTTCATCACCGTGGGGTGGGAATCAGCAGTGCCTCAGTGGGAGGGTGTCCTGGAGTGATCCGTGAGGAATGCTTCAGAGATGCTCTGCGGGGAGCTGGGGGAGGCTTGCAGCAACTCCATCCTCGTCAGTGCCACCATCAGATGTCTGGGCAGGCCCAGAACGTTTCAGCCAAGCCCAGCTACTGTGGGAGAGCTGCACTGCTGTCCTTGCCCACACTGTTTCCTTCTGACCTTTCCGAGCTTCTGGCCCCCCACAAAGTCTCTTCTGGTGGAAGTGGCGCAGAAGTTGTAAGATGTATTTGATTTCCTTTGCAGTCTTTATAACTATGCAGGAAACTCCATTTGCCATCGCTTGCCTTGAAATTTCGGAGTAGGACTGGATGGAAAAATGAAATTCATTAAGGGTTTTTTTTTTTTTTTTGACAAAATCCCTAATGCTTGAGATGGGAATAGGATGTTTTTGGGTAATCTTACAAGGAGTACAATGCTGGTGGTGTTGGAGAGAGGGCTGTCTGGGGAAGGGTAGATTCTCTAAAAAGATATGTTAGAAGGCTAAAAAAAAAAGCTGTTTGGTTCTTCTCAGAAGAGATGAGAGAGCAGGAGGAGGGAATCACCAGGTTGGGTTGCTCAGACTGACAGCTGACTACACCAGGAGAGATGCTGTTCTCTATGCTCCTCGAGAAGCCCCTCTTGCTGGTGCCCTGCCCATTCCAGCTGAGCTCAAAGAAGGGCTAGAGATAGAGATAGGCAATCCAGTAGACGATGTTGAAGAGCAGGAAGGCGGTGGGGAAGAAGACGCGGGAGTAGGAGTCCAGGCGGGAGATGTGGATGCGGACCCGCCCCTCCCGCCACATCCCCGTCTGACAGTCCTCGATGCAGCAGAAGAACCTCTCACACTCCTTCCCCTCCAGGCACGGGGAGCCGGGCTCGTCATCCTCATCCTCCTCTATCTCCGGGGGCCAGTGCATGATGTGGTTGATGTTGATGGCGGTGTAGGTTGGCATCACCTGTGCGCCGGCAGGTGGCTGCGAGGGGGACAGGCAGGCAGGTTAAACGGGAGGAAAAGGCAGCAAAATGTGCTCTGGACACCAACCCCCGCCCAGCTGGCAATAGATCAGATCATGCTGGGTGCAGTTCAGCGGAGGGGGATGACTGATCATCCCCAGTCTCTGCACCTGGTTGTGAATCACCTCGTTTGGGGAGCTGGCAGCTCCCTGCATGACTGTGAGTGTTCTCCCTGGCACTCCAGGGCACAGCCCTACTCAGCAAAGGTCTGATTGCTCTGATTGCACTGATTGCCCATCTGTGCCAATAGCAGTCACTGCAGGAACACGACCTGTTCGATCTGTTCTGGCCTCTTCCCTCCTTTCCCTGAGCTCAGCTGTCTCTGAAGACACAGCACACAGCCCAGATGTGTCTGCTGGTTGCTGCCTGTTGCTGGAGAAAAGCTGGGGAAAGGCTGTGTGTGGCTCCTCCTGGCCCATCATGAGCCTCATGGGAGAGCTCTGTCCACCCTGGGAAATGAAGGTGGGGGTTATCAGGGATATGGGGGATGTGCTGGGAAATGAGCCTGGCCCAGAAGCGATATGGCTTTTTCTGTTTCAGCTCTGCCCCAGGTCAGAGCCTCTTTCAGTTCATGTGCCAGAAGTACCTGCCATGAGCTAGGGCAGATCTCATGATAGAGGATGAGGATGAAGAAAATGATGACCACCATGGGCTCACTATCCTCACACTCAGGAGAAGACACAAAGAAAAGTCAGTTTCTGCATCTCTGTGACCTGAGATGCCTCTGTAACCCAGAGATCAAACTGATACAGGTGTCTTAGAGTGTCATTTACATTCAGTCGTGTGAGTCATTCTAAACCATTCTGATAAGCTCTCAGCAATTCTGAAGAGAGCACAGGGTACCTGGCTCTGACAGGGGCTTCTTTGTTTTAAGGGAGCCTCAGCTGCTTTTCCTGGTTGTGTCTCACCTCTCAGACCCAGCACACAGAGTGGTCTGAACACTGGGTGAACTCAGTATGGGTCAGGCACCAATGCAGGCTCAGGAAGGACATTTTTAAATAGCTTGGGGCTGTGACAGCATCCACCTCTGCTGGCCCCTGTGACCTACCAGCCTGGCTTTCCTGTGGCTGTGCTCCAGTGGTTTCTTGTTTCCCACCAGGTAGTTGAGCGTGGCGTACTCCATGAGAGCGGCAAAGACGAAGATGAAGCAGACGGAGACAAAGAGGTCCATGGCTGTGATGTAGGAAACACGGGGCAGGTGCTTGCGGGAGATGGTGCTCAGGGTGGTCATGGTGAGCACAGTCGTGATACCTGAGAGAGAGGACAGCTGGCTAAGTACTGACAAGGTGTGCATCTGTCCTCGACATGCATCCACCCCTCAGAACACCCCCATTTCCCCTCTGCTCTGCTTGTCTGGTCCCATTTTGGCTCTGCTCAGCCAGACTCTGGTCTTGAGGAACCCTCTGACAATGCTCCATGAAAAAGAATGTTGTTCAAAACTCAGGTAGCATGCAGACTGTCAGTGTGGACTGGTAAATGAGCAGGAAACTCAGACTCTGCATGAGGCTGGGCTGGTCAGGCAGGGCTTGCCCTTACCTCCTGACCTCCATGTGCCTCAGCACAGCTTCTAGAAGGGTCCACAATCTTCCCAGGCACAGTGGGGAGGCTGACAGGTCTGTAGTTCCTGGGGTCTTCCTTTCTACCCTTTGGAAAAATGGGTGTGATATTTCCCTTTTCTGGTTACTACCATGACTTTTCAAGTGTCATGGAGAGTGGCTTGGAAACCACATCAGCCCTGCACAGGGATGTATCTTGTCAGGTCCCACAGACTTGTGGATGTTCAGGTTCTTCAGGTGTGGAAGATCAAAGCTGATCATCTCCTGCAGTGAGAGGGACTTTGCTGCCCCAATCTCTGTCTTGCAGTCCACCCACTGTGAAATGTGGGGAGAGATGCTGCCAGTGAAGACTGAGGCAAAAAAGCACCTCAGCCTCCTTTTCATCCATTTTTACCAGATTGCCAGTTGTATTCAACTTGCTTTGACCTTCCTTTTCTGGCTGACAAACCTGGAGAAGCCCGTGTTAGTATGCTCTGCATCCCTAACCCCATCCCTACACAGCTGGGAGTGTCCCTGTACTCCTTCCAGGATACCTGGCCCTGCTTCCACTGCCTGTGCATTTCCTTCTCACCCTTTAGTCTGACCAGAAGCTCTTGCTACATCCATGCTGGTCTCTTGTCTTCCTTTCCTGATTTCTTACACCTGGGGATTGAGAGCCCTTGTGCTCTATGGAAAATGTCCTGAAAATTCTGCCAGTGCTGTTCTGCTCCCTGCTCAGCAGGCTGCCCTGCAGTAGATACCAGCCACAAGGTTCCCTTTATTGCCTGGGTCCAATTTCATAAATGTCCAATCTGCTCCTGGCTATTCTTCAGAGACAGCTCGTCACAATCTATCCATTCCTTGGTGCAGAGGACAAGTGTGTAGGAGGTGATAAGGAATTTCTTTTGACATGAGTGGGGCTTGGAATCGTTTTTGCAGGAGCAGCAGTGCTCACGTTTCTGCTTCCAGAGATGAAGTGTCAGGAGCTAACAAAGAATCAGCTACAGGAGTTGGTCCTGTGATCTCATCCACTGATTTCAGGATGTGGGGAAGAAGCAGGAAGCCCACCTGTTCCTCCTTCTCTAGCATCCACCGACATCCACCTGCCACCCTTTCCTGAGGTCACCTCAGTGGCTCTGGGGGGGAGCATGGCAAAAGATTTTCATGTTTTCCTGCCGTACTTGCATTAGCAGATGTGATGTGACCTCCCATGTTTTTGAAGTGCCCGTGGAACTGGTCCAGCTCACATCTCCCTAATGTAGGCTGGCAGGCTCAAAATGTGCTGGGGATCATTTGTGTTAAGCACAACAGGGGCTGTGGAGAGAATACATTACTCTTCATGGGCTGCAGTCCCTCCCCACAGAGAGGGGCCCCTCTCCTGGTGAAACCTGCCTTTGTTTTTGAGACAGTCACCAGAGCTGTGCACATTTTCCTCTTGCTGTTCACTCCTTTAGCAGCCACAGACTACAGCACACCCTCACCTTCATTGGAAATGACACCCTCCTCCTCCTCCTCCCTCCAGGAGCACCAAACTAATTAACTTTGAGAGGGAGGTGGGGAGACATGGCCATCATGGATGGGCTCTGAATAGCTGATGGCCCCTCCTCTCCTCTCCATCCCCACAGAGACCTGCAGGCAGGGCTGGGAATGCTGCCTCCAATTAAAGGCAGAGTCAGCGGGGCTGATAGGAAGGACAGCACTGGGAATCACAGCTTGCTGCAAAATGCAGATACAGCCAAGAAGTACTAAAGACTGCAGAGATGTCCCCAGCACCCATCAGAGCAGCATTCAATCAACAGAAGCTTTTCTCCTGCCTCAAGGAGCCACTGCAGTTTGCTGAGAAAATCCAAACAATAGGCAGAGCTGTTGTCACTCTCTGGGTCCGGTGGGCTGACCGACAGAAAAAGGTTGTGCCTACAGGGCTTCCAGCTCCTGCCAGAGCCTGGGGCCTTGTGGATGCAGCCAAGCAACTTTGCCCATTAACCCTACAATCCTTCTGTCAGTAGCCCTGCACAGAAGCCTTGAGAAGTTGTGAAGAAATGTGGAAAATGTGCATGTGACAGGAGCCCTTTGGGCAGCACTGCAATGGCACAGCTCAGCCCCTTTCTCTCCCTTTTGGTGCATGAGAATATCCCACTGTCAGCTTGGAAAAGTGTTGCAATGTATTTGCAAGGGTTAGGCCATAGTGTGCACCAGCCAACCACGTCTAGATCTGTTATCAAAGCCTCAAAAATTCGTCAAGATATTAGAACATAAATTGAGCTAAATTAAGAAAGAAGGGGCTGAGAAACCAAATACCAAGACCACAAGAACTAGATAACAGAAGACTGTAAAACACCTAGACTCTAACCAATCATATACTCCAAGAAATACAAACAGAAAACAAGTGAGCAAGACAAAAGCACCAATCAAAAAGTGTGTACTTAGTAGTTTATAAAATCTATAAATATATGTTTAATCTAAACAATAAACAGCTTCTACTTAATCATATTAATCAATTGTTCAAAAGTCCAAGATTTCCCACAGAAAAGGCTGTGCTTGGGTTTCAGGTGAAGCCATGAGAGTGAGGTGCTCTCCTGAGGTAATCCAGCAGCCCAGGCCAGCAGAGCTGGAGATTTGGCTGAGCTGTGGAGTGTTACACACAGGAAGCTGAAGGAGTGGAATATTCTCTGGTAAGCTCAGAAATGCCAGAAAATGGCAAAGTGCTTCAGGAGGTTTTGTAGTCCAACACTGCCAGTCCGCTTGCCTGGCAGAGTTGGACCAGCATCAGACATGCATCATCCTGTCTCTTACCCAGAGATGTCCTGGCTGGTGTAGAGTCTCTCTTGATCCAGAAGGAAACCCAGGAAAGAACAACAGTCAGGATGCAGGGAATGTAGGTCTGAATGGCAAAGTAACCCATACGTCTGCTCAGGTCAAAAGAAACTGTCATCACCATGTACTCCCCTAGGAAAGAGCAGCAGACATTGGCATCATAACATGAGGCTTCCTAAAGCACAAAAATCAGCAAAGTTTCAGAATTTGGAGTTTCTGATGAGGATTTTCTGTTGCTTTAGGTGCCTGTCCACCTGGTTTTGTAGCTGCCCAGACTGTTAACTTCACGTGGCTGGCTGAGCAGGTTTGGTGACTCTCTGGTTTTGTTGCTAGTGGATTCTGTGGCTCCATGGCCGGCTCTGTAGCTGCCCTGCTTGATGTCTTTGTGACTAATTGAAGAGCTGACTTTGTGGTTGCCCAACTGGCTGTTTGCCTGGCTGTCCATATGGCCACCAGGCTGCATTCACACTGGCCTGGCTAAGGACACTGGAAAGCACACAGCCTGGAAAAGTTTCAGGGAAGGAGCTGCAGGCAGCATTTCTCTTCAGCTGATTGCTGCAAGGGTTTCTTTTCTATAGAAGCTCTTTGGCTGTAACAGGCTGCATGGCCTGCCTTGCTAACGAACTACCTGAGCTGTGACAAAGGAGGTGTCCTTCAATCACTTCCACTGAGAGTCTGGTTCTGCCTCTGGAAAAGGCATGTGGTGCTGTACATCCTAATTGCTCATTTGGCAACTTACAGTGGTGGCTCTTCCTTTTTTCAGAGGCTCACAGTGAGTATTGGAAGAAAGCCACCTGACAGCTCTGGGGTTAAGATGGAGCTCGCAAGCAATTACCAAAAAAAAGAGAATTACAAACATCAGAGGGCCACTGGTCCATTCAAGACACTTTCACTTCTTGTCCCAGTTTGTGCTGCCTTTCTACCCTGGCTGCCACTGTTGAGAGCAGCAGCTTCCTGCAGAGTGGGAGAAGCACTGCTCCTGCCTGTTTCAGAGGGCTGAAAAGTATGAGCTCACCCCACCTTCAGGAATCCAGAGGCTTTCCTCAGTTGGCTGTGGGAAGGAAAGGGGATGTGAGCCATTATGAGGAGGAGGAGGAGGAGCTGAAGGGCTTCCATTATTTAGTTTCTTCACACATGCAGCCTTGTCCCTGTCTCTTAAGGCACAGTTCAGGTGTTCATCAGCCTGACACGAGTTTACAGAAGGAAAGATCGAGCCTGCAAGTTCTGATTTCTCCAGCCCTGTTCCAATCATAAGCATCACCCAGAGATTACACAGTGTGCACACACTGCAACAAGAGCAGATTTAAGCTCCCTCTCCTCTCCCTCCTGACCCTTCAATTAGGAGGGATAGCTTCATTCACACCAGCATTGTCACCCCACAGTTCACAGATGTCAGTGGTTCTGGCCTCTCCTTGCACCCTTCATCCCTGTCACTTCTGCTCCCTCTAGCCAAGCTCCATCCCTTCATTTTTAGCTTTTTCCTCTGACCATGCTGTTGTAGCCTCCCTTCCCCACTGCTTTGCCTCCCACCAAAGCACAGCACAGTGCTCCTGTGGGCTGCCTCCCCTTGCCTCACCTGCCCCAGTCCTGAGGACTTCTGAGGTGTTCCTCAGCCCCGTGAAGTCGAACTGGTAGAGCCTCCAGGTGCGCTGGTCAGACACCTCGATGGAGTAGCGTCTCCAGCGATAGACGATCTCCTCCCGAGGGTATCCATCTGGGAAAATCCATCAGAGCAACAGAATGCCACCTACCCCCACCCTGGGCACCCCCCTGGCTGCAGAAGCACGGGCATCTCACCAGAGCTGCTCTGCAAACAGCAGCCCTTCAGCAGTGTTTTGGTGCCTTTTGTTTGGATTCCCTGAGGCATTCCCACATGGAATGGGAGTAGGGACTGCATCTCCCCTTGTGGGCTGCTTCTGATCCTGGGGATGGGGAAGGCACTGCAAGAAACAGAGCCTTTCTAAGGACTGCACTGCTGGGAATGAGACGTGGGTTGGTCCAAGAGGACTCTGCTGGTTTGAGGAAGAACTCGTTTGAGGCTGGCAGAGCAATGGAACAGTGTGCTCAGGGAGGTTGTGGAGTCTCCCTCCCATGATTGTGGAGTCAAAACTCTGGATTCAAACCCCACCTGGCTGCATTGCTGTGTAACCTGCTCCAGGTGATGCTGCCTGCCAGTGGGACTGTCCTAGAAGATCTCCAAAGGCTCCTTCCAGCCCCGACTCTTCTGCAATTCCAGCCTGAAATCTTTAAGGGTTTTATCTCCCTGGGGCAGCTGGCACCTCAGACTGCCATCCCAGCCATGAGTACATCAGGAATACAAAGCTGCCAGCATGGCTCTGGCTGCTCTGTGTGCCCCTTGTACCTCTTGCCCTGGGAGCTGATCTATGGAAAGATCTATGGAAAGCTGATCTATGGAAAAGAAGGGATGCACTCTCCATGGAAAAGAAAACCTGGCCCTGCAGGCTGCAGCACAGCTTCTCCTGCCTCTGGCTTTCTTGATAAAGAAACAAGCCTGCTGTAAAGCTGGGACCTGGGAGAGAGTCCCTAGGAGGAGGTTGGAGTGAGAGCTTGGCAGCTAACTAACAGTGTGTTTCTAATTATCAAGCATGTACAGCATGCACCACTAATTAGCAAAGATGAGGGGTGGTGGGAGATGAAGGGATGAGATCTCCTCAGCATGCTGCCTCCTTCTGAAGCACCTCAGAGCTCTGAGCTGCATCTCTTCAGTGGCAGGGGAAGCAGGAGAACCCAAGCTCAGATGATTAAATCAGATTTCCCACCCACGCATGAGGACAGGGATCTCTTGGTGCAAAAAGGCTCCCTGCAAAATTACCAGAGGAGATGTGATAACATCAGAAGCCTTCTCTGCTGAAGAGTCTGGATGAGTAGTGCCTGGGAGGAGAGGTCTGAGTAACCCTCCTTTGGAGCAGAACATTTCCAGACCTCACTCAAGAGAGTGGGAGAAGGGGGAAGATGCAAGGCAGGACGGGTGCCTTTTGTCCACCAGAATATATCCATATTCTGTCTGGAGTGACCAGAAGGGCAGTGAAATAATCTCCTCCCTCCATCCACCCAAATTAAGGAGAAATTCAAAGATGTTGTGAATCTGTCCCTGATGACCTCTGCTAGCCCAGGAGTGGAAGGATGCTTCAGACCATGAAGGGCCAGAATGGGCCAGAAAGGGTGCCATAGAAATTAGGTGAAAAAATGTAGCTAAAAGGGAGGGTGGCTTCCCCAGGAAAGAAACTTCCACTGAGGTTTCTCTGCTCTCCTTCTAATGCTATCTTTGAAATATGTATACTCACAACTGGAAAAAACCAAAGGGCAGGAGTGAGTGTCCATTGGGAAATTCTGCAGCTGGAGCAGACATTCAGCCTCAATTGTCAGCCTGAGACAGGGGGAGAGAGAGACAGAGATTTTGAGCTGGTGAAGATGGTTTGATTCCAACACCTAAATGTGACAGAGGCATTCTCACTTCCTTGAGAACTAATTTGCTGAAGATCAGTCTGTTTGCAGGAACATTCCAAACCAAAAATACACGTTTGGATATTTTCAAGGTGAGGAAAAACATGTAAGTTTCACCTTCAAAAGCCCTTCTGTTTAGTCAACTTTTCAGGTCCTTTACGAAAGTGAGAAGTTATGGGAACAAAGAACCAAATGTTTATTAACAGAATGAAACTGGATAAGCTGGACTGACCAAGACAACATTTTAAAGGATTTTAGTTTAGGAAACCACTTGACCATCTCTTTGTCATCAGACCAGAGCCTGCTGGATGTACCTGAGAGTGTAGAGCACTTTTCCATCATTCCAGATGCGGAGGAGCTGATTGGGAGTGGTTATCCAGTGGGAATCAGCCCGTTTGGAGTTCCTGAAGAAGGTGTCAGGGATCCAGATGCGGCTCACCATGTTGGTGTTCAGTGTCAGAGCCTTCAGCGTGCTGTTGAACCGCAGGCGCCGGTCGTACCACGTCTGGGCAAAGAAGATGTCAATGGTGTATTCCTGGGAAGGACAGGGAAGAATGGGATGGAATGTTCTGAGAGGGATCCAGGCCAAGAAGAGCCTGCCCCTCTGGTCTGCAGGCAGGCACAGCCAGAACATTTATTTTCTCAGTCTGGGAGCAGGGGTTGGTGGCCTCTGAAACCTTTCCAGGCTCACCAGCAGCTCACAGCCAGGACATCCATGGCGTAGCCTCACACTTCTCTTCACAGAGAAAAGCCAGGCACAATTCTTCCTAAGAATATTTCTGGGATTCACATTCTCTGAACCTCAGAGAAAGGAAAAACAATTCTTATCTCATTTTCTGTGCCTGTGTTTGTGCCAAAGCAGAATGCAAGATGGAGATTGTGTACCCAGAGTGATGGGGTTTTGTTTCCTTGGCCTGTCAGGGCCAGGTGTGTGTGTGTGTCAGGACTGTGAGGTGACAGTCATGAGATTCTGTGCAGTGTGTGCAGGGTTGAGTGCTTGGCAGATCCAGTTTAGATATATAAAATAATATAGTATAATAAAGTAATTAATTAGCCCTCACAGAATTGCTGTACCATGGCACGCTTAGGAAGAGCCAAAGACTCTGTGTTCACTGCTGGGCTGAGCCTGGCCCTCGCCTGGAAAAGCAGGACCATACAAACAAGACCCTGGGCTTCCTCTTGCAGACAGCTCAATACTCCTTTTCAGCACAGGCATGGAGGGGCAGTGTGGATGTTGGCTGAACCCAGCCTTAAGTTCAGCTCCCCCTTTCAATCACAGGCAGGGAAAGCTGCTCCCCAGCTGGGCAGAGAAGGCAAGCAGACAGCTCTTTCTGTTATTTACTGGGGTACAGCCCAGCCCTGTTCCACACACCTAATTTGTACACAGAGCAACAGCAGTGCTGTGCATAAATCTAGTGGCAATCCACCCCTTGCTACAGGATTTATACTGCAAAGGGTTCATCTGAAAACTCAGAGCACTCTGGGTCCTTGGGTGGATGCCCCTTGCTGGAGATTGGAAAAGAAAGCTGGGCCTGCGTGGTCCCAGCTCTGGGTGAAACCAGTTAAAAATCCTGAGTCTTTCACTGACAGAAAAGAGATTTTCCACTATAATAAGGACCTCCAGTTTTGGTAAGAGAGTGTGTTCTAGCTTTGGATAGCTGGCAGATCTGAGAGGCAGCTCCTGCCTGGATTGGACTGGCAGTAGCCCACACCATTAGCCCACCACTCTGCTGCTCACTGCTGCAACTGAGTTTGCTCCTTAAACTCTTTTTCAGCCTGCCTGAGAAGGTGCTAATTAATGCCATGCAGGAACAAGTCTGGCACTCGGCAGCTGTCTGAACCAGACCCCAGATCCAGTCCCACCAGTGCAGGCTACAGTCAGTCACCTGCTCAGGGAGCTCCTGATGTGACTTTTGTCCCTTTCACTGCCGTTGAACCCGCACGACCCCCACTGCCTCCCTCTCTTTTGTGTGCCGAGATGAAGAAAGTCTGACTTTGCCATCCCTCCCGCTCACTCTCCTCCTCCCTCTATTGATTTATCTCCGTGGAATTTTTATGACTGCAGCACATCCTCCCCTGGCTGCCGGTTTAGAGCCGGCTCCTCCAGCCGTGCTGCTGGAATAGCTGCGGCACTCCCTGGGACAGCGCGTCCTGCGGGGGGCGGCCAGGGCAGGGCACAGCCCGGGCCCTGCTCCATCCTCCTCCCCTGGCAGCCAGCAGAGAGGAGGGGTGGGTCCCCTACATGTCCCTTGCACAGGAATGAGATGGTGAGGGAAGAGGTTTTGCTATCAGGCAGCCGAGTCGCTCTCCGGGTGGATGCTTCACCCTGGTTAAACACAGGGGTGAGCAAAAGGGACAGGGATGTCCAAGGGGGGAGAATGGGGACAGGTGCAGCACGTCCAGAGGGTGGCTTTGCCTCCACAGCTCATTCAAAGCAGACCCAGAGTTAAGGAGAGCAGCAGCCCTCACAGCCAGGTGCACAGGCAGGGCCACTGCCCAGAGCCAGGGGCTGGGGGAGCCCATCCCAGCACCTGAATGTGCTGGATCTGATGGGAAATGCAGGGCACCCCCAGCAAGGGGAGGGATGATGCATCTGACTCCATGGATAGCAGAAGGCTAATTAATTACTTTATTATTCTATATTATTCTATACTATATTTCACTGAATCTGCACAAGCACCCAGCTCAACTCAACTGCCCAGAATCTGGTGACTGCCTGCTGACCCACAGCTGCACACACACCTGGCCCTGACAGGCCAAGGAAGCAAAACACCATCCCTCTGGGTAAACAATCTCCATACTGCATTCTACTTTGGCACAAACACAGGTACAGCAAATGAGATAAAAGTTGTTCTTTCTTTCTCTGAGGTTCCTCGCTACAATTCCCAGAAAATCCTTGGGAAGTTGTGCCTGTGAAGAGAAATGTGGCCACAGGATCACACTGGGTACTGCTTGGCTATTGGGTATGTGGTGATGGAGATGTAAAAATGTGCAATAAAAGCAGCATTGGCGCAGCGTTGGGGCCAAAATAGCACAATATTTGACATATTCTCCCCCATCACTGCATGCTCTGTTTGAGTTCATGTGAGTTTACATAGCTCCTCCTAAGTAATATCTCTGGTGTGGGAGAAAGCAACCAAAACTGCAGTGATAAATTAATGTTTGATGTCACTATCAGTGTTTAACTCCCAACTGGAGGCACTGGTGACATCTCACTTCTGGGCTGACTGCTCGGTTGTGTCCTGCCTTAAAGTTCAGCACTCAAGTCTGGCATAATCAATGCTAACACTCTGGAGGAGTGGAGGGTCAGCTATCCCAGGGGCTTAGCATTTGTTGTCAAGCCCAGATTTTCAGAAGGGATCAGCATTAAAGAGCTCCTCCTGTGCCATTCATAGCCAGCCTCTGCCAAAGGTGTGGTGCACAAGTCATTCAGCTCTTGTAAAGAATCTGGGCTGTTATTGTCACTGTCCTGTGGTTTGATCTCATTTCAGTGGCTATTATTAGCACAGCTACTCACGAGGCAGAACTTAGGAGCTGAGCTGGCTCCCTTGCCTCCCTGTGGGGAGCCCATTGGGAGTTTTTGGCATTTACAAATGTATTTTCTTTCAGAATTATCTGAGGCAAGATTTATACGAAAGTGCTCTGGCCTTTGGGAGGACTTTTACCCTTCCAACTTCCTCCCCCGTGCTGCTGAGTGAGTGAGCACTGTGTGGTCCCACTGGGGTTAAACCTCAACAGCTCCTGAAGAATTCAGCACCCATTCCCACCATTCCCACCAGGACCCCCCAGTGATGCTGAGGAGCCTTGCATGGCTGGGATTCTGCTCTGATCAGTTGTGGGATGGTGCTCAGACCCCTCTCTGGGCATTACTGAGATCCCACTTAGCTGCAGGCACCTGCCAAGGTGATGAAAACACAAGGTGCTTGGCCATGGGTTTCCTACAGCTTTTAGAGGGGGGTAGGGACTGCTGGAGGGGGATCTCAACATGAAGCAGTCCAGGTTTTGTTCTGGAAATACCTCTGGAAATAGCTCTTACTCTTCCTGACCTTGGGAGAGTCTTCTGATCAAAGCTGAGGAGCTGGAGTGTGGCAGGATGAGCTCAGCCCCTAAAGCTCAGGGCACTGTCTCTCCATCTCCTGCAGCCCTGTAGTTTTTCTCTGCCCCTGACACTCAGCCATCAGAGAGAGAATTCTCAATGCCTCGATTTCCCCATGTGGAAAAGGGTTATTGTAAAATACGCCCCCACCATTACTGCACCATCTGCTGTGCAGCACATGGAGGTTGGTAACTCCTCTGAGAAGGCACAGGCATTTTTAGTGGTTTTAACAGAAGGAGCCAACGAAGGAAGGAGGAATTGCTTTAACAGTTTGGCCACACCATTTGGATCACACGTGGGGTACCACACACATGTTGGCACGCATGCAATATTACATCAAATTTCAGTCCTGGAATAATGAATCCAACTCCCCATGAGGCAAACCCAGAGGGCTGCCTGCCCTAAATGCTGTCACATGAGTTTATCCTGTGCTAAGGGATGCCCTGCAGCATGTCCTCTGCTGGCTGAGTGTGCTCCAGCCTTCCAGTGTGTCCCTGCTGGCCCTGGGGCACTGCCATCACCTGGCACTGCTGCACCCCCCTGATCAGCCCTGGCTTTCCTCATGTGGGCAGCACAGATGCTGGTGGAAACACAGTTCCAGAGAATGGCATGGCCTGAAAACATTTAATGGAAAGAATGGTGTTCGGTAAGAGAACGTTTGTGAGAAATAAAAGGATGGGGAGCTGATGGGGGTATTTCATATTGGAAGAAAAAAAATAACAACAAAAAGATTTTATTGTGCTCTCAAAGCCTTTCAGTTTTCGAAAGCTATGACATTGCTGTGTGAAAAGTAATTTCTAAAAAAAACCCAAACATTTTCAATCCAAAAGAAAAGAGACTTGTTCAGAAATCAGCCTGTCCCCAGCACAGGAGAGCTGGGAGCTGGCCTCGTGTGCTGCCCTGAGACCTGCTCCTTGGGTTATCTCTGCTGCTCTGCTCTCACAGATGGGGAATCAGCCCACATTCCCAGGCAGATTTGGCTTTAGGAACTCTGGCTTTAGGAACTGGACCGAGTTCCACCCTGGGTTCAGAGCAAATGTAATTTAGGGCAACTGAGTTTCGGAACAACAGCTTAAACTGACAGGGTTTGCATGACAAGATTTGAAGTGAACGGTGTGTGTTTTGAGGTTACCTTACACACCAAATAAACACAGCTGGGCTCTGCCAAAGCATCCTTTCCAAATGGCTTTTATCAAGTTTGTGTCTTCAGTTCAGCTGACCCCTCTCAGAAGTGCAATTAGTGGGAATCAGAGGGGCTGGGACCCTGTGGTTCCTCTGTTCCATTTATGAGCTGCTTCTTCTGTGTTAAGAGCTCAGTTTTCTGCTAAATGCCAGAGAGAGGAGCAAGGCCATGAGACGGACATGTCGTAGATGGCCTCCTAAACTAGGATAAAATGAAGTATTTAAATGTGGTTTTTGTAAGAAAAGCTCTGAACAGAGGGCTCAGAGACCTGGAAAGACCTTCCTCAATTTTCCTCAGCTGGAGAGATAGTTTAGTCTCTTCCAACTCAGAATACTCTGTGAAAAACCCTAAATAACAGTGGGGCTGAGAGATTAATCTCCTAGACAGTCACTTTCTAGCTTTCATTGTTCTGATATTTGTTTTTACTCACAGAGCTCCCTTCCCTCTTCACCTCCAAGCAAATCCCTGTGAGCTGCAGTCCAATAAAGCAGGCTGCTTTCCTGGGAAGCAGGGACAGCATTTCAGGTGCTCTGACGTGGATGTGGTGTGGCCACGCTGCCAATCACACAGCCAAGCAAAGCAAATGTCACAGGCATCTCAGGGATGCTGCAATTCAGGGAATTCTCAGAAGCTCCTTCTTGGAGGACACCCAGGAATGGGGGGAGTGCTTTTCAAGGGCTGGTAGGACACTCTGTGCTCACCATGTCCAGCCCTGCCCAGGTGAGCATCTTCCTCTCCAGGACTCCCCAAGCACTCTTCCAGCCCACAAACATCTCACACAAATCCTGGGTTGCACCACACATGTGTCTCCATGTCCCAGGGAGATAAGATTCAACAATTTTCAACAATATTCAATATTTTCAACAATAGTAAAAAGTCTGGAGATGCCTTCAAGACTAAATAAATAACCCTAATAGGATAACTGTATTTTAGAATAATCTTGACATCTGAATGCACCCCTTGTTGTCCCTACAGCTGGTGGGCAGGAATGTGCTGCTGGGCATGACATGTGTGAGCAGGCAGCAGAGGGGACAGGTACCAACAGCACCTGCTGTGCCCAGCCCTGACCACTTCAGGGACTGGCTGGGCAGTGCCAGGCCTCTCCCAGCTCTCCCATTAGTAGTGTGGGACACCTCAACCTGTGGCCACCTCCATGACCCTGCTCTGGGTGAGATCTGTCTCTCCAACACAACGACCAAAAGAACGTGAATATAAGTTTAATTCCACCTCCAAGGTCCTCTACCCTTGAAATCAGACCCCAGAGAGGTTTCTGGACATGGTGCTGGAGTGACTGGGGGAGCTCTCAAGGACAGCAGGAGCAGAGCTATGGTATCTGTGCTTTCAAGGTGACACACTGAACTTCCCATCTGTTTCACTTCTGCAGCAGCACCGGCAGTGCTGTCCTTGCCTGAATGTCTTTTGTCTCTGTCCAGGGAATCTCAGTTGAAACAGAGCTCTTTTTATAATACAAACGTGCTATTAAAAACCATCTCCATGTCCTGTGCTCCTGCCAGGAGCTGTCAAACAAGTCCTGCTATAAATGCTGCTCTGTCGAGTGCAAACTCCCCCAGTCAGGGCTTGCTCACCCCTGGAGCTGGCAGATGGGAACTGGACAGGGCTTTCAAACCTGTGCTGCCTTCTGAGAGCCCCATCTGCCTGGTCCCTGCACCTCTGCTCCTTCCTGCTGCCATGGATGTGCAGGTGGGGACATCTAAAAGGCAGGCTTGACACTCCTGACAGCCAACCACCCCAAATCCTTCCTTCAGAGATGTTCCCTCACGCCCTGCAGTGATGTTATCTCCTCCCAGGCAGCCCCAGGGTGCCCATCCCTCTTTCCATGGGAACAAAGGCTGGCACAGGGAGCCTCTCCCTGTGAGCCCCAGGGGCACAACACCTACAGGTGTGTGTTTTAGCATCTGTGAGCAGCCATCACCCAGAGGACTGAGGAAAGTCCTTGAGGCCAGACATGACATCAGCCAGACTCTGCTCTGCAGAAGCACAAGTGTGTCTGCACTGTCCCTGACGAGGTTATCACTGAAAAGGCAGAGATGTGGACACGGCATGCTCTCTGCAGATGGGGCAGAATTGATTAAAGGGGAAGGTACTGAACACTGAGATATTATGCAAAACACCTCAGGGAAGGAGCCACCTTCTTTTAGCTTGATTTTTTTTCCTCCACTCTCAGGAGAGGACCTGCCCTGGGTGCAAAGTCACGTGGAAGCACCTCTGATGCAAATAAAGATGCAGCCCAGTTTCCACTATCTCTGCAAAATACCTGGGCAGAGCAAAGCCAGGTTTGTCCAAAGTCTTGTCTTCATGTCACATCTCTCTGCTAAATGCTTAACTGCTCCCTACAATGTTAAAGGAACTTTGTGCAGGAGAAGAAAGCAGGTGGGGAAAGAGAAGAGGTGAGGACGGAAGATGAGAGGGCAGAACAGCAGAGATAACATAGGATAATTGGAGGAGAATATTTTGCACTTTGGGCAGGTGCTGTTGTTCATCTGTCCTTCTGGCTCATGGGGTGTTTGAGGAGACAAAAAGAAATTTCCTTGGGAAGGGCTGGAAGACAAACCTTCTCACTGCATACAATTACCTCCCCGGGACTGCTCCCCCAGAACAGCTTGACGGGATTCAGATGAGAAGCTGGAATTTCTTTAATTGCATATCCCATTCCCGTGCCACCCACTGTGACTAAAATGAAACCCTGGGATGGGCAGTGCAGAACTGCCCCGGAGTGGGGGAGCAGCTGCTGCAGCCCTGCTGTGTGAGAACCACTCACTCCCACCAAGCACTGAGCTCTGGCAAGCCACCTCTGCAGGCAGCACATCCAGAGGGTGGAGGGTGCAGCAGAGCCCAGGGTGGGCTGTGCACAAAGCACAGTGCACCCAAGTCCCTGGGATGCCACCCATGCTATGGAAATGCCTGCACTGGCCAGGAGAAAAGCCACCTGTACAAATCCCCGTCTGATTCTCACCCTCAGGGTAAAAAAGGGAGATTCAAAACATCTGAGAAAGTTCTGGTTTCACAAAAGGGGAGCAGTTTGTGCCCTCTGCAGAGATCCTCACTGCTGACCCTGTTCTCTCCCAGCCCCAGGTGAAGAAGGAGATGGGAAAGTGTACTCTGCTTCACCAACTCTTTCAAGGAAATCTGCTTCATGTTGTCTCTCGTGCCCCCTTGCTGTGCTTACCACCTCTCTCCTCCTGCCCTGCCAGTTCCTTGATATTCCTTCTCTCTGCCTCATTTTGTTTCTCCTTTTGCAGTTCTTTTCAAGCCACCACACAACCACAGCCCAGCCCTAATGAGATTTCAAGGGAGCACCAGGCTGTGGAAAGCAGCTGGGAGAAACTAATCAGGTTACAAAAAAAGAACAATTTCTCTCTGCCTCCCCTGTTGGGCACTGGGAGGGCAAAGCAGCAGGAGGGCACTTGCAGAAGGGTTACCAGGCCAGCTGATTCCCCTCTCCAAGCACAAATCCACACTTCAGGCCAAGTGGGGAGGCCATCTGGCAGTCAGGTCACCAGCCCTGGGCAAGCAGGACCTGCTGAGCTCTGCTCCTGAGGGCTGCTCACTTCCCATGGCACCTGGTGGGTGCACACCACCCTCCTCAGGAAGGAGGGATTGATATTCCCAGCCTTTTTTTGCCAGCTCCCAACTGTTTTGTACAGCCTCTGCCTGCTGTAGATGCCTCCTTTGAGACTCAACCACTTGACCTCCCCCAGCTCCCCTCAATGACTTCAGAACGTCTTTGGGAAGTGGTGAAAAAGATAAAGGCTCTGTTTTCTACACAGCAGTGTAAGAAATACTCAGGCAGGTCTTGTATATTCCAGAATCACAGACAGAAAGAAACCAAACAATTTGGGATCTTTGGCTTAGTCCAAAGTTCCCAGGAGCTGGACAGCACACCTTTAAAAGCTCCTTACCAAATTCCAGCACCTGGACTCGGCTTTGCCTTTTTGTGAGAGCAGCAATAGTGAGGTATTTTCATCTTACTGATCCAGAGAGAGGAACCAGGGTCCATTGTGCCTTCTCACAAGGTACAGACTAAGGCTGCAATCCCTGGACATGCCAGGTCACGGAAGGAAATGGTTTATCCTGTATGTTACAGGTCTCTCTGCCTTCAGCTTTCCTTTTCAAGAACCAAAGATCACCCAGTTATCATCTTAACTTCATCCCATGGCTGTAGGAACAACTCCCTGAGGCTTTTCCCTCTCCTGTACCCTGCTGCTCTGCTTCCTCTCCGTGCCTTCACAACACTGCTGAGGTGGCTCTGGGTGACTGTGGAGGAGAATGACAGACTAAAGGCCACAGTCTGCTGTGGGAGGCATCACAGGTGGCAGATTTGGAGGGAGAAAGAAGCTGATTGAGGTGAACTGTCAGAAACAAAGCTTCCAGCATTTGGAGAATCCCCACTCTGACCTCCCCTGTTCCCCAGCCACATGGAGACAAGGTGTTCCCCCACCCACACTCCCAAGTGTTTTGGTTCACACCTCCCACGGGCATCTGCCTGGGGGGAGCCTTTACCACCACCTGCAATTCCCCTGTTGAACAAAGCTGATCCGATGGCTGGAGCCATTCCTGGTCAGGGAACAGACACACAAATTCCAGCTGCAGCTCAGGGAGCAAACACACAAATGCTCACCACGAAGTTCTCTGGAGTGGAGATGGACACACAAGGCTCATGCCAGGGTCTCCATGTCCCTTTATTCCCCCACTCACAGTGCCCCAAGCAGCCAGCAGGATCCCTCTGGGGCTTTGCAAAGCTGGGAACGGGGAGTTGCTGGGGCAGTGCTGGTGTGAAATGGCTGCAGTGTCCACCTGCCCACTCCCTGACCACACCTCAGCCAGCTGGAGCCACTGACACCCCGAGGCAATCTGAAAAGTTGTGAGGAGCAGCAAAGCCCCAGGAGGGATCACGCTGGCTTCCCGCTTCCAATCTGTACCACGGGCAATTAAACCCTTCCTGTGCATGGAGATGGGATGCAAAAATCAGAATATTCTGCTTTTAGCACCGAGGCATGAAGAGGTCCTTGAAGCATATTGATTGTGGTCACCCACAGCCACTGAATTCTGAGAAATGGTCTCCATTTTGTGACACATTTATAGCAGGCAGATTTCACAACAGCCTTTTAAGGGAAATGGTAGGATGGCTTCATCTGGGAATGCAGGAAATAAATAGAACTGATTTCTACTGGAAAAAAAAAAAAAGGTGTTTTGCTCAAAATAAATTAAAATTGTCAAACCCTAAAATGAATTACCTCAACAGTTATAATTTCATTCAAAAACTTCTTTTTCTTCAGTAAGCTAACAAAATATTTCGTTTTACCCTTATCTACTTGATGCACTTCACTTTGACGTTTATTTCCAAATATTCATTTTCTTGCTTTACTTATGCAGGACAGAATTTATCACCATATGAAGAGCAAATCAAAACAATCTGATGAAACTAAATGTAAATGTTTTGATTGTCCCTGAACCCATTTCTCCTTGGAAATGCTGAAGAATTCTGGCTATTTGTCCCAAGTGGGAGGGGAGAATGAGCCTATCTCTCCTATGATGCTGCTGTTTGCCCTAGACCAGAAACCTTGGCCTCAAACCCTGACCTCTGACCAGCTCTTGGGCTTGATTCTCACACATCTGAAATATCCCATCCTCTCCTGAAGAGTCTTCTAAGGCCTTCAGTTCAAATAAATCAACTCTGCCTAGAAATCACTCAGCCCACCGAGTGACAACTGTTGGTACAGCTCACAGTCCATACATCTTTCAGATTTGACACAGCAGCGCTCTCCCTTCGACTTGGAAGAATCAATTTAATGAGGGTCAGAGCACAGATCAGCAGCTGGATCACACACAGCCTCCTGCCCTGTCCATGAGCACAGCCTGGGGATCTGCAGGGCAGCTCCTTTGGGTGACTGAGGTGGGACCAGTGCTTTGCATCTCCTGCAGTGCAGAGGGCAAGGCTGTGTGCCCCCCGTGCAGCAATGCAGCCTCTGCACCACAGCAGAGCCTCTCTAATGGCCTGCCAAGCTGAGAGCCAGCAGCCAGGGTGCCAGGGCAGGGACACTCCCCTGGTCACTGCAAAAGTGACCTGTAACAAGCAGGAAGCCCCACTGCTGGCAGAAACATCTGGAAAGGGGGTCTGGGTGCAGCTGCTGTGACCCCGGACTGTAGGGAAGGTTTCCTAAGGGTGAGGAGGCTTTTCAGCCTTTGCTTTCCTTCTTCCCCTCTGAATCTGTTACATCACTGTTGGAGAATGTTCAGTTTCCCCTGAATGTTAAAGAGACCATCTTGCTGGTATTCAGTCTGCTGAGCTTCCCTATACAGTCTGCAGCTTCCCTAGAATGAGGGCTGAGATTCCTGCAGGGGCTGATGAGACCCCTGACCCAGGAGCAGACCCAGGCGTGGAAAATCCTGAGTGGTGTGGGAAATGGGAGGATATGGGCCAAATCCTGAAGGAATTCTCTGACCCCACGGTCATCATGCTCTCAGGTCAGCTGCAGCGAGCACAGCAGCCCCTCGGGTGCCACTGGGGCATCCTTCCCAGGCTGCCTGCGAAGGTTCAGGGCCAGCAAATCCCTTCTGCATTCAGCCCGGCTGAAGAAATGCGAGTTTTCTCCAGAGGCTGGCACGGAATGAATGAGGGATTGAGTCATTCCTGCCAGCAGAAGGGCGGAAATGGGATCCGTGAAGGAATTTACAAGAGCCGATTACTTCATTATGGATGTTGATTTATCCCGTGCTGCCCCAGGGCCAGAGGCTGCCCCGGCTGTGGCTGCGGGAGGGAGGCACCTGTGTGCCAGCACTGATGCTGCGGTTTAAGAAACCTTTAAGTACAGCCACATTCCCCATTTAGCACCAGGCTGCGAGCACAGATGTTAATTAACTTTAGGGCTTTACTCTCCAGAAATGTCTCCGAGGAAAAGCTCTTTCCCTGCCCCCAGGAGGCCACTGTCCAGATTTTCAGGTTTTATTTAGCTCCAAATTTCAGATGCAAACCTCCAGCTTTTCACTCGTCTTCCCTGATAACAGACTCCTTGAGTTTTCTGTAAATAAAATACCAACATGGATGTCACACAGAAAATATCTGGAGGGGATTAGTGTATGTTCTGGATAATAAAAGGAGCTGGCTGAATTATTCATAGTGAATAAATCAGCTCTTTTCCGTTTTGGAAGCAAACTTTGACAATTCTGGAAGCTCTCGGGATATGTTTAGGATGGGAGCACCTTATTTATTTCATTAGACCTTTTGCTGCAGCCCGTGGTTTGTCCCACACAAGTCACAGGTGGTTGGTGACATTCCTCAGTGGCCTGAGGGGGGGTTTTGCAGGGAGAGACAAACTTTTCATGAGGAGAGCTGCTGCCCTTCTGTACCTGACCTCACTGCTGTGTGAACACCAGCATGAGGGACAGTGACTGCTTCTGAACATCAAGGAATCAGGAGATGTGAGCCCTCTCCAAGGCTCACACGAGGGTTTGTGAAGATGCAATAAATGCAGCACAGCAGCACAGTTTTGAGCCGTCACTCAGGCATGGAAAATAACAGCCAGAAAAAGCTTGGGAGCTGTTAGTGAACAACACCACCTCCAACACTTTACATTTCTGTGATCCACATCGTTATCAGGGACCAAAACCCCGGCTAGCCCATGAGTGTGTCCTGCAGAACCCCAGCAGGTTTATGCTGATGGCCAACTCTGCTGCACGCCGCGCAGTCCTTGGCAGAGCACTGCAGCGTGCTTTAGGCACTGCCATCCACCCTAAAGTGGGTGCATCTGGGCTGCTGCCTCCCAGACAGATGATTTGTGAAGGATTTTTAAGTCCTTTCAGTTGAGAAGTGCTGTGCAACTGCTGGAACCTATTATTATCAGGGAAGGAGGGGGGAGGTAGCAAATTTCCTTTACCTATAGGCTTATCTTGTGCTCCAGAGCAACACAGTGGAGCATTTTAAACAGCGTGCCATTTTCAATTCATTTCCTTCCTACTTACTCCAAAGCAGCCAAAGCTAAGTATAATCAAGACTTAAGTGTTCCTCAGAGCCACACAATTATGACTGGTCTTGGTTTCCCTGCCTTTTAGGGAGAAGGGAAGGAATTAACCCAAGCCTTGCAGCGGGACGGCGGGGCTGTCACCCGGGGCTGTCACAGGAGCTGCTTTAACAGAGCAACTTTTTGGGATGTGGCTCAGCTTCCCCAGCCTCCAGCGGCTCCAGGGCTCTCTGCAAGGCTGGCTTAGCTCCTGCAGAGCCCTGCTGCCCTCTCGGGGGTCTCTGCTCCTGCTGCTGGGGGAGCTCAGCCGGTCCCAAGCAGATGCTGCCTCGCTGCTCTCTCTGATCAGGCGGGGATCGCGATCCGGAGCTCGGCAGCTCCGAGTGCAGCAGCAATCCTCGGAGAAGGGCTCTGCAGACACCCACTGCCTCCCTGGCCCGCTCAGCCACCTCCCCACGAGCCAGGATGAAGTGCCCGAGGTCCCCAAGCTGTCCCTGTCGCATCAGCCCCTTCCTAAGCACCAGCCCTTGTCAGCTTTAACTTTGAAAGCCAAGCCTCCCTCCCTGCCTCCTCGGGATTTACATGAAAGGAGTCAGTGGGGGGTTCTCTTCATTCATGCTGGGCTTATACTTCTAAATTATAAAGTGTGTCAAATGAGGATTTAATTTATATTTAACAAGACAATGTTTGTAAATTAATTATTCATCAGCTGATAACGAATCAACTTTTCCCTCTTCCCTCCCTCCTCCTTTTTCACAGCAGCTCCAGAAATGCACCCTACTTGGAAATCTATTAAATGCTTTCTGCAGTACTCCAGATGTGGGAAAATATGTTCTTCACTCTCAATTTTGTGAGTGTGATGCACGGTAACTAATGTAGGAAAGCAGAATTTAATTTATGATTTTAATAGAATTATGAATTTAACAGAATCTTCCTAGAGAGGCAAGGGGGGAAAAGCCAACACTTGTATTTGGACATATCACCTTCTTCAGGTTCCAGCCCCCCACTCACAGGCAGAGATAAGAAAACAATTTGCTGTAACAATGGAGATAGGAGCTCAGAAACCCCACTGGAAATCACAGTTACTTCCAAGGCAGCAGAACCTGGCCCCTGGTGAATGACGGAGGCCAATTTTGCTCTTTCCATCTTTATTATTGTTAAGTAATGAGATTGAGGTGGTGTACAACACCAGCAGAAGAGCTGTCAATCTCTTTTGCTACAAAATTTGGCACACAGGGGCATCTCCTCCTCACACATGGCAGAGGAGTCCTCAGCACCCAAAGCAGCCCTTGGTGCAGTGCCTCTTATCCCAGACACCTGAAGCAGGTAACCAAGGATGACTGAAATGTCTCCATTCACCTTTGCCAGGAGGTCACCACAGTGTCTGGGCCATGCTCTCAGTCTGGCTCCTCGAGCCTCACTCCTGGTTTTGTGTAAGAAAGGAAGAAAAGGACATTCAGCTCTGGCCTCTGGGAGAAGCTCTGGGCAAGACTTGCTCCATCCCCAGCCTCAGAAGAGAAGCACTTCAGCCCCTCTCACTCATGCTGTCCCTCATGGACACGTCAGGGACGTCCTCAGCACTGAAAGGCACTCAGCCCCAATAGCTGGCACCTGCTTTACTTTCATTTCCTGAGAGTTAAGCATCCCTAAAGGAAGGTGATCCAGAGCTCTGGGTGCCCTTGGCACCAGTTAAAGCTATAATCTATAGCAATAAAGCCATTACAAAACACACCCAGGAGCAAATCCCTCCAGCAAACAACCAGTCAGCGAAAAATTTGAACCCAAAGTCTCCTCCCTGGCACCTCTTCTCACAAACATGCTCAGAGAATGAAGGCAGGTCTTTGCATCAGGCTGAGCTTCTGAAAAGCCAGGGGCACGTCAGCACTGTGTCAGTGGGGATCTAACTGGGCATCCAGCTCCAGACACAGCTTGGGAAGCTGCAGCAGCACGGGTGATAACTCATTTGGCTCCAGGGGCTGCTGGGCACTGCTCATGGCAGACAGAGCTCTGGAGGGGCTCATGGCCCAGTGGATCCTTCCCCTGATGGTGTGAAAACAGCTTCCCACCACCCTGAGAAGTGCTGAGTACTCCAATCCCACCCAGAGATTCATTGGAGAGGAAATCCCAGTCCATGCAGTGATTGGAGTAAAGAGCTGGGGGACCTGATGGTCCCACTTTTCCCTGTTCCACCTCCTGTCCTTGAACCATCTCCTAGCTCTGCTTCTGGTCACTGCCACGTTTTCCTTGGAGAGCACAGAGGGACCGTTCCCTCAGAAAGAGGGAATACAATCTGAATAGAGTATTCTGAATATTTTTCAGAATAAAATCTGCTCAGCCACCTAAACTGGAGACAAGACTGCCATTCTAGTGTACAAAAGATATCAGGAAATCACTTTACATTTCTTCCTGCTCCAAAGCTGCCCACCTTCTGCTGACTCCTGAATGTTAATGTTATTTATGACAAGTGATTGATGAGGGAATGCAGAATTCACACCCAGCACAGGGCATTTTCAAATCACCTATTCATTTTTAAGGACCGGAATCAGTTTTGTATCCTGACATGATTTATCATTTGGAGGTTGGGCAGTGGCTGTGCAGGACCAGCTTCCAATCCCTGACAGAGCACCAGCAGGATGAAGACAGCAGTGAGACATTAACCCTTTGAGGGTGAGCAGGGCATCACAGGAGACCAGGATTTAAACCAGATAAGCTGGAGCCTTCTCCAGCAGCACATCAGGCCATCCTGTAGCCTCCAGCTGCAGATTTATAGGCCACAGTGGTCCAGGCTAACAGCCACAGCAATGCTGCTGTGTCTCTCAAAACCAGAACTTGGATTTTTGTCTTCTACACTGCCTATGTGAGAGAGAAATATTTACATAAGGCACTGTCACGGCAATGCACGTAAAAGAGATCAATGGGACATTTCCCCTCCAGTGGCCCTTCCGGCCTACACAAGCCTCTCTGTCTGTGGCACAGTGAAATGTCACCATGGGCCCCAGAGAGATCCAGCTCTGGGACAAATTCTAGCTCCCTTCCCTTGGAAATGTGCATTTCCTCAGGTTGTGCATGGGGAAAAGGCAAGATGAGGCACGTGGGATGGGCCTGCCCTGGGAGAGGGCACAGCTCCTCAGGTTGGGAGAAGCTGTACCAGCAGGGACAGAGTGGCAATGACATGTCCCCAGCAAAGACCATCTATCGTGTGTTTGATGCCAGCCTGCCAGGGCCTGGCACGACCCACAGAATGACTTAATTCACTGCATCAGCATGGAAAAGCAAACACCAAAGAACTGGGTGAAGCAGCCAAGTCTAGAGGTGACACTGGCAGCTTTGTCACTGCCCTTTCCTCTTGCTCCAGGAGGCCATGGAGCAGGATGCAGACTCTCCCAAGAGCAGGGGAAATATACAGGGTACAGATAGCAGAAATCTGAGGCTTTGAGACCTGGGTCAAGCTGCGCTCAGTACCTTTAATATCATCTCAATCTCATGGGAAAAGGTTTCACAGTTCAAGGGCATCACAGGTTCAAGTTTGAGAGGTTACCTAAGGGAACAAGGAAGGAGAGATATCCCTGGAGATGTCATATGGAGTGGTCTCAAGATCACAGGTGACTGCTAGGACCCCGTGGGGACCCCTGGACTGGCAGCACCAAGGCACTTGAGAAGGACAGCACAGCCAGTTGTGACTGATACAACAAAACCCCTCAAAATTGTCCCCACTGAGCAGTTTCCTCCCTGCCTGAGCAGCTCCTGGCCATTCCCACAAGGAGCAATCCCCTCCTCGGGTGGGAAGGCTGCAGAGGGCTGCATCAGCCCCATGGCAGCAGTTTCCCCAGCACAGCCCTGCAGATGCTGGCAGCTCCAAGTGCCGGCCACCCCAGAGGTCCTGTGCATTGGTGGAGCCCCATTTCACAAAGAGAAAAAGCTTCTTCTGCCTCTGAGAAAGAGCTGAACACATGGGCTGAGCTCTGCCACGTGATTTCCTGGTCTCTAGTAAGGGCTGAGTTCACACAACAGCTTTCCCCCTTGGTGGGGGTGGCTGTTGTCACTGCCTGGCATCTTGTTTTCCCAAAAATACCAGAGATACTGAATGTGCCTGAAGCTGCTGTACCTGCAGCCGTTTCTGGCTGGTGCTAGCCCAGCAGATCCAAAATCCTGCGAGCCTGGGATGGACGTACGTACGTTCTCACATCCCCATCACCATGGCATAAGCTGTGTTTCTTAGGAAACCAGCCTAGCAGCAGCATCCCTGTTTAGGAGGAGAGATGAACTCTGGATGCAGAGTGGATTTTAGAAACCACTCTCTGCTGCTAGCACCTGCCTGGCTCTGCAGTGCTCCCGTGGCAGTGAGGGCTGGAAAAGGGTGGTGGGAACAGATGAGAGGGAAAGGGAAGGATGAGGATGTGCTCTGGGTTTTGTGTGGGTTTCTTTGGCACGTCCTTGGGCAGTGCAAAGCAGGTAGAGCAGCCAGCTGTAACATGACCCTGGTGCTCTACCTGCAGGCTCACCTGGAGGGGTGAGCACACCCAGACCCTGCACTGCTGCTCTTGTGCCACCTTGGCCTCACACCCCCAGGGGTTGCAGGGGCTTGTGGCAGGGTGTCAGAACCCAGGACATCCCTCTGGCTGTCCTGGAGGGCTCAAACCCCTGCCAGGGGGCTCAGAGACCCTGGCACAGAGCCCGAGACCCCTGTGACTTTGATCCTGACCCATGGAAAAAATGACCAACCTTATATGAGGATCTGTAAGCCACGAAAGTTTAAGTAGAATAATGGTTAGTTTGTCACGGGGTGAAAAATAGATTTTTTGGGCGTTTTAGAATGGGGGTTCAGGAGGCAAGATGGAGAAATTTGGGCATGTCCAGCCTTTCTCCTTCTTCTTCTTGGCCTCCATCTTCTGCTGTGATGGTGGCACTTTTGGATTGGTTTAAGGTAGAAGCTCATTGTCTAACACAGGTGATGGGTATTGGGAAGTTATGGTAAATAATGCACATGTGGTTTTTAGTATAAAAAGATAACACTGCCCTGAGGGGGTCAGAGTGCCTCTGTCTGACCTGCTGGACAGACCTCGGCAGGCCAGAGACAGAATGTTAGAGATAAGAAACAATGAACAACCTTGAGAATGAGAATGGAAGAGTTCTGGTTCCTTCTTTGACTGCCAGGCTGGGAAAAGAGACTTTCCAACTCATCTTGGGGTCACTGTGAGCAGCAGAAGTCCCAAGAGCAGGGGGTGACACCCAAACAGCTCAGGCTGTGGCTCTGCTCCTCGAGCTGGGCTTGCTGGAGCAATGCAAGGGAATTCTGAGCCTCGAGGCTGTCCCTGCTGGGCCTCCTGATGGTGCCCTCATCGTGTGAGCTGGTGCCCAGCCAGTGCCCATCTGGTGGCTCGTGAGCAGGAGCTGCCAGGGGCACATCCTCGGTGGTGGCCAGCCAGAAGGGCTGCTTCAAAATGCTCCTTGGAGTGGAACTGGTACCTCAGCTTCTGTACCATCCCTCCATCCCCAGAGGGGTTTGTTCCTTGCAAATGTTGTACCTTGGAAAGTAAAAATAACTTGCCTATCCTGGGAACTTGGTTGATTTTTTTTTTTTAGTTGGAGGGGGCTGGTTTTGTTCCTGCTCTGTTTTGCTTTGGGAGAAATAAAAAAAGCCAAATTGTCCTCGCCGTATATTGCTTTTGTCCCCTCGACCTCACTGCCCGGTGGACTGGAGAAGTCTTTCAAAACCTGACACCAGTCAGGTTTGTTCCTTGCTAGAAAAGGGAAAAAAGATGACTTTGCAGTGAAAATAATAATAATAAAGGAAGTTTCCTGTGAAAATTAAATAGCCAACAGTTGCTCTCCTGATCAAAGAGTGTCTCTGTTAAGTGTTTTCACAGCTCTTGGTGCAGCTGGGTCCTGAGCCATAAGGAGAAATTGTCACAGTCCTGGTGGCTTCTCTCTAAGGTGCTACACTATGAAGAAGAACCATTGGAGCTGAGGTCCCCCTGCTTTCCCCTTGCCCAGCACCACAGGCCAGGCCTGGGCACCCAAGTTTCACACTGCCATGGAAACCATCTCCAGGTACCTCTCTCAGTCCTCCTGGAACACACTGCTTCCACCTTGCCCTAAATATCCTAAACTTCCCAGGGAGAGAGGGCAAAGCCACCAGGCAGAAGTGTCTGCCACCCCCTGCCAGCAGAGACCAAAGAGGGCATCATCCCACAGTGGAAGGGCTGTGAGCTCCCCGAGGCCACTCGAGAACCTTGCTCCTCTCCAGGGGTGGTGCTCAGGCCTCTCCAGCTCCCAGAGCACCTCTGACCAAGGGAAAGGGAACCTCTCACATCAACACCACCTTCACACCACATCTAGCCAGCATGACACAGGCTGCCCCAGCCCTGCCACGGGGAGGGCACGCCGTGCCCTCCAGGCATGTGAGCAATCACCATCCCTGGTGCTCAGGTCTCTCCAGCTCCAATAGGTCAGGGCACCCTCACCAAGGGAAAGAAAACCTCCTCTCATGTCTACACCACCTTCACACTGCCATGAGGAGGGGACACCGTGCCCTGCAGGCACATGAGCAATCACCATGGATGGTGCTTGGGTCGCTCCAGCTCCAGCTCCCAGCAGGCCAGAGCGCCTCTCACCGAGGGAAAGGAAACCTCCCCTCGTGCCAATACCACCTTCACACCATGTCTGGGCAGCAGGACACAACCTGCTCAGCACTGGGCCAGCCCTGGCAGAGAGGGGACACCGTGCCCTGGCAGGGAGGGGACACCGTGCCCTGGCAGGGAGGGGACACCGTGCCCTGCAGGCACACAAGCACTCACCATCTGGATGACAGACACCGGCCCGATGCTGTTCACGTAGATATCCACATCAATGAAGGTGGGCTTGACTGGAAAGACAAGAAAACAGGCACCATCAGCTGGGGCCAGGAGCAGTGGCAGGGGGATGAAGGCAAGGGGAACATCTGGGATGAGCGTGGCTCTACCATAACAAAAATCCCAGCTACAGCAGGCACCAAAGCATGGAAAACACAAGACATGGCCAGGCCAGGTCACCCCCTGTGGCCTCGTGGAGCTTCAGGGGACACTTACTGCCAATGTCAGGCCTCAGCTTGTTGTCATAGTTCTTGAGCAGCGAGTTGAGGATCTGTGTGGCATCGGTCTCCTGTGCCTTGGGCGTGAGGACCCAGGTTTTATTGATGCTGAGGTAATCGTAATCGTATTCCTCTGTGCTCTCACACCTGGAGAGGAGAGACAGAGGGCAGGGACGTGGCTGTGGCAGCTCTCTGGCATTCCCTGGGAGCAGGGGCACAGCTGTGTTTCAGAGATACCAGAGGAGGAGGATGCAGTGCAGCTAAAAGGCAGAGCATGAGGAGCTCAGGGATCTTCTCTCAGCCACACTGCTAGGAAGACACAACTCAGGTGGCACCTCTGCTCACTTCAGGGTCACCAGACATGCAGGGGCCTTGCCACCACTGGGAAAGACTAGCATGGAGCGCTTCACCTCCTCCTTAGCTCCCTTTGGAGGCACACTGCTCATCCCCGAGCTGTGGGAGGCAGTCCCTGCTTTCCCTGCCTTCCTGCTCATCCCACCCAGCAGCTCCTGCTGCCAGAGCTGCCTGTTCACCTCAAATACCTCCACTACTTTGCCTGCTGCTGACACCTGAAGCAGGCTTCCTCTGAGGGAAGAGACAGTGACAAAACAGTGGTTTTGGGGAGCAAGACATTTGCAATAAATGCATTTCAGAGAAAAGAGGTCTTAATCTACCAAGCAGGCACCCTGCACGTCTGGCATGCCAGGAAGCCAGCCATCTGCCCTGCACAGATCCCTGGAAATTAAAGCCTTATGCAAACTCCTCTGCCTGCAGGCCAAGACCTGCCACAACCCATTCCCTGAATTCACCAGCCCTTCCTCCCTCAGCCTGTGGCATGAGCTCCCATTTAAGGATGTCCCATCTTCCCAATCTCCCAGTTCCCAGCCAGGCAAGGAAAGCTCATATCCATCCTCCTTTGGACACCATCCACTTAGCAACAGCTTCTCTCACTGTCTTTCAAACCTGCCCTCTCTAAACCTTCCACACTCCTCCCTTTTCCTAAAGGAGTTTTCCTAAACCATCTAATTAGATTAGGTCCACATGGTCAGCCGGGAAATTGTAACCACCTGCCACTGCTCTAGGCAGCTCATCCACAGGGCTGTCCCTGGAATGCCACAGCCATACGTGGGAGAGGATGCTCCCACTGCCAGCACAGCCCCCTCCACGTCTGCCGTGGCAGCGTGTCACCTGCTCCAGCGACAGGGAGGGTCTCTCAGCGGGAGCTGTCACCGTGTTGACACTTCCCAGCTGGAACCTCGCAGCTCCGAGGTGCAACCAGGCACCATGGGGCTGTTAAAAAGAGCTTAGAAACTGTTGTAAAATAGTTGATGGATGGTTAAGCATGTACTGTTAGTTTGGTTGTTATATTGTGAAAGGGGTTAAAAGGGTAGTTATAAGAAATGCAGTACTCAAGGTACCACAACACACCTCAGTAAAGTGCACCACGAGCCAGCCTGCACAGAACTGTAATGGCCAATCGAGGCCTTAAACCTTCATGCAAATGAAGGATCCAAAAAGAAACCAATCCAAAGGGACAAAAAACAGGATAGAAAGGGGCTTCTGACCCACTGAATCCGTGCTGCTCCATCGGGGCTATCGCTGCTGAGTAGCCCCAGCGCCGGCGCTGCCCCATCCTCAACGGGAACGCTCCTGCTCAGCCCGCGGGCCCCCTGGCTTTAGGCCTTTCTTTTTATTGTAATAAATGCTGAAATCACTTTAGCACCGGGAGCCTGCTCTCGTTTTTAACAGATCCCCATCTCCCTCCAGCGCCTGGGGAGGCACAGCCTGGCCGATGCTCTGGGAGGGGACGAAAAAGCATTCAATTGAAGCGTTCCGGCCGATTTGTCAGATGCTCCTCTTCCAACACCCCAAAAGCCAAAACTCGCTTTCACAATCCCTTCAGAACTCTTCGCCTCCCCGCAGCTCTGGGGCGCCGGGACGTGTCCCCAGCCCAGGGCCGGGCAGCGCGCAGCTGGCTGCCTGCCGCCCCGCATTAGGTGTTGCTACATCAGCGCATTGTTTCCCGTCTGATTGCGCTGCACTTCCTAACCACGCTTAAGGAGTGTTGAGCAGCGCTGGCAGGATGCTCTTCCCCATCCGAGCGGCGCTCCGGCCGGGCTCTCGCCGTGGCGTTGGCTCCCAAAGGCGGGCGGGCAGGGAGCTGCGAGCAGCCAGCAGCCGCAGGGGGCACGGGGCACACTGCCAGCCCACCCCAGAGTGGCACAGGGCTCGCGTCGGGGGCTGGCCCCGCTCCTGCCGGGAACATGTGCCCGCAGCGCAGCTCAGGGCGAGGGAAAGCATTCAGAAATGCAGTCCGAAGTGCTTTCCCTTCTGCCGGAGCTTTGGGTGATGGAGGCTGCCTCCTGCAAAGCGGGAGCAGCTACACCGAAACGTTTTCTCCGTGTTCCCTTGACCTTACTCGAAGTCACCTGCCAGCACTGAACTCTGTCCTGCCAAAAATCCTGGTCCTCTGAGAAACTGTAAGGCTCCAGCAGAAACTGAAACATCTCTTTGGGGGCTGAGCAAACCCTGTCTGAGCTTGCCCTGCTTTCAGACTTCTGGTTTCTCCCCATTCAGTGTCACTGATTAACACACCGAGGCTTGGGGTAGCATTTCTAGGGAGTCTCATCCCTATTTCAGATGCAGGGACACTACCAAAAATATGCTTTTTGCTAATGCAGCTAATCCCAGTCGACTAAACCATACTAAGCCATCTTAGCATAAGCAAGCCAGCTTTTGCTGGAGAAAATATGTTTTTTCTGAGTGCCTGTGCACACACAGACACGCATCAGCCCTTGCTGGCCAAGACTCTCATGCCACCCTATTGCAAGCCACTGCCTCCTCCCTGGTTTCTCTTCTTGGTGGCCCCACTTTAAACTGAGAAGGGAAGAGCCCAAGATCTATTGCAGAGAAGAGGTGTTAAGGTGACATGTGCATCCCCCCTCCAGCTGCTAATGGAAATGTCACACTGCAGACCTGAGAGATCCCCAACGTGCTGTGAACACTGCCTGGCCTGGCAGCTCCGTCTCCAGGCACAAAGCAGCTGGCTTGGTGACAGGGGACAGCCACTTCTCATATGTCTCTGTGCAGCCAGGGGGAAAGGCAGAGCTGTGTTTCCTCACCTCTGCATGCTGAGATGCCAGAACACCCTCCTCAGAGCAGGGCCTTGGGGCTGGGACACAGCCACAGTGTGGGCAGGAGGTGGGCAGGAGGTGACAGCAGGGCAGAACTAGGGGCATTGCAAGGAAATCTCTGATCCTGACAGAGGAGTTGGGGCCATGGCAGCTCCTGCTGGTGCCCCGAGCAGGAGGCCGGCATGGCAGGGAGGTGTCCTTTCGGATGTGCTCACATGTATGGATGAGGTTGGACAATTCTCCCTGGGCAGCCCGTGGCATTACAGCAGGACAGAGCTGTGCCTCACTCCCTAATTGCCTCTTACTCAAGCAGACACCTGTTTGGCTGAGCTTCCAAACACACACTGCTGGGGAAAGTCACCTGAAGAGCTGTGCCTGGCTCCCTCCCCCCGTGCCCAAGCTGTCTGCCAAGGTGTTCCCTTGGCAGGAGGAGGGGAAGAACAACAAGAACCACAAGCCCTTGAAGAAATTTCTGGTCCTTGCCTGCTGTGGCAGCTGGTGGTGCTTGGCTGGGCTGCACACCCACTGCTGCTGGTGACCCTGAGGCAGGAACCTCCCAGCACAGATGCAGATCCCCGGGCTGTATCCAGCCCTGCTGCAAGCACAGCTGAAAGCCTTCCCTGCTCCCAAGGAAAAGAGAGCAGCAAAATGAAACAACAACGTTTCCCTTGGTCAAAAAGCACTGTGGTCAGTTCTAATTCCCACAAGCTAATGTGTCCTTAGTCACCCATCCCAGTGCCTCCTAAGGTTGTAGGCACAGGCGTGTCCAGGCAGATGATTGAATTAGAAGCAGGCAGAGGATTTAAGGATGGGGGGCTCCAACTGCCCCTGACCCATCTCCCATCTCTTCCTACCTCTGACACACACTCCATGAAGCCCCACTGGTCCAATCTGCACAGTTTGAACCACCTGCCAAGCCCAGCATCTGGGATCCTGCCTTCAGGGCTCAGAGTTGGCTGCCCTGGTCCCAGCCGAGGCAGTGCCCTGGGAAAGACTGGTGAAAGTGCTGGGGGCACCCTCTGGGGAGTGCTGAATCACCTGGCAAAAAGCATCCAGCACACTCCAGTGCCAGGGGAAGGGTCTTGCTGCTTGTACCAGGAGAAGAGATCACATACTCTGTTCACATGAACAGAGCTCCTTACCCCAGCACCCATCATGAGGAACAGGGAAGGGGAGACTCACCCTCCATAACTGCACCCAGGAAAAATGCAGCAAATGCAGAGCAAGACCCTGATATAACTTGCTCTTTTTTCTCCTCTCTCAGGATTCCTCTCTCACCCCATGCCCACCCCCCAAGCCTCCACATCCACTGCTCCTGGCAAAGCAGGGCTCAGGGTAGAGGCAGACTGGGGGCACTGGGCAGAGGAGAGGCTGGGCCAGCTGTGGGGCGAACATTCCTGCTCAAGGGTATGGGAATACATGATTTACTTGCTCCTCCGTGTGATCCTGCAGCTCACAACTCACCCTCTGGAGATGCAGGGCTCGTGGCAATGCTCTGCAGGGATGGTGGGGCACAAGAACCGGGACCACCATGGGTCCACCCCCTCTCAGCCCTGTAGTGCCCCCTGGCACCTGCACAGATCTCCTCCCGGGAGGTTTTGTGCCAGGGAACAGCAGAGGATGGATGTCAGGGCTCGAGCAGTGGGGCAGCTCTTGTTCCTCGACCCTGGGAAGGCCAAACCACGCAGGACCAAGGCAGGGATGGAGTTTGTGCCCACCCCCGGGGTCGGGAAGCATTGGCAGGGCAGACCATTAGTAGCAGGATTCATGCTCCCTGTCCCTGGCTGCATCTGTAATGGGATTTGATCGGCTTTAAGGCGGCTTATTCTGCCAATTAGCTTCAGCCAGTAAAATCCCTCTTCCCCCAAGCCCTGGGGGTAACAATCTGCTGACAACATGTTCTTTCCCCATCTAGCCATTAAACTCATCAGCAGGGCTAGGAATCGTGGAAAGAAAAAAAAAAAAAAAAAAAAAAAAAGAAAAAAAAAAAAAAAAAAAAGGAAAAGAAACTTGAAACCCCTTGTGCGTGGGCCCTTTCATCGCTGTTTACAGAAAAGCGCTACGAAGGGCTGGCCCTGGGAGAGCACTGCCACCTGCCCGCCCCTGCCTCCGCTCGCCTCCTCGGGGGCACCGGGCTGGCACCGGGCTGGCACCGGGCACCCAGAGCCGCGACCTGCGGCCAACCTGTAGAGCAGGGCAGGGCAGGGCAGGAGCCCGCGCTGCCCTCCGCTGCCAGGCTGCACACCCTGCGGGGGCTTCGGGGTCCCGGGATGGAGTGCGAGGAAGGGGACCCGAGCTCCTTCCCAGCCAGCCCGACTCCACGTGGAAATGCCCCGGTGGTGGATTGAGCTCGCGGAGGCGCCCAGCTCGCTCCGGTCCTGCTCCGGGCACCCCCGAAGGGGCTCGGCCCCCGGCAGGATCAGCCAGCGGGGTGATGGCAGGGCGGAAACCGGGCTGTGCTCTCCATTCCGGCATGCGGAGCGGGAGCCCGGGGTGCGGAGGACATGCGGGCACTCGGGGCTGCCGCGACGGGACCCGCTGGAAGGAGCAGCCGGGGGGCACGGAGGTGCCAAATCCCCTCTGGAGCCGGGCTAGCGAGCTTGGGGAGAAACGCTGCGACTCCAACCCCCTCCCCTCCCATTGCCCCGACGGGTAAACTGAGGCGAGGAGGCGAGGAGGGGGCGTCCCGGTGGGCGAGGGTGGTGGTGGGGGGGTACTCACCTGGCGCGCAGGACCGGCCCGAGGGCCAGGCAGAGCAGCAGCACCGTCCGGGGCATCTCTGCGAGGCGAGCGGCGGCCCCGGGGGGCGGCGGCGGCCGTGCGGGGCTCAGCGCGGGGCCGGGCCGGGGGCGGCGACGGGGCCCCCCCGCTGCCCGCTGCGCCGCGCTCCGGCCCCGCCGCCGCCCCCCCGCGCTCCGCGCCGCCGGCCGCGCACCGCAAAGTTGGGCATCTCTTCTCCGGTCCGCGGCGGGGAGGGGCTGGCGGCGGCTCCTGCCTCCCCGCGCAGGGGCCGGCCTCCCCCGCAGCCCCGGGGCTGAGCGCCGCCGGGGGGGCGCGCCGAGAGGCACCCGCGCATCTGCCGGAGCCGCGCTGCCGGGGAGCGAGCATCGTCAGCTGGTGCGAGCAGCGCTCGCTCCCCCTCTGCGTAACAAGGCGTTTGATTTCTCTTAATACTCGCCTTTTTTTTTTTTTTTTTTTTCCTTTCCTATGTACAACAGTTAGGGTGTTTGGCTAAAAAAAGAAAGAGTGGGTAATTATTGCTAAATTACGCAAGGCGTCAGGCCACGCTGGGCTGAGCTGCCAGCGAGATGCAGCCCGGAGAGGGTCCTTTCCCACCTGTTGGGGCTGCTGCCCCGCAAAACCAGCCAGCAGGGTGTGTGGGAAGGAGCTGTGGGACAGCTGGGGATCGCGGGTGGGACGTGGGCTCCCAGCCTGTCGCTCTTTGCCTTTAGGGCTTGCCAAGCTGCACTCTGGCATTTCTTTACTGACATCCGAGGGGCAAAAGAGGAGTAGCAGATTCCTTCCTGGAGAGCTCTGGGTGAGAGTTGCTCAGAACAAAGTTTGTCAGACCTACACGAGGTACCAAGAATTGTCCCTTAGTGTTTAGTTGTAGGCTGAGGTGCAGGAGCTGGTCCCCAGAGAGGCCTGGCCCTGCATCTCCTGGAGATTCTGATGGCAAATCTCCTGGAGATTCTGATGCTCTGGGGATTCTGATGGCAAATCCAGCTCCTCTGCACCAGAGCAGGACCATCCTTTTTACTGAGAGCTGACTCTCTCCTCTCACCCTGGGCCTGGCACAGCCTCCCCCACAGGAGCAGGGGGCAAATCCCTGCTCTGCTCTCCACCTGCAGTGTTCTGGTGCTGCTGCCTGGTCGGCTCAGGGTGGGGAGATCCCCGTTCCCCAGGCACACCCAGGACAGTCTGGGTGGTGATGGGGACACCACAGGAGCACAAGCAGCAGTAACAGCAGCACACCTGGGTGGTTTTTCCAGGCTCTCACTCTTGCTGATTGCTGCAAGGATCACCTTAAGCCCTTGAGCTGAGATCTGAGCAGCCCCAAAGCCACAAGAGGCAGCTGCAGGCATCAGGGCTCGGAGATGGCATTTCCCTGGAATGAAGCAGCTCCAGATGATGTTGCCTTTACTTCATGCAAAGAAGCCAGCTCTGGATGGCAGAGTTTACAGGAAGCACATGTCAAAAGAGTAAATAATGAATATCAAAGCAGCAGTGAAGGTGGAAAGAGCTCTTTAAGCTTCAAAGCAAGCCACTGGATTGTTCCAGAAGTTCTTCAGAGATCCAGATGAAGCTGAAGTTGGGAAAGATGCAAGAATAGCTGCAGGGAAGATGTAGCTGTCAAGGATTCTGGCCATGAGCAGACCACAGAAAATCCAGGGGTTCATATATGTGCTCTCAGCTCCCCCTCAAGACGCAGGATGTGTAGTGGTATGTGGGGAAATTCACAGGACTGATTTCTTTAGACTACCCTGTTCTGCTGCCTGAGAACTGAGAGATCTGGGGAGGGTTGTGCTCAGAGAAGTGGAGTTGGGCTGGGAAATGTCAGGTAATCATGGCATCCCCTCATGGTGCTGTTTTGGGGACACCTTCCAGGCAATTTTTGTGCACCAGGAGCTTCCAAGCAATTCTCCTCTCTGGTCTTCTTCATTTCCAGGGGTTTAATTTTGTAACTGGTGCTGAGTCTTTCCCTGGAACCAAGGACAAGAATGAAGCCTGTTGATGGTGTTGGAGAGCAAGGGCACTGCTTTCCAAGCAAACACCTTATTTATCAGCAGCACAGGCTTGGCTAGGAAGAAATCCATTTCAAATTCACTGTGATTGGTTCTGACCAGGAAAACCACCCTCAGTCCAACACTGAGAAGGACAAAATGTCCTGCTCTTATGTTTGGGGAGGGAGCAGGCCCTATTTTCCACTTTGAAGAGACATTTGTTTTGAGGTCTACTGTCATGGGATTCAAAACTTAAACAGGAGATGCAATGTTTTATTCAAGATGTTTTTTATCCCTTCTGGTATTTCAGTTTAACTGGCAAACTAATAAAACCTATTATTTACAGAGTCCTCATGAGCCCAGAGCCCGGGGGGCCAAGCTGCCACAGCAAATGAGGGTTTGGTTGTGCAGCCCTCACTGCAGGATTTAGCTCTGGGAGACAAGGAGACAATTCCAGCCCTGGCCCAAGGATCCCAACCCGTGCAAGGATGGCAGTGCTCTTGGAGGGATGAGCCTGGGCACATCTGCAGCCCTTCCCCAACCCCTCAGTGCTCTCTCAGAGCCCCTTTTTGGGTGTGTGCTGCCTGCTCCTGCACTGGGGGTGTGTTTGGGGCTCAGGCTGGAGCAGCAGGGGAAGGCAGCAGGCAAAGCTCTGCCACCTCTTGCCCGTGCAAAGGGCTGGTCACTGCTTGCCTCAGGAGACTGCTCTTCTTCTGGGCTACATCAGAGGGAAAGCTGATACGAGTGGGGAAAAGTATGATCTTTTTGTCAGCCTGAGGATGAGGCAGGACTGTTGACAAAGGTGTTCAGGAGCTCATTTCTGAGATAGCTCAGGCTCTTGGCACTTGCACGATCTCCCTCAGACAAATCTGTCTCTCTCAAGGGTGGAGGAGCACCTGCAGCAGGACTGGAGGACCCCAGGCAGAGACAGATCCCAGGGGCTGTGCAGGAACAGGTCAGGTGTGAGAGCACTGCTGGCAGAGCTGGGCACTCCAGGACAAGGAGCTGCCAGGGCACTGGCAGGCAGCAGTGCCAGGGCCATGCAGCAGACTGCTCTGAAGGGCTGCATGGAGGTGAACTCGCCTTCCCCTCCTCCCTCACTCTCCACGTCATCTGGCTGAGGACAGAGCACAGCTAGAGCCACTGTCCTTGATGTCCTCTGTCCTCCTGGCAGTGAACTGGTCCTTGAGCTGTCACTGAGCCAGAGCATCCCTGGGGGCAGCTCAGGGCCAGGCTAAGTCCTCTCCCCGTGGCCAGAGCCCAGGGCTGGTCACTCTCACAGCAGCACCCATGAGGATGAGCACCCTGACACACCTGGATGAGCCTGGGGAAGGAGAGCTGAGGATCCCTCTGCAAAACCTGGAGGATGAAAACCCTGCATAAGGCTTGGCCCTGCTCTCTGACTTGGGGCACGTCCTGTGCAGTAGAAACATTTGTTTACTCTACCAGGGCATTTGTTCAGCATAACCCTGGTTTTGTCTTTTTCAGGCTGGCCAGGCACAGCAGCAGATGCTGTATCTGGGCTCACATGACATCAATAACAGCTTCAGCTGGGCTCTGCCTCCCCACCTTTATGGACAGCAATGATAGATGAAGCAGACAGGGCACAGTTCGGTTTTTAGGTGCTGGAGTGAACTTGCAGTGCTGACAGATTTAAAAAATGTGTTTGGAGCCTGAACAACTGTGACGTGAATATTTTCCAAGGAGAGTGAAGGGTGTGGGAGGACAGCCCAGGCCGTGGCAGGAGCTGGTGCAGGCTGTCCCGGGGGTGATGAGAGCATTGATGGGAGTGAGAACTTTACCTTCATCCTCTGCTCTGTGTCAGGCCTGAAGGAGTCTCTTCTTTCCTTCCATTGCAGGCACTCCCTCTTCAAAATTAGTTTCTTAGTGGAAAGAGATCACCAAATGCTAGGTGATCTGATCCTGTGTGTCAGAAAAGCTCTTGCTGTCACCCTGGGGATGGGAAAGGTGCCATTTCCTGTGCTTTTATGGATCTGCTTTTCTGAAACCATCCCCATCCCAGGGCTTCACATGTTACAGTTCTCTGAGGGATGGAAATGCAAAAAGAGAAAATGTACATGGGAAAGGTTGGGAAAGGGAAGAGAACTGGCAGCGATTGACAGAAAAAAGGGAAAAATCTCAGCAAACTGAGCACCAGGTACTTAAATACTTTTTCAAGTGGAATTTGCATCTGTACATCTGATGTGATACGTCCAGCACAGGACCATGAGCTGGTAGTTTAGACCCCAGAATAACTCCCATCCTTATTTTAAAAACTGTGCAAGTGCTGACACAAACCTTGGGGACATGCAGCTGCAGGAACAGGAACAGCTGCTTCTCTTCACTGGGGAAACGTGGCTGCTTCTGGATGGAGATCCACTGCTCCTTGTGACCCCATGCCACAATGGTTCAGGGAAGGGGAAAAGCAGCCGGGAAGGTCATGGATCCAACAAAAACTGTCACTGGGATGCAAGCTGCCTTTGGCACAGTGGCTCCAGGGTTGCTCAGCTGGGAAGAACTTGGGGCTCTCCAGAGGACAGGCTGGGATTCAGAGCAGAGCCAACATGTGGAAGGTGGTGCTGACCATCCAAACCCCGTGGCCAGCAGTGACTCTGGCTGGCCCTTCCCCTGCTGCAGCCCTGAGGGCACAGCTGAGGCCACATCAGCACCTGCTGACCCCAGGATTTAGGAGAAGCAGAGAGGCAGGCACCGTTGCCTTTTGCTGCTAATACCTGTAGGCATTTCTGCCCAGGGACGCGGGGATTTCAATGCCTTCTCTCTCCACTGGCCCAGGAATGTTTATACACCAGTAAATAATGGGAACTGCTCATCTGTGTCCGAGTGTGGATGTTCAATTACAGCCCCTCCCGCAGCTGCTCCCGCGCTCTGCTCTCCTCGCCCGGCCCTGCGGGCAGTTTGACATTTTGTCAGCCTGGGAGAAACCGGGCAAAGGAGCTTTCCTCGCCGAGCTGAGGCACAGCACAGCCCCTCCCGCGGCAGGTGCTGCCTGATCTGGGCTCCCAGGAGCTGTTCTCAGCTGGCTGTGATGGGACTGGCTCTGAAGCTCTGTGATGGTTGCCTGCAGCAAGCCCATTTCTTCACACCTCTTCCCTTCTTGGGAGTTCTTAGACATTTCCCAGACCTCTGTAATTTCTCCTGCATGAAGCTCCAGTGTCTCCTGTGCAAAAGAGGGAGACTCCCTTCTCTCTCAAATGCCAGAACTTGAGGGACACATTTTGGAGGGGCTGTTTTTTGTTGTTTTTTAGGGAGGCAATGCTTGGGACAGTGGCACTGTGGCCTTCATCAGTGAGAGCTCAGCAGGGAGGTGACCAGCTGAGGACAGTGCCCAGAGCACTTTGCCCATCCAGCCTGTGGGCTCCCAGCACACCCAGCTAGGGGCAGGGGCAGTGCCTGCTCCATCCCTGGAGCAGCTTGGCAGATCCTCTGCACCCCTGCCCCAAAGCATCATTCATGCAGGGAGAAGGGAGCGTGTGCTGTGCTGCTGTTACCCACTCCCAGATGGGGGAATCAATGGGACTGCCTCTCCTTCTGTGCCCTCTTGGCTCAGGTGGGACAAACAGAGCCCACAGCAACCCCGAGAGACCCCCATGGTCCTGCCAGCAGGGTGTTGTCCCACTCCCACCCTGGGTGCATGGCAGAGCTGCTCCCCAGCCCAGAGCCCATCCAGCTGTTCTCTGTCCATTGCTGGCACAGCCAGCCTCACCCAGGTACCTGCTCCAGGATTCTCCTTCCCAGCCAAAAGTGTGGAAACCCACACTCCATCCACCAGCAGTCAGTGCTGCTGTGTCCAGCACCCACCTTCCCTTTCCCCTCTGGCTCCCAGCTCCACCCCAGCCCCTCTGCTGGCAGCAAGCCGTGGCAGCTGAAGTGCAGAGGAGCTGACACCCTGCACTGCCCTGCAGCCCCTGGGGCAGAAATGCCTGCACACAGAGCCTGGCCAGGAGAGGGATGCTGGCACCAGGATCTGGCAATCGCCAGCACGTCAGGGAAGGAGAGATTGTCTCCTAATACTCTCTAAGCTCCAATCTTAATCTTGTTCATTGCTGTTAAGTCTCAGAGAAATCGGGCCGATGCGTTGAAAGGAGGCAAAATAAAAAGATTCAAGAGGAGGCTGAAGGATCTTCAGAAAACTGAAGAGAAATAATCTTCAAAGGTTCCCACGAGCCCATGCTCCCCAGCCTGGAAAAGCAGAACAGATATAAACACTGAGCCTTACTGGAGTTGTTTTTCAGTCTGGTATTTTCTAGGAGGAGACAGAAATGTAAAGGCTGGAATATCAGAGAGCACTTATGGGATCTCAGCACTCAGGGTTTGGCCCCTTCCCTGGGGTCTCTTTGGCCTGGCAGGCTCAGGTCCCCAAGGCAGAGCCTGGTTCCCATGTCCCCATGGGGTGAGGGTCAGACAGAGCACAGGAGGGGCCCCAGGTGGGTCTGCAGCCCCTTCCCACCACCCCACCTGCAAGGATGATCTAGTCAAGTGGGAACACCTGCAGAGAAACTGCCTGTCTGCCTGTCCTGGGGGGATGAAAGGGGTTACCTTGGGCTGATGGCCTCTGCCAGGGTCCCACCATCAGGGCAAGGAGCCAGGGCAGAGCAGCACCTTGTTCCTGCCACCCTCCCCAGGGCTGCCTCCCCCCTCTGCATCCCACTGCCTTCACATCCCTGAAGCCCCATGGCAGCAGCCTCTCATCCCCAAACAAGAGACATCCACGGAGGGGTCTCCCCTCTCCTCATATCCTCCCCTAAGGCCTGGGAGGTTCCTACGTGGGAGCTGCTTTCAGACTCTGCACTTGTCACTGCAGGCTGAGCTGCTGCTGCTGCTGAATCCCCTCCTCCAAACTCACTTTTAGCCTCCCTGACAGCCCAAGGCAACACGTGCTGCCATTTAAAAAGGCCTTGCTGTGAAAGGTGCTGCCTTTTCACCTTGCAAAAACTGCTTGTGTTTGGAGGACAGCAAGGCTCATCCATGGTGTGCTCCAAATGCACCCCAGTGCAGAAAACGGGGCACAGAGGCCTCTGTCCCACACACTGCAGAGGGACATGCCCAGCCCCGGGGGTTTGCCCTGCAGGGATGGGGATGAGCTGAGCCAGAGCTGTCTGTGTAAGCAGGGTGGGGTCTAAAGAAGGTGCTGCGGGCTGGGGGACAGTCTGTCTGCAGGCTGCTGGCCAGAGCCTGTGTCAGGGAGGCAGAGCGCTGACTCCCCAGGCAGCTCTGCCAGCTCCAGCCTTTGCAGCAAATTTTGCCTTTGTCATTGCCCATGTGCTTGGTGGACAGGGGACTCCTGTCTTCCAGGAGGATGTTAGAAAATGCCTTTCAACTGCAGTAAAATTCACCCTTCTCTCTCCATCCCCCCCCAAAAAAAATAGAGTAAGCCATAATTACACCCACACAGCTCTCCACACTGCTTCACCCCCCTCTCAGAAAGGCACCCGCATCTACAGAGTGGATATGTTGATTAAAAGTCACCCAAAATGAATAGATAAGAAAAATCTTCCATGCCCCTGCAGCAAGGGTGAAGTGCTTTTTAATTAAGGACAAAGACATGCAAATGTCCTGAATCATCACAAGCAAATAGCAAAATAGCACCTGTCAGAATATTAAAAAACAAGCACTCAGCATTCCCTTGTGATCAGCTTGAAGGAGGCCTTGAGTTAAAAAAAAAAAAAAAAAATCCCCTGAGAGTTGAAAAACGTAATAGACTGGGAGTGAGCAAAGAATATGGCTCAAAAAAACGCAGGTGGGGATGACTTGGTGGTGGTTTGGGCTGGAGAATGTGTTAGGGTGACCCACAGGAGGGTCTGCTCCAACCCTAGCCTCAGTCCAGCCTGGGAGGCTGGGACGGGTGACACCAGGGCACTGCTGACCTGCCCATCATCAGCCAAGCCCCTCTTCTCCCAGGTGCCAAGCCCTTGCCACCACCCTGCAAAGTCTGTAATTACGAGCACTGAAATAACCCCAGTCAGCTGGGCAAGCACAACCTAATGCATTCTGAAGGCTTTGCTGGAGGAGCAGCCTCGGGGGCTGCTCCTCTGCCATGCCCTGGCCCCTGTCAGACCTGCCCGTGCTGAAGGAGGGGATTTCAGCCTCTGTGGCTAATGGAGGTGACAGGCTGCTGCCTCCCAGAGCCTGTGACAGCACCCCACGCTCTCCTCGTGTGCCTCTGTTGGTGTGGCAGCCCAGGAAGGTGCGGGAGGAGCCCTGGATGTGCCCAGAATCTTTATGATTAGCATTGGTTACAGGGCAAACTGGCTGGCACTGGTGCCTGGGTGCCAGGGCTGCTGGGCAGAGCAGGCAGGTGCTCTCAGGCCGGCCAGGGCAGAAATTGTTTCCCTAGATCAGGGTTCAGCAGGGAGGTTGGAGGAATTCTTTGGCATTTTGGGCGTTTTTATGGCTACCATTGCTGGCTTCCACCTCACCCCATGTGTGCTCGGGTTGAACCCCCAGCTGGGGGAGGACGAGGTGCTGTGAGGGTCCCCCCAGAGCAGCAGCCTCCCCTCTGGCCCCCAGCTGCACCCCAGGCTCGGTGACACAGCTGAGGCCACCAGTGTCCCCAGGGCTGTCCCAGAGCCAGGAGTGGGGAAGGCAATGAAAGGAAAGAGTGTTGGGAAGGACGGTGAGAGCCAGCAGCAGCCACAAAGGGCTGTGAAGGGGAGGCAGAGTGAAAGGGAAATGCCTGGAATAATAAGTGCCGGCCGGATGCCTTTGAAGGGGACTCGGATGTCGCGGGGCTCCCGCCTGACCTACTTAAACCCGGCGTCATCCGAGGCAGGAGCAACCCCCAGCTCTAAATATAAACTTGTCTCCTCTCGGTTTAAATTCCCTCCCTCTGCCACCCCGGGGTGGGGCTGTGGTTGGCAGCTGGAGGCACGGTGTGAATTCCAGAGGTCCCGGGCACCTCTTGTGGTGAGAAAACCCAGAGGGATGGCACTGGCAGGGTGTGCCAAGGTGGGAAGGGCAGCAGAGCTGGCCACGGGGATTGGCAGGAGGCACAGCCAAAAAACCCTTGCACATCAGGAGCCAGGAGTCAGGGGACCTTCATTAGCTCCTTGTGTACACATGATTTGTGAGCAAAGATTTTTCATTTCAAATGAAGCACAAATCTGGTGCACAACAGAGCCCCGGGGCATCAAATTAATTGGCAAATATAGGCAGAATTTGGCAATTAGTTTAAATGAGAAGAAAAACAAACGAAAAGCCACAGTCCAAGCAAAACCAGCTGCAATCAAAGCACTTTTTTCCTACCTGTTTTGAAATGAAATCTTCTGCTTAAGAATGCCAAAATGTTTCATTGATCCATGTTCTAAATTAAATGTTTCAAGTTTTTCCACTCCAGCACACCACTGTTCATTTAAAACCTGACTTTCCTTAAATAAAATAATAGAAAAAGAACCACTGTTTTGGTTTGAGCAACATAGTGAAATGACAAGAGGAACTTTTTTCATTTTTCCACTTTCACTGGAATATTACAAAAAAAAAAATAAAAATCTATATAAACCAAATTTAATCCATTCCTCTCTTGGCTCCAAAGCAGTTTTCCTACCTGCAGTGTGTATTGCAGGACATACCTGGGGCTTCTGGGGCTCCAGGTCTTCCCACTGCCATGTGGGGAGCAAGGTGGCTTTGGTGGGAATTCCCAGCAGATCAGAGCAAGATTCCATCTCCTTTTATCAAGGGCTTTCGTCAAGCCCTCAAGGCTCCCTGAGGACATAACATTTCCAGCTCATAGGCTCTGGGACTGAATTAGCTGTTTATGAACCTTCATATGCTTTATTCAACTTCCTTGCTAAACGGCAAAAATGTATGTGGGATTAGGAAAGAGAAACAATTAAATTAAAACCAAAGTCATTACCGAAAGCCAGCCAGTCTCTCAGAACCCCCATCAGAAGGAGATGAGTTTTCTCTCTTTGTGGAGATAGGCCCCGTTAATTTTCTTGGCAGGATCTCCCATGTTCAAGCAACAAGGCAAATGTTTACTCTGACTTCTCAACAGCCTTTGTGAACCCTGGGGGGCTAAAAAAATAACGAGAGAGAGAGAGAGAGAGTTCTCTTAATCTGAGTGCTCTACACGTTAATTTTTGCAAAGCTCAGATTTAGGGTCAAATTCAAACTGACAGAGTCTCCTTGAAGTAGGAGGATGAGCAGGAGATAATATTGGGTGAAGAGAAGAGAAAGATGAGACCGGCAAAGTGGATTTTTCCTTTTTTTTTTTTTTTTTTAAGCTTGCAGGGAGATACTAAGCCCAATAATCAGACAAGAAAGGCAACGAGCAGCTATCAAAGCAGCAGCCGTTTTAAGAGCTGTGCTCATCTGAAAGCCACTCTCAGTTCTTGTGAAAACCGCCGCCTTAACAGCTGTCCCAATTAGAGGCGGGCGGAAATTTCCCAATAAACCCACGGGTTTGTCAGAAAATAATTCGCTGAGTCTGAAATGCTCCGAGCTGGCTGAACTTTTGTTGAATGGGAGAAGAAGGGCTCCAACTGGGGCCGCTGCTCAGCTGCCAGGTTTGTGCTCCCAGCAGCAGCGCTGATGGGAAAGTCAATTTTGTTGAGCAGCTGCAGGCACCAGGAAGAGCCTGGTTGCCATAATTCATGCTTGGGATTTGGTTGGAGTTGGAAGAGGAAGGTTAAAAAAAAAAAAAAAGATAAAAAAGCAACTGAGTGTCTTATAAATTTGGGCTCAAACCAGCCAAGTTTGCTCATGCCATGATCCCATAAGTGCCTGGTTGCCATAATTCATGCTTGGGATTTGGTTGGAGTTGGAAGAGGAAGGTTAAAAAAAAAAAAAAGATAAAAAAGCAACTGAGTGTCTTATAAATTTGGGCTCAAACCAGCCAAGTTTGCTCATGCCATGATCCCATAAGTGCCTGGTTGCTGTAATTGATGTTTGGGATTTGGTTGGAGTTGGAAGAGGTGGTGGGGAGGGTAAAAGAAAATATAAAAAGGCAACTGAGTTCCTTATAAATTTGGGCTTGAGCCAGCCAAGTTTGCTCATGCCACGATCCCATAAGTGGCTGGTTGCCATAATTCATGTTTGGGATTTGGTTGGAGGTTGAAGGGGGGGGGTAAAAAACAAAATATAAAAAGGCAACTGAGTTCCTTATAAATTTGAGGTCAAACCAGCTGAGTTTGCTTATGCCACAATCCCATAACAGGCTGGTTGCCATAACTGATGTTTGGGATTGGGCTGGAGTTGGAAGGGGGGGGGGGTTTTAAAAAAATATATATAATAAAACAACTGAGTTCCTTATAAATTGGAGCTCGAGCCATCTAAATTTGCTCATGCCACGATCCCATAAGTGCCTGGTTGCCATAATTTGTGTTTGGGATTCGGTTGGAGTTGGAAGAGGTGGAGGGCGGGTTAAAAAAAAAAGATAAAAAAACAACTGAGTTCCTTGTAAATTTGGGCTCGAGCCAGCCGAGTTTGCTCATGCCATGATCCCATATGGCTGACCTGTTTTAGGATCTTGGTGGCTGGATCTGTGAGGGAAAAAATAAATCAAGCCCAGAGTGCTGTGGAGAGGCCAATGCTGGAGTGGCAGCACTGCTGACGTCCCTGTGCCAGGGGAGCCCGCTCATGGCTGTGCCCATGGCTGCGTGGCAATGAGGGCACTGGGTCTCCTGGGGTCTCTCCTTCCCTGGCAGACACATCCTGATGCCACCTTTCACTCTCTTGGTTTTGCTTTTCAATGATGGCAAAAGCTGTAGCTGCAGTTACTTGGGTTTTTTCCAGCTACGTCTGTGAAAACTGATGTGCTGCCACTGGATGCATCATCAGGGTTTGGTTTTGTTTTGTTTTCAGCTGTTTCACTGCATCAGAAACTTATTAAAAGAAGGAGAAGGTCAACAAGACTTGGTCTAGGAGAGCCTGTGCAACACTTCTCATGGAGAGAATTTAGCTACCCATATTTAAATTGTGTTAAAAAGGAAAAAGTTATCAGGCAGGACAACAACCCAGGCTCCTCTCAACCACCTTCCCAAGGGGCTGTGAGGATGCAAGGCAGCTGCCAAGGGCAGAAGAATCCCTGAATCAAGCTGGAGCTGTGTTTGCAGGGGGAAGAAAAAGCTGTTAATGCTCTGTGTGACTCCTGACCAGCAGAGAAAATCCTTTCGGTGAGTGGTGATGATTAATTACTAATGATAATTAACCTACAACAACAGTGCCACTCAGAAACCAGAGCAAAGGCACACATCCCATCATGTGCAGCTCTGAATGAAAGCAGAGCCTCTGCCCCAAGGGATTTCTTTTTAGAAATGCCTAGAAATGATGAGTGACATAACTGGAGCTTTTCCTCTCTGGAGCGCTCCCCGGGGCGGGCACAGAGCCCTGTGCAGGTGCCACTCTCCCTGCCCCTGCTGCTGCCTGTGGCTCCTGGAGGGGCTCTGCTGCTTCAGCAGGCACCTCCAAGGGCATTCCTGGGTTTCCTGTGCTCCAAGCCTGCCCCAAACCAGCTGCTCCATCCCCAGTCCCTTCTGGAGTCCATCCCATCGCCCTGCAGAAGCAATACCAACACTGCTGGTAGGGAAATTAATCCACAAACCCCAAGAGGTTTATGTCCAGAAAGGAGACAGAGGAGTCCTTTGACTTTATTCAAATAAAGGAAGAGCCCATGGGGCATTCCCCTGGGATCTCTCCAATTTTGGAGGATGCAGCCTCCTTTTCATCCCAATTTCCCAGCCACATATCCCTTCTCTCTTTCCCCATTTCTGAGGTACTTGAGAGGTTCAGACTTCCCAGTACACCTGATCCCAGAGATTCCCCTCTAAGGGATAATCCTCCCTTTTCATTTTTAATTCTTACGAAATTTAGGGGTTTTTCTTCCCCATTGTTTCTTTCATCTTCCAATGTCTAATTCTGTTTATCAGCAAACCTAAAGTTTATTTGTAAAAGCAAATCTCTTTTTCCATTCATCAATCAGTAGAACCCTTCCCATTGTTTCTTTTACCTCCCAGTGCTGGTTTTGTAAAGACAAATCTGCTGTTCCTCTCACTACCCAGAGTGCTGCCTCTTAGCTCGACAGAAAAGCAGGGGCATGGAGCTTGAAATCAGCCCCCTTTGGGTGCCTAAAGTGATGCTAAGGGCCCTCTGAAGCTAGGGGAGGAAAAAAAAATAAAAAAAGCATCTGCCACATTCTTGATTTCATGTTGCAAGCTGTGAGATCCCACCCCTGTCACTGCCTACCCCTGCTGACAGCCCTGCTTCCTACAGAGCAAATGGGCTTGGAGCTCCGTGATCAAAGTCATTTGCATTGACTCCCATGGCCTGGTTTCCCTGCCTGGATTCCTGTCCCTGGAGCTGCTCTGCCCCTCTGGTTTGCTCCTCCTTGGGGTTTGCTGTGTCCCTGTTTCCTCCCCAGGGGCAGGGAGCCTGCTCTTGGTGCTGGGTGCCAGCTTCACCTGCAGGCTCAGCAGCACCAGCCCTCTGAGCTCTGCCCTGTCCCTCTCTCCTGGCAGAGATGGAGTCTCGGGACTTCTGCTGCTCACAGTGACCCCAAGATGAGTTAGAAAGTCTCTTTTCCCAGCCTGGCAGTTGAAGAAGGAGTCAGAACTCTTCCATGCTCAGTTCCAAGGTTGTTATTGTTTCTTGTCTCTAACATTCTGTGTCTGGCATGCCGAGGTCTGTCCAGCAGGTCAGACAGAGGCACACTGACCCCCTCAGGGCAGAGTTATCTTTTTATACTAAAAACCACATGTGCATTATTTACCATAACTTCCCAATACCCATCACCTGTGTTACACAATGAGCTTCTACCTTAAACCAATCCAAAAGTGCCACCATCACAGCAGAAGATGGAGGCCAAGAAGAAGGAGAAAGGCTGGACATGCCCAAATTCCTCCATCTTGCCTCCTGAACCCCCATTCTAAAACGCCCAAAAATCTATTTTTCACCCCGTGACAAACTAACTGTTATTCTACTTAAACGTTTGTGGCTTGCAGATCCTCATATAAGGTTGGTAACTTGCTCCATGGGTCAAGATCAAAGGCACAGGGGTCCTGGGCTCTGTGCCAGGGTCTCTGAGCCCCCTGGCAGGGGTTTGGGCAATCCAGGACAGCCAGAGGGATGTCCTGAGTTCCGACAGGGGAGGTTTGCCCAGACAATTTCCCAGGCAGTTCCTCCTCTCTGCTCCCTCCCAGGTGACACTGGCAGCTCACCCGTGCCTGGGCTGTGTCCCACCTGACAGGACTCTCTCAGCAGCCCCTGCTCTGCTCCCGTGGGACATCTCAGGCAGAGAGCTCAGCCCCCAGTGGCTGGCAGCTGGTGTCCCCAGCCCTGTCACTCCCCACAGGGCTGCCTGTGCTCTCTGTCCTGCTCACAAAAGGGCTGGAGCAGCATCTTGCTCTCTGGTAGAAAAGGAGGTCTCCATGGCAGCTAGCACGAAAGACTGTGCAAGAAACTTGATCTTTTTTTTTTTCCCTTACAGAAAATGCTTCTATTTTTGACAAAAGGCCTTTTTGAGGTATGAAACCTCTTATGAAACTTCTCCCACATCAGTGCTTTACATAAACTATTTTGCTGTAGTTGTGTTCTTCATTGCACACATTTTACACCAGCATGAACCAGTTTTTCTCCAGAGAGTGGAAAGGAGAGCCTGGCTGTGGGGCAGGGCACCCTGGAAGCCACATCCTCTGCAGGTCACCTCACCCAAGCCATGCCTGTCACAAACAGCATTTCTGCCTCCTGTGACTCCTCCAAACAAGGCAGACAGGGGAGAAAGGGGTCTCACAGCATGAACAACAACTTCAGCCACGTGTTAATGAAGGGAGCAGAGTGTTCATGGGCCAGGAGCATCCCACAGGTGCACCCCAGTCACAGCCTCTGCCAAGGGGAGTGGCACTGACATGTCCCAAAGAGCCTGTGACCTCATAAGGATTTACAGGGGTAACAGTCCATTCACTGCACTGGACTCTCAAATAGTTATTTTATTTTCCTCTGAGCCTGAGATGTCAGGGCTGATAGCAGACAGTTTGTTTCACAACAAATGTACAGTGATGGGTCAGGGGAACAAGTGAAAATGCCACCTTTGAGGGGAATCAGATCATTAAAATGTCACAGTAGTGTCTTGGGAAGCCAACTGGAGATTCCAGCTACAATTTCTTGTTCCCTCTGCTAGGAAAAATAAATAACACCTGCCAAGTGAGACCAGGCCTTGGTTTTATAAAGATTACTGTCTTTTGAGTCACCATTGTTTCACACCACTCTGCCAGCAAGAAAGCAATGCTCTCATTTTGCATTGACACCAGGGCTGGTTTTGGGGAGGTAAAAGCTTTCCTCCAGAGCTGGCCTAAAGAATAAACAGAGTGCTCTGGGAACAGTAGCACAGAAGGGAAACCTCTGGACCACTCAGCCTCCCAGCACACCTAATAAACATTAAATCAATGACAGGGACTTGACTCTGTGGGTTTTTCTGTTCTCTCCCTCCACGCTGCTATTTCTTGCCATCCAGGTGCCCTAGAGATTTCCAGCCTCTCATCCCATCATGAGAAGCAGCATTTTCCATTGAGGAATATCCTGGGCTGGGGCTGTTTGCAGCTCTGAACTGCCTTGATTGGAGCCTGCAGGGGATTTCTCAGTGCTCAGCTCCCCAGCCGGGTAATGGAAGGAAAAAATCCTCATCTCCAGCATGTGCCCTTAGCACCAGGGAACTCTGCACTGCTCTCATCAGCCATTGTCCCCCTCAGAAATCTCCCTCCTAAGAAAATAAGGCAAGAGCTCTGCACAGTAACAGCACACTTTACAAGAGACCATGGCAGGTAAAGCCAGGTTCTTGCTGTGCCTCTTTTCCCATTGTCCAGAGGAGATGCTGAGGAAAGGGCCAGCTGCCTGCACACTTGCTCCCTTTCCAGAGCCCTCCGTGTTTCAGTCAGCTCTCACAATTTACCCTTGTCCTCTCATTTATTTGCTTTCCAGGCTCTCACCCCCCTCCTCCCTTGTTCTCTCATTTATTTGCTTCCCACAGGAGCTCAGGATGGAGAAAAGGAGCCAAAGAAGCCTTTGCTGTCAGGTGTTATTGTCATATTTTCTGGAAAAATCCCTTTGCCCAGGATTCTTCTCCTGGGAAGCTGAGAAGCCTCAGAGAAAAAGGAAAACAAGATTATCTCATTTGCTTCTCCTGTGTTTGCTGCTCTGGAATGTGGTTGGAGATTGTTTAGCCAACATGTGAATTGTTTTTACTTAATGACAAATCACAGCCAGCTGTGTCAGGACTCTGGCAGGAATCAGGAGGTTTTCATTAATTTCTTGTTAAGCCTTCTGTCTGTATCCTTTCTCCATTCTTTAGTGTAGTTTAGTATAGCATTCTTTAATATAATACAGTAACATAAAATAATAAATTAACCTTCTGAGAACATGGAGTCCAACGATCATTTCCTTCCTGCCACAGCAAACCCCAAAAATACCTCAGTCAGGTTCCCTTATGTGGGCAGCCAGTGACAGGACAGCTGATGGCAGCAGCCACCATCCCTGCTGCCTTTCTGCAGCTCTCTCCCTCCTCTGCTGAGGACCTGCTGCCTCAGAATCCCAGAATGATCAGGTTGGAAGAGACCTCCAAGATCATCCAGTCCAACCCATGCCCTAACTCCTCACCTAGACCACAGCACCAAGTGCCATGGCCAGTTTTTTTTAAACTCCCCCAGAGATGGTGATCCCACTTTCCTGGGAAGAGCAGTCCAGTGCTTTATTATTCTTTAGGTGAAAAATTTCTTCCTAATATCCAAAAGCTCCCCAAACCCCAGAGCCCTTGAAGGAGCGACCCCTCAGCTCTCCCCTGCACTGTGCCTCAGTGCCTAATTATCCCAACAGCTTTTCAAACCCTTGATTTATCTCCTGCCACCATTCAGCTCTTTGTTCCACCACGGACAGGGAGAGGAGCAGGCACTGAGGGGCAGCTGACAGCTCCCCCTGCCCGTGCACACATGGACAATCAGAGCTGGGTTTTGTTTGTCAGCACCAGTCTGGTCCAGGAGAGATAACCACCACCAGTGCCCAGGGCTGGGTGCACAGGACAAGGAGGGAGCAGCAATTGTGGCTGCCTGAATGGTTTGAGTGCTGGCAGAGCAAAGCCTTTCGTCCACTGAGTTTTCTTTCCTTGCACATTTACTTTGCTGGTCATCTTTTGTGTTTTCTCCCCTCTCTCTCTCTCTCCAACATCAAATTAGTGTGTTTGGAGGATATTTCCAGAACTTCAGGCAAGGCCAGGAAAGTGCAATTCCAAGCAAGGGCTTTGCTGGTCTGAACCCCCCCTGCCAAAGGGGATGTGAACCCTGCACTGGGGTCTCACTGGGCTGCTTGAATTCTCCCTGGCACGTTTTTAGCTCTTTTTCTGATATTTTTGATGAGCCATTTTCAGCATGTCAGGCACAAATTAACCACAGGGTTCATCTGCCTGCAGAGTGATCTCTGTGCCACAGAGTGAGCCAGCCAAGCCCCAGCCAGACCTTTGCTGTCTTGGATGGGATGATGGGATGATTTTTTAATCAGCAGAATCACAGATGGCAAATAAATGAAAAGGTTCCAAAAAAAAAAACCCAAATTAATATTTATTTATGCTAAAATCCACTGTCCCTTTTTGTTTACAGCATATTCATGCATCGGGAGGGTTGGGATTGTTTTGGTTTTCCCTGACCAGCTTTGAGCACAGGAAATAAGCCAGGAAGGTTTGGAGTCATGCCACACCAGCAGGTTCAAGGCAGGGAGACACCTGAGAACCAGAACACATTCACAACTGGGGCTCTGATTCTCTAATCCTCCCGTGTTCACATGCAAGGGAGAGAGGGACTGTTTAACTCTGAAACTCCAAAACGGCCTTGGTGTCCAGAAAGGTTTTAGAGAGAGCTTGCAACACAGCAGGAGCCAGGGATTAAGCTCTAAATCCATGTTTTGTCCCTGAAAAGCTGTGCTGATCACTAGTAAAGTGAACTCTGCTCTCAAGAAATATTTATCTCCATCTTCAGAACCCCCTGCACGGGAGTTGGGCGTGACTGGCAGGCAGCAGCCAGGAGCAGGACAATGGAAATCCTTCAGCTTGAGCCTGGGGAGCCCCAGCTGAGCAGAGCAAGGGCAAAGAGAGGGGGGGAAAGCCTCATCAGAGCTGTGACAGCATCAGCAGAGCTGGGGAGCTGGGTCAGGGCAGAGGGACAGCACCTCCAGGCACTGCCACTGCCCCACGGAGCTCTCATCTGCCCCAGTCACAGACACCTCACTCTGTCCTGTGGCAATTCCCTTCCAGCCGGCTCCTGCCAAAGACAGAGCTGCCCAAAGCAGCTCTGACCTCCTGTAGCTCTTCCCAGGAGGGGAGGAAGCCCTGGAGTGCACCAGGCTGTGCCTGTGCAGCCTGCCAGAGGCAGGGAGGGTGAGCTCTCCCCATGGCTGGGGCTGCACTCACCTGGGGATGTCTCTGTGCAGAGCCCTGGGCTCCCTCAGCCCCCAGGACTGAGATGTTCAATTCTGGGATACCTCCTGCTCTAGTGGAAGGTGTCCCTGCCCACAGGGATTGGAATTAGATGTTCTTTCAGGTCCCTTCCAATCCAAACCATCCTGTGGTTCTTTAAAATGGTGCATAAAATCCAGGTGTGTTATTGTGAGAGGCAGCACAGGATGGACACAGACCAAGGGTTTAACTTCTCTTCTAATGAAAGCATGCAAGGAGACATCAAATGGAAGGGAAAACCAGAGCCCCCAAACCTAAATAAAGTGGGGGTTTTATACCCCAGCTAAAACAAGAAACTCCTTTCTGTGGTCACTGATGAGTTCAAGACCAAATCACAGAACAACCCAAGATTATAATAATCAGAGATTTCCAGTCCAAAGGGACCAGCAATGATCCTTTAGTCCAACTCCACGACCACTTCAAGGCTGACCAAAAGTGGAAATAATCATCAAGGTCACAGTCCAAGCAGCTCTCAAACACTGACAGGCTTGGGACACCCACCAGCTCTCCAGGAAGGCTGCTCCAGTGTTTGACCACTCTCTCTGGAAAGAAATGCTTCCTAGTGTCCACTCGGAAAGAAATGCCACCAAATGTCCCCTGTGAACCTCCCCTTGAGCCACCCCACCACATCCCACCACTGGGTACCAGGGAGAAGAGCTCAGCTCCTCCTTCCCCTCCCCAGGAAGCTGCAGGGAGCAGTGAAGGCCACCCCAGCCTCCCAACAGAAGGGGAACAAAGTTAAACCCCAGGATGGGCTCCTGCAGGCAGCTGGGGGCTGGGAGGGAGCTCTGGTGAGGGTCTGGGAGATGCATGAGAGTGACACAGAGCCCGGGATCACAGGAAGCATCTGCTGCTTGAGTGCTGTCAGAAATCAGACACTCTTTAGATCAGGCTTTGGGCTCTCCCAGTTTAGTGCCTGCAGACTGGGAGCCCAGCAAGCACTTGCACTGGCACTGGGTTAATTTCAGGAATACCTGCCTTTTCTCCTTTGCATAGCAGGGCAGTGTGTTTTCAGCAAATGACTTATTTCCTTTAAGTAAATGCAATTTCTAGGCGCCTAAAGTGGTGCAAAAATTCAGTTCAAATTCTCTGAATAGCTCCTGCCACCAAAAGAAGCAACAACTGCTCTGAAGGTTGGAGAAAAATCACATGGAGAAGGGTGGGAGCCATCCAAACCCCCTCCTTTCCTGCTTTTCCCAAAGTGTTTCTATTTCAGGCCCTTCCTCGACACCAGGACAGGCTCCTGGGGAGCCCAGCCCCAGTTTGCTGCTCTGCCCTGGGCTCTCAGCCCCCCAGAGCTCCCTCCCCAGCACCACACTCCATCCTGCTGGGGGAATCTCTCTCCTTCACCAGGGCTGGAGCAATTCCAGGAAGGGCTTTGAACCCCTTGGGGCTGGAGCAGGGTCCTGACCCAGCCCAGGACACTTCCAGCCCTGCACCAGCTGCAATCCTCTCCAGACACGCCTGTGCTTGAGCCATGCCCAAATATTCCCACTGGATCTGTGGGGCTCAGTGAGCTGCACCTGGGCTGGGGATTTCTGCATTCCCACCTGGGTTTCATAAAGGCACAGAAGCACAGGATGGGTTGGGCTGGAGGGCACCTTAGAGACCATCCAGCTCCATCAGGAGCACCTCCCACCACACCAGGTTGCTCCAAGCCCTGTCCAAACTGACTTTGAACACTTTATCTACTCTCATTATCCCCCTCCCTCCCCAAACCACCAGTCACAGCTGAGCTTAAAGAGTTTCTCTTGCCACTGCCTTGAGGAAAATGACATTTTCTGTGCAATGGTTTAAGTGCCAGGAGATTGTTTGAGCTTTGGAGGGAAGTTCCCCCAGGTGGCCACCCTATTCCAAGCAAAGGAAGAGACAGAGCACTTCAAGGGAATATATAAATTATGGAAGGACTCTTCAGGGAGACACTGAAAGGGGAAGGAAGAGGAAGAGACTCTTCAGGGGAATATCTAAATTATGCTGAAGAGGGTTTGGATAAAGGCTGTGACCCAGATCCTGGTAAGATCACTGCACCAGGCTCTCCTGTCCCACTGTGGCTGGCCAGAGAGCTGCACTCACAGACCCTGGATGTCCCCTTGGAGAATATTTAGGGGGCTACAGACACAAAGGCTCCAACACCAGAGCCCTGGCTGGATGCAGATGCCAAACTCTGAGATTTGCCTCCCGTGGGAAGCCTTTGGGTCCAGGCTGGCTTGCACTTGGAGAGCTGTTGGGAGGGACGAAGGTTTGACAGGAAAGTTTCACAGCTATGTGTGCTTGGCAGAAAGCACTCAGAATGCAGAACCTGAGAGTGGAATAGAGATGGAAGCAGGTTGTGATATAGAAGAATAATAGATGTGTAAATTGAGGATTGCTCAGCCAGTCTTGCTGGACAACTAAGAAAGCAAAGGTTATGTTGAGTTGGAAAAAAAAAAATATGTCTTAGAGCAAAGGATAAGCTGGCCAAAACCAAGATGTTTTTGCCAAGTAGAAAGATACCACAGGCAAACAAGACATGTTGATGTGGCAAGCAGAAAAAAGGTCTAAGAATTTTCCACTGCAAGAAAACTGAAAAAACAACTTTAGGCTTAAACATACAATCAAACAATCATGTGATTGGATAGTATTGACCCTAATATGGTAATGATGGTAGTTGTGATAGGCTGTAGGTAATAGAAAAAGTATTTATTGGTTCTACTGTATTAAGATGCATGGCAAAGAAAAGTATAGAATGCATTGTAACCAAAATTAAAGGGTCTCCAGGCCTGCCTGCAGCTGGAGCTGACAGCTGTGGGCACAGCTCTGTCACCCACAGCCCTGGACTGCTGTGACTCTTGGGTACAATAAACTGCATTTTGGAGAGCTGCCTGGAGTCCCACATCCCTCATCCAGGCTCTTACTGAGAGGAAATCAGCTCTGTACAGTTTGGCTGATTTTACCCAGCCTCTCCAAACTGAGAACCTTTCTCCAGAAGCCCAGGGCCTCCTAGCTGGAAATATCCCCCTGCAGCCCAGCTCAGACTAACTTGTGTCCAGAGGGGATCATCACTGCTGTTTGATTTCCAGAGCAGCCACATGCACTCATAATCACAGCTCCAAACAAGCATGTTGATATCCAGCTCTGAGTGAATATCTCAGCTCCCAGAGTATTTTGACTAATATAGTACACATTGACCCAAATTTTGGGAACAGAGAGGCTCATTGATTCAGACTAGGTAGAACAGAGCACACTTGTGGAGGATGCATTCGAAACTAATTAGAAATTGCTCCCATCAGAGATGTTTCTGTCCCTCTCATTACCTCCCCCAGCATTAAAGCTGCCTTGCTGGACCAGCCCTGAGAGCCACTGGACTTTGTCACCTCACAGGGAAAGGATCACTTCTCTCCAGGGCTGGGTTTGGGGAACAAAGCAGCATTAGCACATTCTGCTTGTGTTGAACTCCTATTATTTTGTAGAGTGCTTCATGAAACCTTAAATTTTTCCTAAAAGTATTTTCTGCAACTAAATTCCCCTCCATTTTCTTCAGGCAATAAATGAATTTTGTTTACAAAGTACTTCAACAAGGCTTGAAATTTCATTTATGGAAAATGGGCCTCAGACGTCCAAGGCATTTGAAACCATGCTGAAATATGGCAATTTCAGGCACTTACCTGTCTCCTTCCTGCAAGCCTCCAAATCAAAAGTTACCATGACAACAAAGCCCACTCTCAGTCCAGCATTATGAATTGCTTTGACATGACGTCATTATTAGCCAGGACCCGAAAAAATTACGCAAATGAGGTGCCCAGACAGCAGGGCTGCAAAAAGCCCAAACAAGCAACACAACAATCACTCTCTAAACTGAGCAAGGGAAGGGAAATGTCACCCAGTGCCCAGCAATAGTTCTGTAAAAGCCACTGGATGTGTTGAGCTCCTCTCTGTGTCCCTTGCAGGAGAGCTGCCCTGGCACAGCTGGACTGGATTTCCACCCTGAGCTTTCCTCCCCGTTGCCTGCAGAGCCCAGCAGACAGGCACTGGTGCTCCCAGGGGGATGCTGACCCCCAGGTGTGCACTACACTGCTGTGGGGGTCCCAGCTGTGGGTTTCCCTGGGTCTGGACTGAAGGCACTTGAGAGGGTAGTTCATGTTGGGACTCAGGTGTTTCTTATTTCTTATCAGTAAATCAGTCTCACTGCTGGGAGTTCTGCAGCAAGGCACAAATGCCCAACAATCTCTTGTTCCAAGGGCTTTTAAGACTAAACTGTCCAATTAACTTGGATTATTTTCCCTTTTAACCCAATAACTGATCCCACAGAGCCCACAATGGGACTTTTCTGCCCAATTACAAAATGCCACCCAAACCCATGGAGAAGGAGGAAGAAGAAGGATGAAGAAGAAACCCAGGACCACACCCTGTGCCCTCCACCTTGCTTCCATCCACAACACACTAAAAACCCCAAACCCTCAATTTCTCACCCAGTGACACACCCACACTGCTCTCTGTAATCTATTTCACACTTTTGTGGATTCCAGTCTGTCTTGAGGTCTGGGAAACTTTCTCCATGGATGAGGGTCAGAGTCAGTGCTGCCCTGGGGGTTAGGGCATCCCAGAGCAGACACAGAAATATTCCCTGTGCCCTGGGTTTGCACACATGGCCACCCAAAAGGGAGAGGAGTGGCTGCTGTGGGTGAAATGCAACTTCTGGCCACCCTGAGCTCCTCATGGCCAGCTCTATGTGTCCTGGAGCATCCTTACCCAAGCAGGGAGCTCTGCACATCTCTGCTGCTTACCTGGGACACCTGTGGTGACAGACCCCCCCACCTCAGGGCTATTTCACCTATAAATCAACCTCTGCATCTCTGGGACAGGGAAAGTTTCTTAGAGATGCTTCCCTTTGTGCCACTGCCATCCCTGGGAGTGTCCAGGGCCAGGCTGGACGGAGCTCTGAGCACCCTGCTCCAGTGGAAGGTGTTCCTGCCTGTGGTGGGGGGTTGGAATGAGATGTTCCTTAAGGTCCCTTCCAACCCAGAGCATTCAGTGATCCTGTGGTAACCACAGTGAGGTGAACCCAACCTTTTCCCCACCTTGGGATGTGAGTGAGGCTCCCCAGTCCCAGCTGATTGAGTGCTCAGGGACTGTACTCTGGCAGCAGCTGCTCTCCAGAGGGAGGAGGGGGAGTCCCTCAGCCATGAGTGGTTATAGATGGTTATTCAAGCATAATAAATCCTCCTTATCAGTCCTGTCTCACCTCCCCTCCTGATTTATGCTGGGTGTAATAAAGCACTAAGAAGGCACAGGCTGGTTTTACAGGCAAACTGGGGATTACAGGCAGCCACAGATATGAAAAATTCACTGTAGCAAAGAGAAATCAGCAGAGGAGCCTAAGCAGCTTCCTTTGGATGCTGGCAGAGGGTCTGGTGAGTTATGGTCATCTTCAGCACAGCTCTGGGCTGGGGTCAGACCATGGACTGCCTGCTCCCAGGCTTCTGGGCAAGTGTACAGCCTGAACATGCTGAGAAAATGATGTGTTGACTTTAGAGGAGTTTTCTGTGTTATACTGATTTCTGTATCTTTTAAAAATCCAGATCACTGCCTGTTTTTTGTTTTTGTTTTTTCCTGGAGAAGTTCAGCAATTCTATTTTGTCTCCTATTTTCTCAAAATCCCAAGAAGAACCTTTCTCCTTTCAATCAAGTTGCCACTCACTCTGCTGGGAGCTGGGAGCCTTTGCCTTCTGATTGCCTCATGAACAGACTTTCCCTAGACCAGTTCTCAGCTCTAAGCCTGGAGTTTCCAGCACCACAGAGTTTATAGACTGGAAAGCCTGGCTTCTTTTCCCCAGCTGTGCTAGCTGTGTAATAAACAAAATACTGCTTTTTCCTACCAGCCTGTCCTCTCTGATGCCCTTGGACTATCCCTGCTGCAGTCCTGCTTCTCTCAAACCACTGCTGCCACTGCCTCCTCTGCTATTTATGGGGCATCCTAAAGAGCTTTCCTAAAGTACCTAATGCTCTGCCAGCCCCTGCCCCTCTCCCCTTCAGCTGAAAATCCCCCAGGGACTGTTTTTCAGAGAGGTTTTCTCTCTGCCTGCCAGATGTGGCAGTGATGGGGGTGGCACAGCCCTGTTGGCCCAGGGTCCCTGCTGTCCCCAGGCTGGCTGAGTCCCCTGTCCCCTGTGGCTGTGCCAGCCAAATCCCCACTGCAGGACCCTCTGTAGCCCTGGGGGTGGCATTTGCTGGGTCCCAGGATGAAGGAGGAATTGAGAATCTGACTCCATGACCTCAGAAAGCTGATTTATTATTTTATGATATTACACTGTATTGAAGAATACTATACTAAACTATACTAAAGAATGGAGAAAGGATACAGACAGAAGGCTTAACAAGATACTAATGAAAACCTCCTGACTCCTTCCAGAGTCTGACCCAGCTGATGGTGATTGGCCATTAAGTTGAAACAATTCACATGAAACCAATCAAACATTCACCTGATGGTAAACAATCTCCAGGCCACATTCCAAAGCAGCAAACACAGGAGCAGCAATCAGATAGTTATTGTTTTCATTTCTCTCTGAGGCTTCTCAGCTTCCCAGGAGGAGAGATCCTGGTGAAGGGACTTTTCAGGCACTGTGACAGTGACACTGGGGTGAGGTGTAGGGGAGGCCTGAGCCCACCTGGACCCCTCCCCTGCAGCAGGGCCCACAGAGCACACGGGATGGACACCAGCTTTGCTGGAAATGCTGCAGGGCTGTCCAAGGAGGAGACCTGAGGAACTGCCCACTCCTTTCCCTGGGGTCAGAGCAGGGCTGGAGCAGCTCCTGCCTCCCCTGGAGCCCTGTCCCTGGGGACACTGCCTGTGGCTGTGAAGGGTCCTGCCCTGGCTGGCACCCACCCCCAGCACTGCAGGCTCATCAGGTGCCCTGCTCACCTGCAGTGCCCTGGGGACACGAGGGGACAGCTCCCTGCCCCTGAAGGACACAGAGGGAGCTGGATGGATGAAGCCTTTTCCTGACCCAGAGATGGGGCAGCTGAGAGGTGTTTTAAACACTTTGATTCCATTTTCAGTCTCATGAGGAGGGTGAGACAATACAGATGTTATAATTCACTCCATCACCATCAGCACCCAGCTATTTCCTAATTACAATGCATTCTCAGCTTCTGCCATCCTGTGCTACAAATGCCTTAAAGCCAATCATCTAAAATTACCCCTCGTGGGTCCTACTACAATGCACCTTCCATAGTTCTACTTCTCCAAAGTACCCAGTCTGATTTGCAAGGCCATCCTTTGAAAGTTATTTCTGTTTCCATTTCTCTCTCAACAATGTCTGTCCTATCCCATGGCATTTCTAAGTCAGCATTTCTTATCTCAAGCTTTGCATACAGATGCACACTGTGTGAGCCTTCTGTCAAGATTTCAGAATTTTCCTACAAATTCCATTCCCCACAGGGCTGCTCTGGCTGCTGCTCTCCCCTCACCCAGCCAAGGTGGGAAGGGGATGTGGTGGGGACAGGAAAATAGATTTTATTGTATATTTTAATATATAAATATATAAAAATATAAATATAAAATGCAAAATATTAATGATAAAATATAAATATATAAATATAAAATTTTAAAATTATAAAATGTAAAATTATAAAATATATGTATACAAATAGATAGAATTATAAAACATAAATATTAATATATAACTATATGTAATATATATAAAATATGAAAATATAACTGTAAATTTAAATTGAAAATATAAATATAACTATCAAATATAAATATAAATATAAATATAATATAATATATAAACATAATATAAATATCTATGCTGGCCTTTACTGTGGGCCTCCAGGGGCAGATATGGAAAATATCCACAAAATTCCCACCCCCTTCATAAGGTGAATACAGTTTTATAAGTTTAGTAAATTTGCAAAAGTTCCAGTTTTACAAGTTTAACAAATTAGTTAATTTGATAAAAATCACCAATTAGAGATAGAAGAGGTGAGGTAAGGTGAGGTAATTTCCCCCTCTCTAAATCCTCCCCCCTCAGGTGAAAACTGAACTTTATTTATTAAAATATTTATAATTTTTTTAAAAAAACCCTTTATTTATAAAAATAAAAACATATTTTTATGAAGAGATGTTTTTCACCCTTGTGTTTTGTCTTTTTGCCTGTCAGGGTGATATAAAGGTAGGGAAAAGCAGCTACGAATGACAGGCTACAAATATGTGTGCAAAGAATAGAGGGAATATACAAAAGAAAAAAAAGGCAAAAATCGTTCAGCATCAATAGTTCTGGGAAGAGCCCTGCAGGTGGGAGCTGTGCAGTGCTGGAGCCACTGCCAGATGGGAGGGATGAAGAGAAGAGAGAGAAATAGACGAGAGAAGAGAACTAGAAGAAGATGAGAAGAGAAGAGTAACTAGAAGTATGAAGAGACTGAGAAGAGAGGAAGAGAAGAATAGAGAGAAGTAAGATAGACAGATTCGCTCTCTCCCCCCCTCTCTCTATCCTCCTACCTCCTCTCCATCTCCTCGCCTCTCCTCCTCCTCCCTCCTCTCCTCACCTCTCCGTCCTCCTCTCCTCCCCCTCCTCATTCCACTCTCCCTCTTTCCCTGCCTATGCATCAGTTAGCCTCCCATACTCGAATCTCTGAAAATAAAAGCTAACTCCGCCCTCGTCACTCTCGCTCTCCTATCCCTCTCCACTAACTTCCTATCCTCTCCTCTCCTTCCTTCTCCTCTCCCTCCCTTCTCATACTCCTCTCCCACTCTCCCAAGAGCGTAAGAAAGAGAGATTCTCCTTCTGCAGGAGGATCCCTGCCTTGGTGCTGGCATTTTTGATCATACCACCCTGAATGATGCCTTTATGAGGCTTCCTAAAAACAGAGGCCAGACAAAATTAGGAGAATAAAGAGCAGTTCTATTTATTGGAGGGCCTTCAGGTACATTCAGGGCAGACAAACCCCCCAGGGGCTGCACCCAGAATGGATGACAGGTCAGAGGTGTGGTATTTGCTGGGTCCCCAGGAGAAAGGAGGAATTGATGAATCTGACTCCATGTTCTCAGGAGGGTAATTTATTATTTGATGTACTTATATTATATTATAGAATGCTGTACTAAAACAATACTAAAGAATAGAGAAATGATCCTTGCAGAAGGCTTAACAAGATACTAATTAAAAAACTGGTGACTGACTCCTCAGAGTCCTGACACAGCTGGACTGAGATTGGCCATTAGGTAAAAACAACTCACATGTTGGATAAACAATCTCCAACCACATTCCAAAGCAGCAAACACTGCTACTAGCCCTGCCCAGCCTGGTCTTGGACACTGACAGGGATCCAGGAGAAGCAATCAGATAATTCTCTGAGGCTTCTCATCTTCCCAGGAGAGGAAATCCTGGCAAAGGGATTTTTCAGAAAATGTGACAGTGACACACAGGTTTTCACATTTTTATAGGTTTGCTCCATTGGCATATTGGGGGTTAATCTTCCAATTACAGCTCCAGGTAATGAAGTCATTTACCCCCAGTTTGCTGCCCCCAACTCACTTTTGTTTCCATCTCTCAGGGCCTGGAGAGGAGTTGTTGTGTCTGCCCAGAATGGGAGAGCAGCAGCTCACACTGTGTGTAGAATTTGGAGTTACACACCAAAGAACTGCAGGGTTACAAATAGATGAAACTCTAAAAGCCAAAATCCTGAGGCATGATGAATGTCTTGTAGGGCTGGCTTTGGGGACCTGGCCCCATCTCAGGAGCTGGTTTGCAGAGGAGGTTTCTGAAACATCAGTGCTCTGAAGGCAGAAAGAAACCACAGTGCCCTCTCCTTCCCTGTGGGGCTCTGGGGCTGAGCCATCCCCACTGGCTTCTCTCGGGGAGGAATTATCTGCTCCCAGCTCCTGGCACCTCAGCAGCCCCACGTCAGCAGCTCTGCCCTCCCCTCACCCTGAGCCCTTCTGTGTTATGAGCACCTAATAATAAAAGCCAGCTCTTGCATTCCTGAGACACCTGTCAGGCTGAGCACTAAGTGCTGGGGTAATAAATACTTGTTCAGCTCTGCCTCTTCTCTGCCAATTCTCCCAGCTCTGTCTGTTTTCATTACTATTTCTTTTCTGTGGACACTGCAATTACACTCTGTTCCTCTTCAGGGTCCTTGTTCTAGGTTCAAATAGAGAAGTGATAATGCAAGGAAGCATTTCACATCGCTGTTTATTTTTGTCTTCTGAGTCAGGAAGATCTTTTCAGGCTGGGACCAACCCTGTGCAGTCTTGATTAGGGAAGGACTCAGGCAGGGGGGCTGGCAGAGTGCTGGGGAAAGGGGGGAAAACTTCAGACTGGGGTTTTTATGTTTTCAGACAGTGGTGGGCTGCTCCTGCTGAGGCCACAAGCCCTGCTCCTTCCTGAGGAAGCCTTAAGTATGCAGGCTGTGCTGCTCAGCCCCATGACAGCACTCCATCTGCCACAGCAGCTGTGAGCCCCAGCTCTCCCAAGCCTCCTCTGGCATCCAAATCTCGGAGGAAGAGGGAGGATTCAGCTGAATGCAGCAAATTCAAATGCCTAACTTTTTTTCTTTTTTTCTTTTTCTTTTTTTTTTTTTTTTTTTTTTGGTCCAAGGTTGCAATATGTTTGGAGATCTTGTCCCACCAGCAAGTCCCTGGTGCAGCAGATGGTGCTCAGGGAACCTAGGGAAGGTGGAGGGTGTTTCCTTCCCTCTCCAGGCCTGGAAAACAACTGATGCTCTCACTGGAGTTATTTCCTTCTGCTACTTCCCAGTGATAGCTGGGGGGAGAGGGAAGTCCTCCCTGAATATGTTTGGTTTGGATAAATAATCAACATTTTGACTAAAAATGCAAAAAAAGGGTCTATGGAAACACTGAAAGTTTCAAGCTTAATGCAATAGGATGAACTTCAGCATTTCTTGCAGGTGATTTTCCCTCTGCTTTTGCATTTGGAGAGATTTACCTAATTTCAGATCTTTCTACACGGGGAGAAAAATCCTTCTTTCCATTAGTTGCTAAATATAACATCTCATAAAGGTAGGGAAAACTAGCTCATGGCTCCAAAGAGATGCAGTGGAGTGTCCAAATGAAGTCCCCACACCCTGAACTGCTCTTTCAGCACACCACACACAGAACACATCCCACTGGCTGGGGGACATGGCATGTAAATATAGCATGTGTAAATCTAATACCCACAGGGGAGCCACAATCAAAACTCCTGCAGGAAACACAAGCCCTGTGAGGAAGGTTTGAAGGAGCTGGGGGTGTTTAGCCTGGAGAAGAGGAGGCTCAGAGGTGCCCTTATTGCTCTCTGCACCTCCTGTAGGGAGGCTGTAGCCAGGTGGGGTCGGTCTCTCCCACCAGGCAGCACTGACAGAAGCAGAGGACACAGTCTCCAGCTACAGCAGGGAAGGTACAGGTTGGATATTAGGAAAAAGTTTTTCACCAAAAGAATAATAAAGCACTGGACTGCTCTTCCCAGGGAGGTGGGATCACCATCTCTGGATGTGTTTAAAAAAGCCTGGCCATGGCACTTGGTGCTATGGTCTAGGTGAGGAGTTAGGGCATGGGTTGGACTGGATGATCTTAGAGGTCTCTTCCAACCTGATCATTCTGGGATTCTGTGAAAGGTGTCTGAACCATGGATAATTTGGGTTGAAAGGGACCTGAAAGCCCATCCAGTGCCACCCCTGCCATGGCAGGGACACCTCCCACTGTTCCAGGCTGCTTCAAGCCCTGCCCAGCCTGGCCTTGGGCACTGCCAGGGATCCAGGGGCAGCCACAGCTGCTCTGGGCACCCTGTGCCAGGGCCTCACCACTTTCACAGAAAGAATTCCCTCCCAATATCCCATCTAACCCTGCCCTCTGGCAGTTTAGGTCCTGGCCAAGTCTTTTCTCCTTGCCCCTGGAGAAGCAGGAAGTTTGATTCATGTTGTGCACAGAGAAACCCCCCAAAGCTTCCTGGAGCAGCAGTGTCTGACCATGGGTCACCCACGGGGAGGGCAAAGCACCTCAGACCCCTCTCCCCCCCGTCACATCACCACCACTCTGCCTTCCAGCTGGTCCCCAGCCAATCTGACTCAATTTACCTCGTGCCCTCCCCTGTCAGTGGGAAGGAGAGCGTTTTAAACATGACACAATGGGCACAGGAAATTTTCTCAAGCTTTTACTTTCCCCCAGATTATTATTTTCTAATGGCTTGTTTGCTTGCCAGTGGGACAAACTCCCCAAATGGGCAGGTGGTCCAAAGCCCAGAGGGTTTGGCTTTGAGAACCAAACCTGGGGAAATAACCATGATGACAAAACCCAGATTTTTTTTAAAATATGAATTTTTTATTTGTTTTGATAGGAGTTTGAGAGAGTGGGTAGAGTGGAACAGCAGAGTGATTTAATTCAGTGAAGAGGTCTAGTCCCACCTTGTGTGCTACATCAGGAGGTTAGTAGGTGTCACAAGAGTCCTCCTCCTCCTCCACTCAGCTTGCTGATCTTACTCATGTACTCCTTGTTTCTGGTGTTTTCTAATCTCTTCTCAGAACTTCACTGTAATTTTTTGAGGCATTTTTCTGTTGCTTTGACTTACTGAAAAAGCTAAAAGCTGAAAAAAATGGCAGGACTAAAAATCCTGCCAATTAGAATGGGCCTCTTTTTTTCTTTTTTTTCCAGCAAAGGTTGAAAAATACAATTCAAAAATACAAACAGGCATTGAACATTGCACCAAAAAGCATTTGAAACACAGAAAAAAAATCTCAGAAAGAAAGAGAGAGAGAAATAGAGAGAATAAAGGTCACAGTTTCCATGAGAAATCCCTTAAGAAAGTGGCTACCAGCTACTCAGTAGTGAAAACAAAGTCAACAAAAAGTTTTAAAAATGCTTTTTTTCCCCCTAGATGTTATTTATTTACAGCTGTAATAACAGGATTGTCATGCATTAAACTGCTGCCAGCTAGATCCCTTCTCATAGTGGAGTAAAGAAAGTCTCACAAGATGGAAAACAAAGCTGAGGGCGTGCAGGGCACAGGCTGGGCCCGAGGCAGTGACAATGGAGGTGCTCTCTGAGGTGCTGGGTGTGCTCTGATGCAGGATGGGCTGCCCTGGCATGCTGCTGGTGCCACCCCCTGTGCCTAAAGGAGCAGCTGGTGCCTTCCCCTTCAGGTAGGACACTTGCTTGCAGCTGTCCCCAGGTCAGCTGACAGGGACAGTTTGGTGCAGGAAGGGATGCTCGAGGCCACCTGACAGGATTGGGGGGGCTGAGAAACTCCCTGGTGACAGCAGGGAGGAACCCTTGCACTCCACATGCAGCCTGGCAAAGGCAGGGTGGCAGAGACTCAGGCTCCCCAGCTCTGCCCCTGCTTTCTGTGCTTGCAAAAATCAAGTCATTTGGCGTGTGACTGCTGTTACACTTGCTGGGTGCCTTGCAGAAAGACAGGAGGCACCGACAGACTCTTCAGGGGAGCCAGGGTGCAGCTCACAGTGCAACACGAGCCAATGGTCTCATCAAGCTGACAGGGCCTTCAAGCAGCACTGAGGAGAAGAGCCAAGAGCATTCAAAGGCTGTGGGAGCTCCCTGGCTTGTGCAGCAAACGTGAAACCAGGCTTCCCTCTCTCGGCAGAAGGGACTGGTAAAGTTTCAAAGTTGTTTTTTTAACAGGAGAGATCTGTCCTGATGGGGAATGGGACAGGGAGGAGCAGGACAGGACAGAACAGGACAGAATAGCCAGAACCTGTTTGTCCTAGAGCTTCATGAGGAAAAACCAACATCACCACTGGTGGTGAAGGATGACAGGCCCAGCGCTGGGACCAGCCCAAAGCCAGGGCTGTAAAGCAGCAGAGATTCCTGTGGTGGGAGGCAGGCACCCACCCAGGACAAGAATTGGTGACATCCTTCATTCTCCTGGCTGGGACACCTCAAGGCCCTTGCTGCTGCCTGCCACAGGCTCTCTCCAGCAGCAGAGGAGGGAACAGAGGAGCTCCAAGTGCAACTGCAGGTTCACTGAATGCTCCTCTGAGGCAGGGGTGATGCTGGGGGAGCTGGTGCTGGGTGCCTCTGGGAGGGCTGCTCAGCACAGCCCCACTGCCCACAGGCCACCCTACACCTGTGAGGGGTGCTGCTGGTGCTGAGGTCAGGAGAGCAGCCCCCACTGACACCTCCCACCATGCTCACACCCTCAGGTATCCCTGCATCCCCCCTGGAGCAGCAGCCATGCCCCTGAGCTAGGCAGGAGAGGCCCAGGTGTTGCTCTGGCCAGGGGCAGCTGCAGTGGATCCCAGCAGGTCTCGTGCTCCCTCCTGGAGCAGACTGAGGGGGGGGGACTCCCCCTGCACATTCCCTGGCAGTGCCTGGGCTGAGGAGCAATTGCTTGGGAGCACTCAGCTGTCAAAAGGCACCTCAGGAACGTCCCCATGGGCAGGGCAGGACAAGGGCTGTGCTGTGCTGGAGCACCTGGGACATCGGGGACTAAGTTTTCCTGAAAACTGAGGAAAAAACCCTTTCTTTTCTTGTAAAAGAAAAGAAATTCTGTAGTCTTGAGGCTCACAGTGCCCACTCTCTGCAGAGCTGTGGGTTAGATTTTCAGTGGTCAGACACAGATGGATTTCTGTACAGATCAGCCATAAAAATGGAACCCTGACAGGCTATCAAAGCAGGGAGCTGCTGCATGCAACACACCTGCACTGAGCCCCCAGACTGGGGGGAGGCTCCTCTCCCTTGTTCCCTTTATTCCCTGTGCCTCCCAAAGCCCAGTGCAGAGGGTTCAGCTCACTCTACAAGATTCAGCAAAGAGAAGGAGAGGGAAGAAAAATAATTAAAAGTGGCCATTCTGGCTTTCAAAGACAAAGAGGTTTGACATTTAGATGTAAAGAGTTTGTGAGCATAAATATATACACACACACACACACACATGTATATATATATATATATATATATATAAATATATAAATATGTAAAAACCTTTGGCTGATGGAACAATACAAGGTCAAACAGTAAATATTTATACCTGGAAGCCATCAATCTCATCTGTGCTGTGGCCTCTTGCCAAAATTACCTTCAGAAGAAGTTTAGCTTGATATGGAGAGGATTGGTGAGTTGCTTGGGTGTTTTTTCTTCCTACTGAATATTAATAGAGCATTTACATTTCCGTCAATGTGTCCTTTGCCCTGATTGAGCCCTCCCCACCTCAACAGGAGTCATGGAGATGTTTCTCTTCAGGCTGCAAAATCCACACCGGTGTTTGATCAGGTGGGCTGAAGTGTGGCCCCAGGGAGGGATAAAATTTGGAGAAGAGGGCCTGGAGTGGGGGCTGGCCTGACACTCTGTGCTGGGACAGCCCCATCCCAGCTCTCCACCACTCCCAGGATGAAGGACGTGGGAGGGGCACACCAGCACATCCCTGCCAAGCCCTTCCCAAGGAAAACCTGCAGGAAGGGCACCCTGTGTGCTGCAGAGCTCTCCTGCACCCCTGGCAGAGGCAGCAGCCCCAGGATCCTAAGGGTCTCAGAGAGGTTCTCAGCAGAGGAGAGGCTCTTCCTGGGAGAGGTGCCCTGCAGCAGGAGAAGCCCTTCTGGGGTGGGATGGGATGGGATCCTCCCCAGGGATGGCTGAGAGGAATCCAAGACACGGACAGAAGAAATCAAGGATGAGAAATGGATGCACCTGGTGTGCCTAGGATGGGCCAGCAGGGACAGGCTGGGGACAATCTTGTGCCTGGGAGCAGCAAGCCAGGGGTCTGCTCACACAGGGATGTCCTGCAGCAAACCAGCCAGGACCCTGCCAGTGCCACTCAGCTGCAGGGATCAGGACAGGGGGCTGTGCTTAGGCTGAGCTGGGTGCACAGAGGAGAGCAGGGAAACTCTGCCTGAGTGCTGGGTGATGTCTGAGGAGCTTTCAAGAACTTCTGCGAGGGTAACTCCATCAGACCCTCAGGAGAACAGGTGGCACTGAGGGACCACCTCTGCCCAGCCCTCTCCTGTCACCCCACAGGGATGTTCTCCACGCTGACACCAAAGTGGAGCTCTCAGTGACCACATCTGCTGTCTCTGCCTGCTGAGGGACCCCAGGGGAGCTGTCCCTGCCTCCCCAGGCTCAGTTCTCTGCCTGTGTGCAGTTTCAGAAGAGGAAAGGGGCGAGCTGCTGGTGCCAAAATGTCCTTCTGACATTTCCAGCAGGAATGAAGCTGCAGGCTGGGACTGCACTGGGTGTTCTCCAGGTGGTGGGAGCTGCAAAACAAGAGTGCAGACCAACAGCTCATTTTTAGCACCCTAAAAGACTTCCAATTCCTACCTGGGAGAGTCTCTTCAAGTCAGGGAAATTTGGGCATTGCCAGAAGAAAAAAAATACTGGAGTCTTGAGGTTCACAGTGCCCACTCTCTGCACAACTGGGGGTTAGATTATCAGTGGTCATATCCAGATGGATTTCTATGCAGATCAGCCATAAAAATGGAACCCTGATATGCTCTCACAGCAAGCTAAAACTGCAGTAATTGATGCTGGATTAGCTCTGGCCTGGAAAGCACTTAGAAGAAGCCCCCATCAACAGCCTTGTGTTAACTGGGAGGGAAAAGTCCTAATTTGAGTCACTGACAGTTTCATAAAAAAAGAACATTATCTTCTCTGTGATGTCTGCTGGCAGGAGATGTTAAACCACTTATTTATAACTATCTTCCCAAAATGCTTTCCTGCTTGGAAGCCAAACTAGAAATCCTCTTTGGTTTGTTGTCTTTAACCAAAGGATGCTGGTATTTCTGCTTCCAGCTGGCAAAGAGACTCAGAGCCCATGCCAGCCTTTGGTTGGGAACAGACTTGGCTTTCGAGGCTGCTCACACAGGCACAGGAAGGCAGCCTTCAGCAGGCACCAAAACTTTATCAGTTTTGGGAAGAGCCAGCAGATGGGTGTCACAGGCAAGCCACATCAGTGGCAGGCTCCTGGGCAGGGACAGGAGGGGAGGGACAGGCAGGGATTCACCTGTGGGCAGGGACAGGCAGGAATTCACCCTGGAAGCTCAGTGAGAGGGATTGGATCACTGCAGGGAATGAGGGAGGGAGGGAGGAGGCTCAGGAGCTGCTCCAGCACTTCAGGGAGACCCAGCCCCTCTCTTGGGCATCACCCCACAGGACTGAGCCCACCTGGCCTGGGCAGGCAGCAAAGGCAGCCCCAGGGTGCTTGGGGCTGATGGGAAGAGCTGACACCTGAATGTGCCCAGTTCTGGCTCCTCAGTTTGGGAAGGATGTTGAGATTCCTGAATGTCTCCAGAGGGGACAGCAAGGCTGGAGAGGGGCTGGGAACACAAACCCTGAGAGGAACCCCTGAGGGAGCTGGGGGTGCTCAGCCTGGAGAAAAGGAGACTCAGGGGTGCCCCCATCACTCTCACAGCTCCTGAAAGGTGCCTGTGCTCAGCTGGGGCTGGGCTGTGTCTCCAGGAACTGACAGACCCAGGGCACACAGCCTCCAGCTGCATCAGGGGAAGCTTAGGTTGGATGTTAGAAAAGAAATTCTTCACTGAAAGAGTGCTTTGGTGCTGGAATCATCTGCCCAGGGACGAGGTGGAGCCACCATCCCTGGACAGTTAATAAAAGCCTGGAGGTGGCACTCAGTGCCATGGTTTAGTTGATGAGGAGGTGTTAGGTCATTGGTTGGACTAGATGATCCTAAAGGTCTTTTCCAACCTAATTAATGCTATGATTCTGTGACAATTTATGGAGAGCTCTACAAAGCAGGCACTGACAGACAGCAATGTGGCTCCTGGGGTAAAAAGGATTTTGGGGCATTCCCAGTCAGCAGCTGAAACCCCCTCTGCAGCAGGGCCAGCCAAGACAGCTAAGTCATTGGATGCAGCATTTAAACTTGCTGTAATTCCATTAGTAAACACAACAACTCTTTGTGACCATTTTATTGTGTTGGCTTTGCTTGTTGTGGGGTTTCTGTTCCATTCACTTAGGCCTGAGTGTTATAGTGACATGAATGCTTTATGAGACACTCTTCATCTAGCTTATTTAAGGAAATGTTTCCCAACCAGACAGCTGTAGCCCTTCCCAGCGCAGAGCCCAGGGAGCAGAAGGGTGGCAGGAAGGGAACTCACTGCTGGGGGGAGTGTGGGGGGTGCCTTGGGGCTTGGGGACACGTCCAGGCAGGGATGGGGCAGCTGGGGTGTCACAGTGGGGTGGCTGCAGCAGCAGCAGGAGGCCCAGCAGGCAGAACCAGGTGCCAAAGAAGCCAGGATGTCCTCCCTGTCCAGCAGAAGGGCTGGGGATGCTGCACCCTCCCCTCTGCTCCTCCATCCTGATGCTGCAGGCAGAGTGGGAGAGCTCTGGGTCCTCCCAGCCAGCAGGGAGCCCCTGGGGGTGAAAGGCACTGTAGAAATGACATGGTTTGGGGTGCAGGTGCTGTGAGAGAGGATGTGGACAGAGCTGGTTTCCTTAGCAGCAGGTTGGGCAGGGGCGGGATTTCTGATTCCTCCTTCCCAATGCTGCCAGCCAGGTGGATGTGCTTGTGTGCTCAACACTCTGGGACTGGGCTAAACATCTCCAAACTCCCCTCCAAATCTCAGCTGTGGGCAGGGGGAGTGACTGCACTGCTGTTGAGCCATCAGGTTGGTAAGGGGCAGGCAGGACATGCACCAGCGCCACCCACTGCAGGACAGAATGCCCTGGCCTTCCTCACTCCATCCTGACACCCCCATGGATATTCCAGGTGGGGAAAATCCTGTCCTTTGTGCTCAGCCCTGCTTCTGCACAGGCAGGGGAAGCTAAGCCTGCACAGGGGCTCAAAGCAATGCTGAAGGGGTTGCTGGGGGTGCTGGGGCCTTGGCTTGGCTGCATGAGCCCAAAACACACTGGGGGCAGCTCTGGGGGGCAGCCAGAGGGCCAGAGGGAGGCCCAAGGAAGGGGGGGTGCACCCCTCTGTGGCAGCAGGACTGTGCTACCCCAAGGAATCATCAGGCACAGGATGTCCCTCCTTGCAGGAGCACAGTGTGCCCATGGGTCCAGGGACAGATGGCTTGGATGTCACCACTTAGTGCTGCTGCTGGGAAAGGGACAAACTCTGGTTTGGGTGCACTGTGGTGGTCAGGAAGGGAGAAAAAGCCTCTCTCCAAGGCACTGGAGGGCTTTCCTTGCAGGAGTGTGCAGTCTCAGACTGGGCCTTACCTCAGCTGCTTTGTGGGATGGCACCTGGCTCAGGTGGCTCTGTGGAACAGCAGTGTCACCCTGCTCCTCCAAAGAGCCCCTTCTGCTGTTTTCCTGTGGTGCTGGGGATGCACCAGCTCACCAGGGGCAGGGAGAGCCTTGGGGACCCCCCATCCCCTGGAGCAGGGGTTTGCCATGAGCTGGGCTGCCCCAGCTGTGCTCCTCCCCATCAGACCCCAGGGGAGGGAGCTTCCCTGCCTAAATCCAGGTGTGGGCACTGGGACACCAGTGAGAGCTGCTGAGCAGCCAAGGGAAGGTGAGGGGGAGGCTGGAAGAAGGGGCTGGGACAGAGGATCTGCTAAGAAGGATGAGTGGATGGGGTCCTAAGAGGAAGTGCCAGACCATCCACCTGAGCAGGGGCTCTGTGGTTGCCAGTCCTGATGCTGGGGGCATGCAGCCCCACAGCTGCCATCTCCTCCAAGGCTTTGAAAAGCTTCTGCCTGGGCTTCCTGACTGATGCTGAGGAAAATGAATTCTCTGGTGGGAACCACACTTCCTGCTAACACAAACTGCCCCAAGAGTGCAGGATGCCAGCCAGACAGGACCTTTCTGGAGACACAAAACCAGCTGGGCTTGGTGAAGACAGAGAGGAAGAAGACCTGTGATACCTACAAGATGCTGCCACCAATGGCTCTGGGGACCACAGCAGTGATAGGATTGCCCCAGCAGGCACTGGGCCACAAGCTGGCCCATGCCAGGCTGCTCTCCTGTCCCCACAGGTGACCAGCTCACCTGCACTCACAGCCCATGTGCAGGACCCAGCAGGAAGTGCCAGGCACTGAAGAGGAGCCAGGCTGAGTGAGTGACACAGCCTGCAGCCAGGTGTCCAGGAGCATCCCCCATGCCAGGGCAGCCCATCTCAGAGGAGGAGGAGCCCCTGGGGACAGCATGGAATGGCAGAGGCATGAAGATCATGGGGACCACAGGAGGTGGCAGAGGAGAGATGGCAGCACAAGGGGACTTGGTCAGATGGGTGACAGCAGACTTAAGATGTTAGAGGCACAACTTGTTATGATCCCTTATTATTATTTTAGCTTTCATCATCAAAGTAAACGAAACCAAAGTATATATGGGATTAAATTAAAATCACAGTTTTGTTTACATTATAAAAGAGTGACATAATAATAATAATAATCATAATCATATCAAATGAACAATAATAATTAACCCAAACAAGAAAAGAAGAAAGCCCTGGAGAATTCCTGCTGGGATGATGCTCACAGATGGAAGGTTTGTGTGACCTGTTTTACTGTTTGGGGATCATTCCCTTGATAGCTGACTCCCGGTTCACATAGGTGGCCCAGTAGACCAGGTTGAAAATGGCAAAGAGGACGGGGAAGACGATGCGGGACATCTTGTCTACCTTGCTGACGCTGTTGTAGGTCTTCTTGCTCTCGGGGAGCTTCTCCTCCAGGCGGGGCAGCTTGGGGGGCACGCTGGTGGCAGTGGCAGTGGCAGCAGCACTCTTGGAGATGGTGGGCAGGCCGGGCTCCTTGGAGATGTTCAGGGCGTAGGTGGTGCCAACGATGTTGTAGGTGTTGTTGGTTTTCTTGGCCAGCGCCACCGGCTCTTTTTTCTAGGGGAGGTGGGAGGGGGAAAAAAGGAAAAAACAAACAACAAACAAACAGAGATGAAGTGGCAGAGAACAGCACAGAGAATGTTCTGTCCTCTGAGTTTTACCTGCTCGTCCGGGTGAGGAGGTGGAGAAGGGTGTGAGGAGCAGGAGGCCAGGAGGGGAGGAATGCACCTTGTGAAAGGAGAATGCAAAAAGGAATGACACCCCATGTGCTCATCCTTGGGGAATAACTGCTTTTCTGCTTGGCTCGCTGCTTCCTGGGTCAGGTGAGAGGAGGACACAGCACACAGGATTACAGCTTGGTTTTATTTTTTTGGTGGCAAAAAGCCATATTAAGAGTATGGGCGACAGCATTGCAGTGTTTTTGCACCCTGAGTTCCTCACAGGAACGCCTTACCATTTAACATAATGATGTTCAAATTGTTTCTGGAACCCTTTAGAGCACCTCATGACCCACCCAGGTCAGGTACAAAACAGCTGGAAGGCATTTGCACCAACCAGGATTTATGGAATGCTCAGCACAGCACTACAGGGCAGAGGAAAGCCTTTCCTCCTGCCTTCCTACCCAAGAGATGCTGAAAATCATGGGAGGGGAGGGAATCCCTCCCACAGGGCTCTGGGGGACAGCATATGTGCTGCAGCAAGGACAAACTGCAGACAGAATGGCCCTTGTGTGTCAGATGTGATGCACTGAAGGATGGGGGTGAATGCTGGGGACAGACAGTTCAGTGCTCATGAGGATGGCTGGGCAGGGAGATGGACCTAGGGGGTCATGACAGGTGTTGCCCCCTCTGGGGATCCTCCTGCTGCTGCCAGGGACCTGAGTCCAGCTGCACTGTGTTTTTTAAAGCAACCCAAGGCTACAAGGAGAAGGCCACTGAATGAAAGCTGCACTCAGGTACCCCACAGGTGCCCCCTGCTACACCAGGAGCCAGCATCAGACATAGCAGTGCCTCATGGTGGGACTCTGGTCTCTAAACTCAGAAAAAGGTGTGCCTTTGGATGACTTTTTTCTGTTCAAAAGCAACTGAAACACAAGGTGAGGCTCATCCAGGCATTTCCCAGGGCTGCTGAGCATGGTCATGCATGTTCCTATGAGGGAATCACTTCAGGAGGAGAGAGGGCTTTGGCTTTCAGTGCTGCATTCCATTTTAAATGTGTCTACAGTCACCACAGATATTCCTGGTTACCTTAGGAAATGAATTTTCCACAGGGATTTTCAGAGGGACACTACAAGCAGACTTCTGTGCAATCTTTAAACCCCTCACCAATAACACCACAGCCAGGCAGCCTTGTAATAATGTCAGCAATTACAGAAATTAACTTTTTAGGAGGAGGTGTAGATGTCTTCAGGCTCCAGACCAGACTAAACCACTGTTTGGCCATATTCACAGTATTTGATGGTCTTTAACAATTAACTGGGTCTGATTCTGCAGTCATTAGAGCCACGTTAAGGTGTTCCCTCTGCACAGCAGATGAACTTTTCCTGCTAAAGAATTGACAAAAAAGCAAGTAAAGGGCTAAAGATCCTTCACCTATTAGAACACTTAAATATGCTTAAGTATGATTACTTATTAACACAGCTACAGGAGGCAATAAAATAATTAAAAATCAGTAATGAAATGAAAAACAGAATGTTGTTCACAGAACGTGATTGGCAGTGCACTGTGATTATCTTAGTATTAATCAGCCATGTAATTCATTAGAGGAATAAGATGAATACCAGTGACATGACATTTTCAACCTGGACAGTTTTCCTGCCCCAGAGTTTGGAAAGTGGACCCATATGAAAACAGCTGAAATGGAGTAAAGCCAGGCAAACCTGGGTGCTGCGGGTGGTGACAGCGAGCTGCTGCTCCCAATAGTGTGATCCAGAGACCCCAAGGATTAATTTGGGATCCCCTGGGCCTCAGACCAGGATGTTCAGGCTTGGGAACCTTCAGCCAGGGCCTTTTCCCAGCTGCCCATGGAGTCCTCATCCTGCTCAGAGCTGGGAGCACCCAGAACACCCACACTGCCTAGCCCAAGGCATGCATGTGCTCTCCATGTGTTCTGCCCATGAGATGTCAGAGAAATGGTTCATCCTGGTTGCTGGGCTCTATAAATGAGTTTTTCAGGCAAGGTTTTGACACTCAAACAAAGCAAAATGTGCTTGTTGCTGTCAACTGCTAAGTAGCTCCCAGCCTTCACCCTGCACCTTCATCTGTGAGGAATTCCACATCCTCCTGAAGCAGAAGGAAGAGAGTGGATAAACAGGAGGAACCCCCACATTTGCTTTGAAAACTTGTCCTATTTAAAACCTCTGTTTTGCAAAGCACTTCCTGCACTTATGGCCCCACTGAGGCCCAGGAAGACTGAATTGCTGCACGAAGATGTCCTTGTGCTGGTCTCCTGAGGGAAAAGCTGTAGAAGGTGGTGTAGAGATAAATCTGTTCCCTAGATAGTGCAGCAGTCTGACAAGTTGTTCAACAACACACACACTGGAAAATAACAGTGGTTTTTGCTAAACATTCTTGTCTTCGAGCCTCTCTGCTGAGGAACTAACAACAGAACACCTAAATTATGGGAACTACTGCTTCTGTCTCTGGTTTGCTTGAGATTTATTTCTCTGTACCTGCTCCTTGGCAGGAGAAAATTTGGATTGGAAGCGCCATGACTCTGACAGGCAACTCTGAAAGTCACCAGTATCTGCAGAACTCAGGAAATCCAAGTATTTGCCACTTGTCATTCTAGAGAAAAGTCACTTTAATGACTCCCAAGCAGCTCCAGTCTCTGGCATAGCTGGATCCCATAACTCAAAGCCCAGCAGCTGCTGTTGCTGTTGCAGCAAAGATATCACTCCTTCCCCACACCAAGCCAAAGTTCCTCCTGCAGCCTGCCAGAGACTTGGCAATTCAGATTATATGGGACTGGTCCCAGTGATCTTACACTCCCTGGATCACCTGACAAAGAGGTTGGATGGATTAAATGATCAGCCCAACACATCACACAGTGATGAGAGAAAAGAGGGGGAAATGCTGCTGAAGAATGATTCATGGACTGTGCTGAAGGTGCTGAGGACATAAATCACTGGCAGGGCTATCACAGAATCCATTAGGTTGGAAAAGACCTCTGGGATCCTCATGGAAATCATGGAGATTGCTAGTGCCAAGAACAAAGGACACATGGGCTGCAGAGCATGACCAGCAGGGGAAATCCCAGCAAAAACATTGACCATAGTGAGGCAGACAAAAAGGAGAAGGATCTGAACCATCCTGAGCCCTGAAGACTTCAACCTGGTTGAAAATGGTGGCCTGTCAAGGTTCTTGTTCCTCTAGGATTGGAACAAAGATGCCACAAATGGAAAGAAACAAAGGAAAAAGAAAAATTATTCCCAGGGGAGCTGGATCAAAGGGTGAAGTTGAGAATGGAGTGGGTTGCACAAAAAGTCAGGCTTTACCCAGCCAGTAGAAAAGGCACCTCATGCATGTTTTTCTTAGGAAAAAGTACATTAAAATGCCAGACCTAACCTCACCATGCACTGAAGAACTATTGTCTTATGACAAAAATAGAGATCCAGGATTATTGCTCTATCCAAAGCATGTTCTGTTTTTATGTATCTGACTGCAGATACTTGTATTGGTTTTGTTGCTTCCTGACCCCGAATTTCAGGGTAGTGCCATTCAGGCACAGATACAGAGCTAGATCAGCTTTTATGCACAGACATGGCATTGCAGGCAGAAGTGGGTTTAAGTGTCTTCCAGGAATCCAAAGCTTCTTCCATCCTGAGGAACAGACCACACTTTCTGTGCTAAACTCGCTGGTAAATGTCATCCTCGCAGTTTCCCAGCAGCAAAGTCACCATTGCTTGTTCTCTCTTCTTGATCCTCACTGTCACGGCCGCTGCAGAAATCACCTTGAGGTGGCCATGCTTGTGGCTGGGATGGTGGATGGGTCTCTCTGCCCAGGCACAGCTCTTCTGTCCTGAAGTGGATCCTTTTTACAAGGTCTTTTGAGGATGATGGAGGTCGGGAGTTTTGCTGGCTACTGAACTCACTCACCTTTCAATCTCTTTGGCCTCTCACTCATCTCACACCTCTCACTCATCTCACACCTTCCTCCTGATGATGTTTTGTTTTTAAAAGTCACCTTTCCATTCCTAAAAAGTATTTGGACCCAAATCCCTCTCTTCAATTTGATCTGCAGCTCTAGGCTGGTTACAGCCACTCTACCAGACAAAAAGAAAATAAACTTCTCATCTACAATTAGCAATTACTGATGGAAAGGCTTGAAAAATCTTTGGGTCCAAGAAACATTGGTCAAACCTTATCAGAGTGCAGGCTAAAGGGAGTTTTTAGTAACATCCATGGTGATATCTGCTGCTTTTCATTGGAGAGCTGCAGAGAATGTGCAGAGTAGCTCTCAGCTAGAACCAGCTGTGGCTACAGCCAGAACACTAGCATGATTTTATGATACAGAGACCAGCAAGTCACCAAGATCAGCCCAGCATTTTAGATTCTACCTGAAAACACCCCAGGTTTTCCCATCTAAACCAGTGGTTTGGCTGAGGGGGAGAAAAAACCGAATATACACATGGAGGGTGTCTGTCAGCAACCAGCAGCTTTTCCACAGTACTGGTTGTGTCCAAGTGGGACGGGAAGCATTGCTGCTGCCTACAGTGATTTTTTTTCATGCTCACACAATCAAACCTGGAGTGAGGATCCTTGCCATCACACCAATAAAGAACATTGCTTTTGTCTGGGGAGAAGGATCTCCAGAGACCAGGGCTCAGCCTGGGCTTCTCACTGGCAGTTTTACTCCTTGATACAAACACTTTAAAATGCCAGTAGTTACTCTTCTGCCTCTTCTTCCTTTTGTGGTTTCAACCACCTGGCTTGTCAATTGTTTCAAGAGGAGCTAATTAAAGGCTGAAACTGAGCCAATGAGGCACCTCCATTGCGTAGCAGATTCACTGCTTGGAAATACTCATTGGAATAAAGATGAAAAGCAAACATGTTGACACATCGTATTCCTAAGCTCCCTGAAAGCCCATCACTTCAGGGAGCTCTCCTGAGCTGCAGAAACTGGGAGTGAGTTTGCTTCTTCAGTAAAGATCAGAGATAGCTTGAAAAAGCATCCTCAAATTTGGAGCCCTTCCTGATTCTCCAGGCTGATACCAATTGCAGCAACGGCACGGAGAACTCCCCCTCTGAAACATTCCTGGTCCTGCTTTGTTCTCCTGTTTGATTATCATGTGCAGGAACATTCTGCGTGCTCTTAGCCTATTGTTTCAGCACTGTTAGTCTTGTGGTGCTGGGTCAGTGAATAAATTGAGGAACATGCTGCTTCTAAGATAAACTGCAGCTTTTGAGCCTTGACTGCTTTTTCTACCCAGTTCACATAATTGCCCAAGGCTGTGTGAATCCTGACTCTGTGCTGATTTGCCCGTCCCTGAAAGGGACACCACGGCTTTGAGGACCTGTCCTGCCTCTTCACTCGTGCCAATCACTCAGGAAAGGCTTCTCTCATCTCTAGAGGCCAGGTTGGCATCACTGTTTGTGGTGGAAGTGGAAGGCCATCCCCTGACCCCCTCTGGACGCTTTCTGCCATGAGTCTGTTGCTCAGACCACAGCTGCAAAAGCAAACAGATAGACCGAGTCCAAGAAAGACAAGAGAGAGGCATCCAACACCCACTGATGGCTCTGTTCACCTTCTTTGACCTCCACAGCAGAGAGACGACTGGCTGCTGTCTTCCCAGAAGTTGCTGCAGTTCTGTCAGGTGTTTAACATACAGCCCCACAACAATTTCCAACAACACATTAAAATGCAAAGGAGAAAAATATAAAGGCTCCAGAACCAAGAACAAGGACAAAGCTGATTTTCAAATTGATTCAATAAATATAAACAAGGAGCAGCATGCTACAGTAAGCGATTTCTCTGCACAGCCAAGATTAAATCAGTTCAGAGGGAGGGGGGCACGAGCAGGGGCAGCAGAGCCTGTCAGGATGAAGCTGCCAGAGAGGCTGATCCCAAGTCAGGGGGGTGGGGGGAAATGTGGGTGATGCCAGGCATTAATCTGCTGCCAGTTGGCATTTGGGATTGCTGGCTTCCCACCCACCCTCTGTGCCCAGCTCACAGAGCAGCAGCTGCTGGCAGCTGTGGGCAATGGCACCAGTGTTAGAGCTGGCCAGGAAACAGGGCTCAGTGGATGTCCTGCAGCATGTTTGGGTTTTTTGGCATGCTAGCAACAAGGAACGGGGGTGGAGGGCTGGGTTGGGTTGGTTCATTGGTTTGGGAGGGTTGGGTTGAGGTTTGGGATGGGGTTGGAAAGGAAAGGAAGGCGACACACGACCACCAGCAGAGCAAACCCAAAGCACGGATGTTCCCCTGGCAAACAGCCATACAGAGGACAGAGGGAAGAGCCAGCAGCCATGCCTGGGTGTTCCCCTCCAGCTCAGCACCCTGACCAGCCCCGGCCATTCCTCCCAGCCCTCAAGAACCGCTGCAGTCAGGAGCTGGGCTGGGCAGGCAGTGAGTACCATCCAGCCCCCGAGTGCTGTGGGGCTGCACGTTACCCACTGCTGTGCCTGGCACGGCTCCCTCGGGCAGCGCTTCTTCCCCACCCCCTCCCCCAGCCCTGGCTGACCTTCATCTCCTGGGCCTCCAGCACCTTCTTGCCATCCCAGGCCCAGCTGCGCTTGGTGAAGTAGTTGACGGTGGCGAACTCGATCAGCGCAGAAAACACGAAGGCGTAACAGACGGCTATGAACCAGTCCATGGCCGTCGCGTACGCCACCTTGGGCAAGGAGTTTCTGGCGCTGATGCTTAGTGTGGTCATGGTGAGCACCGTGGTGACACCTGGGGGGGCACAGCAGGGCACAGGGATGAGATCACTGGAGTGAGATCTGGGACCTGTTTCTCCCAAAACTGCAGCCGCTCCCTTCACAGGAAGGTAGGAGCCAGCTCCTGCCTCCTGCTGTAGTTAGGGGAGGATTGCCCAGAACTAGTCCTTAGTGCAACTCAGAGAATAACTGAGCAGGAGGCCAGGTTCAAAGACCCTAAAAATCACAGGATAGCACAGTGTGGTATTCACATGCCCTCTGAACAGAGAGAAGGTGTGAGACAAGCAGAGAAGAAGGAAAACACAACTCTTATCTCGCTTGCTGCGCCTGTGTTGTGCTAAAGTAGAATGCAATGTGGAGATTGTTTACCCAAAGTGAGGATGTTTTGTTCCCTTGGCCTATCAGGGCCAAGAAGTGAGTGCGTGTGAGACTGTTACAGGACAGAGAGAATCAGAGATGAGTACAGTGCTGGGCAGGTGTAAGCAAGAGTGAGTGCATGGCAGATTCAGTTTAGATACAATCTACGTGGTATAGTATAATAAAGTAATTAATTAGCCCTCTGCTGATGGAGTCAGATGCTTCATTCTCTCTCCCTTTAGTCGGAGTCGCCTTTGATTTACAATAGCCTGGGCTGGAAATGACCTTAGAGAGCACCTGGTTCCACCCCTGCCACAAGCAGGGACACTTTTCACTATCCCAGGTGGCTCAAAGTCCCCTCCAGCCTGGTCCTGCACACTTCCAGGGATGGGACAGCCACAGCTGCTCTGGGCACAGCTTGTCCAACCCCTGCTCGAATCAGGGCCAACTTCAGGTGGCTCAGGGAATTATTCTGTTTCAGTTTTGAGTATAATCAGTGGCAAACATCTTCATTAGGATGAAGACAGCCTTCATAACCTTCCCCAAACTGCAGTGACTAGACCTCTGCTCTCCATAAGAGTCCTGGCTCACAGGGAGGCACTGCACTGCATTCCTCACCTTCTGGCAGGGAGAGGTGCAGGATGCTACACCCAGCTCATGTAGAATGTGTCATGGAGAAGCCTCTAGTTGCTTTTGCAACAAAATAAAAATAATAAAATAACAGTGTAAAGAACAGCTAGAGAGTTGTGAACCTCATGGAGGATCGGAAACTGGCCGCTCATCCAACACAGCTCTCAGGGTTTTAGAAATACTGTCTTGTGACCTGCATGGATGGACACCTGGGATCCTGGGTCCTGCTGTCAGCAGCCCAAGCTGCCAGAATAAATGTCATAATGATTTATCTTAAACAAATGATCTGTTGCAAAATGTCTTTTAAAGCTTTTTTCATTAAAGCAAACAACCATTACCATCCATTTCCCCAATAATGTGCTTTTCAATTAAAAATGCATTAAAAACATTATAAAAATATTGACTAATTTTCTGTTCCCTTAAGCCATACTCCTGGTAATTTAAGAGTTTCAATTCAATATTGTTGACAATACTTTCTGAGGGGCAGGAAAAAAAAAGAATAAACAATTTGAGTTCTCATTATTTTCTTAATAGGAAAGCGAGGCAATTTGGGAGCAAAGACATTTGTCACACAGGTAGGTTTTAATTTTTCAGTCAGCTCTTGCCTGCTCGATCTGAGCTGCTGCTTGAGGAAACTTATTCACTGCAATTCTCAGGGTAACACAGGAGGGATATGGTATCACATTTGATACCATATATCCCCTCTCTGCTTGGGGACTTTTGTCCAATATCCTCTCTGTTAAATGGAATCTGCTGGGCAGTGTTACATCCAGGATATACAGTCCTGCAGCATCACACCTGCTCTGGGAGTGTGCCTGTGTAGAACCTGAACTAAAGGTCTTGACAGGAAATCACAAAGCAATTCTGTTATTAAATGCTTGTAAAAGCTATTAATATATGTGCAGTGCCAGCCTGGCACTTTGCTTGGGTGAGAGGATCTGAAAGCAGCTGAAGGAAATAATAACACTATATTCACCATGCAGTTATGCTGCCTCAGCCCAGGAACTTGTTATGTGGAGCTGTGACCAGGGGCACATTAGCAATTTCAAAGGTAGGGCTTTAATGCCTCCCCGTGTCCCTATCCTCTGCTCTGCTCCAGAGCCAGCACAGATAAGCAGACACAGCCAAATGCACATAATTAGATGATCAATACCTTGATTACTGTTAATATTTATGGCTGGGCTTGTAGCAGAGCCATGGCCAGGAGTATTTTTGCAGTGATTTGGGGGGGAACAGGCTCACTGGGAAGGCACTGAAAGCTGTGCTGGGGAATGGCCAGCAGCTTGGAAATGCTGGTCAGGGCCTGTCACAGAGCAGCCCTGATGCTCAGTGCATTCCTCTTCCTATTTCCCTTTCTCCCCATTGTAGGAGTGGCAGGGGTAGGATGGTCAGGATGGACAGAGACAGAGATCTCTGAACCAGCTCTTTGAACTGGTGGGTTATTGCCAAGGGCCTGGGTGCAGGGCCCTGCTGGGAGCTGCCAGCCACAGCTCAGAGCAGCCCCAAAGAGGGTGAGAGGGGGGTAAAGAGAGGGGTAAAGAGAAAGAAGGCAAGAGCGTGGTAAAGAGGATGAGAAAGAGCAAGGTTCCCGTTCCAATACCATAAATCTTCTCTGTTGAATATTCTAATTCTCACTAACCAATCTAGTACAAGATACAAATCCTACAGCATTTACATCCAGCCTATAAGAATCATTACATTACCATATGTGTTACATTTTAAACCCCAAAACCTCCTCTTTGGGCCCTTCTGCCAAGCTAGCAGGGTCTGCTCTGCCCCTTGGAGCTGTCTGCAAGCAGAGGGTGTTGTTTCATCAAAGGGCATTACCTTCAGCTGGCCACACCATTGTTTTCCAGGTGTTCAGTAACTGAGGTATCTCAAAGCTGCTTTCATTTCAATCTTGCTTATAGTTTCCATATTCTCAAAATCTTTTGCCAGGCAATTGTATTTATAAGACTTTCCTGTTTCATCTTCCCCAACACCCCATGCTGAGGGGAAGCCCTGTGCTCCCAGACTCACCAAAAACCGTGCGGGCAGGGACAGACTCCCTGTTGAGCCAGAAGGAGACCTGGGACAGGATGACAGTCATGATGCAGGGCAGGTAGGTCTGGATCACAAAGTACCCAATCTTCCTCTTGAGGTGGAAGTGCGTGGTCATGACGACGTATTCCCCTGCAGAGACAGCCAGGGAGGGATGCTGGGCCAGCCCAGCCACTCCAGAGATCCACCCTGGACAAACACCCAGTTTTTCAGTGGGATTTTGGTGGGAAGGAGGGGTGCAGAATCCCAGAATAATGAGCCTGGAAGAGACCTCTAAGATCATCCAGTCCAACCCATGCCCTAACACCTCAACCAGACCATAGCACCAAGTGCCATGGCCAGGCTTTTTTAAACACATCCAGAGATGGTGATCCCACCTCCCTGGAAAGAGCATTACAGAACTTTATTATTCTTTTGGTGAAAAATTTCTTCCTAATATCCAACCTGTACCTTCCCTGACATAGCTGGAGACTGTGTCCTCTGCTTCTGTCAGTGCTGCCTGGTGGGAGAGACCGACCCCACCTGGCTACAGCCTCCCTACAGGAGGTGCAGAGAGCAATAAGGGCACCTCTGAGCCTCCTCTTCTCCAGGCTAAACACCCCCAGCTCCTTCAAACCTTCCTCACAGGGCTTGTGTTCCAAGCCCCTCACCAGCCTTGTTGCCTCCTCTGGATGTGCTCAAACATCTCAACATCCTTCCAAAGCTGGACACAGCACTCAAGATGGGGCCTCATCAGGGGCAGGGGTGCAGCAGGCACACATGTGCCAGGTGTGTGCCCCAGCACAGCCCTGGGGGCTCTCACATCACTTCTGGGCTTTCAAAACACTTCTCTGAGTCTTCTACAGTTAGCTACAAAATAGGTGTGGGACAAAGGTGAGCTAGTGTCAACAAGTGGGCAATAAAATCTTTCACTGCTTTGCCCCAGGCACAAGGGGCCCTGGGGGTCTCTCCTGACGCTGCTCCCATCCCAGGGAGCCATGCTGTGGGTAAGATCCCCTAAGCCTGGAGACACACTAACAGTGCTTTAATAGGATTGCAGGACATGGGGTTTTATTTTCTCTGACAATCCTGAAAATATCCCACCTTCCCTCACTGTAACCATCTCAAAAATCCAGGCAAGTTCTGTTGTTACATGTCCCACCTGTGAACTGAAGAGGAAGCTGTCCCTCTTTTCCCTCAACATCCTCTTCCTCCCCCCAAAGCTTTGGGTATTTTCTTGGATTGCTGTGCCTTTACTTTGTGAGCGTGGCTCTGCTAAATCTTTACACACAGGAGCCTTTAGCAGCTTTCTCACCACTCCAGGTTATTCATCTGTACATTTTACTACAACTTAAGTAGAGAGATGGGCCAGATATTATGACATTTAGTTCCCTGGGCTCCCCACATTTCCCCAAGGGAGGTGAAATGAGTTGTTACAGACAGACACTATTAAAATCAAGTGCACCAGAGAGGAAATATCCTCAAATGAGAGAACTACTGGTGCATACAGAGGGAAAAAATAAAAAGGAAAAAAAGAAGAATTATGAGAGACACACATGAGGTAACAGAAGCTATCAGTACCTGGATTCAGAGGGGAAGGGAGGAGCAGCAGATGGGAGAGAAAGATGATTAATATTGGTCATTAATCAGATGAAACATTTGTTTGGGATAATCTTCTATTAGTTATGATAATATTTGTGCAAGCAGATGCAGTGAAAACCACACTGAACATTATGTTGCCTTCGCCTCCCCTGCCTGCAGTGCTTTCCTGAGGGGCTGGAAAGGAATCCAAGACAAATGAATCCTCAGCAGCACAAACCAGCTGGACAACGTGGGGCAAATTTTCCACACAGCAGATCATTTTTAGATGCTTGAGATCAGTTCTCCTAAAGACTGTGGGCAATAAGACTCTTTCAGTGGAAACCACTGCAAAAACAACCTCCTCATGCCCCTTGGTGACTGCTGAAGATGTCACCAACCGTGTCCTCCTGCCTCAGGAAGTGCTGTGCTCCTGGACTGCCTCTATAATGATCCCAAATCGTGGCATTCCAAGCCCATCTCATGGCAGGAGGAGCTGAGCCCATGGTGGTCCCACAAATACCTGTGCTGGATCGAACCATCTCCGTGCCAACCACGTGGCCCAGCAGGTCATACTGGTTCAGGCGAGATCCACCCTTGGCTACTTCCACAGATTTATCCTTCCCCAGGGTCCAGGTGTAGATCACCTCTGTCTTTGTGTAGGCATCTGCAGAGGAGGGAGAACAAGGAGGTCTGTGCTTCTGCCTGACCTCAAATATACCAAAATTAGCCTGTAGCCAAATGAATTTTGCTGTGCATCTCTCAGAGCCACATGGCTGAGCACAGCCAAGCATGGCCAGAGACCAAGGCAGATCAACAACTGTTAAATCAAAGGAGCAGGAGTGAGCTGGGCTTTTTGGAAGGGAGCTGCAGAGGGGCAGAGCTCTGTCACTGACAGACAGGCTGTCCCTGTGACGTGCTGACTCTGCAAGGGCTGCCTCCAACAGGGAACAACATCCAGGCCAGCAGGATGCTGGGGCAGCAGGACAGCACAGCCCTGCCATGCCAGGGACAGGGAAAGTCCTGCTGGCAGCAGCTGGCAGCAAAGGATGAATGCAGATGGGGCTAAATTTTAGGTTAAAAAGTTTGAAGTTTTTACCTTCACTCAAAGGCAGCTCTCTCCAAGACTCTGAGATTTGGAGTTGGTGTTCTCTCACACCTAAATGCTTTTTCCTGTTGCATTAACGAGCAGCCAGGACTCAATTTCTTCATGCAGGAAAAGCCCCTTCTTTATTCACAGAACTCATTTCTAGTCTTTGCAGACCTTGTATTCAACCCTAACTGGCTAGTAGTTCTCTTGCCACTCAGTTCATTGGTTAATAACTGGCATTTTACCTTTCCATCAGATCTCTCTATTCTTGGGGTGTTTACATATTTTCTTCACTGATTCTCATGGGACAGATTTATTGGTTATGCAGGTGCAAACTTATTTTTCTTACTAGAACAGGTTGTTGTGTTGACTGCCTTCATTCTTATGATTTTTCCTTCTGTGAACTTACAATCTACTGCTAGCTTAGCTAGAGTAGCAGGGCCTAAACCATATTTTATGAGGCCTTTTTTTATAATATCTCTACCTGTCTGCAGCCTTTTCCCTGTGTTTGTGACCAAGCCCTCCTGCCAAGAGTGCTCTTGGCTTTTCCAGTCCTATGGTTATCCAAAAATTGATTCTCTCCAGACTGCTAGGAGCTATTTCTCCCCATAATGCCCAAAATTCCTGTCCATACCAAGTCCATATATATACTATATGTATATATAGTTGGTATGGACAGGAATTTTGGGCATTATGGGGAAAAGTACCTCCTAGCAGTCTGGTTGTCTGGGACAGAAGGGTCTCTGATGTCACACAGGCATGGTGTGGATGTTTGGAACACATTTAATGCCAGGCAGCTGCTTTGGTTCAGCTCAATGCCTCATTTGCAATGCAAAATCCAATCCAAACAGGGACAGCTCGTGGACATTTAGGGGAGCTGGTAAATTCAGCAGCATCTCCTGCTCCCCTAGTCTCAGATAGCTGCTGTACCAGTGATGGCTTAGGAACAGCTCTCTGCTGTGCACATTTATCTTCAGGGAGCAGGGGATGAGCAGAGCCATCCCTTCACTGCACCTGGCCCAAGGGATGCTGCAGGTGGGCAGCTGAATGGCTGCTGGCTGATGCCCTTAATTCTCCTGCAAATTCCCTGCCTTGCCCCCTCAGGGGGCTGCCCTGGTGGCCCAGGGACAGCAGGGCACTGCTGATCACTGGTGGGGATCAGCAGAAAAGGGTCTGTGAGGCAAACTCAGCCTCCTTTGGGCAGGGTCTGGCACTGGCATTGTCCTTCTAATTGCAAATCTGACCCACTTTAGGCTTCTTGAAAATGAGCAGCTTCCAGCTATCAATGGCTTTTTAGTGAAAACACTGGTTTAATCCCACTCCAGCACAGGAGAGGTGAGCTCTGATGCACTGTGAGTGCTTTAGAAAAAGTCACATTAATGTTAACCAGGGGCAGCTTTCTGAGCTCCTTGTCTCAAAACTCTCATCATTCAGAGGTCAAATCAGTAAAAAAAATAAGCCCAGAGGTTGTTCCAGCAGAAACACACACATTAATCTCTTTTCCTCACCAAGAAACATTATAAGCAATTAGATGTGCAGTAATCTGCCTTCCTGCAAGTCTTGTAATAATCCCAGAGTTTAGGCCTGAGGTATGAGATTTGATATCCAAGGTCAATTAACATTAATAATTCATCCTTCTCTAAGGCCTTAGTGATGTCTTGTGGCAATGAGTTCTACATTTAATTAGGTGCTGCCTAAGAAATAGCTTTATTTCAGTAGTTCTGAATAATCCACTTTCATGGGTACACTTTGTCATGAGGCAGAAGAGCAGATGCACATGATAAATATGATTTCCTCTCCTGCCAATCAAACTTTTCAACTTTGTCCTCAGTTAGCTCCCAAATGGCTACAGGAAGGAAGTGTCACTTTGGGAAGGCTGGGGATTCTCTAGGGGTTACTGGTGTGGGCTCATTCCTCAGCTGGAGGTGGGAAACTCTCTCATCTGACACAAATACAAACTAAAAGGGGTGCTCAGTTCATTGGACCTGGGAAAGAGCCCAATCAGAGCCAGACTGGGATGTTTATTTTGATATCATGGTGAACCAGGGTCTTGGGGTTTGGCTCCCACTCACTTTAGGAACAAAACCAAATGAAATTTAACTTGCTTATGGGAGAGATAAAGGGATTCTATGGGGTGCCCAAGCAGCTGAGCAGCTGTAAGTCTGGGAGCAGCTTTCAACTCACCAGCAGCCTGCAAATCTTCCCTAAACCAGGACCCTTGGCTGCTGGGGCTGAGATTCCCAGGGTTTCCAAGCCTCCCACCTGAGAGCAGCCTGCTTGGCAGGATGAAGAGGGGCAGGGGGCTTGTGAGCTCCACAGGAGCATGGAGCCAGAGGAACCAGGTGTTCAGGCTGGCAGGATGGGACACCGCTGCTGTCCCAAATCTGTCTTCCCAGCATCCCCTTGTGATGAAGGAAAAGCACAACTCAGATTTATAACCATAGAATCATTAATGTTAGAAAAGACCTCTAAGATTATTAAGTCCAGCACTGCCAAAACCATGACCCCAGGTGCCCAAAATACACATTTTTTGAACACTTTAAGGGATGGTGACTCCACCACATCCCTGAGCTGCCTGGTTCAATGCTTGACCCCCCTTACAGTGAAGAAATTTTTTGTAATATCCAAACTAAACATCTCTTGGCACAACTTGAGGTCATTTGCTTTCATCCTGTCCCTTTTTACCTGGGAGAAGGGACTGATTCCCACCTGGCTACTTTCTAAATAGATTTACAGCAAACCCAAGGGTGTCTAACCCACCCTGTAAGCCTGAACTGAGCACAGACTTGCTCAGTGATGAATTGCATGTATGAGACACCAGAAAAAACAATTTGGTCACATCACCATCAGCAAAAATGAATATTACTGTTACTAAAACCCTGTGTGACACCAGCCACACCAAGGACTGCTCTCCAGCCCTGCAGCCCCTCCTTGCAGAGGTGCTGGGGGTACTTACAGCTCCCAAATTTCAGGGGGCAGGCGTGCACGTCCATGGGGAAGTCCTCCAGGTGCATGGGGCACTCGGCGTGGATGGTCAGCCTGCAGGACAAAGCACAGGGGCTGCTCAGGACAGGCTGGCCCTTCTGCACAGCCTCCTGCAGCCAGCAGCACTGGCAAAGGCTCCAGGTGCTCACCAGCCTCCGGGCAGAAGGCCCCCAGCTGAGGAGAGGACAGAAGGACACACATCTGGCAGCTTTTCCATGGTGTGAACTCAACCCTGTTGACCAAGTTCATCTTCACCCACAGAGTGCAAGGAGGAAATGTGCCAGAGCCCAGGAGTCCTGGGTGCTTATGGGCTGTGAGCAGAGCTCCTGAGTCACCATCATGTTTTCTGAAACATCCCCTTGCCCAGGATTCTTCTCCTGGGAAGATGAGAAGCCTCAGAGAAAAAGGAAAACAATATTATCTCATTTGCTTCTCCTGTGTTTTGCTGCTTTGGAATGTGGTTGGAGATTGTTTATCCAACAAGTGATTGTTTGATTGGTTTCATGTGAATTGTTTAACTTAATGGCCAATCACCATCAGCTGTGTCAGACTCTGAGAAGCGTCACGAGTTTTTCACTATCATTCTTGTTAAGCCTTCTGTAAGTATCCTTTCTCTATTCTTTAGTATAGTTTTAGTATAATATAATATAATATAATATAATATAATATAATATAATATATATAATATAATATATATAATATAATATAATATAATATAATATAATATAATAATATATCAGCCTTCTAAGAACATGGAGTCAGATTCATCTTTCCTCCCCATGATGGGGGACCCCAAAAATCCCTCCCTCCTGGGGCCAGGGGACACCTCATGGACCATGCTGGCAGGCAGAGGGGAGGGCTCCAGGGGCTCCCAGGGAACAGGCCTGGTGCTCTGGAAGGAGCTGAGGTCTGACAGATGGTTCAAAGTCCAGATCCATGGAGCCACCAGGGCACAACACCCCCTGTCCATGTGGGACACCTCATACCACCTCCCCTGGCTCGTCCCTCCACTGTGGAGGATGCTGCAGGCAGGTGAGGAACTGGAACAGCCTGGGGGTGTGCAGGACAACCTGTGCTTTCCAAATCCCCCAAATCTCAGCAGGATACCTCGTCAGGAAGCAGCTTTGTGAGGGAGGCACAGCCATAAAAAAGCATAAGAAGCTGCAGAATATGGGGCCAGGTATAAAAGGGTCCATGATAAAGGGCTCTAAAAAGGGAGCTGGTGTTCCTTCCTGGAGTACTGCAAAGAGTGCAGCCAGGGAGGGGGAGCCAGGAGAGACAGCTTCCCAGGAGATGTCTAAAACAATCTTCTCTGAAGGAACCATTTGTAGGGGAAAAAAAATAGGAATCACTTCTGATGGCTCAGCAAAACAGCAAACAAACCATGGCAGGAGCAACATGTGGATGGAAAGGGCAACTGCACAGACTGAAGGTGGCTTGTGCAAATCTCAGGTTGAGAAGTTTCTATTGAGATGTTTTCCTTTGGCTATAAAAATGTTCAGCTAAGTTATTCTTCACAGAAAATACTGAGGCTTAGTCAAATGCAAAATAATCCCTGAAAAAATAAAGGCTTTGGGTTTTGTTTGCTAAAAGCAAAGAATAATTTTCTTTTTTCAAAAGGAAATAAAATAAAAATAAAGGTTATTTCTTTTAAGCAGACAAACCTTAAATTCTTCTATTTTAAAAATTTTTTAAAAAGAGGAGGTTTTTTTTTAATTCAGTGGACAAAACCACACCCTTCACAGATTGCTGTAAAAACCCCTGTGGAGGAAACAAAGCAGAGTGGCTGTGAGGTGGCAGGGGTGGCACAGCTGCAGTGACAGTGGCTGCATGTGGCAGCTGCTGCTGTGAGAGGGGACAACCACACACAGGGACAAGGCAGCAAACCCTGCCCAGCTGCTGCACTGCAGCCTCCCCACTACTGTATTTGCAGGGTGCCCTCACAAAGGGAGAGAATTATGCATCTGACTCCATGTTCTCAGAAGGCTAATTTATTACTTTATTACACTGTATTGCATTAAAGAATACTATACTGTACTAAAGAATACAGAAAGGATCCTTACAGAAGGCTAAAAAGATAATAATGAAAACTCGTGACTCTCTCCAGATTCCTGACACAGCCTGGCCCTGATTGGCCAAAGAGTCAAAACACTCAGAGCAGAATGCAATGGAACAATCTCCAAACACCTTCCAAAGGAGCAAAACACAGGAGAAGCAAATGAGACAAAAGTTGTTTTCCTTTTTACTGAGGCCTCTCAGCTTCCCAGGAGCAAAGGAATTTTTTCAGAGAATGTGAATGCCACACCCTATCACCTGTGAGTTCTGCTCTGCCTGATGAGGAAAGGAACCCTGGGATTTCAGAGCCACATCCAGCCTCACCTGCAGCTCCCAGAGTGTTCAGGAAAGCTGGCAACCCCACGAGAGAGAGAGCAGAGGAGTTAAATCAAGAAGCAGAGCAGGAGAGTTGCCATAACTTTGGTGGGTCAGAGCTGGGTGGCCCAAACTCCCTGGAGGCCCTGCAGCACTCAGAGCAGGGCATTAGCCCCCAGCTCCCCCAGTCTTTGGGAACATCTGGCAATTCAGAGACCAAGGGCCTGGCCTGCAGTGGGTGTGCCAGTCCTGCCTGAACCCCTGCCCATGGAAACCCTGTGTCCTGTGAGAACCTGGCAAAGAGGGGATGGAGGGGATGCTGCCTGTCCTGCTTGCTTCACAGCAGGCTCCAGCCTGGCTTTCTCAGCCAAGGCAAGAACCACTGTGTGCCCAAAGCAACTTCTGGAGACAAATCACTCTGTCTGACTTGGTGATCTGTTCTTCACACTGCACTGAATGCACCTGTTTTACATGAAAGAGAGGAAGACCTGACCTTTAGACTTCAGTCAAGGCTCACTGAAGACTGACAGGGATTTTCACAAGCCTACAAGCACAGTGTTGTAATTATTTTCTCCTGGACACTCAAAGGCCACCATGAACAAATTGCTCATTTGCTCTGATGCCTCTCTTTTCCAATATGGATTTAAAGAAGCACAGGTGTAAAAACCTGGCAGCTTGGTGAGGACTTGACTGCCTTGCTCTTCCTGTTCTGTTTCTTTTGTGATGTTCTCTTCAGCCAGCTCAAAACCCACTTGGGGAGCTCTTGGCTGGCAAGCTTGTCAGGCATATTCTCACAGATCTCAGTCTTGGATTCTTTCTGGGTCTTTTCCAACTGCAATGGACTTTTTGCTTCTCATTTTGTCACTGTCACTTGTGTCAGGGAAATGTTGAGACATTTCCCCAGCCTCCCTCAGCAGCCCACACCAGAATTTTCCTTTTTACCTCCCTGTTTTTTCATCTGCTTCACTCCTTCCTTCATTATTTCAAAAGGCTCTTAGCTGGGAGTTCCCAAAGTTGGCTTTTTCAAAGGACCTCTTCTCTGACCAGTGCCCTCCTTCTGATGCATCCTGAACCCACCCCAAAAAACCCAGGGAAATCTTTTCCTTCCACTGTCCTGTCTGCTAATGTTGGCTGTGATCATCAGCCCCTCTGAATAAGGTTGAATGACCCCAAGGACTGCAGATTGTGGGTCTGGTGGGTTTGTGCTATTTAGAGCAGCCTGAAAGAGCCTCAGAAGGGACCAGGACAGCAGCAGAGACTGGTCTTGGCCAAATCCTGCCTTCTCCAGGACATGGCCAACAAGACCAAGTGCTGTCAAGGGAAGGAGACAATTTTATATGGATGCTGGATGACTCCCTCGATGTGTGGGAATGCAGCAGCTGCAATTTAAATCTAAAGACTGTTTTATTAGCTGAGCCAGCAAGCAATAAAACAAGAAATCCATCAACAAAATACTGGAAAAGCAACCTAATCTGCCACTCCTCCACCTACAACTGAAGGAGTTTTTAAGTCTCCCAAAATTAAATAAAAAAAAAAAGGAAAAAAGTTGCATCATTCCAGCGAGATGAGTCTGGTTCAGCAGCTTCAGCCAGCCAGGTCAGCAGGTTCACAGGTAACACATGAAATGTCAAACCACAAGGAATGTCTGTCCCTTCCCAGACAATTACCACAGCCTCTGCAGCATTTGGATCAAAGGGTTTATTGCAGAAATTCTCATCTCTGCCCCTTATCCTGTGCAAGGCAGCTGATGGCCAGAGAGCCGCTGTGTTTTGCTTCATTGCTCTGATGGGCTATTCACATCCAGCAGCCCTGGAAAGTCCTTAGAAAGCCTAAAGAGCACCTAAAAAATAGCCAAGCTTCCAGAAATCATCAGCCAGCAGTCAGAGCCTTTGGCTCTTCAGTCCCAGGCACCTGCAGCAACTTATGCAGAACTGTCTTGAAGCCAAACCCCAAATTCCTCATGTTTTCTTCTCGGGACTTCTGCTGCTCACAGTGACCCCAAGATGAGTTAGAAAGTCTCTTTTCCCAGCCTGGCAGTTGAAGAAGGAACCAGAACTCTTCTGGTCTTGTTCTCAAGGTTGTTTATTGTTTCTTGTCTCTAACATTCTTTCTCTGGCCTGCCGAGGTCTGTCCAGCAGGTCAGACAGAGGCACTCTGACCCCCTCAGGGCAGAGTTATCTTTTTATACTAAAAACTACATGTGCATTATTTACCATAACTTCCCAATACCCATCACCTGTGTTAGACAGTGAGCTTCTACCTTAAACCAATCCAAAAGTGCCACCATCACAGCAGAAGATGGAGGCCAAGAAGAACAAGAAGAAGAAGGAGAAAGGCAGGACATGCCCAGATTCCTCCATCTTGCCTCCTGAACCCCCATTCTAAAACCCCCAAAAATCTATTTTTCACCCTGTGACAAACTAACTGTTATTCTACTTAAACTCTCTTGACTTGTAACTCTTCATATAAGGTTGGTAATTGTTTTTTCCAAGGGCTAAATCAAAGGCACAGGGGTCTTGGGCTCTGTGCCAAGGTCTCTGAGCCCCTTGGCAGAGTCCAGAGGAATTTCCTGGGTTCTGACATTTTCTCTTCACTTTGCTGGCACAATGGCACCTAAAGTGGAACATCCAGGACAGAACCTGTGCTCTTTTCCTCTTTTAAAATCACGGGAAGTCCTTTGAACTGCGCCAACACAATGGCAAGAAGCGTGAATCAGGCTAAACATCCCTCTGCCAGGGCTGAGGGGATAACAAACCTCTTCAGCTGCGTTCTCATGGTTACCAGGAGCTTAGCAAAGCCTTTGATGTGTCATTAGAGCCCCTGTCGTTACCTGCGTGCAGCTGCAGCATGAGCCAGGATCTCAGCCCAATTTCTGGGACGCAAATGTAATAATCCCTCGGTGTGTGAGTGCTACAAAAACATGACAGCACCCTGCATGGCAGGGCTGGCTTTGTTTATGCCAGGGATACTGCTGGAGTTTTGTCCTGATTTCTTCTCCAGGAGGTTCATTAATAACCACAGTCAGACCGAGCAGTGTTTACGGTTTAGGCTGTGGGAGAATCTAGGTTAGGTTTAATTGAGGGGTTTGAGCTTGAAAGCCAAATTGCTCCTAGGATCCTCGTGCTGGATCTGGAAGCACTGATTTCACTTTCCATCCTCCCCCAGCCCCTGGAGATTTCAGCCCATGATGGCAGAAATGCAGTGAGATAAGGTGTTCTCTGAAGATTTCTCCCTCCTGGGACAGTTTCCTTAAAAAAGCCTATCTGCACAAAGCCAAGCCTGGAAAACAGATCATTTTTGTCTTTGGATCTGCTCTGGCAGGGGAAAGTTGGAACAAATCTCATCTTGTTGCCTGCTTATGTTTTTATCAGCCAGCCAAGCTCTGCTTTGCTTGGATCCATCTGTGATGTTTCCTGGGTTCAGCCCTGGTGTGGGAACAGACAAACAGCTGCCAGCCCCTACAGCCCAGGAGAGCTGAGGCTGGGCTGTCCCAGCTGCTGCTCCTGCAGAGAGGCTGCACCTCCATCGTGGGGAGGGTGCAGCAAAGCCTGGAGCCATCACAGCCTGCCTGGGGCTAAAAAACCCCCAGCCAGTAGACACCCCAAAAAGCCTTTGCTGAGGCAGAGACACTGCAAAGCTCTGTGATTTCAAAAGGCAGCCTGGGAAGCCCAAAGCCCAGGGCATGGCACACCAGGTAGAGAACCTGCTCTGGGATTCCACAGCCCCTGTAGGTCTGCATGTGTGCTGGGCTCAGCTTTCCCTCCTGCTCTGCCTCACCTGAGGGATCACAGAGCCTCCCTCCAAGGACTGCACGTTGTCTTCAGCAGCACAGGCTCTTGAGGCAGTGCCTTTGGGCATGCAGGGAATGTGTCAGCCTGACAGGTAAAGAAAACATCCTCCAAGTGCATAACTTGAGCACATATTGTCTGGGAACCACTCTGACAATAACCACAAAGCCTCAACAGGCCATTCTGACAGGCCCTGTTAAGAGCAGAAGAGCTTTTTAAAGCCTTGATTCACAAAGCTGAATCCCATCAGCACAGCATTAAACTTTCACTGTTTTTCTGTGCTTCAAGTCTGGGGAGAACCAGAGCATTATCTGTGTGCCCCACACAGTCTGAGCCAGAGAGTATACCCAGAGATGGCTGCTTTTGCCTCCTCCTTACATAAATCCATGCACAATTCCCAGGTTGTTGCACTCAGGTCTGACACCCGAGTTTAGAGACCAGAGCTGGGCTTTTGTGAACTACTTGGACCATGCAGGAGCTCTGCAAGAAGAGACTGCAGAGGCAGGGCTACATAATAAAACTGCACTCCCTGTGCTCTCTGAGGCAGCCAGAGGAACCGGGAAGGTACAGAGGGATCAGTAATCCTGGGGAGCAGAGCAATGCAGCTCAGTGCAGAGGTCACAAAGGTTGTTTTGTGGCCCAGGTGCCAAGGCCTGTCAGTGGTCAGGGCTGTGCCCTGTGACATTGCACTGATCCACGAGGAGAATGTGCCATGACTGAAGGAAATCTCTGCATGCTCGGCTACAGCTGCTGTGCAGCTCCTGGGAGCTCTGGTCAGTGATAAAGAGGCTCTCTCCAGGAGCTATAAATATTGTCACACAGGTGTAATTTTGCTGGATGCATGTGTCAGACTTGCTGTTCCACCAGAGCAAGTTCATCTATAACTGTAAGCCTTGACTAAGAGAAGTTGGCTTTCCCAGCAGGATAAATAGCAGGAGACGTGCCTCTAATTGCACATCAGCAGAGCTGATCCCTCAAGGATATTGCCTGGTACAGGAGAAAGGAGCAGGACGTTCTCAGGAGTCAAACTGCAGGGCCAGGTTGATCCAAACAAGGGATCACCTGGGCAGTGCTGCCAGGCACTGGAAATCTGGTGGAAGCTCAAACTCTCTCCCTAGTGAGCAGGGCACCCCTTTGGTGTTTTTTGCACTTTGCTGGATGCCAGCTGAGTGAGTTTGGCTTCAAGGTCCTGCTCCTTCCTATAAGGACAGCCATGCACATTCCTGGCCCTGGGGGAGGACAGCAAAGGCATCACTGGGACAGAAAACAAGAGACTCCCTCCAGCCCTTCCCTGGGAGAGGTTTCAAAGCAGTTAACAAGGGAGAGTGATGCCACCATCACTGTTTGACAGGGGAATTGAGGTGGGAGTGCCTTGGAGTGGCAAAGCCTGACAGATTTTGGTGGCTGAGCCTGAGGCTTGGTCCTGGCCCTGCAGTCTGTGCCCTTGCATCTTCCTTTCTGACACCCCCCTCAAAAGAGACCCTGGTGGTCCTGAGCAGCACCAAGAGGGAGAAGGGGAATCATCAGATGCTCCAGGACAGACATCCCATCCTGGTTGTGTTTATCTGCCATGCCAGAGGAGTCCTGCATGCTGTGGTCATCTGGGCAGCTCTAACCACATGAGCAGCTCCAGGATGTGCTGCCCAAGCCTCCCCTGGGCTTCACTCACTGGGGGAAGAAAAGATCTCTGTGCACAAGAGCTCCTGGCTCTGTGCAATAAAAGACATGACAAAGGGTCTCATATCCAACCCTCAGCCTCTGAGTGGGCTCCTCACCTCTGACAAAGCCTTAGGGGGAGGTATTTAAGGGGGACAGGAGCACCTGTAAGAGGAGATCCTACATTCCCCAATTCTTCAGAAGACAGCTAAACTGAAGGATGGTTTGAGTTTATTTTAAAAAATCCCAAGGCTCTCTTTTCTTCCAGAAGCTCATTCCCAAGAGTCTCATGATGCTGCTGCCATCCTGGCACCTGCCCAGCCCTGAATGAAAAAATAAATCCAATACTGTTTTAGTCACACAAAACTTGCTGAAGCTAATGGCTGTTTGCTGAATAAAGAAGTAGTGAAATGATTTAAAAGCTCTGAAATTTAGTCTCTTTTTTTTTTTTGGCTGTCTTATGCCAGCAGCTCCTGTAGTACTTTACAATCAGACAATGATCCAAAGTGTGGGGAGTGCGAGTTGTCTACTTGCAGGTCAGAGAGCTGGGAGCAAAACAGAGCCCTTAAGTCAAGTTGGGCTTTTCCCTTCATTTACCCCATCTGCCTTAATGTGAGATCACTGATGTGTGGAGACCTAAACCCCCAGGGCACTGGCAGGATTAGCTCATATTTGAGAACTGCTGCACAAAAGCAAGGCATTGTTTATCAATGTGGGCTGTAAAACTTGCTGACACCGTGTAGATTCACAGCCAGTTTAACTATGAAGAGATGAAATTCTGCCTGGTCCTCATAAACAGAGGTGAAAGTGCAGCATCTCAGCACACAGAATCCCCAGTGAAGCCTGTTATTAGTTAGGATTGGCTTGGAGATGGAGACAGAGAAAATAATTTTTTAAAACAAAGATTTCCACCTTGCCAAAAACAACTCAATACCTTTTTTGTGCATTTATCAGCAGCTTGTAATTTCATTTACAACCTATGGCTCCTGCAACCCTGGCTTCTCCAAATCACAGGTTTTAATTAGCTGTTTGTTGGGTTTTTTCCCTAATGATGTGCATCGATCACATAGATTTGGATTTTTTTTATTCCACGAAGTGGGAAAAAACAACCCCATTGTTGTCACAAGCAAGCTTGGTCTCATTAGATGTGTGAAATGGTTCTGCTCTAACATGCTGAACAAATTTAGATCTCTTCTCAAGCTGCTGGGGAATAGCAAATTCTCCCAGCCTAATGTTCCCATACCAACATTGGATACCTGATTCATACCCCATCACAGGTCAGGAAGAAAATTAAGCCAGGTGGCACATCAACCTCACAAACTATAGATCCCAACACATCTACCTCAGCACATAAAAGCAAAAAAATCAATGTGAATGATGAGGGAAAATCTACCTGTAAAAATGTCCAAGCTGAGGATCAGTGACCGTCCATAGGTAGGAAACAAGGAGAGCATGGAAAGCAGCAGGGCAGGTGTGGAAACCCAGGGCACAGGGAATATTTCTCTGTCTTCTCTGGGATGCCCTGACCCCCAGGGCAGCACTGACTCTGACCCTCATCCATGGAGAAAGTTTCCCAGACCTCAAGACAGACTGGAACCCACAAAAGTGTGAAATAGATTACAGAGAGCAGTGTGGGTGTGTCACTGGGTGAGAAATTGAGGTTTTGGGATTTTTAGTGTGTTGTGGATGGAAGCAAGGTGGAGGGCACAGGGTGTGGTCCTGGGTTTCTTCTTCATCCTTCTTCTTCCTCCTTCTCCATGGGTTTGGGTGGCATTTTGTAATTGGGCAGAAAAGTCCCATTGTGGGCTCTGTGGGATCAGTTCTTGGGTTAAAAGGGAAAATAATCCAGGTGTCAGCTCTTAATTGGATAGTTCAGTCTTAAAAGCCCTTGGAACAAGAGATTGTTGGGCATTTTGTGCCTTGCTGCAGAACTCACAGCAGTGAGACTGATTTACTGATAAGAAATAATAAACACCTGAGTCCCAACATGAACCCTCTCAAGTGCCTTCAGTCCAGACCCAGGGAAACCCACAATTGGTACCCCCACAGGTAGGACTCAAATCTACTAACAAGAGTCAGTGCATAAACCCTGCTGTGAGGCACCCAGAGGTCCCTGCATGTGCAGAAGGACCTGGATTCCCTGGAAGCAGAGGCAGACTCACCTCATGGTGTACAGGAGGGTGCCGTTGTCCACCAGGCGCAGCAGCTTGTTGGGGGTGGTCATGTTGTGGGCAACAGATTTCTTCCCGTTGTGGAAGAAGGTGTCAGGAGTCCAGATCTTACTGGCCAGCAGGTTGTTCAGGGGAAGGATTTTCATGGGACCATCAAACTTCAGCCTCTCATCTCTCCAGGACTGCCGGAAAAAGACATCAATGGTGTATTCCTTTGGGGAGAGAGGAGAGAAAAATAAGTTGTGTTTTACTCAGCTCAAGAGGCAGCAGCAAACTGGGTTTTGGCACACCTTGGGTGACACAAAGTGTGGTGCAATGAGCAGAAGGGGTTAATAGCAGTGCAGGGCAGATGGGATTCAGCACATTTTGGGTAATGACTTACCTAGGATGTCAAAATGTGCATGTCAGTGTTTCTGAGCACTGCAGAGAGGCTGCAGCACAGCCCCTATAGTGGCCAGAGCTGGGGTGGCCCTGCTGCACCACCACCTCTATGCAGAAGTTTCAGGGGAGAAAGGCCATTTTATGCAGCTACACAGGTATTTTAGAAGGCAAAAATAAAGATCCTGGAGATGGAGTCTGGCCAGGATGCTGGTAATTATATCTCTGCTCATAAAAAAAAAAAAAAAAAAGAAATAAACTTGCATGGCATTGCCTTAATGTTATTTTGTTCCCCAGGTCACCTTTAAAAAATCACTGAATCGAAGACTTTACTGGCATTACAAGATCCTGTGACTTTCTTTTGTCTTCTTTTTCTTGTTTTATTTCCATTTTCTTCTTCTTTTTTTTTTTTTTTTTTCTTTCTGCCAATGTAGAGACCCATTTCCTAGTCCAAATTCCAGCTGGGGCACTTAGAAGTCACCTATTTGAAACCCTGCAGCCAAGCCAGCTCCTCACTCAGTGAATGCAGATTCAGAAACCACTTTTAGAGACAGAGGGGTCTTTGGAAAACCTCTCTGTCCCAACTGTTCTTCCTCCCGCTGCTGCTGCAGACTCGTAATCTTTATTTACACATTCCTGGAGGCTGCAGGACCAACCAAACTTATCATTGTGAGTGATTTCTTTCCTGCAGCACTTCTCAGCAGCACTTAAAAACTGCTGTGCATCACTTTCCTATAGGACAGAGAAATTCCTACAGGTTTTGCAGCAGATGGCAGCTGAATGGAGGCATCTCTGTAAATAAATCCATCCCTGCTCCCTGGCCATGGAGACACCCCTGCTCAAATATGAACCTTCTGGATCTTAGCTGGGGAAGGAAAGAGAAATTCTGCATTCTCAAGGGCTCTGCCCTGTGCAAGGTATTTACCCGTTTATTTCTTGGGATAAACGCAAAGAAATGAGCCTGTGTGCAGTCCCAGGAGGTTTGGGAAAAGTCCTTAGCAGGAAAAGGGCTCTCTCATTCCCTGTTTCTATTTAAAAAGTGCCAGACAAAGAAGCAAAACATTTTTAATGACTTCCAAGGCCCTGCTTATCTTCTTTAATGCTTAGGAATCATTGCTGAAGCAAAGAGAAATCATGTTCAGAATGTTCCCCTCTTTTCTATGCTTCTCTTCATAAAACCATTATTCCCAACTCTCCCCTTCCAAGGAGCACACTTAGTTCTGTGTTATGCTTTTCTCTGCCTACAGAACTGACTGAAAACATCCAGACTGATTCTCTCCTCAGAGTCCATCCGCGAAACAAAAAAATCCCCTTCAATTTTTGTTTTCCTTTGAATAATTTCCCTGGGACTGAGGCAAAGCTGCAAGAGCTCAGTCCTGAGGACTGGGGTGCACCTCAGTGTCGCAATAGGACACAAAATAAAACAATGTGGGCACTGGAACTGCAAGGGAAGGAGAAGGGAAGTTTATTTTCTGACTTTAACATTTATAGACTTTTACAAGTGACAGTGGATTGGAGGATGAAAGTGCCACTTCTCCAATGATGCTGGACAAGCCAACAGTCCATGAAATTTCTCCTCCTCCAGAGAGGAATGTAAAAACAATAATTATTTACATCAAAGTGTGTGAGAAACTCCATTACAAGAGTGTAAACATCAGAAGGCTTAGAAGAACAGGGTGACACCTCAGGTGTGGACAGGCTCTGCTCTCCAAACCAAAAGAGAGGTTGGGAGTCCCTTGGAGCACTTCAGTGGAAAGGTCTCCACGTTCTCCTCTGTAGGAATGTGCTCCCTGTTGATGGAGTGACAAAACGATCCTTTGTCTTCATAAAAAGAAAAAAAGCCCAGAAAACTGAGGAAAGAAACTTCCTCAATTAGGTAAAAAGACACCTCATAGGACCTGGGGGACTTCACCTCAAACTTAAGGATAGCTAATTGGACAGAAACCAGAAAGTCCTACCTAAGCAATTTACTGGGAAAAAAAAAAGATAAAAAAGAAACTAATTGCTTCTGTGACGTGTTTTACAAGGAGCAAGAATGTCTTGCACCTGGCTCAGTTTCTCTCTGTAAAGAGCTCTGTTATTTTGCCTTTTATTAAAACTTTTTGTTTCCAACACCACCACAGAAGCCATCCTGCTGATTTTATTCCTTCTAAGGTAGCTGAGCTATCTTGGGTGTGAAATAGATCTCCAAGAGCTTGTGAGAGCTGGCTTGACGAGACCCCTATTTCACTCCTCCTCCTCCTCCTCCACGCTCTATGAGCAGCTGCTCTCCCTCTCCCCAAGGCAGCTTTACCTGCCTCTCCTCCATCACCGCTATTCCAATTCTGCAGTTCCGCAATTCCAGCTCCAGAGCGCCGGAGCTGTGGGAGGGGAGCAGCGCCGGGCAGATGCCAGCAGGAGGGAGGGATTTCCCTGCTCCTGAGATGAAAGGAAGCCCCAGAGCAGGCTCTCCCCCTTTCCCAAGGAGATGGGGTTTCTCTCCCTCACTTTTAGCAGCAGAGCTAAAACACATTCGCTATGCATTTGTAAAATACACGGAACGAAAGCACGCGGAGGGGAAATAATTTATTATTCCTTAACTGTCTTCCTAATTTTATATTCATTTTGTCAAATCACATTGCAGAGAATACCTTCCTCTTTTCAATACCTCATATTTTTTTTCTTCACAGTTCATTATACACACTCCCTTAATCAAATATGCTCCACCTTGGAAGTAATTATCAGATACTCCCCAAGGGCTACAAATGCTGAATATATAATGGGTCTCTGCTGTGGTAGGAAAGCAGGAGAGAGAGAGAGGGAGAACTCAGATGAGGTTCATAATCTTGATTACACTGACATCAACTTAATTTCGTACCCTGGAGGGAGTGGTCTTCCCAAAGCAACACGGGTTAGAGTGATGGAGTGAGCTACTCCATGAAACACAGAGATTTTATTCTCCCTCAGCTCCTCTGCTTGCCAGCACAGGATTGCTGTGGGACAGCTGGAGAGATGTTCAGGCCATGCCAGCCCAGAAAATTCAACCCTTGCAGCTCTGGAGGGGCTGTGAGAGCCACAGGATGCTGCTCCAGCTTGGCCTAGCTAGTGAGAACCTGCTCCCTGCCCCAAAACAGGCTCCCTCCCTGGCACAGACTGCCCATCACTGGCCTGGTCTCTGCCAGCACCAGGGCACCTCAGGGGCTGGGCATGCAGGAGGGGCTCAGTCCTCAATGCATAGCTGTCCTCACCTGGCATCCTGGAACTCCTGAGCAGCCACCCACAGCCAGCCCTTCTCTGGAATAGGAGCTGCTGTTGAGAAACCTCATAATTAATTATGCTCCACAGTCCTGTTTTAATTAGAAGACAAACTGTTGTGGGAATACAAGCCTAAATTCAGACCTCAGGCCTTTTCATTAATTATTTTCCATGAACATGTCAAAATAGGGCAGTCAGTCCATGCCTTTTCTGTTTTCTCTTTTGCCTCCCTCCAGTTCAGGCACTAAGGATGGTTTGATGGTGGATCATTGTCTCTGACACTGCCACCAAACCAGACCAGCTTCTGACATCCACCCCTCTTCCCAAGGATCACCTTCATTCCTCCAGTTATCAACTGGTTTCCAAAAGCCCAAGCACACCTGGGAAACAACTCCTGTCTACCCCTGGAACTGAGATACCACCAGCTCTTGTCACTTCAGGAAAACCCCACTTTTACCCATATTGTCCTGGGAGGAGGGGGGGACACATCCACAGCAGCTGAGGAGAAGCCACCTGTGAGACACCTACCATGTCTGTGTCCGAGACAGGGCCGAAACTCGTCACGTAAATGTCTGTCTTGACTTCAGTTACACTGTCTGGGACAAAAAGAAAAAAAAAAAAGGGAAAAAAGAGCAATTAGAGAGCTGAATTTCCTTGTGCAGGCAAGGCTTTGAGGTTTGTTATATAGTGTTTATTCCTGCTCTGCTGAACCCTCAGCACCGCGCTCTGTGCCCCAAACAAGGGCTGATTTTATCACTGGTAATTGGGCACATTCATCTCCAGTGCAGCTCTGCTGCTTCCCACGCTTACACTGAGGACAAATCTGTCCCACACGGCCAGACAATGCATATTTACAGAATCTGTGTGGCTGCATCATCCACACTCAGCTACAGATCCACATGTTTTCAATCCAGAGGTAAGCCCTGATGCTTTGAAACTCCTTTTTAATCTGAAATCCCTTTGTGTCTCCCAGCCAGATAAACAGCCTAGCAATGTTCCAGCAGTTTTAGGGAACCCTGGGTTTGTTACAGCTCCAGGCTTATCTGTATGTAAAAAGAATCAATATTCTGATTGCCTTTTACTGCCATCGTGCTCGCTGCTCTCCTAAGTGCCTCACTCTCACAAAGCTGCTGCTGCTGCTCACTTGTCACATGCTGCCCCTGCATCCCAAGCTGAGATTCCCTCATGGATGCTGAGCAGCAGCTTCACTTCCCCTGCAAAGCCACAGGGCCCCACTGCCTGCCCAGCTGCTAAAACCAGGGGCAATCTCAGCCACATGCCTTCAGATAACCTGGAGTGCTGAACACAGCCAGCAGCATGTGCACAGAAAGCTCTCCTTCCTTGGATTTTGGCTTGTTTCCTAATTGACACCTCTGCTGCCACCCTGCTTTGCAGGGGAATCAAGGCACAGTGATTTCCCAGATTTACAGTCTGATGCTCTGCCCACTGGGTTGTGCTCAAAACATGATGGATGAGCTGCTTTGAGTTCAGCACTCAGTTCCCATAAATCCTCCCCACTTTAGGGATAGATCATGCAGTTGTGTGGCACTAGCTGGCTCAGAGCTGCTCTCCTAATGAAAGAACCAATTTAAAGCAGCAGAGCAGAGTTCATGTTTTATGTACAGGACCGGACCCAATTTTGGCCATCCCAGCAGCCTTGCAAGTAGCCTGGATGGCCCATTGTTTAATTTAGTTATGGAAATCCTTCTGTCCCCTGAGAGTCATTTTGCAGTACTATGAAGCTTTAGGTTTGTGCTTCAAAGTTTTACATCCCAAATAAGATAATGCATTCTGGCAGGGTTTTCTCCTTAATGGCTGAAATATACGTATACATGTCTTTAGTTATTATGGCTGAGAAGCTTTTGATGCAGCCCGTGGCTGATATCATTGTGCTAGAGAAGTAACCCTTGATCTCATCTTGATGCACTATAAAGAAGGTTAAAGAGAAATATGTACGTGGTACACTTTGTGAAACACCCAGAAATCCAAACAGAACGAGCCCCTTCTGTGAGGCTGAACCACTCAGGGTATTCTCAGCCTCCCTCCAAACAGGTCCCAGATGAGGCACAGAGCAGAGAACATCGAGTGGTGTGAGGCTCCTTCTGCTACCCCGTGTGGCAAGAGAAAGCTCATTTTGTCTTGGAGAAAACACAAAACTCTCCCTCCCCTCCCCTCCCCTCCCCTCCCCTCCCCTCCCCTCCCCTCCCCTCCCCTCCCCTCCCCTCCCCTCCCCTCCCTCCCCTCCCTCCCCGGCATTCATTCTACACCCAAGGGTGGCAGATCAGGAGCTGTGGCCATCCATGGCCAGGGAAGGCAGTCCCTGGGAGGTGCAGGATGAGCTGTGCCCTGCTCAGAGGGACAGGGGGTTGCAGCTCCACACTTCTCTTCACAGAGGAAAGCCAGGCACAATTCTTCCCAAGAATATTTCTGGGTTTCACATTCTCTGAACCTCAGAGAAAGGAAAAACAATTCTTATCTCATTTGCTCTGCCTGTGTTTGTGCCAAAGTAGAATGCAATATGGAGATCACCCAGAGTGATGGGGTTTTGTTTCCTTGGCCTGTCAGGGCCAGGTGTGTGTGTGTGTGTGTCAGGACTGTTGGGTGACAGTCATGAGATTCTGTGCAGTGTGTGCAGGGTTGAGTGCTTGGCAGATCCAGTTTAGATGTATAGAATAATATAGAATGATAAAGTAATTAATTAGCCCTCTGATAAGATGGAGTCAGATGCATCATTCTCTCCCCTTGTCGGGGTTGCCAGCAATTTCAGTAGGGAGTCACAGAAGGGTTTGTGCTTTCCAGCATGCTCTGTGGGGTCCAAGCCCAGGGGAGGGGATTCAGGAACCCAAGAGAAGACAAAAAGGCAGAATTCACTTTGGACACCTTTTGATATGATCCTGCAATCCTTAAATAAGCTTTTACGTCCTCATCATGCTGTAACCTGGCTGACACAGAGCTCCAGAAACCTCTTCCTGACCCTTCAATCTACTGGTAAATCCAATCAAAGACAATGGCATTAGGAAACTTCAGTAATCTATTAATAACTTATTAATATTAATAACTAATTATGACCCATGTCTGAAGAGAATCCCCCATTTCCAGCCTGCAGATTTACCCCCTGGCAAGGCCATGCAGCACCCAGAGAAGGGACAAGCTGGGGCTTCACCACTGGCTCAGTGATGTCCCTCAGCTCTGAGAAAAATGAGCTTCCTGCACCTCTCATGGCAAAAGGCAGACTGAACCCTCCCTGTTAATAAGTGCTCCTAAGGGCAGGATTTGGCTGGGATCCGGAGGGATTTCTGAAATTAAATCATTGCTACGCAGGCAGGGATTTCAGCAGAGCTGGGAAATCCAGAGATAAGTAAAACACCAGCAGAACAGAGCAAGCTCCAGCCTCAGAGATTCACTTTCCTTGTGATCCCACAGCCCAAGAGCACCTGCACTGCTCCCAGCTCTGTGACCGTGAGACCTCCACCTGCAGAGAAACCAGCAGCTGCCCCAGCAGCCTCCTCCCTCCTTACCCTCACACTGACCCACCCAGAGCCTGAATGAGATGAAACTGCATCTCTTTATCAGCAAGAGAAAGCTGAGAGAAAAGCATCTCCTGCCTCTGCTTAGAGACATGGCAGGGAAATTCTTATTTTCTGCTCAAGCCATAGATGTGCTCACGCTGTATCTTGGCTGTCTTGCACACTTCTCACCAAAGATTTAACAATTAAGGACATTATAGGGGGGGTAGGCACTTTCCCTAGAACTGCTGCAGAACACAAAATGGCATTTTTCATTTCCTAGCAGCATCCTTCCCTGTAATTCAATTTTTTCACAGGCACGAGTCGAGCTTTCAAGGCTGGTGGGGTGGCAGGTGGATGCTGCCAGTCCTGTTTACAACCAGGGAAACAAAAATGCAAGGGCTGGGTTCAGATAGGAAGCTGGAGCAGAGCAAGGAGCAGAGCCCAGGTCTGGCTGCCCTAAGGATCGGCACAACACTGCCCAACAGAGCCCTTGGTGGGCTGCCCAAGCCCCTTCCAGCCACCCTGCCGAGCTGCTGCACCAGGAATGCAAAAAAAGGACCCTGGAGCCAACATGAAACTGGAAAAGGAAGAGATTTCAGGTTCAGCATTTGACCTGAATTTACAGATCCAAGTGGCATGCCATGTTCCCAAGCCATTTGTTGAGGATGATTCCCTTGTCTGGGGGCTTTGCCCATTCATAGGCTCAGCTTATTGCCAAGCTTCAGCACAACCATGTTCCTGGGAAGAATGTGGAGCAAGTGTGAGAGCAGAACAAGGCTCTGCAGGTCAGCCAGGGCTGCCCCTTCCCCACAGGTACAGAGCCTGCTCCTGCCTTGCTCCCAGCTGTAGAAATCCCCCACAGCTGGGCAGATCTGCAATGCAAATGGCAAACCAAACCACCCTTCCCACAGTGTTACCATGGCACTTACTACACCTGCCTGCTTTTTGAGAGCTACCCCTCTCCTCCAGGAATCTGCTCCCCCAGCTCTGGCAGCTTTTGTACCCCCCAACCCCCTCCCAGCCCCGAGGGGAGGGACAGCTCCAGCCCCTACAGCCCCTCACCAGCAGGTCTGTCACCTCCCTGGGTGTGCACAAGGTGCAAACCAGCAGCAGCTGGTGCTGAGGTGTTTCAGGCTTCCCATTTCCCCTGCGTCCCCGTCCCAGCCCTCCCCATCTCCCTGCCCCTGTTCCAAGGCAGACAACCCCTTTCCCCTGCAATTCCCCCTCTAAGTGCTCCTGACTCCGGGGCCCGGGAGGAGATAGCTAGCTATTATTTACAAAATGACGGAGTGCTATTTTTACTTGCTTCTTGGAAGCACGGGGAGCAGCGGCGGGGCTGGAACACGAATTACACCGCCTCGCTGCCTCTGCCCTCCCCGGCTGCAGAACTGCGAGTGAGCCTGGGAGGGGGGCACGGGGGGGGCTGAGCGGGCTCGTGTTAAACCTCCCCTGCACTCATCCAGCGCTGTTTATTCAGGAATCACCCCTGACCGCCCGGCTCGGCCGGCTGTGTGTCAGCTGCGGAGGTTTGGGGCTTCGCTGAGCGCGGTTGGGCAGGCGGGGGGTCCTGGAGGCTGTGCCTGCACTGGGATGCTGTGCCTGCACTGGGGTGCTGTGCCTGCACTGGGGTGCTGTGCCTGCACTGGGGTGCTCTGCCTGCACCGGGGTGCTGTGCCTGCACCGGGGTGCTGTGCAGGCAGCCAGGGTGCTCTGCCTGCACCGTGCAGCCGTGCCTGCACTGGGGATGCTCTGCCTGCACCGGGGTGCTGTGCAGGCAGCCAGGGTGCTGTGCCTGCACCGGGGTGCTGTGCCTGCACCGTGCAGCCGTGCCTGCAGCCGTGCAGGCGGGCGCTGGGGGCTCCCGAGTGATGCGTGCTGTGACAAACAGGGGCGAAGCCGCTGCGGCTCCGTGCAGGGGATTCCTGGATGCTGCGCTGACGTCACGGAGGCTGCACAGCCCCGGCTGCGATCAGCCGGGGGATGGGGAGCTCCAGCTCCAGGCAGCTCCAGGGCTGTGAGGGGACCTGAGGGAGCTGGGAGGTGACAAACCCGTCTGCACTGTTGTTTCTGTGCGGGATGGTGTGGCTGAGAATAGAAGGGTTTTCTGCAGCCAGGGGTATAAACCATCAATCCCCTCCAAGCCAGCTCCTGGAGGGAGGTGTTTCTGCTCTGGGCTCCAATGTCCCATCTCCAGCTGTGGTCACGTCCTAAGAAGGGCAGTACCAAGCTGATAATGCCTCTTAACTCCCTCCTAGACAATGCCATTTATCCTTAGCTCAAGAATTTCTGAGGTCCCCTTATTCAGTGTCCCCTTATTCCATATCCCCCAAAATCCACACTAAACCCTTGGGGAAGGATCCCCACCAGCCTGTGCTGAGAGCAGTGGCACCATGAAGAGAGGAGCTGCAGCCTTGCTCTCTTCCACATCACACAACCCACAGGGACACCAGGGTGACACCCAGAACCACCAGGGCGGTGTTTCCCAGCTAATTCAGCATCTCTGTGAAGGGAAACACAAGAAGTCAGCTGGTACTACCCACTTCCACCTCACAGCTTCCCCCAACTCCTTGCCATAGTAATTAACAAGCAGCAGAAGGTAATTTTTTCAGCTGCACACAGAAGCTCTTTGTGTGTTTCATTCTTCGCCTTCTCAGCCTCCCACTGGGGGAATTTAATTTTCCTTCCACTTTTAGCCTCTGCAACAGAAGAGGTTTCCATGACCTTTGCTACAAGCTCCCCGAGCCCACTGGAGCTGAGCTGAGCCACAGCCCTGGGCAGCCCTTACCTTCAGAGGTGTCACTACAGCCTCAGCCAGAAACTCCACCCTGGTCACTCCTCTCCCTTTGACCCCCATCACACCAGGGCTGCCTTTCCCAGCCCCCACCTGGGGCTTTTCAGGGGGTTTAGAACCTCTGGTGCTGCCTTGTTTTGGGAAGTGGGAGCTGAACGGTGTCTCCTTGCAGGATGAGGGGCCCTAAAGAAGGGAGGGACATTTCTGCGTGGTGTGGCATGTGGCACCTTCTGTGTCACCTGGCACTTGGGAATGCCAGGCCAGTGCTGGGAGAGGACAAGGAGGCACAAGCAGAGAGGTAGGTGCCCAAGAGGAGAGGGTGACCTCTCTCCACAGCCTAAAGCGGCAGAAATGGAGGCATCTACATCACCAAGCACACACCATGAAGCCCTGACGTGGCCTTCTCTGCTGCTCTCCTGCTGTGGGGGCAGCAAGACTCCCCCATAAACATCAGAGTTGCTTTTCTTGCAATTTTTTTTTTTTTCTGAGGGAGCTCAGAAATAGCAGCAGAGAAGGAAATATTGCAGTGAACATCACTGCAGTGCTGTTGATGCCTCCTGGGCTTGTCCAGCCCAGCCAGGGGATAAAGCTGACTCCAAGGACATTGACAGAGCTCCTGCCACACAAAAGGCCACACAGCGGTGTGAGCTATTGCTAATGTCATGACCACAAACATCCCTACTGTGCCTGGAGTGCTGCCACACCAGGTATCCTGGGAGCAGAGGCTCTGCTGGGGTCAGGAGGGAAAGGCTGGGGAACAGAGGGGGCAAAAAGCCACAAGAATCTCCTGGAATTCCCTGCAGCCTCTGGGAAAGGGAGAGCAGAGGTGCAGGCAGGTCTCAGGACAAGCCCTTCTCTCTCCTCAGCTGGGCATGACTTGAGGGATCTCAGACAACACAGACAGAGGTCATGAGCAACCTCTTCAAACTCCCAGTCCCAAAGTAAAAACACTTTTTTTCAGACACTGCTTGGCTGTTGCAGCACCCCAGCAACCTTGAATATGAAATTACTTGCTCAGAAGTGAAAGCCAAGTCTCCTATCACAGACATTCACCCCTGTCTGGCAGCTCAGCCCAGGCACCTTTCCCAAAAGTGGACAGCAGTGTGTACATGTTCTTCTTCTGAAAAGAAGCAGCAAGAACATACACAGAATGTCTCAGTCCTGTCAGTGCCAAGTGGCAGCCAGCAGGGCCAAGAGTGTCACCAGGGGGCTGGCAGGTGGCCCAGTCCTTCAGAGGCCAGACAGAGCTAACAGCACCATTTAATTCCCTGAGCTACCTGAAACACCCACATCTCCAGGAAAGCTCATTGGGCAGAAGCATCACAACACAGGTGAGACCCTGCTGTCCCCACAGGTAATCCCACAGGTAGTTCTGCCCACACCCACCTCACCACCTCTGATGGCACCTCCCTCTCTCTAGGGAGCACAGAGATGAGGATGAGGAGGGTCCATGGATGAAGGCTGGTGACCTGGGACAGAGTGGTTAAGGATGACAGGATGCTCATCTACTGCAAAGTGGGGTCAGCCAAGGACAGAGCACTGGGAAATCTGTACTCTGCAGAATAAACCACATAGTAAGGGAAGAAACAATATAAATTTCTGAAACAAATGTCTTATCTCAGCAAAAGCAGGGGTGAGTAAGAGCCTGCAGGGGATTGCCAACAAGACCTTTGGGTTGGATCCTTATCTAGCTCTGCCATGTCACAGACAATTTGTCTCACATGGTTTTGCCCAGCTATTTGCTTGATCCCAGAGTAACTGGGTCTGTGTAACAGCTCTGACACCCTCAGTTATGCTTCCAGTGACTTCTGCAGGGTTATGATCAAAAGGACATCGCATTTAGATGGGAACAAGGCTATCTGCTCCTTGCCAGGAAAACATCAAGCCTGTTTCCCCAATCCTGGGGTGCCCAGGCTTTTTTTCAGCCGCTGCTGCTGCTCCAATCCCCTGGCACTGCCAGCATTTGCTGTACAGCCAGTTCCCAAGTTGCTGCTCTGTGAGCCATGGTGATTAATTACTACCTTCTCTCTGGTGTGATGGCACATCAGTGTCTACAATTGTGTGTCCTCCAGCCAGACTAGAGAGAAATCATCCAATCTGTAAACACAGCGACCCATGTGGTGTCACTTCCAGCTGTGCTTCTCTCCTCTCTCCCCTCAACCTGGATATTTCAGGGAGAACGAGGAATTCAAAAGAATTCCAGGGGCTGTCTCAAGAGACAGCCAACAACAAAGCCACTCACATGTGATGAGAGAGATCAGCATGGTCTGCAATTACATGTGCTCAATTCTTCAGCCCAGATGAAGTGAGATGATGCCTGTCAAAGCCTCAGAAAGACAGCCTGCCCTGGCTCCCTTTCTTAGCAGGGCCACGGGGAGCTGAGGCAGGGAATAGATTGATTCCCTGTCTCACACCACATGCTGCAGATGCAGAGTTCTCACATGGCTGCAACCAATGTCCTCTGCAGGAAGGAGCTGCAGGACCATGAAGTGACCCAGTTACCACTTGAGTGTGGCTTGTCTGGGATTTATGGCACACTCTCAGGCAGAGATGGATGTCTGATTGCTGGGCACAAACTCCTGGGTTGTATAGAGAAGATCAGCTTGGTTTTTAGAAGAGAAATCCCTCAGGAGTCTGCAAATGGTCTGTACATGTGCCTGTGGCTCCAACCCAGGGCTGAGCTCTCTCCACACCTACACAACTCCATCACCAACAGAGCTGGGATCAAGGCACAGCTACTGCCTAAAGCAGAGCTCTCAGACACACTTGGCTCCTCAGCACAGTGCTGAGAGGCACAGAGGGCATCTGCTGTCCCTGCTGGGTGAGAAACTGCACTGCCTCCCCAGCCCTTCCGTGGGGTAGCAGCACAGGTGCCCCAGCTTTCTGCTCTGACCTCGCTGCACTGCCCCTTTGTCTCAACACACACTGGCTGAGGGGACTCCAGGCATACCTGGCACGCCCAGGTGGTGCTGCAGAAGGTGCTACAGGGATTTCACACCCTCCCATGCTGGTGAAAGGCATTTTCTCACACTTGTCAAGAGTGTGGGGTGCAGGTTACAGCTCTATCCAGCAGAGCAGCCTTACCAGCAGAGGAGCCAACAAACCCTGCTTCCCTCAGATCAGCTTTTCCTCCCTGATTTTCTGATGCCTAACACCAGTTGATCCCACCTAGTTGCCTCTTTCAGCTTTGGGTCTTTTTCCACTCAGCTTCATAATTCCACAAATCTTGGAGGGACTCCAAATCTCAGAGTTATCCACCTTTTCTGTCAGGCTTTGCTCAGATCAGCCACAGCTCTAAAGCTTATGGAAGACAAAAGGCAGCAAGATGAGTGTGATAAGCCTTGCACCATTAGAAGCCCTGGCTAAACACCTAGCACAAGGCTCCACAGAATGTGATTTAATTTAGCTTGCCCCCCTTTTATCCACGTGCACATATTTTTATCACCACATTAAGATACAGATCCAGGGCTTAGACTCAGGATGTGGTGCAAGATCTTGATAAACAACCACTCCAGCAGGGACAGAAGAAAGAGTCAGAAACAGCAACTGCTGGAGGGTGTGCAGCCATGGAGGCTTTATACACACCCCTCATTCTCACACATACAGACTACAAACAGAGCCTACAAATTAGCTGTGCTATTTTTGCCACAGACAGAACTAAGACAGAATGAACAAAGCTACTGTTGTTACTATTTTAAGGACTCAGGACACCCTCAGATGCCAGGAAGACAGAGGAGGAATATGTATGTATGAGCATGCTTTTAGAGGTTCTGCAGTGCTCCCAGACCCTGTGGTAATGGAAGGGAGATGCCACAAGAACATGTTTGTTATATATTATAAATACAATGGGAAAATGTGTGAATATAAATCAGCATGCATAATTTAACATACTCAGTATTAAAGGCTGGCCTTGATGGCTAAGCCAGCGGCACTTGGGAAAGGGAATCCCTGCTGGTCCCTGTGGACAGGGGAAGAGCAGCCAGACAAGGCCGTGGTGCCAGCTGGTACATCCAGCTGTGCCCTGAGGAAACCAAAGCCAGGAGAATTCTGCTGCAGGAGCAGTAACAGGAGGGCAAAAATGCTGGGCTGCTACCTCAGCATTGGGCAAACCCCCTCCACGTTACCTGCAAAGCACCTGTGCTCTGCTTTGAGCCTGCCTTGATGACCTTGTTCAGGTAATTCTCCCCTTCAGGGATCAGGGACAGGGCTCTTGCTGGCCATGCCACAGGATCTTGGTGAACAGAACCCTCAGAGAAAGACTGCAGCAGGTTCAGCACCTCAGTGCTGTGCCTGAGGTTGCAAACACAGGAGAGATGAGGCACCAAAACAAAGCATTGCTGTCTCCTTCCACACATGAACAACTCAGCTGGGAAAACCACTTATTAGACCAGGCTTATCCACAACCTACATGAACCCCGTGTGCCTCTGAAGCTTCTTCCTCAGGCAGAGTGGCCCTGGCAGGTTTTTGCTCCCTCCCTTTCCTAAAAACACTGAGCCTTTAGGTAACTCATTATCAGCAAGTCTTTCTTTAACAGAAATCACCACCCCCCAACAGGCCACAGTTGCTTTGAGAGGAGTTACAAAATCTTCAGATCGGTGCCAGTAACATCCTTGGAGTTTGTAAAGCAATTACTGAGCTCTGCAATTCATCAGGCAGATCCCCAGGAAAAAGATAAGCACGAAGGTGCAATACAAAACTGCTGCTGCCAACCTGATAATCATTGATAGACAACAGAGAAAACAGCTGCAAAGATTGGAAAGCAAGGAAGCAAACAGGAGAATGCAAGAAAAAACAGAGAATCATTAAGCTTGGAAAAGATCTGTAAGATCAAGTCCAGCTCTCAACCCAGCACCAAAGCCATGTCCACCATTAAGCCATGCCCTCAATTGTCAGATCTATGTGAGTTTTGAATATTTCCAGGAATGGTGATTCCACCACTTCACTGGGCAGCCTGTTTACAACCCTTTAAGTAAAGAACTTTTCCCTAATAATCCAGCCAGAACCTCCCTTGACTCAAGTTGGGGCCATTTCCTCTCACCCTGGCACTGGTTGCCTGGGAGAAGGGACTGATCCCCACCTGTCTGCCCCCTCCTCTCAGGGAGCTGTAGAGAGCCATAAAATCACCCCTGAGTCTCCTTTTCTCCAGGCTGAGCCCCCACAGCCCCTCCTGGTGTTCCAGACCCTTCCCCAGCTCCATTCCCTTCCCTGGACATGCTCCAGCTCCTCTTGCCATGAGGGCCCCCAAACCAGTCTCACTCAAACCAAATCTGCATTAAAAGTGTGTTGTTTCAGAGGGAGAAGGAAGAAAAGAGATGTCTCAGTGCATCAGGTTTGCAGGCTGAGCTCTGGGCTCCAGCCCCACCACTGCTGCTCTGCACCGTGGCCCTGAGCATGCACTGAAGGCAGCTCTGCTGTGCCTCAGTTTCCCCACCTGCCTTCCAGCCTTGGTGCTGCCTGCCTGTGCCTCAGGCTGTATCTCATTCCAGCCTCTGCAGGCTGAGCACTGCCAGAACACGTGATGGGCTGTAGTGGGCAAAAAATGGAAATAAAAAAACAGAAGAAGAAAGTGACTCCTGGGGCTTGCTGTACAGCTCAGAGGAAGGGCCCATTTAATTTTCAAGCCTGTCCCCTGAGGCCAACACCAGGTACTGAGACAAGATACAGGAGTACCATAGCAGGGAGCAAAGCTGTAATTTGCACTCTGGCTCCTTATCCATTAGCTCCTGGCTGGCATTTCCTTCAGCAGAGAACTCAATCAGCTCCTCAGACAGTGTGCCTCTGGTGATGCTTCTGGCATCCTTCACCTCCACTCCCAGGGCACTGCAGACAAACATTTTCCCTTCTCCACGCACCCCAGCGTGGTCTGTGTGGCAGAGCCCAGCTCTGCACAGAGCTGTCTGTCCCCTGTCATGCACAGGTCACTGAGTTGCATGGCCAGTGCTTATTTATTGCAGCAATGCCAATAGAGTGTGCAAATAAACTCATTTAATTCACACTGCCCTGCACTGGTCAATTTAGCATTTCCCCTGGGCTCACCCTGTGCCACCTCTGCCACACACTGAGAAAGGCACTGGGAATAAAAGAAAAAGGAAAGAAAAAAATTACACTTTAGTTTGCCAGGTGCAAATAACTCCTTCTGGATTTGCTGCCCCAGACTTGCAGGGAAAATGGAGTCTCCAAAGCACAGGATAAACCCCCAAACACTCTCTGTGCTCCCCCAGGACATCCCCTCTCACCTGCCTTCCCCTGCTTCCCAGGAAAAGTCTTGGCTGCCCAGTGGGGCCAGCAAGCTCTGGCAGCAGTGGATTCATGCCCACGTGGCAAGATGGGCTTAGTTGTGCATTCAGGCTGCTGTTTTATCCCCGGGTGAGCAAAACAATTCAGAAGAAATTCCATTTTGGCTCTAAATCTCCCCCTGCCCAGCACTGTTCAGACACCAGCATTGCCTGTCCCAAGGACAGGAAGGCTTTTTTATCACAGTTACTCACAAAAATTCAACAACTGATAGGGAATTGTCAGTCCTGCCCACTACATGAATTATGATATGCTGCATGGTACTCTGATACTCCCATCAGAGACAGGCAGAGGGCAGATGCCTCCAGATGTATGTAATTTTTAATTTCCTTTGCTGGGGAAAATGTTTTCTTGTTTTAGTGATGTATGTTCAAAGCGTTCCAGTTCCCATGGCAACTCTCTGCTTCCACAGGAGATGTCATTTTTCATGCCATCCCTTCAGAATTCGACATCTCCTCACAGAAGTTTTGAAGAAATGTCTCTCTTAAATATATATTTATTAGAGACAGTGCCCGAGAGTGTGTTTTATTGACACGTTTCTTAGGTGACTCAGCCTACAGAGGAGAAAGCTGTCTCCAGAAATATGCTGCCTGCCAATCTGCCTTTCCTCAGCTTCTGTTTTCAACCAGAACTCTCCCTCTCTTTTTCTGCCATGCAGTTATTTGCCAGCACCTACTCCCTTTTATTTTTTTTAATTCCTTTCTGTACCCATCACTCTTGTCCATGCCCAGCATCTGCTCCCCCCTGTTTTTTTCCTTTAATTCCTTTCTGTTCCCATCACTCTTGTCCATGCCCAGCTTCCCAGCAAAGCAAGCACAGCAGGGGAGTGCCCAACTGTGTCAGAAGTGTCTGTGCCTATTCCCTGCTGCCACATTTGCATGTAGAGAAAACCCCAAAGTGCTGCAGAACTGCATGAGCCTCCTTGTGCTGGAGGTGCAGCAGCAGGAGCACCTGGCGCTCCCTGCCCCTGGATGCTTTCCCTGTGCCATCTGACTGGAGCCCTTTGGGTGCCATGTGCCCCTTGGGAAGGGCTGAGGGCATTGAGGTGCTCATCCTGCTCCCCAGAGCTGCATGGGGCTGCCATCCTGGCTGGGGAAAGGATTTGTGCCCCAGGTTTATCTGGTCCCACTTGGGCAGCAGTTTCAGCGGCTCACGGTGTTGTGGTGCCTCTTGCTAGGATGGAGCCACCTCCCTGCCCAACTCCAGCCTTCCCTGTCCCACCAAGGCCCGCCCCTAACCATCACCCCAAACCCTGCACCCCTTGCTCTGCAAGCCCTGCAGAGAACAGGAGCTGTAATATCCCTCCCACAGCTGCTCCCAGAGGTTTTTCACCAGACCCCAGCAGAGTTTCCATTCCAGGCTGCAAGGAGCTCCCAGCTCTGCTGCCCTCTGGGACAGGGGAGCCCCCAGGCCCTGCAAGGCTGCTCAGGTGCCCTCAGTGAGCAGGATCCCATCCCAGGAACCCTCACTTGGCCCACGATCAGCATCTCCCAGCCACTCCTCAGAAAGAGGCGGCAGCAGCGCCGCGAGTATCCCGGCGGGACACCGCGCTGGAGAGCCTTAATAGAGCTGTAACCTTACAGCTCCAAATTGCCTTCCTGCAGGAGACAAATCCGAGCCAGGAAATTGGTAGGAGCTGAGCAGATCTGGAGGCTGATGGAGCTAATCCCAGACATGTTTAAATGCAAAGGCCCAGGGAGCCTCGCTCAAAGCCGGCGCAAGCACTGGAGCTCGCTGCTGGGTTTAATTCTCAGGTGCAGCCTGCTCCGAGGGGTGGGAAAAGCAGGGAAAATCAGGGAAAATCAGAACACTGGGAGCAAACATCACAAGCCAGCTTCAAGGTCAGAACCTCAGCAAAACCGTGCACCAGTCAAACAGCAGCTCCTGTTCACCCCATTTTAGAAACCACATGGATAAACATTGCTGTGGTCCCTTGGAGGAGTTTAGAAACCTTTTCTTAGCCCAGCCTGGAGCAGGGACACACCGGCTCAGGGGACACTTCTTGCTGACTCCAGACTTCACATTAATTGTCCCGTCCCACCAGCCATTAATCAAACGTCTTCCACTTGCATTTTTATTGAAAATCAATTTAATAAAGTAGGTGGGAGTCCGCACGCTTCCATAACATCAGATAAATATTCATGGGCGCTTACACTGCTTTAGCTAAATGAGTTTTTTAAATTTAACTGGTGCAATTTCCTTGTTCCTTAATATATGGCTTGGCTTGCCCTTGTTCAGGAACAGAGATGAGGTGGGACTGGCTCACTCACAGGCACACCAAGGAAAACTCCTCAGCTCTGGAGCCAGCACCTTTGGGCAAGGATTATGTCATCAGTAATTGGAAATACCACTGCTGGGGTCAGCATCACCCAGAGCAAATCCCCAGAGCTGAGGTGGAATTCCAAAGGGCCACTTGGAGTTGAAAACTCATTTTCCACCACTGAGAGCATGGCCCCCATTTTTTCCTCAGCAGGTGTGCCCTTTGATTTCCACTTTTCCCTCCCTGTTTAAGGAGCCATTGTGCTCCAGCAGCTAAAGCTAATGAAAATCCTTGGAAAATGCACCCCCCTGATGGTTACTAAAGGAGGTTAAAAGGCTTCCAGCTACCAAAACACACCAGGCACCAGGGAAAGAACAGAAACACACCCACTCGGAATTTGAGAGTCCTTGGAGAAGGGATGAGCACCACGATCAGCATCACTGAGACAATCTCCACCTGCAGCCCTGGGGAGGGCAGGTCAACCCCAAGCAAGGCTCCTTGCTGCAGCCCTCCTTCCCAAAGGCAGTTGTCAGAGCCAGATGGAAAAAAGAAAAAGCCTGACACATTAATCAAATTTAGGAGACGGGCAGGACTCAAACAGTCCCTATCAGTGAGAGATTTCACAGCATCCAACAGCTCTTTGTTAAGTGGAGCAGTGAGGAGCTGCAGCTCCCAAAAAGCAGCAATGCAGGGCAATTCAGCCACTGCCAGGATTCTTGTCATGTTATCCCAGTGATAGATCCTTCTCTTGAAAGGCAGTGCTTCAGAAATCCAGCACACCATCACTTTGCCTTTGTTATTCATGCAAACTGACTTGTTTTCATCCTTACAGCCCCGACCTAATTCCCCGTGCACACGCTCCTACAGCGGCTCAGAGCCCACGACAGGATTTGCTTTCTCGGCGCTTTGGTGACATGAAGGTTGTGACTGGCCCTGCAGACAGGCACAGAGAGCCTGAGCCCTGGCACAGGGCACGGAGAGCCCTCCCAGAGTCACATTTCCCGTGCTCCAGCTCTAGGGTGTGGGTGGGTGTGAGCACAAACGGGATCCATCAAGTGCTACCATCGTGGTTTTCCCTTTATCCCCAGCAGCTACAGATGCAGCAGAGTTGGGCAATCCTCACTTTGTGATGTCACCAGAGGCTCATGGCTCAGATCCTCCCAAAACACAGCAGGGCCAGCTCTCCTGCAAGCCTCCCAGAGCACTGATTTCCCTGATTTCCCTGCTATTAAGACAGCAGCCCTGCCCTGGAGAGATCAGCCTCGCTGGAGACAAACTGCCTGTCAGCAAACAGCACTAAATACAGGGTATCATACTCCACAGATGGTGGCATGCTTTTAGAGTTTTCTCTCTTGGATGCAGGTCACACCACTAATGTCATCTCCAAACACCGAAATCCTACATGTGAAAAGGTAAAGCTTAATTGCCTTGAACAGCAACTCTTGTATTGACTCCAACATAAGGCCCATAAATATTAATACAGCTATATTTAGCCCCTTTCAATTATACATACAAAATTGAACATCTTTCTGGGAACAAATCAGTCCAGATAGGGCTTGGATTTTTTTCCTTTTCCCTTTTTAATGCGTTCTGCATCAAAGTAATAATAATTCCAATTGAGCCAAAGCTTTAAAAAACCCAAAACAACAAAACCAGTGGATGGAGGCAAAGTCTTAAAGATATTTTTCTGGCTCAACCAACTCACTGGACAGGTGTTCAAAGGCACTTGCACACTCCTAAACTCAGCTCTGCCCCACCTGGTTCCCATTTATTTGTTGACTCAGTCCTTTTGTTGGAGGGCAGCAAATGGGCCCAAGAGAAAGTATGTCCCTAGAATGACACCCAGGAGGGCTGCTGGGACAGGGATGCTCCAGGGAGGTCCCATCCAAGCATGGCCATGCCCACACAAAGCCTTCTGCAGTTAAGGACCTTCTCCTTTGTATAAAAATCACATCCTCTTTACTGATTTGCAGATTAATTATACATTGCTTCCTTTGCCAAAGTGGACTTAATGGTATTGACAGGACATGACAAAGAGGAGCTATCAGAAAGCTTCTCTCATAACCATGGCCAGATTGATTAGGGAAGAAGAAAGGAGATTTCCTGCTTTTGTTTTTTAACCCTTCCTCATGAAAGCAGACAAGGCCCTTTGCTAGGAAAAGGTGTTTTCACTCTCAGGCAAGACCAGGTGCATCTCTCTGAAGGAAAGAGCTCTCATCTTTCATGCACAGAGCCTGGAATTCAATTCCCACATGTGCACAGACCTTTCACAGAAAACACAAGTTGAGGGGCGGAAAAACCCCACAGAATTTGCATTTTTTGCAGGATAGGGGCCACAGCTGGCTAAAGTGACATCTACATGATGAGATAAGAACTCAGATGAGTAAGAATGATACAGGATAGGAAAAAAAAACTGATCTGGCCTGTATGGACACAGAAATTCCTTAAGAAGAGCTCTGAAGGATGCAGCAAGGCCTGTGCAGAGCCTTTGGCTGTGCTTTGGGGGGGTTTGTTATGGTCCTCAGACCCTTTCCTCAGCAAAGCTTCTTGTATCACAACAGATCTTTCCAAACCAGAGCTGTCTGAAATGGCTTTTGCCATGTCAAAACAGCATCCTGGCTTTTCAGACACAATTTATTTCGCTCCAGTCACGAGTTGTTCCTCCACTGACTCAGCCTGAACTTTGTCATCAATAGGATTTTCCAGCAGGTTGGGAGAGGGGAAAAAAAAAAATCATATGCTTCTTCTATGCCTGTTGTTCTCAGCACTTTGGTTCGAATTATATCCTTCCAGAAGGTAAAGAGAACGGGGTGTCCTTTCCTCACAATGCAAATTGCAGATTAAAATCCTTCTCCAGGCTATACTCCGTGCCTATAATTGTCAGTACTCCACAAGAACTCTTTTTTTCTTTTTAATAATCATTAGCTGCACATCCTTCAGAGGCAGATTTTTAAAGTTCAGTTACAAGTTAGCAGACAAAGAAATATTACAGGAAATTCCTGCCCCACCAGGTGAGAGTATTCCCACTTACTGCAACAGGGTATTTCCCTCTGACTTCTAATAATCTTTGCTTAAGGGACCCTGCACAGTTTAGCCTCACAGCCTTGCAGCACTCCCCAAAGACCCGTGCATCCTTCACCCTCACAAACACTCCAGTATTTTTGTTTAATCAAACAGTAACCTTTAAATAAATGGAACAGCATGAAGAAGCTAACAGGTCTCAAGCAGCAGCATTAATCCCCCCTCCACAGGGGGCTCAGATAGATGTGATTTGATTGCTTCTTCCAGGTGGATCAGGGCTGAAATTCACCACCACACAATCAATGACTTTGCCTCATCAGACATAAACAATACAGAGGTATATTACTACATGAACTGCTGCAAATATTTTATCCTCTAGCTCAACAAATAAAATAGCTGCTGTTTCCTCAGTATTTGACCAGTTGTTTCACCACCAGCTTCCCAGAACAAACCAATTAAAGTTGTTTTTAAACTCCATAACATCCAATAAAACAATCTTATTTCTCAATCCATATCAAAGCCCCATTATAAATCCTTTACATGGGCCTGAACGAATGGAAATTCTAATAAAGGAGAAGCTGCCATAGTCCAACAGATCAATAAAGACATCCTCACAAGCAGTTTATAGCCATCTATAACATCATCTACTAATGTTCTTAAACCCATCTAACACATGTTCAACATGCTGAAACATCAGCTATCGCCTTCCAGAGTCATTATAAACAAACACCATCATCCCATCTCTGACACAGGCACGGCTCCCCCTCGGGCAGGGAGCAGCTGCCCGACGCTCACCCTGCTTCACTGCAGGTGGCTGAGCCAGCACTGCAGCTCTGGAATACTCCAGTACATATTACTGGGGCAAAAAGCCCCTCCAGGGGGCTTTCCTTTCATAGAAATATTTCCTGCCCCCTGGGGAAAATCTTCTTGCCTACATGTGTGGGTGCAGGGCAGGGGGAGCAGCTCCTGGCTGGAAACACACAGCCAGGGAAGGCACCAGCTAAAAGAGCACCCACAGGAGCAGGAGAAACACTACTTCTCACAAATCACAGCCCCACAGCCTAGAGGCTTGGCTGGGCTAAAAAAAGGCACCCACAGGAGCAGGGGAAACACTTCTCCTTCTCACAAATCACAGCCTCAAGCCCAGGGGCTTGGCTGGGCTGCTCTGGAGAGCCCAGGAGTGTGCACACAATGCTGGTGATGGACATTGGCCACATGACTGCCCCTGCAGAGGGTGGCAGGCACAGACCTGGCATGGTGACCCCCTCACAGCTCTGCCAGATGCCTCCAAAGCACCAGTGCTGACCCAAAGCCAGGTGTTTCACACCAAAAGCAATCAATCTCCTTCCACAGTGGATTCCTGAGCCCTCCCTGGTTCCTGTGACACCCCTGAAGCTTTGATACAGGCTTGTTGCCCTCAGCACATTCATAACTTATTTAAGAGAAGACTTGCACCCTTAGGCACAGCTGTCAGGGCCGTGCTCCTCGCCTGCCTTCTGATGTGTGCAAGGCTTTTCACACACAGCTGTGCACCAGGGGTTTCAACAGCAACACCACCAGGAATTCTGGGCCAGAGAGGAGAGCACCAGGGCTCTGCAAATCCACAGCAAAGCTGCCTTTGGAGAGCTGCCCTCGAGGGGAAAACAACCTTTCTTTAATTTGTTCACAGACAGATCTTGACTTCAGAAGTTAGACGAGCAGAGCAGGGTCCCCATTGCCCAGGAAGGTAAACAGAAGGAAATGCTGTTCAGGCAATGCCTCAGCTTCAAATTAAAACTCATCAAGGAAGCTCAGACAGAGACAAAAATCTGAGATAAGACATGGATTTTGGTTTTTTTTTTCCTAAGAAATGATCAAATTCCTCTCTGGAGTAATCAATACAAAGCACGAAGTCAGATCAGAGAGAAGAGATGAGAAGTTGGGAGAAGTGGAACATTAAGACAGAAAAACAGATTAACACAGACTTGAAACCCTAGAAATCGTAATAAACAACAGAGGACAACTCTGTTTGTCATCTCATGTTTCTCTTACACAAACACTAGGTTTAGATAATGTTTCTGAGGCAGCTTCATCACACACAGGCGAAAAACCTATCCACAAGTGAAAAGGTCAATTTCAACATTTCATCCAGATTTTAGGAAATAAAAGTTCCATAAACTTCAGTCTGGACAATTTAACAAGTTTTACCACTGTTACAGGTTAATGTCACTGCAAACAGATTTCTTCTTGGATCCTGCCAGGCAGATAAGGTCTTGCTGTTTCATTTTGAAGAGCACTGTACTTTCAAGAGAAGGCAGTTCTGTAATTTAAAAATTCTATTTCAGCCCCTCTGCCTTAGTGCTCCCACAGTAACAGATGAGCCCTCACCTGCTGGAGGTCAGACCAAAATGACAGATGCACTGAGGTGTAGCACACCAAGCATCTCCTGGGAATGTCTCAACCTAAAGGGAGCTGCTCTGAACCCAAATCCAAACCCTGTTGGCCATCAGCACTTGAATTAGTAAAATGCTGGTGGCCAGGCAGGGATACAGATGTTCCTCAGGAGCCATCCTGCCAAACCACACCATCATTAAAAGTGCAGGAAGAGACATTGCACCACAGAAAGAGGAAACAGGAGAAACCCCAACTGAGGTGCACTGTGCTGACAAAATAATCATGGAAATACAACAGCAGGATAAATATTAACAGGTCAAAACCATTGACAAGTCAGAGCTGACACAGCAAGGACAGAGAAAAGGCACCACAGGCCAGGTGGGCACCCCTGATCTGAGTCCTGCTGTGAGCAGCAGGTCCTGACTGCACCAAGTCCTGCTGGAGCCCAGCGTGGGCTGGGAGGTGCTGACACCAAAGAGCAGCACAGTGGAGAAGAAGAGGAGGAGCCTGGGTTGCTTTCACCCTCTGGATAGACCCAGTTGGGAGGGTAAAAACTGGACCTCCCCTCTGCCTGGATGAGACCACCCCAGGGACAAGGAATGGGTGCCAGGCCCTGTCCCCAAGGAAGAAGGAACCCGAGGGGTGAGCGGGGGAATTGTGCTGCTTTAATCCAGGTGTCAGTGTTTGCTCTCCTGCTAAACCCCAGGGACACTTCAGGAGGCTCCCAAACCTCAGCTGTCCAGTAGCCTCTGGTGCAGAGCTGGCCTGGCAGGATGCTGAGCAGCCACCACCCCCTCAGCAGGGCTGGGCTGGTCAGGGACTCCAGAGAGGCTTCAGGGAAACACCACGAGTTACCTTGTCAGTCATGCTGCATCCAGGAGGGATAACACTCATTGATCCCAGCCTGGCTGCTTAACATGGTACAAATTGCTTTTTAATTGCAAGTGGAGAAACTGGCTTATCTAGGATGTTTACAACTCATCTTTCAGAAAACTGAGCAGCCTACTCTCTTCTTCTCTTCCTTGGGGCAAAATCTTTCCCTCCTGGCATGCCCTGGAAAAGCCCAGCAGTTTTCTGGAATGCTTCCCAACCACTCAATAGAGAGACTTTGTCCAGATGCCCTCTGGGTTCCTCAGCCTTACCCCAAATGTACCTCAGGCACACCCCTGGCCCTGTGGAACAGCCAGTCTCTGCCTCAGCTGGAAAAACCCCTTTTGCTTTGCAAACAGCTGTGGGAAGGTCCCACATGCCTCCTCCTCCAGCAGTAATAGCCCTACACTGCCAAATGATATTTAAAGCACTCTTGAGGCTGTAAGGAAGGAAAAGCCTGGAAATGTCCCCTCCTGGCCCTGCCCAGGCATTCCCAGCATGGCTCTGTTTCAGCTGCAGCACAAGGGGCCCAAATGCCATCGATTAGGAACTAAAGTAGAGAGGGTTCAGCTGTCCAGGGAGCACCACAGACCCTGGAACCCCCAAGCTTTGTGATCTCCCTCATGGTCACTGAGCTGGACACCACAGTGGCCCTGTAAGGTCTGCAAGGACACACAGGGTGGTTTTGGACATCTGTCATTCACAAAGAATCTCTTGTGGTCCCTTCATCTGCATTCCACTACTTGAGCATCTCTTCTTTTTGGGCACAGGACATCTCAGCCCTGGTCAGGCAGTTCCACCTCCTTCTCCTGGCCACCTCTCCCCTCTCCTGCTCTTGGGAGCTCCAGGGAAGCTCCAGGTGCATAAGGGAGGCTCTGCAGGGAGCCCCAGCAAGGAGAACCTGAAAGCTGGAGACAGACACTTCCCACCTCAGCCCCTCCAGGCTGGGCAGAGGATCTGTGTGACTTCAGAGAGGACCTGTGTGATTTCACAGAGGACCTGTGTGACTTCACAGCGCCAGACCAGGAGCAGAGGCCCATGCTGCCCACAGAAGCTCTCTCAGGACATTTTCTGATCCTGCAAGGCTGGCCATGACAGCAGATGTCTCCATGCCCTCTGGGTCCATCACTGCTCTCTCCTGAGTTAATAACCAATCTGCCCCCTGTTCTCCCGGGGAAGCACAGCCTTTGTGCTGACAGCTCCTTCCTCTCCTGCCCCGCTCTGAGCCCTAGAAGATGTTCTGTTTATGCAGGTCCCCCTTCCCCAAGCCCAGACTGTCTTTCTGTGATCATGAGGCCACAGACAAGACTCTGCTCTGCTCCTAAAAGGAATCCAGCCCTGGCTCAGTGGGCAGAGCCAGGGAGAAACAACCTGCCAGACACTGTGACACGAATGGTCGTGTCCCCAGTGCTGCAGGGGGTCACTGCAGAAGAAGGGGTCTGACTGCCACCTTCCCCTGCCTTTCTTCTTCTGAAGAAGTGTGCTCCCAAATCTGCCCCTTGCCTCAGGACAGCACAGACTCCTGGCTGGCCTGGATGTGTCCTGTCTGGGGCAGGAGCAGCAGGCAGGGCCATGCTCACCTGGAGCCTGGCTCTGCAGCAGCAGCAGGCACTCCTGAGCAGCCTCAGCACTTGCTTCAGCTCCTGTCTGCAGCATCCTGGCAGCAAGAGGAGCTCTGGCATGGCAGCTATTAGAGTGGGTGGCAGCAGATGGTGAAAGCAGAGGGGATAAGAAAATAAATACAAAGAGGCTATCTTGAGGGGAGAAGTCACCACATTAACACTCTGTTGCTTACACAGTGTCTTCTCCCAAAGTCTAAACAAACACTGCTCAGCTCCTGGTGCACAGGGAGCTGAGGGAGGGGACAGGGCACAGAGCACACACAGCACTGCAGAGCCCTGAGAGATGCTGCAGCCCCAAACCCTGCCCAGCCCTCCATGTCCCAAAAGTCTGCAGGGCCATCTCAGCCAGAACAGGAAAACCAGCCAGGCAAAGAGCCTGCATGTCCTGCTTCCCACAGGTTTGCACGAAATTTAGGGAACTCCATCCTTCCAGCAGCCTGGTGTGGGCACAAGATCACCACATCTGCCCTTTCCATGGACTGCAGGGTATGGATGCTCTTACACCTGACATCTTCAGAAAAGCAATGGAAAACATTCCCAATGGAAATGGGGAGACTACAGGGACTGCCCAGTGCTGTCTTACAGGGAAACCAATGTTCCTTGTCCATGGCCCAGTCCCACTGCAGCACAGCTGCTCAAGGGGAGCAAAGCAATCCCCAAATTTCCCAGCCCTCACACAGCCTTGGCCAGCAGGAGCCCACCTCTTGCTGACTGCCACCCCAGGCTCTTCCATTACCCCAAACTCTGGAGACTGCAGCAGGACCATTTCTGCCTCTCTGGCCACCAGCAGCAGTGGGAGAGGTCTTTCCCTCCAATTCTCCTCCTGAGAGACCTCCAAGGCTTCAGCCTTAGGAAAAACAACCAAAACTGGGGAGAGCCTGGCTCACCAGGCTGCTCCACACAGAGGACAACTTAGTGCCAGTCAAGAGCCCCCAAAACCTGCAGCCCTCCTCACCACCTCCCACCTGGGTCTGCCAGAGTGCCTCAAGTCTCTGTCATTCACAAAGAATCTCTTGTGGTCCCTTCATCTACATCCCACTACTTGAGCATCTCTTCTTTTTGGGCACAGGACATCTCAGCCTTGGTCAGGCAGTTCCACCTCCTTCTCTTGGCCACCTCTCCCCTCTCCTGCTCTTGGGAGCTCCAGGGAAGCTCCAGGTGCATAAGGGAGGCTCTGCAGGGAGCCCCAGCAAGGAGGTGAAAGCAGTCCTTAAACATTTAAGGGCTGGCTCAGGCAAAGGCAATTTATTATGTTAAACATGTTATTAAAGGATCTAAAGCAACAGAGCAAAGATGTTCCAAGAAAGGTTTGAACTTCCCCAGCAAGGGGCTCTTGGGACTCCTCTTGTTAATACTGAGCAGCCTTGTCTGCAGCTGAGCCTACAGTGAGCATAAATGCCCCTCAGTCCCCGTGCAGAACTCGTTTCACTTAAATCAACACAGCCATCGGGGAGACTTGAGGAAGCAAAGCTATTAGTGGGACCACGGTTAATTCTGGGGGAAAGAAACAAGCCACAAAAGCAATAAAACTGACTGATTGCTTATGCAGACACTGTAACCCTTTCCTGCCTGGGTCCTGCAGCACAGCAGAGGGGAGGATGCTCGCTGGGAAAGCCCTTCCTGCCCAGGGTTGGCATGGTCCCAAAGGGCAGCTGCAGGGCACAGGGCTGTGGCACAGAGCTGGACATGGGGCTGGGAGGAGGCAGGGCTGCTCTGGGGAAGGAAAGGGCCATCCCAGGAGATCCCATCAGCATGCAAGAGCTCAGGAAAGCAGCTCCTGGCAGCAGGACTGCAGAAAAGGGGACAGCATGTGGTGACTCCAGCTCTAGGTGGGAATCACCACCAGCAGCACAGCTTTGGTGAGCAGGAGAGCTCAGAGCAGTGCAGGGACATCCCCTCACAGCCCCAGGGACACTCTGCTGTCAGCACGTGAGAGAGGCCACCTCTGCCACAGCAACAGCACACCAGGAAACCAGCCAGGCCCACATTTCCCTAATCCCACACCTCTCTTCCCCCTGTTCCTTCGGCCTCCTTAGATCATGCTGACTAGCTGTAAGTATTAGATGGGAAGGTTTTTCCTTGGTTTTTCCTTCTGAGGCACCTCAGACAAGTGTAGGAGCTTGCAGAGAGGCTCTGCAGCAGCAGCAATGTTGGCAGCAGTGCTGAAGGCAGCTCAGGAGGCAGCAGGGCCTGGGTGAGTGCCCGGTGCCCAGAGCAGCACGGGGGGAGAGCTTGCCAGGTGACAGCTGCATAGGAAATAACTGAGAAGATGTGGAGATAGAGGCTCTATCTCCACATCTTCAGTAGCAAAGCAAACTGACTAAAATCAACAGCAACATGAGCTGAAGGTTCTGCAGGCTGGTGGTACAGAGCCACAGAATGGTTCAGGTTGGGAAAGGTCATCAAGTCCAGCTGTGCAGCCAGCAGCACCACCATGTTCAGAACTAACCCACATGCTCAAGTGCCACACCAACACTTTCAGGGATGCTGGCTCTACCATTTCCCAGAAAGCCTTTTCCAATGCTTGACAACCCTTTCTGTGAAAAGTTTTTCCTTACACCTAATCTAAACCTCCCCTGGTGCAACCTGAGGCCATCTCCTCTTGTCCTGTCATTTGTTTCCTTGCAGAACAGACTGACCCACACCTGGCTCCAACCTTCTTTCAGGGAGCTGTGGAAAGTAAGAATGCCCCCCCTGTTCTCCAGGCTGGGCTCTCCCAGCTGCTCCTCATCAGAGTTGTGCCCAGACCTTTTCTCTGGACACTCTCTGGCCCCTCAATGAATGTATCAGCATTTCTGAAAGGGAATTTGTTTTTTCCTTCCTCTAGAATAGCAGGAATAGGTTCACCCACAGCTGCTCCATCTGCAGGCCTGTCCTTGCACTGTCACAGGCCACCACAGCACCCTGGGACTCACACCTCTCAGCCCAGGAGACAACAGCCAAACTGTAGCCCCACACTTCTCTTCACAGAGGAAAGCCGGGCACAATTCTTCCCAAGAATATTTCTGGGATTCACATTCTCTGAACCTCAGAGAAAGGAAAAACAATTCTTATCTCATTTGCTGTGCCTGTGTTTGTGCAAAGTAGAACGCAAGATGGAGATTGTGTACCCAGAGTGATGGGGTTTTGTTTCCTTGGCCTGTCAGGGCCAGGTGTGTGTGTGTGTGTGTGTGTGAGGACTGTCAGGTGACAGTCACGAGATTCTGTGCAGTGTGTGCAGGATTGAGTGCTTGGCAGGTTCAGTTTAGGTGTAATGTAACACAGTGTCATATAGAATAATATAATATAATATAATATAATATAATATAATATAATATAATATAATATAATATAATATAATATAATATAATATAATATACATATAATATAATATAATATAATATAATATAATATAATATAATATAATATAATATAATATAATATAATATAATATAATATAATATCATATAATATAATAATTAATTTGTCTTTTGATAGTAACCATCTGAAATTAAACAAATGTGTTCAGTACAGGTGTCACTGGAAAATTAAATATCAAAAGCCAAATAGAAGTAGAAATAACTTCTGAGAAGACATAATGGGAAAATAAGGGATCAAAAAAGACAGCATTGATAGGCAGGAAAATTTTGCTATAGCCTTCATTAAGACCAAAATTCTACCCTCACCACAAAAACCCAGGAATTATAAATCTTTTCTTGATGATACTCTGTGTCTTGACCAGGGTCCCTCCTTATAACATGAAAACTCAGCCTGAAGTCTGGGAGAGGAGGAGGGTGGGATCTGTGAGGAAGCCAACTCTCACCCAGTGCCTCCAGCACTTGGTCCATACTGGGCCTCCCTTTTGATAAGATGGAGTCACATCAATCACTCTCTCCCCTTGCTGGGGGTTGCCCGCAAATTCTCTACCAAACAGCCTCAAAACGGGGAAACAGCCCCAAAGTGAGCCTGGCACTGAACAGCCTGCCCTCCTGGCAGTGCCAGGGTCATTCCAAAGCTGCCTGTCCCCCTGAGGGCTGCAGGAAGCACCACTGACCTCCGAGGCCAGGCCGCAGGCGGTTGTCGTAGCCGTCCAGGAGCCTGTCCAGGATGCGTGTGAAAATGGTGATGTTGTCCTTGCTGTCATCCACGACGTCTGAGACGTGCTTCTGAGAGAGCCTGGCACAGGGAGAGGGGGGGAAACCAGGAGAGAGGGTTAGAGGGGAGATCTACACCGGGCGTGCTCCCAGAGCTACAGGGAGGGAAGGGCCTGAAGGGCAGGATGGGACTCAGGTTTTGGTAAATTTGTATTTGCACACACCACAGGGATTTCTGATCCCTGTGGTTCAGCTCCCCTCTGTCCTCACAGAGCTCCCCACTGTTCCCTCCCCAGCTTTCCCAGAGCTACAGGGAGGGAAGGGCCTGAAGGGCAGGATGGGACTCAGGGTTTGGTAAATTCTTGTGTTTGCAGGACTCATCACAGGGCATGGGCCTGAAGGGCAGGATGGGACTCAGGTTTTGGTAAATTTGTGTTTGCACACACCACAGGGCATTTCTCTTCACTCCCCTCTGTTCTCACAGAGGTCCTCACTGTTCCCTCCCCACCTGTCCCAGAGCTACAACGAGGGACAGGCCTGAAGGGCAGGATGGCACTCAGGTTTTGGTAAATTCCTGTGTTTGCAGGACTCATCACAGGGCATGGGCCTGAAGGGCAGGATGGCACTCAGGTTTTGGTAAATTCCTGTGTTTGCAGGACTCATCACAGGGCATTTCTGATCAACTTCAGCTCCCCTCTGTTCCCACAGAGCTCCCCACTGTCCCCTCCCCTCCTTTCCCAGCTACAGGGAGGGAAGGGCCTGAAGGGCAGGATGGGACTCAGGTTTTGGTAAATTCCTGTGTTTGCACGCACCACAAGGATTTCTGATCACTCCCCTCTGTCCCGACAAAGCTCCTCATTGAGCCCTCCCCACCTTTCCCGGCCCAGATCCACCATGGTGGGATCCACCACTGCATCACGGGGAGTGGTTTAGGAGCCCTGTTTTAACAGGAATGCCCCAGCATCCCTTGCCTGCCCCTAAAAATGGGCATTTTCTAGGCAGAGGCTGTGGGAAGCTGAGTTATTGAAGTGCCACTATCTCCTTACAGGCAGCATGGAAGAAGTGACACCAGGTATTTGGCAGATTGAGCCATTTCAAAGATCTCTGCCCCAGGGAAGAAGGGAGACAGAAAAATAAGAATTCAGTAAACAGGCTTAAAGCCTCATCATTAAAACACTTAGTGAACCATCCCTGCAGTTTGCTGAACTTTCCCTGCTTATAAAAACAAATGAGTTTCCACATTCCCATCTCTGCTCAACACAAGAAGCCTGGAAGCCCCCAAACAAGATGATTTCCTCAGAACACATTCTGCCCCAGGTGGAATAAAACAAGGAGTAAATTCCTCTAAAAAAGCACATCTCACTGAACAAAATCTTCAATGCGGTTTTGCAAACACAAGGGGCTCAAGTAATACATTTGCATTTTGTGTCTCCCTTTCAATCCACAGAAAAGGAGATTGTGAGTCCTTCTGGAACCACCTGCCTCTAAAAGAGATTTCAGATGGCACAGAGCAGCAGTGCTGTGGCTTCAAGCACAGCTTTCCGCAGCAGAAATAGCTGTTAGGACCAAAACAAATGGAAAGGCAGAAGATTAAGTAACAGAAAAAAAAAGAAAAATCTATAGAGATGAGGAGTTTTCAAGGAAGATGGAAGAGGAAATAACAGAGAGACAAATGAGGCAAAAAGAAAGATTAAGAGGCACAAACAGGCAGCGAGGTGGCTGAGGAAGCCCAGCCAGGCAGGGAAAAAAGGCAGCTGAAGCAGAGGGATGCTCAGCAGCAGCTACAGGAGACCCCTTGGGAGCAGGGAAGCTCTGAATGGCAAACTGGCACTAAATGGAGAGGTGAAAAACTGGGGAGCACTGGCCTGAGGAAGACCATGAATGCCACAGACCAGAAAGGGTAGACACCCAAATCATGGTTCCAGTTACCAAGGACAGCACCTGTGACCATCAGAAATGTAATGCTGGGGGAAGAAAAGCCCCCAAATTGTCACTTTCTGTCACTTCTGCCCCTTTCCTTCCCACCCCAGCCTTACTTCCTCTGATGTGTGGCAGCCACTGGTTTCAGCATGCATCATGAAATAACAGGAGAAAAAAATAATAAAGCCAAGAAAAAACTACAGAAAAAGGAATATTATTTAAGGAGTTCAAAGCTTAATCCTACTGCATCCCATCTGGTCAGACTTGCTACCCCTGACACTGGTGGTGCACCTGTAAATACACTGTCAAGTGTCAGTAAGGTGGCAAGTACCAGAGCTGGCTTGGAGCTCTCTACCAGTGTTTCCCCAACAGAAAACCCAGATTCTGTAAGACAAAAGAAGTACAAGGAGTATTTCCTAGCAAGAGAGGAAAAATTGAGAGCAGGGTATGGGTACTTCTGGAGTCAGGCTGAATCAATACTATTTAGAATGCTGCAGTTAATTGAAATATTCCCTTTTGGGCAATTCTGACATTAATTTTCATTGGTTTCATTGACCAAACACTCTGGGAAATTTCCTTTCAAGTGCCTGAGGTCTGCTTCTCCAGGGGCACATCCCACCTCTCACAGGACCACTTGGCCTCTTTTTTAGCAAAGCAACACCTGGAGGAATGGTCAAGCCAGGAAGTTGAGCCTCCAGGAACACAAGGAGGGTAACACAGTGCTGAAATTCCAGTTTGCACAGGGTGAGGCATGGCTGGGATAACACCTGACCCAGCCCTAATGCAACCTGCCAGATCCAAACATCAAAACACGTCTGGCATTACAAACTGCATCACAGCCTCCAAGATTTCCAGCTGAATCCAAATGCTGGTTTTGGCTTTTCATCTGGACTTGAACTCCCTGCAGGTAAGAAGAGTTTTGAGAAATTTAACAAATGCCTGCAGTAATTAGTGGGGTTTCAATTGTACCAGCTTTCAATAGATGTCATGGTTAAAAGCAATCTGTCCCAGTGTCTGCTGATGAGTATATAACCATCTATAACTTATGAATAGCTAGCATGCTCATGAAAAGCTCATTCATTAATGTTTTATAAGCTATCTTTAAAAATTACCCATAATATAAAGAGCTAGAGGATGGATTTTTGTGAAGGAACTCCTGGCGGAGGCTCAGCGGTGATGGGAAAAATGAGTTTACAAATTTCAAAGCTGTTTTACTTAGCCTGACATTTGAGGCTTTGACTTCAATGTGAGCAGTGTGGGATTCACTTGGGAGGTGCTGGGGGAAGAGCAGCGTAGGCAGGACAAGGGAAGGTGCAGGCAGGGGAGAGCCAGCAGCACCTCTGCCTGGCACCTGATTTGGGCTAATAATTCCTTTGCCAGGAAAACTCTGGGCTGCCTCACCTCACCTTAACATAAAGCTAAAGCTGCCCTTTAGCAAGGCATAAAGGGACTGCAAAAAGAGATGTGTGGGATCAAGGTTTTAAAATAATTAAAATCCTCTAGGCAGGAAGGGCGGAGGTTTACAGCAAATTTAATTAGGATAGGCTTGAGGAAAAGTCATTAGCTTGCCACCTGTGCACAGGCTCTCTGGGGAGCTGTGCCACATCAGCACAGGGGTGCCCTCACACCCAATTTGGGAAGCAAATCCTCCTGGGGACCAGTACTGTGAGCAATCCCAGCGTGGCAGGTGGTGAGGGAGCAGCAGCACCCTGAATACAGGGTGGGGAGGAAAAGGCAGCAGGGAGGAGAGCAGAGCTGCAGGCACAGGGCGTGGGGACAGCCCCCACAGGCATTGTGGGGATGGGGTGAGAGGCCAGGGCTGGCTGTGTCCGTGCAGGGTCAGCACCCACAGGGCAGGGCAAGCTGCAAAGTCCAATCCAGGCAGACAAAGCAGAACAGGGCGGGAGGGGCAGCACCAACATCTTTTCATGCACGAAGATCCTTGATCCTTCTGGACTTCTAACTCAGCAGACAGCATTTCAGTGTCCATACCTGGCACTCTAAAGGCTTTTCTAAATGTTTTATAGAAGTCATGTATTATTTGCATTTCTCTCCCTCTGTGCAGAGCTCCTCCCTCCCCCCTTCTCCGTCCTCCTTCCTCAAAGGGCTCCCCAAGCTCACCCAGCAGGGGCTCTGGTCATGCAGTCACCATGACTCTGGGATGCAGTCATGGACTGACAGGCTTTCATCCCCTCCAGACAGCTCCCAGAGGCTGGGAAGGTGAGGCTGGCAGCAGCACTCTCCATGCCAGGACAGCCAGAGCCTGCACACCCAGGCACAGGAGGGCAGCCAGGGTGGCAGAGAACCCCGGTGCTGCAGCAGGTCAGGTGTGCTGCCTGTGGGTCATTACACCATTAACAGCCAAACAGATGAACCAGATTGATTTTCTGCTCTTTAAAATAGTATTAAAATATTAAATGGGGTGGGAGAAATCTCTCTTCCAGGTTGAAACTCAGGCAAGCAGAGTCCTTGCCCAGAATGAATTGTGACGAGGCCAAATCTGAAAATAGGTTTTGTTGCATAAAATTGCTGACAACTGATCTCAGTGAGAGCACCTCAAATAATGCCAGTGTCAGCCATGTTAGGGACTGAACAGCCCCTGGGTGGAAGGCATGGGGACATGGGGAGGAGGGTCAAACACAGCAGAGACCCTTTAGTGCTTTGTCCTGGACTGCTTCATACACATCCTGACCCCGGGATATTTAGGTTCAGTAAGAGGACTACAGCCTTGGCCAACAGCTCAGCACTCACCACCTTACCCAGCATCAGCAGGGAGAGCCAGGAGCAGGACCAGGACTCCAAGGCTGAGGAGGGAGAAGGGCCCCATTCCCAGGAGCCTCGGTGCCATGGTGGCAGCGTGCAGCCACTGCAAAACGAGCCTCCAAACCTGCCAGGGGGGACAGAGGGGAATGAGAGGAGAGAAAAGAGGTTTCAGTTACTAGGGAAAAGCAAACAGTTCAGTTTTTTATGTTGGGCAGTGGTCAGTATTCCTGGGGTCCTGCATTTGAGCTCTCACGAAACCCTCAGGGACCAAAGGCAGCATCGTGGGCTGGAGCACTGCTGGCCCTGGGCAAGCTGCATCATGTCAGAGCCAAGCAGGCACACACATTAAAACCCTCACCCCACCCTCACAGCAGACCCTGCAGCTCCCCTGTGCTTCAGCAGCAAGTGCAAAGCTCACTCACAAAACAACCCCACTGGCTCTTCCTCCACCTCACCCTGCAGGCTCAGCTCTCCCCTTGCAGCAGTCCCAGCTCACCTGCTACCTCTGCCACCTCGGTGACATCCACACAGCAGAACCACTTGGGAAGTCTCAAGACCCATTTTTTTTCCCCAACATCTTTTTCTAGACAGTTAAACCCTCATTTAATTCCGGTAATGACACTGCCAGGAATTATTATTAAGTTTGACCACTGAGGCCCAAGGTGGTGGGAGCGCTCGACGATACTACACTTAGTGTGCTCCGAGTTTTCATTAATGCTCAGTTTTACTTTTATTGTGATGTTATTGCACATTTAACTGCCTTCTCCTTTTATGTATCTCATTATGTTGATGCACCTTGGAGCAGCACTGCCAAGCAACAGCCTGGATAAATACAGCTTGTCGTGACATCTCCCCCTCACAACGCTCCCTGTCTGGCAGCCAGGGGTTCAGCCAGCCCCACTCTGAGCCCCCAGAGCCAGCAGTGAAGGCTCCAGTCAATCACAGCGGGCAGAAACCAGGGCAAGGTGCTGGTGCCAGCCAAATATGACCTCTGGGTTTCTCCACTCGATGCTGCAGAGCCTCAGGCAGCTCCCTCCAGCACTGAAGGAGGTGCTGGCTGCACAGCCAAAGCCCAGCAGCTGGATGGCAATTCTGGCCCAGGATGAAGAGGACTATCTGGGTGCTGCCAAGGAGCGGGGCTTCTGCACAGGGATGTGGGAGAGGAGAGCTCCCAGCAGAAATCCCTCCTGTGCAGAGGGCTCAGCCCAGCAGCATGGAAACACCTGGAGAGCACATATGTCCTCAGTGTGCTCCTGGAGAGGAGGCACAAGGCAAGGTTGGCTGGTGTGTTTTATCACATTTCTGCATTTAACTGGTCTCCCCATGGCAATGAGGCCCTACAGTCTCCCTGGAGGCTGTGCCTGATCCTTGTTTTTTAGCTGTAGGAGCACACAAGCTGCCAGGCAGGCAGAAGGTAAGAGCCAGACACCACCAGTCCTTACCACCCACCTCAGCTTTTGTTCTGGCAAGATACTCACTAACAGCAGGCACAAGGGGGAAAAAAAACCCAACCAACCAACCCAGCATTTGGCCCTAGTTACCTTTACCTTCCTCCCCATCAGTCACATAAAGTCCTTGCAGAAATGAATGCACAGATTAATTTAGGCACAATGTGCTCAGGCTTTTTTAAGCAGGATTCCACCTGAATGCCCCCTTGGGAAGCTCCTCCTATGGCATGGACACACCCATGGCTCTGGTGAGAAAAGCTCTGATTTGGGAGGCCTCCTCTGGCTCTCCCCAGTTCCCAGCTGAGGAGGGACACACAGTCTTGGAAAATCAAGTATTTGCTGATGAAGCACGAATTAACATCTGTTTTGTGGGAAATTCCAACGTCTTGGGGAGACTTCGTTCCAAATCATGACAAGGACAGATAAAATGTTGATTTTTCTTACAAGTCAAACTCAGAACTTCTTCAATAAGCAGCTTCTCAACAGATTTCCTTTCAACTTTTCCCTTTCATTTCATTTCAACTTGCATATTATACAATAGTATTTAATTGATTTTTTTCCTAAGGCAATTTCAAATACTAGCCAAAAGCAAACAAAAAATTATTTAAAAATAAAAGAACTGTGGCTGTCTGTCCTCTCCCCTCCCAAAAACACCACTGAAAATTTTCACTGAAATCAACATTTTCTCATTCAACTGCTGATTTCAAAAAATGCTTTGTTTGGGCAGAATTTGCAAAGCCAGCAGACTTTGACCAGGGATCCCCACACAAACGAGGATGCTTTGGGTTTGCAGCAGGTTCCTCCTGGCTCTGTAGGAACTGCTGTGGCTCCTGTGGATCATTTGGGACCATCTTTATCAGATTTGGTGAAACCATGGGTGGGGCAGATAATGCACCAACAGTGGAAAAGTGAAGCTAAAAAAAAACCAGCACCAGAAAATGGAGGAACAAGGTAATTTGGAGGGTCAGGAACAATGACAAAATCCAGAACACCTTCCACGTGGATGTGTCCTGCCTGTGCCAAGAAGCTCTTAACAACTGCATTTTCACCAAACCTTGTTCATAGAGTTTTCCTTCAATATTATAGAGAGATGGAGGTTCATTTTCTACTCTGGGTAGTTCTGAGGAGGAAGATGCTAGCCAAGGACAACAGAGGTGCTCAAATTAAATCAAATTTGTGCTTAAGTCTTATTTGAAGCATCAGAACCATCTCTACACACCTGCACTGGAGCAAAATCTGTTTTTACTACTTGCCCAAGCAGACATTTTGGCAGTCACATCTCAGTTTGTTCACACTGAGAACATCCCCAAAATGGGGCTTTGCTATGGCTGCACTCAGGAACTGGGGGAGGACAGCACAGCATGGAGAACAGCTGGGCACTGTTTCCTACCACTTCCCTTTGGTCCATGCTTTGTGTTGTTCCTGGGAAGCTGGACAGAACAGCCTGCAGGGCTCTGAGGCTACTTCACACTTGGAGATGGATTGAGAAGCAGAGCCAGCCCTGCTCATCACCCTGCTGCCAAGCAGGAAAGTGTTGGGGAATACAAGGAGGACTTACAGAGGAGATTTCACCATTCAGACACTTCAGGGGATCACCCAAAGCCCCCCACAGCCAGATCCTAGTGTGGTTCCCATGGCACAGCAGCTCTCAGCATCACTTCTCCCCTTTCCTGGGGCTCCTGCAAGCCCAGCCACAGGCACACACAAGAACCCAACTGGTGCAAGTGCTTTAGGAGCCCAACAGCTACTGGCCACACAGCCTCCCTAATAAAATCAGTTTGTAAAACAACTCTCCAGGTTTCAAAAGGCCTGTAACTGATCTCCTCAGATTTTAGCACACAAGAGTAGCTCTTGGAGAGGGTGCTGATGGCAGAGCAGAGAGGGGTCCCTCTGAGCACAGGGAAGGGATGGGAACACCCACAAGAGTGCCTTGGGAAAAGCAGCCCTGGAGCTTCTCCAGCCGTGCTGGGGCTGTCCCTGTGCTAGGCTATTCAGCTGTCACTCCCCACTCAGGAAAGCTCTGAATCAGCCAGCGCCTGGATCCAAATACCTGCAGGGATCCCTGATCCTCGGGAAGGGCAGGGAGGATGCAGGCAACGTGCATTTAACTGCATGGAACCAAGTGAGGATTTGGGAATGTTAATTGGCTGTTAACAGCCTCAAAGAAGGAAAAAATCCCAAATCTCTTGCTGAAGGGAAAACTGCACAGTGTCCATGAAGAAAAAAGTGCAGAATACCAACATTTTCAAGCTCAGATGAGTGGTACAACTCTTTAGATGACCCTCCCCACCTTCCATATGAGTTAAAGAACATCTTCCCCTGAGCTTCTGGCTCTCTGTGTCTGTGCAAGATGGAGTCTGGAGGGATGGTGTGTGTTCAGAGCAGCCCTGCACTTCTTCTTTCCTCCATCTGTCCACTGCTCACTCCTTAATGGCACAGTTAGCAAATGCACTCAGCACTAATTGTGCAGTTGCTGGTAACCTCCACAGCTGAATCCAATGCAGATTTCCTAAGAGCCCTGCTGACACCCTGCAGCTGGAATCAGCAATACTTGAAGTTCACAACACAGGGAATGTGGCAGGTGTCTTTACAAGCACACACCTAAGGGCTTCACAAACATTCCCACTCCTCTCCAAGACAATCTGTCCAATCTCCAGAGCATCATAGCACAACAGCACTCCAGGGAAATACAGTCTTCCTGTTGGATGTGCTGTGAACAAGGAGTTGGAAAAGCTCCCTTCCTTCCCTCATGACAGGAACATGCTCCAGCCCCTGCTCCCACTTAAGTGGGTTTGGGAACCAAAAAAAGTGCTGGAAACTTCCAAAGCAGCAAGGTATCCTAGTAGCTATGCCAACATTGGGTATCTCCTGACTTGGCACACTGAGCCTGATCTTCCCAGAAATCCTTATTCTAGAAACCATTAAATATTCTGAAGTGCCTTCCTAGGAAAGAATGATTAGCACAGGCTCACTGCTGACAAGGGAGAGACATAGAACTCTGGAGGTGGAGACTGAAAGATAAAATTGCAAAAAAACCTGAGAGAATGGCCAGAGAGGGGGATACTGTAAGCGCCAGAAAAGAAATGCAGGCAGAAGAGGCCCATAAACACACCTGGGCACGTCTGTGAGAGTCACATGGACATCTCACCTGAATTACTGCCTCCTGGGAAGATGCATAGCCAGGGAACTATCTGATTCACTCAGCAATAGTCTCACCATGCAGACAGCATTCAGAAACCAGCCCAAAGGACAAATTTGCCCCAGCACTGCACCCAGAGATGCTGTCCACCCCTGGTGTCATTGGATCAGCATCCCCACGTGCCATGCATGAACACCAGTGACATCAGCTAGAGGGGTGCAGAGCACTGACAGCTCCCACTCAGCCCCCAGGACCTGCAGCAGCTGCACATCTTTTGTCAAGTCAGGTATCTCAGGGAGGGCTGTGCAGTGAGGAGCTGATGCTGGGAGCCAGCTGGAAATCACACTGGGAAGAAGAGGCAGCCTCAGCCCAAAAGCCCAGATCAAAGCACTTCTGTGCAGGAAGAAGAGGGTGATCCACACCCCGGTGGTGTCAAGCACCATCTGCCCACCTGCATGGCAGCACAGCCAAGCACAGCGCTCTAGGTGACCTCACAACACCTGCATATTTACCCCCAAATTTAGGAGCACTTGCACAGCACAAGAAGCTCATTAAAGCCCTTCCTCATTGCACTGGAGGCTCTCCAAAACAGGTCCCAGGCAGCAGGGGAGGTTCTTCAATACCCCTCAAGGATCGCAGAATCATCCAGCCTGCACGGGCTGGGCTCTGTCCAGCTGTGCTTGACCCTCTGTGAGCACACCAGGCTTCTGGTGGCCACTGCTGTGCCTCTCTAATGCCTCTCTGAGCAAAGCTCCAAGCCCTCTCCGCAGAGACAGCAGCCAGCAAGTGCTCAGTGCAGCAGCAATAAACACAGGCAAGGCACACGCTGCCCTGTGTCCCTGCTGGGGAAGGCTTTCTTCAGTTCTCAAACACTCCAGCTAAAAAGGAGGGTCCCTTGGAACAAAAACATCTTTTCATTCGAGGGCAGGGGCAGCAATGAGCAGCCACAGTTCATCTGGAAGCCCGGGAACGGCTGAGTAAGGAGCTGTGGTGTTTCACAAGACCCCTGTCTCACTTCCCAGGTTGTTTGCATCCCTTTGTTGTGAAATGAGCTGGCTGGGACGCCCGTGTGTGCTGCGCAGCACAGGCACAGACACCCCGTTCAGCAGCCCGGCCCTGCCAGCTCCCAGCTCTACCTGCAGCAGCCAGCACAGGGCCAGGCTGCCTATGGGAGCCTGGATCCAGCCCAGCGCTCTGCTTCCATCACCTGAGGTCGTCTGGATGTCTCCAGCTGGCCTCTAGCTCAGCACTGTTTGGCGCTGTACAGATGCTGCTGAAGGCCAGAAGCTGCTACAGCATTTTAGAGAAATCAGAGACCAAGAAACAGGCAACAGCACCTCCATCCACCTGAATCCAACTTGCTGTTTGCCACTTACACAGAGAAACAGCCCTGGCTCGCAGCGAGGGGTGCGTGGCAGCGGAACCACACAGTCCTCGACTCCTGAGCAGGGAAATGTTTGTGCTCACCTACCCAAGAGGCACACACTGGCTTGTCCCTGCAAACACACAGGCACTGTAGGAGCCATAAACAACCTTCCTGTGAATCTGCCACACACAGAAGGTACGAGGCACATGTGATGGTTATCAAATGTGTTGTCTGCAGCCCTGCAAGGGACGCCAGCAGAAGAAGGCGCTTGGAAGCAGAGGCACCAGGCAAAGAAATTAAAGGTTTAGATCAACATGTAAATCTTGGGAGCAAGTCTTAAAGTGGATTTCTTCTGTAAGTTGTTCTGCTGGTAATGAAGGAATAAGGTCCGTGCCCAACTCCCAACCCAGCTTTAATTTTCCAAAATGAGAAGCCGCTTGACAGTTTTTCCTCATCAAAACAAAATTAATCCAAGTATTGCATCTCTCTACTCAAAAACACATCCAGAGGGACTGTAGAGTGATTCACACCCACAACTGCTATGGGAAACCGTTTGCACTCATAGTGTAACAAGCCAACACTGATTCACCCACATAATTACAGGCAGACACTGATTCACAGCTACTGCAACTGCAGACAGACTGACTCACAATCAAAGCAACTGCAGACAGACCCAGGCTCACAATCACAACTGGAAATACAACCGTGCTGACAGTATTCACAGCTCTGTGTATCTGCAATTCCATCTACACACCAACCTCTGGAAAACGGGCCAGCAGTGCAAACACTGTGCACCAAGCCCCGCAGTTTTTTGCTGGCACTTTTGACCTTCACCCCAGAGCCATCCTCCCCTCGCTGGTGGAACAACCCCCACACCTCAGCAGCGTCCCTGCCCTGGCAGGAGCCCAGCAGGACTGTCAGAGCCTGGTCCCAGGAGCAGCCAGGGACACACAGGCACGGGGGGTGTGTATGGTGCAAGGCATCCCTGTACATCTACTCTGTGCCACACACGGCTGCGCTGCCTCCGTGCTTCCAGAATGTGAGTGAATGCAAGCCAAGTATAATACATTTAGCCCATGGGCAGAGGAGATGGCAAAAGACTCACCACTGGGCAAAAGCCTGAAAAGCTGGATTATTTACTACAATCTCTGGCTGGGTATGTAATTATGTCAGTGTTCAGCCTGGGTATTGTGCTACTTTTTGTAAACAGTTGGCAGGAATACTGGGACTGAGATGAGGGGCTGGGCTCTGTCTCCAGTGTGGAGAGAAGCAGGCTGAAGAGGACCTGGTCTACTTAGACAAAAAAAAAAAAAAAAAAAAAACCAACAACTGAGCTGAAAGAACACATTAAGCAGGAAAAGGCAAAGGAGAAGCTGGGAGTGAAGTGGGACAGGTGGCAGTCTACAGACAAAGGGAGAAGAAAGGAGAAAGAACAGAAGGGGAAAAGCTTCATGATGCAGACTTGTGATAAGGAGCTCCAAAGCGAGGAGAAGCAGCAGTCCCCCTGTGCCGAGGGTGTCTCGCAGCAGTGCAGACAATGCATCTGTGCCTCCCCACACGCCGGGCTGGCTGCACACTGAGAGCCAGGAGCAGATTCCAGGGGAAGGACACAGCAGCCTCCAGGCCAGCGTGTGCAGAGGGCCCAGGTGCAGCTGCAATCCCTCCAGCTGCTCTCTCGGAAAGGAGCAGCAGGGCCAGGCTCCAGCACTCCTGTCTCTGGGCACTGCGGGGCACCACAGGCACAGGCTGAAGGGCAGCCTGGCCAAACTCCACTGAAACAACATCACCCCAAAACCCCCCAAAATCCCGCATCCTCCAGGACAAGGAAAAAGTTAAGAGGCAGACTACAGAAAGGGGAAGACTTGCCTGAACCATGAGTAGCATCTTCTAGTTGTGGGCTGGTCCTGCCTCAGCACCTGCTGGTTTTCTTCTTTGCTCTCCCCAGAAGGGCACTAAGGGGAGGGACAGGTGAGGTAGCAAACCTGCTCTGCTGTTGCCATCAGAACAACTCGGGTGAGCAGCCACTGGGAGCTGCTCTTGCCAGTCCATGGCAGCGGGAATCTCACCAGAGGGTCCTGCTTCTGTGTTTCTGTCTGGGGACACTGCTGCATTTGCAGCCAGTCAGCAGCAGATTCGAGGGAGACACTACAGATGCAATTGGCCAGGGAAATGAGCTATTTGTTCAATTGTACTTCTCTTGTCCAGGCGAGAACCATTCTGGCAGAAGGCAGAGTGAGGAACAATGGCTAAGTGTTGCAGTGGGGACTGTCTGCCACTTAATTGCATTAAGCTATTCCTTTTTAATGATCCATATCTCAGCGCTAGTAACTCTGTTAGAAGGAGAAAAGACCTAGAGTTCTTTTCCCCTCTCCCCTCACACCAGCCTTAGAAACTGCAGCCCGCAAAACTCCTTTCCCTCCCCAGCCCAACACAGCATCTGTGCCCATTAGGCCTGGCTGCAGGATTCAGGGGGAAATTTGACTTTGCTTTACTACACCCTTCTCCCTGCTCAGCCCTTCCCCTGCCTTCTCGTCAGACTCCAGCCAGGGGGGCTCGGGATTGTCCTCCTCCAGGCATTTCTCCCCGCAGCCGCTCTCCCCGTTCTCCAGCCGGCAGTTCCAGCCGGGCGGGCTGGATGCCCGGCAGGGAGCACCGGGGCACGGCTCCGCTCCGGACCGACACGCGCGGGACTCGCCGCGGCAGCAGGGATGCTCCGAACCGCGGCCGCCTGCCGAGCCCCCCCTTCCCTCCTCGCTCCGCCTATTGTCCGCGACCCCCAGACAATACCCGGGGGCCGGCTCAGCCCCCGGCAGCCCCATTCCATCCCATCCCATCCCCGGCCCGGCTCCGCGCTGCCCCCCGCGCCCGCCGCCGCCGGGGATGCGCGGGGAGCCCCGGGGGAGCGGGGACGCGCCCGCCGCCCACCCGCCCGCACTCACCGGCGCCGGCTGCCCCGGCGGGGGGCTCGGGGGGCGGCCGGAGCCCGCCGGGCTCCGCAGCGCTGCGCAGGGCTCCGCGCCCAGCCCGCCGTGCCGCCCGGCCGGGGCTGCCCGTGCCGCCTGCGCGCTGCTCCGGCCGCGGCGAGCCAGGCAGACAGCGAGGAGGGAGAAAGGGAGGGAGGGAGGGGAGCAGCATCCCCCCGCCTTCCTCTTCCACCTCCTCCTCCTCCTCCTCCCCGCGCCCCGGAGGAGGGTTTACCCACCCGCTTTGTGCCGAGCCGCCCGCCCCGCAGCGCAGGCAGCGGGGATGGGTCGCTGTCTCTTGCCCCGGTTCGGGGCCACCTCCCCGAGCGATGGATGCTCCGGGGTCCTCCGCCCAGCCCCGGCCTCAGAGCACCGCCATCCTTTCGGCGCAGGAGGATGAGCAGAGCAGGGCTGGCTGCTCCCTACCTGTTGAAGGGGGCAGCTCCTCGAGGCGCTGATGCTCCTGCCAGGAGGTGGGCAGCACCCCGAGCTGCCTCCACGCTGCCGGGCCTGGCCGGGTCTCCCGCCGGGGCAAGGAAGTTTGGCCCACAAGTTGGGATTGCCGAGGCTTATATCGCAATAAAACGATAGGCAGAGGGGAAAAACGCGGGGAAGGGGAGAAGAGGAAGAGAGGTTAAAATGCAGCGAGGAGCAGGCAGCGAAGGCAAGGGCAGAAGCGGTGTGGAAATGCAGGGAACCCGGAGGAAGGGCTGGCCACAGCCGGCTGGGCTCGGGGAGGTTTTGCAGAGGCACACGGCAGCAAAGCTGGGAAGGCGAAAGCTGACAGGGAGGCACACTCAAAATATATTGTCCCTGCAGAGCTCTCCCTGCTCAGCACGCACCGCAAGGTTCAGCCGCAGCTGACTCCGAGGAACAGAACCTGCCCTCCACCACCGAGGCTGTGGGGTGGGTGAATGGGGCATCACTGCAGGCACTGCTGACCAGCCCAGAGCTCCTCTGGAAAATACTCTTGGTTCTGAACACTTAACACAGAAACATACTTCAGGACAAGGGCCCTCAAGGCATGGGTGATTAAATCCAATTTAACTGTCAGTTCTCTGCATTGAGGTATTAGAAAATGACCCAGTTCTTGCTTCCAGGAGAAAGTTAGGGGCAATCACGGTTCTACCTCATCCCTGCAGAACACAGCCATCCTGACTTTGGTGAGATAGGAGTATTCATCAGGACATTCCTGGGCAGTAGGAAGAGAACCTCATCTCTCTTTCAAAGCTAAATTTCATCTCCCTGTGGTTTGAGGATGGTCTTTAGTAGTCCATATATTCAGATGTATCTGTAAGCAGCAGGTTAAATGCCAGTAGAGTTCTGCTTTCCTCTGCTGGGCAGGGTCCACAGGAAAGACCTGAGGAGCTCACAAGATCTGAAGACCAACACCTAAAACAAAAACTGGTCACTGCCCCCACAATCAAATCTGCCATGTTTTAGACCAGAGCAGCTTTAATGTTACTGCAATGCTTGGCTCACTTACAGGAACTCTGAACCACCACAAACCCTAATCAAGATAAGTTTCTCCAGCCCTCAACATCACATCCAACCCCAGACAATGGAGATTAAGTACTCACAGGACAATTTTGCAGTAGCAGCAAGACCTTCAAGTTGTTATTTTCTGTCCTCTGAAAAATATTTTGCCTGAGCAGCAGAGACCTAAGTTGAGAGATCTCGTGTGGACAGCCAACATTTTAATTGTCCTCAGGCTGTTCACACATGAATGACAGCACCCAGTACATGGTGTAGGGCTGTTGCCATTTTAAAAAAAAGTCTGCTTCTGCATTGAATTCCTCCTGCCATAATATAAAGCATCACTCAAGAAGACAGCTGCGTGTGCACACTGGCAGAGGAGCTTTTTGCCGGTCTCCTAAACTAGGACAAATCATAGGATCATAGGAAAACTTGAACTGGAAGAGATTTCAGGACACCAGCAGCTAATCTAGTGTCCTATTCAGAGCATGGCCAGCTAAGGAAGAGCCCTGTGAGCAACAAAATTTGGCCATAGTTCTTCACACGGAATTCCTGCTTACGTCCACGTTTCCTCCAAGCCACGTCTTCTGTTCCTCATTGATATGCTTGTGAACAAAAGAGTGTTGGCAAGGGAACAGGGAAGAGCCCAGAGGGAGTCCCAAGGCACCTTTCCCTTAGCTAAGAGCCCCAAGGGTCTGGCCCACCATCTTCCCCCTGGGAGGGGGTGCTCCACTAGAGAATACACCAGGATGACCATGCCCAGACAGGGGACATGGCCAACTCAAGGACATTGATGGCCCTGAGGCTGAGAGCAGAAATCATCCTCATACTTGTTCTTCTTCTTTTCCAAACTGATTCAGCTGCTGGCATGAGCTGCCTTGGATTTGAGAAGAGGCATGAAGCAGAATCAGTGAGACAGGCATATCCGGAGACAGAAGTGACTCAGGATTTTAAATGGCTCGTACTGAAGCACATTCCAAGATTTACACATTTAAGTACTGCTAACAACACTCAGAGGCAATGAAAACCATGCTTCTCTTGAGGCCTCTTCTTCCACAATCAGCAGTCATACCCAGTTCCCCAGGAGCAACATCTCTTACTCTGCCCTGAGATGCCTTCACCAAGCACTGCCTCCCCACTCAGAGGTCTCTGACACTGCCAGCAGCCTGAGCAAGTCTTGGGTCCTTCACTGGAAGAGCTTTTCCAAGAACCTAAAAATCAAGTTGAATCCCTCCCCTTGTAGCCACAGCACAGGTTCTTACAAAGGTAGGGAAGAGGCTAATTGGAGTCAGACAGAAAAGAGAGCACCACATGAACACTGAGTTGCTGAGAGCAGAGCAAGAGGTGCAGCACCTAAGAAAGGTACACTTCCCAAATTAGGAGGTCTCTGGATGTACATTCTGTAACCCTTTCTGCCCCTCCAGATGTGCTGATCCACGCCATAATCAGCTCATGCAAGTCCTTGGCAGAGCAGGCACCTGTGCACCACAGCAAGGTCTGCTTCCAGCTGCCAAGCCATTAATCAAAATATCCACCAGTCAAAGCCCTCCTGGAGTAGAGAGGCAGTGCCAGAGAGCCCAAAAATCTTCATGCCCCTCATGATTTGCTCACCCCACCTGTTAGCCCTGCAGAGACATCAAGGGAGGCTGTGGCAATCTTCCTTTGTCTCAGCCAGTGCTGAAAATCAACTGACCCATAAGAAAGAGAGTGCTCCCACCATCTGGACAGTGCATGATGATGGAATTAAAGACATAAGGGCTATCCAGCAGTAGCACAGGAGGGGTTTGGACAACAGGGGATGCTGTCAGAATGGAAGGAAGAGGCTTTGGCCAGGAAAGCAGGCATTAGGTAGCTTAAGAAGTCCAGTTTTAGACAACCTTTTCTCTGGGGGGTATGGGTAGTGTTATCAATATCTAGTTGTAATTGCTTTGATCTCTGCTCTACTCAGAAGTAAAGGTAACCCTCCATTAAGAGTATCAGTCTCTGTGGATACATTCATCAATTTAAGAGGCATAAAAACATCTTGTGAAACCTGTAAGCAATTATCTTTTAATGCATCTCTCCATCATAAGGCTTTTAATTTCTTTTTTAAACTATCTAACCTCTCTGTCTCTGCCTTTACCTGCTGGAACACCTCCCTGAACTCTGGCACAGTCCAGGAGCTCATGGCTTTGAGGCAAAACCTTTCTTATGGTGATCAAGGTTAAAATGTGGCTGTCACCATATTATTGAAGAGTAATCTCTCAAAATGGAAGTACAGCAGCCTGGGAATACCTTGCTAATAATTAACAAAGCCTTTCCCTCCCATCAACCTGCTCAACAAGCCAGAATAAAAGCCTGCTTGCTTTTAGGTCCATGCTGCAATGCCCTTGAACAGAATGGAATTGCAGATTTGAGCCCTTCAGCAGCCAAGCAGGAGGGTCCATTCTGCAGGTGCAGGCTGGAGCAAGAGCTCAAGGATGTGCAGCAAACCTCCAGGACACACGGCTCTTGGGGCAAGTCCAGGGACTCTCCTTTCTTCCTATCCTCCACCCAAAGGCAGCATCCGAGGAAGCTGCAGTTCTTTGCAGGGAAGGGCCGAGCCAGGGCACAGCTGACCTTGCCCAGGGCAGCGTGCTGGGAGGGACAAGTCCCGGCAACACCTCCCCCAGGGCCACTGGGAGGCACAGAGCCCTCCAAGGACCAGAGATCCTCAGCACAGGGAGGGCAGTGCAGTTACAAATGTCCTGTTGGCGTTCAGGCGCTCGCCCTGGCGTGGAGCAGCTGGCCTGTGGAGAAAACAGGACCCAGTGCTGGGCACAGCGGAGTCCTTTGTGCCAGTCCTGTGTGAGGGGATCCCTGCAAGCTGACATCCACTTTGGAGCCCTCTCCTGCTGCCAGGGAAAGCAGCCAGCCTGCACACAGGTGGCCAGAACAAAGAAACTCTGCCTTTCCCTGGAAGCTGCTGGAAGCACCGCCGAGGAGCACCATGATGATGTCCTGCTTCCCAAAGAGCTGGGACATGAGGGCTCTTTTCTCCCATCCCCTTCTACTCTTAAAGCACCCAGGGACAGCTGGACAGCCTTACAGACCAAACTCTTGTCCCACTCTCCTGGTGTCACCTTTTCTCTGTCCATCCCCACGTGGCAGCTGCCCCTTTTCCCCACCCGCCAGCTCTTTGCATCCGGAGCAGCGTCAGAGCCGGCTGCTGCGGTGCTTTATTAGCCCATCTCCATGGCAACTCGCCTCCAGCTCCACTCAGAGAGACCCCCGGCTCCTCCGTGCCATAAATCAGCCACCCGCCTTCCTCCCCGGTCAGACACGGGGTCACGGCTCGCCCGGGCTGCCTCTGTGCCAGCCTCCCAGCTGGGGCTGCTCTCTGCCATCTGTGGCACCACATTCTCACCCCTCAAGCAAAGCCTAACATCCATCCAGAGAGGCAGCATCCAAAAGCTGGTGGTTTGGAGCCACCCGTACGAACCAGCACGGAGCTGGAGCTCTGCTGCCTTTGGGCAGGGAGCAGAGTGCAGGGACAGCCCCCACCGTGGCACTGGGCTGAAGGAGGAAGTGTCCTTCTCCTTGGGAAGGCACCTGCTGCCCCTCCATGTCCACGGTGAAGCCCTCAAAGCCTGCCCTGAGGGGACAAAAGCCACCTACAGTGCCGTGCTCTCTCAAGAGCTGTTTTAGCCCAGCACAGCTCAAAGCAGGTGACTGCAATCTGCTGGTCCTCACAAGGACAGACGTTTTCCCACACACTTTTTCCTCGTGGGAAGGGGCTACAGGACATGCTCCTTTCACCCTCTCAAACACACAGCAAAACCTGTTCTTGCTGCTGTAACTCCCCCTCTAAACCTCAGAAAATGGAGAGAGCTTTTGCTTTGCATCCCACGTGTTATGCAGATTGTCACTTCATCCATAAATTCCACGCACCTGATAATGCTGGAACTAAATCCTGACAAGACAAATACGAAGGTGGCTCCTGCCACCAGAAGTTCAGGTAACTGAAGAAGCAGCCTGGCAAAGTAAAAGAGAAAAATGGTAATTTTCAGAAGCAGCTGGGGCACTGCAGGGCTGTGCTGGTGGGAAGGTGATGGGCTTAAGGCACAGCCATCCAGTGGCTCACCTAAAATCACTCACAATCCACAACCAAGCATGCACTAATGGAAAAGATTTTTTTTTCCTCACCTTTCCACATTCCCTGAGAGGAACTGATAGATGTATCTACTGATATATAATCCCAAGGGATGCTTGCAGTGTTTCTACACAAGACTACAATCTTTGTAGCTTGGATGAGGGTTCCAGTGTATCTGAGGGTTTACCAACAACTTAGACATGCCCAAGGAAACCCAGCAATGACCATCAGGATGGCTGTAAATCTTCATTTCACACAGATGGTCAACATGCCCACCCAGACAACACCTCACAGAGCTAAAAATCCCTCCCTGCGAGGCACTGCAGAGCTCAAGGGCTGTGTCTAGGCAGATCCTGGTAAAGAAGAGAGCTGGAGTCTTGTTTCTATGACAAAACGTGCCATCCAAATCTCCAGAAGCCAGGTCCAACTCCATGCAGAAGTACCAGAGCTCTTTTAGCAGGGGGAGCTGTCTCAAAATTCAAAAGCTATGTGCTGGCAGTGGAGCAAATTCATAAAAGCTAATGAGCCTGAAAGAGACTGTATTTGTCCTGCAGTCCCTTGGCAAGAGCAAAAATAAACCTGGAGAGAAAGACCTGTTCACATAGTCCCTGTTTTCTGTTCTGCAGCTACAACAGCAGCATCAGTTCAAAGATCCCCCTGTGGAGTCATAAGGTTTTCGATGCCTCAGCATTTCTATTTCTAACGTTGCACATGCTTGTCAACTCCAAATATTCTGAAACAATTTAGATACCTAACACCTAAATCAAGTGCTTACGAAGGCTGGCTTTGAGAGTCCCTGTTTGTACTTGTTTTTTTTCTGATCCAGGGTCCTTCTGAGTTTTTCTCTGCACCCACAAAGCTGTGAACTCAATTTTTATTCAGAAGGAATCAAGTGGCAGGGAGCCAAAACCGAGAACTTGAAAAAGGGCCAGATATCAGGAGGTTCACACTAAAAATTGCTGGGGTTGACAACAGCAGCTGAAGCGTTTGGAAAATGCCCTCTGTTCATGTTTCATGCAATATGTGATACCAAGTCTTCGTTCCAAATACTCTCCTCAGCTCTCTTTGGCAACTCAGAGGAGACCCTGGTCTCATCACAGCTTGATAAACTGAGCTCAGTTTACATCAGCAGCCTTCTGGCACCAAGACACTGCTGAGCTTCGGGTGCACAGGCCTTTAGGAGAATAAATCCCCAGGGAAGAGTGAACTCTGGTGCACTCAGGACCTACCACATCTGGACTCTGAGTGTATTTCTCCCAAAACAGCCATCTCAGGCTCCTCTCCATCAAGCAGGAGAGTCACCCATGCAGTGTGGCTGTGGACAGAGCCTGTCAGCAGCAGAGCAGAAGATTCCCAAAGACCTCAGTTGAACCTGCTCCTGTAACGAAAGCTCTAAATGTCACCATGCTGCCTGTGCCAGAGTCCCTGGAAGGATTCAGATGTTGTCACGTTTGGTGAAGTTTACAGGGAGCACAGGAAGGCTGAGGCAAAGCCTAACAGTGAATTAGCTGAAAAAACCAGCAGAGTCCCAGGTGAGAAGATCTCTTCGTGATGTTAAGGTGGCTGCAAGGGCCAGGCCACTCCAAGCCCTGGCTGCTGGAGCCACCCTCATGGAAGCTGAGGCTGACCCAGCAGCTCAGTGGTTAATGAAAGGAGGAACTTCTTGATGCCTGGAATGGCTACCTAGAGCAGAGGCCAGAGAGAGTTCAAATAATGAAGTGAGTATTTATTAAAGGCCTTTACCAGGCACACCTTGGGCAGCTCAGGAGCCTGGCAGAGGCTACACCCAAGATGGACAATGGTCAGGAGTTCTTTGGGCTGATAGAAGTTTGGTCTGTTTGCATATCAGAGGTTCATTCCCCAATTACAGCTTCAGGGGATGAAGTCACATTCCCCCAGTTTGCTTCCCCCCAATTCACTTTTGTTTGTATTTTTGGGGCTGTGAAAGTGAGCTTGGCTCTCCGGCCTGGAAGGATTATTCTGTCTGACCAAACTGAAGAGAGCTTCCCACCACTCTGTATGGAGTTCAGGGCTTCACACTAATGCAGTGCAGGATTTGGAAAATAGAAAAGCTAAGGCATCATTCTCAGAAATAGTTAGTGTGTTTGTTACCCTTGTCCTGGCAGAAAGGCACAACAAAAGGAGCAGCTCAGAGCCCCAGTACTCTCCTGTTAGCCCACAGCTCCTCATGCTGCCCCATCTGCACAGCTGGTGCCGGGGCTGGGGGACTGGCTTAGCCATCAGTGCAGCTCCTGGCCATCCCTCACTTCCCCAAGGCTGGTGGAGACCCCCAGTCTCTGGAACACACTCAGCCACGTGCATTACACACCCCAGCACCAGTTTGCTGCCAGAACTGGGCCAGCACTGAGGCAGGCACGAGGCTGTGGTGCCAGGGCGGGCAGCGGGAGCCCCTCCTGGCACAGCGCTTTGGAGGCTCCAGCTGGAGCTGTGACTGCACGTGTACAGCTGATCCTCAGCCTCTGCCAGGGCCTGCCTGCTTCAGGAGGGGCTGTTTGGTGTAAACAGGTCACAGACAAACAGCCAGGGGAGTTGTGCTTTTGGTGACAGGAAGGCTGTGCACGGAGGAACAGAACAGCTCTGCACGGGAGGAAGCGCCACAGGGCATGGGCACAGGCAGATGTTCTGCTGCTCCCAGTGCCTGGCAGCCTCTGGAAATGCAGCCTGCCTCAGCCAAGCAGGGAAACACAGACCCAGGGACACTCAAAATGAGAAAAGAGATGCTGTAATTTCCCCCAAACCAGCAATACTCACAACAGGCCAGGCTGTGTGGTCCAGAACAGCCCTACACAGCAGGGAGCCATGAAGCTGGTTGGGCTGTGTGGTTTCCACTCCACATCCCAAAGCCCTCCAGCATTCAGAACTGGGAAACCTAAACCAGCAACTTCTCCTCTGTCTTCTCCCTCCCACACTAGCTGAGAGCAGTTTGGATAAGACAACATGGGTCAAGAGCTACCAAAGATTCAGTTTAGCTGTTTCCTTCCTGTGATGTGCTGGGCTATTCTGGTGACTCCACAGCAGCAGGCAGAGTGAGTGGGGGTCCTGGCTCTGAGGGAGCCCCAGTGCTGACAGAACCCACCTGCATTCATTATGCAGAATTCACCTGCTGGACTTGGGCCCAGCAATGTAGACAGCACCAGGCTGCAGCATCTGAGCTCCAAACTTTCCAGGATTCACCAGAGTGAGCTTTTCTTTGTTCCAGCTGATAGGAAGGGAGAGGATAATAATGGTCAGGGTCCTTTCTGCTTCCCCCAGTCCAGCCAGCCCCACCATTAGGGAGGAGAGCTCCTCCTGTCTGGGAGCCAATGCACACACCACCCTCTTGATTTGTAATTAGTGGAATAAGAATGCTCAGTCAGCTGGGAAATCTGCCTGAGTAAATGACATCCTCAAGTGCTTTCTAATCCAAGGAAGGCAGCCTCTCACTTCACTGAGCTAATGGCCTGCAGTGGGGAGCACCAGAATTTCTCCTATGGACCCACATGCACCCAGGAACACTTCTTTAGCTAATTCTCCATGCCAGCAGCCCCAGCTGGGACCTGGGAGTAGCTGCTAGGTCCTGCCAAGAGTTTGTGTCAGTAATTAATCTGCCTCAGCCTCACAGCACTTGCTTTCTCCTCAAGGCACAAACTGTTTAAGGAAAGGTCCAGGCAGAAAGGACTCTTGGGTCAGGGGATATGGGAGCTCCAGAAAGCCCAGAGGCAGGTTCAAGGGCAGCTGCAGAGCTATTTCTGTGGGACAGGACCTGAGAAGTGAAAGAACAGAGGTTATGAGTCAAGGCAGGAGCTGCACAGCACCTGGCAAGCCACACACTGGAATATTAACTAAAATAACCCTCTGCCTCATCTCTTTTAAATTCAGGTGCACAGGGGAATCCATCAAGGTAATTTATGGTGTGTAGCTCCTGAAATGCCAATCAAAGGAAGCCCAGAGTAACAAGTGTGTTAAAAGGGACCTCATTGATCACTATCTCCACAAACAGGGCCTTAATTCCTTCAATCCCGGTTAATCAGGCTACTTGTTACTTTTCTTACACAAAAGATCAGTGGGAAGCATTAGGCATTAGCTATGAAACCCCCAGAAAGCTTCCCAGGTCTGGAGGAGGCGATGGAGGTGGTGTTTGGTGGTGTGGAACATCTCCAGGGTCCTCAAAGGGCCCCAGACAGAGCTTGTCAGCAGGACAGGGGGTTTTCCCCCCTCTTCCATGAGTGGAAATTTCTCCGCGCACAAACCGCCAAGATTTGATGCAAACCTGACAATTAGCAGATGCAGAGATGATAATTAGGAAGGCAGAGAGAAAAGAAAGAGCTCTGCTGAATTCCAGGAGCCCACAGCCCCGTTGCACAGAGGGAGCAGGCTCACGTGTTCTGCCAGCAGCAGCAGCAGAGGGGACCTTGCTCTGTGGATCTGCAAATCTGGATCCATCCAACGTGTCAGCAGCTGGGGCAGGCAAAGAACCACTCCAGCCCCTTCTCCTTCCACCTCCTCTTTAACAACACAAGCTGGCTTTCCCTAGGTCTTTCATGAGGTATTTTTGCTCCTTATTTGCCCAGGAAGCCCCTCTGACCTTTTGCATGGGCTGGTGTGCTGCTGCATTGCTGTGAGCTGTAACATGCTGGCAAGCTGGAAAGGGTTGGGATAGCAGGAGGTAATGCACAGATCAGGGCTAGATCTGCTCTTATTAAATACAATAATTACCGATCTGGAAGAGGGAATAAGCAGCACATTAATTAAGTTTGAAGAGGATCTGAAACAGAGGAGCTGCCAACAACAAAATTGAAAAAAATTATATAAAGAGGAGGGAAAAAAAAATCAAGTGGGAAGAAAGCAGAACCTAGGAGAAGAAAAGACACTGAAGAAGAGCTGTGGGGGAAGGAGGAGGTTTGACTCTACTTCACCCCAACAGCCCCAGAAGTCCTTTGCTTATTTCTACCTTTTTCCACACAGCCAAAGCAACCCCCAGGCAGAAAAGGCTTTGGCAGACAATTTCAAGAAGAGAAGCCCTCCCATGTTTTTTACTTCAACACCGTTAGGAAGGAATGGTGGAAGCATTGTCCCCATATGAGGAAGCTTTTACCAAAGGGCCATTTTGTCAACCTGCAAAGATTCATTCAAATTCAAGCTTTTTTTTTTGCAGGGCATGGCACTTAAGTTCAGAGAGGCAGCCCTGCATTCAGCCCAACACAATATAAACACAAAATTTCACCCCTTCCTGGTTTTTTGAGAGTGTGGGGGTTTTGTAAAGCAGCCTCCAGATGCCAAAGAAGGCAGGGAGGGGCATACTACAGGAAAGCTTTTGCTGAGCAGCAGGGTACCCTGATGAAACTACAACTTCTCCAGGACTCAGAAAGTCTAAGTGATCACCCTCAGACAGGCACAGACTCACACTCCTCAATCAAACTGCAAAACAAAAGGGCAAAACCTCCCTTTCCCTGCCCTGCCAGTGGCAGCATTTCCAGCTTCCCTGGGGCTGCCTTAAAGCAGCTCCACATTATGCACTCCAATGCAGAACATTCTGTTGAGGATTATATCTACATCCAAAGGTGATGTTTCAGCCGGCCTGCCCTGGGATTGCCAGCAGAATGACATCACCACTAATTAATCAGCCTCTGTACAGACATTTCTCAAATCCCCTGGATTCAAAGCACAGCAATTAGTCACATATTCCAGCAGGAATTGCCACCTTCCTTTCCACTTGCTCTGCTCTCCCATCCCTCGCTGACATCCCAGCTCTGGGGCTGTGCTGCTGAGCCAACCCCAGCATCGATCCACAAGGAGAAGGATCACATGGCATTGCCTGAAGTCCATGTCATTATCCCTGATGGAGTGTTGGCCAACACCACTATGAACAGGAGCAGAAATGCCAGTGACAAAGGAAGATACATTTCCCCTACTGCTGCAGGGAGCTGGGCTGCACTCAGCCCTGGAGAACCCCAGTGCCCTCCAAAAAGCACACACTGAACACCCACAGTGGGAATAAATCTGAATACTCTCAGTGTCCAGGTAGGTCCTGAGTGCAGGGCTCCCTCTTCCTTCAGGATTTATCCTCCAGCACCCTTGTGCCAGGAGGCTGCTGCTGTTTGGGGACAGCTGTAAACTGAGCTCAGCTTCTCCAGCTGTGGTGAGAGCAGAGTCTCCTTGGATTGGCACAGAAAGCTGAGGAAGATATTTGGAGGGTGGGAAGACCTGGAATAATTAAAAAGGACAAGAAGGAATTCAGTGGCTGACAGCTCTACCTGTGAGCACAGGGATTTTGGGATTGGTGGGGCAGGTAGGAACAGCTCAGACAAGGCCACACTGGTCAAATGCTGGGCTGAAAACATAGGATTTTGGGTCATAAAGAGCGGCCAGGGCACGTGAGGAGGGGACCAGAGCCCATAAACACTGTGATGGCCACAAGTGTCTGCTGCCAGCAGCCTGTGAAGCCTCTCCAGAAGCAATATCCACGAGGTCAGGGAGTCAAGCACTGCAATCAGGAGTGCCAGCATTCAGAGCAGCCCCCGTGCCCTCACACACAGATAAAAGAGCAGCAAATTACCAGAGTGTTTAATTACAGAACCCCCTTACCCTCCCCCACAGCACCTCCAGCTCCTGCAGCCAGCCAGATGTGTGTCCCAGATGGAATGAGCACAATGCAGGAGCAGCAGTTCCTGTTTACAGGGAGCTGCTATTTGTAGCTGATAACCAGGGACAAACAGCAGACAGCCATGAAGCTGCAGGAAGACAGGGGATGCTCCTTTGGGAGGGCACAGTGTGGGAGCAGGTGCTGCCTCTGGCTCTTACAGAAGGGTTTGATCCCAAGTTTCCATAGGGAGCCACTTGCTTTGGCTCCCAGAGGTGTAAGAGAGATCCTGGGTCTGACCTACAGGTGTGCCAGGCACCCCTTACTCTTCCTCAGGGGCAGCTGCCCTGCAGAGAACCCTCTGGTATCACTGGCATATTTTCTGAAAAATCCTCTTTGCCCAGGATTTTCTCCTGGGAAGTTGAGACGCTTCAGAGAAAAATGAAAACAATATTATCTCATTTGCTTCTCCTGTGTTTTGCTGCTCTGGAATGTGACCTGGAGATTGTTTATCCAACTCGTGAATTGTTTTAACTTAATGACCAATCACCATCAGCTGTGTCAGACTCTCTGAGTCAGTCACAAGTTTTTATTATTCATTCTTGTTAAGTCTTCTGTCTGTATCCTATCTCAATATAATATAATATAATATAATATAATATAATATAATATAATATAATATAATATAATATAATATAATATAATATAATATAATATAATATAATATAATATAATATAATATAATATAATATAATATAATATAATATAATATAATATAATATAATATAATATAAATATATCAGCCTTCTGAGAACATGGAGTCAGATTCACTCACCTCTCACCTCATCCTGGGGACCCTCACAAACTCAACACTCTGGGCCTAAGTGTTCCAAAATCACGACACCAGAGATCTCCAGCTTGACAGCCAAAAGCATCCAGTGCTCTCCTGCTTGAAGCTCTGCATGTCAATTCTCACAAATTTAAAGAGAGGCTAAAAATAACCTGTCTTCCAGTAGTGGTGGTGTGAAATTAAATTCATTACCATGTGTGAAGCACTCTAATACAATGGTGATGAGTACTACCGAGCAAAGGAGCAGATTGTACAATAGGGAGGAGAAAAAACCCTAAAAGCCACATTGAATGCAAGTGCTCAGGGAGGCAAGAGGTGCTGGGGAGAGGAGCAGTGGGGGTCACATAATTGGGCTGTATTGATGCATATGCACAGCGAGGGGTGGGGTAAGGTAAGAGAGGCAGATTCAATTTCCATCCCCCTGAACTTCAGGCATCACTGCTAAAACGTTTCAGTAACATCAGGATGCATAGCAAAGACTTGGCAAAGAGCAGAAGGTTAAAAATTAAGGTAGGAAAAAATACCCCCAACCAAATGAAAAAAGCACAAACAACAGAAACACCACAGAAAAACGACAGAAAATATCAAACAAGAACCCAAGCACCAGAAAAGAAAACTTTTAGGCCAAAAAGACTAATAAAATCAAGGTAGAGAATACCAGGGTTGAAAAAAAGCTCAGCTGCTGACGAGGAAGCACAACTTGTTGAAAAGGCTGATCAAAGAGCCAGTACTTCATTGACTCTAAACCCCTGGCTGAAAAAGAAAAGGTATCCAGAGTGCAGAGGTCAGGGGAGAGGAACAGTGGGCACAGGTATGAAAGCAGAGCTGACATCCTAGAAGTTCTGTGAAAGCAGATTCCAGGCATCCTCAAAATCATGAAAAGCACCCCCAGGAAGTTCTGCTAACCCCTCCTACAGCTGCCACACCAAGGAGGTCCCAGCACGGGCTCTGGGCAGGAATTTCCAGCCATCTGATGCCTTTGCTGGGCTCAGATCTCGCAGCTGCGGCTGGAGCCTGGCAGAGCAGCAGCAGCTGTCCTTGGCCTCCAGCCCACAGCAAACACATCTGGAGCAGCTGGGGATGGCCAACTGCTGCTGGCCAGGAGAGGATTCCTCATGTGGATTTAATATTCTGCATTCCATGTGATGTTTTTAATGGGGAGTGTGGGACAGCCACACGTGTGGTCAGGGAGCAGCATTTTGGGGGCCTCTGCTCTGGACATGGCTCTTTGTGCCCATGGAGCACAGCAAAGGCTCCCTGGGCCACCTGCAGGTCCTTGGTTTCCTCAGGGAATTCAGCCCCTCCCACCTGAGGCTCCTGCAGGCAGGTTGCTTTCCATCCCAACCACCCTCAGGTAGTTTGGTTGGATTCTTTATGCCCCATTTTCAGAGCACCTTGTCCCAGACACATTTGTGTTCCAGTATTTTGTCTTCTGTTCCACTGGATTTTTTACCTTTCCTCTAAAAAAAGAAAAAAAACCAACCATTTTTACTTTAAAAATGTAAAATGAAACTTTTGAAAAATCCACATTTTTTTCTGTAAGTTCTTATGTACCCACTTTGAGCTCTCTACAAGCCAGACCAGCAATAAAAAAGATGAATTTTTCAGAGGACACAGAACAATCTCTTTCAGCTCTTTTCTCCTTTTTATCCTTCTATTTTCACCTGAGTGACAAAGAAGTCAGAATATTTGAGTAAGTAGTTACTGCCTTAGTCCCTTTCTTCACTCCCATTTTACCAGCCTGAAAAGCAATGTGGGGTTTTTATCACTTTGAGGGAGGTGGAAAGGCCTGGTAAGTCTTCACATTAGAAAGTCAAAAAAATAAACCAGAACAAAAAAAGCTTTGTCATGTGAAAATGGATGAGAAACCACCCATCTGAACCAGGTTCAACTCTTGTGCTAAGACATTACTCATGGAAAAGAAAAAAGAAAAAAGAAAAAAAGAAGAAGAAGAAGAAAAAGAGGGTTTAACTTGCTTTAAAAGATACTTTTTTGAACCTGGGCTGATAATAGCAACCAGTTTGCAAAGTAAAACTGCAAAGGCAAATCTCAGAGCCCCTGGAGCCAGGCAGTGCTGAGCACTAATTGGTGCAGAACAGGGCCCAGCCCAGCCCTGCTGTGAGGAGGGGTCCAAGGAACACCCTAAATCCATGGGAGCTGTAAATCCAGGGGGATTGCACACCTGGGGAGGTACTCAGGTGCTGGGAGGTGACAGTCCTTGCTGCTGTAAGATCTTTTGGTGAGACCCCACCAGCAGAGCTGCCCTCAGCTCTGGGATCCCAGCACAGGGAGGAGCTGGGGCTGCTGGAACCAGTCCAGAGAAGGCACCAGGGTGATCAGAGGGATGGAGCAGCTGTGCTGGGAGAAAAGGCTGGGAAACCTGGGATTGTTCAGCCTGGAGAGGAGAAGCTTTGGGGTGACCTCATTGTAGCCTTTCAGGACCTGAAGGAGCCACAGGAAACATGGAGAGAGAATTTCCAAGGGATGGAGGGGCAGGAAAAGGGGAAATGGATTCAAACTGTCAGAGAACATGTTGAGATTGGATATTAGGAAACATTCTTTATTGTGAGGGTGGGGAGGCACCAGAACAGGTTGCCCAGAGAAGCTGTGGCTGCTCCATCCCTGCAAGTGTTCAAGGCTGCACGAGGCTCAGGGCAAGCTGGGATAGTGGGAGGTGTTCCTGCCCATGGCAGGGGTTGGATTGAGACAATCTTTAAGGTCCCTGCCAAACCAAGGCATTCCATGGCTCTGTGATGAGAACAGCTACACATTTTCCTGCACTACCAAGGGAAGTGAAACCACACCTGGGAAGGTGTTGGGCTGTGCAGGGCAGGACCTCTTGGCTCTGGCATTGATAATCAGTAGAACACCCTGTGTCAGGAGACTGGAAAGGCATCCCTGAGAGGGAGCTTGCAGAGGGATTCCCTCAGCTGAGAGGGAATTCACACCCTGAGAGCCTTGGCAAAGCTGGCTCTGGAAGCTGCAGCAATACAGATGCTGTGCAAGCTCCCTCTGGGCCTTTTAAGCAGTGCCTGACTCAAATGGAAATCAATGTGAGCCTGGAGTCAACTGCTCCGGAGAGAGAAATCCCCGTGCAGTGCCCAGCCCAGGCCAACCCCCAGCCCGGGCTGCTGTCCCTGGCACAAAGGTGACATCCCAGAGGGGTCCAGTGGAGGAGCCACATCCAGACTGGGCTGGCCCTGACAGGCACTGCTACCACATGGCTCTGACCAGCCCCAGCACCCCAAGTGTCTCACAGGACATCCCGAGCTGGAAGGGACACACAAGGAGCAAAGTCTGGCCCTGCACAGGAGCCCCACAGTCCCACCCCGTGCCCCAGGGCACTGCCCAAAGGCTCCGTGAGCTCTGTCAGGATGTGAGTGCTGCCCTGGGGAGCCTGTTCCAGGGGCCCAGCACCCTCTGGGGGAAGAACCTGTCCCTAATACACAACTGAACCTCCCCTGACACAACTTCAGCCATTCCCTGGGGTCCTGTGATGAGCCAGCACAGAGCAGAGGTTGGTGCTGTCCCCTGGGAGGAAGCTGGCCCCCCACCCCCCAGCACTGGGCAGTCCGTGCCAGGCTCGCTGTCCCCTGTGTCCCCAGTGTCCCCCAGCACAGGGCAGTCCGTGCCAGGCTCGCTGTCCCCTGTGTCCCAGTGTCCCCCAGCACAGGACAGTCCGTGCCAGGCTCGCTGTCCCCTGTGTCCCCGCCCGTTCCGCGGGGTCTGGCGCCCCCTGCCCGCCGCGGGGGGAGCGGCAGCAGCCCCGGCCCCTATCGCACAGAATCCATCAATAATCGGGTCAGAAAAACCTCCGGGATCAGCGAGTCCAGCCTCCGAGGGATCACCACCTTGCCAGCACCGAGTGCCACGTCCAGTCTTTGCTCAAACACCTCTAGGGATGGTGACTCCAGCACCTCCCCGGGCAGCCCATTCCAATCACCCTAATTGGCCTAATTACCCTTTCTGAAAGGTGAAGAAATTACTCCTGATGTGCACCCTGAACCTCCCCTGGCCCAGCCTGAGATCCTGTCCCTGTGATCCCGTCCCTGTTCCCCGGGAGCAGAGCCCGACCCCGCCGGCTTCGCCCTCCTACAGGGAGTTGTGCAGAGCGATAAGGACCCCCCTGAGCCTCCTCTTCTCCAGGCTGAGCTCCCACACCCCCCTCAGCCTCCCCTCATGGGATTTGTGCTCCAGACCCTTCCCCAGCTTTATTCCTTCAGCAGCTCCACGTCCTTCCTGGGCTGAGGGCCCAGAGCTGGATACCGGACTCGAGGTCTGTGCCTCAGCAGTGCCCAGCACAGGGGAACAGCTACTGCCCTGGTCACACTGTTTGTGATGCCAGCCAGGTGCCACAGGTCTTCTGGGGTTACCTGGGCACAGCTGGCTCATGTTCAGCCCCTGTCAACCAGCAACCCCAGGCCCTTTTCTGCTGGGCCACTTGCCAACCACTTTGCCCCAAGCCTGTAGCACTGCACGAGGTTTTTGGTTTTGGGACAGGCCCCTCACAGCCCCAGCCCACTGATGACAGCTTGCTGGGCAGCAGCAGTGACCTGGGCATGCAAAAATCACATATTTACACCTGCAGAGACGTGATGGAACTCCCTGGTTCCTGAGGAGGGAGACTGCTCTCAGAGCCACTCTCCAGACTCCAGTGGAGACAGAGCTCTCCAAGGAGAGGGACACAGAGCAGCTTCCCTCACTCCCCTCCTTTCACACAGGACTTCTGGCAGCCCAGGGCTCCCAGGGTATCTTTGCAAGACTTGCTTGCTCATGTGAAAAGCTGTAAAACAATAGCAGTACCACCTGCAGACACGTGCCACAGCTGGTGAGGTCACCCAGTGCATTCCTGGTGAGTGGGAATGCCCACAGGAGACCTCTGCCTTCCCTTCCCAGATGAACTCCCATTTAAACTGAAGCTTATTCAAGCATTTGCATCCCAGTGATGCATGAAAGTGTCCCTCTGCAGGTAAAGTGACTGTAAGATGGCATTTCCATGTATCTGGGATGTTTTTCCAAGCTGAGCTATGGATAGTTCCTTCTTCAAGCTGTTGCTTCTCAGTAGATTGAGAGTTACAAGCTCTGCTGCTCCAGCCTGTCCACCTCCCCAGCAAGGTGAGGAGCAAAGGCAGGGGGCTGAAGCCCACCTGCAGGTCTGCACAAGTCCTCTGCCTACAGAGCTGTCCCAGCTGGACACCTGAGGAGTGGCTGGCTTTGTTTTGGAGGGATGGAGAAGCTCCATTTCCCTGCCCCTGGGCTAACAGCCCACAGGAGCTTGGCAGCCCCTCTGACCCTGACACTGCTGAAGAAAAGGCTCCCTCACAAAAAAGCAACAACTCTGCACCAAGCTTGGGCTGCCACAGACACACCACGAGCTCCCTGCAAGAGGCTCCTTGCTCTCCTCACACCCACCCTGCCCCACAGGGCTCAGGGAATGGGGTCAGCCCCTGCCCTCAGGGCCATCCCCACACCTTCCCTGGTCCTATCCCTTTGTTTGCACCTATTTTAAGTCATAGAGGCACAAGCCCTGCACCAGCCATACCTTGCTGAAAGCTCTGCAGAGGCCCCATAAAACTGTGGGGTTTGCTTTTCTTCTCTGCTAGAACTCCTTGGCTACTCACAGCTTTTGGGTTGAAAAGCCTTGGTTTCATCTCCAAAAGGAAGATCATTTTTTAAGAACTGTTCAGACAAAGTGTGACATAACAGGGTATCTATTTCTTGAACAGAGCTGTTTCCCTGCATTTGTTTGAAGTCTGACCTGATTATTCCTGCAATTGTATTTTTAATGCTCATCAGGTATCCTTGGAGAAAATGGAGAGTCACTTTTTTTAGATCATGCATATGTAATCAGACAAACAAAATATAGCTCACCTGCCCCCTTCCTCCCCTCTACAGCAAAAAGCACATCCTTCACCATTGCTCCAGAGAAAGCAGCAGCTATTCAGATGGGACAGAGCACCAGTTTCTGACCTGCCTTGGGCACTTCTGGTGCCATCTGTCCTCACTGTAGGGACAAATGCTGCCCTCATACTGGAATAAACAAGAGCTGTTCCCCTACTCATAAGTGCTTCCTCCAGTATTGCTCCCACATGGTTCTACACCTTTAACCCAGCTTTTTAAGGTGGCAATTTCAGCTCCCTGGGTGCTTTCAGTCCTGTTTTGCACAGTTTAATAATCACTGCCTGGACCAGCAGAGGCAGGCAGCATCACTGGTGGTTGGCACTCTGCACTTGTGACCTTGCTGCTGAGAGGAGAGGGGCACTCACTGAGCAGGGGATGCAGCAGCAGGGCAGCACTTTGTGCCTAGGTCAGCCCCTCCTCAGGCAGTTGCTGACAGCAGCTCAGCCAGCCCAGCCCAGCATGAACCTGGGACATTGAGGTTCCAGGACAGCCTGTGCTCCCACCTGTGCGCACACACCAAATCCCCCTGGCCTGAGGCTCAGCGTGTGTCACAGCTCCAGGGCACACAGCAGGAGACACAGGGAGCCCCTGAGGTCAGGAAATGCCCCCTCCTGCAGCTCAGCTCAGCCCAGCCCTCTGTGAGGTTCCATTTCCCAGCAGCTGCTCCACCACAGACCAACATCCTCACCCCATTCCTGCCTTGAAACCTCCCAGGCTGGCAGGGCTGGTGTCAGGCTCAGCAGAAGGGCAGCTCCACACTCCCATCTCAGCAGGAACTCATCCAGACCCAGGCTAGAGGCAGAAAGTTTGAGCTGCTGCAGAGTGCTGCCATAAGCAGAAACCATGGACACAGGCAGCCTCCTCACCTCATCAATCATCAGGAGGGGGCAGAGAACTAGTCACCATCTCATCAGTTAATTACAACTGTTAATCATATTTTCATTAACCTGAAATGGAGCTGCCAGCATTGCCCCTCTTTTCACCCCATGGCCCAAGTGCCATTTCTCAGAGATCAATTCTCCTGAAGGAGGACACACTCTGTCCTTCACAGCTCACATCTGGCCAGCCATTTCCAGAACCTGTTATCTTGCCTCTTTTCCACATGTCCACACTTCCTAGGCCTCAGCAGGCACCCACACTGCCTTTGCCCTGCAGGAAATGGGTTTAGCCTCCTCTCAGTCTCCCAGACCTGCTCAGGATGGGTTCCTGAGGTCCTGCAAGCTCTATGCTCTTGGCTGTCACATTGCTGCCACACTGAGCACGTTGCTACAACAATATGCCCCCTTTCCCACTGTTTTTTTAAGATCACCTGGTCTATAAGCCTGTTTCTGTAAAGCATTTTTAGTTCTCCATGCATACCTGTGAGCAGAGCTGTTAATGCCACATATGACATGGGACAGACAGGAAGGGCAGGAACACCTTGACCTGCAGGGCAGGAGGTCACACTGCTCAGTGCCCCAGGGGCAGCTCTGCACCCTCCAGCTCTGCTCCTACTCCCCCATCAGCTTCCACTCCTGGCTCTCCTCAGGAGAAAGAGTGCTGATTAGTGTTGATTGAAGACTTTGGATGCCACACCTTCCCCCAGGGTACAGAGGAATACTGAGCACTGTGACATTTGAGGTCCCCTTTGCCTCTGCTGTTACAGCACTGTGCCTCAGCCCTGCCTTGGGGGACAGCTCACCTCTGGGGGGAGCAGGGAACCAGCATTCCCAGACATGATCCGCTCTCCTTCCCTGCTCCAGGCCTAGAAACCCCCTTTTCCAGGCTGAGGCATCACAGCCCTCGTGTCTGTGTGCTCTGGGAAAGCAGGTCCTGAGCAGAGCCATCCCCAAGGCTGCTGAGCTCTGGGCACCAGCTCCATGGAGCAGCATTTACCAGAGGAAGGACAGGAGAGCAATCACAGATCCTGCTCCTTCCTGCTCATCTCACTCTGGCTCAGCCTGGCCAGTTCAGGTGACTCCCATTTTAAATGGGATGAGTAATGGGATGATTGACTCTCACAATTAAAAGACAAAAATCATGTATAATATATGTTAAGAGAAGTTTTATAGATTTATAGTTATGTTTTACCCCCCTCGTGTTGTTATTATGGGGTGGCCTGGGTTTGGGACACTTGGGAAGGTGGCATTGTTACTGTGGCAGCACCTGAGCTCCAACCAAGGTGTAAAGAACTGATCTCCACCACTGGGCAGTGAAGGAGTCAATGGACAGAACTTTGGGGGAGCTAAAGGGTTAAAAGGCAAAAGCTGCACTGTTTGGGTGAGCACATGGTGAGGAAAATCCTTTGCTCCCAGCTCTGTAATATTTTCTTTATTCAGTTTTCTGTTGTATTTTTGATAAGGCTTTAATAAACCTTTTAGATTTTTTAAAAGTGAGGAGCATTTCTCACGTGAAGTAGGTGACCTGAGAGGGAGTGGTGACCACTCTGGTACAAGCCAAGCCCTGCAAGGGACAGGACAGCACTTGTTCAGCCTCCAGAGCTGTCACAGTTGAGACAGCCACAATACACAGAGTGTCACCACACAATTCCAGAAAGCTTCAACCCACACAGAGTAACACCAAACCACTGCACAAGGCTGCAAGCATCTGCCCTTCTTGTTTTTTAGCCCAGCCTTTTACACCCCTCATGTTGATGCACTGCACCTGTGAGCCCTCTGTTCCCTTTGGTGGTTGCTCAGCACACCTGGGCACTCCATGGCTCATTGCTGTCAGTGCTGCTCACCTGCTGCTCACAGCTGTGCCCACTGGGGATGAGGCTGGGCCAGCCCCATCCCAGTGACCCCAAACTGTGCCTGCAGCACAGCCCCATCCCAGTGACCCCAAACTGTGTTCCTGTCCCAGGCTCCTCAGGTGGGGAGGTTGCACCTTCTTTATCCACTCCTAACGTTCCAGAGGGAATTTAGCTCTGTTTGCCCACGCCCTGCAGGTCTGGGAGGATGTCAGGAAGCCAGCCAGGACCAGAGGCTTCAGGCTCTGCAGGTGCTTTTGCCTCCCTCTCCTCTCTCCCCCACCCCCCAGGAGCCTCAGACGTGCTAAGCAGCCTGTGAAGGTGTTAATGGGGAATGGATCACCCCTGCCACAATTGTGATGCACCGTGGCACCCAGGACAGAAATGAGATATAAAGTATGTACTTACTCTCCCAGTGTGAAAACTGCTGGGTTAAATATAACCCAGGCTGCTGGCTCCAGGAAGCGTGGCTGATCTCTTCATTTGATGGCAGAGTGCTTGCTTTGCCAAACAGCCCTCAATCCCCACGGAGCCAGCAATTCCCCCTGTGCTAAATGTGCATTTACATTACCAGGTATCAGAGAGGTGCATACATTTCCTTCTTTATATATATATATTTTTTTTTCCTTATAAAATGTCCCAACCCAGCCTCTCACCAGCCAAGCCTGGCTGTTGTTTTTTGTCCAATTAGGTTTTTGATGAGGTAAAAGTCACTCTGGTTTCTGCAGGTGCAGAATTGAATGAAGAAGGTGCAATGAGGGATGAAGAAACCTTCACCACCTCCCTGGCAGCCTCAGGGTAGCACAAAGCAACCAAGACACAAGATTGTTGCTGGTTAGGGCCTGTGGCAGCCTTGAGAATCAGCATCTGCCTTCCAGTAAGATTTTAACCAGATTTCCTCTCCCTTTTGTGACCTCTTGTGCTCCAGACACAGTCTTGGAGTGACAATAAGCTGCATTTTTAATACACCATCCCCCTGACAGAATGGACTGCCTGGCACTCACCCCAGGCCTTCCATGGGATCATTTGTAATCCCCTGGAGTGGAGGGACAGCTCTGGACATCCCCAGCAGCTCCCAGTGCTGGTTTAAATGCCAAATGAACACTCCCAGGAGCTGCAGAGCTGCTCTCCCAGCTAAGCAGCCCCCACACCTTGTGCCCATGGTGGGACACTGCAGGTGCTCACACCACCAAAAATGGAGCTGCAGATGCAAAGGCCTCCAAATTCAGCATAAAGCTGGGTTAGTCTGAGCCTGGGGGAGGAGAGGGGAAGAAGGTGAGAAACAAGGCTTGCTTGGAGGATGCAGAAACACCTCTCTGCCAGAAGTGACCTCCAGAGCTTGAAGTTAGCCAGGGGAAAAAATGTCACAGAGCACACACTTTTAATGGCAGCACTGCATTGCCTGTGACTGCATTCCATAGGATCTTCTGTTTACAAGAGATCTGTAAATCAGAATACAACCCTTCTAATGAGCTGAACTTGCCAAACACCTCCTCTGCCTTCATCCAGCTGAAGGCTCATCAACTGAGGAGTGTCAACCAGCTGAAACTTCAGGATACCCTAGATAGAAAAAAAAAAACTTATTCAAATTATCCCTTCTGGCCTCGAACTCCAAGAGCTCAAACCTTCTTTGAACCCTCATCAAAAGTGAAGCCATTTCTTGTAGCAGCCAAGCTGGCTGCCAGCAGCACAGGAGCACACCACTCACCTTAAAAAAGCCAGCATTAATATTTACTGACTGAATGCAGGCTGCAGAACAGCTCTTATCTGTGCTGTTTAATTGTGCCAGCTTTAAGAGCAGCCCAATAAAGGCATGTCAGCAAGGCTTCTTTTTTTAAAGAGTGTGCCAGGGGATCTTGTTGTAAGTGAAGATCTTGGAGAAAAGCGAGGAGATTCATTGCATTAAGTGCTCGGTGTGAAAGTGGGTTAGACAGAGCTGCTCTCCCTGGGGGGCTGCCTCTGCCAGTCACCTGGAGAGAAGGATCTTTTAGAGACAAGCCAAACAGACCTCAGCACTACCCAGTGAATTTAGGATGGTGGCCCTTTGCCAGCCCAGTTCTCCTCCTCAGCAGGAGGTGACACCCTCAGCCCCCTGTGTCCACTGGCACAGCTCAGTGAGGACATTCCACAACACAGGACAAGCTTTCCCATCTGACCCTTCACGTTATTTGTGCTCTTGGGCTGAGATTTGGATCATTTGTCCTTGGTGCCCAGCTAGGGCAGGAATTGTTTTGTCTCCCTGCTCTGTGCACAGAGCTCACCATCCCCTCATATGAAGCCCAGACCCACACACTAAAGCAGCCAGAATCTGAAAAATACAAAAGCTAAACATGAGGCATCAGTTCCCACTTAGTAACCCCTTCTGCCTTTTCACCCTCATGAGAAAAGGACACAAGTGTCTCCTCACCTATTCAGATGCCACTCCTGGGGGCACATCTGCACCCCCACTGTCACTGCTGGGACCAAGCTCCCTTCACAGGTTCCCTGTTTGGCTCCCTACACCCCACACTCTCAGTGCCAGACAATATTTTCTTACTGGCCCCACTTCAGGTTTCCCAAGGTAGAGTCTCAGACACCTGGATCTTTTATTTGAATTGTGGCACAGCATCACAACAGCTCAAGGCAGGGAGGGACCCCAGCAAAGCATCCCCTGGGCTTGTCTGCCCAGCCATTGCTCACACACCCTTCATGTGTCACTTGGTCCCATGGGGATATTTGTTCTGGGGTCTTCTCTGGGTTCTCCAGAGTCTCTGGGTGAGTGCCACACCCACACCTCCATGGCACTACAAGTCCAGCATCACCTGCCTCCAGCTAATCCAGGTCATGGGCTGGAGAACCCCGAGGAGCAGCTTCCAACCATCCCAGCCCACTGGGGAGGCAAAGCCTCACAGGGCATTTCCCAGCTTTCTCATGCCCATGGTGGTTTTATATCCCTTCGTTTCATGGCCCAGCACTGAGGCAGGGAGCAGGGCAGGCTGCACCCCCTGGCAGCAGCACCCCAGAGCCTGCAGCCCCACTGCTGGGAGAACTGGGAGCCACAGGGGCTGATGAGCCTTGTTTCTCCAGGCTGCAGGGAGGCTTTGAAGATGCAGGCAACAAAGGGGGAAGTTTCAGCTCACCTGAAGCATTTTGCTAAAAATAGCTGCTCTTCCCCCGTCACAAGCTGGCATTGGACTGCTGGAGTATTTTAAAGGGAGGTTATAACATAGAGCTTCCTCCTCTTCCCTCACTGAATCTCTGAGCAGCAGCTGCAGCACACGCACACATTACAGCATGCACAGCACCCTGGAAACCAGGCTGCTCTCAAGGCTCATTGAGTGTTAGGTCCAGCTCAAAAAGCAAAACCCAGCCCATTTGCTATGGGGCAGTAATTGCTCACATCCCCTCAGCCCTTTGCAGAGGAACCACAAAACTCAGCAGCTCACTGCAGAAGGAAGAGGGCTAAAACAAGAGGCAGAAGCAAGAAACAATCCCTAATTACAGCAAAGAATGAAAAAAACCCAGGTTCTGCAATGCCTTAGACCCATCTCTGAGGGCATCTGCTGACACTCAGTCCCTCATCACAGCCCAGAGACCTCTGCTCTACAGTTCTGCTGCCAGGATTAACCCAGCCCAACCTGTGAGATCTCCCACAGAAGCACAGCACCTATCAATCAGTAAATATGCTGATTGGGATCTGCAGGTGATTAATTGCAGGTGATTTTACTGCAGTCTGTGGGGTGGGCACAGAGCCTCCCTCCAGTATCACAGGAGGCTGCAGAGGAGATGGATGCTGGCAGCAGTGCCAAGGTTGCTGCTTCCAGGCCCAGATTTTGTTCCTTCTTAGGCCATAGGTGAACACAGCCCTTCACCAAGATATTCAGTGCTTAGAATAATTCCTCAGCAAGCACCCCACCTGGAGAGCAAAGCCTTCCTCTCTCCTGCTCTGGTTTTGAAACAAGATGTTTTTGCAGGAGGGTTTTAAAGTCATCCAGTCTGCTACAGATCACCAGTGGGAGATGATGTTTGGGCTAATGCTCAGCTACATCTCCTAGGGCAAAGGCCAGTGAGAAATACTGCAGCAGAGCAGAGAGGGAGGGAGAGGAATTCCCTGAGCAGAAATTATTTTGAGCACAGAAAGCTGCAGAGCACTGTGGAGCAAGGCAGAAGAAAGAGGAGAGAGAGGTGGTTTTGCTGGGGGGACACAAAAGAACAGAGGAGAGAGGAAGCTCTGAGGATTCCTCTGGGGGGGAGGAGGTAGGATGCTGCTCAGTGGGGCTGTGTGTGTGTGGAGGATCCCTGGCAGAGCTGGCTGGGCTCAGCAGAGCTGCTCCCTGCAAAGGGATTCCCTGTGCTGCTTGTGATTGGTGCTGGCACAGTGACGAGCTGCTGGAGAGGATTCCTCTTCCCTGCACATCAAGCAGAGCTGGAGGAAAACAGCAGCCCCATCCCCCTCTGCTCCCCTCCAGAGATGGGGGATTCCTGCCTCTGCCAGGGCTGAGCACTCACACAAAAGCACACAAAGAAATCCAGTGGGGGTTGTGCCTCTCTGCAGCGTTCAGGGGGAAGGGGGCTGAACCCTGAGGGAGTGATCCAAAATTTCAGTTCCTAATGAGAGCCAACACATCAGCTGCTGTGCCTGAGCCATGGGAGGGTCCTGTCTGTCCCCACAGATGGACACACCGGACACCAGCCAGTCCTGCAGAGCAGTCGTGCTCCTTCCTGCAGGCAGGCAGCCCAGGAGATGGGACCTGGCTTCTTCTGGTGCCTTAAGGGGCTGGAGCAGAGGCTAGATGGAGTTTAGGGGAATAAAGAGGAGATTTATTTGTTGTCTTCAAAGGCCACACCCTGGCAGTAGCAGAGCCACAGTTTTGGCTGTGCCTGCATGGCTCCAAGATGGAAACAGAAGAGGGCTTGGTCATGAGATCTCTCACTTTTATAAGTTCTGCTCCATTTGCATGTTGGAGTTAATTGTCTAATTACAGCTTTAGCCCATGCAGTGCCATCCTTTTTTTTTTCTCTTCTCAGTCCATGGTGTTTGTGCTCTTGGGCTGAGATTTGGGTCATTTGTCCTTGGTGCCCAGCTGGAGCAGGAATTGTTTTGTCTCCCTGCTCTGTGCACAGAGCTCACCATCCCCTCATATGAAGCCCAGACCCACACACCAAAGCAGCACAGAACCTGAGAAACACAAAAAGATAAAACCTGAAGCATCAGTTCCCACTTACTAACCCCTTCTGCCTTTTCACCCTCATGAGAAAAGGACACAAATGTCTCCTCACACATTCAGATCATGCTCAACCACATCTAAGTGCAAAATAGCAGAGCCTAAAGCCTGTGTGGAGTTCAAGGTGTGTTTTAGTGACAAAACACTGCTCTCTGACATTGACCTCCGTGCTGACCTTAGAACATTGCTCTTTTCTTGTCCCTCCTGCCAAGGGAAGGGTCACCTTCACTCTTCCCTTGAGGAGGGATCAGGAGCAGGTTCCTGCTCTGCCCACCTGGGAGGTATTACAGTGAAATTGCACTGTAGGGGGCTCAACTGGGACCTTCTTTCCAGAAGTACCTCGGCTGTCTGCCTTCCCCCTTGGATGTGAGCTGCAGGGGGATGCACAGAGCAGCACCCTTCCCTGTGCTGGGGAAGACAGAGGTGGGCATCCCATCCCCCAGGCGGGGCTGGTGATGCACTCAGCGCTGTTACTCAGCGCTGTAACCTCCTAGGGAAAAGCTCTTTGGGGTGGGGGTCCTGCTGGTTGAGCATTGCCAGATGTCACAGGTGACTCTCCCCACGATCACCTCTCTCTCTAGGCTGGTGGTTTGGGGAGAAGCAGCACACAAAGCCCTGCTGTGAGGCACAAGGCTCCCAGAGCCATTGCAGAGCTGGGTGCTGCTGGAGGGGAGCCTCAGTGAGCCCCTGCAGGAGACCTGGGCCAGTCTGCAGCCCTGGCCAGGGAGAAGCCAGAACCAGACTGAAATGTCCCCTTGGCATCATACCCAGACAAAAAGCAGCAGGGTGTTTATCCTGGTGTAACCCAGACCCGTGGGACACTGTGGGGTTGTCACACTGTTCCCAATCACGTGCAGGAGGGTAACCTGTACCTGCCTGCTGTGCTGGGGACAAACTCCTTTGGGTGGGGAGGTCACCCCTGGAGCGGGAGCAGGGACTTCTGCAGCTGCCATTGGTGCAGGGAGTCCTGATCTCATCCCCAGCATCCAAAAGAGATCTCCTGTGAAAGCAGTGAAGGTTTTGTCTATGCAGAAAAATCTGCTTTTTTAACCCCTCTGCCTCTTCACTCCTCTTAGCTCCCTAAGGACAACTCTGTGTGAGTTCTAAGAGTGAACAAGAACTACTTAATGCTTGAAAAGCCCTGGGTCTTAAACCATTTTAAAAATAAAAAAGGTAAGTCAGAGTTGCCCTCTCCATCCTGCAATGGGAGAGTAAAGTCGTCCAGAGTGATGATGAGAAATGTGGGATATCACAGCCTGAGAGAGAGCCTGAGCCTCCTGCTGGAGCCCCAATCCCTCTGCACCGCCTGCTTTTGCCTCCACAGGGAGAGATCCTGGCAGGAAATGGGGACTGGCAGATAAAAAAGTGGTTCAGCCCCCTGTGCCCCTGTCCCTGCCAGGCGGGGTGCAGATGATGCCGTTTTTCTCCCACCACAATCCCGTCGTTATTCAGCTTGGCAGCACAAGGTGGAGTGAGTGAGTGCGGCAGGAGGGAGGGAAGGAGAGAACGAGTGTGCGAAGCTGGCATTTTTAAATCTATCAAACATTTCTCCGTGTTGCCGATTGCAAACTGCCGCCCGCGGCCCCTGCTCCAGCATCCCGCGTTGCCATGCCAACGGAGCCTGCCAGCCCCCGTGTCGTGAGGGGCCACGGGCTCCTTGTAGAGGGATGTGCATGTTCCTGGCCCGTTCTGACTCCTAACAAGAGCATTCTTCGGTAATTGCCCCCCAGAACTTCCGATGCTGCGAGATGTTTTACCCCTCTTCAGCGCTTTTAAGATGCCATCAGCAGTGCTTGACTAAACCAGGACATCCTGGCACGAAAAGCAGCCTCCTCCCGACCCCTGCACTTCTGCTGGGAATTAAACAGAATAAAGCAAAGAGCTTCTCCTGTTCCCTCAAAGCCTGGAGAGCTGGGGGTGTAAACCTGAGTGGCACCCCCAGGAGACAACACCTCGGGGTGCTGGCTGACTCCAAGGACAGGGGAGCAGTGGATTTGCTGCCAGTCCTGAGCTCACACCAGTGTGACAACGTGGGGATGTGGCACAGAAAGCAGGAACACCTCAACCAGCAGCTACCTGAGCCTGGGAAAACAGGAATTCCCTCGGATCAGCCCTGCCCTGTGCTGTGTGGATGGCTCACAGCATGAGGGAAGGCTGGGCTGATCTCCAGGGCTCTCTTGCCACCAGTGTTTCTGTGATGGGTGTCTGGGCATCACTGATTTGTTGGTTCAGTTTTCATTGCAGAGCTGGGCTGTCCTTGCTGGAAGAATTATGTTGGTGGTCTGGGAAACAACTTCACATCCAGGGGCTGGAATGGTGGCCTGGGAGGCAGGCTCAGAAGCTCTTCCTTCTGCTGGGGGTTGCTGGCTGTCACAGATGGGTAATGAGATGGTTGGCTCTCACAATGAAGGGGTGAACATTAGGTGTGTGGTAAGAGAAGAGAAGTTTTGTAGATGTGCAGTTATGTTACTGCAATGTGTCCTCCCCTTGCATTGCTGTCATAGGATGGCCTTGGTCATTGGGGCATTTGGGGAGGGTTGCCTTGTTACTGTGGCAACACTTGACCTCCAATCAAGGTGTAAGAAAGTGATCTCCCCCCTGGATGGCAAGGAAGGAGCTGGCTGACAAGACTTTAAGAGGAGCTAGAAGTATAAAAAGCAGAGCATCCATTTTGAAGATGAGCACATGGCTGGTAGTCATGGGGGCTCCCAGTGCTGTAATTTTTCCTTATTTAGCCCTTTTGTTGTAGTTTTTTGTTAAAGTTTAATAAATTCTTAAAATTTTAAACAGTGGACAGTCATTTACCACATGGCTAAGGCACCTTAGGTGCAGGTTCCCTGGGGACAGGGGCATCCAGCTCTGCCTTTGCCCCTGGCCCTCATGGTTTTATCTACAAAGTGCTTTGTCCTCTCCAACCATGGAGGAAAAGCCTCCCCTGCTCTGGAGAACAGAGACTGGAGCAAGGGAAGAGCAGAAATACAGGTCAGCTCACTTCAGTGAGTGTGGAGGTGTGCTGTGTCCTCCTTTAGAGGACCCAAGAAGATGTGAAGCCCTGAATTGAGCTTGTGCTGTGGGGTTTTTAGCCTTGGCAGTTCACTTCCCTTGGGACCCTGGGGAGGGCAGCAGGGGCATTTGCTTTTATTCAATTAAAGAAACCAGCAAAAATGATATCTGCAAGTCCACTGTGAGCAGCTGCTGGCTGTGGAAAACCATGACCAGCCAAATGTATAACTCAGATTGTGATTCTGCCTGGCCACACCCGCCTGTGTCTAACCCAGCCCCTGCTCATCTCCTCCAGCCTTTTGTGTTGCAGATGAGGGCCAGAAACACCAAAGCAAGCAAAGAACAAGGTGGTGCTTCCATGAACTGGGAGTTTAGGGTTTGCTGGGTGCCAGCCCAGAGGTCCCAGCTGCAAGTCCTGCCTGCACATCCCACAGCAAAGCTGAGCTTTGTGGCCATACCTGCTCTCCACTCCCTGCCTTTCCCTCCTGGAGGAGGTTTGCAGGAGCAGCTTTGCAGGATGCTTTACATTTCTCCTTCCAGTTGCTTTGTTCTCTCTCCTCCCTGCTGTTTCCTTGGAAAAGTTAATTTCCCCTATGGACTTTCTTTAGATGGAAACATTCCCCCTCAGTGGAGATGGTGAGCACAGAAAACAACAGTTTCCAGCCTGAATGGAAATAATTAGAAGCACCTTTTGGTGAGGAAGAAATGGCATGAACTGAGAAATCTTGCATCCCTGTATCCATGCCCGAGGTCACTCTGTGTGTGAGATTTCTTACATTGTTTTCTTTCTCTTTTTTTTTGTTTCCCTCTCTTTCTCTTTCTGGCTCCAAACAGCTAAAGGTGAAGTAAATGAAGATTAGATATGGCCTGGATTTATGGCAACAACTTCCCAAAATCTCCTGTTCCAGCTCCAACTCATTCCCTACCACCTTCTGCAGCCCCTGGCACCAGCAAAAAGCAAATGTAACATGTTACTAAAGTGTTGTGCTCTTTGTGCACTCACCTTAGGCAGGTGCTAGCTGCAGCAGGAGGTGTTGGGTGGTGGAAAGTCAGATGTTACAGCTATTGCTTCAGTTACAGATAGCTCTGCCTGGGAAAAGGCAGTGGAGTGAGAGGGGAGGGCTGGGAAGATTGAAAGTTTGACAAGGAAGTCTCCCAGATATGTGTGCTTGGCAGAAAGAGTTTTGAATGAAGAATCTGAAGAAAAGTAGAGTTGGAAGCAAGTTTTGATATAGAAGAAAAGAATTGCTGAGCCAGTCTGACTGGATAACCAGGGAGGCAAAGGGTGTGTTAGTTAGAAGGGGTTTTATGGCTTAGAGCAAAGGATAAACCCACCCCAGACAAGAAGATGTTTTCACCAAGCAGGAAGAGAGCACAGGCAGACAAGTCAGCAAATGTGGCAAGTGGAAAAAAGGTCTCAGAATTTTCCACTGCAAGAAAACTGAAAAACAACTTCTGGCTTAAACTGTGATGTACTGACTGTGAGTGACTGGAGAGCAGTGCCATGAATATGGGAATTAGAGTAGTTATGACAGGCTATAGGTAAAAGTTAAGGTATAGATTGGTTCTACTGTATTAGGATGCTCAGCAAAGAAAAGTATAGAATGCAATGTAACCTAAACTCGGGGTCTCCAGGCCTGCCTGCAGCTGGAGCTGACAGCTGTGGGCACAGCTCTGTCACCCACAGCCCTGGACTGCTGTGACTCTTGGGTACAATAAACTGCATTTTGGAGAGCTGCCTGGAGTCCCACATCTCTCATTCAGACTCTTACTACAGGGAACACACTGTAACCCTCTTCTGAACAGATTTAGGACTATTACTCCTGAAAACAAAAGTGCTTTTCCTTGGGAAGCTGAGGCAAGGACAGCCATGGTCAGCAGTGCAGCTGGCACAGTCAGTGTGCCCAGTGCCCATCCTGGGCTCCAGCTGCTTCCCCCTGCAAGGAGCTCCCAGGAATGCTGCCTCCCCTGCTGCTCTCAGGTGCTCTGCTGAGCCTGAATTTTTGAAGAGAGAGCAGGAGGATTAGTTTTCTCAGAAAACGCAGCACAAAGTGGAGATGTTCTGTGGAGAGAGGATGATTCTTTTCCCCCTCCATACTCATGATAGAAAATTGTAATGGGCTTTGTTCTGATGAGTCTTGCAGTACTTATCAGGGTAAATTTAGTATTGCCTCCTATTATAAATGACAAGAAAGGTACAGCTAAAACCAAAACTTTATCCTGACATTTCAGAAGCAGCTGTACTTAGATAAAATATTTTTGTTCGTCTTTTCAAATTGGGATCAATTAACTGCTGGGTTTGGAATTTCCTGCCAGGTCAAAGTCCTGTTACAGCACTGTTTATAGTCAGACTGGGTAAAAAACCACCAAAATGGAAAGTACTGAGGTAAAGTTTTAATTATTAAAAGTCTAGAGCTGAGAACAGGGAAATCACAGCCCATCAACAACCATACTGCTCCCTCACCATGTGAGTGTGAGCAAAATACCTTGTTTTATGTGTCCCAGAGGAAACGTGGATGAATTCCTCCTCCTGAGGACACTGTGGGATGGTGTGGGTAGGCTAAAACAGCAGAAGGGGAAGCCAGAAGGTGGCCAAAGGGATGGGAATGTAATTTTTTTGCAATGTGCTCTGTGCAGGGGCACTGTTGGTGTGGGGAGTGGTGTGGGGGGCTGAGCTCAGCCTCCATCCTGACCCAGTGATGAAAATGGGCTGGAATGAGCAGGGAGAGCTGGGCAAACCTCACGTGTGGGACAAAGCAGCACTTCAATAAATTTCTTGGGAGTGTCTTGCAGGGGGTCCCCTCAGCTCTGGATGCAAATGCAAGGACAGATGTACAGGGAGATCTGGGATTTTGAGAGGGATTTTGAAGACCAGAAGTATTTGGTATGGTTGGAAACCACTTGCTTTCCTTGTCAGGGGAGAGAGCGGAAGGAAAGGGAAGGACGGAAGGAGGCAGGGACAGACGGTGAAGGGAAAGGGAAGAAGGACAAGAAGGAAGGAAGGTGAAGGGAAGGATGGAAGGAAGACGGGAAGGAAGGAAGGGTAAGGGAAGCAGGTGAAGGGGGCAAGGGGGGGCGGAAGGCGGGGGGGATATCTCAGGGGCGGGGTTGGGGGGGGGGGTATCAAATTTATCCGCTCACATGATGTATTTACTCGCTAAACTTTGTGGCTGTGGACACAGGGGGCAGTCGCCTCGCGTAATTAATTCCCTTCTCCCGCCTGCGTATGCTTTGCGGGCGCCTGCGCTCCCCCCCACGTCTTCTTTTTGAACGCTTCTCTTCCGTCGGCGTGATTACTTTCCCGTCCCGGGTGTCTCCCCTTAATTTCGAGCTTTCCAGTGTTGGAGTCTTCTTCTTGGTATCTCGTTTCTTCGGTGTGCGCGCGATCCGGTGAGCCCAATAGTATGCTGTGTTCGGTACCTTGGGGCTGTGGCCGAGCCGTGCTCTAGGGACTCACTCGAGGGGCTTCGAACTTCCCCGACAGTGCACTTCCATTTATCCGATTTCCCCCGACTTTGTCCGTCGTTGGTACATGTCTTTCCGGCCCGCCCTTTAGTGTCTAGGTCAGCCGCCTACGATTTTGCTCCTAAATTCTCGCCGCCAGCTGGACCGGCCCTTCCCCTTAGGTGGACACCTCCTCTGTCTGTCCTGTCTTCCTTTTTCCTTTCCTCCCCTATCATTATTTGGTCTGTTCCATTTTGGCATCCATGACCCTTCAGTGTTCGTTACTTTAGTTCCCTTGTCCGCCTTTAAGGAGTTCTTCTTACCAGGCATACCCCCAGATCACCGTTTGGGTCGTCCGCGAAGCCTCCTAGCGGTATGCGCGGTGTTCCGTTCGTGGCCGTTTAGCAAAGCGCACGTTCCCCAACTCCCCTCTTGCGCCTTTCCCCCCCTGTCGTTCGCTTAACAGCTCAGCCCGTCGGCTTCCATATACTTTCTTTACATTCCCTCCTTTCATGGGCACTCATTCTGCGCTACACCCTCTACCTACATCCATATTCTCATGCGAGCGGACAATCACAATTCTCTAACCCCCACCCATTACCTTTCGTCACCTTCTCGCTCCTTCTTTTCCACTCCTTCTCTCTCATCCCTTGCTTCCGTTTGCTCGTTCGTCTGATTCTCATTACTCGCGGCTTTAGCTGTGGGTGGGGGTTCTCGGGTTGTTAAAACTTGGCTGTGGCCCACCACAGGGGGGGGAAGGGGAGGGGGCGGGGGGGGGGGGGGGGGGGGGGGTGGGGAGGGGGGGGGGGGGGGGAGGGGGGGGGGGGGAAAGGGGTGGGGGGGGAGGGAAGGGGGTCGGGGGGGGGGTGGGGGGGGATCTGGGGGGGGGGGGGGAAGGGGGGGGAAGCGGGGGGGGAAGTGGGAGGGGAAGGAGAGGGGAAGGGCGGAAGGGAAGGGAGGTAGGGAAGGTGGAAGGGAAGGGGGAAGGAGGAGGGAAGGGAAGGGAAGGGGGGGGAGAGGGAGGGAGGGAGGGAGGGAGAGGGCGGAGGGGAGGGAGGGAGGAGGGAGAGGGAGGGAGAGGAGGGGGAGGAGGGGAGGGGGGAGGGAGGAGAGAGGAGGAGGGAGGGAGGGAGGGAGGGCGGGAGGGAGGAGGGAGGGAGGAGGGGGGAGGAGGGGAGGGAGGGAGAGGGAGGGAGGCGGAGGGAGGGAGGGAGTGAGGGGAGGGAGGGGAAGGGAGGGAGAGGGAGACGAGAGGAGGGAGAGAGGGAAGGGAAGGGAGGGATAAGAGGGAGGGCGAGAGAGGAAGGGAGAGAGGGAGGGACGCGAGGTGAGGGAGATAGGGCAGGGGAGAGAGGGAGGGAGGGAGAGTGGGTGAGAGGGGGCCGGGGAACTCTCCAAAAAGCTAAATGTGGAGGGAAGTAAGGATTTAGGGACTCACAAGTAGACTCTGTGTGACCAGGCCTGCACCCTGCAGCCCATCAAGACAAAGTTTAGGGGGGCAGTGGAAGCCCTACTGGGGATATCTCTGGGAGTGGTGCCACTCCCAGAGGAGTGGGGCACCAGAGCTCCAGAGAGATCCCCCGGGGGATCTGAGCAGAGCCCTCTCTCGGGGAGGGGAGAGAGCCAGCTCTGAGCAGGAATCATCCTCACACCACCTGGTGTGATGGATTCTGCCTCAGAGCAAAGGGCTCCTAAGCAAAACCAGGGGGCAATCAGCTTCAAAACTTGTCTGAGGCTGTGAGGGCAGCAGCATTTTGGGGGTCCCTCAGAGATGAAGAATCACTACAGGTGCTCAAAGGAAAAGTGCATTTTCCTGCAGTTCTGCTGTCAAAGCTGGGACAGCCCTGAGCAGAGACAGCAGCTGTCCCTGGAAGGTGACAGCCAGAAGCCTTTGCAGCTCCTTGAGTGGCCAGATGTCTTCTCTGGGCTCTCCTTTCCCTTTCCCCTGACTTCTCTCTTTCTCACTACCCTCAGTTAGACTTTTGGATCTTGGCAGGTTTTTGTGACAGTGTTTTCACTCTGAGTGCCTCTCCCCCTTCCCTCTGCTCCCTGCACACACAGGCAGCCCCGTGGCTGGAGCTGCTGCTCCCCAGCCTGGAGCAGACCTGCCCTGTGCTCCATCACTCTCAGCCTGTTGCCAGGCAACCCAGCATCACATGGATTTCACTCCCAAGCTCCCAAACAAACTGCAGTACAGGGGATTTTTCTCCTGCTCGTCCAGAGAGGGACCTCCCCTCCCTTCCTGGCAGCTCTGAGGGGTCTCCAGTGGTCACTGCTGGCTGCTGGCTTTGCTTTTTCCTCACTTTGCCTCCCCATCTGCCACCTTGGCACCTGGGAGGGCACACACTGAGTTCTGTTGGAAGGTTTGTTGGTTTGTGGGGCTCCCTCCAGGCACAGCCCCACCTGGAGTGGTGGCAAACCTGCTATGATCCTTGTCTCCCTCAGGGAATTGCTGAACAGCTCTCCCACCCTCAGACTGCCCAGGGCTGTGGAATTACACAGGAGCTTTGTTTTCACAACTCTAAAGGCTGAAATGGCTCCAGAAGTTGAGGCAGGACCCCAGATTGCTTGCTGTCAGCAGGCTGATGGACTGTCAGACCTGTCTCAGGGGCAGGACACACATCTCACTGTCTCCCAAGCCATAATGTACAAATGGTGTTTGGTGACAGCCATATAACACTCCTGAGAGCTAATTTTGGCACAATTATCACCCTTTTCAGGTCGTAAAAGTCACTCAGCACTCAGCCACCTGATCAGAGCTGTCAGCCAAAGCCTCCTGCAGCCATGGAAAAGCACACAGAGGTTATCCCACATGAAATGCTGAGCCAGAGAGGAGCACACATCGTGTTCCCAGGGGAGATGTGCTGCAAATGCCCTGTCCCAGACAGGAGGAGTGCTAGAGGAAGGAAGCACACCTCTCCCAAAGCAGGATGTGCCTTCAGAAACACATTTTGCTTGTGAACTCCTGCATTTCCACACTAACAGCTGGACATGGGCGTGTCCAGCTGCCATCACAGAAAGAGTGTCCAGTTCTTCCATCACAGAGAGAGTGTCCATCTTCCATCACAGAGTGTCCAGTTCTTCCATCAGAGAGTGTCCAGTTCTTCCATCACAGAGTGTCCAGTTCTTCCATCACAGAGTGTCCAGTTCTTCCATCACAGAGAGAGTGTCCATCTTCCATCACAGAGAGAGTGTCCAGTTCTTCCATCAGAGAGTGTCCAGTTCTTCCATCACAGAGTGTCCAGTTCTTCCATCACAGAGAGAGTCCAGTTCTTCCATCACAGAGAGTGTCCAGTTCTTCCATCACAGAGAGAGTGTCCAGTTCTTCCATCACAGAGAGTGTCCAGTTCTTCCATCACAGAAAGAGTGTCCAGCTGCCATCATAGAAAGTGTCCAGTTCTTTCTTCCATCACAGAAAGAAGTCTGCTAGCTGGTTTAGGTGTCTGGTCAAAACTGACAGACCAAATTTGGCAGGTCAGAAACCTCCCAGCTGGGAATGGGGCTCTGCCAGTGGAGACCAGAACATGGTTAAGGGGGTCCTGATCTCTTCAAGGGAAGGAACTGAGCAGAGCAGCTCCCTGGCACGGTGAAAGGTGCAGACTGACAGCAGACTGACAGCTATGGGGATCCTCTTGCACCCTTTGTTGGGAACTTTCAGGCCCCATTAGCTCTCTGAAATGCCTGTGCAGCGATGCACAGGGCATAGGGCATAAACAAGAAGATTTAGAGATCTCTGTGTGGTCACAGAGCCATAATCTCATCACAGTACAGGTCATGGGGAACAGGAGAGCTGCTTGAGGCCTGGAGAAGAGCCAAGTCACTCCAGTGCTCAGAAAGGGCATGAAGGAGGGCCCAGGGAGCTGCAGGCCAGCCAGCCCCAGCTCCATCCCTGGAAAGGTTAAGGAACAGCTCATCCTGAATGTCATCTCCACACATGGGGAGGAGAAGGTTACCAGGAGCAGTCAGCATGGGTTCAGCAAGGGGAAATCATGCTCAGCCAGTCTGATAGGCTTTGGGGATGGAATGGCTGCCTGGTAGGTGAGGGAGAGCAGTGGTTCCTGTCTGCCCTGGCTCCAGCAGAGCCCTTGGCACTGTCCCATAACATCCTCCCAGGGAGGATGGGAGGCTGAGAGGTTGAGGTTGGACAGAGGGTTGAGAACTGGCTGGGTGGCAGAGCTCAGGGGGCTCTGATGGTGGCCCAGGGCCCAGCTGGAGGCCTGTGACTGGGGACACTACTGGGCCCAGTCCTGTTCAAAGTAATTCAGCCATGGCCTGGAGCAAGGGACATTGCCTGGGGAGGACACACCAGGAGCTTTGTCACGGGATAAACACAGGGGAGGACTCTAGGAGACCTGGGCCTGACCCCCTGAGGCTGAGGGGAGTGCAGTGTCCCCAGGGAGCCTCTCTTGTCACCTTTGCTGTGTCCCCTCAGCGCAGGTGCTGGATGCTGCAGGGCTTTAGGCCAAGGCAGGTGGCACCTGCTCTGGGAACACATTGTCCCTGCAGGGGGACAGGGACCAGCAGCTGGGCCCCTCTGCTCCCCCTTCCTCCTGAGCCCTAGAACAGGAGAGCTGCGGGGCCAGAGGGAGAAAAAGGAGATGAAACCATCCACACCTCCAGGTGGTGGTCAGCAGAGGAATTTTCTGCTTAGATCCTTGTCATCCATTCTGCTGCTGCTTCCAGATGTTTTTGTTGCAGCTCCATGACTCAGGAGGGGACTTCTCCGCTGGCACAGGTGGGCAGGAGCATCCCCAGGAGTGACAAGTGTGGCACCCTCTGAAATGGGAAGGCCCAGTGGGAGACACGGGCCTCAGTGATTCCATCACTGACAATAATGAGCAGGGAGGCATTTCTGGGCACTCCTGAACTCTCTGCAGGGACTGAAGGGTCTTTTCCTTGCCTTGTGCCCTTCACACTGCCAGTCCCAACAGGATCAGAAATGCCAGTGCTCCTCCTGAGCACCATCATGGAAATGCAAAGAGGAAATCGGCCAGGAGACCTACAGACAGACAGATCCACAGGACAGACAGACACAGATCCACAGGGCTGGGGCTCTGCATCCCTCAACACGTGTGCAGGGATGGATTCACAGCTCCCCTGGCACCACAGCTCTGCTGGGCAGGTGTGCCAGCCCCAGGCTGCCCTGCACACCTGACTCACCTGCCCTCCCCATCACCCACCTCGGGGGTGGCAGGAGCAGGTTCTCCTTGTGCCACAGGCCAGGACAGTGTCACTGTCACCCTGCAGGCTGCCTGGGCAGGGCAGGAGGAGGCTGTGGTGTTGGGAGTGATGTTCTTTAGTTGTAGATACGAGAGCTAAACCTCAACAACCACAGCTATCAACAACCACAGCCAGCACAGCACTTCTGCACTCTCCTAACCAAAGGAGCTTTGCTTGGCCAGACCATTTCCTGAGTGAAGGAAAGCCCAAACTGAACGTTGTCTGCAGGCCCCTAAGCTCAGAGACAGGCTGGAATGGGAGGTAGTGCATGAGCACACCTCCAAGGACAGTCCTTTCTCCCTTCCCACCACACTTTGCTGCTTGAAGAGATTTGAGCTCATAGGACACACAGGACTGCAGGCAAATTCTGCTCATCACTTCCTCCATTTGCAGTTCATAAGAAAGGTCAGCATTTCCACTTACTCTGCACTACCTTGCAAAATGGTGAAGGATCTTTAGCTCAGCAAGGATGGGGAGCCCTGTGGATGTACTCTGAGGCATTTCCTCAGGAATATGTAACATCTAGGACATGGTGTGTCCAAGCAGAGAGGCTCCTGGGCTAGACATGAGGAGGCATTTGTGAATCAGAGGATGCAGAGTCACTAAAACAGGAGCCACAGCTGCCCAAGCAGCTGTCACCAAGTCAGCCCCACCAGTCCAAGGGGGCTGTGACTTGTGGTCTTTCCTTGTCAGCACCTGAGGGTATTTAGATGGCACTGGGGGGGATGATGGAGCCTTTGTCATGTAGGATAGTTTGAGGGAAACCTTTCCTGCAGGAACCTGGAACTGGAATTGCTGAGGCTCTTTGGCCTGGGGAGCTCAGTCCTGGATGCAGCTGCAGCAGGAGACAGAGGCTGCGTTCTGGACAGGGTGGGAAAACTCGCCTTTGCCTCTGCTTGTCTCTATTTCCACCTCATGATGTGCCCTTCACTTACTTGCAGGTTGTTTTCCACCTTCTGCACAGAAATGCCAGCTGTTAGACTGCATTGTCTCCTTTTCTGCAGGACTTCCAATCATTCCTGGTTTTATAAAAATTCTTTTGCTTTCTCAGCTCTTGTCCTTGTTCTGCTTTAGAACAACCATCTTATTCTGGGAATTGTTGGCTGGGCAGAAGAGCCAGCTCTCCAGCTGGCTGGGAGAGGGGATGAGGGAGATTTTTCACCTTGATGGCAAGCTCTTGGGAAAAGCAGCACTTGGGGCTTGGAGCTGGCAGTGGCCACTGGAGAAGAGGGGAGACCAGGGTGTGCAGATTTCAGCAGAGCAGCAAGTAACAGAAGAGTGAAAATGAGTAATTTAATAGTGGAGGACAGCAAATGGCCACAAACACCATGCCCATGGCCCCTGCAGGGTGGTTACAGCCACTGCTGCCATCCTCTCACAGATATTGGCAGGGTCAGAATGTGGACTTCAGAAAAACCCATCACTGGGCCCTCCCTGGAGAGCAGGCAGCCCCCAGCAGGGCAGGGAGACACTGAGTTTAGGGCTCTGGGAGGGGCCCATCTTCTGGGGGGCAAGGAACAAACCCCTCAGTGAGCACGGGCACATCTGCATCATCTCCTCTCCTTCATGAGAGCCAGCAGAGATGGGCACTAACTCCAGAGCACTCCTGTATCCCAGACTGTGGCTCCAGGTAGGATGTTCAGGAGTGCCCAGCAGCTCCCTTGGATGCATTCCCTGCCAGGCAGGGCTTCCCAAAATTTCCTGCTGTGGCTGAGTGGTCAGATAATTCATGTGACACGGTTTCTGCTCCCAACTGGGAGCACTTGCAAGCACAAATGTCACCATTTGTGAACATAGTTTTTCCTCTTCATGTGTGCCTCTGACATTTGCTTTTCACTTACCTTTCCTGCCAGTAACTTGCAATCATGGCTGGTGGGAGGGATCAGAGCAAAGGGGGCAGAACAGGAAGGGACCAGGAAGGGCTTAATGGGGCCTCTGGTGCCCGGGGACAAATGCTTCTCATCTCCCCAGGAGCTCCTCCCTGGTGCCCAGCAGCTTAAATCAGAATAAATGCTTCAGAAAGTCACTGCTCTCAGGAGCTCTGTGTGCTGGTGGCAGCAGAGGAGGTAAATGCTGTACCTGTACAGCAGCCAGCACCTGATGGCACCAAGCAGCTCATCCTGGGCATGTGGGGACATCCTGCAGGGCCAGATCTCCTGGGCTGGCTCCTCTTCTTCAGCAGAGTTGTGGAGAAACCACAGCTTTGGCCATGGACCCTACAGCTTTGGCCATGGACCCCTCAGCCACAGGAATTAGGGTGCCACAAGCTCTTGGGGGTGGTGACAAAGCATGAGTTGCTTGTGACACCGGGCGTGTGGGAGCTCAGGAGCACCCTGAGGGCACAGTGCAGGGAGCCCAGGCACATGGACTTGCTCTGGGCTACCAGGCAGTGAAATGTCACCAGCTGGGTGTCCTGGGGAGGTCCCTGCACCCTGCACTCCCTGTGGAGGCCACAGGGAATGGCCAGCAGTGAAAGCAATGGGCAGCATGGCCCTGACTCCACAGGGGCAGGCACATCCACTGGCAGGTGACAAGTGCCACTTACCTGCTTTGGGCTTTAGGAAGGCAGTGGAGATCACTGCTCTGTGTTTTATTTGCTACGTCTGGACAAGCAGAGATGATCTGGGCACTAAACCAAGCAGTGAACCTTTTCCACCAGCCTCAGCAGTAAGGGAGAAGATCTTCTCTCCTCCCGTTCTAGCCCAGCCTCACTGTAGATGTTAACCTTTTCCCAGCCTTCCTTTTCCCCACAAGCCCAGTGACAGCAGGCCAGCTCAGCACAGCACTCAGCTGTTCCCTGGTTTGGTGGCTCTGCATGGCCACAGCCCAGTCTGGCCTGCCAGGGAGGAGCTCCTCAGAAAGGTCACTCCCCACCAGGCTTTTTAGGAGAAGGAGATTGGGAGGACAGGATCTGTGGCCTGTCTCTGATGAGGGAACCATGTAGAGGGAAAGGAGCATTAGGAACCCCAGAGAAAAGGATGCCCCCAGATTCACACAGAATCACAGAATCCCTGGGTTGGAAGAGACCTTCAAGATCATCGAGTCCAGCCCAGCCCCAACACCTCAACTAAACCCTGGCTCCCAGTGCCACATCCAGGCTTTGTTACACACACCCAGGGATGGGGACTCCACCACCTCCCCGGGCAGAACATTCCAGAACTTTATCACCTTTCTGTAAAAACTTTCTCCTGCTATCCAGCCTGTATTTCCCTTGGCACAGCTGGAGGCTGTGTGCCCTGGATCTGTCAGTCCCTGGAGGAAGAGCCCAGCCCCAGCTGAGCACAGGCACCTTTCAGGAGCTGTGAGAGTGATGGGGGCACCCCTGAGTCTCCTTTTCTCCAGGCTGAGCACCCCCAGCTCCCTCAGGGCTCCTCTCAGGGTTTGTGTTCCCAGCCCCTCTCCAGCCTCACTGTCCCCTCTGGATGTGCTCAGTGTCCCAAGGTCCTTCCCAAACTGAGGGGCCACAGCTGGGCACTCAGGGTGTGCCCTCACCAGGACAGGGGAAGGATGATCTCCCTGCTCCTGCTGGCCAGATCTCCCTGCAGGGAAGGGCAGGATAGAGCAGCTGCCCAGTGGCCACTGGACATTGCCCTGTGCCCCTTGAGGCATTTTGGAGCTGGTCCTGCCAGCTGCAGTGACACATCTGCTCTGCCTCTTGTCCCAGAGGGCTTTGGAGACCATCTACACACAGGTGCCAACCAGGACATACCTGTTCAGAAGGGTTGCTCTGAGCTGCCAGGCAGGTGCAGAGGAGATCCAATTCAGACTGGTGAGAGCTCAGATGTTTCCTCCTTGAGCCATGGCTTCTGCTCTGCCTTCAAAGTGCTGCTGGATCTCTTCTTTTTCCTAGGGGGAAAAAAAATCCTTCCTGTTAGTACATTACTGCACGCCTGATGGAGAAATCCTTCATTATATTATTTTTTAAGACAAAGCTCAGAGGCTGGTGCACAGGAGGCTGTGATGATTTCAATGGCTGTTACCATTCCAGCATGCAAAGCCCCAGCACCAGGAGCTGATCCCCAGCAGCATTTCTGGAAGTTCAGGCTCCCTTTTCCCACAAACTCCATTGTATGCATAACAGCATCCTTCAGGGAGAGCTGAGCATCCCTCCTGAACTGGGCTTCTCCAGCCTGGGGGAGTCTCCAGCCCCAGCAGAGTCTCCAGATCTCCCCCAGTGCCCCTGGAGGAGGCCACCAGGCCACTGGGCTCTGTGGCATGGAGACATTCTGAGTAAATCACCTTATTTTCCATCTCTGTGGCTGCAGGAGGAAGCTCAGCCTGTGCTGATGACAGTGTTTCAGGCAGCCACAGCACCCATCAGTGCTCACAGCTGAGCCACTCTTGCCCAGGCACAGCCCCCCTCTTGCCAAAATGCCATCACCTTTCCCATCATCTTCCCTGCATCCACCTCCCCGGGCAAAAAACCCAACAATCCACCTCAGCAAAAATGCTCATCCATCCCTCTGCAAGCCAGCAGGGGTTAATGCTGTCAGCCATGACGTCAGGATCCCAATTTGTCCGGAGAGTCCCCCTCCCCAACCACAAACTCCCTCTCTCCTCCCCTCCTCTTGTGACTTTGCAATGAGCAGCAAAACTCCACAGGAGCTGCGGCAACAGCACTAGGGAGACATCCAGCCCTCCCTGCAGACAGGGATTTATCTATTTTCTACATATGCATATATGTATTTTTTTAATTCACTGGGCTGCATTTGCTGTTCCTTTTTTATTTTTTTTTCTTTTTAGCCTTTTCACAAAAGCCCCAAACCTCCCAAGTGACGAGCCTGAGATTTCCCTAAAATAAAATAACTGCACAGTGGGGCTGGGTGGCTTCCCCTTCCCCCCTCAGAAAATAAAGGGGGAGCAAATAGGTAAAATCCAGAATAAAATCATATTGCTCGAAAACTCACACGTCCTCCCTCTCTCTCTCTCTCTGTCTCTCTCTCTCTCACTCACACACACACACACACACACACACACACTCTCTTTCTCCTCCTCCTCCTCTCCGAAGGTGGGTAGCAGGAGCCATGCAACATCTGCAGAACCGGATGGCAAAAGAGCAGGAGGAAAAATAATCCAAGTGGAGTGCTCAGGGGACACTGAGTTGGGGCTTTTTCTTTTTCCTTTTTTTTTTTTTTTTTTGTATTTTTTAAATTTTTCCCTTTTTCTTCTTCTGCTGCGTACCTGTGAGATTCGATTTCACATTTTGCTGAGCCCATTTTGGGGCATTTTATTTTTCTTTCTCTTGGGATTTTCTCCATTGCCAGAGGATGTCTCTTGTTGAGAGGATGCTGAAAGGAAGAAGAAACGAATTCTTTGACTGGCACTGAAGGAGCGGGGGGGTATTTTTCCCCCTCATTTTTTAGTTTTTTGTCATTATTCTTTTTCTCTAGGAAATCATTAACTGGGGGGGGGGTTGGTTTCTTTTTTCCCTCCCCCCCTTTTTTTGGAGGGGGATTTCAGAAGATCTATCTTTCTTTCCCCTCCCCTCCAAAGATTTTTTTTTTCATCCTTCGTCTTTGTGGAAATGTGGACATTTCAGGCAGACAGATTGAGTGGAATTGTCTCTGCTTTAGCAGCTCTTTGTCTCGCCTGCTGTGCGCAAAGGTAAGAATTGCGATCCCAGGCTGCGGGGACAGGGGGGCTGGCACAGGGCTTGTTTGTCTCGGTCGGGCTTTTCTCCATCGAGCTGGATGTGGGGAAGAGGAGGGGGTTCTTTCCCCAAATCGCTTCCCCTGCCGTCTGCTATTGTTATTCCCCAGCCCGTGCCGTTCCGGGGGGAGGAGGGATGCTCGTACATGAGATGCGGAGCAGACCCTGCGGACGGAGCCCACCTCGCAGAGCGTGTGTGCGCGTCCCCCTGCCCAGCCCGGGGGAAAATGGCCAAACGAAGGGGTTTGCTGGGGGACATGGTGCCCGCAGGAGCCGCCGGAGCCCCGGAGCTGCGCTAGGCGCCCGGCACAGGCTGCCTTGGCCACGCACACGCAGCCACGCTCGCATCCGTGCGAACTGCGCTTGCCACAGCCCCGGCTCTGCGGAGCTCCGGGGGCGATGCCCACGGCCGTGCGGGATTGATGGCATGCAACACCTCCTCTGTGGGTGCCATCCATCCGGATCCGGCCCTGCGTGTGCGCAGCCGGCCGTGCCCGCCCGTGTGTCACTCACACCTACGGCGCGCAGCTTCACCTGCCCTGCGTGGCACCGAGCAGAGCTGGCACCGTTCCCTTGCCCTCTCCGGCTGCAGCTGTTCCCGGGCAGTGCCCGGAGCACTCGCAGCGCTCCGGAGGTGCGGGCGCCCATCCAGCCTGCCCGAGGTGAGCGGAGCGCACCTGTTTGCTCGCTCATCCGCTGCTTTCACGCACGGGGGTAGCGCTGCCTGCTGCTGCTCGCCCTCCCTCCCTGCCTCCCTCCCTCCGCACACCTGCGGGCAGGTGCGTTTGTCCCTGCGCGCTGCCGGGGGGAGCTGTGGCATCTCCCTGCTCAGCCGTGCGCAGGGAGCAGCGCGCTCCCGGTGCACACACGCAGTCCTTGTGGGGCTGTGGGTGCCCACATTTGGGTTCCCGTGGTTATAAACACGCACACACACGCGCGCACAAACACACACACACACACAGTCCTTGCAGGGCTGCGGGTGCCCACATTTGTGTTCCCATGGTTATAAACATGCACAGGTCCTTGCAGGGCTGTGGATACCCAGATTTGTGTTCCCGTGGTTATAAACATGCACACATATAGGTCCTTTTGGGGCTATGGGTGCCCACATTTGTGCTCCCATCGTTATAAACACACACACACACACACACACACACACACACACAGAGAGTCCTTGCAGGGCTGTGCATGCCCCCATTTGTGTTCCCATCATTATAAACATGCACAGGTCCTTGCAGGGCTGTGGGTGCCCAGATTTGTGATGCCATCGCTGTAAACACACGCAGGTCCTTGTAGGGCTGTGAGTACCCACATTTGTGCTCCTGCGGCTATAAACACACACAGGTCCTTGCTGGGCTGTGTTCCCATGGCTATAAACATGCACGGGTCCTTGCAGGGCTGTGGGTGCCCACATTTGTGCTTCTGTGGCTATAAACTTACACAGGTCCTTGGAAGGCTGTGGGTGCCCAGATTTGTGCTCCCTTGGCTATAAACACACAGGCACACACACAGATCCTTGCAGGGCTGTGAGTGCCCACACTGTGCTCCCCTGGCTATAAACACACACGGGCGCAGGCGCCTGCCCACCTTGCCCACACCATTCATGCGTGGTCCTGCTGTGTGGGGCCACATGCAGGCAGCTCGGGAGGCACTGGCCAAGCAAATGTGTGACATTCAGAGCCCAAGCAAGCCCCTTTGCTCAGACATGTGTCCCTGCATGTGTGTTTGTCTGTCCAGCACTGATTCCCACCCGTAGTCTGCGTGTGTGCCTGTGCACGGCTCGGAGACAAAACACTCTCCATGTGCACGAGCCTCCAGCTACTCCTACACACCCCAGGCAGCAGCACGGGGGGCTGGTATGGAGAGGCTGGGCTGCAAGGGTACGTGGCTGTGCAGAGCACATGGCCACTGACACAGAATCAGGGGCACAGCACTCTGGAATTCAGATCACAGGCTGGCTGTGCGTGCTCCCTGAGCGGATGCAGACCCACATTCGCCAGGAATAGCACTGGCATGCAGCTGCTCGCCCACAGCTGGGCAAATGCACGACTTGCCTCCTCCGTGGGAGGGACGTGGCTTTTTGGATCAGAGGGAGCACTGGGAGGCAAAAGACCTTGTCCTTAATCATGATGGTTTATTCCCTCACTAGGCCACTTTGTAGCAGGTGAGGAGGAAAGAGTCCCCACGGCCCTCTTCCCACTCTGCCCCTTTCTGCAGGGCCCCTGACACATTGTTTCCTGTCTCTACCTCAATTTCCCTTCTAATATTAATGAAGTAAACACTGATTCCTGAGTTTATGCACTGTAGGAAGCCAAGCAGAGGTGTCCAAATCCCTTGAGAAATGCACAGTGTCCATGTTAGGAATATGGGAGTCTGTGTACCTAGGAATGGCTGTCTAGAGATGAACAAATGCTGCTGCACTCTCTCAGTGCTCAGTGACAGGACTGTGTTTTGCATGCTCAAAACCTCACATACCTGCAGAGAAATCCACAGGTGCAAGTGGACCTTGCAAGCCTGGGCATGGAGTTGTGAAAATGCCCACCTGTGCACACCTCTCTGGCCTTTTCACAGTGATTAAAGCCCTGCAAGGAAGAGCTGTACCCCTCTCAGGAGCACACTCAGGAGTGGAGCTCAGACCCTTTCCCCTGCCAGCACAAGGGCTCATTGGTTGTGCATGCACCAGAGCTGGGTGCTGCCTCACATTTGCACATCCCTGTCCTGCTGACAAATTCCTGCACATGCCAGAGAGCCCTGAGAGCTGCCCAGTCTCCCAGGTGGTCCCATGTGCCTCCACTCACAGCCCTAGGGAGAGTCTGGATCGCCAGACCTACATATGCCTGCTTCTGTGCTCCTCATAAATCATGTCCGCAGCCCAGCGTCTCATCACACCCCAGCAGAGGAGGGTCTGCCCCCCCTTTCACCCCCAGGCACCCCCAGGCCCTGGCTGGCATGTGGTCACACACATGCACACACCTCTGAGCCTGTTCTGCAGCCTCACCCAGAGCTCCCCTGTGTCTGTGTGTCTGTGTGTGCAGACAGGGAGTCCCTACCCGCTCTGTGCAGCCAGGGGAGCATGCCTGCCTGTCTGTCTGTCTGTCTGTGTGTGCAGACACAGGGACATGCCAGCGGCAGCCCCTGGCACGGGGCTGGCAGGCAGAGGCAGTGCAGCTTTCCAGGTTGACTGGGATGGATGTGGGAGGCGGTGTTGACAGGGAGACATGCTGTTGTGGTGGGTGACTGCAAAGAGCAGCAGTTGTCACCGGCAGGGTCTCTATTCTCATGCAAAGCAGGGGACGAGGGTGGCACAGAGGCTGGGGATTCAGGCACAAAACCTGATACACCCCGCAGCACTCAATAAGTCCAGTATTTTTAGCATCCCCTACTTTCTGGTTTCCCACCTTCAGTTTAGGTTTGGCCCTTGGGATGATTTCAGAAGGAGCTCCTTTCTTGCTGGATGGGTGTTAGGGAGGACATCTGCCCCCTCTGTGTGCAGGTTAAAGGGCTGGGAGGGAAAGGATTGCTGCTCTGGCACACAGAGGGGAAGATGGACTCTCCTTCCCTGGCTCTGCCTCTTGATCTGCGTTGCTAAGAAGTCACAGTGATTCTGAGTGATAGAAACTGAATTTTTACACGGCAGAGATCAGCTGTATATCGAGGCCATAGGAGAAAAAGGAGCCTCGGTTTCTTCAATATCTTCCTTGTGTGCTTCAATAACCTGAAGAAAGCCCTGGGTGCAGTGGGAAGTCACACTGGAGTGTGTGACAGGAAGGGTGCCTGCTGGGGGCCACCCGTGTGGTGGGGACCTTGGGACGTGCCAAGTCTGTGCTGGGTGATGTAAGACCTGGAGTAAGAGCCCAGCTGGGCTGAGGAAGGGGAGTGAGACCTGCAAGGGAGAGCTGCAGCTGCCCCAAGCACAGCCTGGGGCACAGAAAGGACAATTCTGCCCCTGTGTCTGTGCACCCCTCTGTGGGCAGGGACAGGGAAGCCCCCCGGGTGTGTGGGTCAGTGGCCAGGGTGCTCATTGAGGGGTTCAGCAGCCCAGCCTCTGGGGTGCCTACACCAGAGGGACACCAAGGGACAGAGCTGGGGGTGCCCTGGAGTCAGGGTGAGCTGCAGAAGAGGAGCCAAAACTCTGCTGAGACTTCAGAGCCCCTCCCAGGATGGCTCAGGAGTCCTGTGGGGCTCGTGGGCAGGAGGGGGGCTGGGAGCTGTGCCAAGGACAGAAGACACGAGTGACAGAGAACACAGAGAGGCTGTGCTGGTGGCTGAGGTGTTCTGGTGCCCTGGGGTGAGAAGGATGCTAAGGTAGCTGGCCAGGACCCCTGGTGCCACACGGGATGACGAGAACTCTCTTCTTTTGTCTTTCAGCCCCTCCACTGGAAATATTTCTGTGGTGAAAGAGATTGTGGACAAACTGCTCAAGGGCTATGACGTCCGCCTCAGGCCCGACTTCGGAGGTGAGGCAAGGGCAGGGGACAGGGGACAGGGGGCAGGGGACAGGGGGCAGGGGACAGGGGGCAGGGGACAGAGGACAGGGGACAGGGGGCAAAGGCTGTGTCTGTGCTGGCCCCTCAGCCACACACTCTGCAGGCAGTGCTCCCCTCAGACATCTCCAGCCCCAGCCCTTACGTCCTTACGGTCTTCTCCTTCACGTCCTTATACCCTTCTCCCTCATGTCCTTATACCTTTCTCCCTCACGTCCTTATACCCTTCTCCCTCATGTCCTTATGGCCTTCTCCCTCACATTTCTGTCACCCCTCCTGCTTTCCCTTCTGGTTCCTCTCCTTCCAGCATCACCCATCTCTGCAGGCAGCTCCACTGTCCATTGTGTGACATTTCTGTGGATACTTTGCCACAACAGAGACACTCAGCTCTTCCTCTGTTCCTAGTTTTCCTCCATCACGGACAACCAGTCATCCCTCCTCCATTTCTGCTCCCAGGGCCAAATATTGGGGCTCTTTTCCCTGCAGAGGGTCGAGGTGATTGCTGATGGGGCTGTTGGTTGGCCTGCAAAGCTGCTCCCTCAGCAACAGTGAGGCAAAAAATATTCCCTGGGGTCAAGGATCTTGAATTCCTCCCTTGGGTCCTGTGAGCAAGCAGGAGAACCACAAGAGGCTGATGGAGATGAAAATGAAAATCTTATGAAAATCTTTGGGCACTGTTGTGTTCCCAGGTCCATCTGAGGTCCTTTTCTTGGAGAGGAGCAGGCACAGGAAAAGCACAGGGTGGAGGATTTGAGAGCTTCTGGTCTCAGCCAGATAAGCTTGGCTGGTTTAAGTCTTTTCTGGGCAATGCTATTTCCTGCTGCTGAGGAGATGTGAGGGGCTGGGGGATGCTCAGCTCACAGGAGCACAGCTAGAATTCAGGTGTCCCTCTCTGTGGGACTGATGGGAAACAGGCTCATGCCTGTGCTCTCAGGGGCAAGAGAGGCAGGGACAATTATTTAGTGGCTCAAGGGAGCAGCTTTCTCCCAACAGGGCTGACCCATAGTTCCTAGAAGCTGGGAGTGAAGGAATACCCTCACTGCTTTCAGCAGGGTTTGAAGGCACCCAGTGTGTTGCTGTTCCCCACGACCAAACCTGTCTCTCCTTGAAGCCCCTGGTTTCCCTACCCCTCACCCAGACCTGCCGTGTGCTCTGACCACCCTGTACCCTTCAGCAGAGTCCCTTCCACCCCACAAACACCATCTCCATCTCCCTCATCTCCTCTTTCTCCCCCGGGGTGGAACAGGGACTTTCAGGAGGCAGCACCAGGTGCTGCTGGGCCCTGGCCTCAGGGAGGGCTCTGGGTGGGGGAGATGATGCCCACCCCTCCATGGTGCTCAGGGGCACCTGGGAGGTCACCCAGGGCAGTGAGGAGATGTTCTGGCTGCAGCATCCTGCAGGCAAACAGGGCTTCCAAATCTTCTCTCTCTCCTTTGAGCATGGGACAGGCTGGCTTTGATTGAAAGGCTCTGCCCAGCAAACACGAAATGTCCCTTTTACCTGGCCAGGCCTGACCACAGAAATTGGTGCAGTCACATTTTATGAGGGGGAGAGCCGTGGAGATGACATAAAACTGGAAGAGGAGCAGGGTGTAAAGCCATGGCAGGGACTGGGATCCAGTGCAGCAGGAGCAGAGCTGGCTCTGCAGAGCCACGGAGCACAGGGAGCCATGGGCTGGGGCCAGCCGGTTTTGTTCCCTGATTCCAGCCCCCAGGGCACCCGGGACAGGCCCAGCCCTTCCTCTGCTGACCCTACAGATCTGTGCAGTGCTGGGGCTGGGCTCAGCAGGCACTGCATCCTCCCGGGCTGCAGGATGGATGGGGCTGGGCAGCCCTGGCATTTCATTTGATTTTGCTCTGAATTCCCAAAGTGCAAGCTGCATTTCTCCTCACTCAAGTAAAGAAATAGAATTATGACCATAACCCCCTTGCCTGTAACTGCTTTACTGTTGCCCTTCACCCTTTCTTGTCCTTCCCTTTGCTCATGAGAGCGAGGTCCTGGTGGGGAGTACCTTGGTGCTCGTGGTGCAGGGATGCTCACACTGTCAGCATGCCTGGCTCCCACCCCAGGACAGGCTCATCCAGGCAAAATTCCCGCAGCATTTCCAGCTGGGCTGACACATGGGTCTGGAAGCTGGAGATTGTTGGTGTTTCAAGGCCAGGGAAAGGGGTGGAAGCTTCCTTGTACCACTGCCATACCCAGAGCTCACCAGTTCTCTGGGCTTTTGGATCAAACCCATCTCTAGGTGAAATCCCCTGGGATGATGCCAGGAGGTGTCTAAGCCTGTGTGGCTCCCAGACCTGTTGTGGAGATGGTGAAGTTCTCCCCAATGAGTTGAGTGCAGCTGGCACAGCTGCAGGACCCACAGGAAGAGCGTGAAGCTGTGCCAGGGGAGGCTCAGGTTGGATATTAGGAAAAGGTTCTTTCCCCAGAGGGTGATTGGAATGTGGAACAGGCTCCCCAGGGAATGGTCATGTCCCCAAGGCTGCCAGAGCTCCAGGAGTGTTTGTACAATGCTCTCAGGCACAGGCAGGGGTTGTTGGGGGTCCTGGACAGGGTCAGGAGTTGGACTGGATGATCCTTGTGGGTGCCCTCCTGCTCTCATGTGCTGTGATTCTGGGGACAAGGCACAGTTTGGGCAAAACTCTGGGGCCTGTGTCTGTGCAGCCCTGCTGTCCCTCAGGGCTGTGTGGGACTGGACTGAGCTTCAGTTCCAGCATCCTGAGGGCTGGACTGTTCTCCAGGACTGCCCTGTGCTCCACCTGGACTGTCCTGCCACCCCTCCTCTGCCTCCCAGCTGGGCAGGGGGGCTGTAAGCCCTCTCTATGGGGGGAGGTGATCCCACCACCCCTGTGCTCCCACCCTGGGAACACCAGTGAGGGTGAGCTGGGAATGAGCAAGGTGGCACCCTGGAGGGGTGGCAGGTCCTGCTGAGAGCCCTGTGCGCCAAAGGGATGTCATGGAGTAGCCTCAGGGCTGGCCACAAGTGGCCAGGGGGTCTGGCAGGACAGGCAGCTGCCTGCCCAAGCGGAGAGGAGTGGAGCAAAGCAGCTGCCCATGAACCAGGCTGAGCTATGCCTCTAAAGCCAATCTTCAGCTCTCTGTGGCTCAAGAGTGAGGCACTGGGGACAGGAAGGTCACAGCAGCCAGTGCTGGGCTCCCTGGAGGTGTGGGCACAGCCAGGTCCTTCCCAGACAGATTCCCATGTGAGGAATGCAACCCACAAATGTCATGAACCAGTTGGCTTCCCTTCCTCCCTTCCCTGCTCTTTCCTGCAACTTTCCCCATGTTTCCTCCTGCAGCAGAGCTGTTTCCTCCTTGCCATCCTGTCCCCACATCAGTGGCAGTCACCGTGCCCTGTCCCCACCCTCAGCCTTGGGGACAGTGTCCCAGCTCCATGTCCTGTGGTGCCTCCTCAATTCACTCCTGCCAGTAGAGCAGGAGCAGCTGGGATGCTTTGGGTGTGAAGGAACATGGAAGGACCTGTTCCCATGTACCTCCTGCCATGGTGAGGCAGCTCTTGCCCCTCAAAGAGCCCCCAGGCTCATCCCAGCACCCCCACCCTGCCCAGGATGTGATGCTTCCACAGCTCCAAACACAACTCCTGGCTCCCTAGTCCTCTTTTTTAAAAATTTTTTTGAAAAAGAGAAAGAGAACTCCGCCTAATGCCAAAAGGAGGACAGGCCTGCTGGGGATTGCAGTTCACTTTTTAATTTTGAGATGCCTCGTTAGCTCTGGGCCGAGCTGAGTGGCTGAGAAGCATCAGCCTCTCGCTCTCCTCCCTCTCCCCCACCCCCTGGAAACCCATTAGGCCGAGGAGCAGGTCAGCTCTCAGGGGTGGAGCTGTGGCAATGAGTGCCATGTGCTCACCTGGGGAGCTGGGCCAAGCAGGGGACACCAAAGGGGACAGCTGGAGCCATGTGGAGATGGTGGGAAAATCTGGGAGCAACTCCACAGCAAAGCCACCCTGGTTATGTGGGGGCAGCCTGAGGGACAGTCCCCTCTGGTGTTTCAGGGGACACAAGACAGGACAGTCCCCTCTTGTGTTTCCTGCTGTCCCCAAGCCCTGGAGGGTCACCCAATGCTGGAGAGATGTGGGACAGTGCCAGAGTGGGACATGCAGTGACCAGGGCTGGTACAGGAGAGGGCCTGGCACTGAGGGGGCAGGAGGGGATGATGGCAAACAAGTCCAAAGGGTCTGGCCGGGGTTGTGGTGGGGATCTGGAGCAGCCTTCAGGAGGGGTGTGCAGGGAGGAGCAAGATGTAGCCAGGCCTCCAAGAAGAGAGATCTTTGTCCTGGTACTGCAATACCAGAACAACACAGAGAGAAGGTTTTGGTCATCAGTTCCCAGGTGGGTGCCATGGGCTGGCCTTGGGGGATGGACAGCCTGGGGGTGATTTATATAGCACACTAATTCCACCACCAGGTGAGCAGGATGTCCATGATTTAGGGCTGGCTGAGCAGGGGGTGCTGCAGATAATGTCTGGGAATCATCTCAGAGCAGCACCCTGGCTCTTGTAAGTGCTCTTAGGCACTCACTTTCAGAAGCATTAGTTCCACAGGAAAAAAAAAAAAAAGGAAAGGAAAAAGAAAGCAAACTAAGATGATATTGCCCCAGGGTAGAGAAGGCAATGAAGGAATGGCAGGAAGATCCCACTTGAGCTCAGTGACTCAGCTGCTCTCTGTTGGTGCAACGTTTCCAGCCCAAAACTTTGCAAGAGTTGCAAGCAGATGGCTCTTGATGGTTTTCCAGCATCATTTGCAGGTTTTGGTAGCCAAAAGCAAGGTGAGGGCACTCTCTGCTCCTTGCTGCCAGCCCTCCTGGAGTGCAGGGGCCCTGGTGTTTCTCCTGGGGGGAATGCAAGTGTCTGGAAATCCCTGGTGAAAACAGAATGACCATGAAGCCCTTGGGATTGCACAGTAAATCCTGGATTTTCATGTCTGTGGATCCAGAAGATTTCCCTGCTCCATTTTTAATTCAAACTTCCCTAAGAAAAATTAGCATTAAAGGGTCTTGGGTTGAAATGAGCCTGTGTCCTGCTCCTCATCTGCTTTGTGTCATGGATGAGGCTTCCCAGCTCTTGTTGCCCTCATTTGGGATATCCAAACCCCTCTTTGCTGCAATACCTCGGCCTTCCTCTCTCCTGTGCCCTGCCCCTCCCGCTCTCAGCTCCTCTCTGCTCCATCACACCTCCACCCTCCTGGGCACCCAGCCCTGCTCCCAGTCCAGTTTATTCCCCAGTATTCCTTCTTCAGTGGCCACTCCAGATTCAGTGGAGCTGGCGGGGTGAAATCCTCAGCCTTTTCCTGTTTAACAGCATCACTTGAAAGCCAGAATTGTAAAAATAAATGATTGCTGATGCATAAAGTGTTGCAGTGAAGCATCGTCAGTGGTTCAGGGCTCCAAAACTGGCAGGGCTGAGCGGCTGCACCAGCTGGCACGGCAGCAGCAGCAGGGGATGGGGTGCTTGGGTTATTTCCCTGGCCCACCAGCCCTGGGTGACTGGGAAACTGCTGCTCTCAGTGCTCCTGTGCTGGAAGGAATGGGAATTTGGTTTCTTCCATGGTCAAGGCTGGCGGTGCTGTTCAAGCCTTCCCCAAAATGTCCCTGTTTTCCACTGCGTGTCAGGTGGTGGTTTTTTTCCAGGCAGCGAGATTGCTTTGGATTTTTGAAGGGGAGAGGGGGGAAATTTTAGGAAAAATGATTCAGAAATTTTTGAAAACAAGCCAAAACATGTAGATGCTGGGTTTTTTTCCCTGTCCTAAAATGTTGGGGGATGAAAACCTACTGCAGGGCTGGCCCCTGTGCATTGGGAGCAGGCATGTCCCCAGGGCCACCAGCGATCTGGGTGGCACAAGGGCTGTGTCCCTACTGCCTCTGGTGCTCAGAGCAGTGATGCTGCTGCAGGAGGACCAGGGTGTGGGGCTGGAAGAGGACAGTGGGTGCTGCTCCTGGGCTGCCTGTCTGGGGGGCCACAGGAGCTGCTCACCTGACTTTCTAGGCTTTAGTTCTCAGCTTTCCCCTCCTCTTCTGTGGCAAAAAAATGTTTAAATATCAGAGCAGCTAGATTCAATTTTCCTTTTTCTTCTGAGATGCTTTGAGCCAGCCCTTTTGGGGCAGGGAGCTGAGATTTGGCAGGAAGGCTCTGGTCCCACCAGGGACAGCTCCTTCCCTGCTCGCAGGAGGACTTGCCCAGAGCTGGGCACAGGGTGAATGTGAAGTGCTGCACCTCACAGAGCCTGACTCCACCAGGAAATGTCACCCTTCTGTTCCCACACCGTGGCTGCAGCTCTGGGTTTGAAAGCAGAGGGGTAATTATGGATCAGGCTGGGGAAAGGAGTTAATTGAGGAAGGAGAGACGGAAGCTGTCTGCAAACCTCAGTGTCACTCAAGGCCAAGGGAAAGGTGGATACCTCCTAAGGCTGTCAGTAGTCCCACTTTTCTTCCTGAATAAAGAACATTAAGAAAAGGCCATTCTTGGTCAGTAAAACTGGCTGCAGCTGTGCAGCCCTCACTTCCTCCCCAGTTTATGTGACTTCTGGCTCCAGACCATGGGTCACATCCTCTCTAGGGCTAATCCAGAAGGAAGATGACAACCTCCTGCTGTTGTGTCTTACTTCATTAACTGAAGTGGCAGGAAATGAAAGGATCCCGTCCTTCTTGGGACATATGTGGATGTTAACACATTGCCACATGATGGAATTTCTATTTTTTTCACTTTGCTCTTTTTATACGAAATACATGCTGTGAAAAGGACTGGGAGGCTGTAAAGTCAGACACACAAGGCTTCAGAAAAAGCCAGGATTGGGGTTTCTCCAGGGATCTATGTTTGGTCCCCTTGTGAAGGTGCATCAGGAGGCGAGGTCCAAGTGTTGCCTCCTCCTGAGCAGCCCTGCAGAGCACACCTGGAGCCATTTACACATGGAGCTGATTTTTCTCCTTCCCTTCTCTCCAGAAGGGGACAGGCTAGGGGCATGGCAGAGGGGACAGCTGAGGTGGCCACAGCAGGTGATTAGGGTGGGTTGAGGTGATTGTCTGGTGCAAAGCCTGGGACTGAGCACCCAAAGTCCATCCTGGACTCGTGCTTTCCTGGCTGTTCTGTGCTCAGATCTGCTCTCCACACAGCCTCAGCTGTTTCTGTGATTGCTGTCAAGCACAGCAGTACAGCAGGAGCGTGTTCACACCTCTCCCCCAAGGAGCCAAAGGTATCCCCTGCTGAGGGGTGCCCAGTGAGGGAGTGATTCTCCAGGATGCTCAGCAGCACTGGAGGCAGGCAGTGCCTGTTTGGAGCACAGCTCCTCTTGATTTCAGCCTCAGCTGTGAGTGCTCAGCCTCAGTGCCCCGAGAGATACACAGAGGACACTGAAATCCGGGAGCTCCAGGTGACTGGGGTGGGGCAGAGCACACAAAAACATCTTCCCCTTCCTGTGGCCTTCCCCTCACTCACTGCAGCGTGGGCAGGACACTGTCAGCACTGCCCTCCTGCAAATCCATCCTCTATCAATCAAGGAAAAGGAATGAGCAAGGATGCTGTGGACAGTTTAATTAAGAACTGGCTCCATAACATCCATTCAGCAGTGGGCATCCTTCCACCTAACCTTCATCCATTTTGTTTTCCTCACGATTTTCTTCTTGAGGGCAATAATATTTTTAGCATATTAGACCAGTCCCTTCCTCCAGTGTGACAGAGCTTGTGAACCTCTTGCTGCACACTGAACACCCTTGTGCATTCAGGTGTGGCCACACTTATTATCCTCCTTTCGAGACAGAATCTCTGGCACAGAGCAGTGGAGGCAGTCTGGGGAGAAGACAGCAATGGAGATGAGTTCCCCCGAGGCTGGCCTTGGCTTTCTGGGCAAGCTGTGTGCCTGCCACAGAGCTGTGCCTGCTTTTCAGGATTTGGTGTCCAGTGAGGAGCATAAAGTTTCACCGTCATCCATTTCCAACTGGAGCTGGAGGAGATGTTGATTCTCATGCCCAAGCCTGTGTGGGATAAATGCACTTGGTTGCCCTTTCCTTCCTTTTCCCCCTTGGCTGGTGCAGCCTCTCCCTGCAGCTCTGCTCAGCTGCTCTTCCACTCCATGGCAGGGCCCTAGGCTGGCAAGGACCCCTCAGAGATCTCTCTTAAAACAAAGACATCATCATCATTTTAACAAAGCTTTGATTCCAGGAATTTTGCCTCCACCCTTAGTCATAGATTTTTATCACATCAAGATGCAATACATTCGAGTTACTAATTAGCAGAATAATTCCAATACTTCTAATTAATTAACTGTCTAAAAGCAGATTGTTGTTTATAGCCAGATTTGCCACATCACCTGGACCCCTGCTCCTCCTTGACAAACATCTACGTAACACTCACCATTTCTGAGATTATTCCTGCCAGCAAACTTGCCTTCGAGGGACTGACTCTGAAAGCACAATGTGAAAGGAGTGTAAAATCCATTAGTACAAGTCCTTTTGATTACTCAAAATATATTCTCACTGCCCTGGAGCTGTTCATCAGAGCAGCTTTACATACCTGCATTGTTCATCTCCTAAGACTCCCAGTATCCCAGTTAGGCAGAGAGGTATTTTTAATCCATGTAACACGAAATAGAAAAGCCAAGGAATGTGCTGCAGTTGTGCTGCTGTGTGAAAGAGACCCTGTGTGTGCATGTCACTTTTCTCACCCATGTCTGGTTCAAAGAAAAAGAGTTGGAGGCTGCTACAGTGTCAGGGTGGCTGGATGTAAGAGGGTTTTTTGGTGGTACCGACACTGTCTGGTTTGAAAAACCCATTCTTGCAGAGAGCCCTTGCTGGAGGTTTTTATGTCTTGGTATTTCATGTGAAATATCATGCACTTGTTAAAGCGTGACCAGAAACATGGACAAGACAAAAGATGTGTTTAATGAAAGCACGAGGCCTTTCAGAGGAATTCCCATCTCATGGGTGAGAAAGGGCAAAGTTGGGTGGTGGAGCCCTGCAGGAGGAACAAAATGGTCAGTAAAACAGCTTTTCTGGACATGCAGGGATTGATCCTGTTCTCATGAAATGGAAGGAAGCAGAACTCTTTTCCTTTCCTGCTGGGATATGGGAGCTCTGCTGTTTGCTTTGAGCAGCTGGGTTGGGCAGCACTGATCACACCATTCCATAGGCTGTTTTTCTGGTTGTGGCATTTATCCCTGGTTCTGTGCCATAGCTCTTTTTTTCTCTCTGATCTTTCCCCCCTCCCCTTCCTGTTTCTCCTGTTCTTTGCAGTCCTGCAGGAATTGTGCTGTTAAATAATTGTGCTTGTGACAGGGGTGAGCCTCAGCCCAACCCATCATGTCCAGAATTCCCCTCCCTAGACCTCAGGACCTCTTAGTTCAACTCTGGGATGACTCCGAGTGCAGTTCTTGTTGGAAGAGAGACTCTGTAAAATTACATCTTGTTGTTCCATATTTATTCTCCCTCAGTGGTTTCCATGTCAAACTTGCTCAGTTTACCAGTCAAAACAAGATATTTCTACCTGCCAGCTCTGCCAGCTCAGCCTGGGCTCTGGAAATCAAGCTGTGCTCTCTCTGCCCTGGACATCATCAGGGCTGAGCTGGATGTGATGTTGAGTGTGCACAAATAGAATTTATTCCTGGGTGGAATTAGGGGCCCTGTGTGACAGATATCAGCAAGGCTCCTGTCCTGTGCAAATATTGGCTAACAAATCTCCCCCACCACCTGGGGGAGGATGGGCCACCACTGGGGCCATTTTACACCTTGAGGACACCAAAAGGGGGAAGATTTTTGGGAGTGATGGTGGAAACCCACAGCAGCACCAGGAATGGCACTGGGAAGTTCTGCTTCCTGCTGTTCTCTTTATTTGTGAGAACAGACCTGGCACCTCCTGAGCTCTGGGCCATTGCTTGGTCACCAAACTGTGACCTTTCCTTCAGCTGTGGTGTTCTGTGGCATCCCCACAGGGAACAGGCAGGTGAGCTCACTTCTTGCTGTGGAGAAGTGTCATGGTATAGCCATAGGAAAGGCTCTTAATTAGTGGGCATTAATCTTGTCCACAAATAGTTCCCCTTCTGATGGGTGAAGCAGAAGGACTTTCCTCAACACCCCTTCAGAGAAAAACAGAAATTTTGTAAATTTGATCATTGGCAAAATGTTTTAAAAGCCACTACACGTGGCAGAAAATATATTTACTGTGTATGATCATGTCATAGAGTAGGAAAATGGGGAAGGGTGTCCTGCACTGCTTTCAGCTTTCACTCCTGTGCTTCTGTAGTGAACCCCCCCGGGGCTGTCAGCAAGGAGGGGACACTAGAGCCTTCCCTGTCCCCATGTGAGGCTCCACTGTGAGCCTGCAGAGCCATTCCAGCCACTAAAAGCCATGGTGAGCTTTTATCTGTGACACAGCCCAAGAGCAGGGAAGATATAGGGTGACTCCCTTGGTTCCTGGGACACTTTGTCACCCCGTGCTCACATTTGGGACAGTGAGCTGAGCTGGGAGAGCACCAACATGGCCCTTCCTTTTCCTGCAGAGCCAGGATGGGTTTTGTGGCCAGCAGATCTCTCCAAACACATCCCCTCAGCTACCTGGAGCAGTTCTGACTCTTCTCTTACACTCTGTGAGAGTTCTGACTCTTCTCTTACACTCCTGCTCCCTTTAAGGAGCTTGGTGCTGGTGACACCACACCAGGTGACATGTCCAGGCCAGGGGAACCTTGTGCCAAGGGAAGAGCCATATCCAAGGGCTGCACTGGGCAGTTCAATGGGTGATGCCCATGGCACTGGCAAAGCTCTGGGTGTAAGATCAGAAGCTGTCAGGCCAGGAGAGGAGGCCAGCCAGGTCACAGGTGTCACCTGGAGAAGGTCTGCAGGAAAGCTCACTCTCCTGCCCTCTGGAGAAGGATCTCAGCTTGGCAGGAAATTTTTGGAAGTGAGGGAGAGGGTAGGCTATGAGCTGAATTCCTCTTCTTATCCTCTTTTCACAGCAAAAATAGAACATTTATCACAAGTTCCCTACATGTTTTTCTTCCCTATTGCACACTAGCTCCTTGGTAGTATTTGAAGCTCCAGAAAAAAGAAATTGATGAGTACTCAAGTTAATAATGTGTGCTTATTGTGTTGATGAATTGCTGGAGATGAATATATATGTAAAAGCTCTGCAAGATTCACTCATCCATGCATCCTGAGTGAAAGCAATTATTTTGGTGAGCAAATGGGACTTAGTTTTATGTCTTAATAAAGAGGTTCTGGGCTAAAAGGCAACTTTTGTTCCGGACATTATTGCAAATCAAGCCTTACTGAAATAATGGAAACACCAGCACAGGGGGCAATCTTTCAGAAGTGAACATCCTGGAATCCTTTTTTCTACTAAACTCTTTCAATTCTTGGTCACACCAAATTTCATAAGATCTTCCCTGTTTCAGACTGTGGAGAAAGGGCAGGACCACCTGAACAAAGCAGATCAAGAGCCTTAGAAAGGGAGGGATAAAAACTTGTCATCCCATGGATGACATTTGGAAAGGGGGAAGCTTGTTTTTATGTGTGTGCTTTGTTTCTCCTGATTCCTAACTGAGATATGGATTTAATGTGAATGTAAGGATATTTTCAGACCTGACTCACTCCATTTTTTCAATACTTGCCATGTAATTGTCCCAAACATAAGCCTTGGGCATGGCGCAAGTTTAGCACCAGGTCCCAACCTGGCCATCTTGTTCCTTTTTTTTTTTTCCCCAGATGCTGGGGATGTCCAACTGGATCCAATCCAGGAGTTACATCCTTTAAAGGCAAGAGTCTGTAAACAGAGATGAGGAGGTGTGACTAACTCATAAAAAAAATTGAAAACAGGGAGGAAAAAAGAGAAAACACCTTGTTGTTGTCACTTTGATAAAAATGACAAGTCCAGGTATTTTGTTGTTGTTACAAACACTTCTAAGACAGAGAAAGGGATTTGATGTGAACAGAGGAGCCTGTGTTAACCCATTTAAATTAATTTGGCTCAGCTCATTTGCAGCTAAGGGGATTAGATGGCTCAGGATTTGGTAATGTGAGAAAGTGTTTTCCCAGACAGGTCACATCCCATAGTCCAGGCCAGGCCTGCAGATGCTTTGGGGGAGGATATTTCCAGGGCACACAAGAGAGAGGCTCCTGCATGGAGAAAACATTTATTGCTCACGTGCCAGGAAAGCCCCAGCACTGAAAAGCTGGGTCAGCGCCTTTGTGCCCTGGGTGGGCAGGTGAGAAATGAAACATTCCAAGGGGCAGCTTGGGAGAAAATTCCACAGCTGCCAGGCAGGGAAAACTGCTGAGTGACCTCACCTGTGGGCCATGCTGGTCACCAGGCCTGAGGGGTGGAGTGACCCATGGAGGGAGGGAGGGAGTGGCTGGATCCTGTGGGGTGCTGTGGGGTGGGGTGGGATAGGATGGGATGGGATGGGATAGGATAGAGGATAGGATAGGATAGGATAGGATAGAGGATAGGATAGGATAGAATAGAATAGGATAGGATAGGATAGGATAGGATAGGATAGGATAGGATAGGATAGGATAGGATAGGATAGGCTAGGATAGTGATCGGCTCGGATAGGATAGGATGAGGATAGGATAGGATAGGCTAGGATAGGATCGGATAGGATAGGATAGCGGATAGGATAGGATCGGATAGAGGCTCGGCTAGGATAGGCTAGGCTAGCAGGATAGGACTCGGATAGGCTAGCGGATAGGATCGGCTAGGCTGATAGGATAGGATAGGATGCTAGGATAGGATAGGATCGGATAGGATAGGATCGGATCGGATAGGATAGGATAGGATAGGATAGGATAGGATAGGATAGGATAGGATAGGATAGGATAGAGGATAGGATAGGATAGGAGTCCCACACATAGCAGCACCACCCCTGCCATTGGGGGTGGTTTGGCTGTGAGGAGGAGGGTGGTGCTGTGGTTTCCAGGTATTTTGCTGCACTCCTACCTCCTGGCTCTGCAATGAGTGTTATGATGCTGGGGGAGGGATCCCAGCACTTGGGATTCAGCCCTAAACCTCCGTGTGCCTCTGTGGGTCTTGTGGCACCAGAACTGGTGCAGAGTTGGAACATTTGGCATTGTGAAGAGTGGTTTTGAGGCTAGGATGAGTCCTGGGGGTTGGTGTGCTCAGAGACTGACCTGGGGAGCTAGAGATGGGGCAGCTGCCTGTGATGAGTGTGTTCTGGTACGTGGTTAAATACCCTTACTTTTGCACCCAGGGGTTCAAAATCTCTCATTTCTGTGTGCAATCCTTCCTGAAGAGCTTCTCCCTTCAAAAGCAGGTGCTGGGCTGGGAAAGGAGGAGCAGGAGGGTGCCAAAGGCTTCTGAGCCTGCCCCAGCTGGAGGAGCAGAGTCTCTGGCAGTGCCCTGGTGGCTCTAGGAGGTGGGACAAACATAAGCTCTGAGTAAAAGCAGGACTGGGCTATTCCTGAGTCCACCAGAGCTTCCCAGGCGGGCAGAGCTGTGCCCCAGGGCTGCTCTGGCAGGGCTCCTGCAGAGATGCAGTTGCCTGCCAGGATCCTGACAGAGGTAGGAGGGAAGTCTTCTCAGGTGGAGCGGTGTGGGGGTGGCTGATGAGCGTGGGCACAATGCTTCACGCTGCTGCTGGGGAGAAGAAGCCTGCCTTGTGTTGCTTTGCTGTCAGTCTACAACAGGCACTTGCTTGGCAAGCCCCACTGTCCTCCTGCTACTACTCTAGGTGGAGGAGAGCTGGAGGGACCTGGGATGCTCAGTGTCTCTGCTTTCCTGGGATTTGCTTGGTGTAAACACAGGGAAACGTGGTATTTCATAGTGGCAGCTCTGCAGAGAGGGATCCTACAAGGGAACAGCAAGTGTGTGCCCTGCAGGCTGCAGAACCTCAGAGCTGGTCCCTGTGGGTGCTTGGGGACACAGGGAGGGCAGGTGAGCCATCCTCCAGGAGAAGGAGCGCTGCCTTCATCTGCCAAGGGTCAGGTCTGGATCCACCTTCTGCCATGTCCCTGCTCCACCAAAGACTCCAATGGCAGTGACACCCCTGCAAAGCAAGCTGGCCATTGTCTCAGCTGGGCACTGCCAGCTTTGAGGGATGGGTGGGAGCTGGCACTCAGTCCTCTTGGTAAAGTTGCTCCTATAGAATTGATTGCTTGGACCCACTGGTCAATGCCAGGCTGATGATGGTGAGTTCTGGTGAGGTGATGCAGTTGTGTGTCTCTAAATTAGAGCCTGACAAACCTGAGAACTTCTTTTCCTCTTGCTTTGCTGTTACCTTACCAAATGTGCATCACCTGGCAAGAGATTCACAAGCAGAAGCTGTTGGAAGACTGTTTTTATCACTGAGGATGAAACAGCTTTAAAAATCTATCTCCTGAATATTGACTTAGGCCTCTTCCAAGAAAAGATGATGATCTGGGTAGTCAGTAACTGCTTTTTAATGCTGACAGCCCTGTGTGTGTCTGTGTGTACAGTGCTCTGCTGGACTGGGTCTGCTGGCAGTCCAGATGCTGTCAGGCTTGGTGTCTACTCTCTTGTTCCATTTTTAAGCCTGTACATTTGAGACTTTGTTTTTATTCAGCTTGGGTAGCTGTCTACCAACATCTTTTAAAATCAACCTTGATTTAGCTTCCTTTGTAATCCTTCAATCCCTCTGGGACAACCTTTACACTGGTTTTGCAGCCAGCTGATTGTTCTCTCTCACTTCCAAATTTCCATGGGATATTTGCAATATCCCACTCTAATAGCCACTAATCCATTAAAAATACCCATGAGATAGATTAGGTAATCCACTGTGCCTCACAGATTGTGCTCCTTAACTCTCTGCTTCCCCTGGAACAGCCACAGAATGGGTGCAGCATCTGCCCTGGGAAAACACTGTTCCTCCAGAAGGATCCCTCAGCACTGGCTCAGCAGCAGGCACAGTTTGCTTGAGAAAATGTTCTGTGACTGTTCAGGTCCACAGGGAGGCTTCATGTGACAACAGGCTGGGACTGTGGCTGCTGTTATCCAGGTTAAGCTGTGTGTTTGCAAAGAGCATCTCAGGGAGCAGTGCTGGCAGGAACAGAGGTCAGCCCTGCCTGCTCTGCAAGGGCTGTGGCTCCTGGCTCCTCACTGAACAGGAGCCTCATTGCTTGCACCATGGGTGTGTTTGGATATTCCAAAAGTCTGCTCAAGAGCTGTGCTGTGGTTTTACCCTTCCTTGGATGTTCCATCCTACCTTTGTGCTGTCCTTGATATCCTCATGAGAGCTTCCTCCAACTTGGCATTTTCCTTGGGAAGTCTCTACTATTCCTCTTTCTTAAATAAATATTTTAAGTTCAGTTGTCTGACTGGATGAGGTGGCAATGCCAGGATGCCAGGAGAGGACAATGGGACAGGCTGGAAATCCTCATTATCCTCCTTGCACAGGCTGGTGCTGTGCCTGGTGTGGTATAGATGGATGGAAACCACACCAGGGTTAGGCAAAATCTCATTCTGTGCATTGGCTCAGTGGTGTAAAAAGGTCCAGGCACTCCCTAAAGGAGTATGGGAAAATGTAGGAAACCTAAGAAATACCAAGGAAACCTAAGAAATATCCAAGAAACTGTTTTCTACCAGTCCTACTTGGAGAGCAGCTGTAATCTCCATGGGAACTAGTGGTGGTAGATATCCTTCCTGCCCCTGCAGAGCCATGAATCCATGGGGAAAGAGCAGGCATTGACATCCCCAGACACCCTGGAGGCCAGGACCCTGTCTTTTAGCTCCAAAATCCCACTGAGAGATTCCTCAGCAGTGACAAGTCCCTCATAAAACCTGTTCACCCCAACAAAAAAGCCAATTCCAGATTTGCTGACTTGCCTTGAGAACATCTCTCCTTCTGGTAATGTACAACAGTGTTGAGCCATGGAGGGCTTTGCCCTTTTAAATCCAAGAGATTCCGTGGGGTGACCTGTTGGGAGTAGAGGGAGAGCTCCAATATCAGCCTCTGAATGTGTTTGATGTTTTTGGCTGTTGTGCTAAACCTGGCAGAAGAAATGCACAGCACTGGCTGTGTTTTGGGGAGAGATCATGGAATAAGAGTGGAAAAAACCATGTGGGAAAAGGATTGGAAAGTGTTAAATGGATGTTTTAACCTGGATTTTATTGGAAAAGTTTGAGTAGGTTCTTAAGGGACCCTGCTGAACTCAGTGCTTCTAGATGTCACTGCAAATCAGAAGTGCTGGATGAAAGTGGTTCCCAGAACATTTCTGCTTTCATGATACATGGTCAGCTTTTCTTGTTCCTCAAGCAACGTTAACACTAAACTGAGTTTGTGCTTGATGCTGTACATAAGCTAAAATAAAAGGAAAGGAACAGGAAAATCAGTGTTGGGAAACTTCTTTGTGATTTGGCTTGTGTAGCCTGCTGGGCTGGCATCTTTTAGATGTTCTCTCACTGCTGTAGCAGAGCCTCTGTCCTGAGATCTGTAAGCACAGCTATTATGCAGACAGCAATTTGTGAGCTCCTCTTGCAATCCTCCCGTGTGCTGAAAACCCAGGAGCATTTCCATTCTGCCTGCATTGGAGTGTAGTAAATTTGAGTGTCCTGACAACAGGCTGGCCTCTGAGTTATCTATTGGGTGGTTTCAAAAAACTACAGCACAGGACTAATTAGTCCATCAGCCAAAAATGATTCAAGGCTATCTGTTTTGGGAGGGCCAGAGGGAGATTTATGAGGAGGATGAATGTTTTCATCCTGGCAGCAGCTCCTCAGCCAGCCACAAGCCCGGTGCTGGATGTGCTGCCTTCTGCACCTCCAATTACCTGGGAGCTCTTGGCTCCCAACTAACCACGTCTGTCAGGCCTTGTGTAACCAGCCCATGACGTGGGTCTGGCTCTGAGCTGTAAACACAAAGCCAGGCTGCCCCCAGGTCCAGTGCTGGGAACAAAGCAGAGGAGCAGCCTGGGTGAGCCATTTTCTGCAGAAAGGATGAGTGCATGCGTGCATGCTGAACGCCCCTGCCTCATTGAGGAGCATGGAGTGAGGACTGGAGGGAAAAGTCCTGGCAGTGGAATGACAGGCTGTGTGCTGGTCGTGCCTGTGCTGAGACTGCCCCAAGTGCTGGTCCTGTTGGGTGGGGGGTCACTGAAAATGCAAGAGAGGCACTGTGGTGCCATGGTCCTTCACCAGCAAACCTGGCCCTCCTCCTGCCTGCCTGTACCAGCCTTCTGTGCAGAAACACTTCCACCAGACAGTGCAGGGCAACCTTGTCTGGGACTGGCTGGTTTGGGGCTGCCCTTCAGCTTCCGGAGGGTTTGGAGTGAGGAGCAGGGCTTTGCATGGGTGGAATCTCATGCCTATGGGTGTTTACCTTTGCAGGGTAAGGCACAGACCTGTTCTATACGTAGGTTTAGGAATTGAAGCCTCTGATTTTCTCTGGTTGGCTTTGTTTACTCAGCAGAAGACCTAAAAGCAGCTTTCCTGCTGCTGCAGGGATCTCAGAGACTGGTGATGCCACAGGCAGGGTGCAAGCAGGGAATGCTGAGGCTCATGCACAAAGCTGTCTTGAATAATTTCTCCTCTTGTCCAGAAGAGACAGGGCTGTGCTCGCTCCTGCTGCACGAGTGATGCACTCCAGTGGCAGGAGCTCAGCTGCCCCTTTGCCATCTCCAACCTCCTCCACAGAGTGAGCAGCTCCCAGGATGGCTGCAGTGGATTTGGAGATGTTCCTGTGGTTTTAGGAGGATTCTGTACAGGAGAGGTTGCTTTTTCCTTTTGTCTCTACGAGTGTATCCTTCCTTCAGTGGCTGGTTTGTGGCTACCAGGCTTTAAAATAGAGATGTAGACAAACTGGCAAAAGGCCAGAGGAGAGCAGCACTAATTGTCAGAGCTTTAGAAAACATGACCGCTGAGGAGAGGTTGAAGAAATCAGGTGCATTTAATCTAGACAAGGCAGTATGGCTGGGGGAGGGAGGGGGATGTCATGGTTTCTCAGAACATAAAAGCTGTTGTTAAGGAAGGATGATTGATTTATTCTTTCACTGTTGTGGAGGGGGGGGAATGATAAGACCAAACTACATTTAAACTGAAGAGAAGATTTGGTTTGGATATCTAGGAAAAGCCTTCAGTGCAGTGAAATGTGGGAAGGTATTGTTCAGGGAAGCTGTGAAATTTCTGACACTCTGTTAATGCCTTTGTTCCTGTAGTTCAGACTAAAGGGTAATTTTCAGGCTGATCCCTGTCCCTCAGCACTGCAAACCTTGGCTCTGCCAGCAGGGCCAAGTCCACGTGGTCAGGAATGCAGGAACCAGGAACCTTGAAGCACTGGCTGCAGTTCATAACAATGATGTGGCTTCAGTGGACCATAAATGCAGCTCAGTTCACCTGCCCACTGGTTTGGAGTCTCTTTGGCTGTGCCTGAGTTACAGTTGGAGATCTGAAGGCAGAGGAACCTGAGCTTGCTCTTGTGTTGACTTCCTTGGGTAGGAGTGAAGAGGGGACAGCTTGGACCTCAGTTCTGGGCAGCTGCCTGAGTGATCACCCCCCTGTTTCACTGAATTTTGTGCTTTTGTCTTCAGTGAGCTCTGAACCAGGCTGAGTTCTGGGAGAGATGTCCCAGTCCAGGCTGCCATCACCTCTGGCTGGAGTGCAGGCACACACAGGCTTGGAAACACAACCTTTCCTCTACACCTGGGCTGAGTTATTTCTGTTAGCAACGCGACTCCAGGTGCTGGGGTTTGATGCATTATAAAATAAAATGTGAAAGTAATAACTGGTTGCTGGGAAAATATTGCAGATTAGCACAACTTGTTCTCTACTTTGACTGTGTTTATATTTGACAAGTATCACTTGCAGAAAAAGGACAGGTTTTATTATAACTCTTTTGTCTGCTTCCCTTCCAACTTCCTGAGTGCATTATTCTCAGGCATCAAACTACTTTCAGGACAAAATATTGATGAACTCTCCAGTGGTGGTGAGAAACAGGGATGTGTGAGGGTGCCATTCACTGGTAAAAGTGGCAGAATTTCTCACACTCCCTCATTTGTGATCTTGCTTATAAATCCTTCCCAGGCAGAAGTTTTTTTCTTTAAGGGGAGGAAGTCTAGTTCTTTGTACCCACTGGCAAGGCACAGATAAAAGCATGGGCCTTTAATATCAGGTGTACTTCTTTTGCCCTGTCTTGGATCCACAAATGCAGAGTTCTGTCTCTTCTGGACAAATCTACAGATGACGTTATCCCATATTTGAAATACCCTACTTTTGTATCCCTCTTGCCTGAAGCTATTAACATTGGCTGAATTGATGTCCTTTGTTTATTTTTCTGTACTACTTAAACTCTGAATGTTGGGCACCAGCTGGCCTGGTTTTCCATTGGGCTGCACTGAGAGTCAGGACATATTTTAGTGTTGGCTGTGTCCATGCTCCTGAATGCCTGTCCTGAGCAGACTGGGAGCCAGAGGGGCTGAAGGAGGTGAAATGGTCTTCCCTGGCATCAAGATGAAGTAGGTGCAGTAAAGGCAGGGCTTGCATTTTGTTGTTTGTAGGACAGTCACAGGCAGGAGCCCATGGGCTGCACACCCCAGCCCAGGGCTCGCAGGTGGGCAGCGGAGCCTCCCAAATTCTCGGATAGATGGGATGTGGAGGAGTTGGCAGTGCCAAGAGGAGCTCTGCTGACTCTGCAGGGAGCTGATTCCTCCAGCCCAGAGCTGCTCCTGGAGCAGGGAGAGGGGAGCTCTGGAGCTTGTCCCTGGCTCTGAGTCACTGCATGACCCCGGGCGCTCGGATGCCACGGTGATGAGCACAGCACAACTGTCTGCATGCATAGAATGGACTGCACAGGCTCTGGCTTTGACAGATATCTGTGTGTCCCCACTGCCAGAGCTCCCCTGCTCCAGCCACCCAGCCTGCTCTCAGTGGGGGAAGAGCCCTGGTTGGTGCTGGGGAAGGAGGGCATGCACAGCCACAAGTGACACAAGCACTGGTGGGGACAGGCTGGAGGCCAAGCAGGCAGTGGGGCACTCTTGGAGGGAGCAGCACTGCATGGCAGAAAGGCTCTGGAATGGGAATGTGGCTTCTGCCAGGCTCTGCTGCAGTCCTGTGCATGGCCTTGACTCTCCTCCTGTAACTAATTAGCCTGCAAGATCCTCAGGGCAGCTCTGACTTCCTCCTCCTGCTATGGCTTCTATCACAAGGCCCTGATTTCAGGGCAAAAAAAAAAAAAAAAAAAAGACAAACTATCAAAGTGAGACTTCCTTAAAAGCTTTGCTGTGCCTGTGTCAGCCTCTGGCACAAAGAGGCTGCGGGAGGATCGTGTCTCCCTGGCGTGACTGTTGGTTATTTTCCCACCTGGCTCCCTTGTGAAGGATGAAGGCACGAGCACAGCTAGGATGTGTCTGGGAGTGTGGCTGTGATGGCATCTTCAGAGGCTCCACGAGGTCTCCTGAGCTCCCCTGCCTCGGGCACCCTGTCAGCCAGCCCGGGATGCTGGAGCCTGCACTGCCTCTTTAAGGAGATTTGCATAGCAGGGCCTAATTACAGTGGTTGATTCTGATGTTTTCAGTGTTGTTCATATTCCATTAAAGGATAATGCTGCTTAATTTGCAGCAGAGGGTCTCGGTGAACAGCACACCCAATCACAAGGCACCCCTAATGACACTGCTTCCCTACTTCTGGTAACACATAATTAAAAAATCACTCCATTTCCAGTTGTGTGGTTCTCCCCTCTCCCCCCATCTCCTAATTACTTTCTAAGCCATTCCATGATTATCTGTAAATATTTCAGCACTTAGATCTACTAATGAGTGCATGGAAGAGTTAATACCTTGAGTGGCACAACTGCTTGCCTTTCCCTTTCTAGTAATGCATTGCAAGGGATCATTTTCCACCTTGCATGTGTGAGGTAAAGGGGATTTTCTTGGGGTGGGATTGGGTTTGTGCTCTGCCTTTGGAGTTGTGGGCCTGAGCAGGGGAGGGGTAACGTGCAAAACTCCCTTTCCAGCTGCAGGAGGGTTTTGCTGGGTTTGGTAGTGGGTGTGTATCTAATTTTAAATTTTTACATGGCTTAAACCCCACAGTAAGAACTGCTCTGTTCTCTAATATGAGCCCTGCTCTGAAAAGGCACCTTACAAATGCTGCTTTTTCACTTCATAGATCTGTTTCCTGTTCTTGTCTGGTGCCTTGGGTGTTAAAACTCACTTGGGACTTTCAGACTGAGTGCTCAGAGCCAGCAGGGTGATGGAAGAGTGAGCTGGGGCATGTTTCCTGCCCGTGGCTTGCATGGCCTTGGGTGCTGAGTTCTTTGTGTGGTCAACCAGGACCACCTTGTGTGAGCCCACGAGGAGCCTGCTGATGGTCTCTGAAGGGATTATTTGGAATAAGCAGAGATAATTGTGTTACTAGGGGGTAATTAACTTCCAGAATTAAAAAAAAACTATCAAGCTTAGGCTGCACTACTCCTTGGGGTGAGTGTAAGTCTGGGAATGAGAGAAATCAAATCACTTGAGCACATTCAATTCCATGATACTCAGGGAATGTGGGGCTGCTTAAAATCAAATCCATGCATTTCTAGGCAATTCCTATATTGCAGAGAAGAGAGGAGGACTTGAATGTGGTCCTAACCCAGCCTATTTGTGTTTCAGGTAACCCAGTCACAGTGGGAATGAGCATCCACATCTCCAGCATTGACCAGATCTCTGAAGTCAACATGGTAAGTTTGGAAAGAGAGAGAAAAAGAAAAAAAGAAATAAAGGGAAAAAAAAAAAGCCAGCTATAAAATTTTCTTCCATTTTCTGGCTGAGATTTACTTCCAAGGCAATGGTTTCTTGGAGGCATCTGGATCTCTGCTGGCACCCCTGGAGCTTGTGCCCTCTCATCTCACCCAGAGTAGATTCTTATCCCTTCTATGCTGGTGGCAGGGACGTGTCCCCAAGTCAGAAAAGCTTATGCCTTAAAAAGCAGATGTGAATTGTATTTTTTTGGTTGATACAAAGGTGGCTTTATGGTCAGTCTGTCCCTACCAAGTTAAAAACAGTGAGTTTTCATTTGCTGATGGTAATTCAACATTTCCTTGGAGATCTGTGCTGGAAAGAGAGGCTTCTAATGGAAATCTGGTTTTGGGTGGCATTGATAGATTGGAGCTTTTCATACCACTGTGAACAAAAAAAAAAGGGTATTTATTTTAAAAAATTATCTGGTCCAGTAGCAATAGTTTGGGGTGAAATCTGTGAAATCTGTTGATTACTTTGGTCATGGTTTATGTTCACATCCAGAACTGTCCCTCAGAATCCCTCAGCACCCAGCAGAGGACGTATATTGTGTTGTAATTGTGTAAACTTGCCTTTCTCCCTCCTGTCCAGAGGCTTTTCCTCCAGACTCTGCTCCTTTCTCAGGGGCTGAGAGCAGGGGGAGGCTGGTGGGAGCCTCCTGGCAGCTCCTGTCCAGTTCCTCCCTTCCTGGCCTGTGCAGGAGGATCCTGGGCCAGTTTGGAGCTTTTGCAGTTCAGGTCAATTAAAACCCTGCTCTGCCCCTGCTCCTGTTCCATTTCTCTGTCTCTGGCCTCTCCTGCCCAGTTTCCCTGGCCCAACAGCTCTTCTGAGGAGGGAGGTGACACAACCTGACCAGTTGGTTTTGTTCCCAAGCTGCCTGAAAGGCCTGAATTTGTGTTGGGATGACTCAGGGGGAAGAGCCAGCCATGGATCTTTATGTTCCTGAGTGAAAGTTCCTTTTGCTGACTCTGCCACCACCCCACCCTCACCTGAATTCTCTGCATGACCTGTGGCACCTCACTCCAGTGACAGTGACACTGGGCAGTGGGTGTGGCCCTAGATTTGGGTTCAGAGGCACTCTAGTTGTGCTTGAGTCCAGGCTCAGCTTAGCAGGGACAGATGGTTTATCCTAGATCCATCTATCTTGCCCGTCAGACCACAGCTCAGCTTTAAGTCATCTCCTGCCCCAGGCTCAGCTTGGACCTGGGTGTTCTGGGGTGCTGGAGTGAATGTCACCCTCCTGCTAGAGCCAGGATGGACAGTCTGGGCTCTGGGCTTGTGCCTTAAGACCAAGACTTGCACAAACATAACTGGGAGGGGGTGAAGGGTTGGTTCTCAGCTGTAGCAATTGCCCCCATGAACCTGAGCAGCTCTGTCCAGCACAGGAAGGAGCTGGAGCTGCTGGCAGCAGTCCAGAGGAGGCACCAGGGATCAGAGGGATGGAGCAGCTCTGCTGGGAGGAAAGGCTGGCACAGCTGGGGTTGCTCAGCCTGGAATAAAGCCAGCTTAGGGGTGGCCTTCCAATACCTGAAGGAAGCCCACAAGAAAGGTGGAGAGAAACTTTTTCCAAGGCCTGGAGTGGCAGGACAAGGGGGAATGGATTCAGACCAAGAGAGTAGGTTCACATTGGATCTTAGGAAAAGATTCTCTCCTGTGAGGGTGGGCAGGCCCTGGCACAGGGTGCCCAGAGCAGCTGTGGCTGCCCCTGGATCCCTGGCAATGCCCAAGGCCAGGCTGGACAGGGCTTGGAGCAGCCTGGGACAGTGGGAGGCGTCCCTGCCATGGCAGAGGGCTGGAACAAGATGATCTTTAAGGTCCTTTGCAACCCAGACCATTGTGTGAAGGCAGCTGAGCCCTGCAGAGGCTGGTGCAAGATGAACCTCCTGCTGGAGAGGTGTCCATGGGCTGCAGGGGCTGATCAAGTGCTTTGCCCAGCAGGTGAGAGCAGCTGTGGCCAGGCATTCAGTGCCACTGCCCAGCAGCACTTTCCAGCCCTTGCCATGTAAATGTGGTGCTCTCCCCACTGCAGTGAGCCCCTGCTCCCTCTGGCACACAAGTGTTATAATAATAACAGTAATAATCTCTCTGTGATGCACAGGTTTCCTGGCACAGACCTTCCTCCACGTGCTGCTGTGGATCCTGCAGAGTTTGAGCAGCCCAGTGATGGACACTAAGTGGTGCCATGGTGGTGGCATGGCTGTGGTCAGGCTGGGCACCACTGCCCATGCCATGCTCCTGTAGATGTGAAGGAATGTCACTTCTAGGCTTTTGATTATCCCTCCTGGCTCTCTGTTTGACAGGAAAAATGACCTGCTCATCCTTCCTACATAGATTGGGGTAGGGGGAGAAGGTGTGGAAAGGTTTGGGGATGGGAGGTGAGGTGGCTGTAGGTAAGAATTTTTTCAGGCTCAAGACCTCTGAGCACCATGGTGAGGCAGCTTCAAAAAGGGGTTAAGAATCAGAATCATCTTAAAGAACAAATATTTAGGGAGCAGAAGAGTTCTCATGTGATGTAAGTTTCCAGGCTGAAGGGATTTTATGTGCATCATTCTTCTGTGTGACAGATGCCCCGGGGAAAGGGCTGTGTTTTACCCCTGCTCTGGACATGGATACTGGCAAGAAAAACAAGGCATTTTTTTGGCATCATGTGTGCTTGGGAAAGGAACTGTGCAATGAATAAATTAAAGGCACACAAGTGAAGCTGGGTTGTCATGACGACCAAATAGCTTCTATTGTTCCACAAGGAGTGTTATTACTTACTACCCCTTGTAGGATAATTAATTAATCCTCAGACATCCTTTTGGGAACAATGGCCCTGGTGCTGGGGCTGGGCAGGCTGAAGAGAGCCCCCGGCTCTCCCAGGCCTTTCCCTGGGACTCCTGGCGCCTGCTGGCTGCCTGCTGGTGGGGAACAAGTGCTGTCAGTGACCAGACATTGCATGCTTCCAAAAGCTGCTTTCCACAGCAGTCCAGCTGGCTGTGGAGCTGTGGAGCAATCCAGCTCCATCCACGAGCACTCCTTGCCCTCACTCCCACGGGAGCCGTGTTCCCAAAGTGAAGAGGTGGAGACATCCCTGTCCTGGAGGACACAGGGCTCTCTGAGGAGGCAGCACAGTGATGTCCTTCTGCTGGCTGTTCCCAGACACTCTGACACACAGAACACTTTGCACTGTCTGTAGATGCCATGTGTGTTCTGACACCCACAGCTGATGCATCTCCAGCTCCCCGAGGGCCATTCCCAGATCCTGTGCCATGCCAGGCCGCAGGGTGTTCAAAGGTACAGTGGCAACCTTCTCCCAGTCATGGGAGACCAAAACTGCAGCCCTTGTTTTAAAAAGTGTCCCCTCCTGGTCCATGGCAGCTGCTGCCTGTGTGTGGTCAGCCAGAGTTTCAAGTTCTCTTTCTAGAGTGCTGCTTTCTTGCTGTGTACCCCCTCAGCATGGCCAAGCAATGCTGAGCTGCAGCCTCTGTTCTTGTCAGTGATTAGAAGGATTATTTGCTGAGCCAAGATCAGTGACATCAATTGAAATGTCTGGGAAAGGATGCCAGGGGCCAGGCCAAATAGGTATTGGGGAGGGCACATTTGACTGGCAGACCCTCTGGGAAGTGCTGATCCATGAAGATGAAAGGCCTCACTGGAGTCTTTTCATCTCCTGTACACATTTGCAAGTCGGGGATTTGAAGGCAGGCTGAGAGGAGGAACGTCTTCCTGCTGCTGTTGAATAGCTCAGGTGAGCCATGAAGGACAGAGGGATGATGTCTCCTGGATAGCTCCCCCAGCCCATCCCCTTTGAGGTGACCTGGGGTGGAGTTGCAGTGAGCAGGGTGATGCCTGGAATGGCTACCTAGTGTCACCCTGATTTTTTAAGTTCTTCCAAGCCTTCTGATGTTTACATTCTTGTAATGAACTTCCTCGCACACTTTCTGTAAATAACTTATTGTTTTGAATTCCTTTATGGAGGAGGAGAAATTTGATGGACTGTTGGTTTGTCCAGTGTCATTGGAGAGGTGGCACTGTCACCCTCCAGTCCACTGTCACTCTTGGAAATCTATAAATGTTGGAGGCAGAAATTAAAAGTTCTCTTTTTACCTTGGAAGAGCTGCATGTCCGCATCGAGTTATTTTGTGTCCTATAGTGACAACCTAGAGCAGAGGCCAGAGAGAGTTCAAATAAAAAGTGAGTATTTATCAAAGGCCTTCACCAGGCACACCTTGGGCAGTCAGGAGCCTGGCAGAGGCTACACCCAAGATGGACAATGGTCAGGAGTTCTTTGGGCTGATAGAAGTTTGGTCTGTTTGCATATCAGAGGTTCATTCCCCAATTACAGTTTCAGGGGATGAAGTCACATTCCCCCAGTTTGCTTCCCCCCAATTCACTTTTGTTTATATTTTTTGAGGCTGTGATGGATTGGAACAGGCCTGGAAGGATTGTTCTGTCTGACCAAACTGAAGAGAGCTTCCCACCACTCTGTATGGAGTTCAGACCTTCACACTAATGCAGTGCAGGATCTGGAAAATTAAAAAGCCAAAGCTTAAGGCATCAAGGGAACAACCTGCAGGTGTTTATGGACTCTTGTTGGGGTGCAGTGGCACGGGGGCAGTGACACTTTCAGGTCTCTTGGTGTGGTGCCAGGTCACTGAAGAGTCCAGCAGCATTTCTGAGCAGGGGAATGAAGAGCTCTGGTGGTGTGGACCTCATGTCACACTCAGTTGGAGCAGGCTGGGGGTGTCTGTCCTTGTGCTTAATGGCCTGAATGCTGCCCAGAGTCACTCACCTCAAGGGTCTGCTTCTGGGGGTGCAGTTCTGATGGTGTCCAGCACCAATGGCTTCAGAAAGAGCTGCAGGTCTTCCCCCACTGCAGGATGTCCTTCCATCCAGCTGAGGACTGGCCTGCTCAGGGTGTGCTGTATATTCCTGCATGATGGGACTAGACAAGGACTAATCCTTCCAGAGCAGCCTTTTCTCTCTCTAAGCAATCTCTGGGGATGTATTTTTCTAGCACCAGACAGTTCAGACTCCCTTGAAGTATTAATGAACTATTTCAATAAGGAAAACTACCACAAGTTTTGTATGCATTTGAAATAAGAAGAGGTTACCCTTCATAAGGCTTCAATTTTCCTGCCCTATGATCTGTGCAGTCCCAAACCTGCTCCCTCCTGTGTCTGCACACCGTAGACAGCTCGGAGCATCCAGCCATTATAGTCATGATTTCTTTGTGCCTCCTATAATTTATTCATCCCAAGATGCTCTCCTACATCTGCAATAACATCATTTCAGTTTGTTATAGCACCAGCTTTAAAGTTTTATAAACCTGGTGACAAGTTGAAAAGTTACAAGAGGATTGTTGCAGAGGGCTAGTGTAGGAAACAAGGCTTCCAGATAAAAACATTTGCAGGAATAGGGCTATGAAAGGAAGGATGCCTGTGGCATTACCAATTCCTTTTGCTGGGGGACAGCCTGCAGTGGGGAGGGGTTAGGGGTCAGGGCATGGAGCTTGGCCAAGCTGACCTTGATGTTTTGCTTCAGAATGGTCTGGGTTGGAAGGGATTTAAAGCTCATCTCATTCCAAACCAGGACACTCCCCACCACCCCAGGTTGTTCCAAGTCCCATCCAACCTGGTGTTGGACACTTCCAGGGGCTGCCACAGCTTCTCTGGGCAACCTCTTCCAATGGCTCACTGCTTCCCAGCCCTGTGCCCCTGCTGCCAGGCTGTGCCTCAGTGGAGTGACTGCTCTGGTGCTGGCACTGGATCTCTTGGAGGTTACAGCAGGAAGCATCGTGGCTGTTATTGCCCAACTTCTCGAAGCTTGCTTCAAAAACAAGCTGTCTGGTTTGGCAGATTTCCCTGCTCAAGAGATGTAAAGCATGTCTCCAGACAACCATGAGCTGCAGGGGTTTTCAACTGGCTTTTAACCCAAAATGAAGTGGACCAGGTTTTGTGTAAGAGTCTTCTTGACCAGGACAGTTCATCCTACAACCTGTTAGCCATCATCAGTGGGGCATCACTCTCCTCACTACATCAGATTTTCCATCTTTTGGGCATGTTTGAAATCGACTTTGTGGTGGAATGTGTCCTGAGCAGGCTTTGCAGTTCTGTTTTCACTGGAATATATATGTACTCCTGCAATACTGGACAAACCCAACTTTGCTGCAATGTGCCCTTGAAAAGGATTTTCCATTGCTGTAGATGCCTTGAGCTTTAAAAACCAAGATTATAAAGAAGAAAGTTCTACTATTATGCAGTGCCTTTTAGTACCATCTACTCTCTTCAAATGTGTCACTGTTTTCCTTTCTCTTAATTGAAAACGTTCTGTTTTGTTGCTGCCTCTTTTCAATGGAGAAATGACATGCAGATACTTCTCATTCTCTATGTCCTTGGGTATCCAAATGTTTTTTAAAAGCAAAGGTTAAAGCATTTAAATCCTGCAGTCAGAGTTTTCTGGAGTTCTGTGCTGTGAGATACAGTATGACACGACACTCCAGTGCTGCAAATGTTTCCCTGTAGCCTTGGGTATCCCCTGCCCTGTGACACTGTGGGATCTAAACTCTGTGTGTGTGAATACATCACATCTTGATATTCAAGGCTGCTGAATATTTAGGGCTGCCAAAATATGGGAAAGCTAGGAGGTTGGTGCTGAGCTGCAGCTGGTGCCCTGTCATGGTGCTGCAAGGGGATTTAGTCCTGCTGGACTGCTGGAGCCTCCTGGGATGAAAATGTTGTAGGTAGCAGAGGGGGCTGTGGGGCCTTGATGGTGGAGAAGGATTCAGGGGCATTCTTGTTGGATATCATGAAAAATTTCTTCCCTGAATGAGTGGTTAAGAATTGGAACAGGCTCCCCAGGGAAGTGGTAAAGTCACCATCCCTGGCAGTGCTCAAAACCTGAGCAGACCTGGCAGTGTGTGGTGTGGTTTAGTGGCCATGGGGGTGTTTGGTCAAAGGTTGGACCTGATGACCTTGGAGGTCTTTTCCAACCTTATTGATCCTATGAGTCTTGATCTGCTCATGGTGAGGATGGTAGAGCTCTGACTTGGGTGTGCTATCCCTACAGGCATGGGCAGGAGGGGTTTTGTGCTTTTCTTATTCACAAGGGGCTTCTGTGTGAGCTAAACCAGGGTATTGCAGCAGGCAGCTGGGAGGGAAGGTTCCTTCAGGGCTGGAAGGGCTTGTGCCCTCCTCTGCTGGGGTCACACAGCTCTTGTCCCTTCACCTCCTGGTGTCAGGGGCTGCAGTGCATGGCATGGCTGGGAAATCAAGCAGTGCTGCTTCTGTACAGGTGAAACTGCATCTCCTGGAGGGGAGAGTCACCAGGGGAGGCAAAGGTCCATGTGCACAGGCTTACATGGGGACTGATGGGTCCCACACATGGGGACCCGGGGACACATCAGTCACACAGGCACCCTGGGGACCTGCTCACTTCGCTTCTCCAGCGGTGGGAAGTGGGAGACACACGACCACTTGGCTGGCTGAGGGAAAGCAGCAGCATATTGATGCTTTTTCCTGCTGCTGGAGGGATGTTTGGAGCAATAAAAGATGGCTGTGGCAGGGTGGAGAGCAACCTCCAAACCACTCTGGACTTAGCAGCTTTTGGATGCTCTTGTTTGCATGCAGGAAGCACAACTGCCTGCTCTGTGGCTTGTCTGGAGAGAGGGCAGGAGTAGAAATCCACTGAGCTCCAGAACCACCTTTGCAAAGCTGATGTCAGGGACACACCTCACCTGCCATCCTTAGATTTTTTTATCCTTGGAGCAGTGATATCCTGTGAGTGCTGAGGCTTAGGGTGACTTTCCCCAGCACTTTCCCCAGCCTAAAAAGCCAAGGATCAGGTGTAGATACCTGCTCACATCACCCAATGCCCTTCTTTAACAGAATTCCCACTGGTTGTGCTGGAACATCCCTTGGACTGAGATAGAGTGTGAGGACAAGGAAAGCATCTGGCCTCAGGAGTGCTCTGCAGGGTGGTGGGGGGGGATTGGGGGCTCAAGTTTAAACAAGGAGTGGTCCCCTGTCTGCCTGAAAGATGGGGATGGCTCTTCCAAAGGGGTTGAATAAAGTAGTCAAGAATAAAGTGAACTCATGAAGGAGCCTGAAGTGCTCCCCATTCACTGCTTCTGAAATCAGTTGCAAAGAGACTGTCCCGGCTTAAAAGCTAGAAAATAGGTCAGTGTGACTCATATGTCAATATTTACTGCATTTATGGCAGCTTGTAGAAGGGAAAAATCTCGCCTGCCTTCCATAATACTTCACAAGTTATCCCATTCCCATGGCAGAGCTCTCCCCGTGCCCTTGCTCCTGGTTCTGCTGTGACTGCAGTGACAGCCCAGTGAATTCACTACTACCTCAGTCCAGTTGCTAAGTAACAAGCCAAAGCTCACCATGCAGGCTCTCCAAACGCCGTGGCCAGCTGGAAGCTGGATCTGCACAAAGCCCCAGGAATTCCTCTGGAGACAGAGGTCTCAAGGTGTCTGTGGAGCAGGGAGCAGCCTGGTGGAGCAGCAGTCCTGCCACCAGACAGCCTGAGGCTCCTCCTGTGAGGGGTCAGCTCCACTGCTTCCCCAAAAAAGGCTCCCCTGTGCTTGTGCTGATGGGCTGGGACTTTCTCAACATTAATGATGACCTTGGATGGATATTTTTGTTGGCCAAATGGCACGATTTGGCCATAAGTAGGAGGTGAACTGTGGGAAGCTTGCTGGAGCAAGATCTCAGTTGAGGAAAGATTGAACTGCTGGACAAGGGAATGATTCTCTCTCTTGCCCCTGAAGCTTTTTATTCTACTCTGCTTGTTTCTGCCTGGGGGCCTTTCAGCATTCACCTGATATCTTAATGGGAGAGTCTGCAGAAACTCTTTGTCTGCACAAAGGGAAATTCTGGGTTATGGCAAAGCTGTAGGGTGAACTGGCTGATTCAAGCCCAGAGCTTGGGGTTTGCAGCACGAACAAAACCTGGTGGCAATTCTTGTCAAGAGTGATCCCCCAGTGTGAGTCTTTATCCAATTCAGGGTGCCTCTGACATAGGCAGTAATTGGCATCTGACTCCATTGATTCAGAATGCTGAACAATTGATTTATTAAAACTATACTATATGACATTAATACTATATTTAAACTATACTAAAGAGATACTAAAAGGATACTATAGAAAAGATACTAAAGAAAAACCTGTGGCTGTCTGAGATAGCCAGGACACAGCTTGCAGTGATTGGCTAATGAATCAAAACAATCTTTAGTAGAATTTAATTGACAAATCACTTCAGGTAAACAATCTTCTTAACACATTCCACCTGTGCAAAAACAACAGGAGCAGCAAGTAGAGATAAGAATTGTTCTCTCTTCTTCGGGAAAAAATCTTGTGAGAGAGAGTTATGTCTCTGTCTGTTCAGAGAATGTGAATGCCACCAGTCTTTCCAGGGTGCTGCCCTCCCTGAGGAGCAGGGAGTCCTCAGGACACGTCTGAGCCTCGGGAAGGCTGAGCTGAGCCTGCTGCAGTGCTCAGAAGCAGAGTTCCCATGCTCTGCTCTCCAGGCAGTTTCCCAAACGGGGCCGTTTGGGGCACTCCGAGCTCCCTGAGCTCTCGGGAGGTGCCTGCTCCCCACGCCAGGAGAGGAGTCGTGCTGGGGGGGAGGAGAGGCTGTGGCTGATGCTTTGCAGCATGCCTTCAGCTGAACAGGGCTATGCATTGCAGTGCTCCATCTGTTCCTCTAGCAGCCGAGTTATCTTTAGCTCTGAACATGTCAGTGTTGTATGGTGCTGGTATGAACCACTTCAGCTTGCACCCCAGCATTCCTGTAGTAGTTAGAATTCCTACTGCAGAAAGCTGCCTGGGATAATTTCCCCCTGCTCCCAAGCTTTGCTTAAATTTTTATTCATGTTTTCACATGGGCAAAACTCCCTCAGCCTATATATATATTATATATATATATATATATATATATATATGTATTAAAAAGCTGGCTCTATTTGTGAGCAATGTTCCAAACTGCCACCTGTTTCAACAGCAATGTTGCAGCATTGGAGAGGATTAGTGCAGAATGCTAAGGTAGCTCTCCCCCCAAGTGAAAGCTTCATCTGATTTGATTGAAAACCGAATTAGACCTTGAGAATCTGACCTTCTGACATCCTGTCATATATACATTTAAAGCACCCAGCAACAGAGAATGTATTTTGTGCAAGAGTGCCAGTACCTCAATATAGAACCTAAATCCAAATACGAGTGCTTGCGTGTCGTGCTGCTATTTGAATATGTAAATAAATGGGGCTATAAATAGCTCTATATGTTATGAACATGTTAAGTGAAGGTGGCAGATCCGACAGCTGAATGGCTCTGCTGTTTCTGAATGCTGGGAGAGGCTCCCTGCACGCTCCCCACATCTCTCATGTTTGCTCCTACCCCTCTCAGCCTCTCTGCTATCACATTTTTCAGGCCTCTGGAGAAGATCGTGTGTGGGGACAGGAGCTGTTAATATTCTGAGTCTGTGCTGAGTTGCTAGGCTACAGAGAAAAAGGAACATTCAAGGAAAAGGGATGGTGGAAGGAAGAGGGTCTGCTGAGCTGCTTGGAGATCCAGAGAGGTCCTCTCATCAGACAGAGGGATCATTGTGGGGAAGGAAGGCATGCATGCATGTGGGATGAGCTGTGGGTAGTCCCTGCTGCCCTGGCACAAACAGAATCTCAGGCCAGCCCCAGCCAGAAAAAAATAGCAGAGGAGGGAGTAAAAGGCAAGATGCACTAGCCCCTCCCACGTCACTGCTTGCCAGGTGTGCACAGCTGCTCTCCTGCTGCCTGTTCCGGGCTGTGCTGGGTCACTGCCATCTCACACATCCCTGCCTGCATTTCCCAGGGGCTGCTGACCTCCCAGCTGAGGCTCTGGTGAGGAGGGAAGCAAACCCAAGGCATGCTCAGTGCTTACAGGTTGGATCTCACCTCCTTTTCCCTCTGCAGCACCCTGCTACCCCAGCATCTCCTGAATCTCCAGTGTGACTGCAAGGGAGGGAAGCCTGTGCCTTCTGTGTCCCTGACCACCTCCTTTGATGCTTTCCTAGGTCACTGATACCCAAAGCATTGACCCTTTTATCCATTAAGAGTTTGTAGCTAGGACTGCAGGGGATGTGAGGTTTTACAATACCGAAGCTCCTGTCTGAGCCCCATTATTCCTTGCCCCAAAAAGGGGTGTCAGGTATTCAGCTGTATCAGCTGGGAGCCACCAGACCCTTCAGGTGCTGTGTGTTCCACTCTTCTGGAGGGCTGGGTTTGCCCTACACTTCTCTCTGTATCAGATCCCTCGGGGGAAAAAAAATCAAACAGTGCTTTTGGGTATTTTTATTATCTGGATACTTTATTTACTGAGCTCACGTGGGCTCCCTGCCAGCTCTGCAAATAGAGCTCCTTGGCTCCAGGACTGTTGGTCCTGGTGCTGCAGTGAGCACTCACTCAGCGTGGACAGGGACTGCAGCTTGTTCTCCCATCCAGTTGGCTGTGAAGTCAAAGTCTGCTCTGCTTGTGGACCTCCACAGCCTGCTAGAACCTCTTTTTTTTTTTCCCCCTTCATGCATCCTGCAATGAGCCTGACTTGTTCAGCAGAATCAGGAGTGTTTCTTACAGCTGCAGTGTGAATGCTGTTTGCAGTGCTGCCAGCTCCCACCTATCAGGTCTGGGATCCCACAGTCAGCGTTGGGGTGGATGAAGTGGGAGAGGGCCAGTGTGGTCCTTATGTGGGCACTGCTGCTGGCCTCAGCCTGGGCTGGTTCCCTTGGCTTGGGCCTGGAATAACCATGAGCAGACTCACCCATGGATGGTGGAGGAGGTATCCATCACCCATCCATCATGCTGTCTTCTTCCAGTAACCCTGGCAGTAGAAATTCTTCCCTAGAAGAGATCCATTGATGCCCTGCCCTTTCCAGCTGTCCCAGCAGGAACTGGGCAGTGCTCTGTCCACACTACAGCTGGCAAAGCTGATTGCTGGCCCTGTTCTCTAACACCATTCCCTCTCACTGAGATTGCCACCTGAGGGGCCAGAGATGCAGCTGTGCAGGATCCTCACGTGCAGAAAGTCACCCCAGACACAGAGCTGGGTCTCTGGGAGCAGGAGGCTGAGGGTTTGCAGGGGAAATGGTTTGCACCCATTTTGCTTGCTCCTGTTGAAAAGCAGGCCTTGTTTTTCCAACCCCAGAGCTGCCATCCTCTGTGCTGAGACCATGCCTGACCTAACTGAAGCCCCCTGCCAGAAGTATGTTCTGTTCTTCACCATCTAATTCATCTTCATCTTCATCATGTTCTCCTCTTCATCATCTGCTTCATCCTTCCCACATGATCAAACTTTGCTTTCTACAGGAAACAAACACCAGTCTAAGTTTTTGGTCCAGCCAATCTGTGCCAGCCTAGCTGAGGTGATGGTTTCACCCAGGAGGTGCTAGTTGTCTTAAATGATTTAAAGGATTTGTTTGCCTCTGGCTAGCTCCTGGGAAATGACATCTTTCTGGCAATTTTCAGAACCTGAAACAGGAAACCTCCCTTCCCTGAGTTAAAACAATGTCTTCAAAGCCCTTTGTGCCTTGATATTGTTGCAGAGGCTCATGATTTCAATGCTCAGAGCTGGATATACTGCATTTTATTTTGCCTTGTAAAGTAATAATATTGCTTTATTTATAACATGAATTCCTACCTCTGCTGCCCCTAACTGCACTGGAGGTCTTGACAGCACAGGGAATTACAAGCTCTGTCTAATTTTTTTCCTCAGGGAGGAAAAAATAATTTCTGTGTTTACACATTTAGCACTTGCCCAGAGATGTGGGGGAAAGGTTTAGGAAGCATCACTCATCTTCCAGCATCAACTTTCCCTTGACATAATCCAGTTTTCTTCCTCCATCCTTCTGAGAGCTTTAGAAACTGATATCTTCTCTAGTCACTGTTCAAATGTCTCACTCAGATTTAATTTACTCTAATAGGCTGGTTGTTGCATGTTTAATTAAATACCAAGTAATTATTAAAAGCATTTTTGAGCTTTCATGGCTGTATATTAGATATGGCAATATGTGTGTACAGGAGGATGCTGGCAGCACGGGCTGTGAGGCAGGAAGGAGAGGAAAGGGGAGCTGGGAGAGGGGAGCAGAGAGGTGGGATTCAGGCAGCAGCACTGTGGAAGGCAGTAGGGCAGAGGGCTGGGTTAGTGCAGGTCAGCAGTGGAAGGTGAAGGTGGCTTTGGAAAGCACCAAGGTTTTCTGTGCTGGGTCAACAGCATCTGCTTTAAATCACCAAGCACTTCACACCAAAAAGCATCTGGTAATAAAAGCCAGTTCTTGGATTCTCTTTCCCAACTCTGCAATGCCTGGTTATAATTCTTCTCTAGGACTGCACAGAAACAGGGTATTAATGCTTGGGTGTCCCCCACTGTGGGCATGGGTGGCCTTGTGCATGCCTGGGGAGAGGTTAAGGGGGTTAACACAAGGGCCTTAGGCAAGATTTTGCCTTAAGTAAATGTGGTAAGGGAGAGAAGAGACTTGGGAAGGCTTGGAGCAGCCATTTGGAGACATCTGATGCTCTAGCAAAACACAAATGTGAGCTCCCTATCAGTTCCCAGCCCATCTAGGATTAGAAGATTGTGTATCAGCATCCCTTTCTGCCCCCAAAATGGCCAAATTCATGCAGTGTCTTTCCCAAAATTTATGTCTGACCTTGCTTCTCTGCCCTTAGGGGTGTATCTGGCCAAAGTGTGCCCTTCTGTGCTGTTTGCCATGGCCAGCTGCAGGAAACAAGAATGTGTCCCCATTAAGGGGCTGCTCTCTGGAAAAGGCAATTTCTCAGGCTGTGGTGGGGTTTGAGAGCAATCCAGCTGGTGGTGCAGAATCAGGACAACTGGGGGCAGAGAGGGCTCTGGGTTGGCCTGGCTGCTGGCCCTTGGGGGCAGAGGGAGGAGAGCAGCCCTCAGGAATGGTGTGCAGCAGCTCCCAGGTTTCACAGCTCAGGGGCAGAAAGTGCCTGGTGTTGTTTCCAAAGCCTGAGGATGATGCGCTGCAGGTGGTGAGTTTGGGATTGCTGCCTGTAACTCTGAGCAAGGCTGCTGATCTGCCTGTGCTCACAGAGCAGGTGATGCTCATCCCTGTGCCCATCAGTTCTGCCTCTTTTCCCTTGATCTCTGCTGCCAGCAGGACTGGGGCAGCTCAGCAGGTGCCACGTGGTGCTGCCTCCTGCTCAGACAGGGCTCTGAGGTGCAGGCTCAGGACTCTGAAGGCCTTGTCACAGCAGATCCCTTTGGGCCAGGACCCAGCTATGTCCTCTAGCTGACACCTGCAGGGCCAGCACCATTCCAGGTGCTGCAGGGACAGGGCCAGGCAGGAGAGAAATAGGGCAACAAAGCCACACTTTCCCTGCACACCCTGGGATGTTGAGGATATTGCAGACACCTGTCCCAGTTTCTGGTCATGCATTCAGCAATTAAACACATGCAAATTACTACAAAAGTAGATCAGATTAGTGAGGGGAACATATCTATGCAAAGTACTTCTCAGGTCTTGAAGAAAATGAGTTCAAGAGCACACAGACCTGCAGCACAGAAGGGCATAGAGTATATCCTAGAAGCCAACTCCTCCTTGCACTGCTGGAAGAGTTCTCTCCCTGATTCCCAAGTCAGTGCTGACATCTGGCTATTCAAAAAGAAGGAAGGTGGGAAAAGAATTGTGTCTTTCCTGCCTGCCAGGCTGAAGTGTAGGGAGAAGGGCAGTATCCGAAATATTTGTCACTTTATGTACAACAACTGTCATGCAGAACTTCAGACTTGTAAGCTGGGCACTGGCACTTGCACCAAAACAGAAATTAAAAGCAGCGTTTTGGCAGGAAGCTCCCCCCATGAAAAGTACAGTATGTACAAAAGCTGCTGCCTCCTGCCTCCAGCAAAGGTGAGAGTCTGAGCAGACTCTGTGCTGTCTCAGGCTGGGAAGGCTGCTGGCAGGTACTCACTGATGGCAGCTTACTGCTGCTCCCTGAGGTCTGGGGTGCCTTCATCTGTCTGCCTGGAGATGGACAATCCCCTCTGTGATGAGCTTGCTGAGGGAGGGTTGTGCCCATTGTGCTCAGTCCTTCCTGTGCAGTCCTGTGCATTCCTGTACATTCCTTTATATTCCCATATATTCCCAAATATTCCTATACATTCCTGTACATTCCTCTATATTCCTGTACAAGGGAATCCAAGAACTGGCTTTTATTACCAGATGCTTTTTGGTGTGAAGTGCTTGGTGATTTAAAGCAGATGATGTTGACCCAGCACAGAAAACCCTGGTGCTTTCCAAAGCCATCTTCACCTTCCACTGCTGACCTGCACTAACCCAGCCCTCTGCCCCACTGCCTTCCACAGTGCTGCTGCCTGAATCCCACCTCTCTGCTCCTGTATATTCCTTTATATTCCTGTACATTCCTGTACATTTTACACCATTCCAATTCCTTGCAGCTGACTGCAAGCAGATTCTATCTTCTCCCCTTCAAAACAATTCCCCTTCTTTCTCCTATCCCCTCCTTCAAATGAAACATACTTGAGGACTTCTCTGTCCTTTAATTTCTTTCCCAAGAATGACGGGAACAGGAGCTGGTGTTTAATCATCAAAGAAGTTGAAGCCAGCAAACTGTTCATTAGTCTCTGGCAGTGGCAGCTTGGTTTTTACTAAGTCAGATGTTCCATTTTTCTCCCTCTTTCTGGAGCATCTTGGCTTTCCTAATGTTCTTTTGTGATCTTGGACAAGGAGACCATATGTCATTTGCTTATATAGGGAAGGACTTTTATTTGGTTGCTTCTCCAAAAGGAGGTTCTTTATCAAAGTCAGGGGGGAAAAAAGTCAAGTGGTACAGCCAGAACTAAAGGTGAGTTGTAAAACCTCCTTTATCCCTCCTGCCCAGAGCCCTGCAGCAGCAGAAGAGCAGTGCACTCTCTCCCCTGCAGAAAGTTATTGTTCCCAGTACCTTACAAGTGCTTGGTGAAAGAGGCTCCAGGAGCAGCCTGGAACAGTCACCTTCACTTCCAAAGCCCCACTGAAAGGTATCCAACTCTTTTGTCATCCACAAAAATGGACCAGGCACAAGGCAATACCTGTGCTGCCAGAATTGCTGTATTCTGAGCAAATATTTGACCTCTCCACACACATTATTCTTTCAATTTCTGGTGCTGGTGCCTGAGTCTAGTGGAGCCCCTAATGAGCCTGCACACTTCTGCCCCTGGACTAGTTCAGTGCTGAGGGTTCTCTAGGTCACAGCACGAAGGAAAATGATGTGACCCAGCCTGCCCAGGAGGTGTGTCTCTCAGGAGCTGTGCTGGGGATCTGGGGAGCAGCTGCTGGGAGTTCTGTTCAAACATGGAAGCAGTTGGAAGATGGAGCCTTGCAGCAGCAGGCTCAGCATCCTTGAGCTATTCTTTCCTGTGAGTTCCTTTCCATAACAACTTGAATTTATTTTCCATATTCATGCTTAGACCTTCCAAAATACTCTTATGCTCCTGACTTCATGCTTTTGTAACATCTAATTGCACAGGCTCTGTGGAAGTTATTTCCATTACCTTGCCTTCAGTCTATTCTTGTGCAACAGCCCATTGCTGAACGTCAGACTCTGCCAGAGCTCTGCTCTGTGCTTAACCCCTGCAACAGTTCTCCCTGCCTTGCTGTCTCCTGCCTCTATCAGAGCCTCTCAGCTAGTTCTGAGAGTGTTTGTAGTGATTCGTGCTCTGATGAGTAACCCTGAAGTGTCTAAAAGGAGGTGGGACACTGTGAGCCTGAGAGCACAAGGTTGTGGTTGTTTACCAGCTTAATACATGCACTACAGGGAGCAGGAAAAGAGAAAACCTGACTTGTACCTGTTTAAAGTGATGTAGGGGCAAACAGTGAAGAACTCACAGCCACAAGACTGCAGATGCCAGAGGTTGAATATTTTGAGAAATAAGACAAGCTCTCATAAGAGAAACTGCTTTCAATTATGAAGGTACCAGCTCTGAGTGGGGAGAGCCTTAAGTCCAAATAGCTGCAGAATTAAGTATCAGAACAAAGACCCTTTTTAGCTTCTATTCCCCCCTGCCCTTCTCTTTCCTGTTACTGAAGACAGGCTATAACTGTATAAAGACTTTTGGTCTGACACACACACCTGTGTCTCCAAAACCAGCACAGACATATTTGTAAGAGCTGCACTTGTGTTCAGAGCATGACTGTGTCCTGCAATCTGACACAGGACTGCAGGAGAAGAGTGGCTCCTCGATTTTGGATCCCTCCTGTCACTGCAGTGACAGAAAGGGACACAATGCCCTGTGGTGCCTTAACTGCTCCTGCCCACCCCTTGCTGTTCTTTGATCCATGGACAAGGAGGTTCAGGTTCCCAGTCAGAGCTGACTCCCTGAAGGGCCTTGGTGGTTTGGGCACATCCTGCACACCATTTAACAGCCCTGGCTGGCCCTCCACCAGCTGTTCTGTGTCCTCACTGAGTTATGGTGGCTTCAGGTAATACCTGCTACCTCCATCTTCAGCCTCCTGCTGCCTCCCAGGGTGTTACTGCTTCAGCAGCACCCAGCCTGTGCTGCCCATGGCAGGAGTGGCTCCTCTCCTGCATCAGTCCCCTCCCCTGGGTAACAAGTCCTCTCACTGCCTTGCTCCCCCCAAACTTTGCCTTTCTCTGCACAAGCAGGTTTGTTCCTGTGCTCAGATCTGGCATCTTAGCCTAGGACACTTCTCCAAGAAGCAGCTTTGGTGTTGTGTGACAGTGGGATTGTTTCTGCTCCCAGCCTGCACAGAGCCAGGACCAGAGGGAGGGGTCCAGGGCCAGGCCAGGTTTGCTTCCCAGGGAGCATTTCACTCCCAAAAGGGGCTCTGTGAGGTGGAGGGGGAGAAGCAGCTTATAGGATAGATATTAATAAAAGTCTTTGGAAAATGAGCCAGTGGAAATTCATTCTTGAATTCATACCAGTAGTGCCAGCTTATTTCCCTTCTTGCTGTGACTCAGCTGCTGTTCCCTCAGACTTCTCTGGCCTGTCCTCTGAGAGTCTGGGGAATCCCTGTGCATGCTTGGCTGAGTTTGTTGCCTCTGGGGTTCTGCAGGAAGCACCTTCCTCCATTCATGCCCCTGCCGTGTCAACACTCCAGCCTCTCACAGTGTGCACCATCTTTGGTTTGGGGGCTCAGCTGAGCTTCAGGAGAGGCTGTAATTATCAATATCTTCTCATCTGGAGATGGATTTTAGCATTCCTGTCCTCAGCAGCTGGTAGGACACCCCATCATCCCAATATGTGGGGTAGGTAATCCTAGGTCATCTCTTCAGGCAGTCTCCCAGGTAATCTCCTCTTCCTTCTGCAGTATTTTTTGTGTCCCTCCAGGTGAGCTCTGCTCACAGGGGAGCAACTCTGCACCATGAGTGTCTGCCAGCTCTCACCTCTGCCTCTCCTACCAGAGCAGGAAGGATGAGAGAGAAAAAAGCCTTTGGAACCCTTGGGAGTGGGGGCATCAGCAGCTGGCACGGAGCTGCTCAGCTGAGCCAGGCATGTGCAGGGATCCCTCAGGGACAGCCAGGCTCAGCAGCTCCCCAGCTTTCCAGAGCTCAGGTGCCATCTGAGCTGCAGGAGGGGAGCTGTGGTGCCCAGAGCTGCCCACACACAGCTGGCATGGGAGGGCAGCTCAGGGATGCTGCTGCTGCTGCAGGGAGTTGAAGTATTTTACAGAAAGGTGATAAAGTTCTGGAATGTTCTGCCTGGGGAGGTGGTGGAGTCCCCATCCCTGGGTGTGTTTAACAAAGCCTGGATGTGGCACTGGGTGCCAGGGTTTGGCTGAGATGCTGGGGCTGGGCTGGACTCGATGATCTTGAAGGTCTCTTCCAGCCTGGTGATTCTGTGGTTCTGTGAAAGTCCTGGGAGTGCTGCTGGAGCTGGGAGCTGCTGGGTACCAAACCTTGGAGACAAACCAAGGGATCTGGCCACTGCTGGGCTGGCAGAGAGGGAGGAGAGGCTTCCTCTGAAACACACAAGCCCTTTTAGCAAAGAGGCACCTGCTTTTTAGGTCAGTGAGCCTCAGCAGGGCTGAAACAGCTTCCCTCTGGCCAGAGCTGTTGATTCTGGCATTTCAGCTCCCACAGTGGGATGCTGGGCACGGCAGGGCAGCCTGACATGGCCAGCTCAGCTCTGGTAGCAAAGCACAGCTGGGCAGAGTTTGCAGGTATCTTTGCAAAGCTTGCTTTTCCTTGGGATGGGAAAAGGGACAACAAGGGGAGGCCTGCAACTTCTGGTCAGATCCACCCTTCAAAACCTCCCTTTGTCCTGTCCCAGCCTTTGTTTTTTAAAAAAATGAATTCCAGGGTGATGGTGAGCGCTCTCCAAAGTGCAATGCAGCCTGCAGGGAGTTTCTGGTGAGGAGTGGTATCTCCCTACGTCCAGCCTCACCTCTCCTCCCCCAGCAGGCACCAGATGAAGCAGGATGTTGCACAGGGTGGGCTGGCACATATGTGCCCCTTCCAGGTTGGGCCCTGCCTTCTATCCCAGGGCAGATCACCTTGGCAGGGCGAGCTGGGAGCTCCCCACAAAGCTCTGCCATCCTTGTCCCAGCTGTGATGGCCATGGCCAGGCTCTGGTCCTGCCTGAGCATTTCATGGTCCTCCACAAAGACCAGTGGGATCCACCATTTGGAAGCATTTTTGTTGCTGCTGGAGCTGCACTGGTGCAGGGTGGGGAGGGTCTAGGCTGCCAGTTTAGGGGCAAAGTCAGATTTTCCTGCACCTCTCGTTTGCTCCTCCAGCAGCACCAGTGGAGAGCTCTGCTTCCTGGGTGTGTGCAGAGGGAAAACCTCTCACTTAGCCCTGCACTTGCTGTCCCACCAAGGTGCCTCAGTGGTGAGGGGGAAGGAAGAGCTGGAGGGGTGTGTGGGCACCAGGTGTGTTTAATTCAAAGTTCTTCACTGAACCTGGTAAATTGGCCAACTGCTGCCAGCTGGTGATTCTGGGAAACCCAGCTGGTGTCATATCTGTGGCATCAGCAGGCTTGTGAGTGTCCTGGATTAGTGGGAGGTTTGGGAAAGCCTCATATTAGCCCAGTGACAGATAAAACCCCACAACAAAGGCCTCGTCATCCCAGGCTTGGAGGAAAATCAGGCTCATTACTTGATTCCTGAACCTATGAACCCCTGCATGCCTTGGCTCCATCTGGCCATTCTGCTGCTGCAGAACAGTGTCACCCTTGTGTGCCTCTGGAAGGAAGGCTGTGATTAAGGTCCCAGCAGCTCTGGAGCCTGGCCAGGATGTGATGTTAGGGTGGCACATGGGTACTCCATAACTGCCTGGCCAGGAAATGGGGCATGAAGGGGAAGGCAAGCTCGCTGCCTCCTCTCCTGGATTCTGCCCCTCTCACCTGCTGGAGGGGCCCTGCCAGTGCTGCCTCCAGCCCCAGCTGTGCCTGCCCTGTCCCTCATCCCTGTGGTTTGGTTCTGTCCATGTCATGTCAGTGCCCCTCGTCCTTCCACTGTGGGCTGGACACCTGCCCTGCTCTTCCTTCTGCCCAGAAATCCTGCCTGCTGTTCAGCAATGTGATGAGAGCAGCAGAACAAGAACTGGAGCACAGGAATCAGCAGAGAGAGAGGCTGAGGGAAGCCTGAGGCCCTGCATGAGCCATGGTTATCAAGTGCTCACCTCCACCATGCTGCCCAGAGAAATCTGTTGTGCCAAGGAACCCAGGAAGGCTGGAGAACAGAGCTCAGCCCTGGGCTGGGCTGGCTGCTCTTCCCCAGGAAGGTCGCTGCACCTGAAGAACATCCTCTAGCTGATGGCTGGGGTGTAGGCTTTTCTGTCAGCACCCCTCTGAGCCTGTTCCATCAGTCCTGGGAACACAAAGGATGTGTTTTAGGAGGTGCATTGTTCACTTTGTAAGCAGCTTGCCCTTTTTGTCTTCTGGAGATCAGTGCCACCTCTTGCCTGCTGCTGCTTGAAGGCTGGCAGGAGCCTACAGTGACAGCAGGGTGGCCTGGTTAGGGGTGAGGTGTTGCAGGGCTCTGTCAAGGATTAGGGAAATGCAGGTCAGTGAAGGAGCCTGCCAAGATGTGTGGGTGGAGTTCTCAAATGGGGGAATGGAAAGGATGCCTCTCTAGCCAAGTGTCCCATGGGCAGGGGATGAGTCTGTTACCAACAGAAGTCAGAGGATTCAGGAGTTTGGATGCTCTGCTCCTCTGTGCTCTCACTGCAGTGCAGCCCCAAGCACCCTGGGAGGGACTCTGGGGACATCTTCCTTTGCAGGGTCCTGACCAAAATGAGAATATCTGTGCCTCAGAGAGATGGACTGAGAGGCTTCTGAGGCAGGAGTTTACAGTCCTTTAAAAGGCAGAGCAAAACAGCTCCTTGGCCAGCAAGCTCTCACTGCACCTCTGTTCTTTTGAAGGCAGCACAGCCAGTGACAGATGCAGCTCTGTGTCGGGTGTGCTCTGCAGATTTACACTGTGACCTTTCGGGTGTGCATGTGGGTCTGGATTCCTGAATCATAGTTAGATACCCAAAAGCTGGCATTATCTGTGATGTGGGATTATTTGAGCTTGTTTTCAGAGGTGTTCATCAAACCTGGCTTTGAATGAAGTCTGTGGGAGAAGACAGGCAGGCAGATGCCTCAGTGCTCAGCCCAGATGCTGGTGCATGAGCAAGCTCCTCACCAGCTCCCAGCAAAGAGCTGTGTTTGCAGAGCAGAAAGGCTCATCCTGCAAATTCATGTGGTCAAGGGGATTCCTGTGGCACTGCAGGGACTGCTTGAGAAGAGACAATGTGTCTGTGATCCCACCTGTTCTAGGTCATTTGCAAAAATACTTTTAATATGGGTCTCTCTGAGCTAAGTCTCATAAGCTCTTGGAGATCTATTTCACACCCAAGGTAGCTCAGCTACTTTAGAAGGCATAGAATCAGCAGGATGGCTTCTGTGGTGGTTTTAAAAACAAAAGGGTTTTAATAAAAGGCAAAATAACAAAACTCTTTACAGAGAAAAATCGAGCCAGGTGCAGAAGGTCTTTGCCCCTAGTAAAACACCTCTCAAATGTGATTACTTTCTTTGTTCTCTTCTTTTTCTAGTAAATTGCTTAGGCAGGACTTTTTAGCTTCTGTCCAATTGGCTGTCCTTAAGTTTGAGGTGAAGTCTCCTCAGTCCTATGAGATGTCTTTTCACCTAACTGAGGAAAGAAACTTCTAGACTTATTTCTTTTTGCAGGGGACAAAAGACAGTTTTATCACTCTGTCAACAAGAAGCACATTCCTATAGCTTTTTATTTAAGGACTTGGGGAAAAATCTCTGACTTCTCTAAGGTCACTGTCAACAGGACTTGTGCCCACTTCCTCATCAATCAATAGACTTTAATGCCATCTGGTTTACCCCAAAACTCTTGTCTCATAGGCTATTTAAGACCTGTTGTGAGAATGTTTCCTGTCATTAGTGTGTACAAGACTCCTTCCTGTCCTGCTTGTTTACCTGAGAGGAAGAAGCTGTTCTATTATGTGGCACCACACTGTGCCTCTGAAGAGGCTGATCCAAGGCCTCTGGATGTGCCCAGGCTGTGCCCAGCAATGGGTTTGTCTTCTGCAGAGCTGCAGCCACCAACAGCTCACACTCCCTTCTGTAAAATTCTTGTGTTAGCAACAGTTTTAAGTGTCAGCTTTTCTCTGTTGGACAGGTGGGGAGCAGGAGGTTTGTATGGCATTGTGTTAGCTGGGGATGGTTTGGGAATCACAGAATTATTTCTCTCTAAGATGGAGTTCCACCTATGACTGACACCAGTTTTGTCAGCCAGACCATGGCCCTGAGTGCCACATCCAGTTGTTCCTTGGACATCTCCAGAGATGGGGACTGCACTGCCTCCCCATTCAAATGTTTAACAAACCTTTCCATGAAGAACTTCCTCCTGATGTCCAAATTTATGGGGAATTTTTTGGGGATCTGCCCCTTTACCAGTGGATCCTGCTCCACTGATGACAGATTTCCTCCCCATGAGTCCCTTCCTGAGAACCACCACGAACTCCCAACTCAGCTCCCATAGTGAGACAATGCTCAGAGCTTGTCACAGCTGGCCTGGCCTGACCTTCAAACCTTGGCCTCGAGGTGAGGCTCTCCCTGTGCCCTTTGGAACAGCCTCAGCTTCTGCTGAAACAAAATTGGCTTTTACCAACTAAGGAGCCGTGCCTGGACATGGGCGGATTTCATTTATGTGACCTTTGTGTGAGGGAAGTGGGGAACACAACCCTGGAAGCCTTTGCTGGGTAACCACTGTTGGCTAAAATTGATTCCCCATAAATCTGGGCACCCTTTGGTGCTCCCCTAGCCTGAACTGCTGCTGGTGATGCAGACAAGCTCTCAGCAGGCTGGGACAGCAGGGATGCAGTTTTGCTTGATTGGAAACATAAATGGCAAAGACAGAAGAAACGAGGGACAAAACATAATGTTTTGTCCCGTGTAAAACCTGGGCTTGCTCCCATTTTCGCAGAACAAATTGCAGCACACACCCCTCCAAAGAAAGAGAAAAAGAAAGAGGAAAAAAAAACCAAAACAAAACCAAAAAAACTCCAAAAAACAAAACTAAAAAAGCCAAAACAAACAAAAAAAAACCCAAAAAAACACCAAAAAAAAAACCCAACAGAAACCATTGACAACAAAAAACCAAACCAAACCAAAAAAAAAAAAAACAAAAACCCATGAAGAAACCCATGAAAAAAAACAAAAAAAAACCCTTAAAAATATTGGAGGTGTGGACCCAGACATTTGGGTGCTGAGGAGTTGGGGGAGGTGTTGGCAGTGGTTGGTGAGGGGCTGGAGCTGCAGTGGCCCCAGGCTGACGTGTGCCCTTCTCTCTGCCAGGATTACACCATCACCATGTACTTCCAGCAGAGCTGGCGGGACAAACGCCTGGCCTACAACGACCTTCCTCTCAACCTGACCCTGGACAACAGGGTGGCTGACCAGCTGTGGCTGCCTGACACCTACTTCCTGAATGACAAGAAGTCCTTTCTGCACGGGGTGACGGTGAAGAACCGCATGATCCGGCTCCACCCCGACGGGACCGTCCTCTACGGCCTCAGGTGAGTCCCAGGGTTTGCTGTCATGGTTCCTGTCTCTTGGGAAGGATGAAAGGTTGACAAGGAAGTCTCACAGCTATGTGTGCTTAGCAGAAAGAGTTTTGATTGTAGAATCTGATGAAGGAATAGAGTTGGAAGCAAGTTTTGATATAGAAGAAAAGAATTACTGAGCCAGTCTGACTGGATAACCAAAGATATGTTAGTTAGAAGGGGTTTTATGGCTTAGAGCAAAGGATAAACCCACCCCAAACAAGAAGATGTTTTTCACCAAGCAGGAAGAGAGCACAGGCAGACAAGCCTGCCAATGTGGCAAGTGGAAAAAAGGTCTCTGAATTTTCCACTGCAAGAAAACTGAAAAACAACTTCTGGCTTAAACTGTGATGTACTGACTGTGAGTGATTGGAGAGCAGTGCCATGAATATGGGAATTAGAGTAGTTATGACAGGCTATAGGTAAAAGTTAAGGTACAGAATGGTTCTACTGTATTAGGATGCTCAGCAAAGAAAAGTATAGAATGCATTGTAACCTAAACTCAGGGTCTCCAGGCCTGCCTGCAGCTGGAGCTGACAGCTGTGGGCACAGCTCTGTCACCCACAGCCCTGGACTGCTGTGACTCTTGGGTACAATAAACTGCATTTTGGAGAGCTGCCTGGAGTCCCACATCCCTCTTTCAGGCTCTTACTCCTGTCAAAAACCACACCTCATTTGAACTTCTCCCATCTCCAAAAATATTCTGGCAAGGCAAGGACCCAAAAGATACTCCAGTGCTCGGCGGTTTTTTGTCTCTGTTCTTTCTCCAAGCTGGAAATGGCTGTTTCTTTCAGGCCTCCAACATTTCCTGTGCTGCTATAGATGGATGTTGGAGAGGGGAATAGTCTGCTCTGGGCGTTTCAGGTCACTGTCACTCATGTTGCATAACACTTCCATTTGAAACACTCATTTTCAGTTGCTTATAATTTTCTGTAAGTTTGGGCTATGGAGATGAGCCTTTGTTACTGTGGTATCCAAGACTAAATTTCTGTAGCCTTTTAGTCAAACCACTTCAGACATTTTTTGTGCTCAAGATAGGTTTGTGTAAAGCTAAGAAAAACAACTGTTTACTAGAACAATTCTGAGGATGGAGGCTTGAAAATTGATATCTGGTAGGAGAATGGTCCTCAATGAGGAGATTTTTTGTGGTGTCTGGAACAAATTGACATAGGCAAGTCCAAGGCCTTTGAAATTGCTGTGCTTGAGTGAAGTGCAAGGAGCAAAGATTGGTCTTACTCTGTTATCTGGGTATGTGAAGGGGCCATGCTAGGTAATAAAATTGAATGGAGAAGCAGAGGGCAAAAAGACAAATTTGCAGCTGCAAGATGCTGCAAGATGCTGTAGCTGAAATGCAGGAAATTATTTTTCCAGCCCTGTATTTGTTTGCTTTATTCTCAGTATTTTTTGTTTGTTTGTTTGTTTGTTTGTTTTTGGTTGATGTTTGGTTTGTTTGGTGAGGGTTTTTTATTTTTGTCATGGGGTTGGTTTTTTTTTTTTTCCTTTTCAATTACCAAAATTCACAGCTGGCTCTTTTGACCTGCCTCCACAAATATTTGTGATAGCATCTCTGGGCTTTTGTCCCAGAGATGGAGGGAAGGGGGAAGGAAAGGGGGGAGGAAAGTACCCTGCAGAGAGGGTACACCCACCCTTCCCATTACAGTATCAGCTCCTGTGCTCTGTTGTGTTCTGTGGCAGAGTGTGACTTTAGGATTATTTTACACCTCTCTGAGTGGCAGGGCTGTTTTGGGGAGGGTAGGGCTGGGTGTAGGCATGGCAAAGCAGGAGGCTGCCCAGAACATCATCCTGCCAAAGGTGGTTGTGCCCTGTGCTCTCCCTGCAGCAGAGCCCAGGGAAGCCAAAGGAGCAGCAGCACTGCTGGTGCTGAGGGACAGCCTGGCGTCCCTGGGGTCATCTCTGGGCTGGTTTTGCCTTTCAATTAATGGAAGCCTTCTGCTCCAGGCCCAGAGACAGCAAAAGCTGCAACAAGCCCAGCTCTGTGGCACTGTCCCTGCTGTGCCTCTCCCTCCCCAGGACAGGTACATCATCTCTCCCCCTTGCCAGTGATGTTGTTTGGCTGAACCTGTCAGAGAGCCCCGAGCTGGCTTTGCTGACCCACCAGAGGGACTGCAGCAGTCCCACAGCTGACTCCCCCAGATCTTCTCATGGTATCCCAGCAGGAGAGAAGGGCAGGCAGGAAGATGTTTTGGAAGCAGGTAGGAGTATAAATTCAGGAAGGAGGGGGCAAAGAGTGCTGCTGAGCTCAGGCTGCTCTTTGCTGCTGATCAGCCCACCTGAGCACAGAGCTGCCTCCCCCAGGCTGGTGGGCAGTCTCTGCACACACCTGCACAGCACAAGTACAAGTGCTGGTGTATTTTTATCAGCTGCTATTTAGCTTGAAGAACAAGCAGTGTGAACCCAGCAGCATGGGTGATAGGCAGTGCAAGTCCTTGGAGGGTTTGCACTCAAGCTGGCTGAGGCTGGGACACTGCCAGCTCCTCATGCATTGTTCCTTCCCTTCCCTTCCCTTCCCTTCCCTTCCCTTCCCTTCCCTTCCCTTCCCTTCCCTTCCCTTCCCTTCCCTTCCCTTCCCTTCCCTTCCCTTCCCTTCCCTTCCCTTCCCTTCCTTCCCTTCCCTTCCCTTCCCTTCCCTTCCCTCCTTCCTTCCCTTCCTTCCCTTCCCTTCCCTTCCCTTCCTTCCCTTCCCTCCTTCCCTTCCTTCCCTCCTTCCCTTCCCTTCCCTTCCCTTCCCTTCCCTTCCCTTCCCTTCCCTTCCCTTCCCTTCCCTCCCTTCCCTTCCCTTCCCTTCCCTTCCCTTCCCTTCCCTTCCCCTCCCAGCTCCCTGGAATGACCTGTGCAAATGGGAGAGAAGAGGAAAATTGCACCCAGGCCAAATGAAAGAAAATGACAGCTGTTTGCCCGCTATTTCCAGTGCCTCAGTAAGAGCTGCCTGTGTTGGTTTAACTTGTGGCTGGTTTTCCTGGAAGCTGCTCCCTTGCCCCTGGAGAAAATGACAAATGCAAAAGTGAAGCTCTGAGTAATGGCAGCTCCTGCTCCCCAGTTGTACCTCAGGTCAGGGTGGCTTGCTGAAAGCACTGGGGGTACAAGCCAGGTGCCATGAATGCTTGAAGTCCCTCTAGCTTTGCTCACAGTGGGAGGAAAAGGATTTCTTTAGGGCTTCTTTCTATACTGACTCCTGGACCTGCATTCTTGCTGGAAACAGGAGTACTAGGTCCAGTTTTTTCCAGGTGCAAAGAACAGTGATCCTCAAAAATACACAGCAGGTGTAAGCAAGCAAGAACACAGTCCCTGAATATTCACCTGATCTCCCCTCCTCTCTGTAAATGTGCAGCCAGGCTTGCCCTGCCAACAGGCAGAGAGATGCAGGTCCAGCCTGTGCTCCATAGCCTGTTCATGTCCTGCATTTTGCGGAGGAATTTATGAAATGGAGTCACCCTGATGGCAGAGGGCCAAAGGAGGCAATACCTGTTTCTTTTCCTTTGTTTGCCAGTTTCCCCCCGAGCAGATCCCACATCTCCTGCTCCTCTCCCTCCTCGCCAGTCGCTTCCCCCTCCTCTGAGCTGATCCTGTAGCAAAGTGACTCAATCATGCTATTTGTGGCACAACAGTCATTTTTTTCCAGCAGGCTCTGATGTCAGAGAGCAGGGAAGGATGACATCCTGGCAGGCCCTTGCCTTCAGCAAGTGTTCCAGGGACCAGCAGGACCAGGCTCAGTCCCTGGACCAGACCCCAGGGTGTGAGTGAAGGCACACCCGAGTCACGAGGAGCTCCTGACTGCTGTGAGAACAAGAGCAGGCTCCAGATAACTTGTTTGCAGGAGTAAATGAAGCCCTGTAATCCATTGTGAGAGCTGGGTGTCAGAAAAGCAGATTCTTCTTGGTTTTGGTGGAATTAGCAAATGAATGGTTGAAGGAAGTGCAATCCAGCTCCATCTCAGGGAAGCGTTCCGTACAAAAGCTTACTCCAAAATTAATTCCCACCAGGCTCACATTAATAGCTGGTTGCCAGGTCTCCAACAAAAGGAATGAATAAACAGCAGCAGTGATGCTGGGATGCAGGACTGGTGTTTCCTACCCCCTTCCCCAAGCAGTTCCCAGATGGCACAAACCCCAGAGGGCCAGACAGAGCCCAGAGGGCAGTCCCAGCTCTGCAGGCACGGTGGGATGGGAGGATGCAGGAGGTGTGACCTGGCACGTGGTGCCTGCACTCACCTGGCCCCTGAACACCTTGCTGGAGTGAGAAGTGCCTGTGGAGCACAGGAGGGATGTTCACCCACGGTGTGAAACTGGGGAGTGCTAAAATGATGTGGAAATCCTGCAACAGAAAGGGAGGCTTGAAGGTGCTACCCAAAAGACAAAGCTGCTGGGTGGTGGAGAGAGGTGGATAAAATGATGAGGAAAATCTGGATAGCACTGACTGAATCTCATCTATTTTTATATATTTTGCCACCTAATGGCTTTTTTTTGTTTGGTTTGTTTGGTTGGTTGGTTGGTTGGTTGGGGTTTTTTTTGGGTCAGAAATGGCATCAGTTCCATCAAATTTTGGACAAAAAATTAAGGAGAAATTTTTTCATTTAAGAAAAAACATGTCAGTGCATGTTGATGTTTCACTCAGGTCAATTTTTCCCTCATTCTTACAAGCTGCTTTACAACCATCATTGATGTTTGAGTAACAGAATTACCAAGGCTTCCTCTGGACCTCCAGACACTGTCTGGAGCCCTGTCCCAACATTCAATAAGCTTTACCTTATCACACAGTCAAGCTCTACATTGGTCTGGGCTTTTTATTTCCTTGCCCAGACCATGCAGCATCCATTTGCTAGTGAAACAAGTCGACACTTGTCAAGTGCTGATGTCACCAGCATTTTGCTGTCTGTTTTCAGAGACCTAAAAATAGCAACCACTGTAACAATGCTGAAATTCTCGTGTGGTAATTGGGAAATCATATTTGAAACCAGCTTTGAAACATCCTCCAGGGAAATCTTGAAGCCGTTTGGTGTCGTTTTAATTAGAGGGTTTTTGGCAAAACAGGTGATTTGAGGAGGCCAGGCTGCCTCCCTGGGCTGGTGGGGAATCTGGGATGTTGGGAAGCAGGCAGGGAGCAGCGTGGACGATGCCTGGCTGGCGAGGAGCCCAGGCAGTGTAAACTGAGCAACTGGAGAAGTGCAGAGGAATTTGGTGGTGGTGGAGGCTAAATCCTGTGTGGAGGGAAGGAGGGATCTCCTCCTGCGAAGGTGGGGGTGGTGCTGGGGAACGTGTGCATGTGTGAGGTGGGGGTTTTTATTCCTGGCCCTGGTGATGTAACGAGGTGTGCTTGAGGGATGAGTCAGCTCAGGAGCACAAAGAGGTGCCAAGGCACCGTGGGGCTCCGAGCCCCAGGAATGCCCTCCTGGGGAGGCAGAGCCCTCTCCTCAGGGTAAAAAATCCCTTAAAGCAAGAGGGAGAGAATTGCCATGCTTCAAACACCTCAAAATGTTTTAAGCTGAGAGATGCTGGGTGTATCTGCTTTGGCAGCACCTCATTCCTGCTCTCCATGGTGACTTCTCACCAGTCAGCTGCTCCTGGGGCCACCAGCCTTCTCACTGCTGATCCACCTGGGGACCAGACCTGGCTGCTGGGCAAGGCAGCAGCCAGGACATCCCTCTGGTTCACCTGGCATTGTGGAGCAGCACAGGGTGATGTCAAACATCCCCCCTGCTGGCCCATCCAGCCTTGGGGACACTGTCACACTGTCATAGCCCCCCATGTCACCCCACCCATGGCTGGGGCTCCTCCTGGGGGCTTCTCCACAGCCCCCATCCCCAACCTGCCCCTTGATCAGGATCCAGCCCTGGCAGTGCTGCATTGCCCAGGTCCCAGTCTGGGGTTATTTAGCTCTCCAGCCAGTAGAAAGGTTTCTTCTGCTCCTGTCTCACTTGGAGATGCTGTCTGCAGCCATGTCCTTGTTTTCTCCATGGGTATTTGTTGATTTTCTGCAAAAATCTGGCCTGATGGGTTAAGACAGGAGTTTTTAACACAGAGGAGTTTTTTTCTGTGCTGAGACCACTGAGCAATTTTCTTCTCCCATCTCACAGGCCAGCAGGGAAGAAATCCACTATTTTTGCTTCTCTTTCCCTCCCTGAGAGAGTTTTCTCTGGAAATGTGAGAGATGATTCAGGTTCCACCCTGCCTCTGGGAGCTCTGCCTGCTCCCTGTGCAGGTTAGGCAAAGGCAGCAGAAATCTCCCCCGTGGCAGCTGGGGTGCAAAAATTTGGAATCATATCCACCCATCCATCCATCCATCCATCCATCCATCCATCCATCCATCCATCCCTCCATCATCCATCCATCCATCCCTCCATCCATCCATCCATCCCTCCATCCATCCATCCATCCATCCATCCATCCATCCATCCATCCATCCATCCATCCATCCAGCCATCCATCCATCCATCCATCCATCCATCCATCCTCATCCATCCATCCATCCATCCATCCATCCCATCCATCCGTCCATCCATCCCCATCCATCCATCCATCCATCCATCCATCCATCCATCCATCCATCCATCCATCCATCCATCCATCCATCCATCCATCCATCCATCCATCCATCCATCCATCCATCCATCCATCCATCCCTCCATCCCCTTGGAGCTGGTCCTGGAGCCTTGTCCTGCTCCCACCCCCAAGCCCTGCCTTGGGCCAGCTCCTCAGCACAAAGATGTGGAGGTTGGAGAAGAGTTCATTAGGTGGGTGAGGGGAAATCAGGGTTTATTTAAGAGCTCAGCTCCCCAGCTCAGGTTAAGGATAGATCCTCTCCTGCATTTTTGTCTCCTAGGGTTGGGATGATGGATTTAACAGGAAACACTTGAAGAAAGTTTAATAATGTGAAATTTCTCAATAATCTTAGATGATATGGAAGAAATTGGAGCTTACTAAAACAGGACAAAGCAGCAAAACCAAAGCTGCTCCTCCATCCTTAACAGCCTTGCATCTTTGCAAGAACAAAGGCAAGCACCATCCTGGCTGGAATTGCTGCCTGTGCTACATCTCCTATGAGTCTGAGCTGTTTATTAGCAGAAGCAGAGGTCAGGCAGCATCCACTGTCTCCTGAGGCAGCTGGTGTGCCCTGAGCCCCCAGCTCACCCTGGCAGCACCTCTTCATCTTCCTGCAGATCCTGTCCCAGCCACCACCCTTAAGCCTGTCCCTGGGCTTTGCCTGTTCTTTGCCACCTCCCATAGGTTTACATTTTGCTGTTTTATTAATGCAACTTGTGCCAGCCTGATGCTTTTGAGAGGAGATACCTCTGTTAAGGGCAAGTCACTGATATCTGAAACAACTGTAGGGAAAAAAACCTTTTTAAAGATGTTCCAGCACTCTCTTGTCCCCCAGTTCAGCTGGCAGCTGGCCAAATGCATGGTGTATTTGGGGTGGAAAAAAGGGGCAGAAAAACAAAACCTTGCAGTTTTGCACTCTGCCAGGGTGGAAAAATGGTTGGTTAAGAGGAGTGGTACCCTGAGCACTGGTTTAGAAAACCTTCCTTTTCCTCTCCCATCTGAGTGCAGTGTACACTGTTATTTATCAAAGGATGCCTATGCAAGCACAGATGCTTTTGGAAACAGAGTGACCTTAGCAGGACTGTGCCAAGGCTTGTGGAGTCAGTTTTAGGCAAACAGACACGAGGGGAAAATATTCCCTATCCTTGCCTTGCTCTTGGTTCAGTCATGACCTCCAGGAGTTTGCAAAGATCAGGCTGTGTTAAAAGAATGGCAAAATTCACCACGGGTTTATAAATCCCTCCAGGCCCTTGGAAGTTTGTGCTTACTGCCAGGCAGAAGGTGACATTTGCCAGCATGTTTTTTATGACTGACTTTGAGAATGTACAGAATAAGAACTCGGGTTTGGTTTTATTCCCATGTTTAGCAAAACAGTAATTTTGCCTCTCTTTCTACTCTTAGTCACCAGAATTCCTGTAGGAGTCTAACTTGCCCCATGGGGCCAGCCTGAATAAGTCCTGCAGAACCTGAGCTTCCATCCCTTCTCCTTATTGCTGCAAACTGCTGTGAGCTTTGGGAGTCTGCATCCCGAGGGGATGGGAGCATCTTTAGCTTCTCAGGAGATCTGGAATCCAGAAAGTTGTAACCAGCAACTTAAATGTTTGTCTTTGGCTGTGAGGGTGTTTGTGTTAGTCCCTGCACCATGGCACTTCATCCATAATGGGGAAATAGGATGAGGTGCTTGCTGGCTGTGCCTCCCTTGGAATTAGAAAGGCAGTGGTGGGGGGGACTTGTGCTGTTCCCCTCCTGTTCTCAGCCATACTGAGTTTTAGTCAGTGTCCTTTCCAAGCCAAAGGTGTTGGAGAATATTCCTGGACACTGAACATCAGTGTCCTCCACAGTCTGTTTGTTTCCTGGCTTCGCTCTGTGTCCAAAACCGTCCCTTGGGCATCCCCAGTCAGAGCCCAGCAGAGGCTGGTGACCATTCCCAACAGGCTTTCTGCATGCAGCCAGACCCTTTCCTGTGGGGTAGAAATTGAAGTGCAGACCAAGACTGTTCCATGCCTGTTGACACTGGCCTCAAAAACCAGTGCCAGGCATTTTTAATTTGCTGGGATAGACACAGTCAGGATGCAGAAGTTTATTTTGTGAGCATGAGCTTTAAGGGGAAAGCCCCCCACTCACTTTAGCAGTGCCTCAAAGGTAATGGTCTTCTCCTGTCTCCCTCTCAATCCTCCTTAAAAAGCCTGGACTGACTCCTTTTGCAATCAGGCCACATTTTTGGGAAGTAATCCTTTACCCCTCACACTTGTGGCCAGTGAGCTTGGCTCTCCCAGCACACTGGAGATGATGCTGGGATTAATGGGTGGCCAAGGGCTTTCAGAGCCTGAGCAGAGAGAGATGTGGCTGGCACAGGAGCTGAATGCAGAGCTCCTCTGAAGGTACCCAGCATCAGGGTAAGGAGGAGATGGAAAGGAGACCCTGGGCTGCAGCAGGGCTTAATGGCAGCTTGGAGCTCTATGCTGCTCTATGCCTGTGCACTTATATAATCATTCTAAATAAGACAGAAGAAGCCATTAATAAGTAAACAGTGATGAAGAGGATCAGAGGGAGAATGAAATGGCTGGTAGTGTTCATGTCAGAGAACTGAAATATTTGTGGAGAACTGATGGTTTGCAGCAACCTGAGTGCTCCCTTTTGAGCTGCAGCTGTGGTGGGTCCACGCTCTGCTGCTGCCAGGCTCGGTGCAGAGCAGCAGTCAAGGTTGCGCCACCTTCCCCATGCCAGCATCTGCTCTGGCCATACAAGCTTCATGAGGGCAGAGCTTTCCTCGTTGTAACAATCAGACACCCAGAACTAGCCCTGTGTGACTTAGAGCTCCATGGATGTTTTCCTAGAGGTGGTCTCCACCTCTCCCGGGGACGAGGGCACTCTCCAGAGTGAGGTATCCATGTTGCTCTGCCTTCTGCTTGATCCACTCGATGCAGGCAGAGAAGGGGATCTCCATCAGCCTGCCCGAGCTGCTCAACATCTCATGCATGTCCCTTTTCTCCTTTTTTTTTCTTTTTATTTTTTTGAGAGCTGCACGGTGCTTTCTCCACAGCAGTCTCCCCCCAGATGACCCGTGTTTGCCTGCCAGCTGTGCACTGGAGTAGCAGGGCAGTCAGGCCTTGGTTACTTGGATGGCACAACCGCCTACAGACCTCAGGAGAAACAATTAGCGCCAGGGGCATGGATGTCTTTTTTTTGTGAGGAAGGAGCTGTAAAGGTTGTGAGGGGCTGACCCCGAGGCCTGTGGGGTGGGTAGGGGCTGAGGGAGGGCAGGGGAGCTGGGGGTGCTGTGGTGGTGGCTGGGTTCGGTGTGGAAGGCGCTGGACGCTTGGCTGAGCGCGCGGCGCGGGAGAGCCGCTCCCTCCCCTCCACGGGCAGTGTCTCCGTGAATCGCCGTCAAAGCAGATGAGATTTCACACCACACAAATTTCTGAATTTAAAAGGGGAGGGAGGTGGGTAGAGAAGCAGGAGAGGAGGAGGGGGAGGGAGAAGATGCGGGCTGGCCGGGTGCCAGCGCCTCATGCTAGCGCCACGGGGAAGGTGGCATCCTTCCCTGGCGTTCCCTCTGGTCCCTGCGCTCCCTGCTCCCTTTCACTGTGCTCACGTCTTCTGGAGGCAGTGTGCTCTGTCTAGAGCTGTTTACAGGATGATGGTTTGTTCCCTGTCTCCTCATCTCCCTGCTCACCGAGTGAGTATCTGCTCCTCTGCTTTCCCTCTTTTAACCTCTCCTTCTCCTCCGGCTCTTCCTCTCAAGCATGCTTTATCCCGTGCATGCTTTATCCCACGCATCCCCTGATCCTCCTCCTCTCTTCCCTTACCCTGCTGCTCTGTCCTGTGCTCTCTGCTCTCCTCTCTGTCACCTCCACTCCTGCCTTCCCTAGCTGGGCTCATGCCATCATCTCTCCTCATTTTTCCACCTCTTACTTTCCTTCCACCTTGATTTTCTCTTAAGCCTGTTGAGACAGGAGCTCCTGAGTGTCATCCCCAGTCCATCCCCCTTCCTGTCCTCCCCATGCAGTCTCCCACGTGCCAAGCAAACCCATCTCTTCACACAACAGCTCAGAATCTATCAAGGTAATACATTTATACCCATGAAAGAATGAGGCAAAGGTTGTTCCTGTGGCCTTCTGGACCAGAGGTGGCATGTGCTGTGACCCCAAAAGGTCACTGAGGTGACTGGGTTTTGCTCATACTCTCCTTTGACTGCGAGAGGAGCGTGAAGCCTCTCATCCCTCCGTGAGTCCCACCTGCCCTGGGTACCCAGCCACCAAAGGAGCTGGAGAAAGCTCTCCTTGACCCTTCTAAGAGCAGGTGAGAGCTGACTCTTCAAACAGGGTCTATCAAAGGGAAGTTGGTGTCCAGGATGCTTCATAAGATCTGAAGTCCAAAGAATCAAATACCTCCATCCTCTCTGGGGTACACCACTTGCTTTACCCCAAGCTGGGCTGATTTATCAGGGTTTAGGAAGCCCAGAGGCAGGACCTGAGCTGGACCTGGTGCCCCAGACCAGCTGCCTCTTGAATCTTGTTCCACCCAGGCCCCCACACCTGGTGGTCCCGCAGTGCTGGTGTTCCCAGGCTGGAGGACAGGCAGGCACTGCAGGTGAAATGTAGGTGAAATGTAGCAGGTGGCTACAGCCTGGCACAGCTGGGGATGGCTGTGCCACCTCTGCTCAAAAACCACACAAAGCCTGACATGGTTCCAATTTTACCTGCCCAAGCAGCTTTACATGGGCAGATCACCTAACTAGGGTATCTCTGGAGGATGCTGAGCCACACAGTGTGGATATACCTACCCTTTGATTGCAAAGAAAGAAATTATCTGGCTTTTTGAGGACAAATGTCCTCTCAATCTTGTTTTTCTCCTTTCTGTCCTACCTGTCCCTTCCTTTTGAATCAACAGGGCTAAATTCTGCCCTGATGTAAATCTCTGCTGATACAATTTGGTGTGATCTTGCAGAAATCATTGGCGTGGCTGTGGATTAATGCCAGCTGCCAGCGTGAGCAGGGTTTGGTGCATGGAGTGTGGCAGCCATATCTCACTGTGTCACGCTCTGCATTTCCAACCAGCACTGCAGGTGATAAGCAAATCCTGGCGAGAGGGTCCCTGTGTGAGCAGAGCAGCCTGCGTGTCCTTTCTGCAGCCAAGCCAGCCAGCCAGGCTGCGATTTTGGGATGGACACTGTGCAAAGGTTTTAGCCCATGGGGCTTCGCAAATGGGGTGGAAAATTTTCATTTAATACATTTTTTGCATCTCACACTTTAGGGAAAACAGGGAAGCGCGTTTGTGGCCACGATTTCCCAGGGGTGCAGCATAATCCAGGGAGTGGATGCTGTGTGCAGCACAGGGGGATGACTCATCCCACTCCTTGGTCCCTGCGCCGGCCACCGGCCACCGTGGACTCTGCACCTCCCACCTTGGGCTTTCCTGCCAGGGTTGCAGCTCCCCTTTTTGTTTGCCCCCAGCACCACACTGCCCAGCTACCCCAGCACAGCAGCAGGATTAGGGTGGGACAGGCATTGTGTTCCCTCCTGGAGCTGCCCAGCTGGGAGGTTGTGAAAGCAATCCACTCAAGGACGAGGCTGCGGTGGTAATTTTTTAAGTGGTTCCTGTCCTGTTGTCCTTCTCCCCCCTCAGAGCTTTCTCCTCCACCCCAAATACATTACAGATGAAAGGGTTAAGAGCTGCCTGGGCCCCCTGCTCGGAGAGAGGGCAGTTGCAGTGTTGTATCTAGACCCAGTGAGGATATATATAAATTCCCTTCGTCTCTTCGGATCTATTTATAGCACGGCAGGCAGTGGCAAAGGCTCTCCTCAAGGCTTCATCTCCTACAAACAGACTTCACAGACAGCAGAGAAGATAAATTTAGCACACGAGATTTCTTAAAGAGCCAGCAGCTCTGCGGGGCTGCCAGCCTGCCCTGCCACAGCCCCTGCCCCGATACCCCCACTGGGGCAGCCCTCTTCCACCTTCTTCTATCCTCCCACATTCTTCCCCCCTCCTCCCCATTTCCAATTTTATGCCCAGCTTCTCCCATATTCTCCCCCCTTCTGATCTCTTTTTCTACCATTGATGTTTTTTGCTTTTTCTTTTTTTTTTTTTTTTCCCTTCTCTTTCACTGGTTCACCATCTCATCCTGCCTGCTTTCTTGTTTTTTCTTTTTTTCCCCTCTCTTTTCTCTCTCCCAGGCCACAGGGCTCAGAAGATAAAGCTTTCTAGTTAACAGTTCACTGGTTATGCCTACATAGTAAAAAATGTGTAGCTTGATTAATGCCTTCCAGATGGTTAATTGAAAAAATAGGGGGAGAATGCAGCAATCTCTCCCCCCTCTCCAGCACTCTGCACACATCCATTGCACGGGAAGAAGACTGCATCAAAGGGTGAGGGGAGCAATAGATCTGAGAAACAGGGGCAGCCTGTAAACTCCAGGGCGCTGTTGCCATGCTGGGGAGTTAACTCTGTCCCTGCCTCTCATGCCCTCATCTATGCCAGCCCAAATCCCCCCATCCCAGAGATGTACAATATTCCTTCCTGAACAGCACACACACACCCTCCTGGCATCCTCAGCTGAACCTCAGCACGGGCACCACGCTGCCCTGTGTCCTCCCCCTGCTCCAGCGCCCCAAAGCAGCACCCACCCTCATCCTCTCCCCATATTTAGTTTCGGGGGGGATGCACACACACCCCCCCACACATCCCCCAGGTGTCTTTGATGACCACACAATGATTTGCACACTCTGTTAGTGGGGCCGTGGAGCAGGAGGGCTCTGCCAGAGCCCTCTGGGGTTTTGGGTTTGGGTTTGGCAGTGCCGAAGTGAGTACGATGCAGGGGCACGGGGATGGGGGGCTGTAATTAGGGGGTTTGGGGCAGCTTGTGAGGGAAGGGGGTGATAATGTGGTCAGCAATAGGTCAGTGCTGGGTGATGGAGCCAATCCATGCCCAGCCCCACGCACACGTGCCCATGTCTCCCTGCTCCACGCTGGCAGCCTCTCCTCTCCCCCCGAGCCGGAGCTGTGCCTGCTCCCGGTTCTTTGTCTCTCTGCAGGGAGAGGCAGAGCGGGCACACAGGTCCCTCCCCAGCCCTTACAGGAGATGCTGCCTGCCTGACGTGAGTCACGGAGGGTCCGTGCGGTGCCATTGGGGGTGAGCCGCGCCTGCCCCCCGCCCTGCACACCTCCCAGCCCGGATCTCCCTGGTTTCCAGGGAAACAGCGGCCCCAAATGCTGCCTGACTTTCACTTCTGCCTTTCAATTCTCCTTTTATTTTTTTTTTTTCCTAGTAAGAAAAAAGCAGACACAACAGATTTTTTTTTTTTAATTTTTATTTTATTTTTGTCCCTCTTTCCCTTTCAGGATCACCACCACGGCCGCCTGCATGATGGACCTGCGGAGGTACCCGCTGGACCAGCAGAACTGCACGCTGGAGATCGAGAGCTGTGCGTATGCCTCGGGCACATCCCCTGCCACGCCGTGCCACCTGATGCCACCCGCCCCGGCCACAGCTGCCCGCTCCTGGGGATGCCTCCCAGGGCTGCCACAGCACCGGGCTCTTCACCCGTGGGGGAAATTCCAGGGAAAACGGAGCTCTAGCATCAGGCTGGGCGTTAAAATCAGTCCCGGGAGAGTGGGGGAAGTCTCCCTTAGCTTAAAGGAAGCTGTCCTTGCTCATGGCTGGCTCCATTGCGTGTGGGAAGTGGCACCCAAGCCTTCATCCCTGCCTGGATGTTCCCTGGATGCCCATGGAAATCCTCTTCCAGCTGTGCTGGCAGAGCAGGTCCAGCTCTCCCTGATAAAAATGCACGGCAGGTTCCCTCCAGGGCTGGCCGGGGCAGCCTCGGGGGAATTGTCTGGGAACTGCTCCTTCCATCAGGGCAGGATCTGGGAGCTGCTCCTTCCATCAGGGAGGGATCTGGGAGCTGCTCCTTCCATCAGGGAGGGATCTGGGAGCTGCTCCTTCCATCAGGGCAGGATCTGGGAACTGCTCCTTCCATCATGAAGGGATCTTGGAGCTGCTCCTTCCAGCAGGGAGCTCCCACAGCTCCGTGGCTGGGGGATGCCCTCCCCATCCTACCCATGCAGGGTCAGGGGATGGAAATGAGGTCCTGCTGCAGGCCCCAGTGCCAGAATGTAATTCCTGCCACTCCTCAGCAGTTTGGGAGCAGGTTACAGTAGAACCAAGCAAACAGAAGGCAGGGAATTACCCACAGTTCCCCCTGTTGTGATTTTGTTCTTAATGGGTCATGTCAAGCCAATTTGTTCATCAAAGCTGCATTTCCTCACAATATTCCTGAGACCCAGAAGAGATGAAGAGATCCAATTGTTCCCTCCCTCAGAGCTTTTGTCTTTTACACACTTGCACATTCTCAATCTGCAGGGCTCCATTTTCTTTGCTTCCACTTGACTCTGGAACATCAATCCTTTCAGGGCTGGATTATAAAACAAATGTATTTTTAAAAACAAAACCAACCTAAACCCCAGAGAAAAAGCCCTTTTCTGATGCAGGGGTGGGAAGCAGCTGGGGGCTCTTACCTGTAGGAGATAAGCACTGCCTGTTGATCCCATCCCTCCACCCCAAAAATAGCCCTCACCACGTATACCCTGCCTATCTGTGTGCCAGGATCCAACAAAAACCTGATGAGGCAGGCTGCAAACAGACTGCTAATCTGACATTTTGAGACGTCACATCAATACTTTTCGATATTTCAGATGGAAATGACTTGTCTTTGTGAAACTTCGTTTACTTTTTAGAAGTAAAATGGAAATTTGGTTTTCTCTTTAAAGCTAGAAATCAAAGTGAAGCATTTATTTTTAGTCCAAGCAACCTTTCCCTTTAGGAACACTTTTTAAAAATGGCTTCATGAAAAACATGCTCGATTTCATATTGCATAATGCCATAATATAAAAAAAAATTAAAATACAAAAATTGGTACCCAACACCAGCAGGTCATAGAATAAATGGAATAGAGCTAGTTAAATGTGAGATCTCCTAAAATTAGTTACTGCAATTTGACATTTTCATTGCTGATCAGGAAGTAAATTTGAAGTCACTGCTGTTAAATCTGTGGCTGATGAAGATAGCAGCGCGCGGGGCTTCGCTGGCTGCGCACTGAATCCTCCCCAGTGGGAATCCATCCGCAAGGGCTTTGAGCACAGCCCAGCTCTGTGAGCTCTGGGCTGTGGGCAGGGCTGCAGGGCCATCCCCAGGGGCTGCAGCCACACGGGGAGCTGAGGGAGCTTCTGTGGCTCTGGCAGGAAGGGCTGGAGCGAGTCCTGTTATATAAACCTGGGGAGCCGTGAGTCAGAGCTCGGCTTTGATTGGCCTCTGAACGTGTCACTGAGATGGGGAGATGGGCTCTGCCTGTGTTTGGGCGCCAAAATTTAGGGAGGAAGCTGGGAAATCCGAAGAGGTTGAGGCAAGATGCTGGAAAGTGGTTCAAGGGCTGGAGCAGATGTTGTGCAGTGAGTGAGAAACGTCAACAGCTCAGTGTGGTTTGTTTACTGCAAGGGAGGTGCAGAGGTGAATTGTTTCCAGGCTGGGCTTACCTCTGCAGAGGGGGAACGCTGTGGGGAAAGGGCTTGGGAACCTCCTGGAGAAATTGGGAACAACCACGGGAGCCTGAGGGTCTGAGCCAGATGAATTCCTGTGTGAAATCCCACAATGTTTCTGAGCTGGGAGGGTGTTGGAGCTGCTGGAATCAGCAGGGCTGGGGGAGACCTGGGTGTTTCCTGCTGGTTCCAGCCTGGGGCTGAGTGATGCAAACACAGGTGCTGTGCACAGAGCTGGTGTGTGAGGAGGATGATAACCAAGGGTCCTGAAACCCTGTGGGCTCAAAGGTGTGAGGGTTTACCACTCTGGGAGCAGGAAAATGCCAGCTGGGGGAGGAGGAGGAGCCCTGTCTTAGCTGATTTCCATCAGAAGCAGATGTGGCATGGCATTTGGAAGACTGGATTTGTATTTTGGCACCCATGAATAGGCACAGCAACGAGTGAGAGCGCAGGATGTGGGCTTGGAGACTGCACAGTCATCAAATAATTCTGCTTGGGAGGACTCCTCGGGGTGTCTCTAGTCCAGCCTGCAGCTCAAAGCAGGGTCAACTATGAGATGAGGGCAGACTGCTGAGCCCTTTGTCCACTCAGCAGCTTCAGGATGACACTGTCCTTGAAGGTTCATCTCTGATCTGGGGTAACCCTTAGCCCCCAAAGAAGAATTTCTCCTTGGTGCTGCATTCAACAGCTCCTCATTGCCCTGGTGCCAGGTGCTGGCTGTGGTGGCACTCACCTGAGTGGCTGTGAGGCTGGCATGGCCTGTGCTGCCAGGCTGGGTGGCTAAGGCAGGCTGTGCTCCAGTGCAGGTGTGAACACGAGCTGTCTGTGGGCAGCTCATGCTCTGAAGGCAGCCTTGCCCCGAGCTGCACCAAAGCCTGGCCATTTCTTACTGCTCCCAGGAAGCTTTACTGAGAATCTGAGGCCACCCTCGTGCAGCTACAGCCAAAGGGCTTCAAAACACACAAGTGATTTTCAAGTTGTGATGAGCCCTTGCCCCAAGGACAGGGCAGGTCTGTGGACATGGCACTGCTGGGTGAGGAGTTTCATGGTTTCATCCCCTGGCCCTCATTCCCCACGAGTCCAGAGCACTTGGGGGTCACATTTGCAGCCCATGCAGCCCTGTCTGCCACCTATGTTTTGGGGTTAAAGCAAGAAGCTTGGCTGAGTTAGCAAACCCATGGCCCTGAAATGTAAGGGATGAATATTTGAGTCTGGCTCCCCTTCCTCTCTTCTCTCATTACTGCTCTTCTCAGCCAGCACTTGGTAAAACAGCCCCCAGCCTCAGAGACTGGATCTGAATTTTGACTGAGAAGACTTAGAAAAAGGAGGTGCTCTGATCTTCGAACTTCTTTTCAACTGCTGCTGTAGATCTCCTCCTCTCTGGGAATTTTCAATACTGAGCTGTCCTGTTTCCCCAGTCCCACCAGTCTGTACTGTGTGGTCTCCCCCTCCTGGTAGAAGGAGGCAGTTTTTAAAAAGCAAAATGCTGTGTTTGGTGCATTGGACAGAGGCTCTTTGTGCACAAGTCCCTGTCGTGTCAGCCACGGAGATCACATTGTGTAAGTCAAGGCTGGATGGGCCACACCTCATCCTTGCTCTGAATTCCAGCCAGATGTGGGAGTTTTCTGGCCAATTTTTCCTCTTCCCCTGGGGACTGCATTGCCAAGCTCAGCTGAAGAAAGAAAGTACATCAGCAGGGAGAGGCTAGGCTTGGTGTGGGCTTTCTTTTGGATCCTTTTTCCCAGATCCCCTTAGTGCAATTGGAGGTGTCCTCTGGTCCAGCCTGTCAGCTCAGCTCTCCCCGTGTGCTCCTTCCTCCCTGCAGATGGTTACACCGTGGATGACATTGTCTTCTTCTGGCAAGGGAATGACTCTGCTGTCACGGGGATGGAGGTGCTGGAGCTGCCCCAGTTCACCATCATCGAGCAGAGGCTGGTCAGCAGGGAAGTGGTCTTCACCACTGGTGAGTCTCTGGTGAAGGGATGCATGGAATGGGCAAACCTGCTGCTGATCAGTTGGTCTGAATCCCTCTGATTCACATGCTGGGCCACTAACTTAGGATCTAGGCTTCACCTTGGGGTTCCTCTAAAAAAAAAGTGTCTTCTGCACCCACCAGCTTTGCTTTTCTCTTTTTTTCCTTCCTTGCTTTTTTTTTTTTTTTTTTTTGTTTTTGTCTGCTTCTCTTCAAAGATTTTCAGGATCATTTTCCCTGCTGCAATTTTTCCCATTTCTTAGTCAAAATAATGAGTGAGCTCAGAACTTCTTCAGAAGATTCTCAGCCATCATCTGATTTTTATGTGGTTTACATCTGGGTCTCAAAGCTAATGTAGGTGCAATAGCAAGGAGAAAATATATCCATTGAGGAGCAAGTGGGTTATGAAATGATGCAAATCCATCTGTACATAGCAATAAAAGGGTTTGGAGAGAATACCTGGGACAATTCAGATGCTGCCAGCTGGAAAGTTGGAGGGGGGTGGATTTTTGGTTGCTGGTCTGAGGTGGAGTTCACTGCCAAAACAGCACAGCACACACCTGTCAAAAAAAGACTGGTGAAATATTGAGTTCAAGCCATACCAGTGGCACATGGTGGTGAAAGAACAATACCTCCTTTTTCCCAGTCTACATCCTTGATGGTTGAAAACTGCTGTTTTCTTGTTACTTTAGCTGCCAGCCAGGATTACACCCATATTTCAGGCTCCTGTGTTGCCTGAGGGACAGAGGTGGGCAGGAGAAATGATTTGGACTTTGTCTCACAGCAATGAAAGAGGCACTGCTTTGTCCCTGTCAAAATTAGCCTGCTCCAGTGGAAGGACTGTAAAAAGTACTTATTGTCCTCAATATCCTCATTAGGTTTGCTAAAAGATTAGGAGGAAGTTGCAACAACTTGAAAATAATAAAAAAGAGACCTTCAGATTAACTAACAGTACTCTATTTGCATATGAATTTGCCCAGTCTGACCATAACCCATTTTTAGAACAGCATGGGAAAAATATGATTCAGATCTTCATTGCTGTTTGGAGGCAGAGCTGGCACATGAAACATTGGAAAATCATCTTGTGGCACCCAAATATAGAGTTAAATCCTCCTGTGTAAGCCTCCATCATATTGGCTGGCACCATAACAGCAATTCCAGCACTGAGCAGCCATTCTCCCATGATGGCTGATATAATATAATAATGTCACTTATGTAGAGTTTCCTTTCTTCTTAATACTCTGGGGCAACTGAGCAGATTCTGAAGGGACCCCTTGCAAAAGCTGACCAGTTTGCAAAACAGCTGCAGAAACCAGGAGATTTCTCATTATTCCTGCCTCTTGAGAACTTTTTCTGGATAAAATTTCAATTCCTCACTTGAGGTCTTAGCACAAATCCAGCCTTGCCCTCCTCTCACACCGCATCCTCCTTTGATGTCTCACTGGCAGGTTCGTATCTGCGCCTATCCCTGAGTTTCAGGATTAAGAGGAACATTGGTTACTTCATCCTGCAGACCTACATGCCCTCCATCCTCATCACCATCCTGTCCTGGGTCTCCTTCTGGATCAACTATGATGCTTCTGCTGCACGAGTGGCACTGGGTATGGACCTTTTTGTTGTATTTTGGAGGTGTTTTCTTGAGGGAGATCAGCTGTAACAAAGAAAAGCCCTTTTCTTCATGAGGTAGCAATTAAGCAAGTCTGTCAAAGTTGTCATTCCAAATGGACATTTTTTTTTTTCTGAGAAAAACTTCAAATTTTCAGTCAGAAGAGTTACACTTTGGGAGGAGGGAGGTGTTTGTTTATTAGTACTTCCCAAAATGGAGTCTGTTTTATTTGAATCAGTAAAAGTCCTACCAAAAATTTCCTGGGTGAGAGTTTAAACTCTCTAAACCAAAATACAGATGATCACTGATTCTCAGGAATGTGGGACCCTGACATGCCCTGAGTTCCTTCACTCTGGTTTTCTTAAGAAGAGAAATCTGGGCCCATCTTTGTCAACAGATGTGCCAGGAGTGGCCTGTTGCATGATTAATGCTGAAGCTGGATGGCCAAAAAGTTGTATGGGAATGATTACAAGATGAAAGAAAGGAAGGAAGGGGCATTACACGTTTTTCTGATAGCTCAGACCCCATACAGACACTGCAGAAAAAGATCCTCAAGGCCAAGGCAAATGTGGGACAGCAGTTAAAGTCCAAGCTCTTCTTTGACACATGTTCCCCTAAATAGGAATGTTTTCCTATAAAAGGGGGGAAAAATGAGGTCTTTTAAGCAACAGAAGGGAAGTGGGGGTGGGTGGCAGATGAGGGTTTGGAAGGAGGAACAGAAGAAAGGGGGGATGGCTGGCATATGAGAATGGGGCCGTGCAACATGAGGGGAAATTCCAGGGCAATAGGAGAGGAAAGGAGGAGCAGGGCTGGACCTGTGAGTGGGACAAGGCTTGGAGAGGCAGTGCAGCTCATGTACAGGCTGGGTCTTACAGTAAAGCTTGGGGGCTTCAAGCAGCTCTAGGAGAAAGAGTTTGAGAAGACTCAGAGGAGGGGTGGGTTGTACAAAGGTATAAAGAAGGTGATTTGGCTTTGCCAGCTTGGAGAGGCTGGAGCAGGGGGACGGGGAGGGAAAAACAAGAACTTGGTAAATTAAAAGGGTAAGTTGCATTGACAGGAGTGTGGTCAGAGAGAGAAGAAAAAGAGATCATGGCAGACATTGTGGAAGCACAAGCAAGAGGGTGGAGGTGAGATGCACAGCTGTTGAGTTTCTGCTGACATCTGGACTCAAAGGAGAAGACAGAAAAAGAACATTGTAGATCAGAACTGCAACAGCTGCCCCTAAACTATTCCTGACAGTTCTCGACCTAACTTATCCATAAAAAGCTCCAAAAAAAGAAACTCCACAGCCTCCTCTGGTCACTTTATCTCCAGATTTACCTGCTTGCACAGTCAAAGAGCTCCTCTTTGCCCTAAGTCTCCATTGCAATTTGTTCACTTCTTGATGGAGACATGGAGAACATTCTATTCTCCCTCTCCTTGCCTCAGATTTCTGTATATTTAGACCATTGCCTAAATATAGACCATACTGTGTGTGTGTATAAATATATCTCCCTTCTGTTTACCAACTGAAGGCTAATAGTTCTTTCAGTCTTTTATCAGGAGTGACACCAAAGCACAGTGAGGGTGAAGGGGAAATAGGACAAGCAGAGGTCCAGGGTGCACAGAGAGCCATCACTGTAGAGGTGGGACTGAAATCACAGGAGGAAATTAAGGTAATGGAGATTATTAGGGCTGCCAACAGAGAGATGAGGAGGAAAAAAGGAGAAAAGAAGATCAGCAAGGTAGTAAGAACAGTTAGAGAGCAGAGGAAGACTAGGTTGAAGGGGAAGAGTTACCACCCCCAAAAGAAGTGTGAAGGCTCGTTGCCTTGTTTTTGGAGATGGCAGAAGACTCTCAAAGAGGTAGGTCTGAGGCCACTCTGACAGTCCAGAGAAGGGAGGAGTCTAAGAAGAAGCTGAAGAAGAGGACTGAAGCTGTGAGAGTAATCATAGTGAATCAGGCTTTTGGAACCGAATAGATGAGGACAAAAGTGTTCACAAAATGCTTATTTAGGATGCAAGAAATGTGAGGAGGCCTATAAAGGAGAGGGTGAGAACCATGGGAGGAATGTGTCCAAGTGATAATTGATGTAATGAATGGTAAAGCTGGTGAGAGGAAGGTGGGAACTGATGGGGTCAAGGACAGAAGCCTACAAGGCAGGCAAAAAAACCCAGAATGCCATGAAGAGGAAATCTCTTCACTCTTTCTCCAATTCATGGCATTGGAAAGACACAGCAGCTTATAAACTCATGATGCCGAGGATGCTGAGGCATTCAGTAACACATGCTAAAGCTGATGAGTTCATGAAGGAGACAAAAAGGAGGAGAAGAGGGTAAAAAAGAGCAAAACTGAATGTTTCCTACCACACTGAGAGAAAGAGGGATGATCAGGGGGACTTAAAGAAACAGGGATGCTGATCCCCATCATGCTGATGATGCGCAGCTTTGACACTTTCTCCAACTGTCTGCTGCTGGATCATTTTCTGCAGCAATTCGTGGTGGGCATGTGGGCTTAGAATAACGACAGTGGCACTGCTCCCATCCCTCCTGAGGCTGCCCAGCTGGAAGGAGGGACGTGGAAGCTGAGAACAGCATTCCAGGAAACCATCCCACGTGGGTAACAGAGCACCTGCCCTCTCCTCACAGGGGTCACCACGGTGCTTACCATGACAACCATCAACACCCACCTGCGGGAGACTCTCCCCAAGATCCCCTACGTCAAGGCTATTGATGTTTATCTCATGGGCTGCTTCGTCTTCGTGTTCCTGGCCCTCCTGGAGTATGCTTTTGTCAATTACATATTCTTCGGGCGAGGGCCGCGGCAGCAGAAGAAGCAGAGCGAGCGCGTCAGCAAGGCCAACAACGAGCGCCACCGCTACGAGGAGAAGAGGGTGAGAGAGCAGGTTTGTCCTCTCCTTTCATTGTGGCAGGAGAATTCAGGCTCTCCACTGGGTGAGCTGCAGAGCAGCCTTTGTGCTCATCACGAGAGAGGAGCCCCGGTTTCCCTTCTCTGGTGATTACTGGGAATTTTTCCGCCTTGATCATCCTCATCCCGTCGCACCAGAGCCCTCCTCTTGCGTGGGGCAGGTATAGCCAAAAGTCCCTCTGTGGCTTTTGGTCCTCCTGTGCTGGCAGAAGGCACTTCCCCACTGAAAAATTTGCTGCAAGCACAGGTGGCTGCTCCTTCTACCCCAGAAGCAGAGGACAACCCTCAAATGCAGCTTGCTCAGAGCTCACAAATGACCCCATTAGAAGTATAGTCACCAAACTCTGGGGAAGAACAGGAACTCCCCAACACCATCTTTTAAGTATTAAAGGCATTGCTTTATTCTGGCCAGGATGTGCAGTGGAAATCATACCAACCACACGTGATTCTTTACCAGAATTTTCACATATTTATATGTTTAAAAAAACACCCCAAATAAATTTTCATTCTTTGGTTCTGAATTACACAATTCTTAGTATTTGATCTCCTATTGGTTATTGATTTCTTCAATGCTATTTTTAGTCCTTGTACTTTGGCTCTCTTATCAATCTTTTCCCAGACTGGGAACCTGCCAGGGTTTTAATATCTGTTAATGTCTCTCTATCTCCTGTGTGTCTTCTGGCTGCTTCCAACCTGTGGATATTAATCTCTCAGAATCTAGGAATCTGCTTTTTGTTAATTGAGACCTCACCCAGTGAGACTCAAACCCTCAGTGAACAGAATCTTTTGAAGATAAACCTCAATTTCCACCCCCCTTTGGCAAAGGAGAACCAACCCATGACTAAAGTTAATTTTTTATAAGTTATATAATTTCCAATAGTATTGCTCCCCAGAAATCTGTTCAGAATCACCCCTAATGGTACACAGGACACCCAGTATTGTATTTGCTGGGAAACATCCCAATGAAGGCAGGAATGATGAATCTGACTCCATGTTCTCAGAAGGCTAATTTATTACTTTATAATGCTATATTATATTAAAGAATACTATACTGTACTAAAGAATACAGAAAGGATACTCAATGATAATAAGATGATAATGAAAGCTCCTAACTCTTTCCAGAGTCTCGACACAGCTTGGCCCTGACTGGCCAAAGAGTCAAAACAACTCACACCAGAATCCAGTTGTTAGGAAAATTAATCCACAAACCCCAAGAGGTTTATGTCCAAAAAGGAGACAGAGGAGTCCTTTGACTTTATTTGAATAAAGGGAGAGCCCATGGGGATTTCCCCTGGGATCTCTCCAATTTTTGGAGGATGCAGCCTCCTTTTTATTCCAATTTCCCAGCCACATATCCCTTCTCTCTTTTCCCATTGGCTAAGGTACTTGAGAGGTTCAGACTTCCCAGAACTCCTGATACCAAAGATTGCCCTCTAATGTATAACCCTCCCTTTTAATTTTATTTCTTAGAAATTTAGTTTTTCTTCCCCGTTGTTTCTTTTATCTTTCAATGTCTAATTTCATTTATCAGCAAACCTAAAGTTTATTTGTAAAAGCAAATCTCTTTTTCCATTCATCAATCAGTGGAACCCTTCCCATTGTTTCTTTTACCTCCCTGTGCTGGTTTTATCTACCAGCAGACCCACAGCTGGTTTGGAAAGACAAATCCTCTATTCCTCTCACAATGAAACAATCACCTGTGGGTAAACAATCTCCAAACACATTCCAAAGGAGCAAAACACCGGAGAAGCAAATCAGATAAAAATTGTTTTCCTTTTTCTCTGAGGCTTCTCAGCTTCCCAGCAGAAATATCCCAGGCAAAGGGATTTTTCCAGAGCATGTGAATGCCACAACCCAGTGCCTCTGTGTCTGTGTTCCCCATCCCAGGTTGACCCTTACGGTAACATCCTCCTCAGCACGCTGGAGATGAACAACGAGCTGCTGGCCACGGACATGATGAGCAGCGTGGGCGACTCTCGAAACTCTGTCATGTCCTTCGAAGGCTCAGGAATCCAGTTCCGCAAGCCGCTGGCCTCTCGGGATGGCTTTGGCCACCACCCGACCCTGGACCGCCACGTCCCGCTGAGCCACCACGCCGCCGCCCGCAACCGCGCCAACTGCCGCCTGCGCCGGCGGTCGTCCAAGCTGAAGCTCAAAATCCCAGACCTGACAGACGTCAGCACCATTGACAAGTGGTCACGGATCATTTTTCCAATCACTTTTGGATTCTTCAACCTTGTTTACTGGTTGTACTATGTAAATTGATGCCTGCGGCCTCCGAGAGAGATAATAGGGACAGACACTCAGACAATGACAACACAGGAGTGTTGCGGTCTTTTGGGTTTGGGTTTTACTCTTTACTATCATTGTCATTTATTCCTATGGTTCATTAGATTTATTCTAAGCTTACTCTTCTCTTTTCAGCACATGTAGAACCACGGAGTGTGGGGTGGGGTAAAGGGAGAGAAAGGTACGGGAGGGGGTTTGGTTTCAGGGAGGGATGTGTTTGTCTTGATTTTGGTTTCCTGCTGAAGGACTTACACCATTGTAAAAAAGAAAAAAAAAAAAAAAAAAAAAAAGCAAACCAACAAAAAACAACAAAAACCAAAAAAAAAAAAAAGGAAAGAAAGAAAAAAAAAAAAGAAAAAAAGACAGGAAAAAAAAAGAAAAAAACACACAAAAAAACCCCAAAACTAAGAAAATTAAAAAAAAAAAAAAAGAGGGGGGAGATTTAAAGAAACTGAGTCAAAAACTGGTGGGGGCGATAGGTTATCTTTGGCTGTGCTCACTAATGCTCTATCCTCACTTCCATTTCACTACTGAATTTCATCTTTCACTTTTCAGTCTTATTATATATTTTTTAATCTTTCTTCTATCACTGTTCTTAACCCCTTCATGTTTATTCTTTCATGGATTCATGAGGTGATGGGGTTTCATTCTCACGCTATGAGATTTTTCTTTTCTTTTTCTCTCTCTCCCTCTCTCTTGCTTACAAGCCTAAAAGAGTCTTTTAAACCAACAAATAAAAAGAATATTTATTTTGGAAGAGCTGGGAAGGGAGGGGAAGACGAGGCAATTATTTGGGAGGGAAGGGACAATGTGGGGTTTATGGGAGGGGGGGGAGGAGGGAACTTATCAAAACCAAGGCACATTTGCAAGATGCCTTTTTCCACCTTCAGGAGTTTGCAAGCTGTTTTTCCTGTGTGAATGTGAGTGTGTGGAGCATCTCTGTGTGTGTGTGTGTGTGTGTGTGTGTGTGTGTGTGTGTGTGTGTGTGTGTGTGGGCACGTGTGTCCATGGATGTGTGTGTGCAAGCATGTTTTCTGGGGAGGGGGACTGGGGAGGGGGGTTTTGTAATATCTTTTGTAGAAAGAGAACACAGATGACATTTAACTGGCAGTGTGTTTGGGGGAGGGGGGGGGAATAGCAGGGGTTTGTTTGCTCATTGCAGCTTCACCAGGTTGGAGGTCGGGGTCCCAGCTCCAGAGGCAGAGCTGGAGAGGCAGTGTGCAAATTGGCACTTGATGAGGGAAGAGAGGGATTTGGGGATCAGCAATAGGGCAGTGCTGCCGTTCACTGCTGGCATCTGATCTCGAGGAGACTAAGCTGATTCAGTCCTCAGAGGAGGGGTTGTTCCTAGTTATCCCCAGCCTGCATCTTCCTTACTGAGCCTGGAGAGAAAAGCAGTTGCAGGACTGTAAAAATTCAACCCTTTCCCCCTCTCCCTGTTCCTTGTGCCAGACAGTGGATCCACACTCCAGCCCTCTGAGTGACCACAGCCTGCGTCAAGGCACAGGAAAGGCTGGATATCATTTAACTTTGTTATGTTTCAGGATGGAAAAAATAGGGAAATGATAATGATCCCCTTTCCTAAGAAGTCCAGAAGCAAATGGTGGGCTGGCAGCCTCTGATCTGTGCTGCTTCTGCCAGGCCTCACTTTATGTCTGCTAAGATGTGCAGAGTGTAGAAAAAAGCACCCTGTGCCCTTCCTTGCAGATGATGAAGCTGAGGATGAGGTGGGGTTCCATGGAGCATCATCTTGCTGGAAGATGATGGTCTCCAAAGGCTGGGCAGGGGGAAGGTTGCAGTGAAAATGCTGAGCTTGGTGCTTGTGGAAGCCCCTGAATCTCCAGGAGCTTCCATCCACAGGCATTCCTGAGGAAGGTACAGGAGGGGACCTTGGCCTTGGACAGCAAGGTCTGACTTTTCCAAAGGAGCCAGTGACTTTCAGGAAAATCACTGAATTATTGGCCACTTTGGCAATCACTATGATTGATAATCTCCCTGATAATATTAATATAAGCCATGAAAATGTTAAATTCACAAGTGCAAAACTGTAACCCTAGGGTCATTCTGCCATTCCTGGAGTAATGATGAGAACCTTCTTCTTACCTGATAGAGTTTTTTCGTGTCAGACCCACGGACACCCACATTGCCATTTAGTCAATCATCCTTTTGTTTTCCTGCTAGCATTCTCCTCCCTTTTCCTTGATTCCCATTGCTTGGGAGAGCAGAGTGATCCTCTGAGACCAGGGAAACTCCTGCTTTCAGATGACCCTGATGCACATCTTTCATTCACTAGTTTATGTCTGTACAATACTATGAAAATGTGAACCACTCCAGGCCTGACCCAGTAACACTGAAGTCAGGGAAAGTTTTGCCTGGACTTGGCTGAAGCAGGATCAGGCCTCATCAGAGTAATTATTGTTATTTTTGTATCAGTAACGTGTCTTATGCAGAATCTGAAGCATAAGAGCAGAGCATCCCCCCTTCCCCATATGTTTGTCCCTCTCTCATATTCATGCATGCACATGTTTGGGCCAGGCCTGCCTGGACTCATCAAGGCTTTAGCACAATTGTTAAATCAGACTTGGATTCTCCCCTGCCCTGCAGAACCGTCTCCTGCTGGTTTCCCCATCCATGAGCAGTGCTGCTGGGGATGGGTTTTCCCCAGACTGCTGCAGTTCATGGTCTGTATGGGTCTGTAGAGGAATAAGAGTCTGGAGGATCAGGTACTTCTGTCTACCTGATATGCAGGAATTTAAAGCTTGGCCAATGGAGAAAGTTGCACTTCCTAGTGTGATTCTATTCAGAAATACCTTTTAAATGCTTTAATGGAAGTCATAAAGTTGTGCTTTATGACTGCAGCAGTGGAATGTCAGTGGATATCAGCATGGCATGGCTGCAGCTCCCACAGGGAGACTGCTTATCAGCAGGTCCATTTTGCAAGGGGAGCCTTACCAGGTGATTGATGATTCAATAAAATATCTAAAAAATTACCCTTTATATATGTGATTGCAATGTAAAGGGTGCTCAGAAGGATAAAAGTGGAGAGAAAAAGAGGCAGTTATAAAAAGCCTATTAAGATTGGAGGGAAAACAAATGGCTGTGGGGTAAGAAATTCTGAAGCTGAGGAAAATGACTCAGGAACTCCAGGAATCTGACAGTTGTAGTAAAAGCCTGACAAATGTGTGGCATGAGTTAGGCAGCTGAGAGCTGTCTGAGCTGGCCCCAAAGTCTGGCAGGGCCAGCAGCACACAGATGGTGCAAACCCCAGGGATGCTCTGTGCTTCTAGGGTGCTGAGCCCCACACGGGGTGGGGTCCTGAGGGACCAGTGCCCTGCAGGTACAGCCTCCAGAAACTGGAGATCAGGCACAGAGAGGCTGTGTTTAATATCGGAGGCTTCAGTCCAGGGCTGAGCCCAGTGACAATCCAAAAGCTTTCCAGGGAAAAAAGCTCTGCTTAGCAGATTTCTTCTCCTGCTGGGACTGGGAGCCAGACTCCTGTGCTGTGGCCTGTGCTCTCTGTTGGCTGGGCTCTCTTTCCTATCAGGAGTCATCCCAGTTTCTCTCTTTGAATGTTTCTAACTTGGTATTACCAGGTCAGTGTTACTCACAGAGTCAGTACATCCAGACTCCTGGACTTTTGGGTCCAGCACAATGATCTTTGCCAAAGAGTGTGTGCTCAGGACTGGTCACAGTTCAGGAGCTGCCTTACACTTGCTGGTGATGGGGCAGAGTGCTGGAGAACAACAGAGAGTCCTGGGAGTGGGATGAGGAATAGGAAATGGGAGGGAAGGATGCTGAAGGTCTTTAGGAATGCTCTGCTCACAAAGTGAGGTGGCACCTCTGTGTCCCCCCTCCACAGCTGCTCTTCCACCCCTAAGGAAGGCAACAAACCCCTGTCTTGTTTTGAGGTGCAGCGACCCAGAAAGGACATAGAGAAGGAAAACCAAGGCATTTTACTGATGCTCAAGGCTCAGAGGTTTCCAGCCATCACAAGCATCAGTGTTACCAGAAAGGTGGAGGGCATTTCCATGCTGCATCTGGCATGCCCACTGCTGCCCTCCTCTTCTTCACAGAGGGCAAAGGGGGAAAAAGGGTTTGTGAGTGCTTTTCCAGAGTGGAGCTGCTTCTGGCTTTTGCTGCAGGGGTGCAGGAGGCAATGCTCAGGGCTTGGTTTGTGGGCAGGACTGCTGCTTGCTGGGTTGTGCTTTTTAGCATTTGAACATGAGGGGCGTTCTGGGCTGCCTGAGGGGGCCAGGCTGGGGGAGAATGTTTTGCACCTTTCCCATGTGTAACAGCCTAGGGAAGGCATGTGGAAGAGGAGAAGGAGGAGCAGAAATAGAAATGAAATCTCTCTCAGGACATACATGGCCAACACAACTCTATTGCTTCATTTTCTGATACTGTACAGTTCTGTCACTCAGGGACCTTCCGTGACTGGGACCTTGGGACTGTAACTCTGCCTGTCCCCTTCCTATCCCCCCTTTGCCTTGAGTGTTGAGAGATGAAAAGACAATGAGAGGAAGTGCAGAAGAGGGAAACGAGCCCTGCTAGCAAACCCCTGCTATTCCATGGGTAACAGGAAAGCTTTGGTTACTGAGGTAAAAGGAAGATGTAAACCTTTCTATTCATGGCTTTGAGCATAAACCAGCCACTAGTGTATATAGGATAAGTTGACAGTGCATGAAACAAACAGGACTGTAGGTTTTAAATGGCATCCAACTTTCTTGCATGCACATCTGACACCACGCCAGCAGCTTATGTCTTGCAAATAAGTAGGGAACCAGCCAAGGCTTGGCACTTCCTCTGTCCAATGGACAGCACATCCACTTCCCAGAAACAGAGCCAGGAAGGGAACTGATCTGGCCAGTCTGTTTGACCAGATCTGCTCCAGAGGGTCTGGCAGGAGGAGATATGGGGTGGGGAAGGGAGCTGGCTTTGTTCTCTTTGTTGTGGGGAGGAGGAAGGGTTTTAAATCTCTGAGCTGTTTTCAGACAGAAGAGAAGCCTCTGGAGCTGCAGACCAAAGGACAGTGGCTTTAGGGAAGGTGGTTACTGGAATCCTGATGGAGAGGATGGCTTGAGGAAAAGGTGCTCAGTGGGAGAGAGCTGTAACTTCAGAAGCAGAGCAAATAGGAGAGAAAATATAGGTGCAATACAGCAGGTTTGCAGGGGCTGGAGCACTGGGGACATCTCTGAGTCAGACAGGCTGGGTACAGCTGCAGGCAGCACTCCAGGAAGCCCAGCCATGGCAGCAGTCCCTGGTGGGCACAGCCTGTCCTGTCTGGGGGACAGGGAGGTCAGGAACAGGGGAAAGAGGGAGACTCAGGGTGCGTGGCCATCAGCAGAGCCCAGTCCCTGGGGGCAGGGATAATCAGATGCATCCAGACAAAGTTGCAGGAGCTGGGCTGAGATGTGCAGGGGAGTGACCGCTGTGCCAGGCTGGGGCACGGCTGAGCCCTGCCCTGGGGTCACACCAGAGACAACGAGGCAAGAAACGTCCTGCTGGTTACCAAATGCTTTCTGGGAGAGGAGACTGGCCTTACCAAGCAGGGCAGGATGTCTTTACAGTAGATGTGAAAGTTGGGATGGGTTTGGGTGAGAGATGTGAAACCAATGTGTTGGAAGCAGGACATAACACAGATGCTGGGAGGGAGGGAGGGAGGGTGGAAAGGTGGGAGGGAAGGGAGCAGAGACTGGGGAAGAGAAGATGTATATAGTGTTGGGTTTTATTTTTCATTTCCTTTTGTTCCTCTTTTTTTTTTTTAAGAAAAAAAAAAAAAGTTGTTTGATTTCTAATGTCTTGATGTAAACCAAATAAAAATGGTTCTGTACATTCAGAAGTAAAGAACAGCTGAAAGGTGACAAGTACAATAAAGAAGCACTGACCTTCAGGCTACTATAACCATTTCCCCAGACTTTTCCCACAGGACTGGAGGGCAGACCTGTGCCTGTGCCTGCACAGAGGTGCTGGGATGGTGACCCTGGGGCTGGCTCCCTGATCCACCTGTGAGTGCAGCACAGAAGAGGTGGGCAGTAGAGGTGGAAGTGATGGTATGTAAGTAACTTTTCAGTGTTTGATCTCACCACCCCTGAGGCCAGCAGGAGGAGGCTGTGTGCTAAATCCCAGTCTCTTGTGCACAGGGTCTCTTCCCAGAGCCAGCCTGCCCCATGCCTTACTGTGGTTGGAGCTGTAGTGAGGAGGGGAGGATGGGATCAGCTGTCCCTTGGGTAAATGGGGTAATGCAGATGGAGCAAAGGCAGTGGGAGCCTGAACTGGAGTTGTCTGTCTTGTGTTTAGTGCTTTGGAAAAGCAGAGGACAGTCTTGCCTCCATGGGGCAGAAAGTGTGGCTTCCCTGCAGTGGGGCCAATAAATGTCCTGTTGTTTGTGTTATTGCAGCAAGACCAAAAGGATAAAAACAAAGCAAACCAGCACTTTGTGTGGAAGGCAGACCTAAGGGGAGTCTCAATCCTCTTAGGAAAGGCCATTCTTCAGCAGAAAGGCTGGAATGCATCAACACGGGACAGCCCCAGAGCCCCCATCAGCCCTTTCTGCTGCTGACCAGGCCACCAGGACCAGGGGGGAGCCAAGGGCAGGTGCTTTGCTGAGACAAAACCGTGGGGACTTGTGTGAGCACGAGCTCCTGCCCTGCACTGTGCTCTGCCACACAGGGCAGCCCCTTGCTCCCACAACCTGGGGGTGCCACCACAGACACAATGGACCCACAGCACCCCAAAGCCCCCAATGGACCCACAGCATCCTGAAACTCCCCAATGGACCCACAGCACCCCAAAACTCCCCAATGGACCCACAACATCCCAAAGCCCCCGATGGACCCACAGCATCCCAAAGCCCCCAATGGACCCACAGCTCCCCAAAGCTCCCCAATGGACCCACAGCACCCCAAAACTCCCCAATGGACCCACAGCACCCCAAAGCCCCCCAATGAACCCACAGCACCTCAAACTCCCCAATGGACCCACAGCATCCTGAAACTCCCCAATGGACCCACAGCACCCCAAAACTCCCCAATGGACCCACAGCACCCCAAAGCCCCCCAATGGTCCCACAGCACCCCAAAGCCCCAAATGGACCCACAGCATCCCAAAACCTCCCAAGTAACCCACAGCATCCCAAAGCCTCCAATAGACCCACAGCACCCAAAAACTCTCCAATGGACCCACAGCATCCCAAAGCCCCTCTCCCCAGCCCCTTGCCATGGGCTGTCTGCTCCCATCTAAGACAGCCACAATATGCCAGTGCCAGGGTTCTGCCAGGGGCAGGAAGCACTCAGTGAGTAATGCTGAAAATGTGTGTGACAAAGTGAGGAGAGGAGACTTGATAGACCCATTTATGGTCCAGGGATGCACATTTTATCATTTGCACAGGCTGAGCTTGGCATTTATGCTGGCAGACTTTTCCAGCATAAATGAAAGGATGAAACAGTGTAGTGGTGAGTAACGTTATTTTTGTGAAGGGGATGATAATTTCTCTTCCAGTATGTGTTTTAAACAGTGTTGGTTCACCTTCTGTGAAGCCTAATGTCTCCCAGCTCTCAGTGCTCCGATGTGGGGAAGCACCAGAGTTAATTGTTTCACTTAATTAGATGCTGGGTCCACGTTTCTTTGGAAGCCTTGCTGGGTGTCTGATGGACGGTGTCCAGGCACAAAGACCAAAGATCTCTTCCCTGGCTCTCCCAGCCCTCTGGACATGCCTTGCTGGATGTGCCATGGTGGCTCATGGTGCCCAGCCCTGCAGGGAGGGTTTGGGGATCCATGGGCTGGGAGAAGCCAGGCCAACAAGGAAGGAAACTGTGCTTGCCTTGCTTGTGGTGCTGATGGGCCTTGGGGCCTCAGGCCAGGGCAGTGGCCAGGTTTCCAGCAGCAGGAGCAGCCTGTCTCAGGTTAGCAGAGGCTTTTCTCTCTGTGGCTGGCCTCCTGCCTGCAGAGAAGGGAGCTGGCACTGCCCCTGCACTGGCAGATGCTCTGCTCCACGCTGGGATGAACTTGCTTGTCTTGGCTCTGTCCCTAAGGGAGTCCTCTCATTTCACCTGTAGGGGATGGTGCCTCTGGCTGGGCTTTGCTCCCTCACCACCATCCCCTGGCTGGGCTGGAGCTCTGCAATGGCCACCCCCAGCTAGGCCAGAGGGTCTCAGTGCAGGGGCAAGCAGGAAACTCCTGGTGCACAATATTGGGACATGTCAGGTGGGAGCCCAAGGTGCACCTTGTGACAGAGCTGGGGCTGCCGCAGCTGGTGATGCTTCAACCTCTGCTCCCCAGAAACAGTGTCCTACAGAACCTGACAGCCTGGGGACCACTGTGCTACCTGCCCCAGGGACAGCTGGGGACCCAGGGAGGCTGTTCTGGATAGGAAGAGGTCTTCTGCCAGTGCAGGGTCAGGCTTTTGTTAGAGATCTTGTCACCCTTGTGGCCCTTGAGTTTTGAGGCAGACAGAAGGAAGATGTGTCCCAGAGCCTCTCACAAGCAGAGACTGGGCACAAATCCCTGAGTTTCAGCCCCTGCCAAGGCTAGCAAGGTTAGCAAGGGACTTGGCAACCTTTCCCTCTCCCATTTCACTGGCACTGCAGCAAGAAAGGGATGGGCAAAGCAGAGATTAAACCCACACAGTCCCAGCCCAGCAAAGCCCCACGCCTTGCTCAAGTCTGAGCACAGGAGCAGACCTGACAACTGCACATCTCCTTGAAACCCTGCCTGGATCTGACAGCTTCACTGGGCTGGGGCCAGTGTGCTTGGCAGGCCAAAGGGAGGATTCTGAGGGAGCAAACCCCTAGAAAGACTCAGCAGCTGTCACAGAGAAGGTTTCTGTTATCTGGGAGGATGAGCAGCAAGGTGCTGGAGGAGAAAATGGAAAAACTGAGGATAAAGGAAAGCCTCAGGAGCCACCCAGAAATATCCCAGCCTCTGGAATATGCACACAACCCTGGTGGCAGGGCTGTGGAGGGCTCTGTGGGGTGGGGTGTTTTACTTTTATTTTCTTTTCCTACTGCCTGGCACATCATAATATTGTGTCTTTGTGTGAAATCCCATCCCCTGCCAAAAGAGAACCCAGCTCCTGGAGGGCAAACACCCTCTGCCAGTGTGCTCACTACAGGGCTGGTGCACCAAAAAAGACACAAAAACAAGGCTGGGGCATCTTCCCAGGGAAAATCTGTTCCCTTTCTGGCTCATCCTCTCCAGCTGCACCCACCCATCTCCCTCCCAAGGATGAAGAAGCTGCAGTGTCTTCTCTGGCTGGGGACAATTGCTGGGCCTGAAATCCAAACAGCTGGACAACAGGAGGATCAATGTCAGTGTCAAAGTGTGCTGTCAAAGGGACTGCTGTCAAACATCTTAGCATACTCTGAGTGGCTGCATTGCATCCTGTACAGCGTTATTAAAAAACAAAAAACAAAAAAAAAAAAAAAAAGAAAAAGAAAAAAAAAACAACCCAGAACAAACCACCCATTTTTATGATCTTTAATTTGCATTTTCTGCATGAAATAAGACCTTGATCCTTGTCTTTTTTCACAAAAGCAGATTCTGCTTTAACTAATGTAAAAAAAAAAGGGGGGGAAAAAGGAAAGAAAAATAATGTTTCTAGCAAAGTGATTTAGATGTAGAAATTTTTGTAAAAAAAAAAAAAAAAGAAAACAACTAAAAAAAAGGGAAAAAACCAACAAAGAAATAAAATAAAATGACCTGAAGAGCCATCTTTGTCTGCTCTAGAGGTGGGAAGGTGTGACTGGTGGGTGGCATTTTCTGCTGTGTCTGTGGGAGCCCAGGGCAGCCAGGAGGGCTCTGGGTCACCAATTGCTGCCAGGTGCTTTCAAAAACTGTCCCCTCAGCTTCTCCCAGGGATGGTGGGCAGGAGGGCAGGGGGAAGGGTGGGGAGGGGCAGGGAGAGCTGCCTTGAGTTTCCTTTGGGGTTTGGTTTGGGGTGTTTCTCTTCCTGTAGTGACAGTTTGTGAAAGGTGACCATGAACAAAAGTGAAAAAAACCCAACAAACTTGAAAAGAGTTTACAATTTTGTACAAACCTGATAAATACTAACAGCAAATGTTTTTAAGAATGGTCCATACCAGTGCCAAAATAATGTAATGTGTACAATAATTTATTACATTAATCTCTTTTTTTTTCTTTTTTTTTTTTTAAAGGTGTTCAAACACACAAAAAATTATTTCTTTTTTAACAAATGCTGTATGTGGACAGAAATGTACTCAAACACTGTTGGTTATTAACTGGTTAGGAATCTTTCTTGGCCTTTTGGGTTTGTGCTTTTTTTTCCTAGCCAGAACAAAAGTGACACCTATAAAATACAGCCTTTGAAGGTGAAACAATCAACTCCTCTCTGCTGGTCTGAGTGTTCTCCCTGTTTCCATTTTCAAGGCACTGTCTTTAGACCTTGCCATAGAGAGGACTCCAGCTTGTCCTGGGCTTTAAACACAGCTGTGTCAATGCCATCTGACAGGTGTGTCCCAAGGACTTTGCTAAGACCTAAGCAAAGTTTTCTGCATTTCCAAGAGTTCTGCTGGCTCCAACCAAGAGCTGGAAGGTGCTCAAGCTCCATGACACTGCCTAGAGCAGAGGGGAAAATCAGAATAAATTCCCACTCTTGTTTTTCCACCTCAAGGTGAGTGACTTACCCTAACTCTGAGGAGCAAAGATCAGGAATTCTTCATTCTCAAGGGCTCTTCAGTCTTATTTCCAAAAGCAAGTGAGATATTCAAGCCCTTGCAGGCTTTGCTATGCTGAACAATGGGGAACCAGTCAGGACCTTTTTCAGAAATGACTGATGCACTTCCAGCAAGATATGGAGGTATTTAATGACCAGACTTAAGCTCCCAAATTTATGTTTGAAAGTTCAAAAGGCCCTCTAGAGCTCTTTGGATGTTCAAGTCAGGCTGCCTGTCCAGCCAGGGGGGTGGGGGACTCTGTTGTCACCCAGGGAGGGCCTGTGGGGACATGGGGGGTGCTGGCAGGGGTGGGATTGGTCAGTGATGATGGCAGGACAAGGAGGGAGCTGGCCTTGAATCCCCAATTCCCTGGGCTGCAAAGGGATGTTACCAGCCCAAAATCCCCTCCCCACCCAGGCTCTGTTCTCCAGCTCGCTCTGCTCCACAGCTCTGTGGTGTGAGCAGAGATGCAAGGTCAGAAATACAAAACCAGCCATGGCAGGGATGCTGCTGCCCCTGACAGGGCCATCCTTGCACCCCTGAAGCAGAGAGCTGCTCCCCCCTGCTCAGGCAGGAACACAGGAACATTTACAGTGCCTGAAGGGCTCTAGCTGGGCATGCCAGCATCCAGAGCTCTTCCCAGCCTGGACCTACTGCCAGTGGGACCAGTGTGGCTGCTGGATGGAAAGTCAGGGATAAAAATCATGCTAGGAGCTGTAATCAGCACCCAGCATGTGAAATCCAGCCCTGGTTCTCCTCCCCAACCCTGGCTGAAGTCACCACCCACTCAGCAAAAAGCCTCTGATATTTCACAGGTAATGGGGATGAAGGTTTCTTTTTTTTTTTCTTTTTTTTTTTTTTTTGTCTTTGGACTTTATTTCCTTTCACTCAAGTCTATATATAACACAAAACCATTTTCTTCTTTTCTTCAAATCTGCCAATTCAACTTTGCTCTCTCCTCAGCAGCCATTAGGACAGCTCTTGTCTCTAAAAGCCCCGAAGCCCTGCTGAGCTCAGAGGCTGCAGCTGCAGCCCCAGCAGTGGGGAAGCCCTGGGAGCATCACTGCCCTCTCTTCTTGCCTCTTTCTTCCCTGTAAAACTTCAGCTTTCAGCAAATATGGGACCAGCAGGAAGCCCTGACTCCATGCTTGCTGAAAGGTGAAGTTATTTGAAAGCTGATGTGGGAGTTGCACATCTGCTCCTCAGCCTTGTGTGTCCAAACTCCCGAGGGTCTCATCCTCCCCAAAAGCATAGATGGAAGCTAAAGAGACTGTGCTCCCCAGCAAAAGGCAACTTTAATGATCATTAAAGGTGCTAGGAAACTTATTGAATATTCAGACAGTGGTAGAGCTCCTCATTTTCACAAGTCCTTAAGTGATTAAAGCATCCAGGCTCCTCTGGCTTTTCAATGGTTTGGGCCTTTAAGCTGCACAATAATAATATCCAAAGTGACCTGCAGAGTTTGTAAAGACATTAAAACACATTCAGACTGGTTTATCCTGGAAATTCTCTTGAGGCTGGAATGAAGAAATCCTCAAGATCACTTTGTATAACAGCATGGAAGAATCAGTCCAAGCTCTCCTCACTCCATTTGCAGGAAATGCCTCTGCAGCTCAACCTCCAAGAGTTTGGGAGGGAGCAACGAGGCAGAGTTTAGTGCATTTCTCTGCCAGCTGCCATGCATCAAAGCAAATATAAGGCCTCTTCAATATGGGAGAGACTGGAGATTCTAAAAAGAAAGGAGAAGTTATTTGGAAATTTAAAAGTGATATCTTTAATGCATGTGAAATCTTCGATGTCAAAAAGATTTCATTTTTTGTTGGTATGTCTTCGGAGCATTTTGTCTCCAAGAATAAATGATGTTTTTATCTGTATCAGCACCATTTTCATTGTCTAATTTCAGGCAGGCAAAGGCAGAAGAATGGAAATTCAGAGAGAGACAAATTGAGAGCAGAGTTGATACTGAAACTTAAATGAAATGAAGTCTGTTATTTCAATGCAGCTGAAGAGCATTTCATTTGAATCACTGCAACTTGACATTTTTTTACAGTTTTTTTGACAAAATGCAGATTTTTGAAGGGGAAAAAAAAAAAAAAAAAAGAACAGCAAACATTATCCAGCCAGTTGTCTTGTGAAATGCCATCTGACAGACTCTGTGCTGCAAAGTCCTTGCAAGCCACCCTCAGCCTGGAGAACAGAAATCACCAACTCGAGCCAGCTGCAGCCCCAGTGCCTGCTTTGGGGCAGCCTGGGCATTCCGTGCTGGCAGCTTGGTTTGGATCCTGCAGCTTTCCACCAGACAAGAGATTTCTCCAAAGGATGGTGGTGCTGAAGCTCCTGCCTCCACCAGGCACTGTGTCAGCAATTTAAATATCAGCAGTTCCACGAGCTCCTGCCACCCGGGGGAAACGCTGGACCAGCCACAGGATCTCACCTCCAGTCCCACTCGTGGATTTTCCCCCCAAACAGAGCTGTGCAGTCAGAAACAGCCTGCAGAGAGCCCACACTGCTGTCCAAAAGCCAGCTCTGATATTCCAACTCTCACACCAAAAGGCTGTGTGGGAAGACAGGGCTTTTCCACAGCCCCAGGGGCTGCCTGGGCAGGCGGCTCCAAACACACTCAGCATCCCAGGCTGTGTCTGCTGAAGGGAGGAAGGCTCCTTCTCCATCAAACTGAAGAACTAATGGCCAAAATCCCCCCAAAACCCTGCTTCAAACCAAGCTGATGTGCTCAGGGACAAACAACCCTGCCACAGACATTGCTGACATGCCTCCTCTCGGGGTCTGCAGCAGCCTTGGAAAATGGCCTTGCTTAAGTCTTGGCACCACACTGGGCACAGTGAAGGAGCCTGGCCTCACAACAATGAAGCACAAATTATAAAGACAAAGTGTGTAGCTGGAAAAAAAGAGCCTCCAGAGAAGTTTCTGGTTAAAAATGTGATTTATGTCAGTGGTTTGGTATGGTCATCTCAGCTCTAGGATCAAAGCTTCACCTCTGTGGCCCATATGTGAAACACTACTCTCATTTGTGTGTTGTGTATTTACAGGGCAGGCCCTAGACCAGGATTTAGAAGAGCTCCCTAAACCTCATTATACCTCATCAAGGAAAGGTCTGACTTCAGCCAGGATCCTATACTCTGTGGAAAACAGATCCACCCATCCCTTTCCCCTGTCCTTGCACTTGTGGGACAACAGAAGAGCTCATCTGCAGCAGTCTCTGGGGTGAGAGATGCCAGGTAAACATGCAAGAACAACTGGAAAGTGCAAGCCACTGCAATAACTGCCAGCAGACAAGGCAGACACGATGGGGCATTCACATTCTCTGAACAGAGAGACACATCATTCTCTCTCTCGGTTTTTTTCTGGGAGAAGCACAGAGGGAAAACAATTTTTATCTCTACCTGCTGCTCCTGGTGTTTTGGACATGTGGAATGTGTTAAGAAGACTGTTTACATGAAAGAATTTAGTAATTGGGTTCTAGTAGAGATTGTTCATGTTAATTAACCTATCAATCCAAGGACTGTTGGTCTGCAGACAGTCACAAGATTTCAGTAAGAAGTAAGTATGATATAGTATAGTATTTCTCTTTAATATAGTTAGGAAAATTAATCCACAAACCCCAAGAGGTTTATGTCCAAAAAGGAGACAGAGGAGTCCTTTGACTTTATTTGAATAAAGGGAGAGCCCATGGGGAATTCCCCTGGGATCTCTCCAATTTTTGGAGGATGCAGCCTCCTTTTTATCCCAATTTCCCAGCCACATTTCCCTTCTCTCTTTCCCCATTTCTGAGGTGCTGAGAGGTTCAGACTTCCCAAAACACCTGATACCAGAGATTCCCCTCTAATGTATAACCCTCTCTTTCAATTTTTAATTAAATGGAATTTAGGGGTTTTAACTATGGAATTTAGGGGTTGTTCTTCCCCATTTTCTTTCATCTTTCAATGTCTAATTTCATTTATCAACCAACCTAAAGTTTATTTGTAAAAGCAAATATATTTTTCCATTCATCAATCAGTGGAATCCTTCCCATTGTTTTTTTTTTTTATCTCCCAGTGCTGGTTTTATCTACCAGCAGACCCACAGTTTGTTTATAAAGACAAATCTGCTATTCCTCTCATAGTTGCAATGTGATATAGTATAGAATAATAAAGTGAGTGTTCAGCACTCCAAAGCCTTGCTGATACCAAGTCATTCCCTGGTTGGGGGCACCCTGTTTTGTGAAAACACGAGGCTGTTCTTCACCCACCATGTCCAAAAGCTGTGCAGCACAAGAGCTGAGGGAAGAGCTGAGAGCCTGCAGCAGAGGCAGCATCTCAGTGCTGTGATCCAGAGCTTGGAAAGGGCCCAGGCGCCCATCCCTGGTGCCACGGGGCAGATCCTCACCCGCCCACAGGCTCCCGCTGTGCACGCTCTCACTCTGTGCTTTCTGGAGAGGGATGAGCACATTTTCAGCTGGAATCCTCTCCCCGTTGCCATGGGGAGACAGAGGAGCCTCCCCGGGGCACTGCAGTGGTTCAGAGGGAGCTGCTGCTGCTGCTGCTGCTGGCCTTGGCCAGGTGCTGGTTTGCAGGCTGTGCTGCAGGTGCAGTTTGTTTGGAGGGTATCAGTTTCTCTGGGTTGGGATTGAAGGCATTTGAGATGGTAGTGTTCTGGTTTAGGGCAAATTTGGGACAAAACCTCCAAAAGGGGGCCCCTCCAGAAAGCAAACCCACACAGCTCTTCCCCCCAACCAGTTCAGGAAGGATTCCTCAGAGAGAAGTGGAAAGAACCTGTTTGTTTAACAGGCACAGCCCCCCTAGCACACAAAATGAACAATGCCAGGTGACACCACTCTGAAAAAGTGACAAATTCAGAAAGACTCTCCTGGGGGTGGTCGCTCTGTTATCGGTCCCTCTGGTGCTGGGGCAGCCACAAGGTGAAAACTCTGGGTGTTCCCCAGGTCCCAGTCCAGAGCAGGTTTAAATGGTTCCAAGAAAAGGAAAGAAAAACAGTCCAGGGAAAATTTGGACTGCTTAGCTAAACTAACTAATGAGGAGAAGCAAAAAGCGAAAGCAGCGCTGTGTACTGCCCCGTCTGAGTCCCTCGACTGTGGGGGAGTGAGCAGGCTGACAACAAAACAAAACTCTGCTTTTCAGAGCCAGTCTTGAAGGCACAGAACTTAATATCCAGCACAAACAGAACAGACAGCTGGGGATGCAAGCACCACAACGTCACCTAGGACAGGTAGTTCCTGTTGGGACTGAGGTGTTTATTATTTCTTCTCAGTAAATCAGTCTCACTGCTGGGAGTTCTGCAGCAAGGCACAGAATGCCCAACAATCTCTTGTTCCAAGGGCTTTTAAGACTAAACTGTCCAATTAAGAGCTGACACCTGGATTATTTTACCTTTTAACCCAATAACTGATCCCACAGAGCCCACAATGGGACTTTTCTGCCCAATTACAAAATGCCACCAAAACCCATGGAGAAGGAGGAAGAAGAAGGATGAAGAAGAAACCCAAGACCACACCCTGTGCCCTCCATCCTGCTTCCATCCACAACACACTAAAAACCCCAAACCCTCAATTTCTCACCCAGTGACACACCTACACTTCTCTCAGTAATCTATTTCACACTTTTGTGGGTTCCAGTCTGTCTTGGAGTCTGGGAAACTTTCTCCATGAGTGAGGGTCAGAGTCAGTGCTGCCCTGGGGGTCAGGGCACCCCAGAGCAGACAGAGAAATATTCCCTGTGGAATATCTGGGTTTGCACAGCAGGGCAGGGCAGGAGGTCAGCACTGTGCTCAGCAGCACTGACCACGCTCCTGCTGGGGCAGGAACTGCTGTGGCATCTCAGCTCTGCACCTGGACCCCACCGTGGGCTGGCAAAGACATCCCTCACCTGCTGTGCACCTGCTGGCAAGGTGCTTCTTCTGCTTAACACTGGAGGACACACACTATCATTATTTCATATTTTTATTCCTTTTCCCAAGGCAAATTCTTGTCTTTTTTTTATTGTAAACTTTGAGCAAAATCCATTCTGCCATTTTGAAGTCAGATGAGTGAAAATGAGCCAACTTTAAATCAGAGTTGCCAACTGGTTTAATTTAATTTGGTGAATTAATCATGAGCCTAGTTCTAAGTCCTTCTTCAAAAAAAAAAAAAAAATCACAACAACATGTTCTTAGATTCATGGGAATATATCCAGGGCTGTGTTTGCATTTAAAAACAAAAAGTAAGTTTCTGTCATAGAGACAAAATCTCATAAATGTGACTGCTGGAGCCTTCTACCAGAAGATAAATTAAAAGAATCTGTCATTAAATGAATATTACTGAGGTAATAGGTTTCAAGTCAAAAACAAGATTTTGGAGAAGCAGAAAGGCAAATAACTCATGATTACTGAATATTTGTCTCTAACAGGTTTCTGTACCCAGTCCAAAACCTCCTGGTTTGGGGGAGGTTTCTCTGCAACATAAATATAAATGTCCACCCCCAAATCCCCACAGGAGACTATGACTGTCTCCTCCTGGCCTCTCTCAGCACAGCATTTGTGACCAGCTTTGCTGGACAAAGGAGAAGGTGTAATTAGTGCAGGAGCAGCCAGGGTGGCACAGGAGCACGGGGCTGCTCGTGTTTACATTTTTGTTGGATGAAGTTTCCACCTGGCTTCACATTACGAAACAGCAAAGATGATTCACGTTCCTGGAGCACGTGGATGCCTCAGGACAGAGCAAGAGTGACCACACAAGGATGGTATAAACAGGAAAACCAGAATTGTAGAGCTCAGGCCTGCAGACCCCTGGTGCAGATCCCATTCCACTGGAGCAGAGTCAGAGCACTGTGGTCTTGGTGGGGAAGGTGCCCAGACTCCTGCTGGAAGGAAGAGCGTGCTCCTGCCCTGGTAAGGGTTCAAAAAGAGGGGAGAGGATTGTCATCCCAATGAGACAACACTATTTACTGCCCACATGGAGCTCCTTGGACTCCTTGGAGGCAGGAGAAGGTATCTGCTGGGCAGGCTAGGGAGGAACCCCCATAACCCACAGTGACAATGTGAGTGCTGCACTGGCAGAAGCTGCTGTGCTCCTTAGGTCACCCAAATTGTATGACAAGGTGTCCACTGGAGGGTGTCAGGAAGGATAATGGATTTAAAGTTTAAACTTTAGAAAATTCTTCTCTGTGAGAGCGCTGAAGCCCTTGCACAGGGTGCCCAGAGCAGCTGTGGCTGCCCCTCGATCCCTGGAAGTGTCCAAGGCCAGGCTGGATGGGGCTTGGAGCAGCCTGGGACAGTGGAAGGGGGTGGAACAAGAAGGTCCCTTCTGACATAAACCATCCTGGGACTTGATGATCAAACAGAAGAGGATGTTCCACCACCACATCACCTCCCTACATTTGCACACACATTGTCCTACTTGCTACTACAAGAAGTTCCCAGCTGGTGTTGAGGTGCTGGGATAGTGAAAAGCATCTTGGCAGACCTTAGAGGTGAGTGGACTGTGTCTTACAGAAGAGGATTAAGAAATGAGATCAGCACCTATCATCATTCCTCATGGCAGGGAGGGGATTGATGTGCAGACAGGCAAAAGGAAGACAAAACTCTCACCACTGAGGGAGTATTTTGCAATTTCCCCTCAAACCTGTGCCTGGTCCCTTTTCTTAAAGAAGGTCATTCACAAGAAAATCCCCTTCCATATGCAGCTCCCTCCAGAGCTTAGATGTTCTTGTACGGTTTATAAATCATGGAGGCAGCTGTTCCCATCAGCATTTTTCTTCTCTCTTGAAGTACTAACAGCCCCAGCAGCTGCTGAGTCTGAAGGTAATTTCACAAATTAACCTGAGAGCAGCCCACAGTCCCAGGACAGCAACCCCACCTGGTCCATGCATCTTCCTGAGAGGGACAGAGCTTGCAGCCTCAGCACTTCTGTAAGCTTTCCAGGAGGATGGGAAAATCTTAGCAGGGGGAAACCTCAGCTGGAGAAGTGTTTCAGCCAGAAGGCAAACAGAGAAGACAGACTGGATGCGTAGTACAAAGGCAAAGTACAGAGCAGAAATAAAAGTGAGAAGGGAAAAAGGCTCCTGAGAATGTGGATGGAATGAAGGACATGCAGAGCAGTTAGAAAATAAATAAATAGGAGTAAGACTGGAGATGGACAAACTTGGTACCAGTGGCAGCCAGCCAGGTCTCAGGAGCCAGAGTCCTTGGTGGGCTGAACACCTTTGTTTTGTTTCAAGTTCTGTCAATTTTTTCAATGCCAAGGTGTGCTCACCCCCCAGACCTGCCCATGGAGATTTGTCTTTTCTCTTTTGCATCCCTGGGGTGTGAAAGCTTCTTGTGAACTCAGCCCCAGCTCTGCCCATTTCAGCAGCAGGGGCTGAGCCATGAGCTCAGTGCAGGGCTGCTCAGGTGAGGTAAATACACCCTGTGGTACCCAGGACTTCAGAGCTCGGGTTTGCACAGGGGAGTGTGGAAAGGGAGAGCTCTGCTGCCTTCTTGCTCAGGAGCTGGTGGAAGATGGGACTTGGTTAAATGCCCCAAACAGCTCCTGCAGGCACTGCAGCTGGGGCAGGGCCTGGAATGGCAGGCAAAGGCATTTGCTAATGGAGATGAATGAATGGGGAGCTCCAGTAGTGGGGTTGGGTTTCTGTCCCTGGAAATCCATTGCCTGCACTGGGGTTTCTATTTCCCCTTTCAGGCTGATTAATGAAATGATTTATTGCTGCCAATACAGAGCAAGAGATGAGGAAGAGGACTGAAAGAAGCAGAGTGGGTTCCCTTCAGTGGCCAGAGGGTGCCTGATTCCCTCACCCCAGCTGTGCCCAGGGCTCTCCTGACCTCCTGCCTGATCAGCAGCTGCAGATCCATACTGCCCAGTGTCTGGCTGTCAGCTCTTTGTGGATAACAGCTCTTCCTGGGGACCTTGGCAGAGAGGCTTGAGGAGCTGTCCCCAGGTGTGGTGACCTTGTAGTGCACTTAGTGAGAGTGTGCATGCCTGCACGAGCTGTGCTGCTCTGGGGAGGGAGAAATCTGAGCAGACTGGAGCCTTTCCTGAGCTCCCTGTGAGAGGAGAGCTGTGCAGGTGCTCTCCTTTCCCTCTCAGTCAGCAGGTTCCCTTGGTCTGCACCTTTTCCATAAGGTGCATGGTGCTGCCTCATGATGTTCCCACAGGTCAGGAATTTCCCTGAACATGGCCAAAAAGGCCCTAAAGGCAGCCAGAGGGATAGCAGAGGGGGTATGGGGCCTGTCTGCCTCCTAGGCACAGGGACAAACCCACTCCCCACTGCTGCTGGAGAACTTGCTCTGGGGATGCAGCCCTGCCTCCTGTGAGCATTCTGGCACCCATGGAAACTGGAAATGGGAAGGATGGAGCGCCCTGCCCACCCCAGAGATGTGGGAGCTGCTGCTCCCAACCCTTGGGGCAGGGGAGGGAGCTGAGTGTGACAAACTGCAGAGCCTGTGGTGGGATCAGGGATTTTCCTTCCGCCCCAGTTCTCTGACACCACTTAGTTTCTTCATTTCTTTTCTTCCTGTGGGGCTAAAAAAAGAATTAAGCCTTCTGTATGAAATATCTGATTCAGTGTAAATCCATACAGTCCTCATCTCCCACCCTTCTGTGAGAATTGCTTCTTCACTTTGACTAACAAAAAATAGAGTGTTTGCGTGAGCACAGCCCTACTTACAGGAGGAAATGAAAGTTCAGCACTGCCCACAGTTTGGGGCTTTGATATCCTCAAACACATTGTCCTGAACCAAAAGAGTTCCAGATATCCCACATCCAGAAATGGGATGTGTTTGAAGTGTGTGCCAGGCCTGCTCCTGCAGGATGGGAAGGGGCAGCCTTGAAGTGACATTGGGCATCTCTCGTCCTCCTGAGGAGCACAGAGCAGGAATCTGCTCCTGCCTCAGCTGCAGCACCAGACAGGGATGTGAGCTAGGGGAGAGCACAGCCCTCACACCCACTTGTACTTTTGCTTCCAAGAATTGTTCTTTGGTAAGGAGCACTTTGATTAAAGGAACTAATTTACAAAGCAACAATAAGCAAAGGAAATCCTTGTGTGAACTCTCCACAGCAGCCACAGAACCTCGTTGCTTCTAAGCTCTGAAGACCAACTTGACATTTCCTTGCAGCTCCTGTGAGGAAGCAGCAGGGACAATGGGCACCAGAGAGGTCATCAAACCCTCAGCCCTCTGCCTCCTCCAGCAGCCAGCTCCTCCTCTGCAGGCTCATGATTACCCCAAAGCACCACTCTGGGGTCCCAGGCATTCTGCCCCTCAGATTCCACTTCAGGAGGAGTTTCCTGTGTAATGTCACATCAGGCTGACACCTCCTGCCTGCCCCTCTGCTGTTCCAGGTAATAAACATGTGCCAGGGCTCTCTGCTGGCCTCACACAGCTTTCACAGCTCTTTTTCCTCCCAGCTTTCTCAGTCAGGACCTTCAAAAGGAAGTGCCAGCCTCACAATTAGAGGGTCACACCTTGATCCTGCTCTTAGGGGTGATGTCCCCTGGCAGCCCTTTGGCCAGGGAAGTTGTGGATGCCTGGAAGTGCTCACAGCCAGGCTGGATGGGGCTCTGAGCAGTCTGATCTGGTGAAAGAGTCACTGTTTTCACAGGGGTTTAAAGGTGCCATTGTGTTGTGCAGGGGGTGGGAAAAGTGGACTGAGCATCTTAGAAAATCCAGCACTGAAGTTTCCACACTGAAAACTGGAAAGAGAAGGGTGACATTGTTCACAGGGGTCCCAGGGTGAGGGAAGAGATGAGAAAGTTGACTCCATGTTCAGAAGGCTGATTTATTATTTTATGATATATATTATATTAAAAACTATACTAAAAGAATAGAAAAAAGGATTTCATCAGAGGGTTTAGCTAAGAATAGAAAAGGAATGAATAACAAAGGTTTGTCTGTGACAGAGACAGTCTGGACAGCTGGGCTGGGATTGGCCATTAATTAGAAACAACCACAGAGCCCAGTCCCAGATCCACCTGCTGCATTCCACAGCAGCAGAGAATCTTTGTTTGCATTTGTTCCTGAGGCCTCTCAGCTTCTCAGGAGGGAAAAATCCTCAGGAAAGGATTTTTCATAGAACATGTCAGTGACAGAGAAGCTTTCCCCTCTTTTGGGGACAGCTGCTTCTGGCGAATCTTCTCTCTTGGTGTGCCCTCTCCACACAGCTGGACCTGGAGCTCAGCTCCCAGGAAGTTTGGTTTTGTGGCTTGGTTTGGATCTGTTGTGCTCCAAGCTGAGGCTCTGCAGTGTGTCCTGCTTTTCACAAAGGACTGAGAGCCCTTCTTGGGTCCATGGAGTTTCTTTCTCATTTAATTTGTTCCTAATTAATTGTCACAGTGAGGGGATGGGAGGCAGAATTGCAACAGAAGTTCTGTTAGAGAAAAGGAAAAAATTTCCATAGCAAAGGCAGTCAGCCAGCAAATCACAGGACCAGGTCAGCAGTGGGATCTCTCTAATTGGAGTTACTCATTATTTGACAAAATGGACCTGAAGAGCCAAGTTAAGGATGGTCAGAGCTTCAGTGCTGGGGATGCCCCTGGCACCCAAGGCTGTGGTCCAGAGCAGGGGAAAGAGCTCAGATGTGCAGATATGGCTCTGTTAAAGGATTCAGTGAAGCAAACTGATTTGGGTGGAGGAGAGTAAAAATAAAGCACAGCCTTTATCAGTGGGGCTGTGTCCAGAGGCCAGGAATTAACACACACAAGCACTGGGATGGGGAGTTATTTAATCAGCTGGAATTAGCTGTGGGGTTTGTCACTTCAGCTTTTTGTGTTTGGACTGATTACAATTAAAATGCAAAGTTCTGACTGTTTAAGCACTCCGTGCTAATTGGGGGATCAGTGGGCTGTCTTTTCCCTTTCTCTTCCAATTTCTTTCATGGCTTTGTTTCCAGCACAGAAGGTGTGGCAATCCCAGGGATTTGAAATGAAGGAGAGAGGTGGAAAGCACCAAATAAAACCTGTGTGGGCAATGCCTCCAAAGCTGGAGAGGGAGGGGAGCAGGGGTCTTTCCTGCATGGGGAACAAACCTTTGCTAAGGGATGTGATCATCCTGCTTTCCTCTGCCCTGGTTACTTTTGGTCCAACAGCTGTGGGGATTCATTGAAGGAGGTGGTTGCTCAGGAGTTTGCTTGTTTTTGCAGCCTGTTTTTGTGTGGTGAAAGAATTGTGACTCAGAGCAGCCCTTTTCTTCACCAGTGGGTGCTTTTCCAGGGAGAGGCCAGGTTTTTGGAGAGGGCAGCTGAAGGAATATCACAGCAGCCTCCTCCACACCCCCACCCCAGCCACTGCATGGTTTGCAGTCCTGAGGCAGATGTGGGCAGCAATTATCCCACCCACCAGGCTGCCCCCAGCAGCAGGATGCTCCTTGTGCCTGGAAAGGGAAAATCCCACTTGGATTTCTTGAGTGAACACTGAAAGGGAACAATCTGAGGCCTCCACCACGCAAAACATCAGAATGGAGATTTGTTCAGGCACAAATAATGTTTGGAGAAGAGTCTTGAACATGGTGGTGGGGCCAGGCTGCAGTTCCAGCCAGAGGATTCCTGCTCCTGGTGCCAGCTCTACTTTGTCAGCACCCAGCAGGGAGCAGCTCAGGGGTGGGCTCAGGATTCAGGGGAAACAACAGCACCTCAAAAAGAAAATCATCGACTGCCACGATGAGCAAACGTTGCTGTTCCCACCCAAAAATGTTCACTGTCAGCTCTGCTTCCCAGAGAGCTGTGGTCAGCAGTGATGGGCAGCTGGGCACAATCACTTCCATCTGCTGAAACCATCTTTGAAGCAGCTGAATGCTCCTTGTGCTGGTGCCTGGCCCAGGCTGTTGACAAGGTGATGTGTTACCCCTTCCTTGAGCTGAAACCCACCCAGCCAATGCCAGGGGGAGCAGAGCTGGCAGAAACCTGGATAATGCTGTCAGAGGGGTTTGCAGGGCACAGGGAGGACCAGAGCAGTGGGAGCCAGGGGTGCAGAGAGCCCCAGAAGGACCTGGGAAGCCCCTCAGAGGGAAGTGGGACAGCAATTCCCTGCAAACTCCACGGCAGGCATTGCACAGCCCCTCACCTCAATTCCACAAAAACTCCAGCTGCCATCCTGAGTGTCCCTTCCAGGACAGACTGCCAGGCTGCTGCAGGGCTGGGGAGGGGTGACAGGGAGGTGCCCACCTCCATCTGGGGAGCAGGGATGGCTCTGGAAGGGTTGAGAGGAGGAGAAGCCCTGCCCAGACACGCAGAGGGGAGGCAGTGAAGGGTGAGCTGCCTCCACCATGGCCAGGCCTGCAGGAGGCTCTAATGAACCTTCTCATGCCCAGCCAGGCAGGTGAGCAGAGCAGCCCCATCCCCAGGGAAGGGCAGGAGGGGTCCCAGGGGCTCTGCACAGAGCTCCCTGTGACGCAGCTCCTGCTCTCGCCCCGGTGCTCTCCGGAGATGGGCAGCTGTGTGTGAAATCTGCTCAACTTTTGTGGGATTTTTCATGAATTCAGCAAGATTTACTGCCAGAAAGAGGGGAAGGGGACAGGAAAATCCCTTCTGATCCTAGTGGGAGTGCAGGGATGTAGAGATGAGGAGGGAAAGGGGACGGGGCAATGAGGGAGCCTGCAGGGGTTGGAGCAGAGGTTCTGGGAATGCCCTGCCTGTTGTTGGGATGGTTTATCCTCCCATTGCCTGTGCTTCTCCCAGCTCCCCTACAGGCAGAGCTTCCCTCAGAGTGGGACACAGGAGCTCATCCCCAAATCCTGAGCCCAGAGGGAGCTGGGGCAGGGGGTGTCTCCGTGGGTGAAGCTGCCCTGGGAGAGCACCAGGACCATTTCCAGAGGCAGGTCCAGGTGTGTCTCTCCCCATTCCCCCTCCTTGGCTGGGCTCTGTCTGTCAGCACAGCCCATGGGAGATGGGGACAGGAGTGGCTGTCCATGATACCTCAGGATTTTGGCTTTTAGATTTTCAGCTATTTGTAACCCTGCAGTTCTTTAGTGCATAACTCCAAACTCCACACTCAGTGTGAGCTGCTGCTTCCCCATTTTGGGCAGACACAACAATTCCTCTCCAGGCCTGGCAACCAAGGACACCTCACTGCCTCAGGCCCCAGAGATGGGAACAAAAGGGACTTGGGGGCAGCAAACTGGGAGTAAAGGACTTCATTACCTGAAGCTGTAATTGCAAGATTAACCCCAATATGCCAATGGACCAAACTTATAAAAGTGTAAAAACCTCTGACCTGTCATCCATTCTGGGTGCAGCCCCTGGGGGCTTTGTCTGCCCTGAACGTACCTGAAGGCCCTCCAATAAATAGAACTGCTCTTTATTCTCCTAATTTTGTCTGGCCTCTGTTTTTAGGTACCCCCTAAAGGCACCATCCATGCACCTCATGGTGAGCCCAGTCCCAGCTCTCCCCCCCCAGTTCCCAGCTCAGGCTTGGGGGCAGGCTGGGCCAGCCCTGGTGTTCCTGTTGCTACACAAGCTTCCCAGAGAGCTGGGATCTGCCTTGAAACAAGAGCCAGGGTTTGATATCTGAGTCCTTGGAGCACATTTCCCCCACTGAGAGGCCCAAAGCCCCTCCTGTGCTGTGCAGGTGTGCCCTGAGCTGCAGGCTTGGTCCCCAGGTGCTCTGAGGACAGCTGCCCCATCCCACAGGTGTGTGAGCAGCAATTGTGAGCAGCAGTTTCCACTGGGGTGGGTGTCCCAGCTGGAGCTCCCCTGGCCTGGCTCTCTTTGGGGGTGCAGACGTGTTCAAGGTGTTGCTGCCAAAAAAGCCGTGGGAAGAACTGGAGCAAGCAAGCACATCCAGAGTGGTGTGGGGGAGAGATTATGGCACACACAGCTCTCCCTTTCCTCTAGGCTCCAGGGCAGGGGGGAGATATTTAATGGAAATGGCCTTGGCCTGGTAGGGGAGGAGTTTTTTGGCAGCCCCTCAGTTCAAAGTGCTGTAAAATGAGGTGTTGCTGAGGCAAACCCTAAAGGACATGAGGGTTGGTTTCCAACCTGTCTGCCTGAAGGAAAACTCAGAGGCAGAGAGAAGCAAACTGTGCTTGCCTAAAAGCCCTGGATTTTTAATTTTCCCCCACTTCAAGCCCCCAGATGCGAGCACAGAAGGAAAGGTCAGCAGCATTATCAGCTCACCTGCTTGAAAACAGCCGTGGGTGGCAAAGGGACTTCCCAGAAATCACAGGGAGAGTGGGGACCAAACCCAGTGTGGGATCAGCCCAGGGAATTCTGTGTGTATAATGTGGGAAGGCAGGAGGATAGAGCTGGGGTGAGGAGGAGGCACTGGGGACACTCTCATGCTCCAGAGCAATGTACAGCTGGGCTGTTTGCCTGGATGTGCCCAAGCTCTGCAGCACCAAGCACCAAAATTTGCTTGTGAGGGAAAACCTGAAGTGCCAGCCTAACAAAGATCCCAGCTTGCACAAAAGCAGAGAAAATTGCATTCAGAGATGACACTTTTTGCCAAGCAGGAAGGACCATTTATGGCTGTTTTCCTAAGTGAGGGAAGGAGAAAAGAGAGGGAGCCACTGGCCCCAAAAAGAAGGTGAAACTGGAACTCAGAGACTCAGATGCAGAGACAGTCTTCTGAACACAGCAGGCTGATGAGACTTCTTCTTGTGTAGGTTGGTCCTTAGCCCAAAATAATTGGGGCAGAAGGACGGGGTTCAGTGAAACCTCCAAACTGAGCCACCAGCACTGGGTTGTTGTGCTTGGAAAGAATTTGGGAGCATCAAACAGTGCCTCTGTTGTGAGCCTTGGCCTCTGCTATTGCTGGCACCGAGCTGTTTCTGCAGCCAGGAGGTAAAAGAGCTGCTCAGAGCAGAGGTTTGGCTCTTGTTCTCCTGACAAAGGCGTTTAAATGGCAGCAGAGCTCAGAGCAGAGCTGATCACAGCTGAGCTATTTTCATCCCTCCGTGTCTCCCTCACCTCGCAGCAGCACCGACGTCACAGGCAGGAAAGACCCTGGGAAGGGCTCTGGAAGCTGGCAGTGCCATGGGGGGATGGCAGTGCCATGGGGGGATGGCAGAATCACAGAATCCCAGAACGATCAGGTTGGAAGAGACTTCTGAGATCATCCAGTCCAACCCATGCCCTAACAGCTCACCTAGACTATAGCACCAAGTGCCATGTCCAGTTTTTTTAAACACATCCAGGGATGGTGATCCCACCTCCCTGGAAAGAGCATTCCAGTGCTTTATTATTCTTTTGGTGAAAATTTCTTCCTAATATCCAACCTGTACCTTCCCTGACATAGCTGGAGACTGTGTCCTCTGCTTCTGTCAGTGCTGCCTGGTGGGAGAGACCGACCCCACCTGGCTACAGCCTCCCTACAGGAGGTGCAGAGAGCAATAAGGGCACCTCTGAGCCTCCTCCAGGCTGAACAGCGCCAGCTCCTTCAAGCCTTCCTCAGATGGCAGTGCCACAGGACAGGACAGCCCTGTCACTGCTCTGTCCCCCTGGATGGGCATCGAGGCCTCCCCAGCCCAGCATGAACCACGGGCAGGAAGGCTCCTCCTGCAGGAACCAATCCCAAACCCACAGAAGCCTTGATAAATAAATCAAGAGGGTTCCATGCTCCACTCCCAGATGCTGCTGTGGAGATCCAGAATAAGTTCAGTGGATGAATTCCAAATGGACCCGTGTCAGGGAGAGCCAGATTTAGCCTGAATGGCAGAGCAGGGAAATGAGATGCTTTTTGCTCACTGCATTGAAGCATAAACATAATTTCCCTTGTGAAGTTTTCCAGCCATCCCCTGGAATGCAGCAAAAGGCAGATGTGGCTGCTCAGCCTCACTCCTTTCTTTAGCTGCCCTTTGCTTGTTGGCCCAGCAGCAGCATCACCTGTGTGTCTGAGGGGCACAGGAGCACACCTCTGGCATTGCTGCAGCCCAGGTGGGCTCTCAGACAGCAGGAATTCCTGTCATGGAGCAGGGAACAGCAAGCTGGGACACCTACCCTGCCCAAATCTGAACCCCATCTCTAGGGCTACTGGAGCAAAATATCTTCTTTTCCATGAATTAGGGCAAAATCTCTTCTTTGCCATGAATTAGGGCAAAGCTCTTCTTGATCTTTGCATGAAGCCCATGAAAATTGTAAGAAAGAGGAGGTAATGGGGTTTTTCTTTTTCAGCTTTTTTCCCCCTTTTTATGTAACTCATTCTGCTTCCAAGCTGATTTTATTTTGAGCACAATTATATTTTCTCTGGTCCACCTCAAAATTTAGCAGAAGGCTGTATAAAAGAATAAACAAATAGGCCTAAAGGAAAGCCTGCCAGCAACACAAAACAAAACAAAAGCAAAAAAGCAAAAGAGTGTCTTTGTAACCAAACTGATGTCAGCATCTGTGGAAATAAAATATTTAGCCCAGGATTCAGTGCTTAAACTCCTGGTGTCAGCTCTAATCCGAGCTGCCACTTCAGAAAATGAGCAAACAAACAAAAAATAGCCCAACCTTTTCCCTTATGATGCTGGTTTCAAGGCTGTAAATGTGGAGCTGGGAATTCATCCCAGGGAGTTTCTGTGCACAGATTGTTGGGGGAGCTCTCCGTGTCCCACCAGGGCTCCTGCTGCAGCTTTTCCTCAATCCCTCCCTGCCCCCAGCTCCCTCTCCCTGTGCTCATCCTGATCCCAAATGCCAGTGCTGACAGCACCCCAGAGGGACACCAGCAGCTCTGGGGGCACTGGGGGTTTTAAATAATTCTGTTTTTTTTTTTTCTCTTGCTGCTGCTCTCTGCTCTGAATCACAGAATCACCGGATCAATGAGGTTGGAAAAGCCCTCTGAGACTGAGTCCAACCTATGACCAAACACCCCCATGTCCATTAGACCATGGCACCAAGGGCCAGTCTTCCCTTCAACACCTCCAGGGAGGTGACTCCCCCACCTCCCTGGGCAGCCCACTCCCACATTTAATCACCCTTTCTGTGAAGAAATTCCTCCAAATGTCCAACCCCACCTTTCTGGTGCAGCCTGAGGCACTTTCCCCTTGTCCTGTCCCTGGCTGCCTGGGAGAAGAGGCCCAGCCCCACCTGGCTCCCCCCTCCTGTCAGGGAGGTGCAGAGAATGAGAAGGTGCCCCCTGAACCTCCTCTTCTCCAGGCTGAGCTCCCTCAGCTGTTCCTCACAGGACCTGTGCTCCAGATCCTTCCCCAAGCTTGTTTCCCTCTGTTTCTGCTGGGCACTTGTGCCTCTCCAAACCCGTGCCAAGCTCCAGGCCAGGTGTCCTTAACACAACAATCCACCCTGTAAAAACTCTTTAAGCTGACCTTTAAACAACCCCTAAGGAGATTCTGTTTGGGGCTTTGGGTTGGGTTTATTTCTGGAAGCAGGAGCAACAAAAACTCAAACAATATTTTTAGCCTTGGACACCGCAGGAGCACCAACAAATCCAAAAATATTCCTGAAAAGCAAGACAGCAGGGGTCTGCTTGAACCATAAATGCCACAAAAATAGTAACCCCAGGAGAAGCTCCTTTTTTCCTTTTTCAATGCTTAAAGCAAATACTTTTTCAGCCAAAATAGAAGTTGATGTAACAGATTCGACCTTTCTTGCTGTCAGCTGTCAACCCAGCACCACCACCATATTCACCATGTCCTCAAGTGCCACATCCATGCATTTTTTGAATGATTCCAAGGGTGGTGACTCCACCACTGCCCTGGGCAGCCTGTTCCAGGGCTTTATAACCCTTTCAGTTAAAGAATTTTCCCTAACATCCAATCTAAACCTGCCCTGGCACAAGCTGAGGCTGTTTCTCTTGTCCTGTCATTTATTACCTGGGAGAAGAGGCTGGCACCCCCTCACTGCAGCCTCCCCCAGGGAGTTCTAGAGAGCAAGAATGTGCTTTTCCTCCAGCTGAGCGTCTTGCACTGGTTATTTCTCTGTCAGGGACTGATGGTTTGATCTTCTCCTTGTCTCCAGAGCGTGCTGCACTCCTTACCTGGAGTCAGGTCTGGAGTCTTCACTTGATCCAAACAATTGTCCCCACTTGAGGAGGGTCTGGGGCTCCCTGCCAGCTGTCCCCTTGTCCCTCTGCACAGCATCAAAGCTGGGAGCCAGTGCTGTGCTTGCTTTTAATGACCACAGCAATGTTCCCAGAGCAGAGCAGCCTGCATGTGGTCAAAGCAGCAAAGGTAAGCTCTCCCCAGCCCCCCTGCCCAGCCAGAAATGAAAAGCACAGCAAGGCTGGAGGGGAGGTGGCCCAGCTGGGTGTCCTGCCTGCAGCAGAGCCAGGGGCTGGCTGCCTCTCAAGGAGCTTCCTCCCCTCTGCCCAGTCCTGTCCCTCAGGGATGGGGAGGGAAGGGGAGCAGGGGATGAGGGGGACACTGGCAGCAGTCAGTCAGTCTTGATCAATCTTTTATCCATAAATTTATCTCCAATTGTAGCTCTAAATACATGGCATTTAAATGATCAGCAGTAACATGAAACACAAAATTTAGCAGGGCAAGGTTTCAGCAGCTCAGGTGTTCTTCTTTGGTCCATTTCAGGACTTATTCTTCCAGTTGAAATTTTCTTCCTCTTTTGGGCTGAACAGAAATGCATATGAAACATGGAAACCACACCTGAACTGGAAAAATATTTCCCTGTGCTTCTGAATGGCTCCTTTGCCAGGCTGCCAGCCACCCACCCAGCTCTTTGCTCAGCCCCTTTGGGCACCAGCAGCCTGCCAGCAGCTCACCTCTGCATTCCCAGCCCTGCAAAATGCAGCTGCTGCTCCCCCCAAGGCCTGATCTCACAGTGGGATGCCCAAGGAGCTCCTTTCTGATCAGGAAGGCTCTGCAGAGGGGTCTGGCCAGGCTGGGCCCATGGGCTGAGGCCAATTGTCTGAGGGTCAGCCAGGTCCTGTCCTGGGTCACAACAACCCCCTGCAGCTCCAGGCTGGGGCAGAGGGGCTGGAAAGGGCCTGGTGGGAAAGGCCCTGGGGGAGCTGCTCAACAGGAGCCAGGTGTGCCCAGGTGGGCAAGAGGCCAATGGCACCTGGCTGTCCCAGCGTGGTGTGGCCAGCAGGACCAGGAGAGTGACTGTCCCCTGAGTGGGCACTGGTGAGGCCACTCCTCCTGTGCTGGGGTCAGTTTGAGGCAAGAAAGACATTGAGGGGCTGCAGCATCACTTTGGCCACCCAGCAGAGCACCCAGGAGTGTTTGCCTTGAGGCTGAAAGGGGAAAGATTCCCTCAGGAGCTGTGTCCTGTGTCCTGCTGACCAAGGAGTGTGACACAGACACAGAGCAGCCATTCCCTGTCCTGGGGCTGGCTGTGGAGCCCTGACACTGCCAATGCTGTCCCTCAGGAGCAGGAAGAGGTGCTTTAGATGCTGAAAGCTGGCACAAGGGGTGCACCAGAGGAAGCTTTGTGCAGGTGTCTGTCTTGGCTGTAACTCTGTGTTACATAAAAGCGATGCAGTTTTGTGTGCAGACAAAGCCTTTTCTGGCTGGAAAGGGCAGATGAGAGATGCAGGTTTGGGAAAGCACCAGGGACAGGAAGGGCAGGGTTGGGATCTCTGACTCAGCCCTGGTCACTCTGGGAATTTCAGCAGCTGCAGAAAGCTCCTGAACCTTGTGGAGCAGTGACTTAAAACTCCCCACAGCCACCAGGACAATTCCCAGCTGGAGCTGCAGCAAATGTGCTGTTCTGAGCCCTGGACATCCCTCTCCCCCTTGGGATGTTCTACTCTTAACCCCAGCCTCAGCTGCTCCTTGCCATCCCCCCTGAGGAAAGCAAACCATTTTCTCACCCCTGCTTTCCTCCCAGAGCAGGAGGTGAAGCCACCTTAGACTGAGCCCTGCTCCAGCTGGACCCCAGGAGGGCAGTCCTGGAATAGCCTACCCCTGTATTTCTGCCTCCTGCAGACAGCTGCAGAGCAGGATTGTGGAAGATCTGGGGCCAGATGGAACAGCTCAGTGGGTCACTGTGGGGAGCAAAGCATCTCCACGTGGCTGCACTGGACTTGCAGCTTATTCACGTGAGCAATGCCAGCATGAGAGCCCTCAGCTTGGGTTATGTCTTGGTTTGAAAAGCCAGGTGTCTGCTAAGGAGGGCAGCAGCCTCTCTTGAAATGGAAAATATAAACCCTCTCCCTCCAAACTGTTGTAATTTTGAAATTAAAAGGCTCTCAGGCCAAGGTATGGGAATAGGAATAACAGTTCTTTAGCAGGGAAAATAAAAGAAATAAAAATGCAATAATACTAAATAAAAATAGAAATAATACAAAAATACAAAATAATACAATAATACAGAAAAATAATACAAATAAATATAAATAATACAAATGCAATAATAAAAAAAATTACAAAAAATCAAAAAAAAACCCCAAAAAAACCCAAACACTGCCAGAGTCAGAGCAGGCCCTGTCCCCCTGTGTGTCAGGGTGGTGGCACAGTCCCATCCCAGGGGGCTCAGGGTGGTTGCACAGTCCCATCCCAGGATGGCTCAGGGTGGTGGCACAGTCCCATCCCAGGGGGCTCAGGGTGGTGGCACAGTCCCATCCCTGGGGGGCTCAGGGTGGTGGCACAGTCCCATCCCAGGGGGGCTCAGGGTGGTGGCACAGTCCCATCCCAGGGGGGCTCAGCCCTCCTGCAGTGCCAGCTGTGGCTCTGCTGGAGCAGGGATCCTGCACAAGGGGGGAGTTTTCCTCTGCAGCTCCAGGGCTGCTGGAGATGGGCCTGCTCTCCCTCTGGGAATGCAGGGCAGCAGAAAGCTGCTCCTCTGGGAATGCAGTGGGCAGAGGCTGCTGGGCTGTTCCCAGGGCAGATTGGATCCAGGTAGGAATGCTTGGCTCCTCCCCTGGGCAGAGCATCTCCCATGGGATGGTGGAATTTGATCAGCCCTGCAGGGACACTCAGTGGCCATGGACAGCAGAGATCTCCTGCAGGGAGGATGGGCTGTGGGAGAGATAAAGAAAACGAACAGCAGAGAGCTGCCCCAGCTCTGACAGATGGGAATAGAGCACACAGCCCCAGCCACAACTTGCATTTGTAACCTAAGACATTTAAGAAGTATTTGTTTTGGAGTTATGAGAGTTAATTATGATGTTTTCCTCAGACTAATTCAACAAAGGGAATTATGGCATCTTTGTGGTATTTGCCTGTGTCTGATGAAATGCACTTAAAAGCCTGGGTTTAAATGACTTGTTGATTTTGGGGGGCATTGCTTTAATTATATTGGTTTAGAAAACAAGGTCTTCAGCATGTCAGATGCTCCTGTGAAAAAGTTACTCTTTGTCTAGTTATTTCACTAGAATTATGCTGGTACAAACACTCCACTGAGAACACAGGAGAAAAAAACTGGAAACTACCAAGAGAAGTAACCTAGACCAAATCAAGCAGTCATCCAGTCAAACTCCTCCAGAATTTATGAATCTATTTTTATTATTTGTATTTGTATTATTTATTTGGTTCTATGAAGGCACTTGTCCTTCAGATAAATATAAATAATACAAATTATTTTGTGTTATGTGAGGAGGCCCTGGCACAGCAGCTGTGGCTGCCCCATCCTTGGGAGTGCCCAAGGCCAGGGTGGACAGGGCTTGGGGAAACCTGGGACAGGGGAAGGTGTCCCTGCCATGGCAGGTGGGGGAACAAGGTTGTTTCCAACCCAAAACTCTCTGTGATTGTCTGGTTCCCTGAACTCAGGCCAAAACAGCACAGGGGTGTCCAAGCATTGGGAAACCACCATGTGATCCTCACCTGGTCTCCCCAGCTGGGGTGCAACCTCCAGAGAACACCTTGAGCAAGTTCCAGGGGTCTCTTTGGGTCCTGGCTTCAGCACTGACCAAACCTCAGAACCTCAGACACCCATGAAGATATTAAGCAGTGGGCACATGAAGACAGCAAGTTAATTCAGTTGTGCTACAGCTGAGGTAGATTTAGATCTCTACAAAGTCTGGCACTGCTTCCTATTTTTCACCCAAAGTGTTCTCTTCAATCTTAAAAATGGCTTTGATATGTGCTGAGTAGCAGAGAGGCTGTGATCAATTTGTTAGAATGAGTTTATTAAAGAAGAGAGTCCTCAGAAGAAGAAATTGGGAACATGGCACCTGTAATTATCTCTGTCAATTGAGATGGATTCTGAAAACCTGAGCTTCCCCTCTCAGCTTTGCTGCAGCTCTGATCTATCACACACAGGCTGCAGCTCTCAGCTCTGCTCCTTGATCTGCTTTTCTCCCCTGAGCTCTGGGGATTCCTTCCTCTCCCCTCCCCACCATGCATTGTATAAAAAACCCAAATACGCCAAACTGATGAAAGTTTTCCTTTTTCCAGCTAACCCAACCCATGTGCAAGTTTGAGTCTAATTTCACAAACAGCTTCAGCCAAATGTAGGCAGGACTCGTTCTGACATCAAGCTGAAACGTTTTGAAATGGCCATTTTCAAACTTCCAACACTGAAGCAAATTTTGTTTAGCCTAACATTAAAAACCAGAGTAGGTGATAAAGGACATTTTTCTCTTCCTGTTGAAGACACCACTTAGGCCTGACTTAGTTCTGCCAAAGTGGTTGACCCAAATTCCCTCTGCTTTCTTTGGGTTCAGCCTCTCACATGAAGAATAGTCTGTTCAGCCAGCTGTAACTCACACATCTCTGCTGCTTTCTGCCCTGGCTTTCCTCCTGCAAGGTCTGTGCCTCCTTTCCCCACCTGGTTTGGTGCCAGCCCCCACTAAATCCCCCCTTGTTTTGGGATACAGCCCCTTCTCTCAGGGCTGTTCCTCTGTGGAATGCCATTTGACTCTGGCATAATTCCCTTATTATCCAGCCCCACAAATGTCTGTGCCCATCACAGGGATGAACAATGGGTGCTAACAATGCACAATCAATTCCCCTCAGGTGTGTGTTACAGTGCCAGCAGCAGGAGTGGGAGCAGCACAGGGCAGTTCCCCAAACCCCCCTGGGGCTCCTGGGGAGGGGTCTGGTGACACCTGAGCAGGTGTGAGCCAAGGGAGGAGGAGGAGAGCCTGTCCCTGTGCTCCCAGGGCAGAGGCAGGGCTGGGAACAGCACAGCCAGGAGCTGGGTTACCCCCACATGGCACCGTGAGAAACTGGGCAGGGAATCCCTTCCTCCCCTGCCTCCTCCTCATCCTCCCGAGGCAGGACAGGACAGCAGATCAGCACCAGCTCTTCTCCAAACTCCTGCTGCTGCCAGGGAGGTGCTGGCTGAACCTTATCCCTCCTGCTTAATCCCATTTGTTCCCCCTGTCCCCATCAGCCAGGCTGGCACTCACACATGACAGCTTTGATCTTCCCAGCCCTGCTGAGGGCAGCCTGGCAGGGCCAGGGCTGCCTGCTGGGGACCATTAAAGCCCACTTGTTACTGTACCCGATGGCTGAGGCTCTTTGCACCGAGTCCAAGAGGCTGGCTTAGCCTGGGGCATGAGCAGGAGTGCTTCCCAGAGCCCCCAGTGCCTGTGCTGCCATCCAGGGAGCACCCACCTCCTCCACCCCCTCCCTTTTCCACTGGGCATAGCAAAGGCACAGATGGACTCTGGCTGGGAGCAGCCAGCAGGGTGTGAGGGGAAAGGAGTACCCAGAATAAAGCTGCTTCACCTTCTCAGTGCCCCTGGCTGTGCCCAGTTAACAATTCCTGCCCATGGGAATGGGGGGATGTCCCTCTGGAGTTCACAGGCTCTGCTGGGGTGCTGAGGATGGACCCCACTCTGCTGGGTGTCCAGCAGAGCCCTCCTGTGCTCCCTGACAGGCAGGAGAGCCCTGCTCTGTCCCAGCTGGGCTCTGGGTGTGGCTGAGACCCCAATTCCCTGCTCAGCCCTTGCATTCTGTCCATTCTGTGAGAGCCAGAGGTGCAATGCAGCACAGATCCTGAGTGTGGGCTGTGAAGGAGCTTGGTCAGGCTCTGACCTCAGCCACAGGCACAGGAGAGCCCAGCACTGTCAGAACCCAGGAAATTCCTCTGGCTGCCCTGGAGGACTCAGGCCCCTGCCCAGAGGGCTCAGAGACCTTGGCACAGAGCCCCAGACCCCTGTGCCATTGATCCTGACCCATGGAAAAAACAATTACCAACCTTATATGAAGGATTACAAGTCAAGAGAGAGAATAAAAGTTATTTTGTCACGGGGTGAAAAATAGATTTTTGGGGTTTTAGAATGGGGGCTCAGGGTCCCAAGATGGAGGAATTTGGGTGCACCTTGTCCTTTTTCCTTCTTCTTCCCAGCCTCCATGTTCTGGGTGATGGTGGCACTTTTGGATTGGTTTAAGGTAGAAGCTCACTGTCTAACATAGGTGATGGGTATGGGGAAGTTATGGTAAATAATGCACATGTGGTTTTTAGTATAAAAATATAACACTGCCCTGAGGGGGGTCAGAGTGCCTCTGTCTGACCTGCTGGACAGACCTCAGCAGGCCAGAGACAGAATGTTAGAGATGAGAAACAATGAACAACCTTGAGACTGAGAATGGAAGAGTTCTGACTCCTTCTTCAACTGCCAGGCTGGGAAAGGAGACTTGTTCATATCTCAGAGTCACTCTGACCAGCAGAGGTTCTGGGACAGCACCACCAGCTTCTGAAGGCAGCAGTCAGAATCAGCCCCACATCTTGCAAAACCCTGCTCCCACCCCACTTCCCCAGCTGCAGCCAGACCTGGAAGGGTCAGGGACTAATAACAGCTTGAAGTACCCTCCCAACAGCACCAGCCAGTGCTGAGCAGCCAGGCAGAGCTGAGCTGTTCGGCAGCTTCTCTGCTCTTGACTTTCCCCTGACCCTGCTTTTCTCATGTTCCAGTTTGGCTGCTGCCAAAGCTGACAGGGCACTGCAGTGCTGCTGCTCCTCCTGCTCCTCCTTCACCTTTGGCTCCACACTCCTTCCCTGCTCAGCACTGACAGGGAGCAGCTGCTGTCAGCCAAAGGGAAAAAAGTTCAAATTGCTCCAGGAGGGACTCTGAAGATAGGCTGAAGGAAAGGGAGTGTTTTAAACCAAGTCTCCAAACCAGGGAGCCCATAGAAGAAATTCCCTGTAGGAGGGACCTGACCCCGAGTTAAGCTGAGGATCCCACACGTTTCCTGTGCCAGCCTCCAAGCCCCAGAGATGCTCCCACCCTCCCAGAGCTGCCAGGGCTCCCAGCACAGCCCCACCATGGCAAACTTCTCCCTGGGCAGCCTTGGCATGAGCTGCCTGCACAGCTCCTGCCTCAACATGATGGTGGGACAGCCCCAGCTGTTATTCTTATTCCCATCCCTTGGCCTGAGAGCCTTTTCATTTCAAAATTGCAACAATTGGGAGGGAGGGGGTTTATATTTTCCATTTCAAGAGAGGCTCCTCCCCTCTTTAGCAGACACCTGGCTTTTCAAACCAAGACACAACCCAAGCTGAGAGCACCCATGCTGGTACTGCTCATGAGAATAAGCTGCAAGTCCAGTGCAGCACACCACAGGCCAGCTTTCCATTCTGAGCAATTCAAGGCATTTAAACTGCATCAAACACAGAATGAGTTCATGGTTCTGCACCACATAAAGACATGCAGAAGTGTGTTTGACAAATCCATGGAGTTACACCAGCCCAGAGCCTGGTGTTTGGTGTTTCTGGATCTCTCCATGCAGAGCAGTAGGAGGTTGCCAGAGGCTTTCAGCAGAGCTGAGCTGCACCTTGGAAGTGCAGCTCTGCACAAGATCATCCTCTGCTCACAGGCAGGCACAGGAGCTGTGGGCTCTCCATCCTGCTGAAGGGCAGTAGAAACTTTGGTGCATTGTATTCCCCTCCTGCAAAGGTGACTGATTTCTGTAATTTCTAGATTTGCCTGCTGCAAACTACCAGCAGTCTCTGCTGGTTATCCAGTGGCAGTCTGAGCATGGGGGCAGGTTTTTGTCCTTTCACCCTCCCTTTCCCATCTTGTCTACCTGGGAAACCCAGCAGGAGAGGAAAGCCAAGGAAGGGAAAACCAAGCTGGGAATGGAGAGTGAGCTCAGTGGCAGCACTACCCTGAGCAGCCAGGGTGCAATCTCACCACATTGAAAAAGGTGAGCCTGTGTCACCACCAGGAAAAGGAAGATCTTGCCAGTTGAGTCAGGAATAGTTGAGGACAAAGCTGGAAACCGTGTCAGAGCTGAAGTGTAGCTCTTGAAGTGATGGTTGACATGGGGGGTCCCAGATGAGTCTGATCCAGGCAATTAAAGCCCATTAACAAACACAGAGGCATGAAAAAGCCTTTTAATTTCCCTTTCTGCTGTAGAACGTGTCATTTCTCCCTTATCTGACTGTCTGATCATCACACACATTAGTTGTCCTCCCAAGAGAGATAAATGCTACAAAAAAAGACACAGCACCAAGGGAAAAGCAGGGATGCTGACAGTGCTCCAGGTGGAAAATCCACACAGATATTTGGGTGGAGCAAGTCCCACCCCCAGCCACAAAACACTCCAGGAAGCACTCAGAAAGGGGAAGGCTGGGAGAAAATCTGGGAATGAGGAGAACTGAGGTGTCAGGGTCAGCCCTGAGCCTGAACATGACCCTTCTGCCAAGGGAAAAAGGGGCCAAGGCCACCAGTGGTCACCTGGCTGCCACCATGGCATTGTCCCCCTCTGCAGGGGGGTAGGGCAGCCCCAGCCCTGCAGTTCCTGCAGCTCCTGCAGCTCCTGCAGCTCCTGCAGCACTCTCCTTGCTCTGTCAGGGAAGTGAAACACGAAGGGTGACAGGCTGTCTGTCCAAGGACAGACAGCTCTGCAAGGGTCTGCCTGGGGAGAGGGGGGATTCCTCCAGACAGCTGGGCTGGTGCAGCCTGGCCTGACACAGGAACCTCTGAGTTTACCTTTCAGCTTCCAGGATAAAGTCAGGAGCTGTTCCAAGCAAATATTTAGGAAAAGAGCAGCCTAATTTATGGAGCTGAGTGAGAGGGTGTCAAGGCCTGACTGGGCATAAAATTAAACCTCAGTGTTTGCTGCTTCTCCTCCCTGCCAGGTGTCCAAATCTCTGCTTGGACAAAACTGGTTGTGCTGCCTGTCCTGAGCTGGCCTGACTGGAAATTCTCCCCTGGAGTCTGCCCTGGAGTCATTGAAAGTGTGGGAATGATGCTGCTGACTTAGAGAAACCATCTGGTCACAGAGGACAGACAGCAGGGCATATTTTTATGGGCAGTGTATGCAGGAGGGTCAGTGCCAGAACATCTTGATACCCTTGACAAGAAAACATATTATTTTTCTTCAAAAAAAAAACCCCACATTGCCTGTGGTTCCCTTGCTTGAATCACTTGGGTATCACACTGGATTATATTGTACCCAGATTATTCCACTGCATCTACCAACCCATCTGTTCATGCTGAAGGATTCCCAAAATGTGAAGAATTCCCAGATGAACAAGTCTTCAAGTGTTCATTGAAGGTATTTTGCCTTGCTGAAAGCTCCTCTGGAAATGAGGAGCGCTGCCCTTGGTGCAGCTGTGCTGCTGTTTGAGGAGGGCTGTGTGATTTTGTTTGTGGATGTGAGATTTTCTGAGCTGCAGAATTGCAGATTGGGTGGGGGAAATGGAGGCTGGTTGCTCCTTAGGGGTAGGAGGGCAGAGAGCTTTGACTTCTCACAAATTAGGAACTGTTGCTGCTGCTGGGACTGTGTCCCAGACCCCACATGATTTAACCCTGGGAGCAAGCAGCAGGAGGAGCTTTGGTTTGTGTTACCTGCAGATCACACAACAATCATGGAGTTGTTAAGGTTGGGAAAGGTCTCTAAGAGCATCCAAGTCCAGCTTGGCATCACCACCGTGCTCACCACTAAACCATGTCCCCAGTGCCACATCCATGTGTCCTTTGGACACTTCCAGGCATGGTGACTCCACCTCTTCACTGTTCTGACGTTTGACAATCCTTTCCACTGAGAAATTTTCCCAAACATTCAATCCAGTCCTCCCCTGACATAACTTGAGGCCACTTTCTCTGGCCCAGAACACTTTGTGGAGGAGGATCAAGTCCTGCAGTGCTGCTCTATGAACAATACTTTCTAAACAGGCAGGAACTTCTCCCTGACTTCCTGAAATCTTAAATTTGGAGGGGGAAAAGGGGTGGTTTTTGATTGCTTGCCCTCCATTCCTATGGAGGGCCTTACCTCAGAAGAATTGGTGTTCAGTGAAGCAGGAGAATTTGGGGTGAAGGGTCTGGACATGAGGATCTGCTGCTGAAGATTTGTCTGAGACTTTGGTGAGGAGAAGCAGCATGAAAAATCAGGTAAAAAAAGCCAAAATAATGAGGGACTTCTGAAACAGGAAAGTTGGCTTTGGCTGTGCCTTAGGTCTGGAGCTCTGAGCTTGGGATGGTTTAATTTTCCCCCTGGTGTTCAAGATGTGTTGCTGAGGAGACACTGAGGGGACACAGGATAGCTCAGTGCTGCTGCTGCAGTTTGATTTGTCTGATGCTCTGTTGACAGTTCATGATTGTTATCATTTCATTTTTTAAAAAAGGAAGATTTATATGAATTTTCTTTCCCGTGGAGATGAAAATTATAGCAAAATCAATCTAAACTACCTAACACTAAGAAAACAAATAGATTCTCCAGATCATCAAACAATGCTGCTCACAGAACTCGTGGTGGTTAGAAAACAACCCCAGCATCCTTCAGGAAGGAAAACAAAGGAAAGGTGAGAAGAATCAGAGTGGTGGTGGTGGTGGTGGGGTTGTTTTTGTCATTTGGGGTTTTTTGCTGGCTGTGTCCCTGGTTGTAGCCATGACACAGTCAAGGTGCTGATAGATTTTCCTAAATATTTCTGCCTTTAGTGAGGTATTTCTGGTTTATGGTGTTAAAGCCCAGCTGAGGTGCAAGAGGAGGCTGCATGCAGCATGGTGGGTGGTGGATTAGCAGGAGAGAGGATCCTAATCCCAGAAAAAATGTTCCCTTTTCTTTGGAGAGTGACATATCTGGCCCAGCTGTGGTATTGGACTGTCAGCTCTGAAGGAAGGCTCCTGGACAGGCAGAAGCAAAGGCAAAGAGAAGGGGGAGAGGGCAGCACAAATGTTCTGAGCAGAGAGCGGCAGACAGAGCAAGAACCAAGGGTGCAGCCCCAAGGGACTGTGCTGAGCCTGGCCAGAGGAGTTCTGTAGATGTCAACAGCCAAACCCCAGGAGCACAGGCTGTACTTTCCTACCCAAACACAGCAAAAATCAGCATTTGGACTTCAGCTGGCTCAGGGCTTTTGGGTTTTTTTTCTTTTGTTTTTATGGGGTGGGGTTTTTTTGTACTATTATTTATTATTATTATTATTTATTATTATTATTATTATTATTATTATTATTATTATTATTATTATTATTATTATTAGGGTTTTGGGTGGGGTTTTTTTGTTGTTGTTTTTTGGGGGGGTTTTGTTTGGTTTGGATTTTTTTTGGTTTTTGTGGGTTTTTTTGTTTTTATGGGGTGTTTTTTTGGTTGTATAAAAATAAAAATAATAATAATAGTAGTAATATAATATATTCTCATTATTATTACTACTATTATTATTATTATTGTATAGGGTTTTGGGTGGGGTTTTTTGTTGTTGTTTTTTGGGGGGGTTTTGTTTGGTTTGGGTTTTTTTGTTTGTTTGTTTTTTGGGGTTTTTTTTGTTTTTATGGGGGTTTTTTTGGTTGTATACAATAATCTAATAATAATACATAATACTAATAATAATAATAATCATAATAATAATAATAATATATTCTTATTATTATTCTTATTATTATTATTATTCTTATTATTATTCTATCTTATTATTAGGGTTTGGGGGGTTTTTGTTGTTGTTTTTTGGGTTTTTTTTGTTGCTTTGGGTTTTTTGTTTTTTGGGGTTTTTTTTTTGTTTTGGTTTGGGGTTTTTTTGTTGGTTTTTTTTTTTTTTCCCTTTTTCTTTACAAATACTTGCATGACTTCTGGTGAGGTTGTACCTCCCCTGGTCTGTGTGCTGAGTGCAGGCTCACAGCCAGGTCCCCATGCCCAGGAAATGCTGGGTGCCCATCTCTGCTGTGCAGCAGCAGCTTCAAACTGGGAGCAGCTCTGCCAGATGTGCAGGCACAGCCTCCTGCTGGTGGCCTGTCCAGATGTTGGCTGCCTCTGCACTGCTGTGATGCAGCTGGCTGGAAGTCCACCTGGTGCTGGGGAATGCTCATTTTTTGTGGGCAGTTTGAGACCTCCTGTCAGCCTCATTCCAGCCATGGGGGTCCTTCAGGCTGGCAAAACAGCTGGGATCGAGGGTGGCAAGAAAACTGGTCCCATTCCACATCTGGGATCACTGGAGGACACTGACAGCACAGGTGATTGTGGTAAGAGTAGGAGGTTGAAGTTGTGAAGATTTTTTTCCCTTTTCAAGGAAAAAATCCACCTAAAGGTGCACGAGGTGAAATATGGAGGATTTATTTGTTCACCATCAGCTTACAAAAGTTTCTGTTCCAGTGGAAACTAAGACACAGCTCTCCTTCACTGTGGCTCTGTCTAAATCTAATGTGGTCCCACTTATGCTTAATTTGGCTTTTACTACCCATGTCCTTTTTAAAAAAAGAAACAAATACCTAAATTTAGTATCACTGATTTCTTTCTGTTGCAAATTTGCTGATAATCTTCAGCTGAGGAAAGGAAAGAAGAAGTTGAAAGGCTTCCCTTGGAAAGCAGCAGGTGTGAACACCTGGACACTTCAGTGTGAAGTGGCTTTTTTTTATTTTTAAATTGGCTTTTTTTAAAAGTGGTTAAGAAACTCAGAGAAAAAATTGAGTTATCAGGTAGGAATACTACCCTGAGTGAGTGCTGATATTGAAAATTACTTGTTCTGATAATGGGAAGCTGGCCAGCTTTCTCCCTTTGTGATGAATGCAGGTGTCTCCTGCTTTCAATTTTTACAGACTTCACAGTGGAGAGAAAACTGCACTTGGAAACCATCTGCTCTGTGCCAACGAGGCTCCTGCAGTTTGAGGCTGGCTCTGGTGTTATTCTGGGTAATTAAATGGAGCAAGAGGGGCTTCTGCAAGTGGTGATGCTCCCTCAAAGGTGGAGTGCCCTTAAAACAGGATTAGCCAACAAGCTGATGTGGGGGATGGAGTCAGACAGTGCAGTCCTCCCAAATCTGGTTTTGCATTGGAAAAGGAGCTGGGGGAAGCAGGGGCTGAGGGCAGAGCTGCAGCCTGGCTGCAGCAGCATCCCTGCCCTGCTGTCCCAGCCTCACCTGCAGGAGGAAGAGCACAGGGCTTGGCTGGGGAGGCATCTGTGATCCTGTGGTGAAAGGGAAAAGGGTGTTTATCCACAGCTCAGATTATAATTCCAGGAGGCTAGAAGGGAGCAGCACTTGGAAATTAAAATGAGATTTCAAGGGGTAATTAAGGGTTCTGCCACTGAACAACACTGATGAACTGGCTGGGAATAAATCAGATTTCACTTGAAGGAAGTGAACTGGAAATATATTATTGCCTGTCCCTTGGCCAAACTTCCTCACCATGGGGTGTCACTGCATGGAGCTGAGGTCACCCTGGCTGGAGCTGGGAAGGGCTCAGCTGGGCAGTGAAACCTCCTGGGCAGAGCCTTGGGAGCCTCTAAGGTGGCTTTAATTCCAGACCATGGAAATAGCAGCTCCAAGTAGACCAGCCCTCATTGGTACAATTTTGTCTCTTGAAAATGCACACAAAATCTTTTATTAAAAACCCTGCAGATGAGTTAACAGCTGGGGGAAGCTGGAATATGATTAATGTCTCGTGAATTAGCCCTGGAGGTACTTTATGGAAATAAGATTTACAACACTATTACACACAGTCCTGAATATGCTTTACATTTTTAAATGAGGGGAATGAATGTTTCTCTGTGCTCTGCTCCCTTCCCCCTGGGGCCCTTCAGAGGTACAGGAAGATGATCCCAGCTGAGCTGGGATGGAAGGCTTTGGTGCTCGGGGAGGTGTTGGACTGTGCACTGAACTGAATGATCCTCCTGGCCCCAGTGCTTTATCAAGCAAGGAACCAAAATGTGCCCTGACACGTAGGATGCAATTACAAGTCATGAACAGAGAAATTAGGGATGCCAGGATGGAAAGAAGGGATCCATCAGGCCGCTTTGTCCATCCTCTCTGCATTGCTCCTGACAGCACACGCTCGGGTGCCTCTGGGATAACTGAGCTCCTGGCACCTTTGGGGGGCTGTGGTGCTCTGAGCAGTCCTGCTTAGTCCAGTGTTCTAAATGTTCTACTGGAGATCCTCCTCCAGAGCACACAGGCCGTGCTGGAGGGAGCTGGCAATCCCTGTGGAAGAGGAAAGGTGGCTGTCCCCTTGTGGGAGCCCTCTGCAGCAGGTTAGCCTGGCTTTGCCTCACTGCAAGAAATGCTGTTAGTGACCCTGCTTGGCCACAGGAGAACTTCCCCATTCCTTATGTCTGTCACAGAGGGCTTTTCCAACCATAACTATTCCATGATCAGCCCAGCACCACCCAATATTCACCTCTAAACCAAGTCCTCAAGTGCCACAGCCACACCTTTGCTGAACGCTCTCAGGAGGAATTTCTCCTGATATCTCATCTAAATATCCCCCGGCAGCTGAGGAGAAACTGAGCTCCTGGAGGGGGAAAGGGAAAGGGAAAGGGAATAGGGAAAGGGAAAGGGAAAGGGAAAGGGAAAGGGAACGGAAGGGAAAGGCGAAAGCGGAAGGGAGGTTAAGGGGGAAGGGGAAGGGGAAAGGGGAAAGGAGGAAGGGGAGAAGGGGTAAGGGGAAGCGGGACAGGCGGGAACGGGTCGAAGGGTGTCAAGCGGGAAGGAAAGGGAAAGGGGGAATGTGCAAAGGGAAAGGAAAGGAGGAAGGAACAGGGAAACGGAAATTGTGAAAGGATACAAGGAAAGAATGGACATGGAAAGGACAGGCCAGGAAAGGAAGGAGGCAAGGAAAGGTAAGGAAGGAAAGGAAGGGAAGGGAAAGGAAGGAAAAGGAAAAGGGAACGGACAGGCAAGGGATTCAAGGAAAGGAAAGGAAAGGAAGTGACGGGAATAAGGAAAGGAAGGAAGGGAAAGGAAAGGAAAGAGGAAAGGAAAAGGAAACAGGAAAGGAAAGGGGAAAAAGGAAAGGCAAAGGAAAGGAAAAGGAAAGGAAAGGAAAAGGAAAAGGAAAAGGAAAGGAAAAGGAAAAGAAAGGAAAGGAAAGGAAAGGAAAGGAAAGGAAAAGGAAAAGGAAAGGAAAGGAAAAAAGGAAAGGAAAAAGGAAAGGAAAGGAAAGGAAAGGAAAGGTAAGGAAAGGAAGGAAAGGAAAGGAAAGGAAAGGAAAGGAAAGGAAAGGAAAGGAAAGGAAAGGAAAGGCCACATGAGATGAGGCTGAGTTAATTTGTGTAACACAGGGTGATTAACTGGTGCAAAGATGATCTTTGGAGCAAAGTGATGAAGCAGGCGCATCCACTGGGTTGTCTCACTAAAGCACTGGTTTTGGTGGGGCTAGATGATGAAAGGAGAGCTCTGAACTGGCTTTGAGCTCATGCTGGTTTTATTTACCCCAAATCCAGTACTTTTCCATGAGTCCCTGGTGTTTTTAAAAGCTGTTTAGGAGGAGACTGTTTTGCTAGAACACCCTGGCCGTCCATAGGTATCCCTAAGCTTAGCAGTGAGCCTTTCTGCTGAAGGCCAGGCTATCCCAGGTGATCCCAGACCCTAAAATGATGCCAGCCAGACCTGCCTCAATGTCTGCTCCTGACAAGCTGAAGGCTGCAATTATTCTCTGATTTCCTCAGTATTTTTCAGAAGATTTGAGCAATCTGAGATAAATTGGGATCAGACAGTGAAGGTGGCTTATCTCCCCTTCACCCTAAATGCAGGGGCTGAGTGGGATATCTGATCCACAGGCAGGCTGGTAAGGGACTGATGGGACACAAAGCTTTTCTGTGACATGTCCAGGAAAAACTTGGTTTTTTTCTCTGAACAGCACTCAGGGAAGCCCAGCTCTGCTGGGAGCAGGGTGCAGAGCATGGACAGCTCCTAGCAGGGTGGATGCCTGCAAGAATGGGGAGCAGAGATGGCTAAAGCCCCAGTGTGGCTGGCAGCCAGGGCCCTGGGGGCACTGCACCTCGGGCTGGCTGTGCCCTGTGCCCAGGCAGCCATCAGGTGCCCCTGTGCAATGGGCTCAGAGCCCAGCTGCTGCTGTGCTCACATCCTGACATTCTGCTGGGCTACCAAGGGACTTGTGATGCCTTAGATTTTAGTTCTTGTATTTTCATCTATTTGTAACCCTGCATCTCTTTAGTGCATAACTCCAAACTCCACACTCAGTGCTAACCACTGTCTTCACATTCTGGGCAGACACAACAACTCCTCTGGCAACCAAGGACACCTCAGACCCTAGAAATGCAAACAGAAATGAGTTGGGGGCAGCAAACTGGGGGTAAATGACTTCATTACCCGAAGCTGGAATTGGAAGATGAACCCCCAATATGCCGATGGACCAAACTTATAAAAACATGAAACCCCTGACCTGTCATCCATTTCCTGTGTGTAACCCCCAAGGAGGGGCTTTGTCTGCCCTGAGTGTACCTGAAGGCCCTTCAATAAACAGAACTGTTCCTTATTCTCTAATTTTGTCTGGCCTCTGTGTCAGGTAGCCCCAAAAGGCATCACCTTTCTTCTGGGCTCACGGGCTGAGCCGTGGAGCTGGGAAACTCCTGCTGCTCCGCTTGGCAGCGATGCTAAAACCGAGCCTCTCTCGACCCTTATTTTGGTTTTTATTCCCATCTAGCGGCAGGCCTGGGGAACTGAACGTTGAAATCAAAGTGAAGGCTGCCCCAAAGGGTGCATGATGTAATCTCATAGCCCCTTGCTCTCCCTTTAATGCTTTGCCCCCGCCAGTTTTGTCTGGGAGTTGGGATATATTTCAAATTAGCTGGTGCCTTCCCAGAAATGCAGCCCTGAATCTCCATGAGAAAATATACTTGTTTTACAGCCCATGCCTCCCTCAGTGCTTGGCTCTCCTGCAAAGTGCAGCTTTAAGGCAGCAAAATGCTGGCAGTGACAGCAGTGGCACAGGGCACAGGAATGTCCCCTCTTTGTCCCTGTTGAAGGCTCTGTGCTGGTGGGAGTGAAAAGCACTGGATCTGCAATTAGCAAAACCAGTAATGAAGTGTAACAGATGACTAACTGGACTGAACTTTGTTTTTAGCTGGATTAAAAACAAATTTCGGCACAGTCTGAGTAGGTATCTAAGCATCTCTAAGTCTGCAAGTCCTGTCTGTTTTCCCGTGACTAGCTAAACCCCCAAAGAAACCCTTTTGGACTGAAATAGTGCTGCCCTCAAATAGCAGATGCCTTTGGACAGATCACCTGCAGGCTTGCTGTGCTGTCACTAACATGAGGTTCACAAATCTTCAATCTGAAATTGAAATCTTCCAAGGATCCCTATTTGAAACAACATGAAAGTCACCAGGCAGAGACCTGAACTTGTACCACAGAGAGAAATAATCCTGGAGCTGGACTTTCCTAAACTCTGCAGGATCTTCTGTACATCACTGCAGTTCTCTTGGAGAAATTATTGAGGCAGAGGGGTTGTGTTCCTGCTGCTTGTCCTACACCAATGGAAAGAGTGGCTATGACTGAATTCTCAAATTAATTACAAACCCATTCTTTCAGGCTTTGGGATCAAAGACTGGGGAGCTTTTCCTCATGATTGTAGATGCTTTTTGGGGGTCCTGGTTTTCATGCAAAGGACATCCTGGGGCTGAACACTCTTCTCCTGTGGCTGCCTCAGCTGTCCACCAAAAAAGTGCTGATTGATGCAATGCAGTTTGATTTATCTGTTAGAGGGTTTTGTTGATGAAAATCGACAAAATTCCTTCATAACAAGTAGATGCAAGTACCTGAGGTGGCTGGTCCATGTCTGGGCTCTTACAAAAGGCTCCCAGGTAAAGGAGACAGTGATGTCTTGGCAACCCCAGTGAGAAAATAATGGGAAGAAACAAAAAAAAAGGGAAAAAAAAAACAAAGGAGGAGGATTTGGGGAATATGATCAGATAGTGAAAGATGCAGTCTTGCTGCTAAAGATGTGGCAGAATAGTAAATCTGTCCTTAAGCAGAGATACAAAAAGGCAAAGATTCATTCCAGCTCAAACAGACAAAAAAAAAAAAAAAAAAAAAGAAACTGGAAATTATCTCAGTTGTTGACAAACTGTTTTAAAAAGAAAATAAAGCTCCTGTCTGAGATACCAGCCCCTCCTGGCTGTGACCTTTGCTGCTCCCTGTGCTGCAGCTCAGCTCTGTTGCTCCGTGCTGAAGGGATGTGTGTGCCATGTGCAGGAGTTTTCCCAAGGGCTGCAGCAAGGTTTGCTCCTTGGCTCCAGTTTTTGCGTGTTCCTGTCATGCTCCACTTGGCTCAGGGTTGCCAGGGTGTAATGAATGATCTGGGATTGCATAACTGGATTCAGGGAAAGGAGGAGATGAATGAAGTGTGGCTGAGGCTGGAGTGGAGCAGAGTCCTGCCTGGCACATCTGTTCAGAGAGAATTCAGCGAAGGAAATGGAGGAGCCTTCTGTCCTGCAGCATTTGAGATTTAGAAGGCAGACTGTGCTCCCTAAAGAAGCAGTCTCCCTGCTTCCCAAAATTCACCATCAGTGTTTTCTTTCTCAGTATTTAAGCACAGCTGCCCTCTGTGAACTGGGGAAAGAGGAGGAAGTGAATGGAGATATGAAAAATAGGGTGTTTCATGGCTGGTTTGAGGGGAGAAGTTTTTCTCCCCTAAAGTCCTGGTCCTGCTCTCCCCAGGATCTGACACTGCAGAGCAAGGTTTTCTCAAATGCCAGAGCAGTGGGTGATGCCTGGGTGTGCTCAGGAACTCCTGAAGGAGTGGGTGCACGTGAGATGTGTCACTGCACACTCCTGCTTTGTGGCAAACAACCAGGAACACAGAACAGCAAATGTTTCTGGTTTAAATGTCCATCTCTGGTGGATTTTTAGCTACATTCACGTTGCTGTTTGGACTCTGTGATGTTTCTGATTCCCTGGCTGTGGCAGAGATGCTCCATGCTTTGACTGAAGAGCTGTTAGAGCTGAGGTGGGGTGTGCTCTGCCTGGGATCAATAATGATCAATAATGATCAATTTGTTCACCATGGTTTAGTGCCCATGGATTCTCTCTGCCAACTGGAACAACTTCAGAAGACCCAGAGGGGTTCAGGGGTGAGGGGAGAGAAGTCTGGATTCACCCTGCTGGGTCCCCACCTGTTTTCAGCTTGTGCTTGCTCCCAGCTGCTGGGGAGCTGCAGACACCCACCCGTGGGCAGGCTCTGGCTTCTTGTTTCACCTCTGATGTGTGCTCACCTGTCTCCACATCAGATTTCCACCCAAAGCTGCATCCAGGATCCACTTGTAGAAGATAATTCCTTCAGTCACTGCAGGGAGAGATGAACTGAGCTCTGAAAGCTGAGCCCAAGTCCCTCTGTCTGTCCCCCTCCTTCTCAACCTTTGACTTTTTTAGGTCAAACAAATCCTTTTATCTGCCTGGAGCCTTGAGTCTTTCATGATAAGAGATACAAAATACCTTGGAAAAGCTTTCCTGCATTGCAACAAAGCACTGCACATTTTCATCCCATTTTGGTGCCTCTCATCCTGCCATAAGGTTAAGGCAATAAATACCCTGTGGGAGGTTTTGGCTCTCTCCTAATGATCTTTAACTCCTTGAAATGATTTTGTGAACCTCAGCCTACATTAACTGCTTGCTTCTATTTATGGCTCAGCAGCCACCAGCAAGTTAGAGCTGATAGATGAGGCAAAAGCTAAAAAGGGAACTTTTCTGACATCACAACAGATTTAAAAAAAGTCCTGTGCAGCTATTCTGGGAGCTCAGCTGCCAGGTTGGCACTACATGGGGTGTCACTGTGGGGGGAAAGCAGCCCTAGCAGCACGTGGAGCACTCAGACAAGCAGGTTGGAGTTCTGTCTCTGCTTCTCCTGCAATCAAACACACCTGAAAATTGGAAAGAAGCAAAGTCCAGCCAAGTGTCAGTGACGAGGGAGGTCATTCCTGGCAGGCTTTGCAGTTTTGTGCTGGCACACACAGCACAGCTTTGGGCAACTTCTCCATCCTGGAATTACTCAGGCTGGAAAAGACTCCTGAGATCAGCAAGTCCATCAGCCCAGCAGCACCACCATGTCCTCAAGTGCCACATCCTGGTGGGTTTTCAACATTTCCAGGGGTGGTGACTTCCCCATTTCTCTGGGCAGCTGTGCCAGTGCTTTACACTCTTTCCATGGAGACATTTTTCCTAATCTCCACATCTGATCCACGTCCTGGCCTCGCAGGGCAGTGCTGGTCAGTGGTAGAGATGCACAAAGAACCATGACAAAACTGCTGCCACCTCTTTTTTGGTTCCTTTGGCAGCAGGACTGGACAAATGGGTCCATTGGAGGCTGTCCTGGAGATATGGGGTTGGCACAGAGGGTCTCTGAGTGGAAAATGCCACTCTGGCACCACCAGTGACCACTGGCAGCCAGCAGTGACAGATCACAAAGAAACAAAAAAATGCAGAATTGCCTTTTAAAAATGAGAAAACATGAAAAATCATCACAGAGCTCCTCTTTTCAACAGCTTACATGCTCCAAGACACGATGATGAGAAAAACACCTCCCTGCTGCCCGGTGCTGAGCAGAAATGATGCATTTTAGGGCTTGCAGGAGCTTCAGATGCTCACAGTTTGCTGGTTATCCTCATGTTTTGCCTTGCCTGACCTATCTCCTCAGGGCAGCAATAAAAATAACCAGCTCCAGTCCACTACTTGGCTGCTAATTGTCCACTTGTGGATCTTAGTCCCAGCTGGGGCTGCTCCTGCCCAAAGGCAGTTGTGCTCAGTAAAGGGGCTGCTCCCATTTGCAGCAGCCTCACAATAGGAGCAGGTGGCTGCCATTTTCCATGCAAGAAAGCTCTTTGGAGGGAAGGAATAGGGGCAAATGAGGAGAGAGGAAAAGAAAAAAAAAATAAAATCCAAACAAAAACAAACAATGCAAAGCATTGAAGAAAGGAGAGCCTCCTGCACTGCTGAGGTTAAAATGGGCAGAGACCAAGAGTGTAGAGAAATTAAAAAAGAAGCAATATTTCAGGGCAGAGGAGGGAGAAGGGAAATGCTGCTTCTGTCATTTCTAAGCACTGCATCCAGGGCTGCCCTCCCTGCATTCCACCTCCATCAGTATGCACCCAAGTGTTTCCCAGTGAAGATGCAGCCTGCTCTACAGCTAATTTTAGCCTCCTGATTATGACTTCCTTCAGTGAGCTACCTTGCCTTGACAGCTTACAAGTAGTATGTATTTTCCCTGGGGTGCTGCAGAGCAGAGGTGGAAACCTGCAGCGAAGCACAAAGAGAGGAAATGGCAAGAAATCACTTCATGGCTGTGAGCTTCAGAGCTCTGCCTCCCTGAGCAGGGGGAAAAGGAAACTTCTGAAGTGCCTGTCTCACCCTCTCAGCACTCACAGGCATCACCTGCAACGGGGACAGCACAGAGCTTGTCTCTGGGAAGAAACAATAGAGGAGAAGTGCCACAGAGGCTGCTTGTTCAACAGCACTGCTTAGCAGAAGCCAGGTTTTCTGTATCAAAGAGAATTCTGCTATTTTTGAATTGTTTATTCATGCAGAAAGGTTGACAATGAAGCCTTTGAAATTTTTTTTTCCTTTTTTTTTTTTTTTTTTTTTTTTTGCCCCGTGACAACTTGGGAGGGAACCTATCAGTCTCTGGAAAGGCTTTATGCTGTTGTACTCAATTCCTGTGTCTGCACCATCCAGCATCTCCAAAATCTCCTCTCTCTGCCCACATCTGCATCAGCAGAGAGCGGCTGGGCACTCAGTGCTGACCTCTTTCCAACCACAAACACCTTGGAGCCACCCAAGGAAACTGACAGGAGCAGTTTGGAGGCAAGGGAAAGGCTGTGGCTGTTCATTCAGCCTGTGGCTGAACTGGAGATCTTCCTGCAAAGGGACATTGTGGGGAGCAAATACAGCAACCTGAGATCTTCCTGCAAAGGGACATTCTGGGGAGCAAAGGTTTATATGGGATCAAGGAGGAATGGCCAGTCTGTGAAAGACATCCCTAAAGTGCTGCTAGAGGCAGAGGGATTGCATCTGCTCAGAGTTCCAGGAGCTGGAAGGGCTTTGAGGTGTTAGAGACAGTCAGTATCTCACTTTTGTCTTGCTCTTTACCTTCCTTGCCTTTGCTTTCAGCTCCTGTTAGAACTGACACAGGAACTGATGGACAGGCATGTGACTCATCATATCTCAAACTCAGAATTTTATGCCCTCTTACTCTTTTTTTTATTATTCTATCCAAGCTTTTTTTCACTGTAAAAACTATTTCTATTTGGAAAATGAAAGGCAAAATCCTGTAAAAGTCTTAAACTGTTTGTTAGAGCATCAGTAACTGTTTTTCATTCATCTTTTAGGATAAAATGTCAGGTTTGCATGTTGAGATTGTTCTGTGTTTTCACAAGATGTTCTGCCTTCAGGCATACAACATTTTTGAAGCACAATCATCTTTAGCTCGTGAATTTCCCAGAACAATGTTTAACAATGTGAAAAACTGTTCTGGGTGCAGGTAAGGCTTTAATGAATGGTAAGAGCTTGTTATTCTGATGTCCAGGTCATCTCATTCCAAAATAACTCCAAGGAGGGAATTTTTGGACTCCCAAGGGGGGTCTGGCTGGGAGGCTCCGTGCTCAGACTGTCACAGGAGACATTTCTCTTTTTAGTCAGGAATATCTTGTGACTCTGCTAGCCTGAGGCTGTAGAGGCTTCCCTGTCTTCAAAGGGCTGAATCTGTGGCTGATGTTTGGATGTTCCTGCTGTGGATTTCACCTGGAAAAGGTGCTCCAGCTTTTTCATTGTCTCTGGACAGAGGTGCTCAACAGCACAGGGAGCTGCAGCCTGCTCCTTGTTTCTGAGGGAGAATTGGCTGGGGGAACATTGAGGGTCACAATTCCCTTGTACTGTAACCCATTGAGGGTCACAATTCCAGACCTGGATGTGCACTGAGCAAAGGAGGGACTCTGTGCAAACCCCCCAGTAATTCCATCTCCAGGGAGAGGTGTGCTTTGCCAGGAGTCCAAAAATTCATGGAGAAGCCAGAAAGTGGCTGGAGAACACGTGGAGGAGAGGGAAAAGAGGTTGGAAACCAAGCTCTGGGATCTGGGAGCTCGCTAAACCACAGAAGAGAAGTTTGTAATTGTTTGTGCAGATTCATCTGGAGATATCCACACAGGGAGTTCCTCCTTTACTTGGGATGAGGAAAGCAGGGGTTTTACTTTGCTTGGATAGGGTGCAGGGATCCTGCCTTGATAAACATCCTCTCCACTTCCAGGGCATCAGCAGCACCCTGCCAGAGCTGGGCTGAGCTGTGAAATCCCTCAGAAAGGAGTTTGACTGTGCTGGCAGCCAGAGCACGAGCACAGGGCACTGCCAGCCCTGCAGACCTTCCCTTCCCAGTGAATCCAGAGCAGATTGATGTGTGACAGGCTGGGACAGCACAGCTGGCAGTGCCACGTTTGGAGAGCAGTGCTCCTGAGGAGCCTGATGGAAGTCACCCTCAGGAGCATTTCTGCCCTGCCCAGCTGCTGTTTGCTCACACAGCAGGGAAAAAAAAGGGTTTCCTTGGTTTATTAGGTTTGTCTCTCAAATCTGATGAAGGCAGTGACAAGTTCCCATCCTTCAAAATATTCAGTATAACTTGGAAACAGTGAGACTTGGGGATCAACAGTGATTGTATTAATATTTGCCTGGCAGATTAGGCTCTGAGGAGCTGGTAATTCATGAGCTCTTTGTTCACCATGGTTTAGTGCCCATGGATTCTCTCTCTGGAAGTGCCTTGCTGCAGCATTTCTGTCTTTTGAGGTCAGTGCAATGAGCTGCGTGGGTGTTTTTAGACATGAATCACATGCAAAGGCTGATTCTCTTTTTCTTTCCCACTTTTTTCTTTTTCCCTCCTGACATACTAGGCAGTTAAAAAAAAAAAAAAAAAGTAAAAAGACAAAAAAACAGCCTTGCAAATTCCCAGACTTCCTTTTCAGCTGAAAAACAATGTGAAGTTTTATACCCATTAATTGTCCTCTCTCATGCACTGTGGGTCTGTGCCTCACAAATGCAGCATGGTTTATGCAGGCATGTCCTGTGGGGCAGGTGGAACCCTGTGGACCCCTGGTTTTGGGGCACTGCAGGTGCTGCTCAGCCTGCCCAGCTCTGTGGGCAGCAGAGTGAGGTGTTCCTACAGCCAGGTTTGGGCAGAGGCAGCAAGGACAAGAGGAGATGAGGAAAATCTTAGGAAGGAGGACAGATCACCAACATGGGAATGGTTTGTTGAGCCAGACATGCCTGGCTTGTACTTTTGGCACTGAGCTGGGTAAGTCCAGAGCAGAACTGAGCTTTGGTTCTCTGTTCCACCTCCTCTGGAAGGAAGGGAATTGTCAGGAATGGCAGTGCCCTGAGCAACCCCTCCTGCTTTTGGTGGCCCCAGTTCCCCTGCCTGGCTGCCTTGCCAGTGCTGCTGAGGCTCAGGGACATTTGCTCTGGGAACTCTGAGCCCCAGGAGGAACGTGGGAGCCTCTGGGAGGGTTTTCTTTGGCCCAGGGTGTTTTCTCTGCTGAAAGCACAGCTGAGGAGCTGCTCAGGAAGCAGGGCAGAGGCACACAGCCTTCTGTCTTTGATTTGGGCTGGGTGTGGCTGTGGGGACAGCGCTGCTGGGCGTGCCCTGAGGCACTGTGCATCTTGGGAAGAGCAGGTTTGCTCTCCTGTTTTATCCTCCTCTCTAAGGATGTGCTGTTGGAGCTGTGTCCCTTCCCTACTGACGAGCTGTCAGTCTCAGGGCTGGGAGCAGAGCTTGGATCAACCTCCACTGTCATTCTAGCTGCTTTTCCAGCTGATAACCTTGGGCTGCTTTCCCAACCCGTGTCACAGTCTCATGCAGCAGCACAGGGCACCAGATGTGCTGTTGCAGGGCAAGGGCTTCTCTTGGCCATGGCAGAGGCAGGTATTCAGGAGCAAAGCAATTCCTGAGGTCAGCTGGGGTGGGAGGTGAGGAAATTTCAGGGGTGTGTGTCTGCTTGGCTTCCCTTTAGAGTCTGGGGGCATTCTGGGGACTCAGTGATGCCTTAGGAATTTAGCTTTTATATTTTCATATATTTGCAACCCTGCAGTTCTTTAGTGTGTAACTCTAAGCTCCATGTACAGTATGAGCTGCTGCTTCCCCATTTTGGCATTGACCACTCAGAGACCCTCTGTGCCAAACCCATATCTCCAGGACAGCCTCTGATTTCCCCAATTCTTCTCCAGGCCTGGTATTGTATTTGGGTTGCCCTCAGATGAAGGAAGGAATGATTAATCTGACTCCATGTTCTCAGAAGGCTAATTTATTATTTTATGATACTATATTATATTAAAGAATACTAAGTATAGTATTCTTTAACATAATATAGTATCATAAAAATAAATAGTATAGTATAGTATAGTATAGTATAGTATAGTATAGTATAGTATAGTATAGTATAGTATAGTATAGTATAGTATAGTATAGTATAGTATAGTATAGTAATACTGTACTAAAGAATACAGCAAGGATACAGACAGAATGCTAAAAAGATAATAATGAAAACTCCTGACTCTCTCCAGAGTCCCAACACAGCCTGGCCCTGACTGGCCAAAGAGTGAAAACAACTCCCAGCAGAATGCAATGGAACAATCACCTGTGGGTGAACAATCTCCAAACACATTCCACATGGGCACAGCACAGGAGAAGCAAATCAGATCATAATTGTTTTCTTTTTCTCTGAGGCTTCTCAGCTTCCCAGGAGAAAAATCCTGGGCAAAGGGATTTTTCCAGAAAATGTGAATGCCACAGCCTGGCAATCAAGGACACCTCACTGTCTCAGACCCTAGAATTGGAAACAGAAATGAGTTGGGGGCAGCAAACTGGGGGTAAAGGACTTCATTACCTGAAGCTGGAATTGGAAGATGAACCCCCAATGTGCCAATGGACCAAACCTATAAAAATGTGAAAACCCCTGACCTGTCATCCATTCTGGGTACAGCTCCTGGGGGGTTTGTCTGCCCTAAATGTACCTGAAGGCCCTCCAATAAATAGAACTGCTCTTTATTCTCCTAATTTTGTCTGGCCTCTGTTTTAGGTAGCCCCAAAAGTCACCAACAGGGCCATGCAGCAGGGAGCAAAGGTGACATTGAGACAGACAGGACAGAGAAGTCATCTGCAGTGATGGCCCTGATGGTTGGACCTTTGCTGCCTTTTTACACCTGGGAATGAACCAACACACGCTTTTGAGGTAATATTAATATAGGAGGTATATTAATATTGAAGGCTTCCAGGGGCAGTTATGGAAAAATATCTCAAAAAGCCATGGGGGTGAATGGTTTGATAGGTTTTAAGAATTTAGCATAATTGACAAAAATCACCAATTAGGAAGACAAGTGGTGCAATTCCCCCCAGGTCAAGCCCCTTCTCTGGAGCCCTCCCCTCAGTTGATGAAATTCTGTCAGGAGGAGCTGAGCCAGAGACAACCAAGATGGGATAGGGGCCCTTGGAATCTGCTTTGTCTTTCTGGCTAGGGAAAGGCCAGGGGAAATTACTGGGAAAACGAGCCACTGATGCAATAGGCTACAAATGTATGTGTAAAGAACACAGAGAATATATGAAAGGGAAAAAGAAAAAGTAAAAACCAAAATGGCATCACCTTCTGCCCTCCCAAATGGGAGTGGGCTCATTTTTCCCAGAGCAGTGGGAGAGCCCTGCTTGCCTTTAGCCAAGGCTGTGGCACTGCCCTGTCCTGCTCTGAGCAGCTCAGTCACAAAGGGGTTTGTGGGCTGTCGTGGGGCAGAACCCAGAGTGGCCCCTCAGCTCTGCTCTGTGTCCCTCAGCAAGTCACAGGAGGGGATTGTCATGTCTCATTTGGGGTGACTGAATTGCTGCTGGCTCCAGGGATGCTGATGGTGGGCAGAAGCACTGGGGGTTTGCCTCAGGGGCCTGAACTTCAGCATGGACATGTAAAGGTTTTCAGTTTATTTCAAGTCAATACAGCATTTGGGATTTTATAGTGGAATGGAAACTCTATAGAGAAAACTCTATAGTGGAACTCTAGGAATGGAAAACAAGGGGCTTGAAAAATTCCTTTCACCAGGTATCAAATTCTTGTTTGAAAAGTAAAAATCTTTGTGCAAATAACTTCTTTCTTTATTAGAGGAGCACTGTCAAGCTCCACTCTGATGCTATATTTAGCTTTTAAATTAAGTGTTCTCTGAAATCTTCATTTGCTGAGTGCTCTGAGCCTTTTGTCTGCAGCACAGTGGAGCAAGTGGTCTGCCAAGAGCTCTGGGATGTGTGGATTGATGTCTGTGTAATGCTGGGCACAGGCTCTGGAGCTGCAGTGCCCTTGGAGGGAAGAGTTCAGCTGCTTTTAAGCTAAGTCATAGTCTGCAACCTCTCTGTCCTTCACCTTCTGGAGTGGAGAAGTTATGAAGCAGCTTTTAGTGCTTGAACGTGTAAACCCTTAAATGTTTGGGCTGAGAAAGTCATGGTTTGGGGTGTGGTTTGGAGGACTGGGGAGGGGGAGATTGTCAGGAAAATGGACCTATGCAGAAATGTCCTGGAGGTGAGATGACAGGTGTGGGGAGCACGTGAATCTTCTTTATTGCTTGCAGTTGTGGCTGCCAGGCAGGGGAATGAGCTTTCCCAGCCAACTCTGCAGTGACTGCTGTGCTCCCAGAGTGGCTCTGTGTCTGCACTGAGGCTGGCAGAGGGCTGGGAGTAAAGTGAAGGGATACCCAGAGCCATGGGATGTGCTGAGTTGGAGGGGACCCACCAGGATCATTGGGTACAGCTCCTCACCCTGCACAGGACAGCCCAGGAGGGCACAGCCAGGTGTGAATCACTGAGGAGCAGCTGCTGGATGTGCTGCCCTGCACGGCACTGTCAGCAGCACAGCTTTGTCAGAAAGAGGGAAAGGGAAGGCACAGGTTTAAACAGGGTCATCTCTGCAAGTGTGGGGGACAGTGTCATCAACTCCCTGTGTGCTGCACCTTGTGGTTTTAGGGTTTGACCTGGGCTCAGAGCTGCACCCCACTGAGTACCAGCTGTCCTCTCACGCTGGATCATTGCTGAAGGAAAGGAGCTGACTCTGAGGTTTTGCTCTTTCCCTTTTCTAACAGGAAAGTGTCAAGGTAAAAGTGTGAAGAGGCAATTTCTGGACACCTTCTAACACACAAAGAGCCTCTTCAGCTGCCATTGAGCCACGAGGTATAAATGCTTGCCTTTCTTAGGCTGCACCTCAGCTCTGACCTGGTGAAGGAAGCTGTTGGTGGCACCAGCTCAGGTGTTCAGTGCTGCAGGCTGGCTGGGTGCTGCCAAGGAGACCCTGGGAAGCTTTCTGCAGGACTGTCCTGTACCTGAGTGTAAATACACATTGCAAGGTGCTGAGAGGGCCAAAAACTGCTCCAGGTCAGCTCTGGCCTTGGGGAATGGTGGGTGCCATGTGTTTAAAGACTGAGCATGTTACTGAAACAATGCAGTCCTGGGTCTGGCTGTGTGAGCAGTAAATACCTGTGGATAGGCAAGGGATCTGCCTTTGGGAGATCTGGTTCAAGGGCTGGGTTCTTATGCCTCAGGTTTAGCTTTTATAATTTTCAGATTCTGTGCTGCTTTAGTGTGCAGCTCTGAGCTTCATATTATGGGATGGTGAGCTCTGTGCACAGAGCAGGGAGACAAAACAATTCCTGCTCCAGCTGGGGACCAAGGACAAATGATACAAATCTCAGCTCAGGAGCACAAACCCCATGGGCTGGAGAGAGAAAAACAAGGTTGGGACTGCCTGGGCTGGGGCTGGAATTGGACAATGAACTCCAAGATGCAAATGGAGCAGAACTGATAAAAGTGAGAGACCCCGTGAGTGGTCGGGGATTTTGGGACCATTGGGTGCAGCCCTGGCTGGGCTCTTGTGCTGCCCAAGGTGGATCCATAGAGGAGATCCTTTGAATAAATCCCTGCTTCATTCTTTAGCTCTGTGCAGCCTCTGTTCTAGGGCAGCCTTCCCAAGGCAGCAGTTTTGCTGAGTTCCTCACAAGGGACCAACACGAGAGGTGCTGTGTCAATAAAGAGAGCAAGGACTTTGAGCCTTGGTGAGAAGCACAAGAGCAGCCCAGCCAAGGATGGTCAGAAGGCAGAGAAGTGCTGCTTTTCACTCAAGCCCTTGCTGGGAAGATGCCCCTGCTGTGCTGAGGGATCAGAGGCAGCAGTGCCTGTCACATCCATCTCCCAGCTGCATCACTCCTCCTTTCAGTGCATCACAGCTGGGAAAGGAAATGTCCTCCTGCCTTTTCCTTCCCTTCCTCCCCCCCTCTTTATAAATGATCTTCCTGGACCACCTTCTTGTATTTGGGTTGCCCCCAGAGGGAGGAAGGAATGATGCATCTGACTCCATGTTCTCAGAAGGCTAATTTATTATTTTATGATACTGTATTGTATTAAAGAATACTATACTAAACTATATTAAAGATATACTATATTTATAATATATATAATGTTTATAACATAGAAATACTATACTGTACAGAAAGGATACTGACAGAATGCTAAAAAGATAATAATGAAAACTCCTGACTCCTTCCAGAGCCCCAACACAGCTTGGCCCTGATTGGGCAATAAGTCAAAATAATTCACAGCAGAATGCAATGGAACAATCACCTGTGGGTGAACAATCTCTAAACACATTCCACATGAGCACAACACAGGAGAAGCAAATCAGATCATTATTGTTTTTCTTTTTCTCTGAGGCTTCTCAGCTTCCCAGGAGAAAAATCCTGGGCAAAGGGATTTTTCAGAAAATATGAATGCCACACTACCTTGCTCTCTCCTTCTTGTCACAAAAGTGCTGAAAATATAACTTCAGCTCCTTGCAGCCATACATTTTATTTGCAAGACCATGAATCAGTCATAAATTAATGAGTTGCACTGCTTTAATGTAAATAAATATTGAAAATTTAAGGCTCTCTTCTTTCTGTTCCGTTGTAGGATGGAGTGGGTTTGCAGAGCTTGTATTTATTTTCAATATCTCTGGATAACATGATTTAACCTACTTGGGTGCATTCTTAGACAGATTTCATCCATTTATACCCCATCACACACCCAAGGGTTTGCTCCCAGTGCTTTCACACCTATTCCAGTCATTCCCACCCTAATATCGCTGGCAAGAGCCAGAGGATTGGGAACAGTTTTGCCTTTTTTTGCTCTGCATCTCCCAATTCACTTTCCTTGGCCTCTGATAAATTCTCAGTAACTATTCCACTGGGGACTCAGCTTAGTTAGGCAGGACACAGCTGAATCATGGAACAATTTCAGTTGGAACAGACTTTAAACATGGCCCAGTGCCACCCCTGCCATGGCAGGGACACCTCCCACTGTCCCAGGCTGCCCCAAGCCCTGTCCAGCCTGGCCTTGGACCCTTCAGGGATCCAGGGGCAGCCACAGCTGCTCTGGGCACCCTGTGCCAGGGCCTGCCCACCCTGCCAGGGGAGAATTTCTTTCCAATATCCAATCTAAACCTGCCTCTTTCCGTTTAAGGCCATTCCCCCCTGTCCTGTCACTCCAGGCTCTTGTCAAAATCCCTCTCCAGCTCTCTGGAGCCCCTTTAGGCACCAGAAAGCTGCAATAAGGTCATCCTAGAGCCTTCTTTCCCCCAGGCTGAAGAACCCCAATTCCCTCAGGTTTTCCCCATGGGAGAGGTGCTCCTTCCACCCCCACCTTCTTGGCCTCCCTTGGAGTTGCACCAACAGGTCCATGTCCTCCTTTTGCTGAGCCCCCCAGAGCTGGACACAGGCTGGGGTGGCTGCAAGCAGCACCTGGCTGTGCCCTGCACCCCAGACTCTGGGGGACAAGGCTCCCAGACTCCTCCAGCCCAAGCTGAGGGGTCCTTTCCAGAATTCCTCTGTGCTGGCCAGGAGTGGGAGCTGCCAAAGTAAACCCTGTCAATCCCTTTTCCTGGTGCAGGACTGAGGCCAGGGGGGAAGCTGGCAGCCAGCCCTGGCTAGCAGAGCTGGAGTTCATTCAGCTGCCACTGCTGAGGGGACAGACCCCTGCCCTGCAGGGAGGACACAGCCCCGCATCCCTCCGGCAGCCACACGATGGCAGAAGAACCAAGGATCACCGCACAGCTCCTGAGAATCTCTGCTGCAAGCGGGAAAAGCACCGGGCACCTGGGTCTGGGTGTGCTGCCTCCTCCAGGGGCTGGCACAGAGCCCAGCAGGAGCTCGGCTGAGCCTGGGGCTGCTCCTGTCAGCTCCTCTGTGGGGAGGTGACAGCTCCGTGTCCCACGTCACACAGCCCCAGGGGCACACCCTGGGCACTCTACACAGAGCAGAGAATTCAGGAGAGAATTCAGCATTTCAAAATGATGCCTTGAGAGGCTCCTAGAGCAGAGGCTGGGCAGAGTTAAAGGAATAAAGCAGGGATTTATTAAAAGGCCTTCACAGGATTCACCTTGGGCAGCACAAGAGCCCTGCCAGGGCTACACCAAGATGGACCCGAAGTCAGGAGTTCTCACACTTCTATCACTTTTGGTCCATTTCCATTTTGGGGTTAATTGTCCAATTCCAGCTCCAGGTGATGCAGTCCCATCCTCCCAGACTGCTCTCCTCAATTCTCTGTTGTTTGCGCTCTTTGGGCCTGAAGCTGGAGTGGTGTCCTTGGTTCTGGGGCTGGAAAAGGATTGTTCTGTGTGCCTGAGCTGTGAGAAGAACTTGTAACACTTTATATGAAGTTCAGAGTTATGAACTAATGCAGTAGAGAATCTGGAAAACATGAAAGCTGAAACTTAAGGCATCAAAATCGCGAGGCAGCTGTAAATTCTGCAGCACAGGGCCCTGAGCCACCTGCCAGAATTGGACCTGCTTTGTGCAGGCAGTGGGACAGGTGCCATCCAGATGTCCCCTCCAATGTGAATTACTCCCTGGACCAGCCCTTCCCAGGCCAGCCTCCTCAAGCAGCTCTCCTCCAGCATCTCTGCACATTCTTTGGCAGCAGGGCCCCACGGGAGCTGCTGTGGAACCAGAATTGTCATAAAGGCCTCTCGGGAATCTTCTCACCCCACAGGAGCTGCTTTAACCACCCAGGTTGTGCTCACAGCCTGCAGGGAAAGTGTTTTCCCCCTCAATCAGCTCCTGTGCTGTTTGAGAGATTCCAGAAGCACTAAAGCAGCTCCTGGGGATGTCCTTGCAAGAGACAAGTTCCACTGCAGAGCCCTGAGAGCCCAGAGGAACAAGCCAGACTTCCAGCTGTCAGGACATGGAAAAACATGGAAAACCAGCCCAAGATCAGGTGGGAGAAACCCAAAGGAGTGCAAGAGAATACAACCCTGAGAGTTTCAGACTGTCTGTGCTGCCAGGCACTGACCCCCAGAGAACACTGCACTGACCTAAGGCCATGGAGAAGCTTCCAGAATGGAATGACAAAACTGGGATTGTGGGTGTGGAGTTTGAATAGAAGAGTGTGATATCACAGGGTGGAACACTCAGAGTTTAAGGGTTTAGAATATAGCAATAGATATAAGGCAAGATGGAGGTTTTAGGGCAGAGGCTGCTCCTTCTTCCTCACCTTCTTCTCCACAGGTTTGGGTGGTTTTGTGTAATTGGATAAAAAACTCCACATTGCAGCCATGGGTGGTTGGTTATTGGGTTAAAAGTAAAATAATTGAGGTGTCATTTCTTAATTGGACAGTTTATCCTTAAAAGGCCTTGTAGAGAGGGAGATGGGGCTCCATTTTTAGTTTGTTAGAGTGAAGTGCTGTAGAACTCAGGGTTTGTGAGACTGCAACAGAGATAAGAACTGACAAACATCTGAGTCCCAACAAGAAACACAATCTCATACATTTAATCCCGACCCTGGCAAAAATGAAACAAAGTCCCCAGAGGGTACCTGAGCAGGGGAAGCTCTTTTTTAGGACAAGGTGCCCAAAGACTAAAGATTCCTTCCCAAAAGTTGCAGGAGCTACTGCAGCTCCTACCAAACACAAAAACCTCCAAGCTCTTTGACAATCTAGGAAATTCCAGAGCAGTTTGTTTTCCCTGCTCTTTTGCAGCTGGGTCCTGGCTGAGACAGGGCCTTGCTGCCTTGCCAGGGCATTATGAGAACTAAGGGAGGGTCACAAATGCCTCTGTTTCATAGGTGGAAATAATGGGTAAAATAAAGCAGATGCACCAATGCAAACCCTGCCTCCCATGGTGGCACACTCACATTTGCACTGTGGTTAAAGGTGTGGAGCCAAATATTCCTCATCATGTGCATCCTCTCTGGTTTGTTTTGGTTTTTTTGGTTTTTTTAATCTCTTCTTCTTCACGGTTCTCTGAGCTGTGGAAAAGAATGAAGAGGTGTCAGCATTTCTGTCAAAACTGCATCACTTCAGCCTGCTCTGCACTCAGGTTTGCCAGCACACAGCAGCTATAAATGAGGGGTTTAGCTCTTCCTTTTCAGGCTGCAGCAAAGGGATGGGAAGACCCAGGGGACAGGGACAGGACCCTCTAGTGCCCTCAGGGCTCTGGCAGTCATCGATTAAATTGGTCTGCAAGAGGGAGGGTCCTGGCTTACAGACAGATAATTTTAATTTTCTTTCCATTCACTATTTAAAAAATAATATTAACACACTCAACTGGTATAAATTAAGATTTTTCTTCTGGTTAATAGTGGTAATTAGCTGCTGGTATGATTTGTTAAAGGCTGAAGTTGCAAAATATCATTAAAAAAAAAATACACCCCAAAATAAAACTTTCTTTAAAAATCAAATCAGGAGAGGACTCACGTGCAGTTCCTCAACTCCTAGAAAAATTGTAGCAATCCCATCAGTGCTTCTCCTGCTGTAGCACCCTGAATACCAGTGGCAGCTGAAGAGGGCATTACCTGACCTCTAGCCTGGAAAAATTTGGGCATGGGAGTGAATTACAGTATTACAGGTGGTTACTGCCAGCTCCTAAAGCATCCTGCTCAGGGTGGAACCTGCTCCTAAAACACCCAACAGTGTGGAACCAGCTCCTAAAGCACCAACTCAGGTTGGAACCTGCTCCTAAACACCTGCTCAGTGTGGAACCTGCCCCTAAAACACCAACTAGGGGTGGAACCTGCTCCTAAAACACCTTGCTCTGGATGGAACCCACTCCTAAAGCACCAACTCAGTGTGGAACCTGCTCCTAAGGCAAAGGGTGGAACCTGCACCCAGAGCATCCAGCTTGGGGTGGAACCTGCTCCTAAAACACCAGCTCAGTATGGAAACTGCTCCTAAAGCATCCTGTTCAGTGTGGAACCCGCTCCTAAAACACCCAGCTCGGGGTGAAACCTGCTCCTAAAACACCCAGCTCGGTTTCGTACCCGCTCCCAAAGCACGGTGCTGTTTGTACCCGCTCCCGAAGCCCTCTGCCCGCTGTGCCAGCCGCAGCAGGTGGCACTCCTGCCCGCAGGTGGCGGTTCCCGATGTCCCCAGCCCGGGCAGTTCCCGGTGTCCCCAGCCCGGTGTCCCCAGCCGGGGCAGTTCCCGGTGTCCCCAGCCCGGGCGGTTCCCGGTGTCCCCAGCCCGGTGTCCCCAGCCCGGGGCAGTTCCCGGTGTCCCCAGCCCGGTGTCCCCAGCCCGGGGCAGTTCCCGGTGTCCCCAGCCCGGGCGGTTCCCGGTGACCCCAGACCGGGGCAGTTCCCGATGTCCCCAGCCCGGGCGGTTCCCGGTGTCCCCAGCCCGGGCAGTTCCCGGTGTCCCCAGCCGGGGCAGTTCCCGGTGTCCCAACCCCGGTGTCCCCAGCCCGGGCAGTTCCCGGTGTCCCCAGCCCGGTGTCCCCAGCCCGGGCAGTTCCCGGTGTCCCCATCCCGGTGTCCCCATCCCGGTGCCCCCAGTCCGGGCAGTTCCCGGTGTCCCCAGCCCGGGCAGTTCCCTGTGTCCCCGCTGTCCCCGCTGTCCCGTAGCCGCGGGAGCGCAGAGCGCGGCCAGCCCGCAGCCGGGGGAATGAAGGCAGGATTAGCCGGGGGCATTGGGCACTCGAGCCGCTCGCTGAGCCAAGCGAGAGGGGTAACTCGAGGCGTTTGCGCTCTGAAAAGCCCGGAGGTTTGGCAAAGGCAGCCGCTCGCTCAGCTGTGCAGCCTCCTGTAAACTGAAATGGCCTCTTAATGCTGCTGAAAAGAGAAAATAATGATTGCGCCGGAGAATAAAGAAAAACCGAGGCTAAACATGAGATCATTGCGCTGACATTAGCAATTATCACCCCAAACACCTCTGCAGACATTCAGCACGGGGGAAAGGTGATCTCTGATAGCAGAAGGCTTTGGCTGACTTTCCTAGGTGTGGGGTGGAGCAATTTCTTTAGTGATTTCTTTGAATCACTTCCCAGATAACAAACAAACAAGCAAATAAATAGTAGCAGAAATTTGTGTTCCTTTGGTGAGGGACAGGCAGCTCACCCAGGAAACTTGCCAAGAGAAATCCCAGGTTGTTTCATTCAAATACATCCGGCTGATTTTTTAGCACTTTCCCACCTTCCACTGAAGTTTGTGTTCTGAGGGTTAAAATGGGCAGCACTGGGATCATTTGTCTGTCCTCCTGCACAAACAGGGTACAACATTTTTTCCCAGAGCTGAACAAATTTTATCTTGGAGAGGTATTCCAAACAAGGATACTTTATGAGCCCACCCAAGCAACACCTTCCAGTGTACGACCCTCTTGTTATTAAGAAGTCACACCTTCACTGGAGATAGGAAATTCCTGCTAGCAGCTGGGCTATGTGTGTTTATAAACTCCTTTCCAGACCTCCTGATTTATGAGTAACTCAATAATCATACTACCTCTCAACTATTTTTTTTTAAATCAACTAAAAAAAAACCCAGTTTCATAAATTTAAAGTTTTGTTTTTCTTTGAACTCTCTGAAGATACTCCAGATCAAACCACAAAATTCTACAGCTGGACTGAAGCTGCTGCTTTGCCTTTCCATCACCCACACCACGTTTGTTCCTCTGATGACACAGGCTCCAGCACTGGGGGTCTTCTACAGCATAAAGAAAAATACACTCAAAGCAAAGTTATGAAGAGAAATGGACATTTTCTGGCACTGAGGAAGAAGGGGAGAAGAAATTGTGTGTGAGAAGGGAGTAGGCCACTCTTCTGAGTGTGAAGAGATTATTTGTGCCACTGGGGCTGCTCATGTTCATCCCCCTGGTGCTGAGCCATTTGTGGGGTCTCCCCAGTATTAATTAAGAACATACTAAGCAATAAATTCTGCCCTCAGTCTGTCACATCTGGAGAAATCCCAGCATGTATTCACTTACAGAAAGTGACCTGCCCGGGCCAGAAAATGGAACTGAAGCTGAGAAGTTCCTACATTTGAAAATAATTAATGTGGCACCAGTGGGCCAGACTGGCACTGGGAGAATCATGATGAGATGCTTCCATCAGACCCAAACCAGGCCTTATCCACCCTTCAGGACTGAAACTGCTGGGAACCAGCAGGGCAGTACTTTGTGTGTATCCTTTTCATGCACACACTCTTCATTGAGTAACTTTATTTTTAGACAAAGAACTTTTCACAGGAGGATGAGAAGATCTGCCTGATGAAATATTGACTCTCCCAATTCATCTTAGATTCTCAAGCATCATTCAGCAGCTCTGAATTGACTAATGGCCATCACATCAAATGGATTTCCACCTTAATCTTTAGTTCTTGTCTGAATGATATTAATACACATTGTTTATCACTAATGAGCTCTAGAATATGATGTTAACAGAAGCAATTAAGGCCCAGAATAACTGTCTGCAACACTGTGCTGGAGCTGAATGCAGGGGTAATGAATCACTTCCATAGCTCAGCTCCACTTCTCTCACTGCAAATCATACATCAGATCTTCCTGAGCTCATCTCAGCATCCAGGCTGTGCCTTTATTTTTAACTTGTGGGTATGCAAGAGTTGCTTATTTAAGAAAGAAGAAGAAAGGTCTTTTGAAGATCCAGCCTTGTGGGCTTTATTTATTGTGGAGTGATAGCAGCTACCTCCAAAGAGAGGTGTCATATTTACATGACTTTATTCCTGTACCTGTAGATCTAAACTTCTTCTCAGGTGTTTAAGTTTGGGAGAACAAAGCTTGACTCAGAGCACTGTGTAGCCAGGACTGCCAGACCCTGACTTGTCTGTTTGTCCACAGCAAAGATGTCAGGAACATCAAGGAGGCTTTTGCCTGCTCAAGGCAAGAGTGTCTCAGAAACCTTTGGTGGAAACATTTCCACATCACTGCTGGCCACATGCCCTGGTTTGGGATACATTTGGAAGGGAACTTCCAAAGGGAAGTTGTTTCCCTAAAAGGCAAAAATCAGAAGCCCTTCCTTCCCTCCTGTTCGGGAGATAACCTTCTTCAAGAAAAGTGGGAAAAAATGTTTATTTAACAAGCAAAGTACTCACAAACATGAAAAAATGAATAAGATTAAAGAATGGAACCTCTCATTGCTCTGAAGAGATGGCAAATTCAGAGAGAGTACTTTTTGGGGATGTCTGTGAGTCCCTCTGGTGCTGGAATGCCACATCCTGTCCCTGGTGGGTCACAGGTGTGAGCTCCTGGTGTTCTTCTGGGTTTTCAGTCCAGAGCAGGGCTGGACAGTTCCAGGGAAAGAACAGCCACAGTCTGGGGAACTTCTCTGCCTCAGCTAGTTAAAAAACACCAACTAAAAGCCAAGGACAGCTCTCTCCTGCTCCCTGTCCGTGCTGCAGACAACATGCAAAACTGAGGCTCTTAGCTCTATGTTTTTGAATACAGCTGCAAAAAAATTGCCCTGCTTTTCCTTCTTCCCCCACATCATTCTCAGATCTAGCTTTAAAGGCATAAAACTTATTTCTGGGCTAAACAGGTGGATGGGGATACAATTCAGCATCATAAAGTCACCCCAGGACACCACAACAATTTAAAAGCTGAGGTCCAGAAGAAAGGCAAAGATGCTATCCAGCTAATTTTTATTTTGCACTGTTGCCCTGTCCCAGCAGAGGCTGAATACACCTGCCTTTAGTGAACTATATCAAACACTGAATTTTTGAGGGGTTTTGGAGCCAACCCAGTCCTGAAAAGGAAACAAAAGCTGCAACTTGACAGCAACATTGACAGAAGTGAGGGTGAGAATTGCTGTAAGCCTCCAATGCAAGTCCTGCTCTTGAATCCAGAGCAAAGTTACTATTGACATCAGCAGGAATCTGTTGTAAATAAAGCTCAGCTTGGATCAACTAAGCTTTTCTGTGTTCTGATATGCTGAAGAATACACTTATCTAGTCTTGAAGGAGAATTAAGGAAACCAGAAATAGCAGGAAATGGGATAATTTGTTCTCATACTGTAAGAAATTGTTAAACAAGTCAATTTGCCATGTGTCTTGGCAGGAGACTCAAAATCTGCCTGAAGCTGCTCTGTCAGTCCAAACTGAGGAAACATCAACAGCCATGAAATAATTTCTGCTCAGACACTCAGCTCCTTGCTTCACTGCAACAGAGCATCCTACATCTGGGATATTTTCCCTAAATAAGCTCAAAGCAAACAGTTTTGTCCATAGGCTCCCCTGGGCTGTGCTGCACTGCTGGTTCCCTCAGCCCCAGCTCTGGCTGGTGTTTATAAAACACCCACATGACATGAAAGTTGAAATGCAGCTGTTCAGCCAGCAAAGTGGAGCACTCCTAACTGCTGCAGGTGAACCAGGTGATTTTTACCTGTCTTCACCTACTGATGCCATCACCACTGCTACAAGCAGGCTTTGCACGTGGTCATCTTTGATCTCTGGCTGGTGCTTAGTACCAAATTAGTCAGCAGTTCCTCTTTCTTCTTAGTTTTAAGGAGTTATCTATCTAAGGACCAACATCAAAGCAGCAGGAGCATCATTTCATTGTGCTGGCTTGAATTGCAGTGTCACTTTAATTTGCAGCTGCTGAAGCAGAACCTCAGCAAGTGCAAAGGAAATTCTTGAGCAATTAGCCTGCACTCAGCTCAGGGCTGCAGGAGCCACCCCAGGAGCTCTGGGATGTGCTCAGCACCCAGCCAAACCTGCAGCTGAGCGTGCAGCTCTGGAGCTGTGGCACTGCTGAGGAGAAAGGGAGACTCCCTGGAACCCCCTGGAACAAAATAATTTGGGAAGGAGCTTTAGGAAATCAAGCTTGTGCTGTTATTTTTTGTTTGCTTGCTTATTTTTGATATATGTAAAGGGGAATTGAAAGCAGCTTCCTCATGCTAATTTTAACATCAGTAAAGGCAAGGGTATTGAGCAAATTTAGAATTACAATTCTTCTTGAAAAGACAGTGTATTTCCAGTGGAAGAGATTAGAAGTCCTGTGCTCTAAAGAGCTGGGAAAACCCAGCAGTAGCAGCCATTTACACACCTGTAATGAGGGGTGAGCTCCCTGTTCTCCATGTTCAGCCTCCTTGTGCAGCTCCCTGTCACACAGCTCCATGGCTGTCCTCTGGATTCTCCAGACCTGACCCAATCCTGCAGATCTAAAGGGGGGCAGGGCAAGAGCATGGCACCTTTACAGTTCAGCAGTGTCACCTTTATCACTGTGCCTCAGCAGCTCTTCTGTGTCATCCACATTAGTGCTGCCACTGATTTAAGGCAGGAATTTCCTCCTGTACAATCACACAGGCATGTCCCCATCTCCCAAAATTTATAGCTCTTATCAACAAGGAAAGAAGAGAAAAACCTTCACTCCATTTCACATGGAGGCCAGCTGAGACACCAAGTGACAAAGCAGTTTATTCCAGGTCTGCAGAAAACCTGGGATGATGTTCTGGCCCTGACCTTCACTGCCCAAGGCCACGTGAGCAGTCAGCTCCTCCCAGGGCCACCAGGACTGGACAGCTGGGTGCCCACTTGCCCTAGTGCCAGACAGACACAGGCAGTTCAGGACAGACAGCTCCCCAAGGCTTGTTTGCCCATGAAGATGTTGGGAAGACAGTTTGAGCTGCCTCCCAGCCCCCTGGGCAGGAGCAGCCTCTCTCTCTCTGTATCTCCTGACCCCTCAGAGGTGCCACCATCCATCTCACCACCCGCTTTTCCAGTCACCAGCAGCCAAGCACCAAGCCCCCTTGCTGAGGGGGACGGAAAGTGCCGATGTGCAGCAGTGACACCCCCAGAAAAGCCAAGCCCCCGAGGAGCCTGGGCTGCCCCGTTGCCCCCAGCCCATCTGCCCGGGCCAGCCTTTGTGGGGCCGTTCCCAGGGCGGCCATGGGTGCTGTATGAGGCACCTGCGGGCGGACAAAGGGCCCTGGGTGCTGGGGGGACAGACAGATTGATGCATTGTGTGTGGGGGAGGAGGGCTGTCACTGGAATCCATGTGAACCCAGCCTTTCGGGGCAGGGCAGATTGACAGCTTTTGTAGGGCCAGCTCTCTTTCAAAGCTCTGCTTTATAGACAGTAGGTTAGGGGGGCCCGGGCTTTCACTGCCATAATTCCAACAGGGCAATCATCAGCATTGAGAACCTCTTCCCTCTCTCTCTTTTTCTCCCTCTCTCTCTCTTTTTTTTTTTTCCTTTTCCACCCCCTTGTTATGCATTAAATGATTTCAGTGGAGGAATGTGCAGCATTAATTAGAATTGGTTAGCAGATACCGAGGGGAAAAGTTTCTTCACAACAACCAAAGGAGGTGTCAGTGCCACAAAGGAGGTTTTGTTTTCACTCTCCCCCACATTATCAGTGCAATATGTAAGGTAGCGATTCTTTTCATTTAAATTAAGTGGAAAGCTACTAAATCTTGTTTTATTCTCCAAAAAAAAAAAAAAAAAAAAAAAAAAGAAAAAAAGAAGGAAAAGGTCCTTAACACTTATCTTTTAACTTCTTTCATTTTGCAAGGTTAGTGTTTACTTTTGCTTTCAGTCCTCCCCATTAATGGGCCTGCAAAGATGTGTATCCAGTTTTGTGTATCATTTAGCTCCTACAATTATAAGCCAGCACAACTGATATATAAGGATTGTCCCCTGATTAAAGCAACAACTTTACCATTTGAAATAAAAGGCGCTGGTCTAGAAGGACACATTGAAATTCAGAAGTGTGGCTGGCTGTTCTCTGCGGGGATTTCCTCGTTTCTTTCAACTTTTTAAAAAGAAGTTAAGCTAAAAGATGGGCTTGAGCATATAAAGTAAGAGCTTAGAAGAAATGCTCATTAATATATCTATGTACTCTTTTTATTTCATTCCTTCAAAACTTTTCCCATTGACAAACAAATATTAGCCCTGATTGTGTTTCAGTATTTTCTTCCATCAAAAGTAATCAACTTGTGAAAAAAAAATCATTAGAAAAATAAAAACTAAACAAAATCTTAACAAAAGACACAGTTCTGAGTGCTGCACTATGGGGTCATATCACATTCCTTGTTTGCTGTTAAGGGTTTAAAAATTACCAAATTATTACCACCATAAAGCAGCATCTCTTAAGACATGTAAAGCCAACTGCTGTCTCTAGAGGTGAATTACCAAGGCTCCATGCCATGCAGAGTGCCTTCTCACAAATTCCTCTGGAATGTAAAGATATTTACTCTGCCCACAGCACCAGTAAGCTTCTCGTGTTCTTTTTACCAGGAAAAGTATCATCATTTCTACCTGTTCCCCTGAGGGAGGGCTGGAAAGAGCAGCCCTGGGCAGGGCTGGCAGGAAGAGCAGGTATTCCTGGGGAGGGAATTGCCTTTCTCCTGCAGGACAGTCACCAGACCCTCATTTTTTGTCTGACATATCTGTCAATCTGTCCCATGCATTATATAGCCAAAAACACAGCTTAAAAAATAATCTTTGCTATTCACTACCTAGATCTTAACAAGCTTGATTATACCTCCACCTTGCTGATAAATCAGGAGTGCCAGTGGGAGACATGATGTTAGAGCTTTTTTTAAACCCAGCTCAGCATTGCCACAGCAACTTTAAGAGCTGGGCAGAGATGAGCAGCACAGAGCCTGTGCAGAGGAAGAGAGGAGCAGTTTCTCCTAAGAGCAAAGTGCCGTTTCCCAGTAGAAATTTAGCACTAGAAAACACCAGCTAAATATTTCACCCTCTGGCTGGAGGCTTTTCCCCAGCATGAAGGAGCTTACTGAAATTCTGACATTGTCTTGCAAGGAAAGAATCCATTGGGTGTGAGGAGTTATTTTTTGTGGTGCAAAGGAAGGGAGGAATGGGGTCTGGTCCCTTCCAGCATCCCAAAACTGCTGGTCCAGCATCAGCAAGTGGTTGTGAGCCCTGGAGCCTGCACCTGAATGCTCTACCAGCCATAATTAACTAACTAATTAATCAGTGGGGTGCAGAGGCTCCCAGGCAGACACAGTGTTTGCTGCCTGTGCAAAACACATCTACTCTCGTGTGAAAATGTAAAAGTTTAATAAAGGACAGTAGAGTGAAGGTGTTCTGGCTGGGTGTGACTTGGCACTTAGCAAGAGCACAGCTGGTATTTTGGAAACACCTTCTCTATACTATTTCTGTTGTATTCGTTGGTTTCATATTCACAAACAACTGTGTAGAGTAAGCTTGTCTTAAAACTACTTTACATGCTCTAAGAACTGTTTTGTATGGTTTTTCTTTGGGTCTGCCTTTTTAGAGTATGGTTGTGGTTTTAGACTATTTTTATTATTTTATCTATAAATATTTCATTATATACTCATATCATATTTATGATTATAAAATAAAAGTATTTGTTTCCATTAATTGTATTAAATTTATTGTATGTGTTTATTTTTATTATTTAATAATTTATTATTTATTTATATTTTTACTATTTGGTTGTGTATTTTATTATGTAGTTGTGTATTTTATTATTTAGTTGTATATTTTATTATTTATTTGTATCTATTTTAATAATTTTTATTTATTTATATCTTTTCATTATATATTTTATTTTAGTTTTGGGCTTTGGTCTATGTTATTTTTGGGCTTTGGTCTGTGCTATTTTTAGTTTTGGGCTATGGTCTATGCTATTTTTAGATGGTGAGTGTTGATAGTTGGCATATCTGTATTAGGTGCCTATTATATATTCATTGGATGTTATCTAAGCAGGCATTTTAACACAAGCATATTTATATCAGCTATTTCACTTCTATGTCTAAACCTAATTAACGACAGAAATAAAATCCATATCTTCACAGCAAAGTTACTTTAACACCATACATGTCAAACCTATTTAAATATTTGCGAAAAGCCAATATTGATATTATTAATTATGTTATGTTATGTTATGTTATGTTATGTTATGTTATGTTATGTTATGTTATGTTATGTTATGTTATTGTATTGTATTGTATGTATTGTATTGTATTGTATTGTCTTGTATTGTATTGTATTGTATTGTATTGTCTTGTATTGTATTATATTCTTATATTATATTATTTCATTATATTATATTATATTATCTTCTATTATATTATATTCTCTTATCTTATATTCTATTATATTATCTTCTATTATATTATATTATCTATTTATTCTATTATATTATCTTATATTATATTATATTATATTATATTTATTTTATTTATTATGGATGGGTGTGGGCAGGGCCAGCGCCGGGGTCAGGCGAGGCAGCATCGCCCAGCATCCCTCCCTGCCCAAGCCCTGGCACTACCCCGGCTCCTTCCAGCGCCCCCAGGCCATGCTCGCCTCTCCCTGGCCAACTTTTCCCGTGTCTCCATCACCCTGCCCGCCTCCTCTCTTCTCTGGTTTATTTTTTCCTCCCCCCAGACCACAGCATCTCTCGCAGAGCTATGCATCCCTCATGCATGTAAATGAGAGGGCTCCAATTACACGCGAGGGAGAAAGGGTTTAATGAATCGTGAAAAAGCAAGGGTTGCTTAGGAAAAAAAGCTCCATCGCAGCGCCCCCGCATCCCCCCGCCTGGAAACGTGCGTTCCGCAGTTTGGAGAGGGGGGAGAGAATGCGCAGGGTGAATGGCACAAACCCCCGGCCGAATGAATGCCACGTTTGTTTGTGTTTATTCCAGGCTGCACTTGAAACCGGCGAGGGGTTTTAAAGGGAAATAGCCGAGCCCAGGAGTTACTCCTGTCTGCTTTTAAAGGGAAATAGCTGAGCACAGGAGTTATTCTTCTCTGCCTTATAGGAAAATAGTCTAGCATACGAGTTACTCCTCTCAGCTTTATAGAGAGATAGTCGAGCACAGGAGTTACTCTCCTCAGTTTTTATAGGGAAATAGCCAAGCACAGGAGTTATTCCTCTCTGCTTTTAAAGGGAAATAGTCGAGCACAGGAGTTATTCTTGTCTGGTTTTAAAGGGAGATAGTTGAGCACAGGAGTTACTCCTCTCTGTTTTACAGAGAAATATTCAAGCACAGGAGTCACTCTTGTGTGCTTTATAGGAAAATAGCCAAGCACAGGAGTTACTCTTCTTTACCTTTAAGGGAAATAGTTGAGCACAGAAGATACTCTCCTCAGTTTTTAGAGGGAAATAGTCAAGCACAGGAGTTACTCCTCTCTGCTTTTAAAGGGAAATATTCAAGCACAGGAGTTATTCCTCTCTGCTTTTCGAGGGCAATAGCTGAGCACAGGAGTTACCCTTCTCTGCACAGCACAAACAAATGCAATAGGTGATTGCAGATAACTCCTTGCTGGAGTTCTCCACATGCAGACATTTCTCTTCCTGCTCTCCTTTCCTTCTGATTTGAGTTTAAAGGACACCAAGTAGAAGCAGATTGTTATTTATGAGATCCTGTAGTGCACAGCCCAAGCTCTGTGACCAGCTCCCACACCTGGCTGACCCTGATATTGGTTGGTTATCACTGCCTGTCCCTGCTGAATGTAAACTGGACAGATTAGGGTACAATGAACATTTTAAGGCAAACCACTCCAAACATTATTATTAATGCCAAGTATTATTTTATTATGGTTACATTTAGAATAGACATTAAGGCAAATTGATTTGGAAATATACTGAGACTCTTCAGAGATCTTTTCCTTCTGTTCTTTCTTTTTTCTTTAGCAGGATTAATTATTAGTCACTAATTGTTGCTTAAATTATTTTAATAGATTAAAAAAAAAAAAAAAAACCAGTGCCCTCAGTGGGAATTGCACAGCACTGAGCTGTGAAAAGGAAAAGAAACAGACATAAACACTTGAGTTGGAGGATGGTTTTCCATACCAGTGAGGGAAGCACTGAGCATTTGTAAATGCTCCAACCAAAATCCAGCAGAGCTATTGTCTGTTCAATATCTTTAACACTTGTCCTCAAACTTTCCTTCTTTATTTGGGCACAGAAATACCTGTGGAATTGCACATGGAAGTGGTTTCTCATTAAGCTGGGAAGAGGAATGCCTCTCCCAGCAACAGGGACAGCTCCACGTGTGCACAAATTTCCACAGGACCATGAGTAACTTATGCCCCCAAGCTTGTCCCAGTCTTACTGACTTCATCTGGAACCCTGCAGGCAAAATGCATGACTTTTTGCAGTTGTGAATTAATACTTCTCATTAGAAGCATGTAGAATAAAAGGAGAGAGCTGCTGCTTTGGTGTTGCACGTGCTTAGTCCTGAATTATTGGCCAGACAGAAAAAGAGTGATGGAGTTCCCTGGTCTGACTGAAAATGAATGAGGATTTATAGGAAGTCAGAAAAATTAAATTGCTACTTCTGGACATAACCAAGTAAAATTTTCAATCTATACAATTAATTTCATCCAAAGATGGTACAGAAAGTATCTTAAAGAGTACATATGTTAGAGACAATAACATATGTACCCATTTCATATAAATCACTTGCCTTTTAAATTTGGCCAACAGATTGACTCAGCCACACAAATCAAACCTGGTTCAGAAAATAACACTTAGAGAAGCACAGAGGGAAAAAAACCCCACCATCTGAATTAAAAAAACAACATCTTTTCCAACAGTGTTAAGAGAAAGACACAATTTGGAGCTCATAATTCTCATACCTTTAATCATGGAAGTTAATTTAATCATTAATTCCATTTAATCATGGAAGCTGGATAAACAAAGGGCTTCCAGCTCCAAATGTCACCACTGGGCAGCTGACACACACCTAACACATTCTCATGAGGGACCAAACACTGCTTGGGTTGAAGGACACTTTTCTTAAATTTGTTTTCCAATTAGCAATTTAAGTTATTTAAGGGCAATGCCTTCTTAATGCACTTTGGGGTTTTCTTTTTTCCTAATGCAGTGCAGAAGAACAAATCTTTGATACAGTATAAGAGAGAAATACCAGAATAAAATACCGAGCTGCTGATGAGATATCTTTTTTCATATTTAACTTAACAAACCAGGAATAGTTAAAAGCACAAAGCCATTTAAATCTCCATTTCTATACCAATGGGACACACCACTACCCAAAGGACCATTTTCTGCATCCAGTCCTAACCCTGAAACTTTCCTTTCCCTCACTTTCCTCCATGTGACTGCTTCTCTAATGTGCTTTTACCACATTACTTTTCCTCCCCTCCCCAGCCATGGCAGATATTTGGGTTGGGACACCTTCCATGGATCAGCAATTCCAATTCCACCTCCTGGAAAAGCAGTGGAACTTTTTTAAGGTCTCCCCTCAGCAGCGAGGCAGGAGGAGACCCATGGGGCCAAGTTCTTTGTGCTGCAGTGCACATGAACGTTTTGCACACTCCCAGACTCTCTAACCCAGCCTTTTCTGCCTCACTTTTGTCCTAATTCAGTGGTAAGGACATGCACACCTTGCCTTGCTCTTCAAACCTCCTGCTTTTTTCCACGCTTGGCACAGGTGAGCCCACAGGGGATGGCACAAGGAACAGACACCAGCCAGGGAAACAGCAAAGATCTGCCTGCCTTGGTCCACCAGCTCTGGCACATCAGCCTTTAGGATTTAACTGCAGGCTAGTTATGTTTCCATTAATCAGTTCTGATTTTCACCAGCCAGGATCTGACTGTCTGCACAAAAGCCTTTTCTTTCAACACAAAACACACTAAAATACACTTTCAAGTGGTTGCAGATTTTTTTTTAATTTTTTTTTTTAAATAGAGAAACATTAGGTAATTAAAGAAATCATGCACCATGCCATGTGGAGGCCTCCTAACAAATACAACTTTGGTGGCCATGACCCTGGCCAGAGGAAGAAGGCTGTGATGTCACCTCATCCCCAAGTCCCAGTTTCACGGATAGTATCTCTGAAAGGAATTGTCTAAAGGAGATTGTTCCTTATGAAAAGTTCACATGATGGAGTCTGAAGGGCTTGTTTCACTGGAAGCCCAGCAGGACAGAGCTGTTTGGAAAGAAGCATTCAGTGTGTTCTGTTTTGCTGAAAGCTGTCACAGTGAACAAGCACTTAGCAAACAGCATGAACAAGGATAGGAACTAGAAAACTAGCAGGGCCCTGACAACATTGTAATAGTGGGCTCGTCTGTTCTGAGCCTCTGCAGGGATGCAGGGGGCAGGAGAAGGGAAACAGGAGCACTGGACTCCTGCATTTCTCTTTTTTTCTGAAGGTGACAGTATATGTCATTGCTGCCAGCCTGTTTGTGTTCTGGTGGTCACTCCTGGCACGGGTGGGAGGGAGCAGCCTGCTGGCCAGGAGGGCTGCAGGGCAGAGGCACAGCACATCCCCAGGGGGGAGCTGGCTGATCAACTGAAAAGCAACCAGTTCCCTTCCTCTTGTCCTGCTCTGTGATGTCTGTACTGGTGTTATGATGGGCTGCCTCAGCTGCCACTCCTTGCATGTCCAACCCATGCTTGGCAGTGAAGAAAAGCTGCCTGAACTCCAGGCTGCAGCTGGAGAGGATCTGCCATCCCACACCTTTGAGAAGAGGCCACTTTCACTCCTAGTGAGCTGGTCACACCATGTAGGTATAAATTAGCACCCATTAAAGACCCCCTCTCCCTCCACCCCACCAGAGTATAATATTGGAGGCAGCACAACATTTAGGGACATCAAATGAGTAGGGGATAAGAACAAGATACTCTTATATAACACTCTTAAATAACACACAAGGAGACATCAATACAAGAATCAGATATATAATACACTTATGTTATACACTTCAAATACTCCTTTGGTTTTTACATAGTGCATCCAGGTCCTTGTTTCTCTAGCAAGCCCCAAAACCACACTAACCACACCTTTCCACCATCACTCTGACAGTTGTCCAGCTCAGGACAAGCAGAGTATCAAAAGCTGTGAGAAATCAATTTTATTTATCACTTCCAACAGGTTGGGCATTCTCCTAGATAGAGGGAGTCCCTGACTGGTGTCCTTTGCTGCAAAGGGCCAACTGTGCCTTCTCCAAATCGTCTTCCACCAAGCAACTGACACAAAATCCCCTTTCCCCCATTCCCTTTGCAAGGACAGAAGACCTGGAATGTTTAAGTGCCCAGCACAGCACCCACCTCTTGCCTTACAGACCTCCACTGGCTCAGGATGGAAAGAACTTTTCCAGCCTACAGCAAATCCTGATTTCAGCAGGTCCTGGATTGTGTTCCTGGAAATGTCACCCATTCCCTCCACACTCTGCCATGGCTGGAAACATCTTCCAGTGGTTTGTGGGAAGAGCAGAGGTGAAGGAAGGAGGAGTAAAGAAGCACCAGCTCCTACACAGAGATGGATCAGGGGCACTGCTGCTCTCCTGACCCTCTGCCTGCACTTCCTTCCTCCCTTCATGGCCAGGAACAGAGTTATTGCTCCTGCCTGTAAATTTGGATCTTAATTTATCAGGCAAATATACATTGCTATTAAAAGGTTATAAAGAGAATTTTGTCTGGCCTCTTGCCTCAGTGCAGCCCATTTGGCATCTGAGGAATATCTGTCCTTAATCTGAGGCTTCTAAAGCCTTTAGCATTAAAGACAAGAATGTTTTTTCAGTAATCCACAAGGTTTCTGGGTGAGTTCTCCCCTAAGTCCCTCCACAACACTGATAAATATCCAGCTTTAGGATGAGCTGTATTCCAGGGAAATCCAGAGCTGTGACCACCAAAGTGACAGGCTTTGGCTGGATCTGAGGAGCACATTTTATCACTCTTATGATAATTCAAGTGTATTGTTCTCTAGTTCCCATGTAAACTGGGTATCAGGTGTTCTCAGACTCAAAAATACCTTGTGGGATTGAATTTACTTCAAAGACAGGCAAAGCCACTCTCTCCCTCTGATAACCACATCCCTCAGATCCTGGGAATTCTATTACGAGTTTCTTATCACTCTGAGGATAACAGAGTTTTTTCAGCAAGCAAGTGTCTTTTGTAAGGACACCAATTATGATAAGGCTTTTCCTCCACTGATTTTGTTCAGCTGTTCCCTGAACCAGATAGCATGTTTTCATTAGGAAAAATAAGTGATTTCCCCCTCTTTTTCTCTGCTTTTTCCAGCCCAAATCTCCTTTCATTCCAAGTGCAAAAGTTTGAAAGAGAAAGGATTAACTAGGCTTTATTTAAAATACCAGCATTTTTTGTTATATTGGGACCTATATCATAAACATTTATTATATGATATAACATTTCGATATGATCTCTATATTATAGGGACCTGTATCATATATATTTTTAGCAAGACACCTTGGATGAGCCAGGAATATTTGGTTTGTAGCAAGAAAACATGTACATGATGCCCTCCTCACAGGGCCGAGAGGGAGCATCCACGCACAGGTGACATCCAGGTAGAAGCAGGGACATTTCCAGCTGGCATTGCTGGCTAGAGAAGGTGCCATCCTGATTCTGGACAGCTGCAGAGGGACAGGATGCAATTCTATGCTCCACCTCTGTCCCTCTACCTCTAAAAAACATCCCCTGACACTTTGGTGAGAGTCTAAATTTGCAAAACTGCTTTTCCTCCCCTGGGCTGCTCCTTGCAGGCCCTGGAGCTCCACAAGCAGGATGGCAGACACAGATCTGCTGCTGAACCTGTCACTGCCTCATCTGCAGCAGGAATCCTTTTTGTCCTTGCATGGCAAGGGCAAGAGCCACTCTTTCTCCCATTTCCCTCCCCACAGAGATCCCATATTCCTGTTCCATCCCAGGCCAGCCCATCTTTAACCCGTGAGCTGTTTGAAGCTGTAAAACACAGAGCTCCTTTCATGCAGGGAGGGATGTGTTCCTGCCAGGCCCCAGTGTTCTAGGGAATTTGCCAGATCCCTCAAGAATCTGATCCTCTGCCTTTTGGCTGCAGTGCTCAGAGCTGCCCCTTTGGTCTGAGCTCTCCCAGAACAGGAGCTCCATCCCCTCCTGCATCGTGCTTTCCCCACTGCCTGGTAACCCTGTGGGGGCTCCAGCCCAGGTCAGCATTCCCCTCCCAGCAGAGCAGCCTGAGGCAGCAGCAGCAGCTCCAGACAGCACAGGCACCTGCAAGGATGCAGGATTCCTAATTGCGGCGTCCCACTGGAGCATTCAGCTGCAATAAATGCACTGGGTTTGATTCCTGCAGCACAAAACACAGGGCTGGGGGAATCCAGCAGAGTGCCAGCAACAAGGAGATGGAAAGCGATGTAAAAGATGGCCCAAAAAGGGCCTGAAAAGGCACCAGGGACAGCTGAGCTGCTTTACTCTCTATGCTGAGCCCCCAAATACTTTCGGAACACCTTCCCTGGCTGGAGAACTCAGCTGTGCACACCAGAGCCAGTTACTCACTGGGCACATGCTGAGGAGAAAGGCCGTGCCAGCGAGCCTGCAGCAGTGCCAGCCTGAGAACAAGGGAGGTGTCACCCTGAGTAGCTGCTGTGCCACCACCCAGAGCAGGACATTGCTGCTCCAGACATCTCCTGTCTGACTGACTTCCCTCCCGAGCTCTTGTTCCTGCTCCTTCCCAAAAGGAACAGATCTTGCAGAAAAGGAATGGAATTTTAAAAGTTCCAAGTTAATCAAATGCTTTAAAAACACAGTGCCTGTGGTACAATGGATCAACTTTGTCCTGGGTGTCAGGCCATTCACTGCAGCAAGCTCACAGCAGAGATGAATTTACTCTGGTGCCTTTGTCAATAAAATCTCGATTAAAAGAGACCCTATATAGAGCTGGTCCCAGAGGTAATTGCTGGTTAATCAGCCAATTAACTGACTCAACCAGTAGGAAAAGGAGAAGGGGGAGGAAAGGGGGGAAACAAATCAGTCAAGGTAGAACGTAATTCTTTGGGAGTTAATGTTAGAAACCCTCTCAAAGGGACTGCAGCCTACCTTGACTCATTCCCTTTCTTCTTCCCTTGTTCTCCTCTTCCCAATTTGTAATTGTTGGTTCCCCTAATTGGCTGATTAACTACTTATTACAGACAGACCTGGAGGTATGTGGGATGCCCTTAGCCACGGTGATTGCATCAAGGGAAGCAAGGCTGAATGCAGCAGAGCATCTCTGTGGGCTGGCTTTTCCCTACCCAGCCTGATGGCTTCGAGTCCAGCAGCATTTCCTTTGACAAGACCCTTTTCTAATCCAGTTTCTCTTTTATTTATGTAAAACTACAAAGAAAGGGTTTATTTTTTACCACTCTGTTGTGCAAACAGAATGGTTTTTAGCACTTAGCACCCCCAGACCAACCTGTTTCCTACTCACTGATCCACCATCAGCACTATCAGGGTATTTTAATGAACGAGCTGTTACAGCTGCCTGATGTTCCAATAATAAGTAATGACAATAGAATTAACCTCTATTTTCCTTTGATAGTGTCACCAGGCTGCTCTCTACCAGCAGCAGTGCTGGGAGATGAGTCCTAAAGGTGAAAAGGGCAAGCTAAGAGAGTTCCCCTCATTTCCACTCCTTGGCTTTCTGTGGGGGAAGACAGCAGGGCTCCCCCTGGCATTTGTTGGCTTCACAGGAGATTTATGGGGGTCAGGAGGGAGGTACCAGGAATCCTGGTACATCCTGGGACCACACGGCCGAGGAGGAGCCCAAAGCTGCTCTCTGAAGCTTCAAAGAGGAGTTTTGCTGCTGCTCAGCACAAAGGAAATGTTCCAGCAGTGCTTTAACGCACCTGGAGCAGCAAAGTGAGACAGAGATGGAGCTGCCACAGGTGAAACTGTGACATCAGGGCTCCAAGGGTCTGAGCCCTCCCAGACAGTGCCTGTCAGTGCACACAGGCAGGTTATTTTCTAAAGCTGGTGGGTTGTTTTGGTGTCTCACCAAAATAATAAATAATATTCTTTTTTCTCTCCTCATTTCTTGAGCTGCAAAGCAGCAGCTTCTCCAGGGAGATGGGCAGAGAATGGAGTTCTGAGAGAGCCTCTATTGATAAACCTCTTCTTCAAATTCCACTTTTCTCCTTCACCTTCAGAAGAAAGTTTGGGATTTAAATTCTATTTAATATTTGTGATTATTCAGTTTTCCTACCCCTCTTTTCTCCCTGAGCAAAAGGGCAGGCTGAACCCAGGCAGCCCATCCTCAACTGCATGTAAATCACAATCTGATTAGGCAGTGATATATTCATCTCTAGCTCCTGTATAAAAGTTATTCAAGTATTTTGACAAAATAAGTGCTGTTTACTTTATACATTTTCTGCTAATTCTAAAGATTCCTGCAAACCTAAAGGATCTCATGGAATTTACAGGCTTGTGGCTTTGCTATTGAAAGTATAAAAGCATGCTAAATTAAGTTGATTTGCCTGTGAAAGAAACACGTCCATTATTCATGTCAGGGCCCTGTCACATCAAATTGAGGGAGTGAAGAAAACCCTTTTTTATCAACGTTTAGAAGCAAGGGAAAAACCGACCATTCAGGAACTGAATTTCAATTGGGAGAAAGTCAGCCTGAAAGCAAGGTTAAAAAAAAAAAAAAAAAAAAAAAAAAAAGGGAGCTGGGGACATGTCTAATGTTGGAAATCAGCAAAGGGTGGGTCGATTTAACTTTGGCTGGGATCTTTCAGACAGAAAGCCAGGATGAAACTCAAAGTAGCAAGTAGAACACAGTCTCGATGTCTCTCATGTGTAAACTTGTCACAAGTAGTTAAGCTAATTCAGATTTAAAACTTTTCAGACCCTGTTCTTCTTGGATGCCTCGAAATAATGATAAAAATTGTTAAATAAAGCATTGGGTTTGTGCTCGGCTAATTTATCCACTGGCTATTACATGATTTAATTCTTATTAGCAGACAGCATGTAAGGGGTTTAAAGCTTGAGGAGCTGACAGAAATTGGAAAAAAAAGGTTGGTTTAGATATGGTTTTTCTTCAGCTGGGGGCTGAGAGGATCAAAAATAGTCAGGACTGTTTCCTGTCTGCTATAGGAGATACAGATATAATACATAACTTAATGTAGCCAGAAAATCTCCCAATTTATATGATCTACTCTGTGATGGGTACAGACACAAGAAATGGCACCTGCCATCTTTTAAATTAAAAAATTTATTTCCAATCTCCTAAGCTACCCAATATACTCAGAGTTAAATGAGAAACTGTGAGGGGAATTTTGCACATTGAAATTCTTCTCCTTGTCTGACGATAATTTCTCGTGGGTCCTGCTTATTTAGCAAACAAAAAGCTCACAGTTCCTTCTGCCTACAGTTGGTTTTTATAAGCTTAAACCAGCATGTTAAGTGGCATTTCACAGCCCTCTGCTCCAAGCCTAATCGCTTTAGGCTGGACACTTCAGGATATTCTTTAAAAGCAGCCCAGTTTTGATGTGCTGCCATTATTGTACTGTACAAAGGCTAACTCAACTCGGCCACTTAAATCATGTTTCTGGCTACCAGGCCTGTACCTCGTTTCTGCATGAGATTTGTTTCCCTACCTTTTGTTTTTGCCCAGCCCCAGAGCTTGGGGGTTAACATGTTTTCTGCTTTAAAGCTCTTCTGTGAAAGACACTTTGCCACCTCATCCAGGCTCTCTCTCCGGCTTCCCAACTTCAAAGTCTCAAGCTGGGAAAGCAAATCTTAAGTCCCAAATGCTGGACTCGACAGGACCCTCCACTGAAGTTAAGTTCTTGTCTTTAATTGAAAATTGCAGGCAGTGTAAATAGGAGATAGTTTGCAGCAAGCTGGTCACAAAGGGAATTACCTCGTGGAGTGGCTCCACTGGGGTAAACAGAGGGGATAAAAAAGGGGAAGAAAAAGAGGGAGGAAAAAAGGCAGGAGTAAAAGAGAGAGGCATTGTGCTGTGGAGGTAGCACCAAGACAAGGATTAATGGCCGCAGGAATTGTATTTTCTGTGCTTTCAGCAATGTTACCATCTCCCAAAAGCAAGTGTTACTAATAAGTGGGCCAGGAAAGAGAGGTCAGGGCATTAAAGGAAATGGAAAAATCAGGCTCTGAAAATAACAGGAGTCTTTTATTCTGTAAAAACCAAGCAAAGTGGTGCTGATCTGTTTATTTTTAGGACTTACATTTGGATCAACTAGTGAAGTTTATAATTTCAAAGAGTTGATTATTTCAAAGTGACAGGAGGTGATACACTCACACCAGAAATGCCATTTTCTGCCAGCTGAACTTATTTCCCCGTGCCCCCAGTTTATTGAAATTGATTTCAGTGCTGATGTGAGATCAATTGACACAGATCTAAGGGTGAAATCCAAGCAGCTGTGCTGGGGGCTGGCAGAGCAGAGCCAGGGCAGTGGTGGTGGTGGTGGTGGGAAGCAGGGCAGGATCCCTCTGCTGCCCTGGGACTGGTGCTGGGACAGGCTCCCAAAGCATCCCCAGAGCTCTGCAGCCCTCAGACAGACACAGCAGGGGACAGTGAGGGGAGCCCTGTGTCCCCCTCCTTCCTCCCACTCCCAGGAGAGGGTGAATTGGGGTTTGGCTAGCTGGGCCCCTGCCCTGGCTCAGTGAATCTCCTTCTCCAGCAGGACCTGCAGCTTTGGCAGCTCAGCTGCACCATGGAACAGCACCCTGAGTCTCACTAATTTCAGGCTCAGTTTAGGTCCTTTACCAACTGCCTGAATCAGCCTGGATTTGTCTCCTCATCCCCCAGTGACAGAATTTTCTGCCTGCAAAATGGGAGGCAGAACTCTTCCTTCTTTTCCAGCTTCCTGGACTTTTCCACACAACCCTAAGCAGAGAATGGACACTGTGCTTCTGGGAATGCATTGAGCTGCTGGGATACATTTTTGCATTAAAATTATTACTATTTAAATGATTGTTTAAGGAAACACACTGACCTCTATTCTGTGCTGAATAGCTCACTTATGCCAGGTCACATCACTCCACAAGAGCTGAAATGGCTGGAATCTGGATACACTGAAAAGTATCAGGATGGATATTAGCAGGAAAAAGGACTTTCCACTGCTGTCAGTGCACCTACTGCTGGTTTTGTTTGCATTTGGGTTTTTAATTCATAGCTCAGCACATTCAAAATGCAGGTTTGAATGGAGGCCAGTGGAGCCAGAGTCTAAAAATCTCATAGAAATATAATTGGGTCTGTTCATGCATAATGCAGAATTACAGGAAACTGTGATGGGATTCAGCAAAATATACTCCACTGTGTTTTTTTCATGTTGCATAACCTATTTTTAATAAAATATAGAATCAGTGAGTTTAAGAGCACTGCTGACACAAAACAGAATCCTACCATTATGGAGCAGGGAATTGCATTTGTTTCCACTCACTTTTTAATGGCTTACAGGTTGCATTAATTAAAAACTCTCTCAGAAGTTCCTGCAGTGTGAATCCTTTGGATGCACCTGTGAGAAACAGACCTGATTAAAAATTCAGAATATATCCTGTCCAAAGAAACTAACTTAAAATTGACATTAATTTTGAGAGTTCAACAAATGACTCACTTGGCCAAGAATTCATAAAGTCCTCTTTCAGTTTCTCCTCTTCCACTTGAATGTTTGCATACTTCTTAGATTCTATTTTTTTTTTTTTTTTTTCTGTCATGGGAAATAATTTAATTGTGCATGGTGTGAGACTCTCCCCATGTGTACACAAAAACAAACTCCATGCCTTTTAAACTAGGATCTAAATGAAGCCAGAGGGGAAAAAAGCCCTTAGCCTGAGCATTGCCCATTATTATTCTGCTTCCAGTACACACTTGGGAAGTTTTCCTGTTCATAACTCACTGTCTGCAGAGCACTGCACCTCTCAAAGATATGCAAGTTCATTCCAGCATTTATCTGCTCTTTTCTCCTCAGGAGTTCAACTGGTTTTCCGCCTGATGGTTAGAATGAATTGGAGATTTTGAACTCATCCATCAGATTTGGAAATGATCCCTGAATTGATGAGAGTGTTTAACAGTTAATTGAACATTTCTGTTGGGAACTTTCCTGGTTTCAAAGTGCAGAAATGCCTCACCCTAGGACGTGGGCAAAGAAAAGAGGATCCAAGGCATGTCTTTGCCCCACCAATATTTTCATCCTCGAGTGAAGCAGATTTTAAATAACAGGGGCATCCCAAGTAAACAGTGATCTGAAAAGGACTTTCACAGAGCCTGAGACCTCCCACGTTCTGCTGCAGGAAATAACTCATCATTTTCCAAAAAGATACACATAAATCATACATTGGTCAGCCAACCAGGCTTTCCAAAGAAACCTGATGATACCTGCAAGCATTCAGCTGGTTTTTAATCTTACTGTAATCCTTGTGCCACACTCTCTGAGCTGACTTTGAAAATTCCCACCTGCAATCAAAAGTGAACCTGGATTTTTTCTCACACCTTGACAGTCATGAAGAAAAAAACTTCCAGACTTTTCTGCTCTGTTGTAGCACTTCAGCTGAAGAGGAATTACTGATCTCCATTCTGAAACTCCACCAGATTGCTCACTTGCAGTTCACTTTTCTCCTTCCCACTGAGGTTTGTACAATTCTCTTAGAACATGGCTTGAATTTCTTCACTGTAGCCTAGTGCAAGGTGTCCCTGCCCACGCAGGGGCTGGAATGAGATGATCTTTAGGTCAACCTTGCTGTGACTGATCTATGCTTGGCCTTAACTCTGTGTCACCTCTTCCTGTCGCCCCTGGCACCCAGCAGAACCTCAGTGACACATCCCAAATGCTGGGACACCTCCCCCAAACCCTTCACAAGGACCTTGGGGAAACTCCTCCTGCCCCTTGCAGCCTGTGGTGCTTTTCCTCTGCACAGCTGCCAGCTCTGCTCCACTGACCAGCCTAACTCCCTCCTTCCTGTGCACCAGCTCCCTTCATTCAGCAGCTTGCTTTTCCCAGCACCAAGATCATTCCTCTGTGCTGGATGGTTAATTAACTCTCCTCCCAGGCTCTCCAGGCTCCTGTGGTGTGAGAGGGCTTGGTCCTGCAGCTCTGGCTAAGCAGTCACATCCCCCAGCCCCGTCAGGTGGAGGTCTGGGCTCAATTCCCCTTGGAAGATTCCAAACCCAAAACTGTTCTTTCTGAACTACATTGCTCCCCCACTGTGGGGAACTGCTGAACATGAATTTTAAACTTCCAGGGATGACAACTGATTTTTTTTTTTCCTTTTTAGCATAAATTCTAATTAAGAACAAGCTTTGCTCAGCACCAGAGCTAAGACTCACATCCCCCTGTCCATCCTGCTTCTCCTGTCCCTCCTGTGCCACAACAGCACAGGCAAGTGTGCAGGTCTGTGATGAGCCAAGCTGGGAAAGTGCTGAAAGAGGATCATTTCCTTATCTTTGCTGGGCTACTTTTCAGCCAGTCGAGGCTGATGATGTGTTTTGCAAGCTGGAAATCAGCAGCAGGGACAAGGGGCTGCTTGTCTGCAAGAATCACCCCTGAGTCACAGAATCACAAGGTTGGAAGAGACCTTCAAGACCATTGAGTCCAACCTGTTCTCTGACACCTCAACTACACCCTGGCACCCAGTGCCACATCCAGGCCTGTTTCAAACACATCTCCTGGCAGAGGAGACATTCCTGAAGGATCAGGGCCAGCCAGGCATCCTCAGAGGGAGCCACACTCATCACAGCCTTCATCTGCTCCCAGAGCTCGCCAGCACAAATTACAGCACAACACATCTGTGGTGGTGTGAGGGTCCCCAGGATGAGGTGAGACTTTGACTCCATGTTCTCAGAAGGCTGATATATTATATTATATTATATTATATTATATTATATTATATTATATTGATATATTATATTATAGTTATATTATATTTATTATTTATATTATATTTCTATATTTATTATTTATATATGATTATATTATATTATATATTATATTATATTATATTATATATTATATTATATATGGAAAGAGAAAGGATACAGACAGAAGGCTTAACAAGAATGAATAAAAAATCGGGATTGACTCAGAGAGTCTGGCACAGCTGATGGCGATTGGTCATTAGGTAAAAACAATTCACATGAAACCAATCAATGGCCAGTTGGTAAAGCATCTCCAGACCACATTCCAAAGCAGCAAACACAGGAGCAGCAATCAGATAATTATTGGTTTTATTTCTCTCTCAGGCTCCTCAGCTTCCCAGGAGAAAATCCCGGGCAAAGAGGATTTTTCAGAAAGCACCCTGGTGACACAGATCCACCACAGGAGCGATCCCAACCCATCCACACCCGAATCAAAGCGTGCCCATCCTCCGGAGCCCCTGCCCTGTGCGGACATGGAGAAATGGGAATTCACATCCCAGGGCAGGACACAGCCCTCACAGCCCCGAGGAAAGCCAGTTCCACTCCGTGCTGCATGTCCCTGCTTCTGCTGAGGATGGGCAGTGTCCCAACCATTCCCGTCCATCCCCAGGGCCAGCATCCCCAAACAGGCAGGGATACAGTGGAAGGGTTGGCTTGGGGGGTACCGCCATTTTCTGGGAGTTTGAAACACAGCCGCTCTTTTTATCGAACTGCAGCCTGCTCTGGGTGGTTACTGCGGTTCTCCTTACGCGTCAAGCACTGTAGAAAGCAGATAAAAGCGTTAATTTCCGTATTTTGCCCGTTTTCCATCCTTTTTCCTCTCCTCGTGCCTCCGATGGGCCGGGCCCTGCTGCGCCCTCTGCTGTTCGAGGGGAGGAATTGCACGGCCTGTCCCCACTCCTGTCCCTGTCCCTATCCCCTGTCCCTGTCCCTATCCCCTGTCCCTGCCCCATCCCTGTTCCTGTCCCCTGTCCCTGCCCCTTGTCCCCGCTCCTGTCCCGAGTCCCTTCTTCTGTCCCTGTCCCTATCCCCTGCCCATGCTCCTATCCCCACTCCTGTCCCCTGTCCCTATCCCCTGTCCCTGCTCCTGTCCCCACTCCTGTCCCCTGCCCCAATCCCCTGTTCCTGCTCCTGTCCCTCCTCCTGTCCCCACTCCTGTCACTGCTCCTATCCCCATTCCTGTCCCCTCTCCTGCCAGTGCCCCTGTCCCCTGCTGCCCACTCCTGTCCCCTCTCTTCCTCCCACTCCTGTCCCTGCTCCTGCTCCTGTCCCTGTCCCTTCCATTCCCTGCTATCCCACCTTTCCATGCCTGTGCTTCTCCACAGAAATATTCGAGGGGCTGTTCCTCCAGGGCTTTATAACATCACTGCAAGTTTCATCTCCCATCGGGCACAGACGAGTCCAGAGGAGGTCACTGAGATGGTCAGAGGGATGGAGCAGCTCTTGAGCAGGGCAAGGCTGGGAGAGCTGGGATTGCTCAGCCTGGAAAAGAGAAGGGTTTGGGGTGACCTCCTTGTGGCCTTGCAGGGCCTGAAGGGAGCTTGCAGGAAAGGTGGAGAGAGACTTTTTAGAAGAGCATGGAGTAACAAAGGGGAATGGATTTAAAGTAAAGGAGAAAAGGTTTAGAGTAGATGCTAAGAGGAAGTTCTTCCCTGGGAGGGTGGGCAGGCCCTGGCACAGGGTGCCCAGAGCAGCTGTGGCTGCCCCTGGATCCCTGGCAGTGCCCAAGGCCAGGCTGGACAGGGCTTGGAGCAGCCTGGGACAGTGCAAGGTGTCCCTGCCTATGACAGGGGTGGAGTGAGATGATTTTTAAGGCCCCTTCCAACCCAAACCATTCTGTGATTCTCCAAGTCCCACATTTGACACAAGCAGCACAGAGAGCTTTAGCCCAATCCAGACTCTTGGCTAAACAGTAAGTTATCCATGGGGAAAGGAACTTTTTAACTCCATTGCTGTGGAAACCTGTGGGAATCCCAGTTCCAGCCCCAGCAGGGTGAGGAGGAGCCCTTTGGGAAGTGTGTGCCCAGCTCAGTGTGACTGACCAATGTCCCCAGCCTGCCCCTGGCTGCCCCATGCCCACCTGGCTCCTGTCTGCCACTGGCAGCACCTCTGGCTCTCACCACTTTAAATCAGAGCTGTGTCTCCTCTAGCACCAACATCAGACACAGTGAGTGAGCCCCAAGCAAGGAGCAAAGGCAGTGATACCTCGGGTTTTAGCTTTTTATTTTTACTTGTTTTTGATTTTGTGCTGTTTTGCATGGGTCTGGGTTCCATACAAGGGATAGGAAGGTGTGGGTCTGAGCTGCACATCAGGGGATGGTGAGCTCTGCACAGAGCAGGGAGACAAAACAATTCCTGCTCCAGCTTTGACCAAGGACAAATGATCCCAATCTCAGCCCAAGAGCACAAAAAATGTGGGCTGGAGAGAGAAAAACAAGGATGGGACTGCATGGGCTGGAGCTGGAATTGGACAATGAACTCCAAAATGCAAATGGAGCAGAACTGATAAAAATGTGAGATCTTGTGACCATCCCTCTTCCATCTCAGAGCCATCCAGGCACAGACACAGCTGCGGCTCTGCTACTGCCAGGGTGTGGCCTTTGAAGGCAACAAATAAATCTCCTCTTTATACCTTCAGTAAATCTCCTCTTTATTCCCCTAAACTCCATCTCGCCTCTGCTCCAGCTCCTCAAGGCATCAGCAGGGAGAGCAAGATCCTCAGCTGGCAGAGAGAAAGGCAGGCTGGGAAGGAGTTTCTAATCAATGACAGGCCAACAAAGAGTTACATCCCAGCTCAGGATGAAACAAAAGCAAAAAGCCACAATTCCTCTCCCTTGACAGGTTCACAAATAATGACAAACTGGTAAAGTCTAAGATGATGTTTTGCTTATGGCATTGGAAGGACTGACATTCAAATATAACTAATCCCATCATGAGACCAACCTAAAATTAATCATTTCAAGGACTATTTATGGAAATAATAATAATAATAATAATAATAAAGTTTGTATTTTTTTCTTTTTGCATCTTCTTATTTAAAATACCAGTGTGTATTTTGGTCACAGGACCTTGCTTCTCTTTGAAGCTGTGAGTCACTTTTTTTAAAATCTCCATATTACAGAAACACAAGGTTCTTGGCATTCCATAAACCAGTTAACTCCTTCAAATTAACAGTATTCCTCTCCAAATTGAAATTCAGTCCTTTATATTGTATTTGATCTGGATACAATTTGTCAGTTAATGATACCAAAATGCACATAACAAGCAAACCAGTGCAATAATTAAAATTATACTGTCATATTCAGATTGAGTGAGGTTAGAGGATTTTAACCCTGACAGGATTCCTGCCAGCAGGTCTGGAGAGGTGCAAGGGGAGAACAGGAGGCAATTCCACAAATAATGACAAACAGGTAAAATCCAAGATGATGTTTCATTTATGGCATTGGCAGACATTCAAATATAACCAATCCCAACTTGAGACCAGGCTAAAATTAACCCTTTCAAGGTTTGTTATAGAAATTATAAAGTTTTGGGGGTTTCTTGGAGGGTTTTTTGGTTTGGGGTTTTTTGTTTGTTTGTTTGTTTGGGGCTTTTTGTTTGTTGGTGAGTTTTTTGGGTTGTTTTTTTTTTTTGGTTGGTTGGTTTTTTAAAATCTTTTTTAGCTGCTGCTGGCTGGTTATGAGGCAGTGGGTGTGCAATAAAGGACTCCTGCACACATCCAGCAGCTCCTGTAATGATGCAGCTTCAGGCTGCAAATTTTGGCCCAACCCCTGGGGTTTTACCAGGCTGCTGTGGGTGCTGCTTACAGCACAGAACTCCTCAGGCACCCTTGAAATTCATTTCCTGGCCAGACAGGAGGTGCTGAGGAGGAGGAGGGGTAGGTTTTGGGGTGAGGCTGTGAGTGGCTTTCTAGAGGAGCCCCACCAGGTATTCTGCCCCTCTTTGCACTGCCAGATATTTCCAGCTGTGGCTGTCCCCGGTGTGTGTGGCAGATGTGGGCAGTGCCTGGCTGACCCCGGGGAGGCAGCCCCGAGGCCATGGGATGTTCAGCTCTGCTGGATCTCCATAGAGGGGGCCAGGAATGCGCGGGGAACAAAGCCCAGGGCTGCGCCGAGCAAAGGATGAAGGGCAGCAGAGTTTGATAACCACATTAAAGCACCACCAACATCTGTTCAGGGCAAAGACAACACTATCTCCAGGAATTAACCTCCTGAACCACTTAATCATTAACCTCAGCAGAGGGAAAGTTGGACAACAAGAGCCTATTTGTCAGCAGCCCCTCGGAGAGGTGCGGTGAGCAATATTTTACTGAGAACAGCGTGAGAAGGGCTTGCCCAGCTTTGTACATCTTAAACACAGAATATATTCGTGTGGGAAACAAGGGGACAATGGGTGTAAATAAACAGATGATCCTACCTTGAAGCCTTCATCCATTTATTCTGTTTCAAGTGGCTGGAAATGTTTTGTCCTGCGTTTCCTCCAAGCAAGCAGAGATGGTTCAGTTCTCACTCAGGAATATTCCTGGACATGGGAAGAATTACAAATGGACAGGATGGCACAATTTTAAACTTGTACCCACATCCCAAAGTTTCCCACTAGAAAACGAATCAGGGAATGTTGCTGTGCAAGAAGCAGCAGGGCTAGAGAAGTGAAGTGGTTTGGTTTGATAATTATTTGATTACATAGGCTGTTTCCCATGTGAGGTCACCCATCCAGCTATCCTGCTGTAAGCCAGCCAAATGCCTTCCTCCACATGGTGACAGCAAGTAGAGATTTCCTCATTTCTTTTGGGTTTGATTTTGTTTTCCAAAGGAGGAAAGGATTTGATTCCTTCCAATGTCAGGGCTCCAGACTGGTGGCAGAACTGCACTGAGGCTGACAGATCATTTCTCTGGAGCTCAGGTAATCATTTACCCAGGGGTGTAAAGCACTGCCACACAAGAATGATGCTGTTTAACACCCCCTTTGCACCAGCCTCAGTGGCCACACAAGGTGTGCATTATCAGGGCCCAGATGTCTGCCTAGATATTGCCACAGTTGGAGGGGGCAGAAGGAAGAAAGAAAACCAAAAGAAGTTTGGGAAGAGGACTGAGTGAAAGGCAGCAAACAGAACCCGCTCCAGTCCAAGAGCTGTGTAAGAAAAAAATTGGGTTATGCCAGAAATGGCCCGAGGTCTTCACCCAAAAATACCACATTCAGTTAAAATAGATTTTCCAGCCTATTCCCTACTGTCCACACGTGGGGCTCCTTTCTGCTACTGCTTAAACTTCCCTACTTAAAATAGAATTATTTCATTGGTGGTGGGGGGAAAAGGGATGGTTTCACACCTAGGGAGGAAGAAGGAAGATCTCAGCCACTTTTTCTGGGTTATTTTCTATTAGTCAGCAAGCTGAAGGGTTTTGGTACAAAGCCTCACATGTGTCAAAGCCAGGACAGGGCAGCATCACAAAACCAGGGACTGAGATTCTCTCTTTCACGCAGCAGCATGGCCTTAAATCAGCTGAAACCACAATGTCTAACTTGGATTTTATTAATTTCATTACAAAACAGATTGGTAACTTGAGCAAAAAGGAAAATGAATGGCTGATTTTTCAATAAATGGTACAATATTTACACCCTTGGTACAAAAATCATGATTGAATGGACATGGAAACTGAATTATCCATTCAGATGAGGGTTCAGACTGGACAAAATGTGGATTTTTCCTGGTCTGGAGGCACCATGCCTGTGTGCCCTCCCTTACCTGTGCCTGTCAGACATGAGGCAGAGACACAGCAGCCCAACACTAATTACATGTTATTTTAGCCATGAATTATGCCCCCAACTTGCCTGACCTTAATGCTTGCAGTCTGATTAGTGGTGTGCTGACAAAAATTAGAAAAGAATCTTCATAATTACCCATTTTTAAATCAGTAAAAGGTAAACAGAGTTATTTCTCCAAAGATTTACATTTACCAACACACTGGGAAGATGCTCTTCTGGTCAAGACATCCTGAAGAAATGTTCCTCAGACAATTAATTTCCCCAGCAGGATGATGATCCATCATAGTCTGCACTCCCACAAATTGATTTCTTGTGGTTCATAGTGGTAATTTCATCCTTGCTGCTCTTCAGAGGCTGAGCTGCATCACTGCTGTTTAAGCTACTGTTTGTGGAGAGAACCAAACTGGAGCAGCAGACAAAGCCCTCGTTAAGGTGGATAATTAATTGGAACTTTGCAGCCCTCCCTTTGCACAAGGCAGGGAGCTGGGTGCCCCCTCACCTGAGCTCTCTTGCACAGACACCTGCTGCTCATAATTAAGATCCACTGCCCAAATTTGCATATCCTGGTTTCTCTCACTCAGCTCCAGGGACAAAGGACAGCCTTGACTGCAGGGAAGCAGCAGCTCCAGTGAAATGCTGCTCCTGGGCAGCTGCTCCTGCTGAAGGGCCCTGGCACCAAGCACCAGTGTTTCTATTTAAAAACCATGTGTTTGGGCTGGATCTAAAGAAAAGCACGTGGTGATTTCCCCCTCGGGGGGATAATAGGCTTTTCATGAGATGACAAGTGTCAGAAGATGCCATAAACTTCAGGGCAGGCTTTGTTTGAGGCTGGCAGGGCTCAGCAGTGAACTTGAGGTGTCCCTCCCCTCCCCTCCTGAGTGGGCTGGAGAGAAGTACCTCATCCACTTCATTTTCTTATGAAATTGCACTGTGGAGCCTGATCCTCCTGGCCTTTACTCAGGCAAAATACTCATTGCTGTGCCTGGAAACAAAGTCAGGGGTGTGCACCTGGTGTGGGGAGAGCAGCCAGCTCCCAAACCAGCAGGGACACCTCTCCCTCAATCCACAGTTCAGAGAGGTGCACGGTCCTGGTCCTGGCTTTGACACATGGGAGGCTTTGTACCAAAACCCTTCAGCTTGCTGACTAAGAGAAAAATAACACATAAAAAAGTGGCTGAGATCTTCCTTCTTCCTCCCTTGGTGTGAAACCATCCTTTTTCCCTCCACCACAGACTTCATAATTCTGTTTTAAGATCTGGAATCCACAAGTCAGAGAGGTGAATGTGGCACAGAGAAAAGCTGGGAGCCAGCTGAGAGTCTCTGAAAATACAGCCCCAAATGCCAGGTATTCCTCTGTGGGCCAAATGGAACAGGCAGCTCCCTCTGGTCCTTCAGAGAGAGGGTTTTCCACGTTCACACCTTCACTGCAGAGCTGACACCGGCTGGGAGCTGCTCCTCAGCTTCTGGGGGATGCTGAGAGCCAGCGTGGATCTCCTGGGAACAGCTCAGCTTGTTCCTCTCTGCATTTTTCCCCCAGGTTGCTGTGATGCCCCAGAGCAAGACACAGCTTTTGCTGGAAGCCTTTTAGAGCCTTCACTGGGTTTAAATCAGTCCTCCAGCTGATTAAAATTATTCTAAGCCTGGTTTAGTCACATACCAAATGGGGGCAGAACCTCAGTGGTGGTGGGATTTGGCTCACAGCTTGTTTCAGCTCTTTTCCAAACCCAGAATTTACATTCAAACATGTTTTCACCTTGAATTCAAGAAAAGGAATAAAAACAAAGCCATGAATGGGAAACAGAGTAGAAAGAATACAAGCTGGCCTCAGTACAAATATCAATTTATAAGGTAAATCCACAGGGATCTGCAGGAAGCCCCAGGAGTGGTGGTGCACAACCAGATCAACAGAGACCATGACTGGCATGGGGGTCATGCTGTCCCTGCTTTGCTCCTTAGCTGAAGAGAAGAAAAATTGGCTTTAATTCTCCTTTCACTGCTTGCTCTGTGCTTTACTCCCATTTTCAGATGAACTGATCTAAAAAGTGAAGGCTGCTCTCTCCAAAGCCTCCTGGGTTTGCCCAGCAAAATGAGGTGGCATTCAAGACAGAGAACCTTGGGGCTGCCTCTGAGAGCCTTTCCTCATGTCCCCTTTGGAGGCATCTTTCCTTTCACTTTTTCCTTAATAAAAAACCCACCAGCCATATGTAAAATGCATTTTTTCTACTTCCTAAACATCAAACCAGAGAACAGATCTATTATTGGATCTGGGGTGATAAGGCAGATACACCTGAGGGCTGATCCAGCTTGGAAGTTTCTCTTTTCAAAGAGGAAAAATTTGCAGTTTGTGTAGAGCAAAGTTACACAGTGAGTAAACATTATCTAACAGTGAAGTTACCTAAACTCATGACTGTGCCTGGAAATAATAAGGTGATGGGTAATTGACTGCTTACATTTAAGAGAAAACAGAAAACAAACTAATTTCTGATGGAATTAACTGCTACTGAACTTCATTAAAAAAAAAAAAAATTAAGACACTTCAGAACCAGACGTGCAAATGGTACAGAATTCCTTATCTGTGACACAACTTCAGAATCCATCCCTGGGAGTACCTGTTCAGCAGCCTGTGGCAAATGAAAAAGACAAAGAAAAACATTGCACTGGGAGTCATTAATTGAATTAATTAACCTAGTGACATTGTCATAGGAAGAATTTATCTGGCAACCAGCAGGAGCAGATCTCCAGTCATTTCACCATGGCTAACAGATTAACACTCACAGGAGCCCCTGGCAGCTGGCTGTGAACATTGCAAATTATCAGAAATTAATTAGCCAAATGCTGTGCACCCATGTGGATATTTTTGGGTTTAAGTAAAGATTATCAAGCCAATAGCTCATCTGATGATTTATTGAGAGGAAACATCTTTGTTTGAACAAATAGGTTGCAGCATGGCTTTCTAATGGGAAAAAGGAGGGGAAAAAAAGGGGGGGAAACTTACAGCAAAACCATAATTTCAAAAGCAAAACACTTGTAAACAGGAATTAAACAATCCCCTCAGAAAAAAGATTGTTTCAGAAAGATCTATTTTTTTTTTTTTGAGAACAGAAATAATTCTTTTTGTGCACTTTACAGAATATAAGTTTCCTCCTCCAACCCATTAAACAGGGATTCAAATATTCAGAAGCACTTCTGCAAGACAGCTTTGTTCATCCAGATGTTAATGGCTGTATCACACATGAAAGACAGAATTTTAAGGAATTTGGGAGAGCAACATGAAGTTTAACCTTCATTTTTTTCTGCAACCTCTTGTCAGAGTAATGAGCAACATAACCAAAGCACTTTGGAAAGACTCTTTGATACTACAGCGCTTCTGAGAGTAGCCAAGGACTTCTCTAAAAAAAAGCCTTAATCTCCATGTGATTTAACCAAAAGTAAAACAGATTCACTCTCACAGATGGGTTTCAACTTCAAAAACTCTATTCCTTCCACCTTACAGTGTTTTGTTTGATTTTTATTTAGGTGGACTTGGAAAAGGATGAAGTTTTTAAACAAGCAAAATGTTTAAAAACTTGTAACCTTTTTAAACCTTAACCATCACTTGGGAAGTGCAATGTACCTGTATTTAAGAACCTCAATATTCCATGTTTTTGGAAGAGTGGGGTGTACAGAAACAGTAACCAACTTAGCCCAAGGATATTCAGATTTTCACCCAGACACAGAACTGCTGAGAGGGGAAAAGGGGAGCAGAGGGGAAAGAAAAGGAGAACAGAAGGATTGGAGTGGAAGAGGTCTGGAATCACAGAGGGGATGTGATTGCTGACACTGAGTCCTGAGGCTCTGGGAAGGTGATCCCAGGTTTGAAATAATATCTTGTGAGAGACCCCCGGGGATGGCCAGGTCTTCATTCCAGGCTAATGTGGTGCTCCTCCCCGGGGAGCTGCAGGCTCACAGGCTCAGGTTTCCAGTCCCCCGGGGCAGAGGAGGCTCAGAGGGTCTTTCTGAGGACAAGGCAACCCTGGGAGCCGGGAAGGGGCAGCAGATGTGGGTGTGGAGCTGTCCAAACTCATCCGGGGCAGGGCAGGGGGAAGGGTGAGTGATGCTCTCCCTGCTCTCCGTGAGAGCAAAATCACCCCAAAATTAAGGAGCACTGGCCCTACCTGGGCCAAGCTGTCCCCACCTAACCACAGGTGTGGAAAGCTGGAATTGCTCAGGCTGGGAAAGATCTCTGAGATCATCGAGTCCAGCCATCAGCCCAGGACCAGCACTGTGCTCACCACTAAAACATACCCTCAGGTGTCTCCTCCACACAGTCTTTGGACACTTCCAGGGATGGTGACTCCACTGAACTCCCTGTTCAACCCTTCCCACTATGAAATTTTTCCTATTTTTCAACTGAAACCTCCCCTGGCACAACTGGAGGCCATCTCCTCCTCTGCTGTCCCTCACTACCAGTGAGAAGAGACTGACACGTGTGACAATGTTCACAGGGGTCCCAGAGTGAGGGAAGAGATGGGAATCTTGACTCCCTGTTCAGAAGGCTGATTTATTATTTTGTGGTGTATATTATACTAAAAACTATACTAAAAGAACAGAAGAAAGGATTTCAGCAGAAGGTTTAGCTAAGAATAGAAAAGGAATGAATAACAAAGGTTTGTCTGTGACAGAGACAGTCTGGACAGCTGGGCTGGGATTGGCCATTAATTAGAAACAACCAGATGAGACCAATCCCAGACCCACCTGGTGCATCCCACAGCATCAGATAATCATTGTTTGCATTTTGTTCCTGAGGCCTCTCAGCTTCTCAGGAGGAAAAATCCTCAGGAAAGGATTTTTCATAAAACATGTCGGTGAGAGACACTCACAGGCACCAGCTCAGCACCCTCATTTGTGCTTGGTTGAATAAAAAACTGTGTAAGAAATTGGAGGTTCCCAAAGTTACATTCTACATGGGAACAATGCTTCCATCACAGAAACTCCTCTAGAGCAGAATGCTCTGTGCCAATCCCTACCCCCCCCCCCAAAAAAATAGGGATTTTCCACCAATTCTGCCTATTCCTTGTTTGCCCAGCTCCTTGCCAGGTCACAGAAAAAGTGCAGGCAGCTGAGGAACCCTGCCTGGAAAACAAGTCACACCCAGCCACCTGGAGCTCTCAGACACCACCAGTTTGCAGTGCAGCTTTAAAAGCCTGTTCTTTTCCAGTGTATTCCCCTGCCTCTGCCAGGGGATGAACAGGCACTTGTTAACATGTGTACTGCTCTAATTTTAAACAGCTGCTTCTCCTCCTGTGCTTGGCAGGAGTCTTAGGGGATAAATACTGCAGAAGTAAAAGAAAAGGCAGCTTCTTGAAAGCTGATACCTCAGTTTCTTGCTTCTTGAGAAGCCACTTTATCACAGCACGGATCTGGCTGCTGCATGGCACAAAATACCAACTCAGGGACTTGCAATTAAACTTCTAAATCCACATTCATGCAACAAAAAAAAAAAAAAAGACAAATGCCTTCATTTTTTTGAATGTTGATTTCTCATTGCCTGGCTGTAAAAACATGAACTTCATACCATTATCTGTATATATACATTACTCCTTTTTATTTTCCTGCATCTAAGTTGCTGTCTGCTTAACTGCACTGAGAAAGAATGAGAAAAGGCTTCAAAGGATAAAATGGCTAAACAGAAAAACATAGAGAACTTAATTATGGCATCATTTTCTTAGGACTGGAATATTCTTCAGCTGGTTTTTACTATTATATCTTACCTTGTTTGAATTCTCATAGACCTCTTTCAATCTTTTCTCCTACAGGACTGTCACAATATCCAAACTACATATGTAAGTCAATTTTTAAATAATGCTATCAATTATTTAAAAAAAAAATAAAAAATATAAAATAGCCTTGCAAAACCAGCTGCAGCTGGACTCTTCTCTGCATAAACTTGTTGGACATTTCTAATTATCCATACTCCGAGGAAAGTGAAACACATCCCTGCTCCAAGCAGGTGTATCAGGATTTACAGATTTTTGCTGCAGTCCTTGTGTGTGGATGCTCAGGCAGAGCAGCAGTGGAAGAAGGCTGGGGTTCATCCTGAGAACAGCTTTGGAATCCCTGTGGAAATGCTGTGCCTCATGTCCTGAGCATGGCACTGAGCCAGAAGTAGAGAGAACAACTCTGCTGTGAGAGGAGCCTTTCTCCTCAGGTGTGTGAAACCCAGGGGTTTGCATTTTTCAGGGGTTTTTGGCCAGAACTGTTCTTTCAAACAGATACAAAGTTACACAGGTGTGTGATTTCTTTTGTGGCTCCTGTCTGAAGCCCTCCTGCGTGTCATGTGTTTGTTCTTACACCACACAAGCGTCCTTGATGTGCCTTCAGCTCCTCACACCCAAACAAATCATCATCCCAAGGGCTTCCCCCGTGAAAAGGCTGCACAAACCACTCTCTGCCCGAGTTTTATTGTGCCCACATCACAATATCTTGTGGTTTTTTCCTACATCAGGAAACCTTTTAATGTGTCCTCCTTCCCCCTGCCCATTGCCAACCATGGGATGTAAAACAAAAGTGGGGAAATGCAGCCACTTTAACCAGAGAATTTCAGAATAACACGGCCACTTTAACCAGAGAATTTCAGAATAACACGGCCACTTTAACCAGAGATTTTCAGAAAAATATGGTTTGTGTCCTGCTGCACTGTGCTGGGTGACTTGTCATGCCCAATGTGTCACTCAGAGCTGAGTCAGTGACTCTGGGACTGCTGCACCTCGGTGCTGGGAATCTCAAACGATGCACTTCCCAAAAAGCTTAACCCTTCCTGCTCAGGGCCAGCTGCACCTCGTGTCACCTGGATATCTTCTGAAAAATCCCTTCACCAGGATTTTCCTCCTGAGAAGCTGAGAAGCCTCAGGAAAGCAATGTAAACAATAATGATCTGATTGCTTGGGATGTGGTTTGGAGGTTGCTCACCAACAGATGCAGCTTGGATTGGTTCCATGGGAATTGTTTTAACTTAATGACCAAACCCCAGTCCAGCTGTGTCAGACTCCCTGGTCAGTCACAGGTTTTTATTATTCATTCCTTTCTAGCCTTCTAAAGTCTCCTTTCTCATTCTTTAGTATAGTTTTAGAATATAATATAATATAATATAATATAATATAATATAATATAATATAATATAATATAATATAATATAATGATCATATAATATAATATAATATAATATACTATAATATAATATACTATAATATAATATAATATAATACAATTAATATATCAGCATTCTGAGAACTTGGAGTCCATTCTCATCTCTCACCTCATCCTGGGACCCTCACAACACTGCAACAACCTCGAGTCCCACCACAGGGTCACCACCCACTCCAAGGGGGAAAAATCAGCACTGGCTTTCCAGGAGTGAATTGTTGACTTGGTAATAACACAGAAGACAGTGGCTCAAGACCCATTATAAAAACTGTTTTCAGTAAAGTCTTCTTTTGTCTATAAATTTATTATATATATATATATATATATATATGATATATACATAGATATAATATATATATATATATACAAACATATATATATAACTATTATAATATTATATATTATTATATAATATTATTAAATATTATTATATCGATATTATATTAAGCATATATAATATATAAAATTTGTTTATTTATATAAATTAAATAATTAATAGTCTTTACATTAAATTTCTATATAAAATATAAATCTATATTATATTTATTATAATATTTATATGTCAAAAATTTTATATTTATATTTATATTTCTTTATTTATAGAAATAAAATTTATATATTAAATTATATTGGAATTATATAGTCTATCAAAATATTATAATTTTGATAAAATGTTATATAATATATTTACCTATTATAATTATATTTATATTCTATATACACATTATATATAATTATAAAACTATATTTAGATTATATTTAAATTATTAAAATTATATAGGAAGTTATATCTATATAATTTTATATATGATCTATGAATTTTTAAAGATAAATTTTAATGTAAGTATTTTGCTCAAGATTCCCACAGAGCAGATACGGCAGGCTGGTTTTTTGTATCATTTATCCAGTTTTCCAGCTTGCAGAACTGAGTGTGCAGATCATACACTGCATTTTCTGTGGAGGAGTCACTGGCAATGCTCATCTGCAGCTGCAGCTGCTGAGGCTCTGGAACTGAAACCCCAGCAGGCAGTTCATGGACAAACAACTCACCATGGTTCCACCAAAGCATTTCTCCTGCCTAAATATTTTAGTAAAATATTAATTGGATGATGAAAACTTTGGGAGCAGGCCACATTAGGGTTATTTCTCCCTTTTATTTAAGCACACTGATGAGACAGAGCTGTTCTGAGACGTGCTTCTTGAGGAGAAACTTCTCCCATCAGATTTTGAAGGTAATTTACTGCTTATTATATTCAGGCAATATACACATGGCATTATTCCTCAGAGATTTCTGCTTTCTTGAACAAAGGCTGCTCCAGATGCCTGCTTAGATCCAGCCTAACAACACAGAAAGAATTGTGCTGCATTACTCTAATGCAATGTTTCACCCATGGTCATTAACACATCTCAACATTAGCTGTGACCATGTCATAAAGTAATATTATCTCCTTGCTTTGCATGATGATTAGATCTCAAATAAACCCCAAACCACACACTGTTTATCTGGACAACCTTCATTTTAGCTGTTTTACCTATTTGAAAGTAATCTATCAGTAAAGAGAATGGATAAAATAGAAAGCTATTTTCTTGGTTGTAATGGTGTTATTTTTAGAGTTTCATTAGCTACATCTGGACATGTGAAATCAGGAGGTGTCTAAAAAATGAGTAGGAAACCTTCCCAGGAGAATCAAACAACACATCCCCAACTAAACACAGACAGAAGAAGGAAGGCATCAGCCCAGAGCTGATCAGCAAAGGTTTGTCTGCAACTTGCACTGCCAGACCAACTCAAAACCAACAGTTTTATGTCCAGCTGTTGATGAAAAGTGTTTACATGTCTGTGATGTTTATAGGAGACATCTTGATTAATAAACCAGACCAATAAACCCTAAAATTGTGTCACTGGGTGGATTCAATGCTGGTTGAACAATGCATTTCCACTAAATAGAAATCATCTTTAGCAGCTGGTTCAAGTGCAGTCCCTGAGGGTCTGTCCTCTGCTACTTCATATTTCTATCAATGGCTCAGGGGAAAAGCAAACATAAAAACATCACAGATAAAGAGATAACAGAGAGTGGGAAATGTTAACTAAAAAAGGCTGGACCAGCAATACAAAGTGAGTTGGATGGCTTGGAAACTTGTGCACAAAAATGAGCAAATCCACATCTCAGAAGAGCCAAACCTAAAATCACAAACCTGGAAATGAAGTATGCAGGACACAGGAGCGGGCAGAGGAATCTCTCTGGGGGACTGGAAGCTTTGGAAAACATCTGTGGGGTTGTGGGTGAAAATCAGTGTCCTGCACCATAAAGGAGCAAGGCCCAGTGAGAGCTTGGGGCACACAAGCAGCAGAAACTACAGGAACAGCAGGACTTTTACCCTTACTCCCAGAACAGGTGCTACTCTTCCTAAAATCTGACATTTAGAGCACAAAAATGATACCAGAGAATCCAAGGGTCAAGAGAAAAGGCACATGAATGTGTAAAAGGCATTTTTAATTATATTTTACTGACATAATGACCTTGCAGCAGCAGCTCACAGGGGAGGGCACTGCTTAGGCCATTCAGGAAATTAAGTCTGATGCCCACAGTTGTCCCCAGTGCCTTCCAAATCCATGGCATCCACTGAAGAGTGGGCCCCAGGTCTGGAAGAAAAAATAATGCTCATATTTAATATAACTGGACAAACCCCCACTGTTAGAACCATCTGTGTGCAATCTATTGAAAATGAACTTCAGTTTGTCCCTTACAGCCACCAGCTGCCAAAACCCCACAAAATAACAGAATAATTTGGGTTGGCAAAGACCTTCAAGATCATCAAGCCCAACCTGTGACCAGTCACCACCTTTGTCACCCAGCCCAGGGCACTGAGTGCCCCATCCAGGGGTTCCTTGGATACCTTCAGGGATTCATGGACACCTTGGACACATCCAGGGGTTCCTTGGACACCTCCAGGGATTCATGGACACCTTGGACACATCCAGGGGTTCCTTGGACACCTCCAGGGATTCATGGACACCTTGGACACATCCAGGGCTTCCTTGGACTCCTCCAGGGATTCATGGACACCTTGGACACATCCAGGGTTCCTTGGACACCTCCAGGGATGGGGACCCCAAACCTCCCTGGGCAGCCCCTGCCAAGGTTTATCAGCCCTTTCTCTGAAGAAATTCCTCCTGGTGTCCAAGAAATGCTACAAAACTCCTAAGGAAAAGACTGAGAGAACACCTTCACCTCTACAGGAGCTGCACAAAAGGCTCAGAGCAGTTGATCCCAGTGGGAAGGGGAATCCTGGAGCCAGGGAATCTGGTAGCCTTGTGCTATTGATCAGCTGCACTCAGCAAGGACAGCAGCAAACACTGCACTGCCATGACTGCCAGTCAAGGCTGCACTGGTGTAGGAGAGAGCAGAAAACTCTTCTCTGGGAAAAGGAGGAGATTTAGAAACCTCTTTGCTGAAAAGAAGTTGCATTCTGTTGATAAAACCCAATCCAGTTTTTTACAGCTGTGGAATTTATTGGGCTCTGCTGGGAGGACAGGGTTGAAAACCGCCCACCGAAAGGCTTTATTTGCATTTATTTGGCTGTTCTGGCACGAGAGGAGCCCCAGAGTTATCCCATCTCAAGTAAGCCTGCTGCAGCCTTGTGAGGTTTGAAAGGAGACAGTGAGTGACCAGCAGCTCATTCCTCCCCTGGATCATTCCTTTATTTGCTTGCATTCCTCAGGCAGGACTGAGGTGCTGTGAGCAGCAGCCTCCTCTGCAAGTGCAACCTGAGAGGAAAAAGACCCTGCATGATAAATTCCCACCTGCATCAAACACTCTTATCTGCTTCCCATTGCTTGTGCCCTCTCCCACTCACCTGGAACTGAACACTTCCCTTCTGCTTTATCTTATCTTGGAAACAAGGAAATGCCACGAGTTACATGTCAATATGACCTCTGTGAACTAGGAAAAAGCTGTCTAAGGTAATGCCTTGTGGCTCCATTAAACCAGCTAAGGATGCAGCTTGAATTCTAGCAGGGCTGGGAAAAGAAAATATGCTTTAGGCTGTGAGTTTAAAAAATGTGAGGGGGATTTGGGATAAAGAGATCCTTCAGAAGATGAGCTTACATAAAAGTTGCTCACAATTAACTTGAAGCTCTTTTTTTTCCCATTAATTGAATATTTTCACTTTGTATTTATTTCATGGATTAAATTGAAAATGTTAGCATTTAGGCCATCTAAAGGTTAGCTGGGGGTAGCTTGGAGTGACCTCCAAGAAAATGGTCAGGCATTTTCTTTCCCTAGTTTAGCAATCAGTCAAGCAATAAACAAGATGAAACATCTGTAATTTTGAGATTTTCTTTGCTTTGTCAATGTAAAAATTCCTTCCCCCAATGGGGACTGAGTTTTCCTTTCACCTCTCCTCTTATAGTGCCATATCAGACTATACTTTTTGACCAGGAGAAGTTTCATTAATACTTTAATCCACCTTAATACATCAATAAATACTGTTTTAGGCCAGAGCACAGGGTCCCATTCTGGGTTTCCCACACTGACCATGTGCAGTGTTCAGAGCAGGTCTGTGCTGCAGGAGCAGAGCAGGAGGCTCACTCTCCCCAGGGGCATCAGGAATGGTTGTGCAGCCCCTGGATTGTGCAGAATAAAATTATGGAAGGGTTACCTGGAGAGTTCTGCTCTCCTGCAGTGGCACCAGCACCAGAGCAGGGCTGAGCCGCCAGATGAACTTTCTGATTTAGACCCCTGTCCACCACAAGGGACAGGAGTTTCCTGATGCTGTGGAGGTAGAAAAAGTCACTTCTCACTACAACATTAAACTAAGCAAAGTCAAACAGACCTTGAAGACCTCTGAAGACCTTTGGAGAATGGAGGAAGACAACCTTCCTGCATGAATCTTCTCTTACTGATGTTCAGACTTATCTGAAGAGAGACGACATTAAACATGTTCCAAGCACATAAACACATTTTCACTGGCCAAATGACCACAGACACTTTTTACACACACAGCCTCTGCATCACTGTGCAATGTTTTGGTGGGGGATGTCATCTCCCTAAACAGATCAGCTGCTGTGAACTTTTGGATTGTAAAGCAGGGCCCTGACATGTGGGAAGAAACGACAAGGAGGACTCCACTGGTATCAGAATAATTAATTACTTTATTATACCATATTATTTTATACTATATTGCACTCTATCTAAACTGAAATTGCACCAGCACTCAAGTCACTGAACTAATTTTGTGTCTGTCTCCTGACTGACAGTCTGGATACGTCCTTGGCTCTGACAGGCCAGGGAAACAAAACCCCATCACTCTGGGTAAACAATCTCCATATTGCATTCTCCTTTGGCACAAACACAGGCACAGCAATTGAGATAAGAATTGTTTTGATCATTCTTTTCTCTGCTTCTCTCAGGTTCAGAGAATGTGAATCCCACACTTTTGTGTGGGCACCTGGATAAAGGTGTCACCCATCAGAAGAGTTGTTTGACTTCCCTGTAAAGGAAAAGCTGCAGTGAGTGCTGCCAGTGATGTGTTTGTCCCTGACAGTGTGACAGGGCTTAGGAGCACAGGCTGATTTATGGCTGCACATACTGCAGCAAGGTTTGACAGAAAGTTACCCTTGATTACCTTCAACTGCAGCCTGCCTTTGATTTCGGCCTGACTCATACAGGAAAATAACTGGCAAAAAGTGCATCATGTAACAGAGGTATTTCCAGATTACCTGTAAGTGGTTTGTGTTTCTTAACTGCCACCCCACAGGTGAGGTCAAGAAGCCTCTTCCCTGTGGGCCTGTCTGAGTGCAGAGAGGACCTGCAGCCACTGCTCAGCCACATCTGGAGATACTTGATCCTGCATGAAAAGAATTGGTGAATTTGATGAATGCTTTGCTGAGATGAAACCTGGAAGCCCTCAGGTGTGGCAACAAGATGCATTGGCAGATATCCCAGAGAAATACAGATCCTGCTCCATCAGATGACATTAAACTGGATTTATATTTCACCAGCTTCATTTTCAGTCCAAGGGAAAAGTGACAGATTTACAGCTCTGAATGCAGAGGGGCAGCACTCACAAATGCCCCTCCTCACCCTCCCAGGGTGAGGTAACTTTTGCAAGAGTGGAAGACAGTCCTGTTTGCACAGCCAGCATCCTGCAACTGCCAGCAAGGGAAAGAAACTTCTCCAGAAAAGAGAGGTGGAGTGAAAATCACCAGCTGCTAAATGAACTCAGGGTGGAACAGTAAGAAAATGCACTGAAAACAACCAGCCAAGAAAATGCACTGAAAACAACCAACCAAGAAAAGGCACTGAAAAAAAAAAAAAAACAAGAAAATGCAGTGAAAACAACCAACCAAGAAAATGCAGTGAAAACAACCAGCCAAGAAAATGCAGTGAGAACAACCAGCCAAGAGCCACTCTGATGGCAAAGGCTGCTCTGTGACATTGCACCTGCCTGGGACAACCTCTCTGAAGAATAAAATCTGATAAACCACGGTGAGCCAGCTGGAAGAGAAGAGTTAATTTCTGCCCAAGCCTTATCTGTGAGCAGATAAAGGGAGCCAGGTTAAGGAGATCACTGATTTAGAGCCAGGACTCAGGGAGAGGAGGAGCAAAAGCTGCCAGGTTCCCTCTCCCTGAAGGTGAACTGCTGCAGGAAGGGCACAGAAGCAACAAATTTGACACAAACCTTTTATTAAAAGAAAAGGATACTCAACTCAGATTCTCAAACAAATGTTTCACTCCCTGCACCTTCACCAACAGTTTCAAGCAGGATGTCTTGAGCCAGTTGTATAAAAAAAATTGATGTGAAAGACTGCATCCAGTGCAAAACAATTTGGGCAAGAAGGAACGAGCACATTAAAGTCTTTCTGTACCCCATCACTGTTTAAAGTTAAGTTTAACTACTTTTTACACTACAGAGATAGCTCTGATTAATCTTATCTCAGTCTCTGAAACAAAACACATGGATTATATTTTCTAAATCTTTATTCTATGAAGCATCCTTGTTCTGGGAAAATAGCTAAATGTTTTTGTAACATCAGTGGAAACAAAACAAGACTGATTAAAACTCTCTATTAAAACTTTTAATATATTCCAAAAAAATCTTTTGAAATGGGAGAATACCTATCAGCCTCTATTTTAACAGAGAATTTTAGAGGCATATGAAAGGCATTTAGCTGCTGTGCAGAATGAGTAATTTGAAAAGCATTTATTCTGGAAGAAAATGCAGGTATTCTTTCTTGCTTCTCCCCCACACCACGCAGGCACAGGAGAAAATGTTTTGAGAAAATTACTTTAATATTGCTATTCTTCTGGTAATAGAGGCCTTGTTAGCAAGGCAGGACTCAGAGCAGGGTGGCACTTTTCTGGGGCTGGGAGCTGAGGGCAGATTGATGTTTGGCTTTGCAGAATGCTGTGTAAACTGGGAGAGGGGAAATGGGAACCAAAACAAGGAGAGGACATTGCTGGGCACAGGGAAAGGTGCTGGGCTGTGATGGGAGCAGCCACAAGGGAGCAGGGGATGATGAAGGAGATTGGCAATCCAGGGCTAGGCTGGGGGAAAATGAGGCACAAAATTCCCTGAGCTGCAGTGGGAAGAGATGTAACTTCTCCTGGTCAAAAAGTATAGTCTGATATGGCAGTATAAGAGGAGAGGGGAAAGGAAAACTCAGTCCCCATTGGGGGAAGGAATTTTTACATTGACAAAGCAAAGAAAATCTCAAAATTGCAAATGTTTCATCTTGTTTATTGCTTGACTGATTGCTAAACTAGGGAAAGAAAATGCCTGACCATTTTCTTGGAGGTCACTCCAGTTTCCCCATCTAACCTTCAGATGGCCTAAATGCTAACATTTTCAATTTAATCCATGAAATAAATACAAAGTGAAAATATTCAATTAATGGGAAAAAAAGAGCTTCAAGCTAATTGTGGGCAACTTCTTGTGTGGCAGCAGTGGGGAAGACAGCCAGGACAGCAGGGCTTGGCATGGCCAGGGAGGGAGGGCAGGAGGGGAACCAAGGGTTTGTCCAGCTGGGAGGAGAGTAAGGTGGCAGCTACAAGGAATTCTGCAAGAGATTTTTAGTTGAGGGTGTTGGTACTCATAATTTCCACTGGGTTTTTTTAGGTTTGTCTGGGATCTACAACCACTCTTGCCTATATTTGTATATTCCCTCATTATACTCACTTCTGGGGTAGTTCTTGCTTTGAATTTAAGGAATTCAAATCTATATAACCTGGGACACGTTGCTGAGAAGATTATCCCATGGACAAGTGGCACGATTGTGCCACCAGAATGGAAACTGAGCCGAGCTGACAGGCACATCACTCTGTAAGTCATGAATTTTAATGGATTTTAATGAATCTAGAGTCTCTGGCTGGTCTTTAAAATGCTCAGTAAAACCCCACCAATGCTTTCTTTGTTGATAAATTATTGGCATTTATTTCACCAAGGAAAGACACTGAAACTGCAGCTTTGTGATCAAGACTCCATCTCTTTCTGTCACTGCTTTCTGCCCATGCAATTAAATCAAGTAAATTTTGCAGGATTGTATTAATGTATGAGAGAAACAACCCTTCCTCTATTTCCCAGTTTGAGAGGATCCTTTCTGGCTCACCCAGTGCAAAATTAAAGTCACAGGGAAAGGGATGAAAGATTGGGCACTTTGAGCTTGTTTTTGTTCAAAAGAAGATCTCTGAAGCAAATAGAATGTGAAGTTCCAGTAAGTGATAGATTTGGCCTTTGGCTGATGTCATTCAGCCTTTTCTCCTTGCTGCTTAGTCAGGAGATTCTCACCACAGAATTTAAGTGTCTCCCCTCCCATTTTCTGGATGTGGTTATTCCTGGGAGAGTATTCACAGGGACCAGCTCAAACCAGAGCCCAGAGATGTCAGAGATCTCACAGCACAATCTGTGAGTTCCTAATAGGTTAACTTGAGAGCAAAATCTGCCTTGATCCCCTATTCAGAAATAATTAATTAAGACAATACTTGTCTATACCCAGAGGGCTGAGTCCAGGTATGAATAAATGAAACTGTTTTTAAAATCACCTAGCTCTCATTGCAATCAGCAGGAGGATCTGGCTCCTCTGAACACCAGGAAAACTGAGCATTTGTTCATTGATCAGATGCAGACTTGGAACCCTGATTTGAAGTGATTATATTTTGTCATACCTTGTGATACAGCTCACTGACAGAGGAATCCAACCACACTAAAGGTGTTAAACACTCCTTGACTTTAAAAAGGTGCAGAAAAAATCTTCTTATCCTGGTCTAGCTCTTCTGTTGCTCTCATCACAATATCAGACTGGAAGGCAATGAGGATCCTGATTTCCTGTATCTGTGCAGATGGAAAACCTGGTAATAAGCTGGAAATTCCCTGCACAAATCCATGCCTTCACTTTGTCCTACTTTTGGAAGCCCTTCTGACTGTGGATGATGATATCCAATATCAAAATACTCTTTTACTTGACAGCATTTGCTAAAATGCAATGTTTACACCAGCTGAGTGCTGAGGCAGCTGCTTTCTGACAGACAAAATCATAAGAGCAGCTCATAAAGCCCAGAGTTTTTCATGCTTGCTGTTCATTCAAGAGATAAGGACAGAGATAAGGACAAACCAGCTCATTACTCCTGTGGTGAATCTGGATCCACAATTAGACCTGAACAGACAAAAAAATGTGTCCCCTCTGACAGGCCACTTTTTTTTAACTTTAAACTTCTTAACCTATTGCGATTCACATTGTGAACATGTCCTTGTGTGCACCCAGCAGAGGAAATCCTAGTCATAAATAGGATTTGTGATAGCTAAAATAACAATCATCAACATGTGGCAATAAAGCCACAAAAAAGCATCCTGATAACTGGGCCTAGAGCAGGACATCAGCATCTTACTGAATGTTAATCACCAGGAAATATGTGCTCATCTCTGCCTTAAACCTTTCCTTCTTTAAAGCAATTAATCATCCCACTCTGCCCATGTCAAGCATTGCTCCACTCTCTTATTTTTGTCACTTCTGAAAGAAACCCTTGTGCCTGAGGATGTGTCCCAACCCCAAACTGGTGTTCAGAAGTGGATCCCACTTCCACTGGAAAGGGCAGAGCTGTGATATCAGGAATTTCACACAAAGGTATCTTCAAGATCAAACAAATACTTCCACAAAAGGGAATATGTAAAAATTAAAAAATAATAAAAAAAAAAAGAGAAATCTACTAATCGAGGGAAAATATTTTTGTGAACATTCACAAAGCTCTCTTGCATTTCCATTTTACTTGTACTGAACCACTAAAAGGATTAGGAGGGCAGTCAATCAGCGAGGAGGAAAAGCAAAGTTTATGCAGAGACTATTTTTAGATTTGCAAGCCCCATCACGAGGAAGCTCCCAGCCCTGGGCACAGCCAGGAAAGCACTGGGCTTTGCAAACCAGCCACGATCCAGATACATCTTTTTTTTTTTTTTTTTCCAGGATGGCTATTTCTGCCCAGCTTTGTGGGGAAAATCAATATCTTGTTTTCAGATGTGTAAATGCAGTGGTCTCTCCAAAGTGCCCCGGTCAGTTTACCACACGTTCAGCAGCTGCTTCTTTCCAGGCTATCCCACGATTCCCAGCCTATGAGGATTGACAAGGCAATGATAAACTAATGTGCCCCCTCAGCTCTGTGCTCAGCCCATTGTTCCAGCAGCTGAGACCCTCTGCTTCTATTTGCTTTCTCCCACATACATTATTCAACAGCCCAGGAAAAGGCCAAGAACCTCTTTCATTCAGGAATTCTGTATTAAAATAATCAATTTTGAACTGAAGCGGGGAAGGGAGGCTTGCTACAGGCCAGGCCTGTTAAATAAGCCACCAGCCCCTGCCGTTTGCATTGCAATCATCAGGCAATATATTATTATATTTCTTATCCATAGAAGGAAGAAGAAATCTCAGAATACTTTTCTCTCTTTCTCTGCAAGAGCACTAATTATAGCAGCACCTTCCTGATGGCCTGTTTTGGCACTCTTTCCATTTATGAGGGTCTGTATCATAGGCTACATAGGCCACAACTTGATTTAGAAATTCTTAAGGAGGGAAGGAGATTCCTAGCTCCACAACAGACAAACAGAGAAGCTGGATGTTAAAATTAACTTATAACACTTTTTTTTAATGTTCCAACAGAAGGTCAAAGGCCCATTGCTCTGTGAAATGTTTTCCTGGCTTTGAAATTCATTTAGCTTTGACAGAAGATGCCAAACTCTGTTAAGTCACCAACCACAAGATTTTCAAGTGCAGCGTTTCTCCTAGCAGAAAGGAAACACAGGAATAAAGGCAGGGCAAGTCATCATTGTTGCATGTCATGGGTTTCTTGGTTTTTTTTTTTTTTATTATGGCACATCTAGGAAAAATAAGACCAGCAGCTTCAGAAAAAGTCACTCTGAGCCACAGCCACAGGGGTAAACCAGACTTATGAGAATGATGGCAACAACCATGATTCTATAGGCCCTCATATTAACTATAAAAGAAACCTCATAAAGGAAAGATTGGGAGCCACACACCTGTTTCAAAAACCACATGGTTTTCTCCATCAGGGGAAACAGACAAGAAACAACACACGTGCCTAATATACTATAAAAGGAACAAGTTCTATGGCAGAAAAATATTGACCTTGGAAACAGAGGAAAAATTCTTCCAATTTATATCCCAGAATGGTTAGGCAAGCACTTATCATTCTACCAAAAGGACATCAAGAAATATTATTTTTGCAGTGTGCAACAACAGTAAAAGGACTCCTACAGCCAAAGAGCAGCAACCTCCTGCAAAAGCCCTGAAGAGAGGCACTGCTTCCTGACTGTCAGGCCAGGTCTGCTCACCCACCTCTTCCTCCTGCCCTGCTGAGCTCCCAGTCCCACTGCTCCTCTCTCCTTTCTGGAGCTGTGCACTTCATTGCCAGCAGCACTTTTGAGCTGCTCTCACATGCCATCCTGCAGGTCGATAACGTGAAAGAAACACTGATGTCAACAGATAAGGAAGCATGGAAACCCCAGAGGAGTTAATGGGGAGCTTCTTAGTGCCTACAAATGGTATTGATCACTGATCATTGATCACTGATCCCTTCTGTGATCGTGTTTTCCCTCCCATTCTATCCCAGATATCACGATAGCTCCTTGTTCTGAATGTTCCACCCACTCTTTGACATTTCTGCTAACCAAGGATTGTCACTGCTGTTTAAAAAGTGATTGATGCTTAGGCTTTAATGAGTAAAAAACTTGGGTGAGTAAATTTTATATCTGCTTTACCAGTAGCATCATCAGCCTGGTGAGCACAGGGGTGGTGAGGAACTAATTAAAGCTGGTGATGAACAAGCTGGGCTCAACTTCATTAAAGGGGAAAAGCTGCACTAAAAGCCCCCAAAAGTTTCTGCCTGGTGTCTTGGCTGTGAAATCAAACAAAATATAAAAGTTTCAATGCTGTTTTCAAAAGTCTCAGCTTGCATCTCAGTGGGGGATAGGAAATAAAGGTATTTGGTACTTTCCCCATTCTGATATCAGACAGGATTTTTCTACCAGTCGGTTCTGATGCTGGCACCAAATCTACACATTTGGAGGTTGCTGTTCTGACAGGAAAATCCAACTAATGTTTGATGCTGGAAACACACATCCTAAAGTGAAAAAGGCCAAATGTCCTGGGATTTGTGCTCATGAGTCACTTCCACGGCTCAAAATGCTCAGTGAGTGAATAAAACATTCCAGAAAGTGCCATGTACAGCATGAGGCATCCAGCCCCAATGAGCTGATGATTTCTGGCCGGCTGATGAGCAGGGCCACAGAACTATTCAGACTTTTGTTTTGCACTCTGGAGAGTTTGGTTTTGTAACCCTGCAAGAGATGTGCATGAGACTCACCTAGAGATGAGCCAGTAAAGCATCTCATTGTGTCCAGATTTTCCATGGGCTGAGCATACCAAGCCCTGCCATTCCCACTGTGCAAAACAAATCAATCCCTGCTGTTGGCACCAGCAGTTCTGAGGGCAGGAAATCATCAACGTGCCAGCAGGGAGTGAGAGAGGAGAATTTAAATCTCACACCTTTGCACAAACTATTCACTTGGTGGAGCTGAGAGCAGCTGGGAAGGACAGAGAAGAACCAGTATAGGACAAGATAAAGAATATTTCAGCCCCTTCTCCTGCCAGGCCATGGTTTCAATGAGAAGGAAATTTGGAAGCAGCAGCAAGACTTGTGGCAAACTGACCCAAACTGTGCAGGTCAAGAGCTTCAATCCTGGGAGTTTCCCACTTTTGTTACAAAGCTCTGCTTCTGGACATAGCCACCCATTACCATGACATCTCTAAAATTAATTCAGATTATCTAAAATACAGGGAAAAACCCCAAACATTTCTAATTTAAGCAGCAAAGCTGGGCTCTAGATGCACAAGCAGTTTCTAATAAAAGCAAGCATGCAATTCTTCCCTACTGAGGTTGCAGGCTAGAAAGCCTCCAAATTAAAACCAACCAGGCTAATAATACCATTGGGGGTAGAAAAAAATGGAGACTTTCTTGTACAACTCAGTGTTTAAAAGAGTGAGATATCTCATGATGTGCCAAAATCTTGTGGCCACTGCAAACCAAACTCTATCTTTCATTCTCTTCTAATGAACTGATTCAAAATGCACATTGATACAAAAAAGAATGGAGTTCAAGAATCTATACAGGCAAACTACAGAGCTCTTTTCTGTGCTTATGTTTACCTTTTATAAGTGTCCCACTAAGCTAAATGCTCTAGCAACTGTGGGCAGCTTCAGTTGCCCATTATTAGATCTTTGAAGTAATTCTTCTCCAGCATTCAGCACGTGAATTTATTCTGCAATTTGCACTCAATGCCTGCAGTAAGCCCAACTTGTACAAAGACAAAATGCTGTCAACATTTATCTGCTGCTTTACACATGCCTGGAGCAGAGCAAAGGGAAAGTGGCAAGCATTTCTATTCCTGGACTCAAAACAAGATGCATTCACTTAGTGCAGGATAAAAGGGAGAGTACAGAGATGAAAAAGTAAAGGGAAAGGGAAAAAATAAGGAAAAAATAAGAGACCGAAAAAAGAAAACAGACTTGGGGGAAGAAAAAAAAACTATTGAAAAGAGAAAGGAGGATAAAATCAAATACATGATCAAAGGGAGAAAGAAATTGAATTTGTAAAAATAAACTCAGACTTGTGACAGGCTCCCAGGAGCAAGCAGAGCTCCCCATGACTGCTCAGAGGAGCCAGGGGCAGCAAGGTCTCATCTCTGGCAGCCTGGGTGACAGCCACCAGCAGTGCCAGTGGCACAGCAGTGCCAGCAGGCAGGAATCCACCACACCCAGCACCAGCCTCAGCTCCATCCTGAGCACCCAGGCAGGGGTAAGAAAGGATTGGCTGCAATGGGCAGGAACAAACTTACACAGAGAAAGAAATGCCATGCTCAAACCTCTGAAAACTCACCAAATTGCAGAGAAAATGTCCTGATATCTCTGCAGGATAATGAAAAATGTTATTCTGGTACAGTTAGGAGGGAGAACCTCACAGAAGGAGTAATTCAAAGATAAGCCATATACATCCTGTTCAATTATGGCTTTTTTTTTCCTTGGAAATTGATGTTTATACTAAAAATCCTAATGGGGGTGCATGTGTTCCTTCTGTTTTTCTGAAAAAAATTGTCCAAACATGCTATTTCTATAAGGTAAAAGCAAATGGCTATTTTTAGAAAATTTCATCATTCCAAATTCCAAGACTGTAACTTTTCATTATGTGCAGTGACAAAGGCTTTGGACTCTCAGAAGTTTTGCACTAGCAGAAAATCCATTTTTATTGCTGTCCTATCCCCTCCTTCCTTCCTTCAGCAGATTTTGAAGAAAGAGAGGAAGAGAAATTGGAGAGTGCTACGAGTGCTATGCACTGTGCTTGCAGATGAGCTGAATGGGTGATTACACCTCCCAGGCCAGTCCTGGGCAGTGCCAAATCCCACTGGAGCCATCCAGCAGCACCAGGAGGGGATGGTGCCCAGCACTTGGTTGGGCAGATCCTTGGCAGGAGTGCCTTGAGCTGTGCTGTGCCAGCCCAGAGCAGCTCCAGGGAAGGGCTGAGAGTCCTCAGTGCTGGTTCCTCCTCCTGGGGAATGGAGAGCACTTGGCAGGATGCAGCTCAGAGCTGCCTGGCACCTTATCCCCTTTTGTGGGGTGACTTTTTGGGGAAGAGGTTTTACAGCAACTTCTGTGAGCCAGAGAGAATTTGATAAAAGGATCCACATTCACCCCTGAAAGAATTTTCTACCAAGGTCATGAAGAAGAAGGTAAAGAAGAATAACCTGCCTCTGCTCTAAAATTTCCATCTTGTTGCATATATATTACTACATTCCAAACCCCAAACTCGAAGTTTTCTATTTTGTGATGTTCCACACTTCTAACCAACCCCACACTCCTAATCTTAGTGTTATCTGTCAACTGTGGAAGCCTTTTCCACAGCCTCAGGTCAAATGCAGTGCTCTCCTGGCAGTCAGAGTCTGTCTGCAAAGGAAGTCTAAAATTCTCAGCATCCAGAACTCCGACAGTTGACAAAGAAACCAAAAAAGAAGGAAGGATGAAAAAGAGAAACCTGCAACTGCCTGTCGCAGTGAGCCCTTTGTTTGTGTCTGGTGACCAATGAGTAAACTGGTGAGTTTTGGAAGAATGTACAAAAAGCATGCAGGCTATTAAAAAACCAGTTTGAAGCCTTCTGAAAGTGGAGTGTGTTGCTTTGTATTGTCTCTGTCTCAACTACCCCAAGTTATTTCGAAGCAGATGATGTGGGCAGCAGCCCCAGAGCACAGAGGGCAGAGGGAAAGCAGGGCAGGGCTGCTGTCCCTGAGATCCCCCCATGGGCACGGTTTGAGCCCCCATTAGCATCGGGGGGAGGAGGGGATGGAGCCTGGACGTGTTTTCTGTGCTAATCTGGGAGCTGGCCCAAATCCCAGCTCTTGGGTCACTTGTACACAGGGTTCTCATTGTGAGCTGGGGGAAAATGGCAGCCCCGCAGTTGGGCTTTGAAACTATGCATTTTTTAAAACTTGTGTATGCATAAGCCTCTTATTTAATGAATGACTCCCTTTGTATTTACATGTTCCACCATCCACAGGACAAATAGGGTTTAGTGGTTTCAGAATGAAAACTTCTCATCCTCAAGGGAGGGGAGGGGGGGGGAAAATAGCTGCAGCTATTTTATGGAAGTGGTAAAAAATCAATTAGCCTCTACGTTGTAGATCATACCTGATCTCCAAGGCCTTCCGTGGACATAAACATATTCTTTCTTAAGTTACATATTCTTTTTTAAGTTACATATTCTTTTTTAAGTTGCATATTCTTTTTTAAGTTACATATTCCACGGCTTCAATCAGAAAAAACATTCTGATGTAAATCTAAGGGAAACACATTGGTTTCAATGCAGCTGAATTCAGATCACAAAGTGGTCAGAAAAGTTATTTGAGGATGCTCCAGATCATTATCCTAAATTAGAAGGGTCTTACCAGACCTGAAGGCTTCTTAATCTTACAGCTTTTTTTCAGTCTTCCCTTTAAATTCAGCTGATAAATGGAATATGTGAAATAATAAATAAATAAATATAAAATATACGGCAGCAATAATTTCAAAGGATTCAGCAGCTAAGATAGGAATGCACAGAAAGCAGCATTTTAAGTTGTCTTGATTTCCAAAAGGAAATTGTTATAAATTAGTTCTAGGGCACTCTGATTCATTTATAAGAGTGGTTCAAGAAACTCTTCAATATTAATTAGTAGCCTGTGAATTCAGCCTGTGCAATTATGATGAGACAGTTCTTTGGGTTTGAAAGAGCTAACTTATCATATTTTTGAATTCGCCATCTCTAAGCTTGAATATTTTTGTATTTCCATATTTCTCAAGTAGCACTTAATTTAATCTTATCCCCATTTCTTTCAATAAACCATTGTTGCCTCTCCTAAGCAGCACAGCTTCCTCCTCTAACTCATCTCCCCGTGAAATTGGTTTAATGAAGCAGAAAGGTATGAAGCATTAACAACACTGGAATTCATGTGGTAGCACTTCATTTTTCAGAGGCACTCACATTTCCTACCTAATTTATAAAATCAGCACACAAATGATTTTTATCACAGCCATTACATCAGTATAAATTACTGCCTTTTCTGTAACACGGCAGTTAGTCAAACTGTTGAAATTATATCTATTAGTCATAGAGAGGAGGAGGGAGAAAGAAAGACTTGTAGGAAAGATTTCCTGTAAAATAAGGACTGATAGCAGCCTTATTGAAACACTAATATTGATTTACCAAATGAGCCCAAAGTGTGGCTATTTTGCAAAGGAAAATTAAAAATACACAAAGTGAAGCAAATGGGTCAATTTGTAAAAGGAGCCAAAAAGGAAACTGGGCAAACAAGCCAGGCTGTGTCAGAGGCACTCAGAAATGCAATTAGGGAGAGGTTCCTCACATCCAAGAAGGCAGCACTTGCCTCACCTTCCTTGCCCCACATTCCCCCCAAGCTTTCCCACTCACCCCCTTGCTCTGGCACTGGTGGTGTGACTTTGTGCATGGCAGCTCCTCCAAGATCCTCCTCATCCTCCTCACTTCTTCCTCTGTCACCTCCTCCTGTCCTGGCTGTTCCTTTCCAGACCAGGGGCAATCAGCCCCTACCACCCAATTTTTGCCATGCAGCAAAACTATAATAATTCCTGCTGGGAAAAGCTTTGTGTCCTCTCCTTCCCCAGGGAGCACAACCTGCTTTTCCAGGACCTCCATCCCAATTTCCAAAGTTCAGCCTGTCAGAAAACAACTGTACCATCTGCAGAGGCTTCACACACTTGAAAAGACTTCAATTTAAACAACACCTGTCTCCAGCAGAGCTGCTGCTGGGAGCTCAGGTGGGTGCTGGGCTTCCCTTCCTGTTTGCTGATCCCCAGGCTCAACTCCTTCCAGAGCTGCTCTCTAAATTCACTGTCACCTGCCCTGTCAGACCTCTGCCTGTGTGAGCTGACACCTGAGAGGGGCACTGCAAAATCCCACCAGGAAATTCTCTCTCACCCTCAGGAAGATGCTCTTCAGGATCCCACCGAGATGTCGCAGTTTTGTACACGGCGTGATTGGCATGACATCTGCAATTTTGTCTTTACTTTGTTTTTACCCAATCAAATCAAACATCACATAAAAACCAGTTTCACTGAGCCAAGGATTTCCAATTCCTGAGGTTCATTGGGTGCTGCAGGAGAGAAATTTGATCCAGACACCCCATTCCTCAGAGGGATTGAAAACGAATTGTGGGAGATCTGGAGAGACATTTTGTGGTACAGGCCAATTGTCTACCAGCAAGCCAGCCAAGCAGGTTGAGAATGGCTTTTCTGGGTTTGAAGAAGTCAAACAGATGCTCTCCAAGCCTATTCTTGCTCTCCCTTCTCCAATTATTTCCCCTTGATGTGCTGGCTGCCTTGGATCAGATGGTTAGCCTGGGAGGCAGGGCCACACCCTGTGATTTGTGCTCTCCCAGCAGCCAGCCCCGGGGCCACAGGGCTGCAGGGACACTGCCTGGTGCCCCTGGCTTTAGGGGCAAGAAGAACTAAAACCAGTTTAACAAAAAAAACCACCAAATCTGACCTGAGATTGCCAGTGCAGCAGCAAAAAACCTGCAAGGGACACAGAGGTGCAGCTGCCTGCCCTTGGTCTGTTTTCCTTTGTGTTTTGATCCCCTTCTGCTTATGGCTTTTATTAATTAGCCTTCCCCCTCTGTAACATCAGGGTGATTTTGCCTGGCTCTCTCTGTCTCCAGCCCCCAGCACTGGTGTAGCAGTGTCTACTGATGGCACCTTGTGGCTAACCCAGAGAAGTGCTTGGGAATAGTGAGGTAAGCCAGGAAAATATCAAGAAAAGGAGAGAAAATCCCTTCTGCCACAGCGAGGGCTGCAAAAAATGGTGCAACTCTGCAGACACTTCCTTGCCAAGGAGGGCACAACCTCTTCCTGCTGCCCCCAGCCCCTCAGAGAGTCCTGGGATGCAAACAAGAGTCCTGGCCCTGAACCTCCTCCCAGCAGGAGGCAGGAGAAGGGGACTGGGGTGGAAAATCCATCTAAAAGGCAAATCCCTGTGTGAGGGGCAGGAAGGAGCCAGGCTTGACCTGCTCCCCAGAGCCCCTGAGAGCATGGCCAGCTTTGCTGGGTGCTGTCCTTGTCCTCAGAGGAGAAGGTCAGCCTGAGCCCAGGGGTCAGTTTGTGGTCAGGAAAAGCTCTGACCTGCAGAGCAGCTCTTCCCAGGGGCACTGCAGGCTCTGCTGTCCCTGGGGTGAACCTGCCCTGCAGAGCTGATGGTGCTGGGACACCCCATATGGCTGCAGCTGCTCCTGGAGAGGGGCAGGGGTCCCTCCACAGCCTCCCCTACCAGCCCAGGTGGGGGTGGCTGTTGTGTTCTGTTGTCTTTGTGTGGTGCCCTAACGAAGGGAGGGATGATGCATCTGACTCCATGCTCTCAGAAGGCTAATTTATTATTTTATGATACTATATTGTATTAAAGAATGCTAAACTGTACTAAAGAACACAGAAAGGATACAGACAGAATGCTAAAAAGATAATAATGAAAACTCCTGACTCTCCCCAGAGCCCTGACACAGCCTGGCCCTGACTGGCCAAAGAGTGAAAACAACTCCCAGCAGAATGCACTGGAACAATCCCCTGTGGGTGAACAATCTCCAAACACATTCCACATGGGCACAGCACAGGAGAAGCAAATGGAAAGGAAAACAATTCTTATTTTCCTTTTTCTCTGCTGCTTCTCAGCTTCCCAGGAGAAAAATCCTGGGCAATGGGATTTTTCAGAGAATATGAATGCCACAGGTGGCAGGTCCTAAACAGCCCCAGACCTGCCAGGCACCTGCTGGTTTGCAGCTGTGGCCAGGCCTTGGTGTGGTGACACCATGGGGAGGTGGCTGGGTCCCCTCCTTGCCCAGGGACAGCCACCAGGGAGGCCCAGCCAGAGCTCAGCATGGAGCTCTGAGGGCACTGATGGAATCGTGTCCCACACTCAGAATTCCCTGGCAGGATCCCCCACAGTGCTGGGACTAAGAGGGAACAAAGGGCAGGGACCCAAGCTGCAGATAAAGGACATTTGGCACCAAGCAGCACCAATGGGATGGGTCCTGGGGAGGGAACAACAAACAGACACAGGGGCCCCTAAGGCAGCCAAAGTCTCCTCAGAAATTCTGGGATCATGTGAAGAAGGCAGGATTTCTCATTTAGTTTAAGTTTTCTCAGCTTTGGTTCAGTCAGTCATTTATCTCCAGGTACCTATCCTGCATGGATTTCTAGGTCTCACTCTGGTTTGTATTATCTTAAATGTGCCATTATCAGGATTCCCAAATGTTTGAAGTTCTTTTAAGAGCTGGCTCCAAGCTTCTGCCCCCCACAATGTTCAGTATAAGTAAGAAGCACACTTGGAGAGGAGAGCAGGAGCCCAAGATCACCCAAGAGATCAGATCTGCATTCCAGAGACAGAAACACTCAATTGTGAGATGCAAGTACAAGTTCTCACTCTAGAGGGAAACCTCTATGATGGAAAACCTTCAAGTGTGAAGGGCTGGAAACAAATCATGCTCCAGCTGGATATGTGACATCACAAAAGAATCAGAGAAAAAAGATGAGATTTATCTTTATAGATCCTCAGCAGATTAAGATCTGCAGAGCTAATCAAGTGTCATGTCAAATAAACAGCTCTACAAGCCCAACCTAAACACCCAGGGCAGAAGAAATCACCCTCAGAGTCCTTCCAGGGGCAGGTGCATCCTTATTCAAAGGCAGATGAGTCTCTGAGCAGTCAGTGTTTCCCAGCAGCAGTACAGAATCAAGGGAGCAGCTCTCTGTGCCAGCTCTCACCTGCAGCCCTGTCAGGACACTGGGCCCATTTTTCATGGCCTCTGCTCAGTAATTCTCACAGCTCTGTGCACACAGGTTCTGCACACAGCCACACAAAGCTTTCCTCAGAGGAACATTCTGTGCTTCCCAGTCCAGCAGAGACAGAAGAACCCTCTTTTACTGATTAAAAACAAATAATAACTCAAGGAAAAAAAAAATAACATGCTGTGATATGAAAACCAAAGTGACAGACTAAGAGAGGAGGTTCAGCAGTAGCAGAAAATTTAGGGGGTTTTAGAAAACCTTTTTTCTCCCTATAAAAGCACCTTCTGCCATAAAATGGCTCTTGCAGCTTTCGTGTCACTTTTTGTCCTAACTCTACTTAATCCTAGAAGAAAATCAACACCAACAGATAAAGAGTAAAAGCCTCACGTTAAGGACAACCCTTACCTGGAAAAGAAAGAAGAGTGAGACATTCAGTGAGCCCACAAAAGCCTTCCCTATCCCACATTACCTGGAAGATGATCAGATACCACTGTGATAAGCAGCCTTCCAAATCTTGGGCAAGGTTGATGGCTGAAATTGGAATAATTTCTTTTTTTCTTCCCCCAAAGGAGATGTTTTACTGCTCTTTTGAAACAGTAAAGCTCCAGGCTTGTCTTTACCTTTCTGTGTAAATAACTTCCTTTCCCTGGGGTGTTCATCATGGGTTTGACCTTAAAATGCATGGCAGTGTTCTTAGCAATATTCAATCAATGGCAGGATTAAAGGTGAAATCAGTTACACAGAGGAAGCCTACTGCTGTTTCACCAGTGTGGTGGCTCTAATCTCCCTCTGAGAGACTAAAGATCATAACTGATTTACTTCTCTTCCCTGGGGAACAATTTTCTGTAGCCTGGAGCAATCAGGAAACAGACTGAATTGGCTTTAATACCCATCTGCCCTTGGGGGGGAGACTGGGAAAAGCTACCAGGTTGTTTCTTCTTCATACTTGTAATTAAATAAACTATGACAAATTTGACAGGCAGAATTTCTAGCAGTGCCAGTTGTCTCCAAACTTCCTACTCTGTGTGTAATTGATATAGAGCAGCTATTCCCAAGCAGTGCTGCAGACTATTTAAACATTAAAATCAGTGATCTTCACTCCATTCCATGATTTAACCTATTGGCAGCACACCTCTAATTTTCACACCTATCAAGACTGTGGGACATGTTTAAGCACAAAGAAACAGGGCTTACTTTGATTTTTTTCTGGTTTTTTTTTACCTTAACTGTGGTCTTTCTATTAGTTCCAGAATGCCAGGCACATAAATGAGATGGTATTGATAGAAGAGAGAAAAAAAATCTTACAAGTGAGAGGGAAAATCTGGGAAAATCTTTTCATATAGATTGATAACAAAATACACATCACTAACACCTCAGGCAATAAACTTCTGTCAGTACTCCTTTGCAAAACAGTGCCAGAGCAGACGAGATGAAAAACTATTTCCCTGAAAAACTTCCTGCAATTCAAAACGTCTTTAGCATTGTCATAAAATAACTAACTAACTAAATAAATAAATAAAATGATGATGATAATGATATAAGATAATAATATAGTATAATATATAAGAGGATAATAATAATAATAATAATAATAATAATAATAATAATAATAATAATAATAATAATAATAATAATAATAATAATAATAATAATGTTTTATTTAAAATATCCAAGGTCTTTACTTATGCAGAAAGCACAGAGTTGATACCAGGGCTGCTGTAGGTACAGCCATTTCAAATATGCTGATATCTGCCTTTCTCATCTTATCCCCCAGCATGAGACAGGTTTAAATACCCCACAGGGAAGGGAACTCTTGATTTTTCAGTTTACAGGGTTAGCACCACAGACACGTTTTTTTCGCACAAGCTCAGCTGAGACAATTTAAAGCCACAGGCAATTCCTTTTTTTTCATCATTATTTAACTCATTTTAGGCTTGTTCACCAGTTCCTACAGGAAAGCTCAGGAATTTAAGAAATGCATTGGTGTCTCTGCCCAGAGCTAAGATCCTGGCACAGCATCCCAGCATGGTTTGGGTGGAAGGGACTTAAATCTCATTTTATCCCAGCCCCTGCCATGGGCAGAGACACCTCCCAGCATCCCAGGGTGCTCAAGGCTGGCCTGGGACCCTGCAGGGCTGGGAGTCCCCAGGCTGAGCACCCAGAGGTGCAGGAATTGCTGCTGCACCTGCAGAGGGTCCCCAAAGCCCAGCAGAGCAGAGCATGGCAATGCAAACACAGGCATGGGGATACAGCAGGGGGGTGAGAAACTCTCACTGAGGAAACTCAGGCTCCCAACACTGCCCACCCTGGCCAGGACCCCTGGAAGAATAAACCCACAGCAGCTGAGCCAGGCTTGCCCAAACCAGCACCCCTGGAGAGCTCTAATCTGAATTTTAATCTTTCCTAGGGCTGCTGATGAGAAGCTGAGTTATCTTTATCAATGTCTCCATGTCAGAGGGCCCTAAAGAATTGCCACCAGCCCTTCTGGCCCTGCTGCACCCAGGTGCTGTCCCAGGGAAGGCTGGGATGATCAATTCTCTCAAGCAGGTTTACCTGTCACAGCAAACCCAGCCAGGTCTGCTCACAGGGCTGAAGTTAGAACTGCTCTCTGGGAGGATACACAGACTGCTGCTCCTAAATAGATTCATTTTTTTAAATTTAATTAATTAAAAAATCAGTCAAAGTAATCAATTAATTCAAAAATCAGTCAAAATGCAATTGCAGACTCTCAACAGCAACTAACACAACCACCTGAAATTTTCTGCTGCAAGACAGGGCAGATGCTGCAAAAGAATCTTTTGTACTTCTCTGGTGCCTGAGAAGCTGTGCAGCCATCTGAGGGGCACCACTCCTGAGCCTGTAATTAATTCCCAGTGCTGTTCTGCTGAGTTCTTCCCAGCAAGGAAATAAAGGAGCTTAAATAAAACAAACAGCAAGCAGGAATTGAATGAGAAGCTGGACACAGAAAGCCAAGCATCTGAAGCATTTTTACTTGGCCAAATTGATAGCAGGGAGAATTGGTGAATGTATTTCCATGTTCAACTCTGTACTCAGCTTTAGTTCTGTTCTTCAAAAACAAATTATGGCAGTCACTTAAACTGGGGATTGTTTCTTATTATTTGGTTAAAAGAATATAAATATTTAGCTACAAGCACCTAAGACAGATGAGCCAGTTTCCTAAGAGCTAAACATTTACCTGTGTGGGATTAAAGTGATACAAACAGCCAAGAGTGACTGCTAAAATCCTGCTTCAGGCTGAGATTGCTGATAAAGTAAATTTTTACTCTGCAGACAAAATCTATTCTGTCAGTTTTGCACTGAGATTTGAAGGATTCAAACATATCCCAAGACTTACAGTTAATTTTTAAAAAATGAGCATTAATATATTAAAAAAGTGGAATTTTTAAAAACCTTCCCATTCCCCCTATTTCTCCTCTGCACCTGCTTTTTATTGCAATAGCCACAGGCTGTAATAAGGCAGCAGTGTGACTTCAAGCACTGGCACAAAGGCAGCTCTGTCTGAGCCAGTTACTCATCCACATGACATGATAGCTCCCATTTCCTCCTCAGTGCTGCTTTCCCAGAGCAGTGACAGAAACCACATTGCAGAACTGTCAAGATCCTAAAACCTGATTGCCAAATGTCAATTACCTTCTTTAGGTTTCCTTAAAAAAAACCAAAAAAAACCAAAAAACCACAAAAAAAGGCAAAAAGGAGTGAGAGATGTGAGCCAGAGATTTGCCTGCTCTGCTCCAACTTGGTAAACTGGAACTCAAGCAGATCTTGTCTGCCCACAGATCCATGGATCTGCTCTAAAAACAAATCTGAGTCTCTTCATTAGGAAATCAAACACTTAAAATGAACTTTCCTGTTCTTTTAAATTCATATTTACCTTCCAAGAATTACCCATAGGAGCAGATGCAAAGATATCTAAAGGTATTCCAAAATTTCCCGAGGAAGAAACAGCAATACCTCCAGAGGGAGAAATTTAAAATCAGGCTGAGAGTCAGCCAGAAGAGGCAGCAGGCAGTGATGAGGCTGTGGGGTCTCTGAAGCCCTCAGGAGCAGGGGATGTTCAGCATTTAGGAAGACCAAACACAAGTTTTTATCTTAGAATCAGAAATTCAGCTGACAGCCCAAGGTAGCTGTGCCATTGGATGAACAATTGTGGCATTTATTTCAAACAGCTGGAACACTTCTTACAATTACACAGCACAGGGAGTACAAATTATCTTGTCTTTCACATCAATTTGCCTCTCCTGACCCTCTATTTCTCCCTCTGCTTTTAATTAATCATCTTTACTTTGTGTCCCCCTTGCCCACCTGTGCCACAATGAGCCAGAACTTTTTACTCTTGCAAAAAGAAAAGGAACATTGATGATTTTATTTTGATCTGTTATGTGGCTCATCATTGAACACATCAAAAAATTTTCTACAAAACACTTTCTGGCTCTTCACCTGAGAATTATTTAATTCTTTTTCCTTCAATTACATTTAAAATATCATTTTTAAGAGGCCTTGCAGCCACTTTATCACCCACACAGCTCCAGCTGTGTGGCCCAAGGTGGCAGAAAAACAGCTGGAGATTTCTGTACCCACTGCCAGCCTGCCTCAGAGCACAGAAAACCACCTGAGTGGATGTGGCTTGCTGGAAAAAATACCTGCAAATTCTTTATCACCAGGTCAGAACTTCTCCCATGCTCACAGATCCCCCAGGAATGGCACCTGGATATTGCAATACACCAAAGACAGCTCAGCTGGAAAAATCTGCCATTGATCTGATCAGGGATCTTGCTGAGGAGCTGCTGTGGTGCTCCAAACCTCCACCCTTGGGAGCAGGAGGGTCAGAGATCTGGATCTGAATCCTGACCCTGGCATCCAGCCATGCCCTGGCATCCAGGCTTGTGTGGAGCAACCTTATCTCATATCACAATTATGTCATTATCTCACCTGAGCCCCTGGGGGTATTCAGTGCAACAAAGATTTTTGTAGGGTTTGAACAAGGGAAAAATCATACAGAGGAGGAGAATCAACAACATTTACAGTTTAAAACCCCTTTTCCTTCTGCAAAAAAAGCTGTCAAAAATAATGCCACAGTAACTTTGAAACAGAAGTTCATGGAGTTGAATATCAGCACTCACAGCTTTTCCATGGAGAGAACAAGGCTCTAAACTGCAGAATAATAAAAAAAAAAGTTTAATTTTGCCATCCTTAATTTTGCCATCATTCAGTCCCTGCAATGGTGTGTCTCTATTTAAATGGCTAAGGTTACAAAAACTCAGATATTTGCCCCAGTTCCCAGTTTCTTCAGCAGATAAAACAGGGAGATAAGAAAGTTGGGATGTTCTTTTGACCTTCTGCCAAAGGTAAGGGACCACTTGTCGATCTGAATTTCCCTTGCAAATCTGCTGGGGCTGCCCTGCTGGTGCCTGCTTTGTCTCTGATTAGCCATCATTTGGGACAACTGTTCACCTGATGGAGCAAATGCCTGCCCTGAGCTGGCATTTCCTACCTCCCCAGCACTCCTCTGCAGTGATATCTCACTGCTGAACCACAGGTGGATTCTCCTCTCTCATCCCAGCTCAGAAGCTGAGAGAAAAGCTGTGCAGAGATTTGTGGTGCTGCTGGGGGAGGATGCTGAGCACCCAGATGAGCCATGCAAGCATCAGGGTGCTCTCAAAGAGGAGTTTGTGCCTCAGGACACACCAGCAATGCTCAGAGAGGATGTTTCTCTCCCAAAGGCACCGTGCTGCCCAGGAATATCATTTTAGAGGCAGGATTTCCCTGAAGAGCTGCCCAAGCCAGCCCAAATCTCTGCTGTCTGTATGAAATCAGCCCTGGCAGTCCCCAGTTTTCCCTGGTGGTGCTGTCACTGTGCTCCAAGATCCCATCCCTGGGCTCAGGTGACTGCAGGGATTACAGTAATTCCTCATCCTCCTCTCTCTCCTTGTCTTTATTCCCTTCTTTCAGCTGAAAATGGACCTGATATTTTATTTGCTGCCCAAATAAAAGTTATTTTTTTAGTGCCCAAGCCTCACTGTGTTACACAGGTCTGGCTCTTCTGCTGCCCCCACTGAGGTCAGATTCTCCTCTCTGCCATAAATTCCTTCACTTCCCTGCCTGCTTCCTTTGCTGGGAAAGCAATTGGAACTCTGGGGTGCTTTGGATTAATTATCTGGTCCTGTTTGGTGGATTTGGACAATTGGCCAGTCTGGGAAAACTGTGCAGAAAAATTGGAGTGAGCTGGGGCAGAGAGCTGGCAAGGGCTGATCCAAAGGGTCAAAAACCTGGACACAGCCTTGCTTCCCTTTCCTCCCTGAGCAGACCTAGAACTGTGGGCAAGAATGCCAAAAATAGACAAATATCATTTGATTAAATTAGCTTCTACCAGTGCCTGTGTGTAATACAGACATTGATTTAGCAAAGGTTTCTCCTGCTGATTCTCATCCATTATTAGAAATATTCTCATCATATTAGAAATATGCAGGATTTTATTTTGTGTGCTACATTCATGTTTTTCAAATCTGCCTGAGACTTCCATTCATTTACGTTAAAATAGAAGATTTTCTTCTTAAAACATGATATATCACACAAACTTACTATGGAAAAGCTTTTTTGGGAGGGAAAAAAAGGATTTCTGGTGTTTTGAAATCAGCTGATCTATATTTTGTTTAGTATGGTGTTGCCAGTCAGAAAGTTCCAACTTTCTTAGTGAATAAACTAAATCTGTTCAAACCAGGAGTTTGTTCCCTGCCAGACCCCAGCCCCAGTGTTTGCAAATACACATTTGACTGACAAGCCAATGAACAACATCCTCTTTCAAAAAAATGTCCTTGTTCATGTAAAGAAGAAAGAAGTGCAGTTTATACATTTCTGATTTATAGGAGCTAGGAGATATTTAAATAAAATCTCCATGGAAACTTGTATTTCACAAGATAAACCTTTGAAGGAAGGGGCAACCTTTGAAGGACAGCTTAGGAAGGGAAAATAATTTTAACAATATCACCTCCTGTAAAAATTCTGTGAGACAAAATGGATGAAAAAATCCACTTTGAAAGCTGAAGCAAAGAGGTGCTCTCTGCAAATATTTTGCCAGAAATTAGTTACTTTTGAAAAAAACTGAACCAGCAGCAGTTTGTGCATGTGGTGGGGTAGAAAACCCCAACCCAACCTGCAATACCCATGTGAAAGTTGGTTTTCTGCAGAAATCTTTGGAATGCCACTTTGATTTTAGAAAGTCTTTTTTCAGAGCTATGCATGAACACAACTGAGGTACCCAAGGAGAAAAGCTGAATTTTGGGGCCCTGAATTGCAGGAGCTGAACTGGGCCCTTGACTGTAGACTCACCATTGTCAATGTTTTCAGACACAATAAAAATAATGACAGCAGTGGCTGCTGCTTCCTTCCCTTTGGGAAAATTCCCTCTGTCCCCAAAATTCTATCCCTGCTGTATTCCCACAAGCAGTACCCAGTGCTCTGGAAGCTGCCCTCAGCCAGCTGGTCACAGTTTTTTGGACAAATCCCAAAGCTCCCAACACAGAGTGAAAAGTTCACACTGCAGGAATTTCATTCCTGGTTTCCAGCACAGGACAGAGGAGTGTGAATGAAAAATAAACAGGGGAGAATTCATGGTACTCAAAGAGGGGACATGGCTCTTCAGGACACCCTCAGGGCAAAAATGGGTAGGAAAAAATCCTAATTAATGGCAAGCTTTAATCCACAGTCCCAACTGTGTCATCAAATCACAGTCTGGGCATACACGAGACCTACACACCAATTCAGGAATAAAGTATTTCCTTCTACCAAAATGAAAGCCTGAGAACATTATTGCAGCCTAAAACATCCCAAGAATCATTATATGGATGTTAAAAATTAAATCTGGCTTTCCCGGTCAGGCAAATTTCCTGAATTACCCAAAATCCCAGATAAAAATATTGCTCATGCTCACAATGCACACACAAACTCCTGGAGCCCTACAAATCACCAGTGTCAGGTGTTTGAGGAAGCTGCTGACCATTATTTACAGATAATTATATCACAAATTATGGAGCAAATATGTGACAAATTATATCACAAATACAATGGAGCAGCTCTTCACAGTTGCCAAAATTGTTACAGCAGCACAGGGAGAGGATGATGTGGCTTTAAAACCTTTTCTTGGAAAGAGGAAAGTGCAGTCCTTTGACCCATGTCTGCATAACCTTGTTTCATTTCTAGATGACCTTAATTGGCCAATCTGAAATGTAGTATTAAGGAAGAAATTGAGTGTGGAAGTGCCAGAGAATTCCCCAAAACTTAGGTGGCTGTTCCACATCAGACATCATCCACAAATGGTGAAACACGGTGAAATTATGTAAGAGAAATTGATTCCCTCTGAGGCTGCAGGGATTGATCATATTTTCCACCAGATTTCTGAAAGAAAGAGAGGAGAGTCACTCTCTACCACATTTCCCCCTGATTTCAATTGTTAAATCTTACTTAGCTCTGTTCTCACAGCTCATCACAGATGATGGTGAATTTCTCTCATCTTTTTCTTCTCTAAAGAGCAAAAAGCCACTGAACTGTGGGCTGCAGTTAAAAACTGACACCAGGATGAGACTGAAGGCCTTCAAACATGGTATCTGTCAATGACACCTGATATCTTAATTATTGTAGCCCTTTACCATAAACCAGAAACTACCAGAACAATTCTCTAATTGATATCTGATCTTCTTTGGTTATTTTAGATCATTAGGAAATATCCTCTTCCATTTCATCCAACAAAATTCAAACCAGAAATGCTAGGAACCAATTTTTATTTTTTTTTCAAGATGATACCAAGCAGCAAAATTCAGTGCTGTGGTTATGTTACTTTTCCTTCTGCAAGAACTCCTAGAACACTTTCTATGTATTTTGGTATTAAATTTCTTTTTCCTCCTAAGATTGGTCTTTAATAATGTTTGAACTAGGAACTCATTCCCAAATAAAAATTGGATTCAGACCAGTTGAAAGTCAGGCTTTGATCTCAGAAGATTTCTTGCTTAGTAAAGTGGGATTTTGGATATTTTTTTTATTTCTTTGTCACAGACTGCAGGTTTGAATGTTGCTTTACAGGATGACTTTTTTCCAAAGGGGCTGATTGGAGCTTTTTGATTTATGGATGTAGCATCATTCCCAGACTCAGATTCAGCACTGAAACTTTGGGCTTCTTGAGATCTCCTTAGGTGCTTCAATTGCCCCATTCCAGTTGCACTCAAACACTTTAGAAACACCTACAAACTGATACAAAAGCACCATTTTTTCTTTAATATTAGCAATATCTGGGGCAGATCTCAATTTTTTTTCACTGTGCCTATATGTATATGAGCAAAAGAGAGAGCCCAAAAAGAAATGCTCAAGAAAATCCATTTACACAAGGACAGGTATTGTATTGGCAGGGTCCCCCATGGCAGGGAGGAATGATGCATCTGACTCCATGCTCTCAGAAGGCTAATTTATTATTTTATTATACTGTATTTTATTAAAGAATGCTATAATCTACTAAAGAACACAGAAAGGATACTTAGAGAATGGTAAAAAGGTAATAATGAAAACTCCTGACTCTCTCCAGAGTCTGACACAGCCTGGCCCTGACTGGCCAAAGAGTGAAAACAACTCCCAGCAGAATGCACTGGAACAATCCCCTGTGGGTGAACAATCTCCAAACACATTCCACATGGGCACAGCACAGGAGAAGCAAATGAGATCAGAATTGTTTTCCTTTCTCTGAGGCCTCTCAGCTTCCCAGGAGAAAAATCCTGGGCAAAGGGATTTCTCCAGAGAATGTAAATACCACAGCCAGGAGCCCAACCTGCCTTGCTCCCAGAGTTCTGAAATTCCCACAGAGGATTCCCAATCCGTATTTATCATCATTTATCCCATTTTATCAGCAGATCTGTCCCAGGGGAATGACCAAGCCAAGGCTTGGAGAGGTGAGGCACAGACCTTGCACTCAGAGCAGGACCCAGGCTGGTGTGCTGATGGTTGCTAGCAGGGGAGCTGATTGCTGCCTTTGTGCTGGAGGTCTGGGCTGTGTGGCCCTGCTGAATGCTCAGGAATGCACAGGTCACCCTGGGCAGAGGGAATGGGCACCTCTTGGAGCAGAGGGAAGGGGAAATTCTCTGTCCTGGCTGGAGGCACCTGCAGCAGCCAGGGCTCAAACAGAGCACAACACCCTGCCCCAGTCCCAGCTGTGATGGATGAGTAATGCCATGGCTGACTCTCACAATTAAAAGGCAAATATGTATAATATATGTTAGGAGAAGTTTTATAGGTTTATAATTGTGTTTTACCCTCCTTGTGTTGTTATCAGAGGTACCCTGGGTTTGGGACATTTGGCTCATTACTGTGGCAGCACCTGAGCTCCAACCAAGGTGTCAGGCAGTGATCTCCACCACTGAACAGGGAAGAAGAAGTTGACAGACAGAACTCTGGGGAAGCTAAAGGGTTAAAAGGCAAAACCTCCATTGTGTGGGTGAGCACATGGTGGGAAAATCCTCTGCTCCCAGCTCTGTAATATTTTCTCTATTCAATCTTCTGTTGTATTGTTGATAAGGTTTTAATAAACCTTTTAAATTTCTGGAAGTGAATATAATTTCTCCCACACCTTCCCCACCTTAACCTTACATTTACCTCTCTAAAGTCTTCAGCTGAGCTTACTCCAGCCTCAGCCCTGCCAAACTGGATAAGGGCAGCCAAGGAATCCTGCTGGGAATGGGTGACACAGTGCAGGCAGTAAATTCACGGAGCTCCTGGGCTGCTGGCTCTTTGTCTTTATTTTTTCACCAATTCTCCCACTCTCTTCACACTTGAGAGAAATGTGATTGTGCAGAAGACAGCCAAAGATGGCTGAGCCAACCTGAGACTGGCTGGTCCTGTTTCCCAAAATCCCTGCTCCTATTCTCTCTCACAGCCAGCCCCCATCATCTGTGCTTGTTATCATGCTCAAAGCAGAGCTAATTCATTCCCCCCTGCCTTTTGGTGCATTGCTTTTGTACCCAAGGCAGCCCACTCGGGACAGTAAGTGCCAGGACTGCAGAGCTGCAGGCACAGAATAGAAATCAGCACCTCCTCTTACATCCAGGGCTTGTGCCCTCAGAAAAGGCTCAATTCTGAGCATCAGCCTGAGCTGGGAAGGGCTCGCCCTGTCAGCCTAAGAAAGGAGGGCTGACCCACTTCAGGAGTTTCCCTTAGGCTCAGCAGCTCTGGGAAATAGGACAGGGATCAATAACAGCCAGTGAGTCCATTAGGAGCAGCCCATCCCAAAGAGCTCTTTCCAGGCCTGGCAGTAGCCTGGGGCTTGGCTGAGGGAACGTGGCACCACCCCAGCTCCTGCCTGGCCTGTTCAGAAAAGGCAGCTCCTGGCACGAGCTCCCAAGGCCGGCTCTGCACAGCACCAGTTCCCAGCCCGTGCTCCTGGGACCCTGCAGTGCTTTAGGATCAGTGTCCCACAGCAAAACAGCCCAGAAATACTAAAAGATTGGCACGGGGCTGAGGCTCTTCTGTCCTTTTTAGCAAAGGAATTGCATAAGGGATTCCTGGAGCGCAGGAGACAGCTTCTTCTTTTTGGGGGGAACTGGAAAAGAGCTGGTTTGAGTTCAGCACCTGAGGACTCCAGGCATGATCTGCACAATCACATTAGGATTCTGAAGACTCCCTTATGGGAAACCTACAAAGAGCTCAGAAAGGAGCCCTGTAAGGAATCATCACCTGCCCAAACACCAGATTCTGCCGGGTGATGCTTTACTCCACAATTTCACCTGATGGGACTCTCAGGAGCTTCTCTGGTGACCTGGGGTGTGATGTGACAAGGCAGCACCAGACAGCCTTTCCCCTACACTTCCTTAGCAGTCTGGGGGAGCCACTGACTTTCTTGGTTTGTTAAATGTGTGTGCTCACACTCGCTGGGGGGCTGGGTTTGAACTGCATTGCCTGCACTGCTGCTTCCAGGTTAATATGGATAAATACAGGTTTATTTTCCCGTGGACAGTGACCTTTTCCATGGGCAGTGGGTTTAAAGAATGCAGGTAATGCAGAATCTCTTCTGCTACTGAGTTATTTCATTGATCTTCACTATCAAAGAAGCACAGTGCTCAATGAGCATTTCTCAAGAATTCAAGACAGGTGTGATCCACCCCAAAGCAGTGGGTAGATGAGGAAACGTCACAGAGAATGGGTTTTTTTGGTTTGTTTTAGAGGGAGGGAGATGACACCAGAAACAGAATCTATAACACTGTATTGGTGAGCTTTACACCTGATAAAAAAAATAAAACTAAGCAGGCACATTTTTAGTGATATTAGGGCAAGGAAAATAATTGCACCAGTGCTACCCAAACTTCTACAAATTCCATGTGACCAGTTTTCTTCTTGCTCAGAATGCTGAAACACAGCAGGACAACGGCAGGAAAGAAAGGCAGGCACACATGTGCTGCCTTCTAGAAAACTGTTCCCAGGGAAATCCGCAGAGTTAGAGATTCTTGCAAAGTCAGAGTTCAGAATAAAGTAGGAAGAGTGTGCTCATCCGAGCAACAATTTGTATTTGTGCAAATCATAAGCCAGGGGTGAGGTGGGGGGAAGATAAATAGGTTAATCTGTTGTAAACTGATTTTGACCCTGAAGGTGATCACAGGTACACAGCATTACCGCACTTTAAACTGTTTTATGCAAAGCTTAAAAAAGACCCAGCAACAAACAAAGCTTTTTTTGTGTTTGCTAAACAAAGCATGAAAGAATGGTGACAAAAGTAGGAGGAGCCGAGTTTGCCGGGACAAAGGCGGGAGGAGGAGCCCCGATGCAATGGAAATGCAGTTCAGTGCTCCTGGATTGATATGCTCATCCTTTAAACCCCCAGGGCTGGGAGATCACAGGGCCTGAAAGTCCATCAAAGAGCACTTCTCTGCATTGATCCAGGCTGGGGCGGAAGGCTGGTGGGGGTCTGCTCCTCTCTATAAGGCTGCCTCCGAAGATAATCAGCTTTTCTCCTTGGAAATTGGGGGATCCCAAACATCAATAAAGTGTTATTTCAAGTAAAACATCAGTCTAAACCTGCGGAGGCCTGGACATGTGTGGGTGCTTTTGTGGTGTTGCGGTGCTGGGTTGTTTTCTTTTAAAGAGAAAAAAAAAAATGAAAGAAATTAACTCCCCAGTATGTAACATCGCAGGAGGGAAAATATTTTACCTTGAAAGTATAATCTTAATGCCTGGGCTGTTCTTTCCAACAGCAGAATCTCCTGTAGAGATCTCTTAAGCAGCCTCACAAATTTCCCTGGCTATGTCTGGATGCTCAAGCAGCACATGACCTGCAAAGAAAATTTTTAAGAAGCTTCAAAATCATGATGTCCTTCAGTTAAGTTGGATGTAGAGCAGGCAGGCAGTCACAGGCCAGTCCAGCTGCTCGGGTTAGAACACTTCAGATCTGAGGAAAGGGCAATCGGGAGCCTGGGGAATGGTTAACCCTGACCACTGGGACAGGCTCAGGCTGGAGCTTCCAGGGGCTCAGGGATGAGGCTGGGGAGCCCCTGATCCCCCTCTCACAGCTCTGGGCCTGGTTTGCTCAAATTAGAGATAGAACATTGATGTTTTACAGGGCTGAACGTGCAAAAAGCAGGAGTGGGAGGGAGATCAGGCAATCCAGCACTCTGTGATGCAGCCAGAGCTGAAAGTCATCCATCAAGCATTGGTTTGACACTGGGAACTGTTGGGATATTTTATTTGTTCAAGGGGAGAGGGGCTGAGCAAACAGAGGGTGATACAAGCTTTGCCATCCCAGCACATGTAATGTGACCTGATAAAACTTAGGAATATTTCAATACCATTAAACAGCTGCGTTTGAGTAACACAAATCAGTTGGCTGAACTAATCTCAGTGCCCTGGAGATCCTGGTAATTACAAAATAATCTAGGACATCCTGGTGCATCCTGAAACTATTTCAGGTGACCACAACCATTGCAGAGAAATGTGGTGACAATTCTCTCTGAGCACTGTCTGAGGGTACAGCAGAGGAGAAAGAGCAGCAACTCAGCTGCTCACAAATGGTTCATTTCAGCATTTTGGGATGAGAAAGGGTGGCAAAGGAAGTGATTTATTCCTAAACACTTGGCTCTGGTGTAGGAGTGGTGTCACTGGGATTAGCAGGCCACCAATCTCAGGGCTTTGGTAATCAGGCACACACAAAGCACTGAGCATGTTTCAACCAAATTCTGTGTGAGCTAACAAATCCCTGCTATGCTAGAGTTCCAAAAAAATGAATAGTGCAGATCAGAGCAATCTCCTGCCCTCAAAATACTGTTGTTGATCATTTCCCTTTTACTGAGCTCCTCTCCTTCCCCACAAAAAATCACACTCTCTTTCTGTTATATATACACACAGCCTAGCTTTTAAATGCTTTTTAAGAATACTACTTGTTGAAGATTTTCTTCTCCTGCACAGGTAGAGAGTAGATTAGTCAACATTATTAATTATTTTTATGACCTCAATATCTACAGCCCTCAGAAAATTTACAGATCTAATCAGTGTGCATAGAGTAGAAAACAGCTTCTGCCTTTGGAGACTGGCAATCTGTGCTTCCTTTGGCAGAGGGAATTTTAAAAGCAGAATTTTGCCATACAAATTATACTGATTTGTGTGGTGAGGACACAATCACTTACACAGCAGTGACAAACTGGAAAATTTTTTAAAAAATATAATCTTTTTGTGGTGTAAACATATCCAGGCAGAAAATCATGCTCTACATGACAATTTTATGGAAAAGGCTCCTGCTCATCAGCCTGCCCCCAAGCATCTCTGCAACACCATCTGCCAAAGGTCAGCACCCCTCAGCCCAGCAGCACCACTCACACGTTTGCCTCCAAAGATGCTCCAGCCAGCACAAACCAGGTTCCCTGGAAGGGTTAAACACTCCCAGCTTGGTTAACCTGATGCTAACTTGGGGGTGCTCCTGAGAACTGCTCTGCTGGGGAACAAGTGGTGTGTTGTATTTGTGGGGTTCCCAGATGAAGAAGGGAATGATGCATCTGACTCCATGCTCTCAGAAGGCTAATTTATTATTTTATAATACTATATTATATTAAAGAATGCTATACTGTACTATACTAAAGAATACAGAAAGGATATTTACAGAAGGCTAAAAGATAATAATGAAAACGTGTGACTCCTTCCAGAGCCCCAACACAGCTTGGCCCTGATTGGCCAAAGAGTCAATATAATTCACAGCAGAATGCAATGGAACAATCCCCTGTGGGTGAACAATCTCCAAACACATTCCATATGAGTACAACACAGGAGAAGCAAACGAGATAATTATTGTTTTCCTTTCTCTCAGAGGCTTCTCAGTTTCCCAGGAGAAAAAGCCTGGGCAAAGGGATTTTTCCAGAAGGTATGGAAGTCACAGTGGTGATCTCTGCACAGTTACAAATGCCTGGGAGCTCCTTATCCTGGAGACACCAAACCCTGAGAAAAGCCAGAGATGTGGGTGGGGTTCCCTAAAACTCAGACACCTGCAGGTGAGGCTGTGGGGAACCAAGGCAGGTAAACATCAGTGATTCCCATTGTCTCCCTCTGGGACTGCTCTCTTGTGGCAGTTTTGGAGCCATCAGTGCAGGACAGGTGAGCACAGAGGTGGTTCTGCAGCTCTGGGGAGGGCATTGCACAGCCAAGGACCTGTCAAAGGCAAGAGCAGAGCGTGGGGACAAGCTGGGCTTGCAGGGGGTGAGAAAAGGCAGGGGGGCAACTGCTGACAGGAGAGGATGTGGAAAAGGCTCTGATGAAAGAATGCTTAAAGAAGGCAGAGCTGAGACAAGAATTCTGACTTCCCAACAACCAGTGGAGAAAAGTAAAGCAAGGCGTGTTGCAGGGTGAAAGCATGAACAGAAACTGCTCTCCAAGGGTTTGAAACAGAAAGAAATGCTAAAGAAAGTGAAAGAAAAAAAAAAAAGCCAATGATTACTCTGAAGAGCTTGCAATGTCCAAGGCAGTGAGCTCAGTTTGGCAGAGAGCTCAGGTGGGAATTGATGTGCTCATATGCAAAAGTGCTCACAGGTGTCAGGAGGCAGCAATAAACACAGAGATATTTGGTAGATTTGACAGATATTTGATAGAAAGAAACTTCCTCGATGGGACAAACCAAACCAAGGCACAGGAAAAGTGGTCCCAGCTAAAACAGCAGCTTGAGTTTTCCTTGGGCAGTTATCAGCAGCGGGGATTTATTTGGAGCAGCAGCATGGCAGGCAGCACACACTCCTTTTGTGCAGCACAGCACTGGAGCTGGGATTCCTGCAGGAATGCCCCTCTTGTCTAAGGCTGCAAAGGGAACCTGCTGCATCTCTCATCAGAAAAAAAAAAACCCTCAGCAGAGACCATCCCTCCCAGGAGCACATTTGGCTCCTTACACCTTTGCCCTGTTTGCAGAACAAAACCAGACCTTGCTTGTGTTTAGCTCTTCTGACAAACAGTCCTCTCCAAGTCTTGCAGCAATGATCTGAAAAGAGGACAAGCAGCCACATCTGGGAGGTTTCTTGCAGCAGTTTTCCAATTTCCTGACTCACTGTGACAGAGAATGGGGGCTCTGTGGCTCGTTCCATCACTGGGGAGGGCAGGAGCTCACCACTTCTCAAAGCAGGCCTGGCAGGCTCAGACTTCCACAAAAATTCGACTGCACTGAGCTCTCCATCAGGCTGCTGCCATCCAGCCCCACATTTTCTGTGAGGGAGCAATTCCCAGCTGTGGGCAGCACACAAAGATACCAAGAATGCACAGTAGCTAAAGGGAAGGAAAAACTGAAGGGAATTCCCCATTTAAATGCAAGTAGAAGTGAAAGCACCACGTATTTTTTCTAAAAAAGGAGTGGATTTCAGGCAGCCAAATCGAAGCTGCCCCAACAGGACAGAAAGGGCTGCACTGCTGAACTTTTATTCCTTCAAATGACATTGCAGGGTTTAGTTATAACCAAGGACAGGCCCAAACTTTGGGAGTTTCACCTCTGGCTGAGCAGGCAGCCAGCATCCCCTCTCCTCTGCACCACTTTAGATATTCATGAAGTGCAGTGTGAAGTACTTTTCATTTTTGCCATGCTTGGTGAATTAGCCAGCAGGCAGGGAGCAGACAATAATAGCAGATTCCTCCTCGATTGCTGGGTTTGATTTGCTGCATCTCTGGGTGTTTTGATCATTTGCACTGGAGATAAGTCCCACACAATTTGGGGGCTGGCAAAGTGGGATTTAATAAGTCTCCTGTAAAACACAGCGTGTATGCAAACAGCCCAGAGGATTAGACCCCGCTTGCTTAGTTTAGAACTTGGTGCAGCCAACCTGAATAATCAAATGGAGGAACAAAAGTTGTGAATCCCCTCAATGCTCTGCTTCATTAGGATCTCCTTACAAAAAAAGAAAATGGGGCTCATCTGATCAGCCAGATTTTATGGCATCTGATTAGACCACCATTTTCTCAGCAGGTCCCCTTTCTTTAAACTGTTGACTATGGATGGCCTGCTGAATAGGATGAACTTTGGACCGCTAAATTGCAGCATTATGGTTATTTAGTGTAATTTATGAAAAAGAGAGAAGTCATGATCACCTACTTCATATTGCTAATGATATCTCCATTTATCAGAACAGCTATGAGTTTGGATCATCATTTTTGCCTCACAGTCACAGAACACTGGCCAATTAGATAAAAAAAAATTGCCAATGTGGGCTGTATGAATACTAAATTAAGATTTAATAATCCTTACATAATCATTTATTACTGTTGACTCTGCTGCTTTGCATTAAGTTCCACATAATCTCAGCGGGTTTGCTTCAAAGTTTCCCTATTCATTCCGTATTTCCTATTTGCATTTTACAGTGAGTAATGTAAGAAGAAAAATAAAGGGAAAAAAAAAATCTGAGCTTGATTTTTTTGCTCTGCAATGTTTCATCTAAACAGCAATTAAACCCACAACAAATTACAAAGATGCTGTGAGAATTAAATGACAGTGATTTGAGTGTGAAAGTGCCCTTACCCTGGATGAAAAGAGATTTCCAATTACAGAAATTATCACTTTGTCTTCCCCCCCCCCCCAACAAACAAGACAGCCAAACAGTTTCCTTAGAGGCAAATTTCTAAATTGCTGATTATTACAGGTAATGATCTATTCACAGTGTCAGCTTCCCAGCCTTCCTTAGGAGCTGGAGTTGTGCAAGGCAACAATGAGCCATCAGGGAGGGGAGCAACAGCAGCACTGGGTGATGCTGCTGGGCAGAAGCCAATTCCTCAGGCACACAAGGACTGGGCATCTGTCCTGCCTCAACACCCACACAAACCCCTGGGTGATCTCACCTGCAGCCCACTCGCAGGTGTTGATGGATTTCCAGCTGCTGGCTGATCCCTGCCAGGAGCTTGTGTGGCCACTGGCACCCCACCCATGGCTCAGGTGGGCACCAGCCCTACAAACACCCAGCCCTCAGCCTAGCCAGCTCCTTAGACTGCAAGAAGTTTGAGCAGACCAAGCCCAGGGAGTCTGCACAGCCCCATGGGCAGAGCAGAGGGGGTGCCAGGCTCACAGCTGGGCATCTGTGAGAGCATCACAGCTCAGCCTGGAACAGCTCTGCCCACAGCCCAGCTCTGATCCCAGCCTCAGGAAACACATTTTCCTTATTATTGGTTAATAAATGGCTGTGGGAAGGTTGTTCTGGAAGGCCTAGGAGCTAAATGCACAATAATTATTCCAGCACCATTTCTGGGCTGAGAGTGCAACACTTCTGGTCTGAGTCCTCTTTGAAACTGTGAATCTGCTCATGCAGTTCTTCAAAAATAAGGATCTACTTTGTCAGCTTTTGTTGTATTTTCTGAGATCCCTGTCGAAGGAAGGAATGATGAATCTGACTCCATGCTCTTAGAAGGCTAATTTATTATTTTAAGATACTATGTTATATTAAAGAATACTATACAAAACTATACAAAAGAATAGAGAAAGAAGGCTAGAAAGATACTAATGAAAACTCATGACTCTTGTGAAAAATACTCTTGAAAACTGTGCCAGAGCCCTGACACAGCCTGGCCATGATTGGCCATTGAGTTAAAACAATTCACATGAAACCAATCAAACAATCCCCAGTTGGATAAACAATCTCCAAATATAATCCAAAGCAGCAAAACACAGGAGAAGCCATGAGATAATATTGTTTTCCTTTTTCTCTGAGGCTTCTCAGCTTCCCAGGAGAAGAATCCTGGGCAAAGGGATTTTTCCTTTGAAAATATGACAGTGACAAGCTTCAACCTGCATGGCTCTGCCCTGCAGAATTTCAGCTATCCCAATTCCCTTTCAGCATCCTGCACCAGGTGAAGTTTTTACATGGACACTCCCCAAGAGCCAGCAGGAGCTCTCTGCTCTCTAGAATATTTTATTAGCATGCTGACCATTTCTGCAAGAGCCCAGTGGGGTTTTCCTGTGGGTCAGAGCTCATACTTGCTGCCACTTGAAATCACTGTAGGCCGACAAATGCTCTACATTTTTGGATTATGATTATCAGAATCAAACAGTAGCAAACACTGGGGAAGATGAAAAGGCAGCAGCAAGCGAGGCAATGTCTCTCTACCCTACCCCACAACACGACCCCTCAGAGATGATTTATGGCAGGGAACCAAGACCTTGAACATCTGAGAGCCTTTACTTATTTCCTATCCACAATTGCAACTTCTGAGCCATCCAAGGAAAGCTCACTGCAGCATCACTCCCAGGGAAAAAAACCTCCTCTCAGATCTGTTACACCTTGACTCCATGAAGCCTTTAGTTGTTAACCAACTGTAAAATTATCAGCACAGCTCCAGCTACACAAAATAGTTTTGGGTTTAGTACCCAAGACAGGCCTTAACTTGTCCTCCTCCTTTCCGTAGGTAAATACACAGAAATCAAGGACAAATTTTGGGCAAGGTGAGAAGGCAGCACACAGACCTTCACATCTTCTGCACATGGCAGGAAATGGGGCTCTGAAAAAGCTCCCCAAGCCTCCTGACTTTCCATTATTTGTGTGCTGTTGTTAAACATCAGCATTGCCCTGGGTACAGGCGTAGAGAAAATGGAGAGAAAGATTTCTAAAAGCCTCCCATTGAACCTTCTCTTGGGGTTAGTGGAAGAAACCTTCCCTGCCTGTAATTCCCTGCTTGTGCTGCACTGTTGGAGACCCCAAGAAACCCAGCAACCCCTCCAAGGGATCTCTGCACAGGAAAGGGTTCCTGGTGGTGCTGCACAGCACAAACTGAGGTGGCAAAGCAAGGTTTGGGGCTGATTCATTCTCTGGGTGTGTGGTTTTGACTGGGCTAGAGTTAATTCTCCTCACAGCAGCTGGGTTTGGTTCTGTGCTGGGAGCAGGGCTGATAACCCAGGCATGTTTGAGCTCTCCCTGAGCAGGGATTGCACACAGCCAGGGCCTGTCCTGCTCCTCACCCTCACCCCTGAGGAGCTGGGGGGCACAGCCAGGACAGCTGATCCCAGCTGACCCCAGGGACATCCCAGACCTTATGGCATCACCCTCAGCACTCAAAGCTGGGGGAGGAGGAGGAGGGGGAACATTCTGAGTTTGTCTTCCCAAGTAATTGATGGAGCCCTGCCTTCCTGGAGCACCTGCCTGCCATGGGAGGCAGTGGATGAACTCCCTGTTTTGCTTTGCTTGCATACACGACTTTTGCTTTAGTTATTGAACTGTCTTTATCTCAGCCCAGGAGCTGTTTCACCATCACCCTTCCAATCCTCTCCCCATCCCACCAGGGGACAGTGACTGACCAGTGGGGCTGGGTTGTCAGCTGGGGTTAAACCACACCACCAGGGTTGGGTTTTTCAGGAGCCAGGTTAAATGAGGGTGTGATTGCTCCTGGATGACTTCTGCTGCTGTAGGAATCCCACCTGTGCAAACCCAGGGCCCTGGGAATATTTCTCTGTCTGCTCTGGGATGCCCTGACCCCCAGGGCAGCACTGACTCTGACCCCAGGGCAGCACTGACTCTGACCCTCATCCATGGAGAAAGTTTCCCAGACTCCAAGACAGACTGGAACCCACAAAAGTGTGAAATAAATTAGTGTGGGTGTGTCACTGGGTGAGAAATTTGGGGTTTTTAGTGTGTTGTGGATGGAAGCAAGGTGGAGGGCACAGGGTGTGGTCCTGGGTTTCTTCTTCATCCTTCTTCTTCCTCCTTCTCCATGGGTTTGGGTGGCATTTTGTAATTGGGCAGAAAAGTCCCATTGTGGGCTCTGTGGGATCAGTTATTGGGTTAAAAGGGAAAATAATCCAGGTGTAAGATCTTAACTGGATAGTTCAGCCTTAAAAGCCCTTGGAACAAGAGATTGTTGGGCATTCTGTGCCTTGCTGCACAACTCCCAGCAGTGAGACTGATTTACTGAGAAGAAATAAGAAACACCTGAGTCCCAACATGAACTACCCTCTCAGGTGCCTTCAGTCCAGACCCAGGGAAACCCACAGCACCAAACAAATAAATGTAAAGAGCACCTTTGGGCAGTTCTCACCTAAACATGCACAGGATTTCCCACAGAACACAGAGAAAGGAGTTCAAGTACTTTGAGGTGATCCTTGCTCCTGGAATGGATTTTGAGAATATCATTTTTAAGCTGTTGGTAAATAGGTGATTGTCCTTTAAAAAAAAAAAAAAACAGCTTTTCAAAAATGGCTCAGATAGGTTCCAGTGAGACTTCTTGTTGCCCCTGTGGAAAAATGCAATGTGTATTCTAACAATTATTACACCTTGATTCTGTGCATCAACTCTGTTTCTCCATGTCTGAACTGACAGCATGTCTGGTCACATGAGTCCACTTGACAAATTTGGCTAACGGTAACGCTTTAGGACAAAATTATGAAAAAAATGACAAATTAGCAATGGCACCTAATCAATAAATGACACACTATGGAACCCATGAAGCTGATAATGCAACCTCACAATTCTCTCATTTCATAAAATAAATTACCAGAAGTAAACATGTGCTGGATGATGGCTCATTTGCAGTTAGATTTCCCTCAACCAATAATAAATTTATCTGGAATTATATAGATTTTAGTCCCAAAATGATCAGCAAAACACAAATTTCAGAACCTGGCCACTTTTAACCCTAAAGCAGCCATGAAGAAGTGGTTTCCTCGGTGCTGTTGCTTTGAGACACCGTTGACACAATACAGCGTGCTTCAGAAGAATTTCCCAGCTGGAACATCACCACTACACTGAGTAAAAGCCAGGAAACAGAGTGACAAACCAGTTTGCCTTTGCTAGAGAAACTTCATCTAGAAAAACACCACCACAGCACTGTCACTCCTGGAAGAACTCCCAAAATATTTCAAGATTTAACTGTTTTCCAGGTTAATTTTCTGTCATTGCAGCCCAAACAGTTATTTTACTTTAACATAACACAGTAATAGGGTCTGAAATTATTTGCCTTTATTCTTACAAGTAGCCTTACTGACTTATCTAACTCCTGCAGGCTGGCATTTCCCATGATGAGGATTTGCACAAAAAAAAAGAAACAAACCAATTCTTTCAAAAATCCTGGAGAAAATCTGTTCTGTGATTTTGAAATTCTCACAGAGCAAACTGAGTTCATCAAAGCAGAGAAATTACATCCAGGCATCTCCTTTCTGCGATTTTCTAGTAGTTCAGAGCAAATCTAGATCCAAGGAGCTCAAGTCAGCCCTGCCCATCACACAGGGAGGGAAAGGTGCTTTGTCCATTTTCCTGTCTGGAGAGGTGCTGAACCAACTCCAGCAGGGTGGCAGCAGCTGGAGGGCTCCAAAATAAATCCCTGAAATAGTTTTAAAAAGCAGTTTGCAAAAATCAAGCAGCCCAGTGGAAATGTCCAGCTGGGCAGATCAGAGGCACAGATAAAGCAGATTTTGGAGGGACAAAGGCCAGGCTGGACTGGGTTAGGGCTAGGTCCCTGCTCAGGGATGGTTTATTGTCTCTTCCAACCCAGCCATCCTCTGACTCCCTGAAAATGGAACTAAGAGCTCCTGTAACTCACACCATTCATTATTTCCAAGAAATTTGGGGAACTTGTCTCTGATTTGTCCCCTCCCAGGCCTTTCTCCTCCTTTGGAGGATGGAGCCACCACCTCCAACCTTTGGGAGAAGAAAGAAGGGACAAAGTTTTCAGCTCTCACCGCTATTCAGAGCTGCCCATCCCTGGATTTTCTTGTGGGAATCAGCCCATCCTTTTGCATGGAAGTTCACCATGAAAACCTGTGAGAAGAGCAGAGTCCTGTATTGCTAACAGACATTAGTGCTGGTTTTGGTGAAGAATTTAAAAATCTGCTGTTCTGAATACAGCAATGAACACAAGTCTGGTTTTCAATGTATTTAAAGGGGGAGAGGAAGCCTTATGTTTGAGAAATATATTCTTAAAAGTTGAGAAATATATATTTGAAAATAGCATATTTTACTATGGGGAAAAGACTTGACAAAATAAATTAAATAGAATTTATTTCTTCAAAAACTATTTAAACCCTGAGAGACCTTGAAAACAGAACAGTCTGCTAAAAACTAATTATTTAATATCCTGACAAAGTAAAAAAATGATGTTAACTCACATAGCCAAGACAGACCTGTTTGCAGCAAGGACTGTGATGAAAAATCTTTATGCTTATTCCTGTCTCTACTGCACTCCTATCCCAAAGCAGCAGAAAAAGGCACAGAAAAATATTTTTAAAAATAAAAATAAGGTGAATGAAAAAATACTTTGCTTGTCTGGAAAAACTGGCCAAGACACACATTGATAAAGTATTATTTAAATCCCTTTTTTCTCTTACAAGTTTCCCTGAAGCAGAGTATCACAAATTCCCCAGCCACACCCACAGGCAGCATTTCATTGCTTTAAATCTCTGCTACACCAAAACACTTCACGCCACATTCCTTGCTCACAACCACTCTCCTCCTGCACCGGCAACTTGCAAGAGTTAATCCAGTTGAAAAAAAAATAATATTCTGGAAGGAAAATCTTAGTCAGCAGCATCAGAGTTTTAATCCAGGTGACCAAAAAAACTTCTGCCCTGGTCCTTAACAGAAGCAGCACCTTTGGCTGCAGATTTAGCAGGAAACTGAGCCCCAAGGTCTCTGGGCACTGCCATGGCATGAGCATTAAGCCTATAAAATAGCTATATAATTAACAAAATGCCAGCCAAGCACTTGGCAGGAAGAGCTCATTCCTTCATGCTTGGGCTCATACTGCCCAGCGTGTGCAATGATCTCAAAGTTGCTGTGTTTTGGGTCAATTTGCACACATCTCTGCACAAGACCTAAAAATGATAATAATAAAAATAATCAAACTTCTTTCAATTTACTATCACCTGAAAGAAAAAAAAAAGAAAATAAAAAAAATTAAATAAATTAGTGCATTGGAAAAATGCTAATTCAGTATGTGGCAATCCAAATGCAAAGGAATATCTTTGTCCTTGGCAGAGATGGGTAAGAACTGTGCCCAAAGTCGCCATGAGAAATGAGGCGGTGTTACAAATACCTCAGTGCTAAATCCTCTGCGGAATATTTCAGTTTTGCCCACATGCTCTCCTTCCAACTATCCAAATTGTTACTCTCCAGTTACATCTTTGTGTATGACTGGGAGAAAACAGATTTTCGATACCATCCCAGACCCTCTGAAGATGGAAACTCTCAAAGCAGCTCTTTTCCAAGCCTCTGGAGCAGGTATCTCCAGCCCAGCATCCAAACAATGGGAGGTGCAGAGCATTCCCCTGATCTGTATTCATTGCAGTGAAACGTGTCCCTATCACCTCCTGTCGCTTTAATGAAGGGTTAATTTGAACGTCTAATTGGGAGCGAACAGTGCTGGCGATATGAAGGAGTCTGACTGGAAGTCAGCCTGCACGGACACAAAATAGCTGCTAAAAGTGATGGGCTGAGTCCTCACCTCCCGATGGTGCCGGGTGATTTAGAGCTCTGCTAAAATAAGCTCACCGAAAATCACCCCGTTTTCCACCCATAAACACTTATTTTAAGAGGCCAACGTTGTCACAGAACGCCAAAGATAAGAAATTAAGGCAAAAATTGGGGGAGTGTGGGGAGGGAAGACAAATGTTATTTGAATCAGATATGACTGAGCCTCTAGAAATGGATTCATGTACTTGTGAGAAGTCCTAAACATGCTGCTGGAAATCAGGCAGGACAACTGCACTGACCAAAAAGCTGACCCCGCATTTTAACAGGTTAAAATTTTCAGCTGATCTTAAAAATAAAAAAAACCTCTTTTCCACCTTTGGTATTATTTGCACACAGTGAATCCTTTGCTCACCTATCTAGTGCCGCGCTACAATCAGAGTTACAGCCTTTGCTTCCAGACAGCCCCATCGCCCTTTCCCACATCACTTTTAGAAATTTTGCTCCTTATTTTTTACTGTTTGCATCAATCTTACAGCTTGACCAATTCTGGCAATCAGATCATTTTTTAGATGTTTTGTTTTTCTCATGTCTGTGACAAATTTGGTTTTTAAGTCCTCCTGTGGCACAGCAGGAGGCATCGCAATGTTGAGACAATGTCCCCCATGTCCAAGGAAACGAGCAGCACTTTGCAAAAGTCTAGGCTGCCACGAGAGGTTTCCTGATGCAGTTCAGGGCAAACATAACCCCGATCAGCACTGACAGACCCCTCAGCATCTCTTCTTTCTGTACACCCAGTCATGTGTTTACTCATCCTGGGTAGAGGGTGGGTATGGAGCCTCTTTTCCAGACGGGAAAGTTGTTGGGGGGTTGCCTGGGTGCTGTGTGCTTATCACCGGGGCAGATGAAAGCCATCAGCCCGTGCTCCACCCTGGGTGGAAGGAGCGCAGGAATGCGGTCCCCTCCCAGCAGCCACGCCGGGATGGGCTGGAGCTGCTCCCAGGGCGACTTCACAGCTCGGGGTACCAGCACCCCCCGCTGCTGATGGCCCGAGAGCATCAGTGCCAAGCCCTGCCCGAGATGGCTTTAGGGCTCACTAATGGGCTGGTCACACCTGGAGGGCACAGCTTTGACACCTGGCCCGGGCTGCTGCAGTGGGACAGCCCCGTGCGGGGTCTGCTTTTACCCCGTGGGCTCGGCTCCCGCTGGGATTGTTCAATCAGGGTGCCTCCTAAATGTGCAGTTAATACGGAATCATCCTCAAAAGCTGAGTTTTCCCAGCCACGTTTCTGCGTGGCAGAAATGATATTTATACTCTTTGCTCATTAATAGTCCCTGGAGCTCTCCAGTGCGAGCCTCGGGAGCTCTGGGTGGGAAATGGGTACCCCAGCCATGAGCGAGGCAGCTGCTGAGCCCTTGAGCCTCATTTTTTTGGCACGTTAAATCACCCCTTTTCCCTCTGCAATGCCCCTCCAGCAGCACGGACACCCTCCAGAGTGCTGGGATTGTTCAGTCAGGGTGGCTCCTAAATGTGCAATTAATATGGAATCATCCTCAAAACCTGAGTATTCCTAGCCTAGCCTGTGTGGCAGAAATTAATTACTCTGCTTGCTCATTAATAGCCCCTGGACTTTCCAGTGCGACCCTTGGGGATGGGAAATGGGTGCCCCAGCCATGAGCTGAGCCCTTGAGCTGCACTTTTCTGGCAAGTGAAATCCTTTTCCCTCTGCAATGCCCCTCCAGCAGCACGGACACCTTCCCGAGTGCTGGGATTGTTCAATCAAGGTGCCTCCTAAATGTAGTACAACTAATACGGAATCATCCTCAAAAGCTGAGTTTTCCTTGCCACGTTTCTGCGTGGCAGAAATTAATTATTCTGCTTGCTCATTAATACCCCCTGGACTTTCCGGTGCGACCATTGGGGATGGGAAATGGGTACCCCAGCCATGAGCTGAGCCCTTGAGCCACAGTTCCTGGCAAGTTCTACCTTTTCCCTCGGCACTGGCCTGCGGCAGGTGGGGTGGGTGGGTGTGCGGAGGGCTGGGAGCGGTGCCCTGCAGCCATGGATCCCCCGGGAATCCCTTCCCCTAAAGAGCCATCAGCGAGCCCCGGCCCCATTCAGCCGCATCCTGCCCCAAATCCCTCCGAGCGGCCGCATTCAGGTGGGGATCGTGACTAAGCCTGATTTGCACTTGTGCATATCAGGTGAGATTTTCGCACCTTCCTGCACGGCCATCACCGGCACTGGAGCCTGGAAAATCCTCAAATCCTCCGCTCCGGCTGCCCCGGGGCTGCGCCGCATGGGGGACAAGGCACCTGCCCTGCTGCTCCTCACTGTCCTGGGAATGTCCAAAAGTACCTTTAGCTCTTCCTTAAAACTGGAATTACCAAACTGACTGCCTCCTTGAAAGCGCTCCACGAGACCTAGAGTTTGAGAGCACAGAGGTTGCTTGTGGATATTCTCAGTTCAGTGGAAGGGAGAACAGAGGATTTCTCCCAGGCTGAGCCCGGGAATCGTAGACGAAAGAATTCAAAGAATTATCAGCTCTCTTTCTGTAACCATTGTTTATAGTTATGGTTCTTCACAGCCTGCTGTTCATGGCTACCAGCAGTGCCAGATGTTTCTCCTTTGAGACCAACCAAGGATCACCTTAGCGAGTCACTTTATAAAAGCCCCGCTACTTCTGATCCACCTGAATTCTCCACTCTTTCTTTCCATCCCTGACTCAACAGTGTCACTTGTGTCCTGTGGCACTCAAAATGACAATTTTGTGTTCTTGTGACTTTACAACAAGCAAGAATTGAATCAGATCCGCGCCCAACTCTTTTTTTTTCAGCACTAACGTTCACAAGCTCTGCTGCTTCAGGTTCTAAATACTGACACTGTGCTGTTCATTAGGGCCTGGAAAAGCTGCTGTGAGCCCCCGACGCACAATTCCCACTGGATTCAGCCGCGGATGCTGCGGAGATGCTTCCTCCAAGTGCTGTGGAAATATCCCGGGCTGGGAGAGCTAAAGCAGCGCTGCTGATGGGTTGTGCTGATGAGCCAAGCTGGGAATTGCGGCAGGTCGGGAGCACAGCTCAGCTTTAGGCAAAGGTCATCCCGGGCAGGAAAAGCAGCCAAAGGATTGTCCAGCGAGTGGCCAAGCTGCCCAGGAGGGGTTCCCAAAGCACTCCTGGCCCAAACGGCTCTGGCTGAGCTGCCGGTGAGGGCTGTCAGTGGGATCTATTGCTGGGCATCACAAAGAATCAGCGCGCGTACTCAGCATTTATAAAGTAATTGCAATTATTCCTCACTTAAACTGTCACAACATAATAACGCCTTCATAATTGTTATTAAAATACCTGAATGTCACTTTCTGCAGAAATGCCAGTGTTTAGAGGACATAAAAATGGTGAAAAAATACAAACCCAACTTAAAGATTTTTCGAAGCCAAGCAGGGTTAATTTATCACACAACAGAATAAACAAGGCTGCTCCAGTTCAGCCTTGTGGTTCAAGGTAAAGATTTTTTAAGATGAACTTTTAAATTACATGAATCAGCTCTGGGGTGCCTCAGTCAGTTGCCTAGTTCTCAAGGAAAAACAAAAAACCAAAACCAGAAAAAAAAAACTTAGAGAAAGCAATTGAATTACTATATTCTGTGGGGGGGGGTGAAACAAAAAGCAAAAACAAACAAACAAAAAAGAAAAAACCAAACAAAAAAAAAAAAGAAAGAAAAAAAGCCCCAAAAGATGTCTGTCACAGGATATTACTAAAATGAAATTTATCACAAGTTATTCAGTAAAGCACTAAACTAAGTCACTTTCTGTGGATGAATCCACCCTCTCTTTGTGCAGTCGGGCTGTGAATTTCTGTCTGCACAATCTGTAATTCTCTGCCCAATCCCCCATTTCTAATCACGGGGATCTCTGATCGTTGCCCAGGTATGCTGTAGGACTGCAGGGACCCCGGGCACCGCGGGCACCGCGGGGGACAGGGGTGATCGAAGCCTGCCGGGCACTTTGGGGTCATTCCTGGTACTTTGGGGTCATTCCCGGCTGGAATGTGAGTGGGCAAGCAGAGCCAGTTGAGATCTGAATGCAGATGCAGGATGCCACCCCCTGCCACTGTCACTGATGGGGCACTCTGGCACCCCCGAGCTCCACCTCAAAAAAGCAGAAAATTCACCCAAAGGGGTGAAATACAGCTGGATTTCATGAGTTCTGTTCTGAGCCAACCTCACACTGCAGCTGAGCTTTCCTATGCCACGAACCACGGTGTCCAGAGCTATCACAGGATTGAGAAATTGTTTAAAAAGGAAAAAAAAAAGCTGTGGTCTCAATTTTCTCCCACACCAAAAAGCAAAGCTCTTTCTTGCCACTCTTCATTCCCCCACCACGTAGCTCTCATTGCTCACTGGAACACTGGCAAGGCTTTTTTATCTGAATAAGTGGCAAAAACACTTTTTACCCCCTCCAAATATCAGTCAACAGCTGCTATAGCACAGCTTTACTGCTCTGGGGGAAAAAAAATCAGTTTAAGGAAAAGCCTCACTTCAACAAGAATTTTATTCAATTTAAGTTTTAAGGATATTTTAAGGCAGCTTTCTCCCTTCTTTCCTGAAACAGCCTGCTGCTGTAATTCTCACAGGTGAGAGGTGTTTTGGTGGCTTTGCAGAGTTACCCCGGGTGACACTGCAGCTCTAATCCTGCCACACCAGCGGCCCTTGGAAGGGAAACCTACAGTGAATTCTGATTTCAGCCACACCTTTGTAGAACTTGTTTTTCCATGCCAAAATATATAACAGAGATCCAAATCTTCACCATCAGTGCCAGAAGCAACAAGTGATAACCTCTGGGTAGGCTCCCAGCTGTCACCCAGGTCTGACTGAACATCGTGCATGTCAAAATATGCAGAAATTTTGGAGGAAATACTGATGGAATTTAATTCCCATTATCTTTCCTTGTCTTCAGAATACTTTACTACACATAAAGCACATAAATTGCCTTTTCTGTTTAATGAAAAGTATAAAAAACTTGGTAGAGGTTTTATTTTTAGTGAAATTAAGACAATATCGCGTTTCAGTTCCACCACACGGGCTTAGGACAAATCTAAAGGACACAAAAACTCTATTCCCCACCAACATCCATCAGTGCAGAGCTGACCTTCCCCTGGCAACCTTTTCCAGGCAAATCCCCTCTCCCAAGCAGCGGCAGGGCCAGGATGGGGAGATAAGCACCCAATCCTGCATTCCTCCCACACCCACAGCTCCAGCCAGGGCAGGGATAAAGAGCAGGCAGCTGGGGGAATGGCTGAACCTCCCCAAACAGCGCTGCTGGCTGATTCAATCAGTTTTTACAAAGTTTAAGGCTGTTTCAGGATGGAGGTTGAGGAGGTGCTTGGCTGTTTGTCTCTCTGCACCCCTTTCTGGTGCAGAAATATCTGATTGACTCCAGAGCAGGCGCAGAGAGGAGCAAATCCAGTGCCCTGTGCTCACAAAGGCCCAGTTCAGTGTATTTTAAAGTCACTTTGCTGACTCTCAGCTTCAACAGCGATGCCAGCAAGCAGGCAGACTTTAATATGATATTTTATCTCGCTGTATATGCAGGGAAAACAGGTTTGAAACTGTGAGCTGTTCACCCAGAGTGCACAACAGAGAGGCACAGAATTTAACCAGGAGGGTTTGGGGAGGATGCTGTAGGGAAGGGTCACAGAATGAAAAGGCTGAATAAATCCCATGGCCAATTACATGGTCACTGAATCATGAAAAGGCCAGGCTCCTGGAATTTTGCAGCTGCTAGTAGATTCAACGGATGCATCAAACCAGCAGCAAACTCAGCTACAAGTTACCCCACCACAGAATGGATTTGAAACAAAATGAACTTAAAGCAAACCCCCATCACACAGAAATCTTTGAACACTGATAGACTTTAATTCCCATTATCTTTCTTTGTCTTCAGTATACTTTACTACAAAACTCATCCATTGCCTTTTCTGTTTAATGAAAAGTATAAAAAACTTTGTAGAAGTTTTATTTTTAGTGAAATTAAAGCAAATATTTAGGGGTGGTTATTTACTGGGGGCAGGAAAAGCATCTTTAAATTAACTTTGACTCTCCCTGGATTAGCTGTGACAGCCTGCACTGTGAAAAATGGAAAACAAGCAGATGACTGTTCACTGTCCCTCTGCCAGAGTGACAAAGCCACATGAGACAGGAGGATTGCCAGCAGAAGCAGCCCAGAGCATGTGAAACCACGATTTCTTTAGGCCAGGATGCAGTGCCCCAGGAGCTGGCACAGGAGCCCTTCCCTTTCTAAAGCCAGGAACCCTCAGCAGAGGTGTAAGGGGAAAACTGGGAGGAATTCCCTCCAGGGCTGCTGCAGCTCCACCATCAGCACAAGGAAATGCTGCAGACAGGGCCCATTTGGAAAATTCCATTCCAAAGGGTGGGCAGAGCATCACTCTGGGGTGAGGGATCACCCCTGGCTCTGCCCCTGCCGGGCTGGGGGCCCCTGGACATTTTCCTCATGTAACTGGGTTGCACTGATTCCTTTGCAAAGTGTTTGGAGATCTCACAGAAGAACAAAAAAAAAAAAAAAAAACCAAAAAAAACCAAAAACAAACCACCCAAAATTAAGAATCAAATTACAAGTTCTCTCCTAGTGTAGCACTCCCAGGCTATCATTGAGGAGCACACCAGATCAGGGATGTTTCAGTCAGAGAAAATAAATTCTTTAACAAATGAACATGAAGGACAGGCAGGAAACACTGATCTCTCCCTCTCCCAACACAGGATTCTCCTCTACAGCTCACAGATGTTCTATCCAGTCCTGCTAAAGCATCTGAAAACTCCTGGAGAGAGCATTGCACACCTGCCTTGGATTTCCCTGGCACTGAATCTTCCCATTTTTCCAGGTTGTGTCACAGGCCACCTCCCAGCAGAACGAGTTCTTCTTTTTGCATCCTTCAGAGATAATGCAGACTTCTGACCCCTTCAGTGGTCACCCCACACTCCTTCACACACCCACCTTTGTAACCACCTCTTTAAATGTTTCCTGAGAATGTCTTTTAGACCTCTTAAGTGATTTTTTTTTCTTCTTTTTCAACTGGGGTCTCAATTTTCTCCACCTGCTCTCCGTGGGTGCCAAGCTGGTCCAGACACACACCTGGGAAAACCGCATCAACATCCTGCTCACCTTCCCTTTCCCTGATTAATTTTCCTTCATTAAAAAGCACAGACCCCTCCTGGACATCTGCACAGCCAGGACATCTGGGAGATCCTTGTAGAGCAAATGACAAATGAGTCATGGGTTGTGAAATCTGTCAGCAAGGACAGAAACCCACAGGTCCCAAGGATCTCAGATGTGCATGGGCATTTCGAGATGGTCTAAATTTTCATGATAAAACCACTTTTCCTGGCTGCTGGCTCTAAAGTGACCCCAGCTAGTGCTGGAACACTCAGTCACCAGAACCCTCAGCACCAGGCAGTTCTCTCTTCTCCTTCCCACTTACCTCAGGAGCCTCTAAATGTTGAGGGTACTTAAGGGCACTGAAACAGAAATGCTGTCAAACATTTAACAGCTGATCCTACAAATACTCCAGCCTGAAGATGACTCACCAGGCCCAGGGAAGGAGAACTTGCTCAGACAGGTGAGAATGTTGTTATTTTAGGCTTAGTCAAATTTTACCTGAAAGCTGTTACTGAATTCCCTCTCCAGACTCAGTTTAACAGTGAGTATGAACAATGCCATTAAGCAGTGAGGCCATGGCAGCACCAGCTCTGGGATAACATGCAGACCTGATGGTACACATTTCTTTTCCCTATTACTTGATCCAACAATTATTAAACCAGTCTTTATGCCCTGTAGTCAGGAAAAGTTATTGCAGGGATACAGGGAATGTAGGAGGAACTCACTGACTGCACCTGGATATTTTTGAATACTTCTGTACTTTAAGGTCAGAGGGCACCTTTATGATCCTTTTCCCTAAACCAAGGCACAGCCAAGATTATTAAATTTTACCCAGCAGTTCCTGGAGAGGAGAGAATTATTCTCTCCTCCTGCATAAGTGAACTCTACCGAGCCCAACAGCTTTGTTATTCATACTCCAAGGCAAGCAGCACCTACCACAATTTGAGTGATGAGATAAATAATAATGCAGCCAACCAGAATGGGAGACAAACTAGAAAAATCCTCATCAAAATTCAGCAGATCTGGGCTAGCTCCCTCTCAAAGCTCCCCCATCCATCCTCCCCTTCACACAGAGATTTTAGGGACAAATGCCAGCAGATCTCTATTGTTCCTGCTCATTCATTAGCTACAACTGCTTTTGCTGTTGTGCTCACACTTCAAGGTAAGGATAAGATTCTGGCCACACTGAGCATGTTGAAAAAGTAACAATGAGACACAGAAAATGGAGATTATTTTAAATACAAAATAACATTGCATTGTTTCCTTCACAGTTTTAAGTAATCCCCAGAAGTGAAACACACATTTTTCAAGGTGACAAACTCCTTTCATCCCATTACCTTTGGGCTTTCCCCTTCCATCTCCATTAGTTGTACCCTCCTCCTTTTTTACATGTTGTCTCTTCCCTAAATGGACTCAGAAAAACCTCTCTTGGTGTTTTTTGTCACAATGCCATTTTGTACACCTGTGATTCCCATGCCTGCAGCGAGCCAATGTTTGTGATTAAACCATAAAAACCTGATTTGGAGCTGCTGCCCTGTCCCTAGTCCCCCTTTCCACATGCACCAGTGCAGCTCATGAGCTGGCTTCAAAGGGGAGCAGAGGGTCTCAGTTTAGCTGGAACAAAGCATCTCTCAGAGCCACAGCTTTCACTCACCTCCCATGCTGGGAGTCACTATTTGCTTTCCCACACTTCCCTTTGGGCTGGAATTGAGGCACAAACTCTGGTTAAACCTGCTTAGAGAGATGAATGTGATCATCAAAATCCCACCTAAAGCTTCAGAAGCTGAGGAAAAAGCAGACCTGTTCCCCTGAAAAGCTCCCAGCCTAAAAGTGCTCAAGGGTTATCTTTAGAACAAACTTTGTGATGCAGTTTATTGAAGTCACCTGCCCCCATTTGCAAGTGGGGTTTTTCTCATTTAGTGGGCAAGGTAAACCCAAACCCTCTCCCTCACACCTGAGCTGCTCAGGCCTCTGCTTATAACCCTGACTTTTTTATCTCCCTGGCAATAAAGGTCTGTTCTGCTTGCTTTTTCTCTCCCCAGTCCTTCTGTGGGCAAGCCAGCCTCCAAACCTATGGCTGGCAGTGGTTTTATTAGGAGCAGTTCTGGGAATTCTCCTGTCATTGACAACAATTCTCCTGGACTGACAACAAGCTCAGGCACCCCATTTTGGAAACCCAGCAAGGAGCTGACCCCATGGGCTGCTCCTCAGCCAAGGCCCACATTCAGCCACTTCCTCGTCATGAGTCAAAAGAGAATTTGGTGCTGTGGCCTCCCAGCACTTTAGAGACAGTTAATTTGTGCTTATTTCAGCATCACATTGTCCTTCCTCTGCTCCCAGCCCGGTACAGAACCTCTGGCTTCACTTCATGATGTGTGCCTGGAAGTGGATACAGACAAAGCACATTTACTGCACATCTGCCTACTTTGCACTGAGGATGAAGCAGACCAAGCACCAAAAGTCTGCCAGTGCCTTTGCAGCCTCCCTCCTGGTGAGTGTTTCTCTTTATTCCTCCTTCCTTTCCTTGCAGCCTTACCTGGGCAAGGTACAGCACCCAGCTCTGGCAGTATCCTCACATCTTGTCAGCAGCATCAGAATTCTGGTGTGAAGCTGTGAGAAACTCTGATTTCATGGGAGCTAGAGGTAAGGAGCTCTGCTTGGAAAGAAGGGGTGAAACCTCAGCATGAGGAGAAATGAGATTTCTTGAGGTTATGTGCATCAAAACATACCCTGGGCTCTTTCCCCAGGCTGGCATTGTGACAGTCCAGTGACAATGATTTCCCCCCAAAAGAAGATAGGGGTGAGTGGTCAGTGCTCCCTGGGTGTGGAGGTTGTGTTCACAGCCAGCTTCTGAGCCTTGGCAGGATGGAGGAGGGAGGTGCAGCCAAGCAGAGCCCGAGCCCAGGCACAGGACTGCAAAACCTCATCAAACACTTGTTCAGTTCAGTTTAGCCTGGCCTAAATTCTAGTCCTCTCTTGAATAATTGAAAAGGAAACAATGGTGGGAATAGTTTCATGTAACAGGAAGTCCAAAGGATGTGCCAGGTTTTGGCAGCTCTGTGCTTCCCTGTGCAGCTCACAAGCCTTGTCCTGTCATGGACTGGCCTGTCAGTCACTGAAATCAAAATAACTCCAGGGCACAGATGGACAGCCCTGTGCTAGAGGCCAAAACAGTCCTGGTTCCTACTCCAGAACCTCCAGGTCTGCCCATGCCACCACAGCTGAAACTCTTCAATAATCTTTTTGTCTTACTGCTGTCTGAACAAAAGAACACCAAAAGATTCCTTATTGTTTTTAACAATTAATCCAAAGTTAGTCCTCCCTGCTTACACAAGACTTTCAAATCAAAGCATTTGTTCCTGGCTAGAATTGATACAAGTAAGGTCTGAAATCCAGAGGGAAGAGCAGAAGAGTTATTGCAGAAGGAAGCAAAGTACTTTCAAGGAGTTGACCTCCTTACTTTGGTATAGTTTAAAAAAAAAGTTTATTACAATATTCCATGCTTTGCACATCATCCAAGCCAAAGGAAACTTCAGTGGTCCTTAGGACAGAGAACACAGGCAGGGTTAATCCTTCCTGCAGCCACTCAGACAGCCCTGCTGAATGCCTGGAAAACTGCACAGAATTACATGGGTTCAAATGTTTGTATATTCAGCTCCTTTACTTCCTTTAACTTTAGGGCCATGACACTTAATTCAGTTACTATCCCAGCCCTGGTATGCTCATAAAAAATTCACACCTGTTTCACAAGTGTTCACCTGTTTAACAGACTCAGGTTTAAAGGAAAGGAAATTTTTGCTTAATTATGAAAGTATAACTTGCTATTTTTAAAGGAATTCCTACTATGACACTTGCTGTTTACAGGCTGTAAAAGCAAAACTGCCACTGAATCGAAAGGGGAAAAAAAAAAACAGGGAGGGAGAGGGAAAAATAAGAGAGAAGAGAATGACTTGGATTAAAATATCTTTCCTTAACCTTGTGGAAGAGAAGCTCCTCTGCCTTGGCAGCGCAGTACAATGAAAATGAAATCAATGCCAAGTGTCTTATCCTGAGCTCTGAAAGGGCCAAGTTCCCATTGACTTTCAAGATTTGCTCCCCTGCAAATGGCATTACCTGCACCTAAGGCACGTCCAGCACCCTGCTCTGTCTCTCCCCTTTGTGTCTCTCCCCTTTGAGTGGATGTATAGAATTTTTGAAATCAGCACAGCAAGCTGTGAATGATGCATGAAATGAATAAGCTGAGTCTTGTACAAAGGGGAAATCCTGAAGGCTCGGTGCAATCACTGCTCTACTATTTCCTATGGCCTGCATAGAAAAGATGCATAATATTCTCCCCAGAGACAAAGGAAAAAGCTCACCGAGGCCAGAATCTCAATCAGAAGCTGCAGAAGAGATAAATGACAGCAGCTCACAAGTTTTGAGCGTTACTTAATTTCCCTCTTATTGCTGAGCTGTTCCCCAGGGATGCCTGGCTCTCTGAGCCCCGGGTGCACGTGGAATATCCACACGGATGGATGGGATGGGATGGGATGGGGGCTCTGAGAGCCCAGCTCACTTTGCATTTCTTTGGAGGCAGCCCGGTTTATGCAGGAGTTTGTGTTTCACACCTCACCCCATCAGCCGAGGGGAGTTTGCACCAACCCCCCAGCATGGGATGGCCAAAGCCTGGAAAAAAGTGCAGATTTTTCCACAAGACCCACGGGATGTGTTAAAACCCCATGGGATGTGTTAAAACCCCATCACTTCTCCCTCGTGTGGACTTGAATCAGAGACTTCACTAGTATCAGCACAAATATTTTCAAGCCAGGCCAAACCATGCTCTGATTAGTCTTATTTTGGTGTATTCCTGAATAAATATAAATATATTACAGCTGGGCTCAGAGACAACAATAAAGATGAGCACAACACTGTGGTACACAATTTGTTTTTTCCTCATGGAGAAGGTATAAATACACCTTTTTATGGATGTGCTGTGACCTATCCCATTTCTCTTGCTCTCTCTTCTGTTTGCTCACGTGCTTTGCAATCTCCCCTCCTGCACTAAGGAGGCAGAGATATTTTAGAAACTGGAAAACTGAGGTTTAATAGGGGTACTGAGCTTCTGATGCCTTTGGAAGAAACAAACCTAAAATCCTGTTTGCTTGACTAGCATCACAAAGAAGCTGGCTGTGAATGGTATTTGCAGCAAAGAATAATTAATTCCTCATCCTGAGGACATTCTGTTGGGAAAAAGTCACTGTGCTGCTCTGATTGCTTCATCCAGTGGCATCAATTAAAAGTTGTCATAGGGAAGTGTGTGGATAACTATTCTGGAAATCTGCATTAACCACTAAATAACCCCATGCAAACACATCTGAAATGATGGCTACCCACACCTTCCTTGAGAAATCATAAAAGAAATGGATTCAAATTCTTCTTCTTTGTTATTTCAGAGTTTTGTCAGAATTTAGGGATGGAATTTACCGTAGGAATAATCTGAATCTGCAGCATGTGAATAAACTGGATATGACTACAGGAAATTTGGGATCAAGGTCTGTGTAAGTGGAAAAGAAATCAAGCTCCTCACTTCTGCAGGCACTGAGAAGAGCAGCAACATTCCAGCCCTGAGCATCACCCAGCTTCACATTTCAGGTGTGCTCATTCCTGAGGAATCATCCTTTCCCTTAGCCTTGGAGGATAGTTAGAAAAGTTCCTGTCTTGATAATAATGTTCCTGAGAAGTATATTTGTATCTTTCTTAGTCCCTTGTTTGAGATGGGACATCTAAAAAGATAATTTATGAATGTTTTCGAAGTGTCTATGCTAATGCTTTTCCTGAATTTAGTCTTCATCTCTTCTTGTAACAAGGAAATAACAGAAATACAAAAGCATGAAGTTTAACATATATCCTTAAATATTCTTGAAATATCCACAATCATTTTCCTCTGCTAATGATTATACTTTACTCACTGTTTCAAAAATTTAACTTGAAGTATTTTTACTTACCAACTTTTTTTGCAATAAATTAACTCTGAAGTTCTCTGGCACAGGAAGGAACCAGGAAATTGTAACCCAATACACAGAGTTTAGACAAACCAACAGCACCAAGTGTTATCTTCCCCCTCAAAACCAGGTTAAAACAAAAGCCTAAATATTGTCATTACACTTTTATGCCATCATTAACCTCTTCAGAGCCAGTGCTCTGTCACTCTAAAGATGAAGGGTGCACTTGCATTTATCCTGGATGTTGTAGAATAAGGCTGGAGTTGTTTTAACTGTGCCAAGAGCTGCTGCTGATGGTGCACATGCAACAGCCCAGCACTTCAGTTTGGAACTTTACCTGTGAATGTTAATGGCTCCATTCTGAGCTCTCCCACACCAGCAGGGGAAGGAAATCCTGCCTGGGCAGTGCTCAAAAGGCATTTAGATTTAATGCCTGCATGCATGCTGGAGGGATGTCAAGGGCCAGATACCCTGCAAACTTAAAAATGGAGTTCTGCACAAGTAAAACAAACTTTCATCAGATCTAAAGAGAACATATTTCTGCTTCAGGAGGAAAATCTCCTGGGCCCAAGCAAAGGATTTAACTGCTCTTTGGGGGAAAAAAAGTTGTCTTTCAGGCAATGTCTCCCTCTATGCCGTTTGCTTTCTAATTAAAAACACTCCTGCTGATGGAAGAAGAGGCTGTATCTGTATTTATAGTTAATGTACAAGGCTGGGTTCCATGGGCCTGTCCAGAATCCTTCCCACAAGTTCTGACCACTGTTTATGAACTTTGGGATAAAGTTTGGCCCCAGGAAGCTGAGAACTGCATTGGGAATTTTACCTGGACATCTCAAAACCAGTAAATCAGGAAAAGCAGCCCTAAGCCAAACCCTTGGTAGGAGCTTCCAGAGGGAGCAAGGCAGAGACATTATTTCTCTGTGACCCCTCAGGAACTTGCTCACAGACTCCTCCTTCGGCCCTGACTTAGGCCAAATGAGGATAACCTGAGCTTAAAAATACTACAAACTCTGACAAAACCAGTGTTTCTCCCCTTTGATGGCAGAGAATCCTCTTCCACACAACTCAGATGTAAAGAGCAACAATTTATAATGACGCAGCTGCAGTTTGACTGTGAAGACACCAAGTACAATTCCAGTGCTGGAAGCTGCTCACCTGCTCAGGAGCCCTGGCTTTTGTCAGACCTGCACCTGCACACATGCCTGGGAAGGTGAAGGGAGAATTCTTTCAGGGAATGGGAATTCCACTCTTCCTCACTGAGAGCTGTCCTGGCACTGCCAGTTCTGGAGAGCACTGGGGAGCAGTTTGACTCCAGCTGAGATGAAATCCACCCTGCTGCTGCCCTGTGTCCTGTACTTTACTAACCCCACTGACGCTACCACCTTCTCTCAGAGCTCCAGGTTATTTATGGATCTGCTTCTCCTCAAGGACTAGCAGGTCATGGTACCAGCTGCTATACTCTCCTGCTCCCACCTGAAGGACAGCAGCACAAACTGGCACAAGCAGCGCCACAGGCTCGTCAGATTTCACCAGAAATCTTATGGAAGATAAGATGATGGAGCTGTGGGTGTGAAACACGCTGGGTTCCCATTCACCGGGTGATCCCCCAGCGTGTCCCGGGGGCACCGAGCGGGGCCCGGGGCTGTCCCGCTGTGGGACCCGCTCCGGGAGCTGCCCCTTCCCCGGGGGCCTGGAGCCAGGAACCCCGCCAGCAAACGGGGCTCTGGGGGAGCTCTGCAGAGCATCCTCGCCCCTCGGCAGAGCCCGAGGGAAGCCCTGCCCGAGCCCGGCCGCGCTCGGCAGAGAAGGCAGCAGCAGCCCCGCTGCGGGCCGGGAGGGAAGCGGCGGGGAAGGAGCGCGGATGAGACCGCCCCGGGCAGCCAAGGGGCGCAAAGTGATCCCGAAACCACTGTCGGTAAGGGGGTGGCAGGGCAGCTCCCCAAACCCGAAGCCCAGCAGCACCCTGGCGGTCCCTCTTGCCCCTGTCCCAAGGCAAGCAGCAGAGGGGCAGCGGGAGCAGGCGAAGCTCGAAGCGGGGATGCGCTGCGGAGCGGCGAGCTCGGAGCCAGGGCTCTGCCCAGGAGCCGGGGACACACGTGGGGACCCGGCCGCAACAGGGCTCGGAGGGAGAGGAGATGCTCGGCTCCTCCGGCCGCCCCGGGACTCCGCGGTGCAGCCCCGAGTAACGCACATCCCTAAGAAAAAATCAACTAAAAAAATATAAAAAGGGCAGGGAAAGGAAAGAAAAGTTGTCCAGACTCCAAGCACTCCGTCAAACATACTGAAAAGATTGAATTATTTATTTCCTCTGGGGACTCCTGTAACCATTCATTTTTAATGGAGTCTAATTAAGAGTTCCCCAACGGGTTTTACCTCTGTAAATATTTTAGATGACCCGGCGTATCTAGGCAAATCCTCCTGACAAAAAAAAAAAAAAAAAAAAAAAAAGGAAATAAAAAGCACAACAAGGCGATGCGGAGCCGTAATCCCCTTCGCTCCCCGCCGGCCGAGAGAAGGAAGGCAACCGGGCGGAGAGGCAACAAGTGGCCGCGGCTCGCAGAGCGCCAGCCCCGGCAGCGACGCTTCCCCGGCCCGGCTCCCGCTTCACGTGAATAGAAAACCAAATCCAAGGAGCGCGTTCTCCCTCTCCCGCCCCCCAAAACACAGCCCGGGGCTCGGCAGGCGGAGAGGCGCAGCCGAAGAGCGCTGGCAGCTGCCGGAGCGGGCGGAGGGGCCGCGGTGGGCTCGGCCCTGCCCCGCTCCGCGCTCCCCGCACAAAGCGCCCGGACACCGCCGACGTGCCTGATAGAAAATTTATTGATCTCTCTTCGTTTGGAAGAAGGAAGCAAACGAGAACTAGGAATAGGAAAGGAGTATTTCGATGACTTTTTTTTTTTTTTTTTTTGGAAGGAATCCGGTAACAAAACTAAAACGTTTTATCCGATATGTCAAAACATGTTTCACAGTAAAACTCACAAACCCATTTACATAAGTTTACAGCTTAAGAAAAACCAAGACATACAACTTACTATAAATAAAACAAACGCGTTTGCGACCCGCACAGCTCTGCTCTCTCCCACCTCCCCCTTTTCAAGGAATAAAACCTTTAAAATTAAAAAGTCGTGGAAGCTACAGATTGCGGATGGAAAACAAGCGAGGGTCGGTAACAAAACACTTAATAAACCACAGCGATTATGTGAACAACCGAGTTTAAAAACAAAAGCCCGCGGTTTTTGTTTATGTCATTGCAACGCTAAAAATCAAACTGGAAGATGAAAGATTCTTTTAAAAACCTTTAAGCGAATAAAACAGTGCCCAACCTAGCCGAAACCAGGAAAGGAGTTGCCGTGGTTTGAAAACTTCACAGCGGCTTCTAGGAGGCAGGAGTTGTGCTCTATTAAAATAACAACTTGCTCAAATATTATTTCTTGTAAAAAAAAAAAAAAAAAAAAAAAGAAAAAAAAAGGACACAACTAACGGATTTCCTTTTTAAGATTTCTCCAGAGTTAGTATTAAGTCTGCTAAGCCGAGCAACACTGCCGTACGTCCCGGTGTAGTCAGGGAGCGGTGGTGGGGTTAGGGATTAGGACGGGGAGGCGTCCGGAGCAGCCAAGTTTATATGTGAGTTAGTGGTACGGTACCATTCACGGCAGTCCCGGCACTCTGGTAGTGCTGGTGCACGCTGTGTAACCTGCTGCCCTGCAGGGCGGAAGGGTCTGTGGCATCCCCGCCGGGGGGCAGGTACATGCTGATCATATCCCGCAGGTCTCCCAGGCAGGCCCTCTGCGAGTGGGAAGTGATGGCCGGAGGCGGCGAGCTGGGCTCGGATTTCACCACGGAGCCCATGGAGCCCAGGCTCATGGCCGTGGAGGGCTGCTGGCCGTAGGCGGCGGGGGACATGCTGTAGGTGGAGGCGGCGTTCATGTAGGTCTGGGCCGTGGACATCATGGGGCTGTACTGCAGGCCCGTCATGTCGTAGCGGTGCATCTGCTGCAGCTGCGGGCTGTTCATGCCCGGGTGCTGGCTGTAGCCCAGCTGGTCTTGCATCAGCGAGTAAGCCCCGTTGGTCCAGCCGTTCATGTGGGCATAAGTGTCAATCCTCTGCCCCACCCCGACGGGGCTGCTCACCGCGTTGCCCCCGCCCGGGGCCAGCAGGTTACCGGGCAGCGAGTATTTGTCCTTCTTCAGCAAGGTCTTGGTCTTCCTCCGGGGCCGGTATTTGTAATCCGGATACTCCTTCATGTGCACGGCCCGCAGCCGCTTGGCCTCGTCGATGAAGGGTCGCTTCTCGGCGTCGCTCAGCAGCTTCCAGTCGGCGCCGAGGCGCTTGCTGATCTCCGAGTTGTGCATCTTGGGGTTCTCCTGGGCCATCTTCCGCCGCTGCCCGCGGGACCACACCATGAAGGCGTTCATGGGGCGCTTCACCCGGTCCTGGTCCGAGCCCGCTCCCGCTCCGTTGCCGGCCCCGCCGCCGCCGCCGCCTTTGCCGGTGCTCCCCGGAGCGGGGTTGCCCGCGGTGCTGCCCTGCGTGGGCTGCGGCGCCTTTATCTCCGTCTCCAGCATGCTGTACATGGCCGGGGCCGGTAAAAGGTGCGCCAGGGCGGCGGGCAGGCGGGCACGCGGCGAGGAGAGGAAGTTCAAGAAAAAAAAAAAGAGAAACAAACAAAACAAAACAAAAAAAAAAAAAAAGAAGAACCTGTCTGGGCGGCTGCCACGAGAGAAGGAGGAAGTTTCGGTGCGTGGCAGAAGCGCAGCTCCCCGAGGTGCCGGCGGCGGCGGAGCTGCTGCTGTGCGGAGCGGCTCCCGCGGGCGGCAGCGGGCGATGCGCGCAGGGATCGCGGGGGTCCGTGATTGACGGGCTATAAATGAGGGGGCGGCGGCCAATCAGCGAGCGGTTCCCGACAGCCCCAGGCCGGCAGCGGACCGGCCGGGGGCGGGCGGAGGGACCCGGGCCCGGGAATGCCGCTGCCGCGGGTGCCGGGCCCCTCCCGCCGCGTCCCGCAGCCCCCGGGCCCCGCACCTGCCCCGGGGCAGAGCAGCTCCCGCAGCTGCGGCCGGGCCGGGGGTACTCTCGGGGCCGCGGGGAGGAGGGGCGGGGCGGAGCTGTGCGGCTGCCGGGCACAAAGGGGTTTGGGGCTCCCGGGTGGATGCACGGTCCCGGGGCACGCTCGGAGAGGCTGGCCTCAGACCGAATGAGCCCGCAGTGCACGGACGCACCTCCGGAGCGGATAAAGGGGTGGGGGAAGGATGGATGGACTAAACTCTTCCACTCCTGAGCTGTCGCCTGGGGAAGAATCTACATTGCCGTGCTGGGATCGGGCACAGCTGTCCGTGGCGAGGGGCTGCCCCGCGGGATGGGATGGGTGGCTGCCGGCCGGGCACTCCCGGCTATCCCCACCTACACCCACCCCGCTGCCACTTGAGCTTTTCCACTCGGCTGCCCCAAAAGAGAGGAGGAGGGGTAGAGGGGACGGCGTTCGTGAATCCCCTGAGTTTCATGGCAACAGAAAGTTCTCTCCGTGTGAAAGAAACTTTGGCGGCGGATATGTGAGTGGAGCGGCGCCCACTTGAGCTGTCAATCACCGGCTTCCCTGTCCATCCCTCCCTCCCCTCCCTTTGCGTCTCCTTCCCTTCCTTCGCCAGAGGCACGGACACCGCACCTGCACGGACAGGGCCGGCAGCTCGCTGGGAGCACCGCGGGCACAGCGCTCTCCACCGGGGCGGGCTGGGCTGGGCTGCCCCATCCCTGCACCTCCTCATCCTCCCGCAGTCCCCTCTCCAGCTCTGTCTGGAGAAGCCGGGAGGCTCTCCGGGCTGGGGAGCGCTGGGACAGGAGAGGCAAAGCGAAACGCAGGCTGCCCGGGGAAAGCCTCACTGCCGGAGGATGCGGGGAGCATCGCCGCTATGGCCTGGAGCAAACTGCTCCAGGGGCGCCGGGGAGGGTCAGGGGCCTTGAGGTGCGGACGTGTCTGAGCCTCCCGTCCCGTCCTGGGCGGCAGGCGAGGAGCGATGCTGCCGCCGCAGCTCCCCGGCTTGGCGGGCACCGGGCTCACCCCAAAGACAAGACCGCGAGTGTAAGGACGGTAATGGGTACGGGGAGGATGAAACCTGCAGGGCAGGGAGGGGATGAGGAGCTCCCGGCCCTGCTGCAGCCCGCACGGGCACTGGGGGGACGCTGTGCGTGGAGGGGGTTGAAGTGAGCACTGCCGGGATTTAGCAATAGAAGGTCTAGCTCGTTATACACGGATTTCTCTTTTGACAAAATGATCTGTTAAGCGACGTCGAAGGGGAAATAAATCCTGCTTGCGACCGGCTATGATGTAGTCAGCGCTTTGGTTTTTGCTTGGTTTGCTGCTGGTGTATTTAGCAAAATCAAAATTTGGCAGCCCGAGGGGACAGGGTGACAGGGGAAGGGTTGTTCCAGGCAGGAGTGGTTCGCGTGTAACTTTTGCAATATATTCGAAAAGCTTCAGGCGGTTGTAATTAACAAAATAACCTCAATATATTTTGGCTCCTCCAGTCGAGGTTTAAGACCTGCCAGGCTGGCAGGAAATCGGACTGATATATATCCTGACAATACTTTTATATTTCTTTATATGAGCGTTTGTTGGAGGGACTGGACACGCTGGGGTGAAACGAAAAATTGGGCTGTATGGAGAATTAGAGGACGCTCTGGAATCCCCCTGAATAGTGCTTCCGTCAATGCTTAAATAAATATTACAACTTGAAGTTTCGGACTCTTACTTTGTCTTTCAATTCGTCTTTGAACTTCCTGAGTCTCAAATTAGAGATTTTCTTTCCTCTAAGAGCCAAGCTCTTCAACACTTTTAAAGTCCATATTATTTCAAATCAATAGGTTTCTCTTGAACGCTAATCTTGTAAGATAATTGAACCTGACTTAATAAAAATATAAGTACAGACTGATGGATTTCAGACTTCACAGGTCCCTGTAACGCTCCCGCTGCGCTTGGCTCCCCACACAGCACATGTTCATAGGAAAACTTCAAAATCCGTCTGATTGCTATTTCCAGAGGGGCTGAGCAGGACCCCGCGCTCCAATCCCCCCGCCTCGGCGGAGCGCTGTGCGCGCAAACGCTCGGCGGAGATTTGGGGAGCGGAGAGGGGAGCCCGCAGCCGCCTTCCCTCGGGGCTGTGCCGGGACCCGGCTGAGCTCCCCTGACACGCCGCTGCCCGGGGCTGTCGCCGCTCGCAGGTCTCAACCAGGAGTTCCTTCCCGCGGCCACCCTGCACCTGTGACGGCTGTCGCTCTGTCCTTGTCTCTGCCCTTCCTTGTCCCTGCCCTGCAAACGGCGGTGGGGCGGCGTGGGGAGCAGGAGGAAGGAGGCGAGCCCGCTGGAGCAGCTGCTGTCCCCAAAGTTACCCGCAGTGCGCTTTGAGAGCCCGTTCCAGCTCCCCCTTGGCAGCAAATTCCAGCCTGCGCCTGCTCCCCGGGAACGGGGACGGAGCCTGCGGAGCTGCCGGGACGCAGGGAAGGGGCAGAGAGCAGGAGGGGAGCCCGGCACAATAAACCTGATGCCTGGAGCCATTTTCTTAAATTCACTACGACGGAAGCCCTGTGTGTCTGGTGGGGGTCGGGAGAACACTTGAGGTCGTGTAAATACAGTTGTCAAAGGCTGAGGAGCCTTTTATTATTGTTATTTATTTATTTGGGTGACAAAGGAGCGTGAGGCGAGATAAGGAGTTTACAGCGCAACCCAACTCGAAAGCGAGAGAGACGCCGAGATTGAAAAGGGCCATTTGAAAGGGTCCGTCTGGGGTTTCTGCGAGATCAACGCTTAATAAGAAAGAACCATTAATATATGTTAATTACAGCTCCAGAAGAGCTCGGAAAAATCTTGGAACTGTGTCAGGGAAGATCGCCGGCTTTTAAAGAATAAGTCTATGTACGGCCCCGGCCCCGTCTAATCCTGTTATTAAAACATCCCCTTGGTCACCAGCCTAATTCCCGACCGAGATCAGCGAGGGCTAGTCCTCGAAATTTGCCCAGACAAGGGAGTTGGGCGCCCCTTTCGTTTGGACCCTGATGACCCTGGCTAGGTTGATTCTCCGAAAATGTCCAGCCTTTTAGCGATGCTTAAGATAAAAGTTCACGTGATCCCTGTTTCAGGCTGGCATTCACATCCTCCCCATAACTTTTCAGCGTGGTAATGTGGCTACTAAACGGGCCATTTAAGGCCGATTCGACAGTTGAAGGTCGTTAGGAGATTTTTTTTTGGTTTTATTCTCCATTTAAGTGTCACGCCAAAACACCGCTCGAGATTGCCTCGCAATTCTGCTGCCTCCCTCGCCGCGGGGCTGACACGGCTGGAGCGACCTCCCAGCCCGGCGAGGGGGACAACTAAATCATTAGTTCCGACAAACGAGCTCCAACTCCTTCCCGTGGCTGCCCCAGCGCCTCGCAGGGTGGAGATCGCAGCTGTACCAGCTGTCCGTGCTGCTCACCAGTCCGGGCAAGCAAGGGTTACTTCTGATGACATCATTAAAAATCGCAACATTTAGGAACAAAAATCTGAAGTGCGTGGGTAAACCCGGGCAGCGTCCTTTGGTCATAGCTCCGTCCCTTTGAACTGAGCCTCCCAGCGCGTTCAGGAGGCAGCGGTGAATGTTTTGGGGGTTTTTGTGTTTTTTTTTTTTTTTTTTTTTTTTTTTTTTAATCACTTCCCTCCCCCCGCCCCCCCAGCTGAACTTTTATTTGGCTTCAACAACAATAGAGGGCTGCAAACAGACCTCTCGGAGCGCCCTCTGAATAGACCCTTTTCGAGCCCGGATTGTTTCCACCGCCACAAAAAAACAACCAGTAGCTCCCGTTTTTTAATTGGGTTGTTCCTGGCCCTGGCTCATTCAGGTGTTCGCCAGGAATTTGTTTATTAGCCTTTGACAAACAGCCCTTCCTGGCAATCGCCTCCCGGAGCTGTCTTCAGCGGGAGGGGAGGGATGCGAGGGGGCAGTTTGCTAATAAGGACTCTCTCCATCCCCGAGTTACCAATTAACAGAGTTCTGGAGGGGACCACCAGCAAAGGATAACTCGCCAGGGCTCGCTGCGGAGCCACGAGGAAAGCAGAGATTTAGCTCATGTGTTTTCCCGCAAAACCACCGAGGGAAAAACGAGCCCGAGAATAGATGCAAGAGAGACCACCCCCGCTGCCCAGCGCCTGGCAGGAATCTCATCCCGGCGGATGAGCCAGTAACAGGAACTTTCTGCAACTTCCCCTCGCTGTTACAGCGTACAGAACCCCCTGAAAGAATTACCCAGCCCCAGCACGGCTTGCCCGGGGCGGTGCTGGGGCTCCCATCCCCTAAAAACCGCGGGGATGCGGCGCTCGGGCACATGGCTCGGTGATGGGCTGGCAGTGCCAGCTTCACTCGCAGAACTCAAGGAGTCTTTCCCAACCTGAACGATTCCATGGTTTTCTCAAGCCTCAGCTCCGTTTGCCCGGCCCGCCCCGAGCGCCCTCGGCAGGGGCAGCCCCGCTGTCCCCTCCGTGCGGGGACACAGCCCCTGGCGGGTGGCCCTGGCCGGCAGCAGCCCCTCCGTGCGGGGACACAGCCCCGAGCGGGTGGCCCTGGCCGGCAGCAGCCCCTCCGTGCGGGGACACAGCCCCGAGCGGGTGGCCCTGGCCGGCAGCAGCCCCTCCGTGCGGGGACACAGCGCGGGCACGGAGTGGGCGAGCCCCGGGCACAGCAGCCCCTTGCCCCGGGCCGCTCCCCGCAGGGACAGGGCACCTCCCCCGGCCGGGAATCTCCCCCTCCCCCGTAATTGTTGCTGGGCTTTAGCGGAGACACAAAAAAAACCCCAAACCAAACAAACCCCACAAAGTCAAATCATCTCTGTTTTTCCCGTTTAAAACTTCGTGAATCTTTCCTCTGGCGTTTTCTATACCTCTGCAATAACCGCCTTATTTACTGGTAATCATGGCCGTGCTCCTTTTTAGCAGTTGGATTAGAAATCGGACATTAATTGTAAAACTCTAACTTGCTAATTAGCTGCAAATAAACTGTTCATTAGTGGCAAATTAAAATCAAAACACACCTTATTCCTACTCTCTGACACGCAGTTTTGAAGGCACATATTGTTTCAAACTACAGCCTGTATCACTGGCACAGCAAATTGAGATCCTGAAAGGTTTCTCTCCAGGATATATAATTAAAATATATTCTACTTTAATTGACATTATAGAGGACACAAATGAGATTTTCCTTTTAGAAAGAAATAGCAGTTTCTAAATAAAGCTTTGCAGGCTGCAGAATGGAGGTTTCAAGCAAATGAATAGTCATTACTACCTTTTCAATGATGTGGGCCTTTTGATCAGAAAAGAAATTAGCTCTAAAGGACAGACAATAGGAAGCCTGCCCTGCAATAGGAAGAAAATTAGATGGCTAAGGCTCTTAACAACACCTATTTCTATAAAGCATGGAGCTTCTTGCTTTTCAATTACAGCTGTTCATTTCAAATAAGGAAAGTGGAAAAACACAGAGAGGAATATAAACTCTGTTGCACCAAAAAAAGAGCCCGAGACAGGGCAGGCAGGCAGCTTTCCCATCTCCCTTTTGTTTTTATTATAATCAGTTAACTAATATTACATATTTTGTAATAGTCAGACAGCCCAGTGTAGTATTCTCCAGGTCAGTCAGGATGAATTATGTTCAGTAAAGGAGCTGGTGAAACATGAGAAACTTCACATTAGCTAGCTGGATGTTCCCACTGCACATCAAATAATTACATTTTGCACATGCACCTCATACTTGTGTGCCTTCTACAGCGAAAACAAAACAGGACTGGAGAACCTGACGCAAATGAAGTGCTGAATAAGACTCTGCTGTCTTTTGATTATAGTCAAAAACTAACCCCAGTTGTTCTGAACTAAATTGAGTTCTTTCATCACACTCAGGACCAAGAGATTACTTCAGGCAGGTTCTTTCCACGTTACTTTTAACCCATTATTATTTTAGAAATAATACTTCTACTCTCAATATATAAAATTAACTTGCCATGTAATAGCTTTTAAATATGAGCTCTCTTTCAAGTTATTTAGTTTGAAACTTATTTTTGAACATTATTCTCCTGCATATAAAAATAATAAAAGTTTTCTTGTGAATCTGAGATACAATCACAGAAACAATCCTTTCTTCCTCTACCATTTCTCTCTAGCCACACTTTCATGATTAGGTGTTACAAGTAAATTATAATTTGTTATTATAATGGTCTAATTGAAATAGTCTTTCTGTAATGATTTAAACATAATAACCACAAAGCTTCATAATAAAAAAGTTCTGTTCTCATATTAACTCAGCTGGACCATAGAGATGTCTTTAAAAAAACCCCATTAATTCACAAAGATTACACACACATTGTTTTTCATCCTTCCTGTTAATCTATCTGTGACTTTCATAGCTTCTCCTTTCCTTCTCCCCTCTCCTCTGTCTTTTCTTTCTGTCTCCTTCCTTGTTGTATTATTTGTTTAGAAATCAGGTTAGATGTTTAATTCAAAGACTTGATCAAATAAATATGAATTGGTTTTGCTGTGATGAGGTGTCTTTAAATCCTTTTCATCTCCGAAAAAGTGAGCGCTCAAGAAAAATTATTTTTCCCTGCCCAAAAACCTAAATCATGTTTGTCTTCTACCTAGAAGTGATTTTAGTATGAAATACAAATGACAGCTTTCTATTTGGTGTCTGTAACTCCCTTCACTCCTGCCTGGCCCTGAGACAGAGCAGAATAAAAGAAATACTTTAATCTGGTAAAGAATGATCTCCTAACTCCCAGAGTGGAGTCACTCATGTCAGTGTTTGGAGTAATCTCCCTGCTTGAGAGCAGTTAGAAAATTATGAATAATGTAAACTTCTGCCTCAGTTTTTAGTGGAACAAACCTTCCGGGTTTTTAGGGGGTTTTGGGGGGTTTGGGTTTTTTTGGGTTTTTTTTTTTTGTAATATCTTAATTAAAACTTCATTTGATTTGAAATTATTTCGTCTCAGTAAAATCACCCGAACTAGTGGGAAAAACTTCCTTCCATGCAAATGAGGGCTCAAGTGTCGTTGAGACTGCGATTTACAATACAAAACCCACAGAAAGATCTGCATCTCTGAGGAGATTAAGAACTTGGGAAAACCCAGTCCTGCTGCTCCAATTCTCAGTCCTGATGGTGTCTTCAGCCCCTGGGAAGGAGCCGAGGGTGAGGAGCTGCCCGCACGAGAACAAGTGCATTTAAACCGAGCTCACACTCAGAACCTGAACATTCCACCTGAAATTGTTTTAACTATCGGAGCAACAGATCTTGGAGCAGAGCTCTACAGAAAAACAGAGAAATAGGGAAGGCGATTTGCAGAGTAGAGCGGGCAGTTTGTGAGTGGGGCTGTGCCGGGGGGCTGGACCGGTTTTATCTCCAAGACACCAGCACATCTCACTGTGGCAGGAGAGGACTCAGCCCCTGGGACCATTCCAGTGCACGTGGCAGTCATGAGAGGACTCCACTAGCCCTGAAAATCCTTTCTGCTCTTTTTCCCCCCAACACACTGATAAATGAGGGCAATAGGTGCTCCCCAGCCTTCAGTAAAGCAAATATATACATCCATGCATGTGATAGATATAAAATAACATAGATATATACAATATATCTAAAATAACAATAGATATATACAATATATCTAAAATAACAGTAGATATATTCAATAGATATAAAATAACAATAGATATATACAATAGATATAAAATAACAGTAGATTTATACAATAGATATAAAATAACAGCTCACTGAAGAAATAATTATTACACGGGCTGTTTCCATGGGACAAACCCATTTCTGACCTGAACGTGGTCACAAATAGCTGCACCATTTAAAGGGATATTCATCACTCATCCTTTATTCCTCTAATAGCTCAAATCAACTGCCTGATTTTCAAGGTTTCCCAAGAACTACTTAGATTCCTGTCTTGCAGTGGTGCAGCTCTAAACTGTCTCTGTGGACAGCAATTCCTCTCCCAGTAGGGCAAGGGCAGCAGGCACTTGCAGGGGAGGAATTTATGCAATGAGACATAAATTAAGGACTTGTAAAATAGGTGTAAAATAGGTGTAAACATAGTAAAATAGGTATTTCCAGGCCGTTTTTGAAGCAGAAGTACCGATTACCCAAGGGGCATCTAGAGGGACACAGTGGATCTCGCTGCTGGTGTACCCAACAGGTTTTTCCATGCAAAGAATTTGAGGCAAATCCAGTTTTCACTGGTTAAGAAGCCTTTCTGATGGCACTGGACGCCCTTCTCGCACAAGCAGGGTGATTACTGGGAGCTGGTGCTCCTTGCTCTGTGGTTCAGCAGCTCCCAGGGGATGGGATGTGTGATCTCAGTCTGTGTGAGGGTCACAGGACAATCTGGGTGACAGAAAAGAGGGAACCAACCCAGCCTTGTTCTGGAAGAAGCAAACCAAAGGTGGCTCAGTGAGGGAATCATGGAGGAAAAGAGAACCTTTGGGATGCAGTCCTGAGCCTGCTGCCTGAAGAACCCTGTTAGGAAGTGAGGAAGGGAATGCAGGAGGACCTGCAGGGGGGAAAAGCTTCAAAAGGAGCCATGGAGGGGAAGCCAGGGAAGGGCCACCACACAGTTTGTGGCTTGTTTCCCTTTTCCTGTTGTCAGTTGCCTCTGTCCTGCCTCACCCCATTCCCACTTTTGCAAAACAGCAAATGAGTTCCATTTCTTTTTTAAAAAGAACTCCACAGCCCCTTGGAAAATGGTGGAATCTCACAATACTCTCATATTCCGCTTTGATTTAACTTGATCAAGACCACACAAACAAGGCATGTCCAAGCTATGTCCAGTGAAGTGTTGGGATTAGCTTGCAGAAATATATTGCACAGAGCTTGTTTCACCCATAGATTGATTTGGATTTGAGCTGTAAAACCACTGCAGGTTGTTAGGAAAAGAGGTGGCATTTATAATTTTGTATTTTAATCAGTGCAAATGCAGATGATTTCTGTGTCTGCCTTCCAATTTCTATACACAAAGTCCATAAAGACCCAAGCCTGCTCTATTTGCACACCAGTGGCTCTCAGGAAAGCTGATGGAAAATTAGATGGAGGCACTTCTGCCTTAGTTTTGCTTGAAAAAACAAACTCTGCTTACCAACAGTATTGCTGCTTCTTATTTCAGGTTGAGTCAAGCTCAGCTGCCCAAAGAATGGCAGCAAACCCACACCAAGCACTGCAACACAGACAGCCTTCAAGTAGAAAAGAGGACCTCGTTCTTCTCTTCTCCAGATTCCATTTAAAAAATGAACCACAAATTCCACTTGATGCTTTTATGGCTCTTCCTATGGCAGTATTTGGGTATATTGCAATAAATGCAGTTTTTACTGAACACAATTCCACGTGAGGGAAGGGAGCCCTGGTTGTATTCACAGAGGTTCAGAAAATGGGCAAAAGAGCAATGTGGGGAAAGTCTCTGAAATAAACAGGAGATGTAAAAGAAGTGGGAAATAAACAGGAGATGTGCTCTGTGGGAGCAGAGCTCTTGGGCTAAGTCAGATTAGCACAGGGCTTGAACCATCTTGTATTTCTGTGATGGATCATGCCCATAAATACCACAAGCTGGAAAGTACTCAGAATCAACAGGGACTAGCAGGGAACAGTCAGATCTGCATTTTGTAACCCCCTGGGAACAATCCAAACAAAACACCAGGACAAAACAATCCAGAAAGAGAAGAACTGTTAGCAATCCCCTCCAAAGCTCTCTTTCCTTGTAGCTTGGTTCAGGATATGTAGAGGTTTGAATGAGCTGGGAACTGACTGCAGTGCCATGGGAAATACTCCGCTGCAGTATTATAGCAAATAAAGAACTTTCTAAAGAGAGTTGAAAAAGATGAGGCACTAGGAACTAGTCTGAAAAAAACCCCAATTTATTTATTTCAAGCTCATGCAAGCCACTAAAGACAGACACTGAAAGCTAGGATGTCTCCCAAATAAGAAATCCTACACCTTGGTGTGCCAGCAAAAATGGGAATAATCATCTCATGTCCCACAGCCCCTGCAGAAAAGAGGGGATAACTCCCTACCCCAGGAGAGGGCACCCTGTGCCTCCTGCAGGTGCTTCTGCAGTGCTGCCACAGTGCCAGGGAAAACATTCTCTGTTACTATTTCCTCTACTCAGAACTAATCCCGAGCCATAGAACACTTTCAAATCTACACTGTTATTATTCCTTTAATTATAAGTGCCTGAGGAAATGAGAGCTGCTGGGAAAAGTTGCTTTTGCTGCTGTATGAAAATGCACAATCAGAATTCAGCAAGACTCCAACTCCCCAGCTGATCATTTTCCATTGACAGCTTTACACCAGGGCTGGAGATGAACCAAGGAAAGCCTTGAGCTTGAAGCAAATGCACATTTTGAAGTTTTGCAAAGGTGCACACTCCCAGGTTGAAGGAGACCTGCTGAGCTGACACAGGATTGAGATTTATGCTGTTATATTTTACTTTAAAACTTTGGCTGGAAGATGAAGAGCACAGAGAGTTCCACTGTTTGCTGATAACTTTCTGCTCAAGAAAGGACAAGGTGGGGCACAGAGGATGTGGACTGGCCAAAAAAAATCCCTTTTTCTCCAGGATTTTGGGGCTGATCCCAGACGGTTACAAAAGAAAATTGCCACTGTTTGTTAGGTGCTGCTGCCTTATGTACACTGAGCTGGGAGTCCTTGGTTCCCCTACTCATTTGTGCATCATTAACTCTTCAAGAAGTTGTAGTTGGGACATAGTGAGTGTGAACTGAGTGTTCTGAGAGAAATGTGTGCAGTGCTCCTGCACACAAAGAGCCCTCCCAGTTAAACTGCCAGGAAAGTGTGCATGAACAGGTTTCCTTTCTGCTCATACCATTGCACTCGAGGTGGAAATAGAGGATTTTTTTGATTTCAAATAATACTAATCAGATCTTTCTCCTTATTCCTGCATTCATATCACACTCAGTAAAAGAGCAACATTTCCCCATTTGGATTTCTATCAGAAAAACTGGTTTTACAATTTAAAGGTGCATTTCAGTTTTCCTTGTCATTTTTCAGCTTCTGGCCCTGCTGCTGCTACTCAATTGATGCATTTTGCTTTGAGCTAATTAGACAGCCAGCAACATTTTGATAGACTTGAAGTAATACCTGATTAGTGGCTGTATTGCCTCGACTAGAGCCAAAATCATTATAACAATCACACACTTCCTATTTTTGTCAGTCACACGTTTGCAAAATGAGAGGGATTTTTAAATCATGATTTTTACCCGTGATGCTCATGGCATCAGGCAGATCATGCATGTCTGTTCAGTCAAAACCACCACAATTACATCTCAGATACCTGCAGGTGATATCAAATCTAAAGGATGATGAGAAATACTTCTAACACATTGATCAAGCATAGGCTCTGATTACACTGACTCTCAGAGGGATCAATACTGTTCAGCTTTTCATGTTATGCTCCCCAAATTCTGGTGTTTTACAGCTCGATTTAAATGCTGCAGACAGGACAAATACAGGTGTGTACACACACACACACACACACACACACACGGTGGCAGACACAATCACTGAGCAATTCAAAGCAAGAGCAGGATGAAACTGAAAAGATCTCCCTGTTTTGATTTTGTGGCCATTGTGTGAGACTGAATCTGAAGTTCCACTTAAATAACTGTGGAGTTGCATTCAGGAATTAGACATCACAGAGCCCAGCTTGGTCTATTTATTCAGCAGCAAGGTAATATCACACAGTTAGGAGTCTTTCCCAGAACTTTGTTCTGCACACAAGGGGGTTTGTATCCTCATTTCTGAAGTTTGAGGTGTAGGAGCAGGACCTATTTGAGAAGAATCTCTGTTTTGAATTAATCCCTGCTGTCTTCCCACTTTAAGAGTATTTTATGACAACGTGATGAAATTATCGTTGATAAAGCATAAAGAATTCACAATAAATAACTATTGATGCAAATTTTACAATGTTCTTATACCACTGACTTTGATTATTGTTGATTATTGGAGCACCTGCATCACACTAAAATACATCCTACTGCTTTATTTTATTTTTGGAAATAGATAAGCAGTCCTTTCATTCCATCTTTAGAAAATGGGTAGAAAAATGATAATTCAATTCACTGAGGGCAACAGATGATTTTACAAGTGGCTTCAACTGATTTACTTTAACTAGTTAAATTCATGGGTGTGTCCACTTGCATATTCCTTATGATGAAAAGGAGCCCAAAGCATGACAATTAAAATGATTAATAAATAAGGGTTGTGCGTGGCATATTTTTATTTGTTTGGTGTGAATTCTGTGTCACAGAAATGTGCTTAGGGATGTTACTAATAGTGATGTGCTTCTTTCTAGAAACCCAGGTTAAAACTAATGCAGATAGCTGAGCAGGAACAGAATGATACAGATTGAGGTAAAAGCATTTTTAGCAAAAATGCCAGGGTGATTTTAAACGGGACTTTTCAGTCTTCAGGACGTGCAATAGAATTTATAATCTGCATGAGAAGGTGCCCGGGCTGTATGTGCATATGTGCCCTGAGCAGGTGTGAATGGCCACCAGGACAGCTCCATCTGCATGTGGCAAACACGAATTAACCTCCCTGCATATTCATTAGGTGGCCAGGGCAGGTTTGAGTTTTGAGCTCCGGACCTCCAAGGTCCAGCTGTGAGTGCCTGGAGCAACACGAAACTCGGAACTGGGAGGGTCGGTGTAAACACAACTGGCACCGGGCTGCCAAAATTCAAACTGGATTTTTTAGCATTGAAATCGAGCTCCCACTCAGGGGCAGCTTCCAGACTAGTGAGGAACAAACAGGGTGTGAGGCACAGCTGCAAAGTTTGATATCAAGCTCAAATACTCATTCTGCCAGGTGAAGGACGTAATCTTGCTTCTGAAACAAATTATCTTTTTTTTGTTGGCCTGCTTCTCAAATTGAAAATATTCTGATTTAGAACACTTGCCATGCAGTCCAAATCCATTGCAGCAGAAAAATTGTGTTCCAGTTCTGCAGGGAAACATGAATAGAACAGAAGCTTCTTGACAAAAAATGATTTTAGAGCAATAATTGAGATCAAGCAGCAAAGAATAACTAACCTGAAATGTGGCAATGCTTGCATGTGCTATGGAGTTAAAACTAATAAACTATAAAACATAAACTAATAAATTAAAACGAGATACAAATGAAGCTAAAATGCCAGAAGTGTTTCAGGGGAATTTGACAGCAGCTTCCAGGCACTCAGGGCAATGCGGGGAGGTGGAAGCTCAGGATATTTTATTGTAGCAGCAGACTGCATAGGGGAGCTCAGGACAGGTAGGATTACACATACTCAGTTCTGAAAAAGAGAATAAATTGCCATTTGAATTCTTACTGCTTTTCAAATGCTTACTGCTCCTAATTAATCTCACCCTTGAACTCAACATCTTTTTTTTTACATTTTGTGTCTTTCAGCTTACCCAGCTGAGTCCTGCTCTGCTCTTCTGACACTCAAATTTCATTAAGTACCTGGATGCCAATTATGTTTTTGTCATAATACCAGTAGTTTGATAAGCAGCCATTCTTATTTATATTATTTATATTATTTAGAGACTTCCTCTTCTCTCTGCTCACACAGTCTGCAGTACACTCCTATTGCTCTGTCACATGTTAATTTAACCTTCCTGGCCTTACAGCACCTGTTTTCCTAAAAATACTTACAGTTCTTTATTTGTGAAATAGGACCCCAAGTGGCAGCCTCAGAGCACTCTGATCTGAGTGTGAATCCAATGCCACAAGTGGGACTGATGCTGAGTTAAGCTACAGCAATCTCTGAAATCCAACCAGAAACTGGAATCTCCTTTCTCTTTAAATTGGATCCCGATTTTCACTAAGAATATTTAGCAAAACTACAGGATTGAAGTCAAGGTTTCTTTTTATAGGAGTCAGAACAAACAGCAAATTCCTTCAAGCAGGAATTTTCAGACTTGTTATTTAAGAAAATCCAGCCCAGGCAATGCAGGTGTGTGAGCCCCTTCCCCAGATTTACCCTGCAGAGACAGAGAGAGCTCCCAGCTCTGCTCCTGCTCCTCTGCAGACAGACTCAAGCTCTGCAAATATAAGTACAAGATGTGTTACTGAAGGATCAGACCCTTAAATCCGTTCTTATGAGTCGATTAAAAAAAAATAAATTGCCTTTAAGGAAAAAAAATCCTCAATCATCCTTTTTACACCAAGCTGCAACCAGTAAAATGTGATTATAAAAGGAAAGTCGTGCTTTGTTTTCCTCAGCAGTTACTCACAGTCATTTTAAAGTCACTTCACTCCCTAAAGCCACTGTTATCTATATGAAAAGAGTAACTAAATTGTAGGTGTTTCTTTATTCCACCATAAATTGACATGTTCTAACAAGACAGTCTGTTTGCTTTTATTGTTCAAAAGCCCCTAAGTCTTTACTGCCTGCTTCTCCACTTGTCTTAAATGTTTGATTAAGCACTGTGAGAATTGTCAGTATTGATAAACTTCTTTCCAGTACATTAAGCACTCTAATCCTTTACATTCCTACTCCATCTCTATTGCCAAATCACTTAGCATTTGATTTTTGGCCAATATTTGCATTAGAAACGGCCTATAAATAAAAATTACTGTAAGAGCAGGAAAAGCTGTTTTTCTGCATCTGAAGATTTCTGACAGAAACAGTATGTGAAAGGCTCTGCTTGTTCCTCTATAATCACAGCAACTAAAGAGCTGTCTGGTCAGCTAATTAAAAGGGTAATTAAGCTCAGCACTTTTTTCCCCCAGTTTTCTAAAAATCTTAATTTTGAGGAGTGACAATGCTATTTATCTTTCCTTCAGGAGCCTGAATGAAGCAGGAGGGTTTTGGTGTCCGTGCTGTGTTTCAGATTAAACTGCTGTTTGCTGGGATAACTCCACATTGGGGCTGTTCATAACCCTGCCCACTTTTGGCACTGTTAGGGTCAGCATTTTGGGTTTATTTTTTATTGCATTCCCTTCTCCATACCAGTCCAAGATTGAAATTCCCATGTCAAATGCAGAACGTGTCAAAATCTCTTTCTCAGTGCCTAAGATTTCAGATTCAGAATGCAATAATTTGGTTATTTGTGCTTTATTTTGGCTTTCTCTCTGTGAATTTCACTCAGGTGAGTTCTGGGGAGAGAAGGACACTCCAGGGCAGCAGGGACATGCTGGAAATGATGTACACCCCTGTCAGGATCACACAGACATAACACTGGCAGAAAACTTTAATATCTCCTTTTCCATATTTAGTGGGAGTAAAACTGTAAACTCAGATAATTTGGATGCCAGAATTATTTGGTATTTCAACACTAACACCAATCCATTAGGAAATATGATGACACAAGCTCAATCATGGCACAAGGGGCACAGAACTCTGCCACTTCAGGTGAAACCCAGCGTGGCCCACACTTGTTCTGGCCAAGGTGAGGGCAGTATTTGGGTATCTCCCTCTTTAAAAGATGATTTGGGCATGCCACGTGCAACACAGAACAAATATCAGTGATCAAAGAGCATTTCCCAGGTCCTAGCCCTGTGATCTTGACACAGACTTTGTTTCCAGGCACAGCAATGAGTAAAGGCAAGGAGGATCAGGCTCCACAGTGCAATTTCATATGAAAATGAAGTGGATGAGATACTTCCACCAGGCTCATTTGAAGTGAAATAGGAGGCTGCCTTTTTGTCTGTGCTGCTAATAAGAAAAATATGCCAGAATAGAAGGTAATTGTAATAAGGAATGTCCCCATTTTTCTCAATTTTGCCCAGTTTTCTTTGATATTATTATGAATGTCATCTATAAATGGTATTCCTTCAGGGTGGAATCATTAATTTTGGAGCTGTACATTCTTCTAGTACCTATATAAGAATTGACCATTTATACACAGGGGAGGAGAAAGGGTGGAAGACCCACAGGAGACAGAGGGTGCAGCAGAGAACATTGTGTCTGCAGCTTTCTTCATAAATAACACAAATCACACACAATTGCCTCAGATTATTTTAATGGCTCGACCCTTATGCTGTTATGGTAATTACTGAGAGAGTTTTTTGAAGCCCCTCCACCAGGGAAATTCTGCATTAAAATAGTAAAATTTTGTTATGGGCTTCAACTGTTATTCAAAAGTCTTTATCAGCACTTCTGGGATTAACAGTTGCACTATTTTAAATTTTTTTTTTCCTTCTGGACAACCATATGGTTTTCTGTTCTGGAGAACCATAAACAGAGCTTTAAAAATGCAGCAGAAAAGATGCAGGATACCTAAAACTGATGCAGCTCGTGTTGATTTCAGTGAGATGGGTGTGACTTCCCCCAGTGAATTCCTGGCTAATCTCTTCTGGATGTGGGAGAGAGCAACTTGGGTGAGAGGCTCCTGCATAGGCAGGGATGCACTTCAAGGACACTGAAACCCATTTAAGTCTAGAGCTCACCTGCTGGGTGAAGGAATCAGTTAAATTTGGAGATGTGCAGAGTTTCTCAGTCTGCCCTTCCTCTCCTTGTGGAAATCTGCCCAGGGAGCATCTGTGGGATCACCTTTTGTGGCTCTGATTTCTGCCCACCCAGCGTCAGGTCAGGGAGGCACCTGATGCACCCTGTGCCTGAGCACTGATCCCTGCCAGGGAATCATGGACAGCCCTTTATGTCAGTGGTGGCTCCTAAAACCATTGGGCATTTCCTGGTTCAGAGGGAGGCACTGAGCCACAGGTTTTCAGTATTATTTTGACCTTCTGATCATCTGCCACAGGCTGAAGGAGCAGAACAGTGACTGCTGCCTCTGGTGTTGCTCCATCAGCACAGAGCTTGCCCTCACTGCTCTCACTGCCACAGGCTGAGCTCCCTGAGACTCTTTTTTCATCAATTACCAACTAACTGCAATGGATCCCATTCATTTCAACAGCAAACCTCAGTGCTGTGGGCAGAGGGCTGATCCTCAGGTTTGGCTTTTCTATTTCTCAGGTTCTGTGCTGCTTTAGTGTGTGGGACTGGGCTTCATATTATGGGATGGTGAGCTCTGTGCACAGAGCAGGGAGACAAAACAATTCCTGCTCCAGCTGGGCACCAAGGACAAATGATCCAAATCTCAGCCCAAGGGCACAAACAACAGGGACTGAGAGAGAAAAACAAGGATGGGATGCATGGGCTAAAGCTGGGCTGGGGCAATGAACTGCAAGGTGCAAATGGAGCAGAACTGATCAAAGTGAGAGACCCCACGACCATTCTGGGACCATTTTGGTTCATTTTGGGTGCAGCCCTGGCTGGGCTCTGGTGCTGCCCCAGGTGCATCCACGGAGGCCTTTTAATAAATCCCTGCTTTATTCTTTAGCTCTGTCTAGTCTCTGTTCTAGGCCAGCCTTCCCAAGGCAGGAGGAGGAGAGGATCTGGCTCTGCAGAGCTGAACACAAAGAGTTAAAGGGTCTGTTTGCAGAGCAGGTGGGCTACAAGCAAGGTGCTCTCTCTGGGTTGACTGGAGCTGCAGATTTTCCAGGAGAGGATAAGGCATTGCCTACTTGTGGATTTGGCACCTCCTGGATTCACATTGCAGCTTAATGCTCTCTTGCTGCCCCTCCAGACAAGCCCCAAGATAATTGTTTACATTAAAAAAACCTGTTCTTTCTTTAGCAGGAATCTCCTCTCTCTCTGAAGGAGTATATTTAGGGAGAGATTAAAGGGAAACCCTCAAAAGCTGCTCCTCAGATGTAAACAAACCCACCAGGGCTATTAGACACATGAAAATAATGATACAAGAGTTTTCCAAGCATGATAACATCACTCTTTGTATCACACTAAATTAATAACATCTCTCAAGCACCTGCCTAAACCAGAAGTCTTTCCAAGAGACTGAGCACAACCTCTCTCATTAAATCAGCATTCAGGGAGCTAACTAGCAGATGCTGCTGACATGAACCCAAATGTAATCTCTTTAACCTTGTCCTGTGGGGAGCAGACAAGTCATGACCGAGTAATTCCAACTAAATTAGATTTTATGTGAAAGTGTATAATCTAAATTAAATTTGATTAAAATGATTCAGTGATTTGTGTTTGCTTTTAAAGGTCCTAATGTAGCCAAGGTGACCAGTTTTCTGTAATCTGTGTAATCAGATTAATCTGTTTTTACATGGTTGGATCAAGATTCTTTTATCCCAATGATTTTTCTATATTAATCATATTGCTTGAATATCCATGGATAGATTAAGTGTTTTCTCCTCAGACAGAGGCTTGCCATAATTCAATTTTCACCCTGTTAATGAAATCTAACTGTGGTGACTATGAAGATGTGTGATGTACAAAATCTCAAACCATCTTCAGGGAGACAATGATCAGGTCATTGAAACCAAATGTAAAATGTGAAACAATCCCATCCCCAAAATTTTCTTCAGTGGCAGATTTTTCTCAGCACAGACTCAGGGCAGCGCTAGGACTGGAATTGTGCAGCTGCCTGTTTGAGCAGTGATAAATTTCCTGGGCTTAACCCCTTCACATCCTCTTCCCCTACTGGGAATTGGTGCAAGTGGGATGAATCTTGGGCACTGCCTTAATTACATCTTGAAATCTCAATTGAATACCCCCAGTGCTGATGAGTGGCTGCATTCTCAACACTAATCACAGTCTGCAATCAGCAAACAACACAGAGCTACTAATTAGGACTTATTAAGTTAAAATGACAATTTTATCCAATATATGAAGTCAGGGGTTGCTGTCTGCTGGATGCTTTAATGGCAAAAGAAAGAAGATTTGGGCTCCAGGCAAGGATTTCTGTCATTTTTTATAAGATGCTGGTGTCACTTTTTCAGATTCTCTGTTTCTTTCTGGTATCTGCTGGGGGTTTTTGTTTGGATTTTCTTTTTTCCTTCCTCTTTTGGACATCATGCATTTCACAGCATGCCAGGCCTGCTGGAAATCCACAGTTCTGCATAGAACAGGATTTAGCAGAAGGTTTCAGGTGGAGCTTTAACAGATCTGAGGCAGTGCCTGGCTCAGGGTTGGAGGAGGAAAGGAAGGTGCAGTGCTGGTGTCACCCAGGTGATTGTGCTGTAAATCCCCAGGTTAAATTCTGGGTTACACACAGAAAGAACTGCCAGCTGCTTGATGTAACTATGGCAGAATATGAGGATAAATCAAAGGGGGTGAGGTTTACCTGGCACTTGGTTGCTTTAGGCTGCTCTTCTCCCACCCTTAATTACCACAACTTCAGCTCCTTGCTCGTTTTTCCTTATCACACCAACAAATCCTGTGTAGACCAGCCAGTTCCCTGAGCCTGTCCCCTGCCTGTGGAACACAGCCCTTCAACTCATGTTTAATTCTAGCTCTGGGAATATAGAGGCTTAAATGGGATCCTTCAGAGGCTTAAATTCCATGACTTTCTTCTCCTTTCTGAAGGGGAGCAGAGGAAACTTCCTTCTCCTTCAAAGACTGTGCCTGAAATCTGCTCTGGAGCATTCAGCAATTTGTTTAATGTGTTATTTCTCATGACAACACCTCTGGTGTCAGAACCCTTATGAGGAGAACAAAAGCATGAGTCAGTGAACTGCTGCCTTCTCCTCATTCTCCACTGGGAGCTAAGCTAAGATGTTCCACCTCAGCATCTGCACTGGTTCTGAGCCCAGTTTCCTTTGTCCTGCTCCTTTTTATTGAGTGGGAGAACAGAAAACAACAGAAATGGTTTCCCTGTTCTAGAGGATGGCTCCTCAATTTCTTCTTTAGTGTAAATGGTTTCCCTGTTCTAGAGGATCACTCCTCAATTTCTTCTTCAGTGTAATAACAAAAAGTGCACAGTGCTTTGCTTCTGCTTTTCAGGCTTTGTGTTTTCTTTCCAAACACAAATTTACCTCAGTGAGAGGAACTTAAACAGGAGTGGAGGCACTGGAGCAGTTCTACTGTTTAAAGTGAGATGGAAAAACTCTGTGGTGAGTGAGGAAACGGGATCAGCTGAATGTTGTTCCAAGGAAGGCTATGAAATCCCTTCAATCACTCTTTCTCTACATTTTGCATTTGACAAATGCCCTTTCGCTGGATCTTGATAACTGCCCCAAAAAAGAGTGAAGAAGAGGGAACTTGTAGCTCCTGAAAACAAGTATAAGCCAACCTAATAATCTCATTTATGTTTTCATTCATATTTAAACTGCAGTTTTGTGTTTGGGAAGTTTGTGACCAGAAAAGTGAAGTGCTTTGCAAAATTGTCTCAAATTTAAAAAAAAAAAAAAAATTACCAGTCCTTGTTACTGTAAAGAATAGCTCCTTATTTTTCATATCTTAAAGATTGAATCCTTCACAATGATTAATAAAGTCTGGTTGTTATCTGCTTTTGTCATAAAAAATGATATACAAAAGAAACAGTCTGAAAAACACGAAGGTAAAGCACCAGCATGAACATTCCTACAGACACTGCTAATTAAAAGGCTTAACTTATTAGTCTTTAAGTAGCAAAAAAAAGAGAGAAACAAACAAGTACAATTTGGCAGATTAATTTTATGTTCTGTTCTATTTAATCAAACTATACCTATAGTGAAAATGACAAATCTGAGTTGTCACACTATGGATGATAAGAAAGATAAAGGTCATATATTTTAATGTCATAGAAGGTCTTATTAAAGGAACCCTAATTACATTAGGTGTCCATGAAACATTAATTAAAGACTGTCTGAAATAATTAGGTCCAAGTTACTGATGATTTAATTAAACTCAGTTTTTTATTTTATAAGAAAACTACAGGTCCAGTATCAGTGTGGTGGCAGGGTAATTGATAATGTGTCAGAAGAGCACAACAGTAACCTTGACCAGCTGCATGGGAAGGACATTCTGGGGAGCAGGACACCTGGGCAGGAGCACATGGGCTGTGCTTGGGGTGTCCCAGAGCGAGCAGAATCCAGAAAGAAAAAGGTCTGGGGTCATATTCTCAACTTGTGTGAGCTGTTACAGCATGTGAGGGCTCATCCCTGACCTCAGCCCACATCTGGGGGAAGGTCTTTGCCTTACCAAGCAGTTGGACTTCTCCAGCACAAGGCAGATGCACACCCAAAATTCTGTGTGCATACCTGTCCACCACACACCCCCACAAAGCTCCAAACCCTTCTTCTCTTCCCCTGCACAAAGGGACAATGATGGAGTCAGCAGCTAAAAACTCCTGGGCATGCAGGGGGCTGAGCCAGCTCCGTGGGGGTAGATGGAGGGATGGATGGATGGATGGATGGATGGATGGATGGATGGATGGATGGATGATGGATGGATGGATGGATGGATGGATTGCTGGCTGGATGGCTTGATGGCTGGATGGATGGAGGGATGGCTGGCTGGATGGATGCTGGATGGGGATGGATGGATGGCTGGATGGGCTGGATGATGGATGGAGGATGGGGGATGGCTGGATGGATGGTGGAGGGATGGATGGATGGATGGATGGATGGATGGATGGATGGATGGATGGATGGATGGATGGATGGATGGATGGATGGATGGATGGATGATGGATGGATGGGGGATGGATGGATGGATGGATGGATGGATGGATGGATGGATGGATGGAGGGATGGATGGATGGATGGATGGATGGATGGATGGATGGATGGATGGATGGATGGATGATGGATGGATGGATGGTGGATCTGGTGGATGGATGGATGGATGATGGATGGAGATGGATGGATGGATGGATGGATGGATGGATGGATGGATGGATGGATCTATGGATGGAGGGATGGATGGATGGATGGATGGATGGATGGATGGATGGATGGATGGATGGATGGATGGATGGATGAATGGATGGATGGGTGGATGGATGGAGGGATGGGGGATGGATGGATGATGGATGGATGGATGGATGTGGATGGATGGATGATGGATGGAGGGATGGAGGGATGATGGATGGATGGATGGATGGAGGGATGATGGATGGACGGATGGATGGATGGATGGATGATGGATGGATGGATGATGGATGGATGGATGATGGATGGATGGATGGGTAAAGAAAGTGGGACTGGAGCAGCTGGGCTGGCAAAGAGCTTCCCTGAGCTTTCAGGATGAAGGAAATATTGCAGGAGTGAAGCATCATCCCCTGCTTAAAACTGTCACAGAATATATATGTGAGATTTTCCAGGGGAAAAAAAAAAAAAAAAAAGAGGATTGGAAAGATGAGAAAGATGCATTTGTATGTGGAGTGAGGCAGTGAAGGAATTTTGAGGGGCACAGAGCATTTTCCTGTCTATTCCAGGAGTGGGAATGCTGGTCATTGAAACCAAATGTGAAATGTGATACAACCCTATCCCCAAAGTTCCATCTGTGGCACTGCAGGGATGGACTCTGTGATGGGGTTCTGACACCTCCACTGGCAAGATTGAAATCTTCCTCTTCTCCCAGGCTGCCTGGCTGACCTCAGACCAACAAACCTCACACTTCAACTTCCCCTCTTGCAGAATGAAAAGGAACATCTTTACTCCTTCATAATCAGAGGATTATGATGCCCCTGTGAGGGATAACTCTACAGAACAAAGCTATTGAAATGCAAAATATTGACCTGAGAGCTCTAAAAATCAGAGGCAGCAGTGAGAGCCACCCTTCCCTGAGATCAGCAGCCACCAAGTGTCACCCAGCCAGCCCAAACACCATCCTTGATGTGCCCAACTAAGGAAATGTCCCAGGACATCCTCTGGGCAATCAGCGCTGCTCACATGGAAGGTTCTGGGTGATCTTCACAGGAGAATCAGTTTGTAATTAAAACCTTTGTGCCTCCTAAGCATCCATTTCCACAGAGAGGCTTCTGGTTTTGAAAGGGAATTAACTTGTTGCTATACAACCAGAAATACTTTTTTAATTTTAAAATTTATTTCAAATTTATTTTTATTTAAAAATTTAAAAACCTGACTAGAAACATCCCACCGTTTGTATTGTACAGAATAAAGCAGATTTCACAAAGGAAAGCCCATTTTATCCTCTTGATAAAGCTCTGTGAGCTCAGGAACCCACTGATATAAAAAAGATCACTGAACAGACTATTATTTCACTATAGAAAAATAATAAACTCTTAAAACCAGAAAAGTTCACCACAATTATCATTGGCAGGATGTTCTGGGGTTTTAAACCAGAAAACCAGAACTGTCATTGTGCCTCCTAACAAATACCTGATTTTTACAAAAGAAATGGAAATGATTCCCATGGGCCAAGGAAATGTTCAGGTATTGACTCAGGAGCTGGTAAAATCTCTAAATTAAACCCAGAAAGGTGATTTTGCAATAAATACAACAATTGGCTGATCAGCTGGGCACTCCTGAGGAGGTGGGATGTGTTCTGTTTTGGGTATAAAAACGTGCCAGCTGCACTGGGCACAAACACACATTTATAAAACACAAAGTACCTTTGTGCTTGCTGCTGCTTCTCCATCTTCCTCCAGAGCTTCAGGAAAGTTTTCTCTCAGGCTTTTCCAGTTGTGGATCTCCTCCCATTAAAGATGAGGACTGAAATAGAAAGAAAGATTGATTTTAAAGAGTAATGGAATTTTGTTTGTTTTTAAAGAAAGCTTTCTTTGAGTAATTCAAAAGACAAAACCAGGTAAAGTTTTGTTCTTTTTCTGCAGCCTCTGCACGATATCAGTTCCTGATTTATGCTATAAAATAGTCCTGTATTTCACCCTGCCTGAGTCCTTGTGCCATCTCTGTAACGCTGCCTACACAAAAACCCTTAACTCCTTCAGGCAAAAATAAAATTTTATTATTAATTATGTCATTAAATCCCTTTACTTTGTTACAGTAATCACTATAACAGCATGAATTAGTATTTGTACAATGTTTCAAAACTAGTAAAACTGTAAATATATGAGGTAGCAATGAGCAATTAGGCAAGCAAACCTTTATTATGAATGTGCTGTCCCCAAATAATCTGTTGCCACTGATGGTGGCAGAGTACTTGTATAAGAATGGCATTTTTCCCCTGAAGTTTGGATTTCCACTGGAATAAATTGCCTTTTAAGCTGTTTTGGATGCCCTTTTCAAAACACAGTGCATTTGACAAGGACATAATCGAGAAAATATCCCCAAATAGGGAGCAATTGATACCTCTGCCTTTTTTAGGTGAGGCAGAGAAACACAGAGTGCAAGGTACTGGAGGGTCATTGTCTGCCTGCAGCCAGGGCACAGACAAAGCAGAGCCAGCCCTGAAAGGAGCGGGGGGGTTTGGGACAAAGGGACAAGCAGCTGAATTAACGGGAAACTGATACCAGGGTGTCAAACAGGACCCTGCTCAATACCTACAAATTCCACCCAGCAGGGACCTCCCCAGGCAAGTGTTGGGGTGTAACTCAGCCACAGTTGGAGTTTATGAGTGAGAAATAATAACTCCAGCCCTGCTGCAGCACACAATCCCTGCAGGCAGATATCCGAGGGCTTCTCCCCAGCTCAGGAGCATCAATTTGGTCATGAGCAGTCAGAGCCAGAACTGACATTTGTTGCCTTTGGGAATTGGTCTTTTCCTTTTCTTTAGTGTAAAAACGGGAAAAAAAATCCAAGTAAATGCTATTAAATATGATACACGGTGAAGGCATTAATGAATTTTTGATATTCAAGATGCTGAGCTGGATCCTGCTCCTCTAACCTAAGCAAAACACAAACTGCAAAGGAAATTCTGCTTCATTTACTTAACAGGATCAAGTCCTGTACAGCAGGATCCCTTCATGTCACTGCAGCAATCAAATACTTTGGAGAAACGACCCCTCAAATGAATTCCTTCCAAAATTACATTAACTGTTGGCAAAAGAGGTGGAGAAGGCAAGGGAAAGAGCTGCCTGTGTTTTACCTGTCCAGCCACCTGTTAACTGAAATGAATGAATAAACTGAGCGCTGCTGGGGAACCCTTGGATTTCCTGAAGAGTGTCCAGAAAATCAGCTCCCATTCAAAGACACACTGGTGACTGATTTTTATAAGTTAAATTACCACTACATTCTATGCAAAATAAAAATATATCAGACTGTGAAGGCTGAGAAGCAGTTTAGATTATATAAAAAAAAACTTTAAGCAATGTTAGTATCTGAAATTCTAGACAGAACAAGCTTGAACATTGACAGTAACATTGGCAAAATCTGTTATTTGAAAAACCCATAAGCTGTGCACACATTTGCAACACTTCCCCCCCCCCCAGGATATTTCTAAATATTGCCTTCAGACTTTAACAGCAGTGCAGATCCAGTACAAATTCCTTTGTGTGAGCAAAGATGTTCTGCTAGAGATGTGCCACAGCACACAGCTCCCCAGAAAATCATGAGAAACAACATGGCAGAAGCAGATCTACAATTAACAAACAAAATTTGACAAGGCAGTTGCTGGATCTGTACTTATTTTTACGTTACAAGCACTTACCTGATGTCTTGTGCAATGTGTTATAAAGATATTTCCTAAAAGATTTTTGGCAAATGAATTATGTAGCTGAAATGTAATAACGAAGGTAGAAATTTGTCCTGTTATCAGTCACAGACATTCAAGCAGAAAGGCAGTGCAGCACAGTAGATAGAACTATAAGCTCTGGGATCTTCTCATTCAACCAAGATTGCTTCATACAAAAGTTGACAATACACTAGTGAAAGCCATTGTTGATATTCAACATTTTTTAAATAGCTGAACAGAATAGACAATAAGGCATGAAGGAAAACTTGGATAGGAGGCTGGCCTGGAGTCTGGGTTCAGAAAGGGGGAAAAAAAAGCATTAAAAATGGACAATAAATATGTGATTCTCATTTTTTTGCCCTGAATGCATAAATTAACTGATCTTTACTGTGCTGAAATCCCGCTGGTTTTAAAGGGAGAGTAAAATATAAACCATAATTTTTAAATTCCATCTGTTTAAGTCTAGGTGCAGTTTGAAATGCTGGCACTGAGAGGGACAAATGTTTTTGTGGTTCACATACCAACTAATGTAAATTAAGGACTTTGCAAAATCACTGAAAGATCCTCCCATGAATTGTCAGACCCACCTGCCCAGCCTGAGGAGATCACACATTTCAGTCCTGATATCAGAAAAAGGATTCCTGTGAAATACTTTTTTAAACTGTGAAAAATCCACAATTTATAGCTACTGTTACTGTGTCTGAACTCCCAGTTCCCTCAATAAAAAGATATCAGAGCAGTGTATCCAGTTTTTGAAGTAGTTCCTAACATTCCTGAGATCTTGTACGTGGCAGACAATGGCTTATTTTAATTACTGCTTGTGTTTGGTTTGTTTTGCCAAAGATTTCAGTGCCACCAGAGCAAAATCCCACCTTGTCAACTCTGAAAGACTTCATCAGCACAAACATATCTTACTTTTTCCACTGGCACACCTGAAACACCTTGTGTAGACCACAGCAAAACCAGCAAAGGATGAGCTTAAACAATTTTATTTCTTGATAATTTAGATATGGCAGCAAAGCTTTGTACTTTACCCTTACTCAGAGTGTGCTATTTCTCCAGCTCTGCCTTGGTTTTCATTGTATGTTGCTTCACCCATGCAGCATAAATTCAGAATTGCTCTCCCCAGTTTTTTTACTTTTAATTTCTTGTATAGGAGAACAGGTGGACCAAGCAGTTTATGATGAATGTTGGTAGAGTAATTTAGCATGGGACGATTTTTGTTTGTTTGTCAACCCTGATGTACCATCCACTAACTCTGCTCCTGAGTTCAGAACATGGAATGTAACTGCATTTCTTTGAGCATTTTCCCCTCTTATTTTCAGTCCTATTAGGTGAACTCAAATTTGGACATCATCTGCATTTTTCAGCCTTCCTTGAAGAAAGGACATTGCTTGGTTTGTCTATGCTCTGTGTGTGCTGCTCTCCCAGTAAATATCTGGAATCCAGGTGTGTCCAAAGCTTGGCACTGAGCACACTCATTTTTGTCAAAACCAGATTTGCCACTGATGTCACGAATGCCAGAACTGGTCAGGAGATGACTCCAAGCAGAGTGGCAGGCAAGGAATTCTGAGCAGGGAAGGGTGGCCTTGATTACATCCTCCTAAATTGCTGTTACCTGAGTCCCCCTAAAAACATTTCCCCTAAAGGCAAGGACTGAAACCAGCTGGGGATCCCTTGCACTGCTGCAAAGCACAATGGCTGCAACCATTTCCATTCCCATTTCCATTTCCACTTCCACTTCCACTTCTACTTCCACTTCCATTTCCATTTCCATTCCCATTTCCATTTCCACTTTTATTTCCATTTACATTTCCATTTCCACTTTCATTTCCATTTCCATTTCTACTTCCATTTCTATTTCCATTTAAATTTCCACTTCCATTTCCCCTTTAATTTCCACTTCCATTTCCATTTCCATTTCCATTTCCATTTCCATTTCCATTTCCACTTCCATTTCCATTTCCATGTTCAGAGGCCCCTCTAGGACAGTCCTAGGAGCCATTGCCCATTTTAGTTGTCCTTGCCAATCCTGACTTTGGCCAGAAGTCACCCCAAGACAGCAGAGTGGAAATTGAACTGAAGCCACTTTGGTCCAGGTCCATTATGAAGCAACACCACAAACCAGATTTTCTCTGACCTTGGGAGCAGAAGCTGTGAACAGAAGTGGTCAAATGTCTCAAGCCAGGACATTTGGAAGGAAAACTCCTGGTCCTTCCACGACTGCAGCTGGAGGTGTCTCACAGCAGCTCATCCCAGTCCTTGAATGTTGGAATTTACAGGGAACAGGTAGAGTTGCACTCATGTTTGTAAAGCTGACTCTTAGCAGGGTCAAACCCTGTGAATTGTCCAGCCCAGTGTGAAATCTATTTTCCCAGCTAAAAGAGAAGGAAGTTTGATGCCCCCATTGATATCAGGAAGAAATCAAACAAGCACAGGGCATTTAGCTTTGGAGATGCCTTCGAGTCTAACTCACACACCAACACCTCCAGCTCCTTCATTGAAATGATTTGCATTGATTTTCAAGCAGCTCACTGATGTTGGTGAACATTTTCATGTGCCAGAGGACTGGGTCTAAACCAGCTAGAGACATGACATCTGTACTGAACACTGTTCCCCCTGTCTTGTTCCTATGAGATTATAAAACAACTTTCCACAAGAAATCTAAACATCAAATGTCAGTGTAATTTGCTATACCTTATTATGTCTTTCTTCCTTCTTGACACTTAGACTGAATCGTTTTCACTACGATTTGCAATCTAAACAATTACATAAACTTCTGGGTTTCATCAGGGCAGGAAATCTCCTAAATAGCTGTGCAAGATCTTTCCATGCAGCAGTGCTCATAGGAAAGACCTGCTTCTAAATGCATTTATTGACTGTCCTCCAAAGCTACATGATAAGAAATCAGAATGTGAACCTGAGCTCTCTTTACATCTTATCCGAAGCTGTGAATCACAGAGCACCTCAGCTTTCCAACAGGAAGAAGGTTTAAACAAGGAAAGGATTCCAGCACTGGTTTTCTGGGTCAGGCTCCTCCTGTGTTATTACACAGATGCTATAGACACACTGTCTGTTTAAAATTTGCCTCTTCTTAAAAGGATGAGAAATTCCGTTCTCAAGCCCCCAGTGTTTCACCCAGTGGAATTCTAAAATTGTCAGTAATAATTCTGTAAATTATGTCTACAAGAAAATTGCAGTTCTCTCCCTCTGAAGGAGAGGATTATTTTACCACACAGCTCAGTGTTCATCTCTGAAAATCACTTATTAGGCTGCCCTTGGCAAATTCACAAACTGCAGTTGTCAGGACCATCATAAAGTTGTATGCAACATCAATTCAACGATAACATTACACTGGTTTTCTCTCCAGCCTTGCATGGAGCCTGTGAATTTGTGGGAAAGAGATATTCAATACCAATGTATCCCTGAACAATGCAGAAAATGACAGATCTGTGTTCTGAGGACATAACATACACCTTGTCCACATTTCATTTGGGTCCTTTCAAACAGCTGCCAATCCTGCTTCCAGATAAGCACAGAACATTGTAGGTATTCAGAAACTGTTTAAATTATTTTAAAGTTTTAGGTTACTACTTTAATTGCAAAGTCTGAATTTTCCTCTCTTCCTAAAGGCAGGACGTGAATTCTCCTCTCATTGTTGTAATGTTCTGTGATATAAGCCTGCTATAATTTAGCACTCAACTGCACTGAATCCCATTATGAAGTCTCATCTTATATCACACAGACTATATCTGAGTATAAAACATAAAATGCTTAGCTTGTAAGGATAGGGAGCTTGTCATCTCTTTAATTTGATCACTAGAGTGGAATTTTGGATTAAAAAAAAAAAGGTGGACTATAATGGCAAGATAATGCTAAATATCCAGATTTTTAGAATGACTGACACGCTGTGCATTGCAGAGATAGAGATATGTGTGACCTTCACAGAAGTTAATTAAAATATGGAGAAAAAAAAATTCAAACTGCTTTTTTTCCCTTAGGAAGTGTGTATTTCAAATGTCCCTGGCCCTGAGCAATACTTGGGGTAGTCCAGCATGTCTCGTCTTTGCCATACAAGGTCCCCTTGAACAACTTCCCTCTGGACATTGTCACAGGGAGAGACCCTCTGTCACTGGTATTTACAAGTTTAACAGAAATCCTCTTTTCCTGGCCCACAAGTGACATTTAGGCTTTGAACATTCACTCTGTTCTAAAGAAATCCTGGGGCAGACCTTAAAAGATACATTTGTGTTGACTTTGAATAGAATCATAGAAATGTTTAGGTTGGAAAAGACCTTTAAGATAATTGAGTCTAATTGTTGTTACTATCTAATGATTTCTTTCCTTAATATAATTATCTTAAATGTGCAATAATGAGGATATTGCAGTGATAAGTATGCAGACTTTCTGATTTACTGAGTTCTTTTATAGCAGTAAGAAAAAAGTGTTAGAAGTAATGTAACATGAATTTAAGAAATTTATTTGCTGGATGAAATATCAGGCTGAAAACCCAACGAGTGTCTTCAAGTTCTATTTGAGCAACAGTCATGAAGAAGCTTAATAAATCAATGTTTGCTTGCAGTGGCTTTTCTAATGGGAAGCAAATTACATTTTGTACCCTCTCTGCTCACTGACTGCTCATCAGCTGCAATAAGTTACTTGGAAATGCCCAACCTCTGTGACAGAAGGATTGGTGAGAGCTGAACAGGGAAACAATGTTCTGTGATCCACAGAGTGTTTCCAGCATTGCCCCAGCTTGGCATTCCAGCTTGGGGTGGAACGAAACTTCATTTTTCCCTCCACCCCCCAGTCCCAGAGCTGAGAATCCCATGGCAAAAACTCTTACCTATGGTATGGGAGATCCAATCCAAGCCTTTCTCCCCCTACTCTGTTCCTCCTTTTTTGCTCTAAGAACCAGGCAGTTTAAGAGATGGAATGCTGTCCTAAATTTTATTGAAGCTGTTCTAGGTTGCAAATCAATTGAATATTTTTCCACAGGAACTGAAACACACCTGTGTCTGCTACAGCTCAAGAGAATGCTCCAAGCATGGCAAGAGGCCATGGAGCCCTTTGTACTCTCCCAAATCTCATCCTCAGCTGGGCTCTTGCCACACTGTCCAATTTATGTGGGTTATAAAAGTTTCACACCCTCAGCAGGGTGGGATAAAGGAAATTCAGGACACAACCAGCACCAGCTTCGTGGTCAGGTTGTGGGGGTGCACGTGGTGGAAGGGCAGTGTCACAAGAGGGTCAGGCTGTAAATCAAAATATTCCAACAGTCTGGTGCTCATGGAAAGTCACCTTAAACCTGAGAAGCCTTTTCCACTGAAAGTCTCTCCAAAGTGCTCTGATCCTGTCAAAAAGTTTTCATTCCAGTGAACTGACATTTTCTGACAAAAAACCCCTTTGTCTGAACATCCCTTGATAGCCCTGATGGTAAATAAGGGGGTGAAATAAAAGATTTGCCTCTGCTGGAAATAATATTTATAAAAATGGTTGCAAACACACGTTTCCACTGAGGAAAGGAAAAAATGCTAACAATGAGTGGCTAAATACTTGCTGCTCACATAAAGACACTTTTTTTTCCCTAGCATAAGAGATGGAGGTGGGCTTGGGGGAAAAGATGCAATAAACAGTGGACTCCTTTTTTTTTTTTTTTTTACAATAAATTTTCATAAAAATATCTACAAAAAGGCCAAGTTAGCAGTGTTGGATATTACAATGTATTTGATTAATTTTTTTCTTTTTTAATATAAAATTGTCAGATAATCTTGTCCTGTAAAAATACTACATTTTAAAATTCACCGTGGAGCTGTCAGGCTCCCACAGCCTCTTAGAGCTGGAGCTGGTACTGAGCTTGTGCTCCTTGTCAAAATTTAATGAGACGACCAGTTCTAAAATAATTGAATTTTCATATCAGAGCGAACCAGGATTACTCAGACAATAAAAATGCTGAGTCCTGTACTGTTACTGGCAAATACCTTTTGCTTTGCTCATGGAATCAGTATGTAAATGTTCAGGGTTTGTATTTAAGGCATCTTATGCATTTAGAGTTGTAGTACTGGCAATAATTTCAAATGGTGCTGTTGATAAGTAGCTGGGATTTTTTTTTTTTTTTTTTTTAATAATGTTCAAACTGTAATTTGTTTGGTGAATCAGGATAAGCGTTTGGTTTATATTTTATATAAATGTTAATGCACTTGCAGTTTAATTATATTCCTTAACTTTCAGCATTTCAAAAGTAGAATTTGAAGGCCACTCCATCAGATTGTCTTGCTTCCAGGGAATACTTATGAGTACAGTCCCACTGACTTTTGGCTTTAAAAAGTGGAACTGTCCCCAAAGTTAATGCCAGCTCCAGAGGGTGAATACGTGTGCTGAGGCATGAAGAGCAGGACAATGCTGGATGTATTCCTCAGCTTGCAGGTTGAAAAGTCAGAGACAAAAGGTCCCCATCAGAAGTACAAAAGGAATAAAAATCAAAGCAAAAGCAAAACCCCATCCCTGACTGGGATAATTTACAGAAATGCTCCAAGGAACACTGAAATACACTTCAGCAGTGCAGGGGTTGGTGCTGCAGAAAGGGCTCATGGAAATACTTAAAGGGGTTCTCAAGAAATCATCACATTACCAACACCTTTATTTCCTTTTCTTGTTTTCCAGAGATTATTAGGAGGTATAAAACTGCAGGAATGAGTAATTCTAAACTTTTACAGCTGCCCAAGTGTCTGGGACTGTCTCAGCATCAGAATTTTGCTTGACTGTGTGAGGCTGTGGTGAGTTTCCAACGTGTGGCAAGAACATATTTGACTATAATTCACAGGGAAGGAGAGCTTCTAAACTGCTCCCAGCACATAAAAAACCTTTAATCCATTTTTTCATGATGCTTCCCAGCCCATCTTCCTACAGAACACCCCGAGAGTCTCAGCATTAACACTTAGGGCAGAGTTAATTAGCCACATGTAATTTTGTTTCCTTGCCCAGCTCTAATTTAACAGATGTTCCTGCTGCTGTTGGAGCTGCCTCAGACATGCTACAGAAAATCCACAGAAGAGAGGAGAATTTGAAAAATACATTTCCAACCCCAAAAAGAGTCTGTGGGACAGATTCCAAAGACTGAAGAAAGAAGAAGTGCAAAGGTGCCTGCAGGGGCTGCTGTCCTGAGCCCTTGGGGAGATGTAGTTCAGTCCTGAGCACTGAATTTAAAAAGGACAAAAGGCAAGAAAGAGGCCATCTGAAAGGAAATGAATGCAGCCCCTGTGTGTCACCTGAGTGGTGGCAGTGCTCTGATGGAGACATGCGGGGCCAAGAGATCACCTGGTTTTTTTTGTTGTTATTACAGTGATATTGGTTGGGAAAGTCATTATTATTCATAATGGCATTAAGTGGAGTTGGGTGGTAAAGAGTATTTGTTTTTCCAGTCTGCAGTCTTAACCACTTCATAGTTACCTGACTGATAATTCCAATTTTTTTTCTGCAGATGAAGATAACCTATAAACAACATTATCTCTCTCAGATGAGGCTTCTTTACTATGGACATTTTCCCGTGTTAAACAGTCATTAAATCACAGAATCACAGAATATTTAGGGTTGGAAAGGACCTAGAAGTCAACTTGGGCAACTTCAGGCTGTCTCTGTCTTTTCTCATTGGCCTCCCACTGTCATTTTCTCAGACTTTAAATTCAGGGTTGTTTCTGATATCATGGCACCTGAGTTCCCACTCATCCTTAAGACAGAATATCATATTTACCAGGAATTACATCCATTTTTTTTTTCACTCTGCTCCTCCTGAAAGCTTTCCTACTCAAGTATGACTTTAACAATACCTCACATATTTCTCTGCCTCAATTATGAACAGATTTTACACTCTGAAAATCGCTGCTGGCAGGAGCTGTGTATCAGTAATTAGGTGTCACCTCTGTGCCCTGCAAAATGCTCCTAAAGGCACCAACACTGAGCAGTGGACAACTGCATCAGGTGACTCAAGAAATCAGCAGCTTATTATTTCCTGAAATGAACTGAAAAATGTTAGTTGGAAGAGACAAATAAGAAATAAAATCCTGTGACAGTGTCTTAAAGCCTGCAAAATAGGGAAATACTGCAGAGTGAAATAAAAATTTGCATATCAAAACATGAGTTTCTGCCCAAATAATCACTTGCAGGAAAATGAAATTGAAACCCAGGGACGAGACTGAAACTTTTCGGGCAGATACAAAACAGGAAAGGGCCCAGAGTGAGCAACTGAAAACTGCAGGTGCCAGAGCAAGGAGTATTTCCCATTTTTGCTAAAGGATAATACTGCCTTGTATCAGAAACAGTTGGTGTCTCATTTTTGGATGGCCTTTTCCCAAACTCCCAGCAGGAAAAGCTGCAGCAATAATAATGTTTGTGCAACTGAATATTTTTGGGGGGATTTTTTGGTGGGTTTTTTTATTTGCTTGTTTGCTTTTTGTTTGTTTATTTGTTTGTTGGGAGGAGTTTTTGATGTTGTTGCTTTTTTGAGTTTTTGTTTGGGTTTTTTTTTGAGTTTTTGGGGGTTTTTTTTGAGAATGGATTTTAGAGAAAACTTGCTTTAGTGTGACAACCCTAAGGGAAGCAGCCAGCTGGTTTCACTGGCTCTGCTGCAGTGCTGGCAAGATCCAGAACAGCCAGAAGAGCAGCTGGGCCAGTTTTGAGTCACATTTATTGCAATTGCACAGGGTGAGCCACTCCTGCAGAAATACTGACTTCTATTAATGTGCAAGAATGCACTTAGAGCATTGGCTCTTCAAAGCTTGCCTAAAATTGTGATGCAGCAGCTGAGGAAAGGCAGCTAAAGCTCATTAATCTTATTAAACTGTTTAAATTCTGTGCAGGTGAAGACTTTTCAGGCTGAACCTGAAATTCAGTGCTGCTGCTGTTAGGAATGATGCATCCCTACCCCTTCCCCTGCCCTTTTGCATTTTCACTGGAGCAATTGTAATAAAACATCATTTCTGTGCTCAGGGGTGACCTCCTGAGGGTTGGGTGGCAGAATGCTCATTTGTGTGTAATCAGCCCCAAAATGCATTTTGCCCCAGGACTTAAAAAAGGTAAAAGAGTCACCAATGTGGTCTTTTAGCCCAAACAGAGTTTAATACCCAGGTTTTTTTAATCTCAGATCAACTTTATTATAATACAGTAATTACAGAGGAAAAAAAAAAAAGTGGTGGTGATAATGTCAGGCACGTTTAACCTCCCTTGGTGTCCCGTGATTCCCAGCACTGAGGGCTCAAGGAAAGGCCTCCCCTGACTTCCTGATAACTGGATGAGTGATTATCCCCCTTGTTAATGGGCAATGATAGAGCAAAGCCCTCCAGATGGGCAGAATATTCATGAGGGGGCTGCACCAGCACAGATAAGGGTGGGAGATGCCACAAGCAATCACTTATGAGAGCACCAGGAGAGAAATATTCACACTGGGGAACACTGAGCCAGACCTGGGGGTTCTGGGTGACGGTGGCAGCAGGACAGAGCATCTGGGGACAGGGACTGAGCCCAGGGCTGGGCTTTGCCACTGAAGGCACCACATCCTCCTGGAGGAAGGTGGCCCTGCCCACCAGGCAGGGACTGGGGGATCTTTAAGGTCCCCTCCAACCCAAACTATTCCATGATGCCACGACAATTTCAGCTGCCACGAGTGAGATTTGCCTGCCCCTGGAATCACAGCCCCAAATCTGTGCAAGCAAGGCAAAGCTCAGGCACTTGTGAAGGTCCAGGTGCACTGCAGTGCCTTTCTTTGGGAGAATTGTCCCCACACCTGAAGGGCTCCCCTTTATCAGACAATCAGAGAATCCTTAGGTCAAGGATTTCAAGAGGGGAGTGGCATTATTTTCATTTTTCAGTCTGTTTCAACATTTTCTTCCCCAGTGAGATGGAAACACTGACATTTGTAAATATTCCCACATCCATAATCTGATAAGTACACAATGTGCCAGTCAAAAGTTCTGAGGATTTTGAGATGTGCTATTTAATTTATTTTTGGTTAGCATTTCTCAACATTTTAAAAAATGTATTTCTTAAGAAGTAAGTCATTTTGAAACAAGAATGTCATGGTGATAACTGTGAAATTTCTTGACTAAACTCATACATGTGAGGCACTCTCACTTTCTGATGTTACAGGTTGATTTCTTAGACCCATCACACTTTGGAAAGTAAACTGATGATCATGGTTCTCACTAAAGCAGCTCTTCTGACCACACAGAACAAGACTCCAGCCCAGCAACCTTTTCAAAAGTTAGTGAGTTATGGTGATGGGAGATGTGGTGTTCCATGTCATGGTTAATGGCTCCTCCATTCTCTGCTGTGCTCCTTCCATTCAAAGCCCTTTTGAATGGCAATATTATGCACTGAAACAACTTGTGTAATGTGATCAGCTCAGCCAGGACCAGCCATGATCCACACTGCTTTGACAACAATCTCACTTCCTTGACACTGCTGTTAAGTGAAAAATGGGTTTCTTATTTCACAGACTTCTGTTGGGAAAAAAAAATCTTTTTTTTCTGTAACAGATTTTTGCTTTCATAAAAAAAAAATTTTACCATAAACTCTTCCCAGCAAATACATAAATCTGGGGGAAAAAACCCCAAACCAACCAAAGAACCAAAAACTGACCTCCAAAAAATGCTTTCCTTTCTAATTCCATTCCACTGAAATAAAGCACCAAAGCTGAATGCTTTTCTCCCAGCCTGGAAAATACCAAAGCTGAGAGGGTTTCATCCCAACATGAAACTAAATCTGAGCTGACTGACCTGCAGTTCTGCTGAACTCCTACCAACTGTAACCAAAACAACTTCAGCCACCACCAAACCTGAAAGGATTCATCTTCAAGCAGGTACAAATTGATGGAAATTCACGAGGTAACTCAGATGGACAGGCAAAGCAACAGATTCTCAGTGTCAGGATGAAACCCAGAGTAAAAAATATGTGAACTGGGAGGTTTTTGTGTTTTCTCCAAGAGGAAAATGCCTGCCTGGTGTGGAGGCAGCAGGGAGGGGTGGCTCCACCTGCACACCTCCTGTGCACTGTTCATCTGGCACTGCCACCAAAAGCAAGCCAAAAAACAGCACAAAAACGTGGCCACATTTCTCCCCACAGAGAAAAGCCAGGCACAACTTCCCAAGGATTTTCTGGGAATCGCAGCGAGCAACCTCAGAAAAGGAAAAAAACAATTCTTGTCTCAATTGCTGCTCCTCTTGTTGTGCACAAGGGGAAGGCATTGTGGAAGACTGTTTACCTGAAAAGAATTAATATTGGATTCTGGCATGTTTTAATTCATTGACCAGTTGGATCCAGGTGTGTGTTGGGACTGTTGGCTGACAGTCACAAGATTTGGTTCAGTTGGGCGCTTGTGTAGATTCAGGGTAATAAAGTATAACATAGTATAGAATAATATAGTGTAATAAAGTAATTAATTAGCCTTCTGATATCAATAGAGTCAGACACATCATTTCTCCCTTCCTTGGGGTTGCCTTGTTTTTCTACACAAAAACCTTGTCCAACCCATTCCTGTGCATCCTACAGAGCCTCTGGAGGTGTCACAGCTGGGATACACACACAGGGTGGGTCATGGAAGAGGCTGGAAGATTTCTCAGGATGCCAACTCCTGAGCACTGGAAGGGCTGGGCTGAGTGTGGACATTCTGTGACAATTTCCAGCATTTCAGCCCCACAGCTCAGGTGGAGCTGAGGGCTCTGCACATCTACCTGCAGCACCAAACAATATTTAACCTTTCTTTACACACAGCAAATATGTTTTATTCTTTTTTCTCCTGTATCAATAGAAACAAAATTTTTTGTTATTTCTATTTTTAAAAATGTACTAGATTTGAAAACTATTTCTGCAGAAATCCTTTATCTGCCTCCCTTCAGAAGTGCAGCAAATCCTAACATGAGTTATCGAAAGTCCTTGCTTCCAAAAGGCATTGTGGCCACTGAAATAATGAACTACTTGAAAGTCACATTTAATTTACTTCCAAAAAAACAAGCTAGCATTGCTCAAGGTTGCTGGGGAAACAGGAAAGCTGCTTTAGATCAGTTTGCAGCAGAGAAGACTTGCTGATATTCTGCAATTTGTACGTGTTCACCATAACTTTAAGCATCTCTTATTTTCAGAAACCCATTTCTGATTTTGTGCTAAATATTAGTCTTCATTCCCACAGCATGGCCTTGTTTTCAGTTGTGGATGCAGATTCATAAATCTGACTTAAAAATAAGCTGGTTTATCACAGCTGTGTACATGTTTCTTCTTTGGGGGCCCATTTGTCAAAGAATGCATCCAATTTCAGCCCAAGAGAAGCCCACAGTAGGCAGAAAAATCTCATTTCTTGGAAGCTACAGTGCCAACCTTGTTTGCAATTTCAGGTGATCAGACCCTTCCCAAAATCTATTATTGGCTGCCCTTAGACTTCCCTGCTTTAAAGAAAAGTTGTGATAATTCCCAGAGTTGTAAAATTAGGTTAGACCCTTCACTTAGGGCTCTGTTGTGAAGAAAAAGAAAATCACATTTGACAGCCACGTGCACAAGTGGAGTTCTGCTCACCCTTCTCCTGCAGACAGATCAGGAACCCCTTTTCCAGCAGTTGCAGTGCACAGATGAGATTTAACATGTTCACACCCAATTTTATCCCAATTTACTCAAAGCTGCAGTGGGGGAATGAATGGACCAACAGAGAAATGGGGAAGCCTGTCCTTGGCAGTGAGGGAAGATAAACCAGGTCTGCATTGCTCCTCCCTGGAAGTTCTCTCACAATATCCAGTTTTATCCAAGAGATCAATCTCCTAAAATCATGTCACGTGAGTTTCATGTCTAGGGATAAAAGAATTATCCCTAGACATCATTGTTTAATTACAATATTATTTCTCTTTTGGAGTCCCAGGATTACAGCGAGCACAAATGAAGTTCAAAATTAACAAAGGAAAATATTAACCAAAATTAAAGTGCTTAAAATAATTGATGGTATTGAGTTCAGATTGCTCTCAGTCTCATAAGAACACAATTTAGAGAAAAGCCTACACAAGAGCTACAGAATATCTCTGATGTAGTTGCACCTCATGGCTTGGTTTTTTACAGGTGCTGAGGCAGTAGGGGATGTGTTCTGAAGTCCCAACCAGAAAACCCCCAGTTTTTCTACCAACACAATTTTAGTCCAGCTCTTGGACATAAAATTTCATCTCAACCCACTTTGCTCAGTTTTATTCATTAAATTTCCTCTGTACATCTCTTCAAAGTGCTTTTATGGTTTTTTTTTTCCCTATTCTTTGCCTAATTACACATTTTGAGACTTTGGTAACATTCCATCAGATGTTTAGTGAATTTTGCTCTGGTTCAAATCACTGTATTCTATAAAGTACCAGAGTGGCATTTTTGAAGGAACACTATATTTTTATTTATAAATATAAATAAGTATAAAGTATAAATATAAAATATAAGTATAAATATAAATAAAATAGAAATATAAATATAAATATAAATGAAATAGAATATAGAATATAAATAACTAGAAATAGAAATAGAAATGTAGGAAAATTAGATAACTATAAATAGAGTTGTTATAGAGTGTTGAAGATAGAGTGTAGGTGATATAAAGAAGGTGAATAGTTTAGCAAATGAGTTTAGAGAGGGCTGAGATATAGGAAGTTTTAGAAGATATACGATGAAGAGAATAGAAGAGATATAGAATAAGAAGATAAGGTAATATAATATAATAAAGATCTATATAGATAGTATAGTAATATAAGATAAATAAGAGAGAGAATATAATATAAGTATGAAGAAGATAATAGAAGATATAAGAAATATATAATATAATATAAGATAATCTATAATATATATAATATAATATAATATAATAATATAATATTATACAGCATATATATATTCTTATATATATTTATTGTATATTTTATATGTTTTATAATATATGTTATATATAGAGTTTCATTTTATATATAGTAAAAAATACAAAAATATATAATTCAGTCAAAATGTCCCTCTGGTACCTTAAAGAATATACTGCTTTTAAACCAGAGAAAATTAGATGTATAAAAAAAATTATATTATATATACCCACATCCATACACACACACACACACATATATATTATATATATAATATATTTACACTTATTTATATATATATATACACGTATTATCTACTATATTTACACGTATATATATATGTACAATTTTATATATAAATTTACACTATATATATTACTATATCTATATCTATCGATATAGATATAGATATAGATATAGATGATATATAGATATAGATATAGATATAGATATAGATATAGATATAGATATAGATCTAGATATAGATATAGATAGATCTAGATATAGATATAGATACACCTTTTTAAAAAAATTATTTCTTTAAATCAAGGTGCTTTTACCCAGTAGGATGACCTGAAGAAAGAAGAAAGCAGAGGGATGCCAAAGGTAAGGAAGTAAGAGTAAAGGTTTGGACCAGGTCAACTTTGAATGGCCAATGAATAACAGAAACCAGGAGGGTTGAGAGGAAAAGTCTCTGAGAAACTGAAGATAAGGTAAAAAGGGCTTGTTGAAAAGAGACCGATCTCAGAAGAGAAAGATTTGCTTTCCAAGGCTGTAGTGCCTGGAGGGGTGCGAGCAGGAAATGCCGCAGGGCATGCATGCCTGCCTGGGCTGGGCAGGGCTGGGGCTCACTGCCCGCTGGGGCTCACTGCCCACCCCTCCCTCAGGGAAACGCTGGAGGGAGGAGAACACACCCCCCAAAACCGATAAGGCAGGAGTGGGGACCCGCCTGTGACCCTGAACCGCTCAGCCCTGCTCCATCTGATAACTGTTTTTACATTCTGAATAGTTCCCCCCTAAAACTTTCAGAGCTGGGAATGTCCTTTCCAGATTTTCATCTGCAGGAAGAGACACAGAACAGAGAGAGCTCTAGGAAGGAGAAGAAAAATGAAGAGGCAAAAGGATGCTTTTGGACCAAAAAAAAAAAGAAAAAAAAATCAAAGAAGGAAAAATAAAAAGAAAGAAAGCTAATAAAAGAGAAAAATATTTAGGTCCAGTCAGTCCCCCAAGGTGACTCACTGAGGGTTGACTCTGCCATAATTAGTTTTATAATATAGTAAGATCATTGTATTTTACATCGATTGTGATTTTATCTGATGTCTGTTAGCTACTGTGAAGTAGTGCCCACTCTGAACACTCTTAGTAATAAGGGTAATGCAAAAAATGGGTTGTTTTTTTGGCCACAAAAGCAAGCAGTTCCACCAAGAAAAGTACTGCCCTGTCATCTTTCAGATCATTCATCAGATATATTGAAGAAAACCTTGTTTTCTTGAGGGGAAACCTCTCACAGCTGCCATTGCTCAGAAGGCACCATCTGATAATACCTTTTATATTCAGAATAATACTCACTTAAAACTTTCAGAGCTGAGAATGTCCTTTCCAGATTTTCATCTACAGGAAGAGACAGAGAACAGAGAGAGCTCTAGGAAGGAGAAGAAAAATGGAGATGCAAAAGGATGTTTTGGGACCAAAAAAAAATCAGAGTTGCCAAGTATAACTTGGTTATTCACTGGTAGCTAATTTAGAGCACAATCATCTACTCCAGGCTGAAGAGTAAACACATTAGCACTGACAAACTTTACCTGCTGGAATAAATACAGGTATTTATAACAGCAGGAAGAGACTCTATTAAGAGAGTTCTGAGAAATCTGAGTTTTATACCAAGAAAACTCCACTTATGCACTGTTAAAACAAATTGGTGGAGTGCAGATTCCTTCGGGCCTGTGGCCCTAAGAATTGTGTGAATAATCCCACTCAGAACAGGGCAAAACTGGGTAATTACTGTCTCCATGTTGTGTTATTGTACAAATTAGTGTATCCTGCATCTCTTTGGAAGGAAAATGAGGCATATGGGTTTGTGCTGTGTTGTAGACCCCGCAGACAATGAACTGATCCCTCATGAGAACACAGCAATGCAAAGTGTTGCCTTGTGTCAACAGGGAAAAAAAAAAGAAAAAAAAAAAGAAAAAAAAAAAGAAAAAAAGAAGGAGGAAAAGAACAAAATGACCAGGGAAAGCATAAAATTCAGTGGAGAAAGTGATTTAATTGCAAGGGGAAAAAAATAATATGGGGGGAAAAGCTCTTCTGTGAAATTGAGGGTGTATAACAGATAACAGAAAATAATTTTTTTTAAAGGCATAAATTCTCCTTGGTAATGTCAATTTAATTGAAAAAGCTGCTGAATCTGCCCGTATTCCAGGAGTGTGCCTGTTCAGATTGGTGTGTCCATAAAGGCACTCCAAGAGGAGCACACAATGCCATGCTAATAGGGTTAGGTGCTCAGAATATAAGGTAACACAAGTGCCATTTGATGCAAGAGTTGCTAGGGAAGGCTATTTATTTTTTTTTTCCCCCCAGCCTGTTAATTAAGTGAATGTAGTGCTTTTGAAAGGTGCCAGATTGACAATCAAGACTGAAGTCCTCTATTGAGGGAGCAGCAGAGCCCAGGCGGAGCTGCCCCAGCCTTGACCCGCAGGGCTCACCTCCAGCGCGGAGCCGGCCGGGGCTCCCCAGCGCTGCTCTCCCCTCTGCTGATCAACCTGCTAATTAGGGCCCTTGGCAGCGCCCCTGGCTGCCCGCACACCTGGCCTTTGGCAACACAAACGGCTTTGCTACAGTCACAACCAGGGCAAATCTTTTTTTTAAAATTATTTTATATATATATGTGTGTGTATATATATATATGTATACATACGTATATATATGTGCGTGTATATATATATATGTTGTGTGTGTGTGTGTGTATATATATATATGTATATATGTGTGTGTATATGAATATGTATATGTGTATATATATGTATATGTGTGTATATATATGTATATATATGTGCGTGTATATATATATGTGTGTGTCTATATATGTGTATATATATATGTATATATGTGTGTGTATATATATGATGTATATATATGTATATATGTGTATATATATATGTATATATGTATATATTTAAATATAACTAAAATTCTTTAATTTTGTGTACTTTCTATTTTCTATGAATGTATTTAAATATTATATAATAAAAATTTATACTTTATAATATACTTTAAATTAATACACTATATAATAATAGTGTATACCATATAATGGTATATATACTATATAATACTAAATACTAAAGACTACTAATAATAGTATAGATACTATATAATAGTATATATATTATATATAATATTAGTATATACTATATAATAGTATATATACTGTATATAATATTAGCATATATGCCATATAATAGTAAATACTGAATACTAAATACTGCTACTAATAATATAGATACTATATAATAGCATATATACGATATATATAATAATAGTATATATACTAATAATACTAAATACTTAATACTAAATACTACTAATAATAGTATAGATACTATATAATAGTATATATACTATATATATAATAATAGTACATATGCTATTTAATACTAAATACTAAGTACTAAATACTACTAATAATAGTATAGATACTATATATGGTATCTATACTATATATCTATACTATATATATACTATACTATAGTATATATACAATATAATATATATAATAATATACTTTATAATATACTTTGTAATAATACTTTAATACTTTATTATATATTTATATAGATTTTTATATTTATATTTTCATATATTATAATTTAAAACCTATATATATAAATATAAAATATACAGATATAAATAAATATATAAATGGATATAAAAATTAAATTAACATAGAAAAATAGATCAAATATATTAAAATCTAAGTATAAATAATATATAATATATATTGCATATATAATTTATTTAATATCTATATATAACATAGATAATATATTATATATAAGATATATATCAATATATATTTATTTATATTTATGATCTATATATTATTTTATTTTTTAAAAAAATATTCTTTAAACCGTGGTGCTTTTCCCCAGGTGAAAGAAGTGAAGAGAGAAGAAAGCAGAGGGATGTCCAGGGAGGGGATAACAAGGGAGGGGATTTTCCAGCCCTGCTGACCCAGGGTGGAGGCAATAGGGACAGGAAAGGCAGCTCAAGGTCTGGGTCTCACCCAAATGTGTTTTTAAGGGAGTAAATGGGAGAAATGACTTTTTAACAATATGATGTCCATCCAGCTGCCTTGGTGACTCCTTTTCCAGAACTCTCCTTCTTGACTTCTGCTGCTGGGATGGGAATTCTTTCATGGCAGTTGTTCCTTTTGAAGGGGACGTGGAAGGCTCAGGGCAGAAGCAGAGAAAGGCAATCCCAATTCCAGCAAGGCAACTCCAGCTGCCTGAGGCTGATCTAAACTCGGAGAAGGACAGTGCTGGCACAGCCCCCCCTTCCCTCTGCCCCCAAGACAGGGTGTCTGTGCCCATTGGGAAGGGTCTGCTGCTGAATAAAACATTCCAAAGGACCAAAGCTCTTTGAGGGCAGAGCTTACAGTACTGGTTTGGCCAGAACCACTCACAGCCCTTAAGTTTTTCGATAATTAGATGCAGATAATGATGTGTCAGATAATTTATTTTAATTATGCAGCTTCTATTCCCTGGTGATGATAACCATTATCAGTCTAGAGGCAAAAACCCCCTGAAACCCTGAGCTTTTTGGAAATTCTTGCCTTTACTTGATTGAGCAGAAGCAAGTCAAATAAAAATTCCCCTTTAAATAAGTGAAGAGCTGAGCTGATGAATCTACATTGGCTAATAAAGCACAGTTCACATTGAAATAAAAGATTCTTTAAATCTGTATGTTTTGGTTTGGGTGTTTTTTATCAGAAAGGGCTGACTCCAAAGGGCTGACTCCAAGCCTTTCTTCTTTTTCACCTCTGTAAAGGTGCAATAGAGATACAGCAGCTCAGTGTTCTTGACATCAGCAAACAGGCTGCAAAAACATTATCAGGAGAGAGCCAATCTCCTCTAACAGTTGAATAGTGCTCACCCTGGTGATAAAGGTTTGGGTGAAAGATGAAATGAAAAATGTGTCTATAGCTGCTTGCAGCAAAACCTGCTTTTCTGGAGCACTTTTGCCCCCTGTCTTGAGTGTTCTATTGAATGAATAGTGGGTGCTTTATGTCTCTTTCTTGTTGAATGGAGCAGTCTACTTAGCAGGAACTTTTGGATGGCCCTACCTTCTGAAATGGTGTGCAGAGGTTTCATGGATTATGCATTAGTCCCATTTAACTTTCCACTTGAAGATAACACGGGAGTAGCAGGTGTAATAAAGACTGAGCAGAAAGAGGCAAGCCAGCACCAAAACCCTGAAATTTTTGCTCACAGAAATAATTTCAAGTGTCCCCTGCATTAAAGTGCCTGACCTAAGTGTGATTTATGGCATCACTCTGATGGGGCAGGTGTTTGGTGATATTTCTTCAATTTTTCTCAGCTCAGCTTTGAAAACTGAGAAATCTCCTCTTGGTTACTGCCCAGTGTTTTAAATCTGCAACAACTCCTGTACTAAACATTCAAATAGCAAAAATCCTGCACTAGGTCCACTTGCTTTCTTAGCTGGGGTTTCAAAAGATGGGTGTGAGTTGGGAATCCCTTTAAAACCATGACAGACACATAAAAATTGTTTTAAAATATGCCCAGCCTGCTCAGAATGCCACACATATTAACTCTTGTTTCTCTTCAATCTTTTACATCGAGGTCACGCTGGGGCACCATTCCAGGTTTTGTTTATTTTCATGGAGCAAACGTTAAAATATTTAAATTAAAAACTAAAACAAAAGCAAGCAAACAAAGAAACAAACTAAAAAAACCAAAGCAAAGCAAAAAAAAAAAAAAATTCCCAACAAATGGTGGGACAGAAAGCCAAGAAATCATTAGTATTTTCCAGAATGTGAAACTCAGGATTTGAATACTGCAATAAAATATTAATTTTCCCATTGCACAAAACCAGACCAACTCTCATCACTGGTGCTCATCCTAGGAATCATCTCATGGCATTTCCCTCCCATAATGCCCTGGGTATTTTATGGACATTCCTGGATCATGGGTTAAATTTTAGAATAAACTGACACAGAATTTTTAGGATGGTGCTGGGAAATAATGGAGTGTTCATCAGAGTAAATGATCTTCCAACAAAGAGCTGAGTAGCCTGGTGACAATTAAGAGCCATAGTGAAAATTAAGAGAGGCATTAAAGGATATCAATCCTATGAACACTGACATGGATATTTCTGTTGCCAGCTAACAAAAACAAAGTAATTAATTGTTATAGTAAATAAGGTGATGAAGACACACACACAGAGCCTGGAATGAAAAAGCAACACATGCAGGATAAGTTCTCTCTTTAAAGAGTCATTCTCAATGCTAAAGCTGATTTGATGAGGACAAAAGGAATAGCACAGATGAATCAAGGTCAGAAAGGTGAGTAAAAATAAGACAGTTATTATGTCTTTTCTGAAAGCAGAAGCAGATTAGAAAATAGGTCAGGGAGTGCAGGGAAAATGTTATTTGTATTCTGTCAATTTGCAAAGGACATGCATAACTGAATGCAGTGAATTTGTAGTAACCTCTTATTCCAGTCCTGGGGAGTGATGTATTCCATATTATCCCTTTTTATGTATTCCATATTATCCCTTTACTAGTACTACATTATGTTTTAAAAATATTTTCCTGCCAAAATCAAAATCCTATGGTGATGAATGCTGCACAACCAAGCAGTAGGAGAAAGTTTCTGTTGTGGAGACAGTGGGACACAAACAAGAAGTAGGAGCACTGGCAGGAGGAGGGGATGTGGCTTGTCAGGAGCCATGTGGCAAAGCAGGAAATAAAGCTTTTCTTCATTTCCCAAAGCAGTGCCACACCCAGGAAAGGCACAGGCACTTAACAGAGCCACTAAATATTGCTCCCCTGATGTGCCAAAATGGCTGTCTGATAACAAACATTTTTTAGTTGTTTGGAAACTGGTAATTCATAATTTTATCTACTTCCTGCTGCCTTGGCTTTAGCCTGCATTCCTCAAGAAATAAATCTAAAGTGTGTTGAGAGAGGTGTTTAGTGTAGAGAAGATTGAGAAAGGAGCCCATTAATGCACATAAATATCTCCAAGGAATGTCAGGGGATGGTGCCAGACTCTTTTCAGTGGTGCCCAGCACCAGAATGAGGTGCAAGGTTATAAATAAAACACAAGAAGTTCCACCTCAGCATGAGGGTGAGCTTGTCTCCATGGAGGGTGGCTGAGCACTGGAACAGCTGCCCAGGGAGTGGTGGCAGCTCCAGATTCATCCAAATCCCACCTGGATGTGTCTCTGTGTCACCTGCTCTGGGTGACCCTGCCCGGGTGGGGGGTCACTCTGGACCATCTCCAGGGGTCCCTCCCAGCCCCAGCTGTTCTGGGATTCTGGGCTGCCTGGGGAGGTGGAGAGGGCCAGGGAAAAACTCAGGTCACTCCCTGCTCCCAAAGCTCAGACAAGTCTCCCACAGGGGCAGAATTCTCAGATGGCAGAATTCACAGTGGGAATTCTCAGGTGTTCCACGTTTTCAGACTTTCATTGAGGAGGACAACCCATGCTGATGCCTTGTGAAGGCTGGCCTAGAACAGAGACTAGACAGAGCTAAAGAATTAAGCAGGGATTTATTAAAAGGCCTCAGTGGACCCACCTTGAGCAGCACAACAGAGCAGCCAGGGCTGCACCCAAGATGAACCAAAATGGTCCCAAAATGGCTGTGGGGGTCTCTTACTTTTATCAGTTCTGCTCCATTTGCACCTTGCAGTTCATTGTCCAATTCCAGCCCCAGCCCAGGCAGTCCCAACCTTGTTTTTCTCTCTCCAGCCCACGGGGTTTGTGCTCCTGGGCTGAGATTTGGGTCATTTGTCCTTGGTCCCCAGCTAGAGCAGGAATTGTTTTGTCTCCCTGCTCTGTGCACAGAGCTCACCATCCCATAATATGAAGCCCAGACCCACACACTAAAGCAGCACAGAACCTGAAAAATATAAAAGCTAAAACCTCAGTGTAAAAAGCCCACACTTTCTTCCTCTCCAAGAGCCAGCCATCATTTCCATCTCCCACCACCACTTCCATCCTTTACAGACATCCAGGATTTCCCACCTTTCACACTGGAAATGCCAGCAGACTTTCTACCTCTACTGGAACTCCTTGTTCCAATAATTACTGCAACAGAAACAGCTGATTTACAGCTCATAAATATGCCTGAAATGCAAATCTCCATTTAATCCAGGAGGAGGTGGTTAGGGAGAATCAGCTGCAGGTACCAATATTCTTCCATACTGATGTAGAGGGCTGGGCAAATCCTAAACTCACTGCTGCCCTTCCACACTGCTCACTGAGGGATGTGCTCCCAGAGCACTGCTGGCTCTGCTCTGCTGCTGGAAACTTTATGCAGAAAATGGATGGACAGACAAACCCAAAACCTCCTGTTAACAATGGGTGGTGAAGCAAAGCTCTCAAAATTATAGCCATAAATATATTTTTAGTGCAAAAACACCTCTCATCTAAAAAAGCTTGATAAAAAACCCCAAAACAACACCTGCTAATTTTAATTGTTTTAAATATTGATCCCATCATGCATTTTCCTTAAAATGAAGTAACGTAATTTAGGTAAACATGTTAAAAAAAAAAGAAAAAAAATGCGTTTCAAGTATTTTTAAAAATAATAATAGTAAATAAATTTTAACTTGATTTGAATACCTGTGTGCTGGCTTCAGAAAGCAGAGCATTTCCACAGTAAGAGACATAATCATGACCTGATTTTGAAAACCATGCAAGGTTGCCTCAAGATTATATTTTTCTTCAATTATATAAGGAAAAGATAAATGCAACTAATTTTTTTACATACAGACAAAACTGCATTAAAAAGCCATAGGAATTGTATTGTTTTGCTTTCAAAGACATTTTAAATTAGTTTTGCTTTTGAGAGCTTATTGCCTTTCTCACAGGCTTCCTCCAAATTCCTGCAGCATGTAGGGGAAATGCTGCCTAGAATGCAGATTTCCTGCTGGATGTGTGGATTATTCTTCCTTAATCTCAAGTATCAATGACTGGAATCTTATCCTAAATAAGGAGCTGACATGTGTAACTAATTTTCAAAAGAACTTTCTTTAAGCTTATTACCAAAGCAACTGCTTTCATTCTTAAGATTTGGACAATATAAATAAAGGTAATTCCTTTATCACCCTGCATAAAATCCTTTATTACGCTGTGTATTAACAAAAAAAAAAAAAAAAGAGTAGCTTTTGATATATTCACAAAAATTAATCACATAAATGATAAATATATTTATCATTTTATTTCTAGTGTGGAAAAATGCAGGAGAAACTTTTCAGTGTGTCACACTTGCCACCAGACAGATTCAAAGGAACTGTTTCTATGCTCAAAATATTCAGCCACTGTCTAAAATGCAATAAAATATTAACATAGTTAAAAACCTAAATTCTTTTGGCTGTGTAGATTTTGTGTGTTTTAGTTTTATTGCTGTCTTTGGCTTCTAACATCTTCATGTGAGCTTTTATAGGAGAAAACCAAAAAAGCTTTACCTGCTTCAGGTAAAGCAGAGGGGAACAAATCAAGATTGGAGCAGAATGAGCACAGAGTTTAAAATTTAATGAGCCCAGTGATTAAAAACTTCTGATCATACAATAATTGGTTACCATGGGGAGATACAGCTCTCAGGATCATTTTTAACACCATAACTTATAATATTTCACATAGTTTTGAAACTAATCTTTCTCCCCTCAATACCTGTTGGTGTTTAATTTTCACAGGATTGTTTTATTGAGCTGAGCCATGACAATGACACTTGAGGAACTTTAAGCTGGCTTTCCCTGCACTGGTTTGCCCATAAATGCTGCAGAGAAATGGAAATAGGAAATAAAATACAAACTGCTCCTGCACAGTGAAGTTATTAAATTTGTAGATACACAGCCCCCAGGTTAAGCTGCTCTATAATAACAGGAGCTGTATTCAGCAGCTCCAAAGGCACAGCATCATTTCTTTTGGAGCCAAAACATTCCTGGGTGGAAATGAGCACGGGAAAATTCTCTGCTATTAATTGTTTTACTATTCCTTCGTTGGGACAAAATGGGTGGAATTTTGTATAAACCTTCTTCATTTGCCTCATCCTCTCAGGCACCTGGCAGCAGTTCTGGTTGCTTCTGGAAGGAGCCAAGGTGAAGCTTGAGGGTTACCCAACAATTTAGGAAAAAAGAAGAATAGAATAGAATAGAATAGAATAGAATAGAATAGAATAGAATAGAATAGAATAGAATAGAATAGAATAGAATAGAATAGAATAGAATAGAATAGAATAGAATAATTCACCTTCTACCCTTCCTGAAACAGTTAAGTTAGAGTTGTTTACAATATCAGGTCAAAATATGAAAATGTTCATAGTGAGTTGAGCTTCTGGGATATTAATTAATCAAGTGCATTGTTTATGAAAATAGATGTTTCTTGCAGGGACAGCCAGTGAAATTATCACTGCCATTGAAAAGGTTTTTGAGCTATTTTAACTTTTTTTTTTTTTTTTTTTTTTTTGAGATGTTTTATAGAAAGAAGCAGCTGAACCCTCTGGATGTAGGAATCCACAAGACCAGAAAAATCCTGAGGATTTTACCCACTGCTCTCACTCAAGGCTGAGGGACGGCAGAGAGGGATTTACCTGAAAACTCTCATCAGTCAGGGAGCTCCCCTTTCTGGCTGTTTCTTTGCAGCAACAGGACTCTGAATTACTGAAAAGTGCTAAAATTCACTGTGAGTGGTAAAATTCAAGTGAGATTCACTGGGCAAGCAGCTGAGCAGTAACAAGCAGGACCTGCATCAGTAGTTGTATTGTAGACTATTTTCTCAACCTAAATATATTTATGCAAACATGCTGAAGGCTGAACCCTCCCTTTTGTTGCTGAGCCACAGATCATTCTGCTCCTGATTTAAAATGCATGGCTAAGTTTAAAACTTTAGTAAAGGCCAATCTCTGAATAATCCTTTAAGGATTATTGTAATTAAGGGACTAATCCTTAGATGCTTCTTAATTTGTGTCCGTTTTAAAATGGAGTGCCACTTCTTTCATCACAAAAGAGAGAAGAAGAGGTGAAACTCACAAAGGTTTGAACATTTAACAGCCTTTCCTGTCACCTCATGCATCTGAGCAACACAAACAGGTAGAATATTTAAAAGCAGGAGGTCATTAAAACCAAACCCGAGCGCAGAACCCCACCCCACAAAAAAGCACGGCTGAAAACCAAGAGATTTTTTAAACCTGGAGGTGTGTTGATGGTGAGAAACATTCTGTGTGCAGATAAGGCAAACACAGTTTAAGGACAGATATTTCAACTTGTGAACGCTCTGTGCATCAACCCTCAAATGTTTGTTTGCATCAACCCTCCCCCATAGCGTTTTTTGCTTTTCTTTTCCTTGTCAGGGTCGGGATGAAAGGGCTGGGGAAGGTATTTCGTGCTCGGGCTCAAATGTTTATTATTTCTTATCCATATCACAGTCTTACAAGTCCTGAGTTCTACAGCATTCTAGTAACAAGCTACAAAATGGCTAACTATCCTTCTAGACAAGGTCTTTTAAGGCTAAACTATCCAATTAAGAAATGACACCTGAATTATTTTCACTTATAATCCAATAACTAATCACCTGAAGTCTGCAATGTGGACTTGTCTGTCCAATAAAAAAATATCACCCAAACCCATGGAGAAGAAGGTGAAGAAGAAGGAGCAGCCACAGCCCTAAAACCTCCACCTTGTCCCATATATAGTGCTATATTCTAAAAATTTAAACACTAAGTTTTCCACCCTGTGATATTGCACACTTCTATTCAAACTCCACACCCACAATTCCAGGGCTATCAATCAATTTTGGAAGCCTTCTCCAAGGCCTCAGGTCAAATGTAGTATTCTCTTGTGGGTCTGTGCCTTTTGTCACAGAAAGTTTTAAATTCTCAGCATCCAGGGTTCCATGGATGCTGAGAATTTAAAACTTCTCCCCAGCAGAATACATCAGTGTATTCTGAAGAATCATCAGTGACAGCAGTTTGTCTAATCACCCCAGCATTTATATTTATTGTTTATCATGGGATGAGTGAATTGACCAACCTAACTTTAAAAATTTAGTAGAGAGGGGGATGTTACTGCAATTAAATTCTTGATGCACACGAGGGAAGCTTCATGGTCTAATCTAAGGAATGTTGAGGCTGAAGTCTGTGCACAATCAGCAAGAGGAAGCAATGGGGTGGCTTTGCTGGGCTAAAACCCTGCCAGCAGTGCACTGGCTGCACCTGGGGATCAGCTGCCATTGCTCAAGGGTGCTGGTGGTCTCTGCTGGCAGCAGTCCTTGGTAAGCAGTGTGAAAAAGGAGGCAGGAATACCTAGCAGTGCTACAAGGCTTGGAAACAGCCTCTCTTCCCAACTCCAGTCTAGATCTGGGCAAGACACTGACCTGGATGCCCCTGTTCCTGCATCTGTGAAACGAGAATGTTTATAAACATTTACAAAGGGAAAAACCCATCCTAGGGATTGCTGTTATGAGCAGAGAGTGAGAAACAAGCAGTTGATGCATCTCTTGCTGTGTTGCATTTGTGTGGATGTGCAGCACTGGAAGCTGTGTGAGTTGGAGCAGGGCTGAGAAATCATTAGGAGACGTGGGAAAAGGCTCACTCTTGTTTATATCCCTTAGAAATAGCACCTCTTATTTTTATTTCTCCCTGAAACATGCAAGTATTACAAAGATTCCACTTGGCAAGCCTGCAGGGGCAGGTGTTCATCATTCTACGGGCTCCATGAGGATGACTGCTCCATGATACACATTTTTCTTTAATATAATTTACAGAGTTGGGATTTTTATTGTTGTTGTTGTTATTATTTTTTGTGGGTTTTTTTTCCCCTTTCCTCTGTGACAAATTACATTGTGGTTTATGGAAATGTAACATTTTGTATGAATGGCTGGCAGCAGCCATGTTGCATAGCAATGAGCAAGACAAAGTAGCTCCACTCCTATTTGCAACTGGCTCAGACCTTTCCATTAGCAAATTAAAATCTGTTCAAATTTATTTACTAATATATTAGGAGAAGCTTCAGGCTAACCCCTGTTGACCTGTATTATATAGCAAACAACTGCAGCAGTGAAAATAATTAATAGAATGTATTGCACCTCCTGCTTGTTTCTCCATCACAGCCCCGGGTCGGCTGCAGAGTGGGTTTGCCATCTGCATTCTGTTACAAGGCCACATTTACTTAAAAATTATCAATTATATTCTGAAATTACTTCCTTTAATTGAACTCTCTCTATCCAAGGCATCCCCTGTTTTTAAAGCTTCTGAAAGCATGCACATGAAAATGTTTTCTTCTTCAAAACTTAAGGGGAACCTGCTGAATTACCTGCAGATGCAAAAGGAGCAAATATGCAACAGCAATTCCTTGTTACATCAGTTATTCATTATTGTTATCATATCATACTTGTGTCATTCAGGTGGAAAGTATTACAAGACCTTCTTTTTATTTTGTATTTGCTATTACAATGTTTTCCAGAGAAGCTGTGGCTGCCCCATCCCTGGAATTGTCCAAGGCTGGGTTGGACGGAGCTGGGAGCAACCTGAGATAATGGAAGGTGGAACTGGAGGAGCTTTAATGTCCCTTCCCAAACCATTGGGGTGTTACCCTCATCCAGCCTTTTCACCCTGGAGAACAGGGGGTAATTCTGAGGTCTCCATCTGGCTGATGAAGAAGAACACAATTATGAGACTTAGAATGATAAAAAAATGGGGTGTGAGGAAAAAATGCAGTTTCCAGCTGCCCAGACTGAAGTTTAGGTGCTAATAAAAGCTGGGGATGTGTAAATCCTTCCTTTCCATCAACACACACAGCTACAATAAAAGCTGTCAGAGGGTGGTCAGCTGGGAACTCTTAGCCCTACACAACATATTCAAGTTTTAAGAAGGAAATTAATGTGCCACTTTAACATCTCAGGGAATTTTTTTTTTATGTACATAGATAAAGAAATAAATTTGCACATTAATGGCCATGGTAACAAATTTCACATGGTGAATGTTGGCCTATTTTATTATTATATGAACAAAACCAATCACGATCTCTGGAAAACATACAATTCTTGATCATTTATTTAATTAATGAGTGCTAGATTATCACCCTTCAAATGTCTTTAGAAAAAGAGATTGCTAACAATCTTATAATTATTTCTATAAACAATAGAAGGTCTTCTCTAAAATAACCTGAAAATCTAGTCTGATTAGGTGTTTTTATTCGAATATATTTCATTTCCAGGAAGAAGGGGCATTAGCCATTACAGGTCACTGTTGACCTCTTGTGGTCCCATTCTGTGGTACAGCAAAACCCTGAGGCCAGCCGGGAGTTGGACATTGATGCTCCTTGTGGATCCCTTCCAACTCAGGACATTCTATGTTCCTGTAACTCTCTGAGAGCCAGGAAATCCCTGGAATTCTCCCCTAAACCTTAAAAAAACAAACCCAAGATTTTTTCTGCAGCATATAAATGTGCTATAAATGGAATATAAATCAAATGTGCTATAAATGGAATATAAATCAAATGGAATATAAATCAAATTTTTGTTTAGAACAGCTTCTTTCCTGTGGAGGGGCCTAAATGCTGAAAATTATTAAAAGAAATTTGAAAAGGATGCAATACAACCCGATGTTCTTCTTCTCTATTAAGTATTCAGCTAAGCACAAAGTAACAATTAGCAGCAGGAGAAAAGGCAATCAGTGATGTGCAGTGTAATTAGTGTGCCCCAGGTCTCATCTGGAGAGCAGTGAATCCTACAGGGACTGGTGCACTGCTCCCAGCAGCCTGACTGGAGTTCTGCTGGGTCAACTTATTTACACAGCAGTCCTCACCCCAGCAGGCAGGCAAACACTGACAATTCATTATTTACTGATCACTGCTATTAATATTGTGTTAGAATGTGTTCATCTCTTCAAACAAAGCTTGTGAGGGTCAGTGCTTTGTTTTGGAGGGGAAAGGGGAGAGGAGGAAGATGAGAAATAAAAGAATGAAGATCCAGATTACTTTCAGCACTGGTAAATCAGGATTTAGGCCACTCCACAGGAAAGAAGCTGTTCTAAACAATTATTGCCTCTGGAAGCCCTACAAGCTCTTAACTTTCTGTGTTAGTGAAAGAATATCTGATAAAAATTCAATCTCTATATTCAAGTGAAAAAAAATTGTTCAGAAACTCACCCTGGCATATTATCTGCTTTCTCACAAAGCAAACCAACCCTAAGGTGTTAATAAACAGCTGGAAGAAAGCAGCACAGTTCTAATTGTTACTAAGAAAAACAAACAGAGCAGATGTCCCCTCCATCTCAATAACAGCAATTGGAATATTATCAAGAAAGCAAAATTCTGTTGGGCTACACATATTTGTGAAGATTTAAATTTGCACTTTTATGCTAAGCAGGAACAAGGAGAACTGTAGGTGATCCCATGGGGTTTTTCCACCCTTCAATTTCATGTTCCTGCTACCTATAAAGATAAAACAATCCAACATTTCCCAGCATGAAAACATAGGCATTGCTCTAAAAGCAAAGAAATATTCTATACAATTGCTAAGTGGGAAAAAAAAAATAGTTAAAACTGAATAGATGCTTTTGTATCTGTTTTATCTTCTGGCATGTGTCACATTTCCTCTGGTCCACCACAATTCCAGCAGCCACAGAGCACCTGGTTCAACTGTCTGTGACCTCTGTGCCACTCCAGGCTGCAGAACAGCCCCAGCTGGTTTTCCCTGGCTGGGAGGGTGAATGGGCAAACAGGAGCCCTCTCCTAAGGAAATGAACACAGTCCTTAACTCACCCCAGGAAACTGAACTGTGCTATTTCACAGAAATGCCACGAGGTGGCAAGGTAGGATTGCATTAAACCCTTGTACTCACAACGGCAGCAAGGGAGAACTCAAACTGCAATCGCTGGGATGGCAAAGGGGCATTCATAAGAACCATTTATGCCATCTAATGTTCCTATCAAAACAAAAAGTTTTGAATAATAACAATCATTTTGTATTTCCTTTCTCTGTCTTTAAACTTAGCAGGATTCTCTCACACACTTCTGCATGGAAAGGGTTGTCACACCCTGGAATAGGCTTCCAGGAAGGTGGTGAAGTTTCCATCCCAGGAAATATTCAAAATCCATGTGGGTATGGCAGCTGAGGGCACGGTTTAGTGGTGAGCACAGTGACAGTGCTGATGCTTGGTGATCCTAGAGGGCTTTTCCAACCTTAATGATTCCATAATTCTATTTCCCTTGGTAGAGTCTGTTCTGTTCTAAACAATAGCAAAATAATGAACATCATATCACAGGTTTTAAATATGTAACTAGGAAATATATATATATGACTGTTCACTTCCAGTGAAATGGACCCAAAACTACATGATTTCACTGCAAGAAAATGGGGGTTTTTGGGGGGACCAAAAGCCAGGGTAGTTGTGAGAATACGTGCCAGGAACTGTTCAGTATCAGCTTGCACACATTTGTACCTGAGGGTGTGGAGGATCTCCACCCAACACCAGAATGGCTCAAGTGCCAGAACTCCCAGGGCTTTCGTGGTACTCTGCATCCTGCACACAACGTTTGTGCCTTTAATTGATGGGGGAACCACAGCAGCACTGCCAGCTCCTCGCTGGGAGCAGAACAGCTCCTGAGTGCCACTCCACCACCAAGAGCTCAGGATTTATTGCTAGATGTGAACACGTCCTGTGAACAGCACGGCGTCCCTTGAAAACTGTCTTCTTGAGAAAATGGAAGAGAACAAAACTGCTCTTCCAGGCTCTGTTCCCTTTGCTCTGCCAGGAAGATTCTTTGCTTGGTATTTCTCCTGTTTTCCAGAACAGTGAAGCTCTGAGGCACCTGGCACAGGTCACCTTCGGGCCTGAGGAGTGACCCATGTCTCCCTCCTATCCCAGTCTCCCCCATTCCCATTTTTCCTCAGTCCCAGTTTCCCCATTCCCAGTCTCTCCCCTTTCCTAGTTTCCCCATTCCCATTTCCCCCCATTCCCAGTTTCCCCCATTCCCAGTCTCTCCCCAATACCACTTTCCCCAGTCTCTCCCCATTCTCACTCTCTCCCCTTTCCCAGTTTCCCCATTCCCAGTTTCCCCCATTCCCAGTCTCTCACCATTCCCAGTTTCCCCATTCTCATTTCCCCCATTCTCATTTCCCCATTCCCAGTTTCCCCCATTCCCATTTCCCCCATTCCCAGTCTCTCCCCATTCCCAGTCTCTCCCCATTCCCAGTCTCTCCCCATTCCCAGTTTCCCCATTCCCATTTCCCCCATTCCCATTTCCCCCATTCCCAGTTTCCCCCATTCCCAGTCTCTCCCCATTCCCAGTCTCTCTCCATTCCCAGTCTCTCTCCATTCCCATTTCCCCCCATTCACAGTTTCCCCATTCCCATTTCCCCCCATTCCCAGTTTCCCCATTCCCAGTTTCCCCATTCCCATTCCCCCCATTCCCATTCCCCCATTCCCAGTCTCTCCCCATTCCCAGTTTCCCCATTCCCATTCCCCCATTCCCAGTCTCTCCCCATTCCCAGTTTCCCCATTCCCATTTCCCCCATTCCCATTCCCCATTCCAGTGCTCCCCATTCCATGTCCCCATTCCCATTCCCCCATTACCAGTGTTCCCCACATTCCATTTCCCCCATCCCAGTTTCCCATCCCAATTCCCCATTCCCAGTCTTCCCACATTCCCATGTCCCCCATGCCCATTTCCACCCATTCCCATTTCCCCCATTCCCATTTCCCCATTCCCAGTCTCCCCATTCCCCATTTCCCCCATTCCCAGTTTCCCCATTCCCATTCCCCCATTCCCAGTCTCTCCCCATTCCCATTTCCCCCATTCGCGGGCTCTCCCCGCCTCAGGACCCTCAGTCCCGGCCCGGCAGCGCCCCCTAGCGGCCCGCGACTCACAACCCCGCCCCAAGCCCCGCCCCTTAAACTCCGCCCCCGCTGCCGATTGGTGGGAGCGGCCGCGGGGCGGGCAGAGGCCACGCCCCGTAGTTATGAAGGGGCTGGTGGGCCGTGCCAAGATGGCGGCCGGGCGGGGGCCGGGGTCTGGACCGAACCGGAGCGGCGGGGCTGGGGGTCCCGCGCACCTCGCCCTCTTCTTCTCGGCCCTGGAAGAGGCGGGCAGCTCCGGCTGCAGCTGCGCGACGAGCCCAGCAGCCACAGCGCGGCAGCCGGTGAGGGGGCTCCGCCGGTGCCCGGGCTGCGGGGCCGCCGGGGGCCCGGCTGTGGCGGCCGCTGGGGACGGGCGGTTCGGGGGCTGTGAGCCCCTGTGGCGGCAGGGAGGGCTGCGGGATGACACGGGAGCGGCCGGTGCCCGCTGTGTGAGGGCAGTCGGGCAGAGGGGGCTCCGCCTTTGGGGGCTCTCCCTGCGGGCAGCGGGACGGGCTCTGGAGCGTCCGGGGGCTCTCCCTCTCCGTGTGTGGGGATGGGCACTGCGGGTGTGCCCGGAGCGGGCTGTGCAGCTCCGGAGCTGCGCTCGGGGCTGTCGGAGCTCCGAGCTGAGGTGCGGTCGGACCTGCAGGGTGTGGGGTCCCTTGCCGTGAAGCTGTCCCGGTTTGTCCTTCTCAGCTCAGTAGGAACACGTTCCAAGTGCCGATGAGACGGATGTGTGATGGTAAAAGTAAACCTTGGACAGCTGCACAAGCAGGGCAAAGTAAAGCCACCCCATACAGATCACTCTGCTAGTGGGAAAGCCCAAATGAACAAATTTCTTGAAAACATGCATGGAAAGAGCTCTTCACATAACACCAAATGAAATTCTGGGAAAAGGAATCGTTCCTGAGTACTAGTTATTTAAGTAACATTTTTTTCCAAATATATTTCCCAACAGATGGATGCTTGTGGAGAAGGGAAGCTGCCAGGGATGAGAAGATCACTGCTGAAGCAGGGCACACTGCAAACATGACGTGCTCTTTCATGCTTGGAGCTGGATAAATCTCCCTGCCTCAGCAGGTGGAAAGTGAAAGCCAGGCCTGAAGCAATTCTGGTGGTTAATCCCCAGGCCATGCTCCCCACTTCTCAAAAGCTCATGGCACTTCTGGGCTTTGCTCTCTTGGTTTTGGTGATCTCAGTACCACATTTTACACTGAAATGTGGCCGAGGAGCCCTGAGTCAGCTCAGAATCCTGCTCAAGTCCAAGAGCCCTGGGACAGCTCAAAACCCTGCTCCATGTTCACTGCTGGCATTTCTTGTGTGGATGGATTGGTTTTACTTGATGCCTTGTGTTCAAATGCCATTCCTTACTCCTGCTCTTGCTGAGGACACTCAGTGGGTTGGGGCTGGGCCCTGCTTGGAGCAGAGAAGGATGGGATTGCAAGGAGCTTCCCTCCAAACTGGGAAAACACAAGGACCCTGATGAGACAGGCAGTGAGACTGTGCCCAGTGCCTGGCAGTCTGCCTTTGTCACAGCTCCAGGGGCACAGCCTGCTCCTGCAGCCCCTCCCTCTCTGCCTGTCCCCTGGGATCTGTATTTCTTGAAAATAAATGGAATTTCACCCTCCCAAAGTTTCCTTCAAAGTGACAGAGGAAAAGCTTAATAAAAATTCCAAGATCACATTTTCTTTGCCTCTTAAAATAATATGACAGATCCAACATCTGCATTATTAACTATGAGTGTGAGCTTGTGTTCTTTTTAGGGGCTTTCTAATTTACCTGGGGCTGTTTTTTTCGTGCTGCACGAGCACATGGCTGCAGCCACTTCTGAGCCTGTGGGCAGCAGCTCTCTGGGACCAGTAGTTATTTATTGTCTTGGCTAAAGATGCCCTCTCACTGCAGAAATAGCTGTGTGAATGCTCCTCTCTTGGCAAACACTGTATTCTGACAAAAGCCTCAGTGTTTTGCAGAAAAATCCCTTTGCAAAGGACATTTATTGTTCTGTTTGGAACTGGAGGTGTCCGCAGGCTGAGCAGAGACAAGCAGGATTTCTCCCAACATCTCCAGCACTGTCCTCACCTGCCATTGGCAGTCCAAGATAAGACTGCAAAATGTCACTAAAATCTTCAGGAAGTGATTTAGCAGCAATTAAAAAAAAAGGTGAATGTTGATGAAAATGGTATTTCATGCAGCAGATCACTTTGGTTTGTAGGTAAAAGCTGGTGGAACAGAGTGTGTGATCACTTGGTGTTAGAAAAATCCCTCAAAAATAGCATGTTTGGCAAAAGTGGCAAATTAGCTGCAATAACTGAGGTATCAAAGACAGTTACTGATGGGGTAATTTGGGTTATTTAAGTCTGTTCTGGGAAAATGAGGATTAGGAAGAGGCATAATTAAAATATGCAAAGCCGAAGGGAAATAGAGAATAGATATTAAGTCACTTTAAATTAGTAATTCATGAGAGGGTGGAAGGGAGAGAAATGGATGAAATTATGCTCTGAAAGGGCCCTGATATTCCATTGTTGCAGAGAGAAAAGCTATTCAGAGCATGAGCACATCTTCTGTGCACACAGAAATTGGAGAGAAGAAGGATTGAAGAGCTGTCTGTCCACTGAGGGAGCTGATCCTGCAGGGTTCCCTCACATCCAAGGGAATATGTTTTAGCAGGGGTTTTCCAAGCTCTGTCTTCTGTACAGTGACAGCAGAGCTACAGGAGCTGGACCAGGAGAGTCCTTAGCACCTCAGTGTTAGGATTGTGAGAGGCAGAGTCTTTCCCCCACAGTGTTCCCTGGTGTGCTGAAAATTAATTCCATCAGGATGGGGTTTACCCTCTAATCAGACAGCAGAGACCATTTCAGCAAGATGTTTTTGTTACCGAGCATCAAAAGTCCAGTGCAAAGCTCCTGAAGGCACTGTTTTGTCTACCAATAGAGAAAAGCTTTGTAATTGAATCAAAGAATCACCAGAAAAATGAGTTTAGCCTTCAGTCTTTACACCATGGAAGTGCAGAGATGATTTCCATGGTGAGTTCCATAAGTAGGAGCTTTGCATCAGGAGGAAGGTTGACATCTCACTGCCATAAAGGGGTGTCAGGTTCCAGAATGAGCAAAATTGAGCATCCAGTTGCTCCAGAAGCAGCCTGGAACCATTCCACAGAGTGTGAACCTGCAGCTGCTGCCACTGTGATGTCAGAGCCTGCTGGGCTGTCACTTAAAGCGTGGCACATCCCCGCAGTGCCAACAGGACACTGCCATTCCTGCAACCCAGACCTCCTCAATGCCCCTTCTGCTGGCATTCCAGGAGGATCCTCCTCCTCCAGGAGTTCTCAGTGGGCTGCCTGCAAACCAGCAAGGGTTTTAGCTGACTTTTGAGTTATGCTGCTGTGCAAGTTCTAGCACAGCTCTGCAGAAATGATCCAGAAAGTTGTTGCCATAGTGTGTGATTTCCTGTCTGCTGCATCCACACTGTATTTTCATTCAGATAAACCCTGGCTGGTGACAGCTCATCTAAGGAGTGAGTAGTGCTTTGCCCTAGGTGCAGCATATCTGACTTTAGGATCACTGTGTTCTTTCTGCTCTTCCTTAGGAACCGAGCTCAATTTGGAACAGGAATGACAGTGAGATGGCATTGGTTTGGTAGAGCTCCTGTCAACAGCTTCTGCTAAAAGGGCTGTCTCAATGGGGACAGCATCTGGAACGTGGAGAGCCCTGGGGGTTCTATTCCCTATGCACAACAGTTTGGGGAGTCTGTAGTTCCCTCACTTTGCTGTTTCAGCCAACTTCCAAAATGCAGAGCTTGTCAGAAGTGCTTACAAAAACTGGGCAATTTTCCTCAGAACTGAGGGAAAATATCTTTTTTTCCCATAATTAAAGGATTTGACTTGTGTAAAATAGAGATGACCTTCATGAGGAGATGTAACTTCCCAACAGTGTGTGCTCCTGAACCCAGGAGCTGTTCCTGTGTCAGAATAGAATTCACACAGCTAAGGGGATTTTGGGAAAGCTTTTCTAGGGAAGCATTTTCAGCAAGCTAAAGAGAACCAACACATGCAATTTAATAGTAGGAAAAATAAAAGGAAAATTTCTTTAGATCTTGGGCAGAGCAGAATCATTGACTATTAAAGAACAATTTACATTTTCTTGACTGAGTTTCTATTTATTTGCTGGTGAAACAGCAGAAAAAAAATAGACAGAAAGATGTACAAAAAAATGAATCTGGTATTTTTTCCTGTTCAGTTGCTTACTGTGGAAAAGAACTGTTGCTCCTGGAGGGATGATGTGAAATAAAAATGCTCTCTTATTTGGGCTGACTTGTTCCATGGGGGATGCCCCACAAGAGGCAGTTTTCTAACAGCATCTGGTTCATCTTCTCTTGCCCACTGCAGATCTGATCATCCGGTTATCCAGAGGTGGATACATGGCAACCTGTCCTTTGGTGAGTGGGAAAGGAACCTTTGACATTCCTAGAGTTTAAGAACTGTGGGGTAAGCTGTGAATGAGCTTTGCCTGCTCCAACAGCCAGCCTGAAAAATGTCCATGTCTGGTTTTACAGCAGCAGTGGGATCCCTGGCTGTTTCCTCAATTTCTGTTCAAAGCTTTTAAACAGATGCAAGTCTGGTTTTGCAGGGGGAAGATTGTGGGTTTAGCCATGGTGGAATGTCTCATTCACAGCAATTTTCAATTGTGTATAATTGCCCTATTTTAATTTAGTTTTAACAACTTAGAATTCCCTTTCTAGCAAGTTTCATGATTTATCTTTAGTACAGCCAGATATATAGCTGAGCATAAATAAGGTTATAATTGATAATGTAACTCACTGGAACCATTGAAAGGAAGTTTTAAATAACAATCCACACTAATAAATGTGGGGTTGCAATAACAATCCTAGAGAGAGGCATGACATCCACTGGCCAAATTTATTAGGGTTAATATTAAACATTTTAAATAGAGCACCAGTGAGGTGTGAAGGGGTAGAATGGTGCCTTTGGTTTGCTTCAGTTCTCTAAGTGGCCTTTGTGACATCTTTAAAGCAGTTGGAAACAGCAAATCTGGGGCAAATTGATGTAATGCTCTGGCCCTGCAGAGCAGCAGCTGGACCTGTTTCAACCCCCCATAATTTATAGATATTTAAATTGTGCTGTGACACATGCAACAGAGGACAGAGGCTGTAGGACCACATGCATGTCTAGATCAGTTTCTGATGTCAAAGCAGCCGAAAGTTGTAACTATCAAACCTCCCAAGTGGCAGAAGGGAGACTCTCACTCCTGTTACTGACTGTCCCCAGGCCACAACATTGCCACCAAGACCTCAGCTGGCTCTTTCCCTTCCTGGACAAGAGGATAATGAGAAGAAGGTGGACAAGGAACCTGCAGCTGTTTCCTCAGGAGAATCAGTGAGTGCCAGCTTTGGTTACCTCTGGTGCAATTGAGAGTTTCTGGTCAGCCAGCAGCTGCCATTCACACTGGAGGTGCTGAGGCCTGGAGTCCTGCCATGACATTGTGATTCACCCCAGCCATTGGCACCTGGAAAATTGGGTTTGAACGTCCCTTTTAGTCATCAGTTTCCCTTGCAGGATACAGGATAAATTGTCTCCTGGATGTACCTGCCCCTCTGCACAGATTATTTGAGAAAATCCATGAAAATTGAACATGAAACTGGCCATGAAGTTGTTTTGGTTTTGTTCATTCAGTTTGTGATGTGGACAGCAAAAAGCAGTTTAAGAGCACGGGATATGGCTGACAGGCATCTTCCTGAGGGCTTGCATTTGGAATACGAGCTCAGGGGATCCCTGCCAGCTCCCTTCCTGACATTAATTTCTCATCACAGATCCACACGAGCTCTCTGCTGGGAGCTGAAGATGCAGGTGATGAGACATTTCTCCTGTCTGACACCCTCAGCAGAAGCTCGGGCACTCTGGACAAACCCAGGGTCCGGCCAAAGAAGAAATTCTCTGTGATAGAGGAAGTGCTGGAACAGCTGAGTACGTGTGCTGTGCCTCTTGTCTGGTGTGTGTGTCCCAGCCTCAGCTGCCCCAAGGGACACAGGAAGCAGGAGTTCTCTCTGGGCACTCCTCAGGGCAGCTCAGACTGGTTTCAGGTTCCCTGCCCTTCCATCTGCACTGAAGGCAAAAGCAGAGATGGTTTCTGATTCAGCAGGAGGTGCTTTGACCTAGTGAATGAACTACTGAACTCCTGAGTGCTGATGGCCTAATCAAGCATGGTATTTGGGTTCCTAAATTCTCTTCAGTCCCCTGACAAGTCATTGGAGCAAAAGTACTTCACAGCAACCTATTAGATTGCAGACAAGCAGTGTGGTCCTTCAGATGGCACGGGCAAGGCTATCACCAGAACTTAGCCTGGTAATCCATGATGAGGGTCCTGGATCCTAAAGCCCATCATTATTGATTATAACATGAGATGCTGTTCTTTAAAATCATAAAGGCAATCCTTTGGTGAACTGCTGAAAGTTGAGAAGGTGCCCTTCTCTCCTGGAAACACTTTGCACCATTTCTTATAAATGAATCCCAGAACCCAAGGTGCATTAAATCTTCAGAAATTTAAACCTCTTGTTGAATCACACAAAGGGTTTATTCCCAGGAAAATAAAGGCTGTGTTGTTTTAGCTCTCCTAAATGTTTGTAGAAAACTAACTCTTGCTTTGGTACCTGGTCTTTCCTGATTTCTGTCTCCTGTGGATATTTCTACAGGTGCTTTGTTTCCTGACAAGGGAACTCTTCAAAGCACTGTAGAAAATCAGAAAGTCTGTGTTTTGGAGCTGCCTCTGTTGCTGTTGTTGCCCACAGAGGGCTCACAGCCAGACAGTGGGCCTGCATTTCCCACCTGCTGGAGGGTGGTGTCTGTTTGAAGTGAGCATCCTGCATTTTGTTTCTTTCAGGGGGCATTGTGAACGAGGGGGACCCTAAGACCAAATACACTGAATTTGTTCAAGTTGGCCAAGGGTAAGTCCAATCCCAGTTACTCCTACAAAACCATGGCTGGGCACTTTGCTGCTCTAATATCAAGTGTGAATCCAGGCAAGCTCCAAACACAATGTGGGTTTAGATCCTCCATCTCAGTACAGGTCAGAATTAATAATTGTGGTCAGAAGGTGTTGTCAAAGAAAACTCAATGCTGGCAGTGCCTCACCTGCAACAAGGAGCAGGACCTGAAAAATATCCCATCCCTCAAACCTTATTGCCTAAAAGAGCACCTTACTACCCCACAGCTGCGAGAGAAAAAGCTCTCAATGACATTTATTTCAAATATTTTGCTTAAGAAATATTCAGTAATCCAGATTATAACCATGTAGTTTAGCAATTGAAACCAGAGATGAAATAATAAACTCTTGCACTGCCATACATAATCCCACCCTGTGTAGTCTGCAGCATGCATTCCCTGGAAAAAAATATACACACAGACACAAAAAGAAAGAAAAATCCCAACACAACAAGGCAAAATGGAAAAAAATTAAATATTTCTCAGTTTTTGTAGGCACACCCTCCCCCTGCTCTTAGGTTTAGAAGATCTGTGCTCCAGCTCTTTTTCTTCTCTGTTTTCCCTTGAACACCCTGCATGACAGAGGGCTGCTGTGCTGCTGTTTGAAGAATAGATGAACTAAGGTGTTTTAAAACACTTCATGCAGGAGAGATCTCCTGTCTGGGCTGGCTTTCACTCCCAGCACCTGAACTGCTTCTCCTTTCTTCACTGCTCTTTTGTTTCCAGGGGTTTCGGGACTGTTTACAAAGCCATGGACCCAGCCACAGGAGATGTGGTGAGTGCCAACACCCCCAGCACACCGTGCAGCTCTTCAGGGCTTTCCCCTCTGCTGTGAGCTCTGCTGGAGCTTTGGGTGCTCAGCAGAGCTTTCCTGCACAGCCTGTTCCTCAAGCACAGAGCAGTGGCAGCCTGCAAAACTCATTTTGGACAGGCTTTGTTCCTCCTCAGGTCCAGAAAGAATGCCAGAGGGCCAGTGGTGTCTTTCAGAGGGGGACATAATTAAGGCTTAAAATACCAGAGAATTGGTTATTTCTTTAGAAACCCAGAAAAATAATTGCAGATCTGAACTGTGGAGTTCAGATCGCTCATTGGAGTAGCAAAATCGAAGTTCAAGAACTGAGAAATGTTGTGGGATTGTAATTTTTTTGCGTGTGTAACTGCTATGATCTTTTAGGATGGGATTTTATTCATCATGCACATGTGTGTTTGCTTTGTTATGCAACCAAGACCAGCAGCAGTTGCTGAAATAATGGCCAAACCCCGCAGAATTGCTGAAGGATTCCTAGCTGCTTTGATGTATTTTCACAGCCACAAAATCCTGCTTGCAAAAACCTGTGTGAATAACAACAGAGGTGATAAACTGAGGCCATAAGGGAAGAATGTGGGTGCAGGGTGTTGGCAGAGATCTGTGGGTGATAGTTTAGGAAAATTTTTGCAGAGTTTAGCAGGGCAAATATGTCTGGCAAGTGTCCTGTAAGTGGCAGCCAAGCAAGTGGAGAAATCAGCTGTTGTGCTGTCACTTCCTGAGCCCTGGTGTTTGACCACAAGGTCACAGCTGGCACAGCCCAGCCCCATCATTCCAAAAACACTCTCTCCACGGTCATTGTGCTCTGTCAAAGCCAGGTGCCCCCAACACAGCAAATAATGTGCTCTGACTCCATGATTCGGAAGGCTGAACAATGGCTTTATTAAAACTATACTATATTACACTAATACTATATTATAACTATACTAAAGAGATACTATACTATACTATGCTAAAGAAAACCCATGACTGTCTCCAGACAGTCAGACACAGCTTTGAGTGATTGGCTAATCACTCAAAACCGCTTTCACCCATGTCCAAACAACAAATCACTTCAGGTAAACAATCTCCATAACACATTCCACACACGCTAAAACAGGAGCAGTGAATAGAGATAAGAATTGTTTTCTCTTCTTCTCTCTGTGCTCTGTGCTTCTCACTGCCTTCCCAGGAAGAATCCTTGGGAAGTTGGCTCCACTTTCATTTCAGGTGGCCCTAAAGAAGATGCCTCTCCGCAAACGGAGCAAGAAGGAACTTCTTGTCAATGAGGTTCAGATCATGAAGGAAAACAGGCATCCCAATATTGTCAATTATATAGACAGGTGAGTGGTTCTGCTGTTAGCATGGGAATGTTTGTTCACACATGGTGAGGCAAAGGTTAAAAAACCCCTTTGGGCACTGGCAGAACATGGAGCTCTTTCTTATTTCTCTGTTCATCTCCGGTGGATGGTTGGAGGTGGCCTTGTGTCTCCATTAATCTCTTCTGGTGTATGTAGTTGGAAACCTCTTTTCAAAACCTGGATGTGCCATGTCTTACTGAAACAAGAGCCTGTCAGTTCATTACCTCTGTGTTGTTTTGGGGTTTGGTTTTTTTGAGGTTGATCATATTTTCTATGCCTTAACAATAAGTGCTGATAAACCGTCACAGAAATTATCTCCCTTGGGCTGTTCCCACCATTTTCCATTGCTGTGGAAGCCAGGAAGACTAAATTCTCATTTGCAGAGCGACATAATTTGCCAGCTTTTAAAGAGTTTTTCCTGTTTGTGACTTTATTTTATGCAGTGTTTTCCAAATGGTTGGCCAACATCTGTCCTCAGTGCTGCAGAGCCTCCTCCCATGGATAACTCTGGAGTTGTGTTGCCTTGTTCCTGGAGTGAATGGTGGAAGTGATAAATTAAGATAATGATTCAGTTGATGGCAAGTGTCCTGGTTCCAGATTGATCTCTGCTGTTACTAAATTGCATTTTTCATTTCATTTCTCATAAGCATTTCTCATTTAGACTGTACAGCTTCCAAATACTCTATAGCCTACAAGCAATGTGTCTCCATTTCATTCTGCCTCCATTTACAAGTGACCTGGAAACAAAACTCCCCTGCAGTCTTTTCCACAAGGTAATTTAGCTGTGCACATTCATCTCCATGCCTCTGCTTTCCTCTCTCAGCTACCTGGTGAATGAAGACCTGTGGCTCGTGATGGAATATGTGGATGGAGGCACTTTAACCAGCGTTCTTGTCCGAGTCTTAATGGAGGAAGGAATGATAGCAGCTATCAGCAGGGAGGTGAGGGACCCTGCTTGTGCTTCCAATGGCTTGGACAGGGTGGGACAGGAGCGACTTCATGTTCAGAGCTTTGTTTCACTGCTGCTGTTATGAAATGTAAAATAAAAGGGTGTCTTGGTTTGAAAAGACAGGTGTCTATTAAGGAAAGCAGGAGCTTCTCTTGAAATGGAAAATGTAAATCCCCTCTCTCTGAATTATTATAATTTTGAAATTAAGAGGCTCTCAGGTAAAGATATGGGAATAGGAATAACAGTTCTTTACTAGGAAAGTTAAAAATATAAATGCAATAGTACACTGCACAGGCAGTGTAGGACAGAAAACGGGCAAAGTCTGTCCACTGCCTGGACAGAACCACAGGCAGTGGAGGACAGAAAATGGGCAAAGTCTTGGAGGAGATGGGGTCACTCACAAAGACACATTTTGTAAGAAATGGACTTAAAGAAACCCAAAAAAGCCGTGCCACAAAATCACCAAGTGTACCTAGATCCACACCTCTGTTCCCTATGGCTCTTCTCCCTTGACAGAATTTCCTTTTGTCAGAAGATTTGACTAGGAAAAAATTCCATTTTTGTGAGGTGTTGTGAACTGTTTTTACCACTTGTAATAACCATCCCAGGTCTGAGTATTCTTGTAATGCAATGCCATGCAGCAGAGAACCTGTCCACTTTATAGCTTTGCTCTCAATATTTGTTACTCATTGTTTTCTCATCTAAATGTACATTTGCAAGATGTGTATCAACCTATGACAAAGGGCGTCTGAGTGAGCTTCCTGCCAATACAGTTGCATTTCTTATACTATGTTATTATACACTTTTGTCAGTCTCTTTTTAAATTTACTTAACATTCATTAAACTGGAGCATGTCTGCACTGCATTCTTGACCTGTAAAAGCAAACATGCTGGTGGCAGAATTTTAAACTAACAGCAAATTAAAACAGAGCCTCATTTCTCACAGCCCTCAGCTTAAAAGGAGAGCATTGCACCCCAAATGGTGTTTGCTTCTGAAAAGTGACTAATGTGCTGTTGAGGACAACATAAAACCTCTGTCATGCAGCCTCCCACACAAAAGTGATCACTTCATAATGGAGGGGGAGATGTTTTCCTTTTTGACAAACCTTCCTTCATCACCTGGATGGAGAGAGCAGAACCACTGCAGCCATTCTGGCTGGGTTTGGAATGGACAGCCTGTATCAACAATTGGTGTTTCACCTAGAAATTCAACCTTTTAGAGCCATTTCCTTGTATTGTGTGATGAAATGAGTTTAATTAACTTTTACCCTCATGGGTTTTGTCTCAGTGCCTCAAAGCCCTGGATTTCCTTCATTCAAGGAACGTGATCCACAGAGATGTCAAAAGTGACAATATTCTTCTCGGGATGGATGGATCTGTGAAACTGAGTAGGTGTTCTTGGTCAGACACAGCATCCCTGTGTTCCCAGACACAGAGGGGGGAATTCTTGTGCTTGGTTTCATGGTTCAGGCTGGGTTTGACAGTATTTTTGTGTTCCTCCTCAGCTGATTTTGGCCTGTGTGCTCAGCTGACCCCGGAGCGGAGCACACGGTGCACAGTGCTTGGCTCTCCTTACTGGGTAGCACCAGAAATCCTGAAAAGAAAGGAATATGACACCCAAGTGGACATCTGGGCCCTTGGGATTGTGGCCATTGAAATGCTGGAGGGAGAACCTCCATACTATAAAGAAAGCCCCATCCAGGTAAGGTCCCAACGCTGTCAGATGCCACTGTCTTGCCAATCTGTCCCATGTTTTGTCTCCCATGAACCAAAATCCCAGTCAAATCAGCCTGAAATAGTTCCACCAAGGTCCACTTCTAGAAATGTCCCTGCAGAACATGTCATCAGAGGAGAAGTGACCTGTGCCAGTGCAAAAATGTGCCTTTTTGGCCTCCAGCACTGCTTGAGTTCCTCCTGCTGTGTTTGATCTCTCTCTGAGCTGGAGCTGGGAATGACAGCAGCAAGTTTCTCCAGTTGGGAAATTATTATGAAAAGCATTACAAGGCCCAGAAGTCTTTTCAAATTCTGACCAGTGCCTTTAAGGGAGGGTCACTGGTTCTACTGATGCCATAATTATGTATTACTCAAAAAATTTCTAAAAGTGTATTTTAGCAAAGCTACTTTTAGTAAACATATTTGGAAGTTTTCAGTTTTAGATCCTAATTCCTTAAAATGAAATGATGAGTTCTTATACCAAATGAGCAAGGAATAGTGGAGGAATGTATACCAGGATAAAATCTCATGACTTTTAGCTGAAACCAGGTTAAATGCTGCACAGTTAATTCCTGAGGAAGACAACAGTTCTGAGGATTTCAGTCTTCCACTCTTTTTGAAAAAGTTCCCTGACTTTTGGATTGCTTTTGCCTTGTATAAGGCAGCAAACCCAGATGAAGAGAATGATTTCCAGATCCCAGAATATTCTGAGTTGGGAGGGATCACCAAGTCCAGCTCCTGAGTGAATGGCCCATCTGGGAATTGCTGTTACTAGCACCATGCTCCAACCAGCTGAGCTACACTTAGGCTCATTATCATCACTGCTCTGGAGGCTGACAGTTCCCTCCTTCCTTACCCTCAAATGCTGATCACAGCCCCTTGAGAAGCACCAGAAAAGCTCTCAGAAAGCCAGGAGGGGCCTGCAGTGGAGCTGTCAGCCCAGGGATGGTCAGTGGCTGTCCTCTGTCCCCAGGCCCAGCGCCTGATTGCCCAGAACAGGTACCCCCCTCTGAGGACACCCAGCAAGATGTCAATTCTGTTCCACGCCTTCCTGCACTCCTGCCTGGACACCAACCCCAGCATCCGCTGGACAGCCAGGGAGCTCCTGCAGGTAAAGGCCCAGTGGCTGCAGGGGAAAGTCTCCTCTCCTGTTAATCCCTAGTCTGGGTGCTTTGCAAAGTACAATCATAGAAGAATTTGGTTTGGAAGGGACCTTTAAAGTCCATCTGGTCCAGCCTCCCTGCCATGGGAGGGGACATCTTCAACTTGATCAGGATGCTCAGAGCTCTGTCCGACCTGACTTTGGATCTTTTCAGGGATGGGGAATCCAACACCTCTCTGGGCATCCTGTGCCAGCGTTTCTTCCTTAGACCTAACCTGAATCTCTCCTCTTTTCATTTTAAACCTTTATTCTTTGTCCCTTTGCAACAGGGCCTAATAAAAATGGGTCCCCTTCAAGTTTTGAAAGGCTGCAATAAGGTCTCCCTGGGACCTTCTCTTGTCCAGGCTGAACAATCCCAGTTCTCTTGGCCTCTCCTCAGAGGAAAGGTGTTCCTTCCACCCTCTGACCATTTCTGTGTTGTATTTTGGGGGTGCATTCAGTTTTAGCTGGTGGCAAGACAACTGCAGTAGAACGGTGCCAGGTACAAAGGGCCCAAAATGGTGTTGGTGGAAAAGGAACCCAGACCCAGTCCAGCAGTCAGAGATTTGGCTGTTCTTGTCTTGGTGCTGAAAACCTGCACCTGAGTGTTCTTCAGAACAGCACAGCCCTAAATCCTAATGGGATCAACATTTCTTGGAGGTGCTGGAGTTCCCTGTGGAACAGCTTGCACTCATCTTTTCTGACAACTAAAGCAGCCCCTACCTTTAGAAAAAAAGGAACCTGAGCGGGTCCTTTTAGTTTCCTGAAATGGAAAAAGCCCTAAGGCAGCAAGTGGCATTCCCAGAGTGCTGGCAGGGTCAAAATCCCAGCGAGCTGAAGACACCTTGATAAATTGATTATTGCCTCTGACAGCAAAGTCCTGAATATTAAGACTGAAGTAGAGATGGTCCCCTCAGTCCTATTTATGTGTATTTCTGGTAAGCAGAGGAATCATGCTTCCTCTTGTGAGGAACTGGCTTTGGAAAGTAATGATTCCTTTCTTTCTTTCTTTCTTTTTCCCTTTGGGCAGCATCCATTTTTACGAACAGCCGTGAGTCTCTCTGTCCTGCCTAACGTGATCTGTATAGCCAGGAAAATCTGTCAGGCCAGCAGTGCCAACCCAGAGCAAAAGAAGGAATAAAATTTGCACTCCTTTGGGAGATCTGCTCCCTTCTCACCCAATGGCTCCATTCACTTCTGAATTATGGGTTGCTTCTTAAAGATGGAAAGTCCCAATTATGGGGGTTTTGGTGTGGTTTGGAAATGGGGAAAGGTCTCCTTCATTCATCAGCTCCAGACCATGCTGCCTCTGGAATGCCCAAGGGCTGGGTTTTGCCCGCTTGTGGCACTTCTGGGTGAGGAAGAAAGTGCAATTGCATTTCCAGCCAAAAATGGGTGAAGAATGGGACAGCCAAAACATCCTGTTGGATACACACAGTCAGCTGGGACTGTGGAGGGTTTGGAGAATTCCCTGCCCTCCCTCCACCTGGCAGAACATGTGCACACAAAAAATATATAGAGATTAGGGAGAAAGACATATATATGACATAGATTGCTAAATGTGGCGGCGGGGGGGGTGTGCAAATGTACATAAACACATAATATACTGGATAATTATTATATGTATAAATATTTATAAAACATATATAATTAGATAGTACTATATATACATATAATGCTTTAATATAATTCTATGTATAGATAGTGTGTTACAGAGCTATGGACATACATTTACCTTGTACCTTATATTGTCCCCTATTCACAACCCTGCCATAACTCTCCTACATTGTAGTTCCTTATATAATGCTCCTTTGAGAGATATATATATGTGTGTGTGTATATATGTATATATATGTGTATATGTATATATGTATATATATGTATATGTATGTATATAGGTATATATATGTATGTATGTGTATGTGTGTGTATATCTATATCTATATATATATATATCTATATATAATTATATATATATATAAAATATTTTTATATACACTCAGAGGTGCTTCTATAACTGATACAAAGTGTGTAGAGAGATGTAATAGGCGTGTGTAGGATAACGTGTGGCACCCTCTATAAATTAAAGGCCGTTTTTATCCGGGTGTCTTGCACCCACCGCCGTCAGGTGTCGGTACCTGGCCCTGGTCACACCTGTGTGGGTGGACATCGAGCGCCCTCTCGCGGCCGCCGCCGGCGCAGAAATCCCTAAAATAATTGAATTTTTTGGGGTAAAATTTTATTTTACACTTCGTATTGAAAAGTTACAAAATGTTGCGATGAAATATTTTACACCCATTTCCACCTGTTTTCATTTTTGAGGTGGCTCGAGTGTGTACATAAATGCAGCCCTTCTCCCCTCCCAAAAAAACAACCCCAAGATGTTTTCCCACACGTTGATATGGTTAAAAAATGAACAATTTTAAGTGCCAATGTTAGAAGCAGGCAGCAGCAGGAGCCCCTGTCAGCCTGCCCTTGCCTGGCTTCACCTGGGAAGGCAGAGGCATCTGTAAACCAGCAGAGCCAGCTGTGTTCCCAGGCTGGATCAGCTCTACCTGATAGGAAAACCAAACAGTCCCTAAAAATAATCAGTGCAGAGATTCAGGCATCCTGCTGAGCCTTCTGCAGCTCCCAGCACTGCCAGTCCCTCAGGGCAGCCGTGGCCAGCAGTGCCTGTCCCCATGCCATGGGGACAAACTGGGGGAATGTCTGGAGCTGGCACAGTGCTCAAGGCCTAGAAGTCACCATGTCCATGCCCCCCACCCTGAGTTCCCACTTTGCCAGGCTGTACATGCCCAAGAACTGCTGGTGACACTCCCTGTGTCCCACTGATGCTGGGGACAACCCTGTACAGAGGCTGGGACAGGCTTGTGGTGCTGGGACTGGGGGCCAGGGCTGTGTGGCTGCAAGGAAAGAGCCAAGGGACTCCCCTCCAGCTTGGGGCTGAACTGGCTTTGTGCCCTCCGTGGGCTCAGGAGCTTTCTCAGCCAAAGCGTGGGGCAGGGAGGCACAAACCTCTGGTGCCATCTCAGTGTGGAACATTTTTCAGGCTAAACACTGACCCTTGGCCAAGCCAAGCCCTGGGAATGGCCCCATCCCACAGGGAACACTGCAGGAAGCAGCTCCCACAGCCTGGAGCAGAGTGTGAGGAAAAGCAAAGCAAACAGCTCTCAGTGCAGGACTAGGGCAGCCCTGACATTTGCAGTTGCCCTCGTCCAAGCTCTGGTCTGCATGAGACACTTTATGCTTTTAAAGAGAGAAATCTCAGTTTACAAACATTTCTGGAGAAAGCAGCCCGCAGCCATGAGCTTCCAGAGAATGTCACTTGCCTGTGGGGCCTGTAGTTCACACCTCTGACAAGAGCTCTGCTGAGCCAAAGGGCCTGAGCCCAAACTGTCTGAAAAGAGCTGGTTTGTTCCTTGGTACCTGCAAGCTGATGGCATTCACAGCCCCACAGACCATCTCTAGCATGTCAGAGAAAGCATTTTCCTACCCCAGCAATGATCTTTTTTGGAGCCCTGAGGAAACCTTTTGTGAAAACATTAGCTCTGTCAAGGGCCATTTCATAAATTGTAAAAATCGCACAGTGTGGCTGAAGTGGCTACAAGGCACACAGAAATCCGAATTTCCTGGCTGTAAAAAGGCAGGATGGTCCTTCAGCTTCACTTTCCCACCCAGAATCTGCAGCTGTGTCAAATCCATGTCCGAGTGTCTGGCACAGAGCCCCGTGCACTGCCAGGGTCACTGCCCAGCATGCCCACCCCAGACAGCTGCTGAGGGAACCCTGCCCAGAGCTGCAGGGGAAGGGGAGAGCTGGCACCAGACCCCTGCTGTGAGAGAAATGTGAAATAACACCCATCCTCCATGGTACCCAAGTGAAAATCCATCAAACATCAGCTGTGCCATCAATAAATGCAAAATTTTAAGAGTGAGACCTGACAAGTGCCAGGGAACAGCACCCTGCTTTTACAAACCCACCTTTCTCATGAGCTCATTTTCTCTTCTTTTGGGCTGGTGCTACATCTACCAAAACAAGAGGGCTGCTATCCCATTTTTAGCATTATGTGGCTTAAACAAACCATTCCCATTACTGAATCTGTGCTCTGAGCAAAGCCACAGCTGAAGTGTGAGGTGCCCTTGGACAGAGATACCAAACTGTGAGTCACCAGCTCGAGGTGGAGGAGAGAACAATCAGAAAGTCAGTCTGAGAGCCCTTGGGTGGACAAAGCTCTTCTTTGCTGTGGTGCTCAAACGGGCACTGCAAGATCTGCCCCTCTATTTTAATGTTGTCCTGGCAACACTGGTCTTAAGGCCATGAGCTATGACTGAGCTCCTCGAGTAGTGACATTTTCACAAGGAACAGAAACACCTAATCTGTAGTGAAATTCATCAATAAATGTATAAATGCATATCCTTCTATGGGAAGGATATGGAAAAAAATCCCCATGAATCCCCCTTGTATTTGCCAGTCCCCAAGCTGCATCCTCAAGGATGCTCCCATCCTCACAAGCTTACCTGCCAGCATTCCATTTGGCCCCTCTCCTGTCACCCTGTTCTTCTAAGTTCTTCTAAAGCCTTCCCATGTTTACATTCTTGTAATGGAGTTTCTCACGCACTTTGATGTAAATAATTACTGGTTTTACATTCCTCTCTGGAGGAGGAGAGATTTGATAGACTGTTGGTTTGTCCAGCATCATTGGAGAAGTGGCACTTTCATCCTCCAATCCACTGTCACTTTTGAAGTCTATAAATGTTAGAGTCAGAAAATAAACTTCCCTCCTTCTTCCCTTGCAGTTCCAGCGTCCACATCGTTTTATTTCGCCTCCTACTGTGACACTCTCCTACTGCATGAGCTGTATCACGAGCATAGATATGTATTAATATGCATTTCCCCCTTTCCCAACGGAGAGCTTTGGTTTTCCCCCCTTTAAAGCGATTATGCTGATGTGCTCCCTGCGCTGCCGAGAGGCGACAGCTCCGTCTGGCTCCGCGGCGCTCAGAGCTCGCCGAGGTCATCGCTGCACAGCACGGTGACGCTGATGTGACCCGGCACCTCGGCCGCTTCCCCGCCGCCCCTGCCCCGCAGCTTCAGCCTCTGCTGCTCGCGGGGCTCACCGGGGGACGCTGCCAGCACCGCCTGCCCCAGGAACTGGTCTCTCAGGAGGTTGCTGTTCCACACCTGGCGACCAGGGGACACAAAGAACGCGGCTGAGGAAGCGCTGCTGTCACACTCCGCCGGGAAGGGTCACCCCCGATAACCCCTCGGAAAAGCGTGTGTCTAAATTTAGCTCATTGTCTAGAGAGCATGAGGGAGAGTCTGGATTTGCATGCTCATTTACATAGACTATGCAAATAAGGAGAGAAATGCAGCTTTTTGCTTTCTAGGTCAGAGACTGCCTAGGAGAGGAATAAAAATGACCTTTTTTTAGCTCATCCTCAGTAAAATCTACCTACAGTAGCCTGTCTGTGCTGCTCTGCCTGCCTGTGCCCACCTCTGCACCTCCTCAGTGCTAGAGTTTTAGAGCCTTGCCCACAGACTAGGCTGAAGACTAAGTTTTCCTGGACTGCATCATCTCAATGCCAGGCTCTATTTCTCCAGCTAATGCTGAGGTAAACAGTGAGGTCTAGTTCTTACAGGACTAGAATTCAGGGTAGAAAACTTCTTAATAACAGCCTTAGCTTTGGGTTTGTTTCACACACTGACTCTGGACAGCTCTTGGCTTTTCTCTGTCTCTGTTTCATCAGGTAGCACATGGGGCAAAAGGAAATCTGTAAATTCCTTCAAAGCCTTGGAATGAAACGTGCCTTGGAATGAAACATTCCTTGGAATGAAACATTCCTTGTGATCCCCAAGTGCCTTCAGCTGGTGTTTGTGGAGCAGAAGCAGCAGCAGAGCTCCAGGCAGAGCCCAGCATGGAGAGCAGAGGCTCTCACTCTTCTCTCCTGGCTCACACAGAGGAGCAGTTGGCCCAGTGAAGCCCAGGGCTGCTGCTGTGCTGCCCTCCCTGCCCTGAGCAGCTGCCCTGTGGCTGTCTCACCTGGATGGTGACAGGACTGTCAATGTCCTTCCTGTAGAAGATCACCTGGGTGTTGAAGACGGGGCTGGTGGTGTCATGCTGCACCGGGGAGCGCCGGCTTTGGTTCTCACACTTGATGAGCACGTAGGGATCTGCTCCTGGAACACAATCAGCAGCACAGCGCTGGGCACACAGAATGGCAGCTGAGAGCTGCCCAGAAACCCAGCAGAGACAATCCCTCCCGGGCCTGGCAGCACCACAGGACATGGCATCAGAGCATATCACAGCCACTGCTTCCTGTCCAGGTGAAAACACAGAATCATGGAAGGGTTTGGGTTGGGAAGGACCTTAAAGCCCATCCAGTGCCACCCCTGCCATGGCAGGGACACCTTCCACTGTCCCAGGTTGCTCCAAGCCCCATCCAGCCTGGCCTTGGGCACTGCCAGGGATCCAGGGGCAGCCACAGCTGCTCTGGGCACACTATGCCAGGGCCTCCCCACCCTCAGGGAACAATTTCTCCCTAATATCCAATCTAACCCTCATATGTGACCCCTGCAATTATTCAACATTCTAGAAATGCTTTATTTTTACACTGAGCATTTTTATTTCTTATTAAAGTTGATAGTCTCTTTCCTTTACAATAAGGAGCAAGATCTGTTTTGGAAACACCGCACACATTCAAATAGAATGGGCCATTCCATTTTCTAATTAACTTTTAATTAAACAAAGGCAGTACCATGTTTTTATTTCAACACAACTCTGTCCATTTCTGTTGTTACTGACAGAATTTTTTTTCCACACCTTGCTACTTCTTAGATAAAGATTTTAAATAAACCCAGGGTATCTGTAAATCAGGCTCATGAGAGTTTCTATCACACTTTTTTTCACCATCTACTTGAAAATACCACCACAGCCAGAAGGCAGCACAATTTTAGCCAACTTTAGCTTTTTAACAAACCATACCAGATTATTTCCCTCAAACTCATCACTCATTTACCAACAGGTAAATGAGTGATGACCAGGTACCAACACGAACAAACCCCATAACAGCTGCATCCAAGGCAGACACAGATTTTTCCATATGTTGCTCTGTGGTTACACCTGGCCAGAGCTGTTTCCCTGTTTCCCTGACAACCCCTCATGGTTCCATGGCAGGGAGCAGGATATTATCTTTTCTGATGGGCAATTGCCTTCTGTGTCACTGAACTGTGAATTCAGCTCTGGGCCATGGGGTGGCACCAGGCTGTGTCACCAGGGCTGGAAAAGCTGCCCTCCTTTGCAAAGCAATTTGGAAAATGGATCTGGATAAAAAGGGGTCTTGCCTGCCACCCCAATGGTGTTAACAGCTTTGTCCAGGGCAAAGAGCAGAGCAACACCCGATCATTAACAGTAATTAAGAGATAAAGAACATAAGGAGGGGTGGGGAAAGGGCACAGAGCTAAAGAGGTGACAGGCACATCTGCTGGATGGATGAGGGAGCAGTTAATGAGTGGACTAGCTAAGCCAAGGGAAAAGGAAAGAAAATAGCTGAAGGAAACATTCAAATTCTCAGCAAGACCTCGAGAATCAGAGGGAGGTGGAAGGGGAACACAAAATGTTCCTGTAGCCACGATGCTCCAAAATGTTCTGACCCTGTGATGGCAGTGCTGGATGGGTCAGTCGTTTTAGGAAAACTGGCTCTAATTCCACAGCAAAAGCAAGCAGTGGGAGAGCACATGGGGGATCAGATGTTCTCAGCTATGGATGGCCCAGTTGTGTGCCTGGTTTATTTACAGGACAAAGAAAAAACACCAAGGTCTGCTAGAGTGGAAAAGCAATGTCCTGGAATTGGCCATGAGCTGGGAATGAAACTGGAGCTGCTGCTCAGGACACAGCTCTGGCAGTGGAAGGAGGGCTGGGTTCAGCTCTGGGGCACACAAATGGCTCCAGCTCTGCCCTGAACCCCATAACAGCTCTCCTACCTCAGTCCTGGCCATGCTGCTGCTTTGGGAAGTTGTACAAAAGAACAGTACAAAGGAAAAGGTTGGAATCTGTAAAAGCCAGAAACACCTGAACAGTAATGGCATTTCTAAGGCCTAAGGAAATCTGTGCTCAGTAGTCTAAGGCTGAATTTTTGGGTTTTTGAGAACTGCTCCAAGGATCTAACACCCACAACCTGCAGCTCTGTACCCAAGCAAAAAGCTTTCTGGAAAACATTCCTGAGGGAACGTGGCCAGCTGCATTCCCACTCCTCTCCACTGCTCTTCCCAGAACCTGGAGAGCTCTGACAGCCTCAGCCACTGGAAAAGGGCATGGCACAAACAGCAGGAACAGTGCTGAGACACAAGCACTGCCCTGGCAACCACAGCAGGCTGTTTTGCCTCTTGCAGGTGAATCTCTGCTTCTCCCTCCTCTGCTCCCAAGGCAGCTCCCACTAAATATTCTCTGCTTCCAGGGCCACCACACACCACAGATCTCAACACTCAGTTATATTCTAAGTGGTGAAAAACAATTCAGTGTGCAAATCCAGCATGGAGTGTCAGCAGGAAGACTTAAATGTGCAAAAGGTGATTTGTTCTCAAAGATAAACTCAGGGAAAAGGCCTGGCAGAGAGCAGTCAGAGCCATTTTTAAAACAGGCTTGGTAATGAGTGACAGAAAATCCTCTAGCACAGAGTTTCCTCATCGTCCTGCAGACCTGCCACTGTGCCTGGCTCACAGACAGCTGGATCCACTTCAGAGCATGCTGACTTGGAGAGAGGTACTTCCACAAGGAGCATCCAGGACTGAGTCTGGATTCATCCACTATTCCTGACAACAGCAAACCATCCGTTATTTTGTCCAGACAGAGCAAAGGATCAAAGACAGCACCAAGGAGAAGCTTTCCAATAAACATTTAAAATAAAAATAAATAAATTTCCTCTGGCCCGGAACAGGGCTCTAATAACAACCAGCATTGAGCTGTAAAAAATGAAGACTATCAGAGAGCAGGAGTAGAAAATGAAAAAGCAAATGACAACTGGGCAAGTTTCCTAATTAACTCAACATCAGGTGTCATTTAGGTGCCCTTCAGGACACTTCCTCTGACAGACACACAGTCATGTACAAAGCATTTAACCCCTGTTCTACTTTACCCAGCTGAAAATGATTGTTTGAAAACCAAAAAGTCCTCCCTGAAGTGCTCCAATGAGGTAAATGTAACACACTGCAGGAGTCTGTGCCATTCAGCTGCCCCCGGATATCTTCCATTTAGGAAATACACAACCCTGTCAGAAAAACCTTACTAATCCCCACAATTAGCTCCTCAGGAGGGTCTGGCTACTCCTGCCCATCCTGACCAGTTATGGACCTGCCCAAACTTGCTGTTATCCCCATATTCATCTGATCTCTCCACTGGAGCAGGTTTTACAGCAAGATGGAAAAACAAATCCCATAAATCCTCTGTTTGGAAAATATCAACCCAAATCATCTTTAGAGGACTGAAAAGCCAATTCCACTCCAGACTCTCTTTCCACTTACCTCCTGATCTGTCTTGTTTCTGCAAACCCTCTGCAGAGTGGACTTTGATTTGGGTCACTCTGCGTGGGTAGCCACAAAGAAGACTCCAACATGTCATTTTAGGCCTATCAGCCTTCAGCTCCCTGAAAAATCATGGAAAAAGCAACCTAAGCAAAGAATGTCAAGCAAACAATCAATGCTTGTGGAAATCTGGCAGTTTTAGAACATGAGATTTGTAGTTTTTCCTCATCTGCCGTTTTTGAATTCTGTGGTGCAGAAATGACAGATGTAAGAAATAAAAATAGAGCAAAGCAAAGTAAAACAAATTTGTGTTATCTTTTGCGTGGAAGCAGATGTGGTGAAAAAACTCCCCAATTTTAAATAGTGGAAAATACTATTAAATCAAGAAATAAATGCAGTGGGCCTGATTCATGAAGCACTGGTTCTACTCCTGCAGCAGCCACTGCTTTCAGAGGAGATGGCCACAGAAAGAACAAGTATCAGCTGTAGCCACAAGCACCAGCTCTCGGTGTCCTGACCTAGAACTGGGGGCCACTACAGAACTGAACTAAAAAAGCCAAAAGACTCAAGGTGAATCATCCAAGATGTCCCTAACTAAACATTTCCTGAACATGTATGATAAAAACGAGAGCAGGCTCCTGGTGCTAAAGTGATTTCAGCATTTATTACAATAAAAAGAAAGGCCTAAAGCCAGGGGGCCCGCGGGCTGAGCAGGAGCGTTCCCGTTGAGGATGGGGCAGCGCCGGCGCTGGGGCTGCTCAGCAGCGATGGCCCCGATGGCCCCGATGGAGCAGCACGGATTCAGTGGGTCAGAAGCCCCTTTCTATCCTGTTTTCTGTCCCTTTGGATTGGTTTCTTTTTGGATCCTTCATTTGCATGAAAGTTTAAGGCCTCGATTGGCCATTACAGTTCTGTGCAGGCTGGCTCGTGGTGCACTTTACTGAGGTGTGTTGTGGTACCTTGAGTACTGCATTTCTTATAACTACCCTTTTAACCCCTTTCACAATATAACAACCAAACTAACAGTACGTGCTTAACCATCCATCAACTATTTTACAACAGTTTCTAAGCTCTTTTTAACAATGTACAAACCTGGATATTCTCAGAGGTGCTCCTGTGGTCTCCAGGACCCAGTTCTGGAGCCACATGAGTTGGAAGACAACCTGGCAACCCCTCCCATGGAGCTGCAGCCTGTAGGCAAAGGAGGATCTCCTGCAGCTGTGAGTGGCACCCACCTGAGTTTTGAGGGCACATCTGTGTAGAGCCTGAGGATGAATTTTGTGGGGACACCTGGGATGTAGGTGGTTGGGACCAGGACGTAGCGGCCTTGCTGCAGGGTCCTCCTCAGGAACACGCTGCGTGTGTTGGAGTAGGGAGATGTGGCCACTCTCTCCTGCACCGTGAGCTTGTGCAGCCTGTACCTCCTGTTGTCCTCCACCTGCAGCAGGAGAGGGGTTAGGGACAGCAGGGCTGAGGGCAGGGCTCTCCCTGAGCACCACACAGCTTTTCACCCAACAAGGCAAATCGTTTGGCAAGTGTTTTCTCATCCAGTTAAGCTGTGGCAGGTAAAAGTTTGGGGCTGGCAAAGACAGGAGCCCAGTGAAAGAGATGATGTGATGCTGCTGCAGAGCTTGGAAGACTTCCAGAGATGGACACACAGCCCAAGGACTGCAGAGAAGGCTGAGATCCCGTGGAAGGGGTTTTACAGAGACTTCTGTGAGCCGGAGAGAAGTTTGGTAAGAGGATCCATGTTTGATAAGAGGATCCATGTTTGATAAGAGGATCCATGTTTGAGAAGAGGATCCATGTTTGATAAGAGGATCCATGTTTATCCCTGAAAGAATTTTCTACCAAGGTTATTCATGCAGAAACCAAGAAAGAAAGAAGGAGAAATAAGAGAAACCTGCAACTGCCTATTCCAATGAGCACTTTGTGTGTCTCTGGTGACCAATGAGTAAAGTGTAAACTGATGAGTTTTGTTAGAATGTATAACAAGCATCCATGCTATTAAAAAACCAGTTTGAAGCCGTCTGAAAATGGAGTGGTGCTTTGTATGGTGACCATCTCAAGTATGACAAGATCCCTCTGCCTCCCTTCTCTACCCTTTCACAGCAGGCTCCCAGTCCAGATGCACACAGCTGGATTTCCCTTGCCCTTTCCTGAATACAAAGCCACAGAATAACCATGCATGTTTTGTTCTAAGCCTTGAAGTTGTGCTTAACTCTTAACATCCTCTCCAGGGGACTGGTATTGCCAGAGCCCAGTTTAAATCCACACCTCTCTTGGAGCAAAGGCAGCCCTTCATTCTTTTCTGGCAGCTCTCTTCCCAAGGCCTTTAGTCATGCTAATGAGCCTGGTGTGCTAGAATATATCTAAAATAGAAAAATTATTGATTAGAAATAAAAATAGAGCACTGAAGCTTTCAGGAAGGCGTGGTTTTCTTTTTCAAGCCTTTCCAAATTACAGGCATGAACAAGGGAAATTATTATGCTTTCTGCAACAACACTTTTCAATATATGTGGTTAACAGGTGATTGGCAAATGAGTAGGTGTGATGCAGATGTCAGCAGATCTAACCAACTGTTAAAATTGATTTTTTTAGATTAGGGCCATAGATTTAATGTAGTTCCAGGAGCTGTAGCAACAGATGACAGGATTGCCCCAATCCTCAGTGAAAGAGTAGAAAAATTGCTCTTTCTTTGCTTCCCTCCTCTGAGTTTGAGTGTTTTCATTTTACTCAATTTGCCTTGAGAGTGCAATTAAATTACCTTTTGGGATCCCTGTGGTTTCTTTTCCCATATATTCATTTCCTGCTCACCAGTCCAGCTTTTGAAAAGACTTTTTTTCTAATGGCAAAAGAAAAACTGCAGACTTTTCAACCTCATTCTCCTGGCTGTATTTGCTGGTGAAATGGAGGCAGAAGAAGGAGAAAAACCCCTCCATGTTTTAAGTATTAATATCATTTTGCCTTTCTCTAGAAAGTTTTGGGGTAGGAAAACCACTTAAAATTCTGTTGCAAGGCGCAAAAATTATTTATCTCAAATAAATGAAATTTATTCAAACAGAGTTTGAGCTGAGCTAAATTCAGTTGAGTTCCCATGGCCTGAGTGCAGTGCCCACCCAAAGGTGGAGCACAGAGCCAGACCCCAGGATTATCCTGGTATATTATCTGAAAGATCCATTTCAGAGTAGCAGCTACCAGAGTGAGTGCCCAGACTCCAGAGACAGTAACAGAAGTTGTGTGTATGAATTTGCACGGGCTGGGAGAGAGAAGGGCAGGAAGCTGGGAAAGGGAGTAGGAATGGATGAACAGCTCACTGATTATCTAGATCTATCTAGAGATGATCTCTAGCTGCCAAAGATCTCACTGTCAGGGTGAAGCAGGACAGAGCAGACTGACCACGCTCTGCACCCGGGGCACAGCTGGCTGCCTACCTTGAGGATTTCAAAGCCAATTGTGATGTTGTCTCCTTTCCCTTCTTTCTTGTACTTGCGGCGATCCTCCTGCTGTAAGGACACCAGCACTTTGTCCTGGGCCTTCTTCACATCAAAGAGGTACTGGGAGGAGAGAGGAGAGAGAAGAGCTGCTGGAATTTCACCCTCAGGAGGCTGAGGGTAAAGCCATCACCAAGGAAATATGTTGTCTTAGGTTGGAAATGGGGGTGTGTGTTCTATCCCCACCTGTCAGAGCTGGGGCAGCTCTCTGCTGTTCCTGGGGCAGTTTTTTCTTTATCTCTCCCACAGCCCATCCTCCCTGCAGGAGATCTCTGCTGTCCATGGTCACTGAGTGTCCCTGCAGGGCTGATCCAATTCCACCATCCCATGGGAGATGCTCTGCCCAGGGGAGGAGCCAAGCATTCCTACCTGGATCCAATCTGCCCTGGGAACAGCCCAGCAGCCTCTGCCCACTGCATTCCCAGAGGAGCAGCTTTCTGCTGCCCTGCATTCCCAGAGGGAGAGCAGGCCCATCTCCAGCAGCCCTGGAGCTGCAGAGGAAAACTCCCCCCTTGTGCAGGATCCCTGCTCCAGCAGAGCCACAGCTGGCACTGCAGGAGGGCTGAGCCCCCCTGGGATGGGACTGTGCCACCACCCTGAGCCCCCTGGGATGGGACTGTGCCACCACCCTGAGCCCCCTCTGGGATGGGACTGTGCCACCACCCTGAGCACCCCTGGGATGGGACTGTGCCACCACCCTGAGCCCCCCTGGGATGGGACTGTGCCACCACCCTGAGCCCCCTGGGATGGGACTGTGCCACCACCCTGAGCCCCCTGGGATGGGACTGTGCCACCACCCTGAGCCCCCCTGGGATGGGACTGTGCCACCACCCTGACACACAGGGGGCAGGGACTGCTCCTACTCTGGCAGTGGGTTGGTTTATATTCCTACATTGTTTATTTCTTTTTTTTTTTTCTTTTCTTCCCTAATAAAGAACTGCTATTCCTGCTTCCATATCTTTGCCTGAGAGCCCCTTAATTTCAAAATTATAATAATTTGCAGGGAGGGGGTTTATATTTTTTCTGTTTCAGGGGGGCTCCTGCCTTCCTTAGCAGACACCTGGCTTTTCAAACCCAGACATATGTACATACAAAGAAGACAAATGGAAATACATTTGGGGGAGGAAGGAGGGTGCTCCATGGAACAGATGTTCCCAGCATTTCACAGCTGGAAAGTGAATGCTAATAATAAGGATCTTAAAATCAAAAGTATCAGGTAAATAAAAGGTATGGATGAAAATGGTAATCTTAGTGATAGGATGTGGGGAATGGCCTTAAGGTGAAGCAAGGTAGGTTTAGACTGGATGGTAGGAAAAAATTCTCCCCTGGGAGGGTGGGCAGGCCCTGGCACAGGGTGCCCAGAGCAGCTGTGGCTGCCCCTGGATCCCTGGCAATGCCCAAGGCCAGGATGGATGGGGCTGGGAGCACCTGGGACAGTGGGAGGTGTCCCTGCCATGGCAGGGGGTGGATTGAGGATTGAGATGAGCTTTCAGGTCCCTGCCAACCCAAACCATTCCATGACTTTCTGATTCCATGAAGTCACATAAAAGACAGCTACAAAGTAACTGGAGTTAGCAGGAGGACAACTCACTTGGAAACAAAAGACAAAAGATTAAGTTTTATTTAGCTATAAATCAGGAATGAGATTTAAAAAATAAACCAAGAGACTCCACATGGGGTGTTAGATAGTTTTTGATTCTCCTTTTAACTAAACAGTGCCTTTAAATTTCAAACATTTTTATATAGGGCCTGCAAATGAAGGAATATTTAAAATCTTATTTAAAAGATTTGTTCTGCATCCACAGTTCCTATTTAACGTGAGAATGACAGGAATGCTAATTTTGGACTTCTCAGTTTTCCTGAATACCCAGTAACAAACAGCTAAGAAAGACTTCTGCACCTCTAACATAGAAATAATTCATCCAAACTGTTTACAGTAAACTCAAGTCAACTTGGGTTTAAGACAAATCAAAGGAATTTATCTCAAGTTTAAGCAGCAGTTCCCACTTTACTCAATCCTACTTGAACATTAGCATTACTAAAAATCACTACCAGACCAGTTCATAAGTATGAACAAAAGAAGGTCAGACAGGTGTTTCTTTATATGATAAGGAATTTAATTAATTTGTTCATTTAAATTTTCCATTGTGCATGCAGAGAGCAAACCTGAGTTGTCAGGACCACAGGAGGGAAGAGGAAATTATTTACCCCAAGTTTGGACAGATGCTGTACTCTCCTATCCTCAAAGACATTTAAATGTGAAGAAAATAAATAGAAACATAAACCTGCAGCAGTGCACAGCTGGGTACCATGTGCACCACGTGCTCTGATTTAAACAGAAATTCCCTGGCAGTGTGAAGAGGAATATCATCTTTGGTCCAACTCCCCCCTCCCTTTTCCTTTGACTGCTGCTAAAAAAGAAGTTACTGAGCTTTGCTCTGAGGTAGATATTGAGATTGTCTTGGCTACAGAACCATCCACATCCCCCTGCCTTGGAGCTCTGCTGAGCAAGGCCCCATCCCAAGCTCTGACTTGTTTTATTTCACTTGCTGCAGCACAGAAAGCACAGGGCCCTGGGAGAGTCCCAGGGGCGGTAAGAGAACCTAAAAGGTGAGATATAAAAGGCAGCAGTGCCCAGTAAAGCACACTGAAATCCTTGTCCCTGCTGTCCCCAGGCAGCCCAGGGGGTTCCAAGGGCATGGAGGGGTGGAAGGGCAGCAAGTGGAACCAGCAAAGTTCTCCTGGTCTGGTGACAGCCCTGCAACTGTCACCTTCTTCTGATGGCACCTCTGCTGTCCCAGTGGGTAATGGTCTAGAAGTCAGCAGGTGACTGTAGAATACATAAATACTTGAAATTGCCTTATGAAATGGATTGGAAGTGGCACAATCCCTCTCTGCCCAGATAAACCTCACAGGAGGCCTCAGTGCCAGGAGAACAGAGAGATTGTCTCTAGATTATGGTGGGCTGTGCCACAGTAACCTGCAATGGCCCTAAGATTACAGAAATGTGTTCCAGCACTGCTGCTGAGAGCCTTTTCATCACCTGGCCCAGAGATAACTCTGGAATACAGAGGCCTTCCAGTGCATCAGGCAGTGCACTCAGCTGGAGATGAGTATTTTGTTCTCTGAGACAGCTCAACACTTACAAATGAGACCAGACAAGCTCTTGGAGCACATCCAGAATCTCACAGGGCAATACCTGAATTACATCACCCCCTGGAGATGAGGCACTGACAGAAGGCAGAGCAGTGAGGAACTGCAGGATGAGCTGAGAACCTGAGATCTGATGTGAGCAGCAGAGGCTGCCCTGCTGCAGCATCCTGCTCTGAAAACACAAGCTGCAGGCAGAAACCTCCCCTGCAAGTGCACAGAAGCAGATGCAAAAACATCTTTAATTAATCTGGACACAAAGATCCATTTTCAAAGTAGTAACTACCAGAGCAAGTGGCCAGACCCCACAGAGAGTTACAGAAGTTGTATGTCTGAATTTGCACTTGCTGGGAGAGAGCAGGGCAGGAAGGTGGGAAAGGGAGCAGGAATGGATGAACAGATCAACTGAATAGCTTGAAAGGACCAGGTAGGATGAGACAAGGAAAATTCTATAATGCTGATGAGAGGGTGAGCTTGGGGAAGAGATCAGGTACTTCCAGAATCTGACAGTAATGCCAAGGGATACTAACTAAATGCAGTGGATCAAATCCCTGAGCTGTTTAAGGGAGTTAAGTGGGTTCTGTCATTAGAAAATCAGACTTGCTGCCTTTCTATGACTGGGAAAATGAAAGAAGTCCAGGGAGGATGTCAGTAATTCTGTTGTGTGTGTGACTCAGCAGCCCCAAGCGTGATCAGTCCTAAATAAATATCCAAACCCTTCTGAGAAATTGCACCAAAATCATGAAACGTGGAGTACACAGCACACCCCCAGGGCAATGAGATTTTTGTCTAGTAGTCACTGCCAACTCCTAAACAGGGTGGATACTTCAGGAGCCCCAGCTAAAGGGGGTACACTTCAATACCTCACAAAACTTCTCACCTGGGGGTTCTGCAGGAAGGTCTCTGTTATCAAATACCCCCCAAAACACAGGGGTTCCCACCTGGGGGTTCTGCAGGAAGGTCTCTCTGTTATCAAATACCCCCCAAAACACAGGGGTTCCCACCTGGGGGTTCTGCAGGAAGGTCTCTCTGTTATCAAATACCCCCCAAAACACAGGGGTTCCCACCTGGGGGTTCTGCAGGAAGGTCTCTCTGTTATCAAAGCAGCCCCCAGATCGGTTCAGCAGGGGCTCTGGATGCTTTGCCCAAGCCCCATAAATCATTTCCTTCTCCCAGGTCTTGTGGAGGCTGAAGCAGGAGGTGTTCACAGTCCTGCAGATGTCCACATCTGTGAAATTCTTACACCAGTCCTCAAACGTCATCCTGCTCCAGGGAACACCAGGAAAGTAATGGTTTGTTTAAAAATAAACAGTGATATTCACGCAAAGAACCAAAACAAAACACAAAATCTTCCAGTAATTTGGAGAGGAGGCATTGCTCAGCTGTCCAGGGGACAAACTGAACCGCTGGAAAGCTTTCCATGTGGAAATGCCATGAAACCACAACCACAGAGTTTTAATTCAGAGCAGCATCACTCAGTGTTTGGTCAGATCAGGATCTGTCCTGTTGCATCTGTCCTAAGCCTAAGGGACTGCTTGAACCTCCCAGGCTGGATTTGATAACACATTTTACAAAGGCCAAAGAGATCACCTGCAATTAAAGCAGGATCCACTCATTATTACAATCCTTATTGTCACATCTGTCCCTGAGCACCACTCCAACCTCTGCCCTCTGGACAGAGCTTTTCTTTAACCCCTTCTCACCTGTGCCTGCTGAAGGAAGGGGCTGGACTGCAGAGCAACTCCAGACCAGCTTGGCTCTTTGAATTACCATCATGGCCTGCCTTCTTCATGGCCCAGAGCCAAACCCTGCAGCTGCCAGTCCTGACAAAGCCAACAGAATGATTTCCACTGTGAGCCCTGCCAGCTCACTTGATGCAACATTGATCATCTCCTGGAGGACCTGCTGGGCTAAGGATCTCAGCTTTAAGCAAGGTCAAAATTAACAGAGCTCTAGACATTGGAAAGAGAATGAACACTTGGAAAACACCAACAAATATCAAAATTCACTGGATGCAACTCTATTTTTAGATGCCTCAGCCATGGCTGAACTACAGACAGGGTGTGAAATGCACATGGTACTTACTCAGATATTTTTGCCCATTTCAAAATTTAACTGGTCTAAACAGTGTTCAACATTGGGCATTGTGTCATGTAAACCAGCACATGTTCTCCTGGTTTCTGAGAGATTATCCTAAATATAGGCAATAGATTCTGAGAGCTACTAATTTTTTTCTACTAGTTTTAAATCCATTTTTATTATTCTTCCCTGTCATCCCTTGGGAGTTTGAAAGAAACAGACCTTGGGATAACTTTACCCATCTGTTTTTGAAGCTGTTAAATGGCAGATTAATGACAGTTACTCAGTGTAGCCAGTGCCTCCAAACCCTTCCCATCACTCCCACTCACCAGAACTCTCCATCATTCCCAACAGTGAGCCCCAAACTCTTGCGCTCAGAATCGCTGACTTTCTTCCACTCTTCAGAACTAAAAGGAAATAATTAAAAATAAAAAAAAAGAGAAAAAATATCAGAACAATAAAGATGATTCATAACTTAAAATAAAAACTCTCAATTGGAAAAAAAATTGAAGCAAAGAAATCTCTCCTGGTCTGTGGTTTTAAAAGAATATCAGAGTACTGAAAGGGGAGATGATGTTGATGAAAGTGTGAGGCTTTCAGGAGAAGTTTTAAAACATTAATTGATTTGAAAGCTACTAAAAAAGAAAGATTAATAGGAAATAGGCTCAACTAGAGCAGACCTTTATTGATTTCCTTTGTCACACCCTCCATTAGGACTCTTAAACACTTAAACAGCTGGTTTCCAAGGTCACAGGAGATTGACTCCATTCCCTGAAGGCCCCTCAAATGAAACCTGGTTTTCCTCCTCGGGAGCTTATTGAACGCCTCACTTAGACCAGAGTATTCTCTTTGTCTTTTAATCACCTTAATGAAACAGGCCTGAGGTCTGAGATTTCCCTGGGGGCCTTTGAGCAGAAACTGCTGGAGCCTGAGCACAGTGTCCAGCCTGCAGAGGGATATTCCAGTGCACAGACCCTTCAGGCACACAGCCCCTGCAGGGGAGCACAGACCCTAAACTCCAGCAGCCTCCTGCTGAAACCCAAACCAGACCCTGGTCCTGCTGGGTTACCCCAGACAAACAGAGCCACAACTCCCCCCTGCCCCTCCAAAAGCACCCCGAGGCTAAAGCTGAAGGAGGTTGGAAGGAGGGAAGGGAGGATGCTCACCCTAACAGCCATTTTCTTGACCTGTTTGGAAATTGTCAATTTAATTCTGCTAGAGCAAAAGCCATGGGCCACCATCAGAGTCCTCAGTGCTGGCATGAGTGGCAGCTGTGCCAGGCTACTGGAGAACCCTGAGGGCTTCAGTTAAACAAGACACAGCAGCTCTTTTGTGCATTCTCTGCATTTCACCCAGACCAATCTCTCTGAAAGCAGTAGATTTTTGCTAGCTAAAGCATGGATTATAAGAAATTAATATACTGCTGATAAGAACAGTGCAATATTAAATACTAAATGCTATCTGGTGAGCCCAGTGCTGAACTGTCACATATTTTTCATGTATAAATCACCCATGATGGGAGACATCCCCTCCAGCATCCATTTCTCTGTGGAGGTACCTGTTAAGCCCATGGCCCACAAGACAATTCATTAGAAAGCTAATTAGAAAGAAATCACAAATATGGCACAAATATAAAATATAAAGAAATCACAAATACGGCACTTTTACAGCATTTTCCACCAGTCACTAAAATTATCCACCAGACTTTTACCATCCCAGCAGCTGGAAATGCCAGGTGAGAAACTGAGTCACAGACACACTCGGTGGTGAAGCTGAGAACGAGCCTCAGCTTCAGGCTGAGGCTGATAATAGCTCAGTTGAGGCTGAGCTATTTTTCTTCCCATCTTCCAGTGGGCCAGAAGAATGATGTAAGCAGTAAATAAGGTCCAGGGAGCCATAGACTCCTCCATGCTCATTTTCTCAGAGGAAATTGGGCAGAGACACACAGAGGTCCAGCCATCTCTGAGTAGGGGTGCTCCCCACCAGTGTTTACCCACAAATTGCAGTGCCCAGCACAGCTTCACCCTTTGACACCGGGTCTGCAGCTCTTACCTGTCACTCCAAGCACCGTGCCATTCTTTTTTGCCCCAGGGATTCCTCAGCCTGATCATGAACAGCTTTTCTGCCTTGAAGGAGAACACCAGGCTCTCCCCGAGGCGCAGCTTCCTGATGGCAGTCACGGAGTAGGCATGGCCCACGATCAGCCCCGTCCCTGTCTCTGCTTCACTGGGCCGCCCTGGGGACTCCTGGGGCACGAAAAATGACATTTAAACAAAAAGAATTCACATCTCTGAGGAACCTGATGTGGCAGCAGCTCTCTGGCCACAGAGAGACAACTTTCCCAGGAATCGTTTTGGGAAAGTCTGGGAGAAGATCAGAGAAAAGAATGAGAAACAATTCTTATCTTCACTTGCTGCACCTATAGTTGTGCCCATGTGGAATGTCATGGAGATTTGTTTACCAAAGGGTGGTTTCCTAATTAGCCAATGGTGATGGTCCAGCTAATAGGGTATAAAAAGTATGGGTTTCTTAATAAAGAAATTATCAGCCTTCTGAAATACATGGAGTCTGTGTCAATTATTACCTGGCTGGGGCCCCATTGTGCTGACAACCTGACAGCTCCACATTCAAGGGGAAGGACAAGAAAGATTTGTTTTTCATTCTCTTCCTGAGTGATTTTACTGTGCATAATATTAACAGCACTGGGAATCAGAACTAGGGGCTCACTAGTGTGCTGTTGTTAGCACCAGACAATTCCAGTGCCAGACAATCCCAGGGCACAGGGCAATCCTGCCTGCTGCAGCCAGTCTGTCTCCTCCTGGCCTCAGAGTTAGGGACAAGACTGATGGAAAATCAGCCCTCCCAAAATCTTGGCATCTCTACCAAATGGCTCTTCTGGACACTGCTGGCTGTGCCCAGACTGTCTGGGGTGTCCTCACCTGGGCACTCATGAATTTAGCTGCTGGTCCAATGCTTGTTCTTGTGTTGGAATTAATATGATACCCAGGAAGAACTGCTGGCAGTGGGTAAAAATGGGAGAGCACAGGCACAAGTCAAAAAGCTTCCAAGGCATTTGTGAGGCCTGTCCTGTACCTCACCCACTCCTGGCAGGGCTCTCTTAGGTGGCAAAGGGAGGATCTGTAGGGTGCTTTGGGAACTGGGTCTGCTCATCATAAACTCCACATAAGAATCCCAGTTTCCAGCAGTGATCAGGCTGTCTCTAAACTGTCCCTAAACTGTCCTGTTTGATCACCTAGGCCTGATCAAATGCTGATCTAAGAATTCATAAATGTAGTCAAGCTCTGAAAAAGAGCACAATTTCATTCAGTGCATCCAAATCTCCTGATTTAAACCCAGAAAAGCAGCACCATGCAAAGATGTTGGAGGTGTTTTGATGGTCCTGGATCCAGATTCTCCTCACCCTCACTGAATCCAGCCAAGCCATCCTTGAGTCTCTCTCCTCTATCACCCACAGAGCCTGGAAACACTCATTCCCTTGGACATCAAGGAAGGAAGATTTGACTCAGTGCAGATCCTTGTGTGTAACCTTGTAATTACCTAATTAATGCTCAATCAAGCCTTGGCTGGGGTGGAGAGAGCAAGAGGTGTGGTCTCTTGGTGTTACTAATGCAAATATTTAAATATAAATATGTTTTCATCATTGGACATTAATATATTAGTATAAATATATGAATATTTAAATATAAATAAGGACTTACCACAAGTATTAAATGCACATAGTATTTCCTCAGATATTTTTACCCATTTCAAAATTTAACTGGTCTAAACAGACAGGGTCTTTGTCCTAAGGCAAATGTTGCACTGATACAACAGTGCTCAGCCCCAAAGGTAAGAAATCACATTAAAAAAAAAAAGGGGGGTGGGGGGAGAGGAGAAATTCCTGTCAAATTGGAACTGACAGATGGGCTGGCAACTGTGAGAGTGTCACCACGGCCTCTGTGCCTCTCATGACAGCAGCTCCCAGAGAATCAGCTCAAGTGTTCCCCCTGCCTGGCTGACATCCCCCTGGCTCTGGGCTCCCTCCAGTGTAGCATTTTCACTGGCATTTTTCACAACTAAAAGCAAACAAAGAGTCCCTGACAGCACGGGAGTCTGTAACTTCTCCTGCTGCCTTTATCACCCCCAGGCTTTTCTCACTGCTGGCCTTTCCCACCTCATCCTGCAGATACTTATTTATTTCTTTATGCAAATAAGATATTGAAGCATCTCCTGTCTGTTCAGATTTCCAAATGGGATGCTCAGGGCCATTCTGTAATCCAAGGCAAGTGATGACATGTTTGTAAGGCAGCAATGAAGCCACTCGAGTATTCAGTATTCTACACCTAGCAAGCTCCACTGGGTGCATATTACATCAAAAAGTGACAAATGCAGGCAAACTTAGGAATGGCCTCTCTGTAATCAATGTTTAGAAGCATTTGTGTTTATTTTGGAAGGCAGAAACATGATGCCAGGAATCAGTGGAAGCATTACAACTGTCTAATTAATTGCTTTTTAAAATACAGCTCCCTGTATCTTGGTCAATCACCTCAGCAAATTCTTGTTAAGAAACAGAACTGCTCCAGCATTTGGGAGCAACCCATCATTCTGGAAACAATATTTGCAGTAACAATTCACACCAGGCAGTCTGCTCGGAGCAAATCAGATGGAATTCTTGCAGATAAAAATTCAGGCCTTGTGAAAAAAAAAAAGGTAAAACAAACCCCAAAGACCTTGAAGCTTTTGTTTCTGAGCTGTTTCCTGATGTTGCTGCAAGGGACAGTCCCTGTTCTATCTCAGGGTAAAGTTTGTGTCCCAGAAGGTACCAGGTGTATCAAATTCAGGGTGTCCCCAACGTGAGGAATGATTGGCATCTGACTCCACTGATTCAGAATGCTGAACAATTGCTTTATTAAAACTATAATATATTACATTAATACTATATTAAAACTATACTAAAGAGATACTATACTATATTAGAGAGATACTAAAGAAAAACCCATGACTGTCTGAGACAGCCAGGACACAGCTTTGAGCCAGTTGGCCAAGGAATCAAAAGAATCCTCAGCAGAATCCAACTGACAAATCCCTTCAGGTAAACAATCTTCCTAGCACATCCCACAACAGGAGCACAGAACAGAGATAAGAATTGTTTTCTCTTCCCCTCTCCGTGCTTCTCACTGCCTTCCCAGGAAAAATCCTGTGTGGATTTGGGAAAGCTTGTGCCTACTGCTTTCTGTGAAGAGAGCTGAGGCCACCCCAGGTGTTCCTCTTTGGTGCCAGCCCCTGATGCAGGACCGTGCATGGCCAGGGCCAGATCAACAAGCAACATTCTCAGGAACCCCCAAAACCTGCTGATTTTCTGCTGTTCTTGACAATTCCACAACTCTCTTCATACTCACAAGAATTTCTGAATGAATCACCTTTGTTCACAGAGAGGGAAATTAAAGCAAAATGTTTAAGTGATTTAACTAAGATCAGCTAAACCCTAAACTGAAGCAGGGGCTGTGGGAGGAGGATGCTGAAGTGCACTTAGATGCCAACCCTGCAGGTTCTAGAAAATAATCCCTTTTCTGTGGGCTGCTGAAATAATGGTTCACCATAAAATATTTTAAAAAATCATTTAAAAGCAATCTTTTAGGAAATATTCAGGTGCCATTGCAGTTTGTTAGCCCTTCAGAGATGATAACAGCTGTGGACAAGGTGAGGGTTTCATATGGCAGATTTAGCTGTCAATGGTTTGCCTCCTGTGGCCAGGGGCTGGGCCATAGGTGCTTTGTGAAGCACAGAGCATCCTTTGGGAGCTGGTATTCATCCATCTTCCAGCACAGGACTGCAGAGGGGAAAATCATCCTCAGAAACCATCCCCTCCCTGCTGACTAAGGGAACTTCAGGGCCGTGGGCTCCTAATGTGGGCACTGAGATACCTGAGCCCCACATGAGCCAGCACAGGCAAGCTCTGCAGGTTAATGCCAGTGGGGAGATTATTCAATATATTCAATATATTCAATATCAAATAGCATTACCTGAATAACCAGGTGAGCTCAGCCTTTCAGCTCAGCTCCACTGTTACCCTGGCTGCACTGGCACAACCAAAGTCAAGAAGCCTCAGCAGCTCTGTGCCACAACTGTCTTCTCTAAAGAGATTCTCTAAGAAATAAAGTAGTTGAATGCTGCTATCTGCTGTGTAAATGAGGGTGGATTTACCTCAGGTCAATTCACAGCTCTGACCATTCAGAAAAAAGAATTTCAGACACACAGTGAAGTGGCAGCACAAGGAGTTGTGATTGTATTTAGTGCCTTCTGGAGCTGGAAGCACTTGCTAGATGTCTCCACAGAAAGCTTTTCCAAACATGCAAAGGAAGGACATGCTCAATATCCTAACAGTGGTATTTCTTCCAGAATATTTTCATTAAAATCCAGCTCTCTGTACTCACCGAAATGGAGCAGCTGATGAACCCTCCTCTTTTATGCACTTTCATCAAGTCTTCAAACAGCTTCATCTGCTCAGAAATAACCTCACCATATTTGCCCTCTTCCAAGTTGATGGATTCTGCCACTGCTCCAGTGAAATCCACCAGGGCTTCTGCAGCACAGCCTCCATCCAGGGCTTGGTAGGATCCAGCCAGCCTGGGGGCAACACAGAACATTCTCAGTTTACAGGGGGCTGGAACACGTGCTCTAATTTGGGTTGAATGTAGGGAGCATGTTTGTGTCTCACCAAGGAAAAAACAGAATGGAACAAAAAAGGCTGAGCAAACTGCAGATAAACCTTCCCTGGTTTCTAGGATCCTTAAGGATTTGGGCTGCTGAAGTAGACAGTATTGCAGTAATTTATGATTTCAACAGAGCTTAAAGAAGGAGTTTTCAGTCTTTTTTAGGTTCTCTACCAGCAGCAAAACTAAAACCTATGGAAAGTCTGATAGAACTGAAAGACAAATCAGACAAAGGGACAACACTGAGGACAACAGACCAGCTCATACTTAGCATAAGCTTTCTCCAGCAAAGCACTCCAGAATTCATTCCTCACGTTGGAGCGGCAGTAGATGAGCTCCCCATTCTCAGTTGGCAGCTGATCATCCACCACCACCTCTGTCCACTCTCCAAAGCGCCAGAAGCGGAAACGGAAAATCCCAGCGTATTTCCTTGGGCTTTTGGGGTCCCACTCCTGCTCATTGGAGTCTGGAATCACCTGAGAAACCGTGGAAGGGTGGGAAAAAAGCCAATCACTTGGCTTTAGAATTTTAAAAGTTTAATAGAAATAAAATGGTTATAAAAGTAGTAATATAATTAGAGTAAGAAAAATTTGGACAATTGGGATTAGGGCAATATGACACAATAGAAAAAAAGAGTTACAGACAGTCTGGGTACCTTTTCTGGGCAACATAAGCCTGAAAAAGGACCCACGTTAACAGAGGATCAACCCTTAAAAGCAACAGCCTGTTGCATATTCATACACCTCATACATGATGCATCAATTCCATTCAAACACAGGATTCTGTCTGGGCAGTGTCAACTTCTCCCTCTGAATCTTGACAGCTCTTCAGGGATGAGCAAGGCAGGAAGAAGTTCATTTCTTCTGATAATGGAGCAATAAATTCTTTTTCTCTGAAAGATTTAGGTGTGCTGTGGCTGCTATCTCCATGTGAGTACCTCATTCCTCTCTTTAATAAGTATCCCACATACATAGTTTCTATTTTAACATTATGTTATAACCTAAAAGTATATTTATCACACTACTTAAGGAAATGAATACAGCATAACTTGCTGAGGTTTATTCCCAGGGCAGACTGCCCTGGAACATGTTAAAGAAAGGGAAGATTTGAATCCACCAAAATTCACCCCTTGTTAGTCCTAGGGAGAAAACCAACCAAGGTTAGCCTGGTTTATTTGCTTTATTTCCTGCACCACACACACCAATCACCCACCTGCTGCCAGAGGCTTTTCCTCAAAGCCAGGCAGGAGCACGCAGCCACAAACCAGCAGTTCCCCAGCTTGCCCTGGTGGAAGTCGTGGGAGCTCATTCCATCCACAAGCAGGTGGGGGTCTTCACAGAGGTCCTGGCAAAGCAAACCAGAGATTGCTGGAGACTCCACTCCCAAAATGATCACAGCATCCTTCCAGTCAAGAAAAGCAGCAGGAATTGATGCTGTTGACACCTGAGCTCTGAGCTTCTCCTTGTTAAGCCTCTAAAGGGGGGGGGGGATGCTGCCTTAATATTTTAGCCTTTATATTTTTCAAATCCTGGGCTACAATAGTGCATAACTCTACATTTCATATAAAGTGTTAACTACTGTCCTCACACTTTGGTCAGACAAAACAATTCCTCTGGGCCTGGAACCCCAGGACACCCTACAGCCTCAGGCCCCAAAAAGTATGAACAAAAGTGAATTGGGGGGAAGCAAACTGGGGGAATGTGACTTCATCCCCTGAAGCTGTAATTGGGGAATGAACCTCTGATATGCAAACAGACCAAACTTCTATCAGCCCAAAGAACTCCTGACCATTGTCCACCTTGGGTGTAGCCTCTGCCAGGCTCCTGCACTGCCCAAGGTGTGCCTGGTGAAGGCCTTTAATAAATACTCACTTCATTATTTGAACTTTGTCCTTTGCCTTGTTCTAGGTAGGCACTCCAAGGCATCATCTTCCCTGCCATTCCTTTGGCTGACACACTGCAAACCCTCCTTCACCAACAGCCTGGCTCACTGCAGTGACCCCAGCCCTCAGCCGGAAGAGAACACCCCTTTGTGAAGCACACTTTTTATTCTCTGGGTCTCATAGCTCTCATGGCTCTGGCTCCTGTTAGAGCTATTTGTCCCTCCTTTCCTGGCTCCATCTCTATCCACAGGCAGATTCCCACCAGAGCATGGCTGGGATGTCTCCCTGCTCCTCCCTGCATTTCCCCTTGCACTAAAGGGAGACCCTCTCAGTTTCATGGACCATGGGAAAGCCACAGGGGTGCATTTTGCAGCAGTGGTGTGTTTGTCCCCAGAAAATCCTTGGCAGAGGTGTCCTGCTGAATGGAGAGGGAACCTCCCACCAACACTTCATCCCTAACTGGTGTGGGACCTGCAGGGTTCAACCCAGTGACTACTGCTGACACTCTCCTGTCAGTCACTGCTCTTCCTGACTGAGAGGATGGCAGAGGAGTTCTGCTCTTTCACAGTTCAATAACCCTCAATTTCAACACTGTGGAGATGATCCTATATCCAAGCATGAGAAAAGCAGAATAAATAACTCCATCTCATCTCAAAATGGCAGGAGACCCCAGATTTCCTGCAGTCTGTCCTGTCTGCCATCAGCAGCAGAGGAAGGAGCTGTGCTCCTTACCTATGGATTCTCTCTGCCCTCTGGTAATTAAAGATGATAATCCCAAAATAGCAGGAGTGCAACCCAAGCATGGCTACAGACTACAAGCCTCTCTGGTGTGACTCTGACAAATCAGAGCCAGATGAACTCATTTCCAGAGACAAGAGCCACCTCAGTGCTCAGCTGATGGTTTTAAAACCTGGGCTGGTTTGGCCAATGGCACCTGAAATCAGCTCACAGCATGGAATTCATAGAGCTGCAGTTGTTCTCCTTAAGGAAATTATATTTTTGGCATGAGGCTTTTCTCATTAAACAGCAGCTGACATTTTAAATACCTTTTGGGAAACAAGAACTGATCATTGCATGACACTGCTCTCCTGTCAGCAACTCTCATGTGGCTGCACTTAGAGGAAATTCAAAGCTTATTTAGAGACCTCAAAAAAATATGAGTAACAAAATGTTGCCCAGGAGGAAAACTGAGCATGTACAAGATGCTCATCAGCATCATGGACAGATTTATTCAGCCTCCCTGGATGCTCTGACATGGAATGGCACTTCAGAGATGTAAATCCACCCAGCTGCAGGGGTGGACATCACTTGGCCACTTGGCTTTCATGGTGGTAGCACACATCCCACATCCACGTGGGCCAGATTCCATTTCATATCCCATTTCCTGCCATCTCTGGCACTAATAATTTCTAGTTTGTTTTTCCTTTCAAAATGTTATTTTGTTGGAATAATAAATGAGGGATAAATGGAGCCATCGGGGTTAGAACTGTCCAAACTTTTCTGGCACCAGTGGAAGCCAAAACTTTAATTAGTTTTAGAAAGAAATTAAGCACTTCTGTGTATTACAAAGATCTTACTTGGTTTGTTTTGATAAAAATAACCACAATAAACTGCCATTTTTTAATTGAAGTGTGTCTCACATCTCACAAAGTCCTCAGAGGAAAAACAGAGCAGCATGTGCCAACTGCCAGAATTTATGGATGAGATCAGCATTTGCTGAGTGCTGGGGTCCAAAGCAAACGTGGAGCAGCAGAGCTCAGAAACAGAACCTCCCTGCTTGCACCAGAGCCACCAAATTCTCAGGGATCCTGCCTGATAAACCCTTTCTGATTAAACCACCTAAGAGCCCTGGAGTTCTGGGGCTCAAGAACAGTGTAAGAAAATGCCACCAATCCTGCTTCTTTTATTAATTAATTAATTAATTTAAGAATTAAAGAATTCATTAATTCTCTTGTAGTTATAACAGCTTCTGTGGTGACTGTCACTGTGTGGCTCAGATGAGACACAACAGCACTGAGGCACAGCCTAGAGCTCATTTCAGCTCTTTGCTCCCTTCTGGGCTTTGTCATTTTCACCATTTAAGCCATTTAGTAAATTCTTAGGAATACTTTTATCTCTCTAAGCCACAATTCCCCCAACACAAGTTAGAAACGTGCTATTTCAATATATTATTCTGCAGTCCTTGTGAGGGTCTGTAACCATTTTTGGTTGCCCCAAGCATGTAAAAAATAGAAATTAAAAAGAACAACTATAAAAAATTTTAAAAATAAATTTTTCTCCAATGGTCCCAGCAGTTAGGATATATAATGTTCCCAATTTAGGATAGTTGAGGATCAAGCCAGTTACCATCAGAGGAATTCCAAGGAGAAGACACTGACAGGAGATGTGATCCAGGCACTTCAGGGGTCCCACCCCCTCTCTCTCTGGCTGCCTAAGCACCCAAGCACTGGAGCTGGGAGTTCCACCAGAACCTCCTCCTTTGCAGACACAATGGTTTAACCCCAATCCTTTTTCTCAGGATCATCTTGCATCATCTGTGCTGTGAAGGAGAGAAATATCTTCCCATCTCCAAGGAAACATTTAATGGCAGTTACTAGAGGATCCTGCCACACACCACTAATGCCTGGCAGCCACCCTGTTTCTGACACAGCACCACAAAAAAAAGCAGTGGTTGCAGTATTGGTGCCTGCAGGGAGCACCCCAAATGCAGAGCTCTCCCCAGTTCTCCCCTCCCACATGAAATAAACACAGTGAAATAAGCACCATCTGCAGAGCTCCAATTGGGCTGGGCACAGTCTGCAAGGGAGGGTGGAGGTTTCAGGGCCTCGTGGTTCTGCTGAAAGCCCTGATGCCCTCACTGTCCTACCAGGCTTCCACTTGCAGGGCAGAAGTCTGGTTGTGTCACCTCCCACCCTTGCTGTGTAGTTGAAATATCTGACATTCAGACACTGATGCTGTGAGGAATAAAGTGGCTCACAAACCCCTTTTTCCTGATTTTAAATGGTTCCTTTATTGTAACAGAGCAACCTGGTCTTCTGGCTTGCAATCCTATCCCAGCCTGGACACCACAGAATTCCCATACCTGCCTTCCTAGCCCCTCATCCAAGCAGAAATGAAAATTCTGATGGGGGAGATTCCTGCAGGACTCCAGCAACACAACTTGAGAGTAATCTAAGTAATTTATTTCACCAGTTATGCATATCCATGAAGGAGTTTTGCAAAACAATGTGAACCATGGGAGACAACAGACACTCATTCCACTGGAGCCATGGCATGGTTTGTGTGCTGTTCTGCCACAATTCCCTAAAATTAAAAAAAAAAATTAAAAAAGAAAGAATGGGTTTTATTTGAGACCAGATGCACCACTGAAAGTACAGCAGGTAACTGTGCACTGATATATGCATTGACTCTTAGAGTAATTTAGCTAAAGGAGAAAATTCCCCTTGGCTCTGAACATGCATCTCCTGGAGTGAGTATCACCAATGTTCATGAACTAAAGGTTATGCAGTATTGGTTAGAAATAGGGAGAGAGACATTCAGAGGGTCAATTAATTAGCTGGGTGTCTTCACAGGCATTAGCTGAAGCTGCACTGTAAAAAATATTATTTCTTGGATGAGCTCAGATGTCCAAGAAAAGGGAAAGCTGATTTTTTTAACAGATTAGGGTCTGTCAGCTGTCTCTGAGACAGATCCTCATTATTCAGAGATCATACAGGGTCTATATCACAGAGATCACATAGAGATTCAGTCAAGGGAAGAAGACAGAAGAGCAGTAATTATTTGCAACTAAGATTTTCAAAGGTTCCTGTAGTATTTAGAGCTTCCTTTCTCCAGCACCCTTTAAAGAACCCAGCCCTGGCATGACAAATAATCCACCTTTGCTTGCACACAAGGCCTGCAAAGGCAAACACTATCAGACTGATCTACTTAAGCTCAGCCACCAGTCCCTTAAAAATTTTAAAGCAGGTTGATTTCTGTCAGAGCTGAGAATTGTTTCCATTTTCTTCCCTTCTCCCACCCTCACATCATCCTGAGACAACCCCTGTAGAGGCAGTGTAGGGAGCAGGGGAAAGGCAATTCTTCCTGAACATGGATGGAGAAATTCAGCACCAACCTCCCCCAAAGGAAGGCAGCAAAGCCAGCACCCTGTGGCTGTGGAGCTGAGCAGGTAGATGGGGTTGTCCATGCTGTAACAGACCCCAGCTGTGCTGGCATGGCCACAGAAGCTCTCCCCAGAGCAGGCTGTGTGCCAAAGCATTTGCAGTTAGCCCCAAGAAGCAAAAGGACCAAGCCCAACTGCACTGGTTACCCCAGTGCATGCAAAAAGATTTTTATAACCTTGTTGTGGCTGCAAAAAATCTGCCTGTGGAGTGGGGAAAGAGAAGTGACCCCTCAGGGGGCATCCAAAAAAACCCAGGGTCAGAGGTGACCTGACTGAAACAGCCCTTGCTGAGATCAGGAGGGGACTTTGGGCAGTGCTGTCACACCCTGCAAACCCCCAAAAGCAGGTTTAGCCCCAGGTTTCTGTCTGTCCACCCTGAGATCAGGATGTGCAGTTCCTCTGAGAGCTCTGGGCCCAGCATCCAGCAGCACCAGTCCCTGAAAGTGAGATAATGCCCAGTGCTGCTCCAAGGGAAACTGAGCAGCACAGGAGCAAGGGGAAGGGCATGCCAGAGCTCCAGCCTTGTGTAAAAGAAAACTCAGCTATTTGGGGATTGAGAAATGCTTCTTCCCCCTCCTCCCTCTCTGCTAAACCCTGTTACAAAACCAAATGCATCACAACATTTTTATAGTGTTTTTTTTTCCTTTTTCAGTTTGGGGCTAGTGGTGACTAATACTCAGTCCATGGGTTTCAGCCTTGCCCTGCCTGTGGGACACATCTGTTTGGGGGGGATCTGAATCCATGTTTTGAAAGAAAACCCCCCCAAAATTGGAATTGGGCAACGTGGTGTGTATCTTGGCTGCCTGTGGGTTTCACCTGACCCCTGGAGCAGCAGAGCTGCTCTCTCCAGAATGCTGACAGGGCTGGGCAGGGCTCACTGATGGGCCCTAGGGCTGACCTCCTCCTGAACCTCCTAACAAAGCCTTTGCTGAAGCTCTGCCAGTCCTCTGCCATGCAGCCCAGAAATCACTGCAGACTCCAATGAGAGATTTGCTGCTCTCCCAGAGCCCTCAGACAGGAACAAACCACATCAAATCACCTCTTGTTGCATTATCTGAGTTTGTGATGCTACAGAACTGCAGCACATCCATGACACCTCTAGAGAAAAGCTGCCTTGTTTGAGAAGAACACTTTGATTTTCACTGAATTTACCAGAACGCTGCCTTTGCCTCCTGCCTTCTTCCCCTTGGACCTATTCCCTTCTCCAAACTCAATTTGTGTGACTTTTCCCCAGCAGCAGCAGTCAGAGATGCCATTCTTAGGACAGGATTCACCCCAGGCAACATCACATTCTCTCAGCCAGATGTGCAAACTCCCCTGGAAGCAGAGCTCAGGTCCTTCCAGAGGGCAGGGCACAGACATCACCCTGCCACTGCCATGGGGCTGGGACACTGGAGAGAGCCCTGTGTCTCTGCTGATCATAGAAACCAACAGTTCACAGCAATCCCAGCCCCTGGGAAACTTGATTTTCAGCTAGTCCAAACTACAACAACTGTGACATAATGCAGGGGGAAAATTAATCAAAGTCCCAATTTAATTGGTTAAAAAGATATATGTCTCAACTTCCTGGGAAAGGTGATAATTTTCCATCCTAAAGGGACCATTTTGGGGTCACTAATCTGAAGTTTTCTTGCAAAATGCTTTCATAAGGATTTACTGTTATTTTGAGGTGCTGATGCTCCATGAAAAACAGATTGATGTAGTAGCAGCATTTGAAAGAAAATCTGAATGTAGCCATGCACCGAAGCAGGGGAAATGTTTTTGCATTAAATGCAATAAAAGAGGATGGCCAGGGACAAAGCCAGTCCTTGGAGCAACTCCCTGACATCATTTCCTAAACACCCTAAGGTGGCTGAGGTCAGGCATGGGCTGTAAGGCCACTCATCAGACTCAGAGGCCACCCACTGTTCAGCTCCAGCTTTTTATTGCTTCCCCAAAACATGTTTGTCTGTCAAATTCTTGGATGAGTTTCCTCAGATTGGGAATAAAAACAACAAGGAAAGGAGGTTGGAAAAAGTCACACACATTTTTTTCACAGCACTGGAATATTCAGGACTGGAGCAGTGTGGAATCAACTATTCCCAGGTCAGTACTCCTGACTGTCCAGCTCTGCCTGGGGAGGAAAATATTTGTTTGCCTGATAATGAGCATCATTTTGGCTCAGGGGCCATGATCTTGTCCAGTCTGACCTTCTGCTGTGTCTCAGGGGGCTGGCAACGGATGCAGATGGAATTCTCCATCACTGCCTTGTCTGAGGGAGGGAATTTGCTGTTTACAAAAGAGTATCAGGCAGATTTCAGCAAAGTCACATTTATTTTTTTTATTACATTGAGTGTTTTGTGGCAAAACTAAAGTCAAGTCATCTAAACATTGTCTGGAGTGAAAATTCAGATTAATCTGGGAGATGATTTGTTTTTCCTTGAAGGAGATATGTCTTCCCTGCCCAGTGGCACTGCACAGACTACAAAGATTAAAAAGCAGAAGTCTAAACACCACCTTAAAGTGCATAAACCCCTTTAGCAACAAGTTCCTCCTTTCCACATCCCTCTTCCAGCAGGATTTGTTTCAGCCTAGATTCATTTATCTCAGACACTTAAGGATGAAAGTCCTTTATCCTCTTCACCCAGACTCCTCATCTTTTTCAGAGTGCACCTTGAGGTGCTCTCCCACTTATTTGCTTCAAGCAAAAATCTGTGAGTGCCTGGGATAACAGTTCAGGGCCTCTCCAGAGACACCTTGCACAGAAACCTTTGGGATTGTGAGCCACCCCACACCATTCTGCACTGGATGTTTGCTTCATAACATAAAAAGGGGAACTGTAAAGTGACATCAAGCCCTGAGCACAAGACACAAGCTTCATAGACTATGAGCTGTAACAAATTTTGGATTTTGAATTGGTTTTTTTATGGAAATTTTGTTCTAGCCAGCACAGCACAACTTTGCTGAGTCTGTGAAGGTCAGAGTCTATGGAGGGTCTCTGTCCCCAACATGACACATATCAGACTTTAAATTCTAGTCTGGACATCCTTTCTGGCAAGGATCAGCCTTAGAACATGCAAGCCAGAGTATTTTTCTTTCAGGAGGAGAGAGAGTTCAAATTCTAATTGCCTCAAAAGTGACACAGCAGAATTCATTTTACTCCTGACTACTTTTATGACTCAGCCAAATCAGTGTATCACAGAATCATAAATTCACAGTAACTACCAGGAAGGCTTTTATTTACACATCTTGAAAACAAACAGCAGCTTCTAGCTCTAAAACATCTTTTCAAACTTTGTCTTGGAAAGATTTTCACTTAGCAATAAAGTTATCAGCATGTGAGATAAGTTTCTTCAGTTTTGAGTGATGACACTGAAAAACCCACACCAGTGACTTCCAAAGAAAAATTAAGGGAAATCAGAGTTGCTGTATCTGCCAAGCAATCAAGCCCATGCTTTTCCTTCTTTGTAGATGATTTTGTCCTGCACAGATGGCTATTAGAGTACTGAAATGAATAAAATGTGTTTGGATAACATGCTGTTATACAAAGTGATCTTGAGGATTTCTTCATTCCAGCCTCAAGAGAATTTCCAGGATAAACCAGTCTGAATGTGCTTTAATGTCTTTACAAACTCTGCAGGTCACTTTGGATATTATTATTGTGCAGCTTAAAGGCCCAAACCATTGAAAAGCCAGAGGAGCCTGGATGCTTTAATCACTTAAGGACTTGTGAAAATGTGGAGCTCTACCACTGTCTGAATATTCAGTAAGTTTCCTAGCACCTTTAATGATCATTAATTTTGGATTCTCTTCTGCTTCAACCCAAAACAAAGACTAGAGCAGGTTCAGCCTGACAGATCCATGGACAAGAGCCTTTGGCTGCCTGGGAGGACTCAGCCTGGCAGGGTGTAGTCAGAATATTTACTTGGTCATGATTTTATCCCAGTGGAAGCACAGTGAGTTTCACCTTTGTGATTAAATTGTTCAGACATTTAAGAGATTTCTTGCTTGCAAAGACAGAATAAGAAGTTTTTTTCCTTATTTATATCATGCTGTTTCTTTCCATTGCTCTTTCACTGCTTGAGCTAATTTTTGATTTTTCCCAATGTGATATAAATACACTGAGTTGAATTCACCACTTCATTTCAGACAAATTTCTCTGTTAAACACTAACATCAGTGCCATCACTGACAAATTACCCTCCTGATTTACCAGCTTAGAAATCTTTGGAATCCCAAGAATCTCCCTCCTATCTGTTGCAATGACTACTGGCAGCCATAGGAACATTCACAGTGCCCAACCTCAGAGCTCTTCCCAGAGAACACAAAGTATTTGATTTGGAATGATGGATTTGAAACCAGATTCTGGGTAAAACAAAAGAGATCCAGACCTCCAGTTCCTGCTGTGTGTTCAAAGCACCACAAAATTTCCTCTAAAGATGAAGATTCTCTACGAATATCTAGGAATTGCTGTGAGAACTTCACCATCTTTATTTAATCAGGGACTAACAGCTAAAGTGAAGTCAGTGACAAATCTAAGGAAACATTTCTTAACTCTCAAAAGACAGGAGAGGGGCCTGTTTCTAATAACGTTGAGGTTTGTCAGTGTTGCTTTTCCCTTGTCTTACAACAGAAGTATTTACAGTTCAGCCATTATGTTCAGTGGGAGCGCTGCTGGTTTTTAATTTTTTGCAGATTTTGGAATGTCTGCCCAAGTAGCTGAACCTGGTGTCCCTGTGTCTTCCAAGCACACCCTCCCCCTCAGGGTCTGCAGTTTGCATTCCACCCAAATGCAGAGCTGCAGGGCAGATTCCCAGCTGCAAATCATCCTCACTTCAGCTAAACCAAGGTGCTTGCAGGTCCCCTCAATCCACCTCTGCCCCCAGGCAGAGATACAGCTTTGGTTTGGTTCATGAGACATTCGGCATTCTAGGGGGATAAATGTGCCCATTGAGACCAGGAAGGAGAAATGCCATGGTTGGATTACATCTGAAAAGTTTGGATTGAATTGGAGTTATTCCTCTTACAGCTGTTTGACCAGTTAGGTCACGTGCCCAAATGTGAAAAAAAGCAGCTTTTAGGCAGCTGTCACTTCTGATGAGTTTTATTTGTGGAGAGCAGAGTCAGAGAGCCAGGGAGGAGGGAGGAGAAGCCAGAGGATGAGGTGCTGCATTCACATCTCCATTTAGGGAGGAAAATCAGATGTCCAATGCCCTTATCTGAAGGGAGGAGGAAAGAGATAGCAGTGGTCATGCACAGCAAATGCAGCTCTGCACAAAAATGCATTATCTATAGTTATCCTACTGACCCAGGGAGAGAAAATTCCTGATTCTTTGTCTTTTATCAGTCCCACAAAGTTCCTTAAAGCTCCTGTGGTAAACTTGCAGCAGCAAACGTGCACACCAAAGCTCAGCTCACAGGTAAATCACTGCTAAATGAGATTTAATTTTTACTCACCATCACAGGACTGAAGATTTAGTACAGTCTTAGGGGAAAAAAAAGACCCTATTTTGATAATAATTCACTATATCAGACTAGAAAGTGCCATCTCCAGACAAAAATCAGACCTCAATGTGCTTTCTACAGCACATACACTGATTATTGACCACTGTTTATTTTTGGGGAGCCACTTGTGCACCTCTCAGGTTCAGGAAGGGTCACCTGGAGCAGGAGTGCCCAGACAGCTCCAGACACAGATTCCATTTCCTGGTGCACATGAGGAGCTCAAGGTGGCCTCTGCCACCTCCAACGCTGGCCAAAACTCAGTGCAAGAACTGAATAATTGTAAGATAATTGTAAGATAACACTTGCTCTTAACAAAAAAGTGTATTTATCTCGAGGAACAACACTTTATTTCCTGAAAGCTGGAAAAAAATGCAAATTCAAAATGTTTGAGCCTTTGTGATTAAGTTAAAAACATTGCCACGTACAGGCAAGAAAGCAGTTCTAAAAGGTTCTTTCAGCTGTGAAGGATTTTTGAAAGCTTCTTTTCAGCCAAGAAAACATACATATTTATTTAGTATTTAAATGGAATTAATCTTGAAGGAAACATACATTTGGATCACAGGAACACAGCATGAAATTCAAACAAATTCCTCTGCAAATCGAAGGCAGAATGGCTTACTAAACCTCAGATTCCAGCTCATCCCAAATACCCTTTTAAATATGGAAATAATATGACAAAAGCATGAAGCTCTTCACACAGAAAGCATTTTTTGGATGTGGATGCTTTCCACTCTTGCTGAAGAGTGTTGACAGAACAATACCTCCATTTCCTTTGCAACTGGCATGTTTAGGCTGTAATTTTTGCTTCAGAGAAGGCAGACATTTAATTCTTTTGGAAGACTAAATCAATGAACTACCAATTACTGTAAGAAGACTTATGCTAGCTGGGGATATGATCCTCAGGCTTTTTGTTTTACAGTCTCAAAATAAATTTTACCATGTCATTCTTGCCATCATCACATTGCCTCGGGACAAACAGAAACTGTTTGAGAAACCAATTTTCATCTAATGACAACTGAACCAACTAAATGAAACCTGACATTTTAAACTTTAAAGAAACATTCAGAGCCTTGGAGTTGTGCTGTTTGTGCTCTAGAAATGACATTGAGGTCGTTTAATATTTTTTTTTTAGAGGAAACAACCACAACAACATAAGAAAGCCTTCATCCAATCTGAGGGAGGGAAATACAAACTGGAAAAAGTGCCAAGAGAGAAGATAACAGAATACTGGCATCTGGAGAGCTGTCTGCTTGGCAAGCATGCATGTCATTTACAAATGTTTGCCTTTAATTATAGTCCTGGAAGACTTGGGTGAATAATCCCACTGAGCAAGCTGCCACTTTCCAAAATTGCCACTTCATCCTCTGTGGAAATAAAGGGTGGCCACTGAGGGGTTTTTGCTTCCTGTCAGGATGCAGCCAGCAACAAAGGGCACAACTAAAACCAAAGACTTTTCTGACGTGACATCAGGAGTGGGATTGGGCCATCCAGTTGAGTCATATGGGGTCCACTCAGTCACCACCTGCACTGCAGAGCTCAGACCTCCAGGCTTTATGGTGCCTTGCTCAGCTCTTCTTCTGGGCAAGCCCCATCTTAACAAGATTTTCCAGGCAAAATTAAAATAAAATTATGGAATACATAGAATAAGGGTGAGGAACAGCTCAATTCTGGGAACATTTCGGCAATTCCAGAAAGAAACATATCACAACTTCCCCAGATGGAGACATTAAGGACTGAATATTATGGGAGGAATGTTTTACCCAGTCAGAAACCAAGATGGAAACATGCCAAACAATGTTTTCATGATGCCTCCCATACTCAGCCTGTTGGGGGACAGACAAGGTGACAAACAGAACCCAGTGAGATTCTCAAAGCTTTGAAAGGAGCCAGGGACCAAAAACCCTGATATTAATATTGAGGTGTACCAGCATAAATCACTGGTGGGACTAAAAGTGAATTAAACTATGTTTATAAGTTTCTATTGTTTAGAAAAGGACACTTTCTTAAAATAACATCCCCAAGAGAACAAAGCAGTATCTGTTTCAGTCTCAATAGAGCTTCTTAAATTAAACACTCATCTCAAAAAAAGTGAGGCCCTCCCAAGTTCTGGAGCACTGTGTGCTCCCATATTTTCATTTTTCAAATTAACACACAAGATCTCTTTGGGGTGAAGCACTCTGTCAGAGCTGGGCATCACCAGCCTGCTGCAGAAAGGCGAGGAGAGACAAAACCCTGGAACAGGGTGGAATTCCTGATCCTGTTCCTGGTGGACCTTCACAGGCACAGAGATGGAATTTTATCAGGTTCTCAGGGTTTCTGGTCTTGGGGCACAACACACTGCACTCACCTTGTTAGCATTCAGGACCACATAATCACAGAATGATTATAGGCAGGTGCTTTTATTGAAGAGCTCTGGGTGTCAGGGGTGCACAGACCCAAATCTGACTCTGCCATGGGTTTGGGATGAACATGGTTTTATTTTCTATATCATATAAATTACACATTCATTATTAAACTTACATTGTTCTATTGTATACATTGATTCCATCCAAGCATGGGTTTCTTATGATCCCCCTCAAACCCTTGAACATAGTTTCTCATGATTCTTCTTACGATTAAACAACAATTATATCTAATTACTGAGCAATCATCACATTAACAATTATATCATTTATCATACACTGGTTACACAGGTGCAGTTTCACATGATCCAGCAAACACAAGGCCTAACATTTCCCAGGGCTTACTAAGCCTGACTTTCTTTCTAACTCCCCTGAATACACCATGATTTTAGAAACATTTTATCCCTGTATTATCAACCCCAGCCTGGATGTGTCCTGCAGACCCTGGCCTGGGGAATGGGACCTGGACAAGGCTCACACAGCTGGACATGACCCCCAGGAGAGGAATCCCAGCTCCTGCCAGCAATAACTGCTGGTAGGGACTCAGGGATTTAAGAGATCCCTCCCTGTTTGTTTGGCTGTGTGAGAGGAGTCCTGGGGCACCACCCACAGCTCTGCTCCACTCCTGCCTCCAGGACCCAAACAGCTGGGAAAGAAAGTGCCTAACAACACATCTGCACCAACCCTTTGTGTCTGGTGGCTGCTCAGCCCAGTCACTTCTCCTTGGGCCCATCCTCCTTCCCATCACTACTCTTAGTACAAAAAAAGAATTGCATTTCCCTTATAAAGCTACCACCATTGGAATTGTACAGCACAGATTCTGGGGCTCTGCCTGCCTTCCAAATGCCTCAGATTTGCCCTGGGGTGGCAAAGCCAGTCCAAAGCACTGCTTCACCCTTCAGCATCCTGCTTCCCAAGCCCCTGCCCCATTCATGTCCACTTATCCATGTGCATTTATCCATTTAAACACATCCCTGCCTGCCTGCTCTGGGTTCATGCCCTCACAGCCCAGCATCCAGGCTTCATTTTCATGTTAGAAATTGGGTTGGTCTCCTCACAGACAGAAATGCTGTTGCAAATGAATCAAGATTTCAGCTTGCTGGGGGGTTACATTGTGAAATTGCTAACTGTATGTGAAGTTCATATTGTTCAATTTAAAATTCTCTTTAGCAATTGCAATCCAATCTGAAATGTTTGCTGTTAACAGGATTTTCTCAGGGTCCAATGCCCATCAGATTTCCAGAGACAAGCCTGTTAATTATTACTTTGAGGCTTTGGTGACAAAGGTTACTTTAGAATAATGACAGGCCAAACCTGCAGACAAAGTCAACACACATTTTCCAGTTTGTCTGGTGACAGCAGAACACCTGCAGCAGCTGAGGCAGAGATGTCACAGCCACAGAGAAAGGATCAGTGTCATGTGGCCATGGTGTGGGCATTTCAGCCCTCCAATTCCCTTTTCCTGGGATCAACATAACATTTCCTCAACTGACTATGAAGTATTTTCACTATATTCAACAAGGTATATTTTGTGGCAGCTCTTCTGCTGTAGCAGTAAGGCCCTTCCCTTTGCACTGCAGGCTGGCTCCAGAAAAAATTAGCTAACAAACACATTAATAATAATATCAGCCTGGAACACAGGAGACTCCTTTGGAGTCTTCCTGGTTCCTCAGGAGGCTGCTGTCAGGTACTGTGAGCTGTCAAGCACGTTTTACATGCCTGATGGAACAAAAATCCTCCTGTTTGGTTCTTCCTTTTCCATCCAGCTATGAAAAAAAAATCCCAAATGAACCTCCCAGTTGTGAAAAACACAAACACACTCCCAAAAAAAATACACCTTTGCCATTTCTCAGCCAAGAAAGGGCAATGGACTGTAGGAAAAAGCTGCCTGGAGCTCCCTACCTTCACCTGCCAGGGTGCTAGTAGGTGCCACACTTTCTCTTCAGAACATGTTCAGTGAAAAAAAATAAAAACAACCCAACCTCAAAACCTTAGGAGAATATAATAATGGGAGAAGGGCAAAAATAAAACAAAGCCCACAATGTTTTCATTGAATTGTTTGGCTGGACACCATCAGAACATGCTGTTCTAAGTACCTTAAATCACCAGCAAGGGAAAGCCCTTCAGGGCTGAAAAATGTTTCCCTGCCTCCAAGAAAAAAAATTCCAATAAATATTTCAGCTTTATTAGCACATTTGGGGAAAAGTTGCAACATTAAATTTAAAACCAAAAAGTATTTTAATTCAGTATTTTCCCCCCACAAAAAAAAAGCCACTATTTCTCCCTTCCATTTTTACAAAATGTATGTGCTCCTCAAAAAGATCAATTCCTTGGAACAGCTGGGACTGTTCTTAACTTCAAAATGATTACAGGATTGTATTAGGGTAGCACAAATAATGACAATGTTGTTCTGTCATGATGTGCTCTATGAGAACTTCCATTCTTGGTTGGTAAAATGAGAATTCCAGTTCCAAGGGATTCCAGCTGCTTTTTTGATCTATTGATGTATTGGAGTTATTAGAACTCTTATTTAAATTACATTTATATTTCAAAATCCTGGGTGCTAAGTCCTTCAGAAAGTTTTGAATTTCAGTGAATTCCCATGGATCTCATGCACCAAATCACAACTGACCTCCTCTGTCTCATCACTCCAGGGCAAAACCAGGTGGCCACACTTCTCTTGAAAATGGCATTACATTTCCAATGGTGAAAGTGATCCAAATCAACAGATTTCACCAAATAAAACAAGGAAGCAGATTCTGAACCCAGCTGATCCAGAACTGCAGCCATAGAGGAAGGGTAAGACTTGTTTTGACCTGGATTTGAAAGACCTTGCCCTGCACTTTTGGACCCCCCTCCCAGGAGCCCAATTCCCTGGGATGTTGGTAATCCCTGCATTTCCAGCCTGTGGATCACCAGGATGCAAGAACAGCAGTAGCTGCACAGACGATCACTCTCTCCACCAAATCCACCCTCATTAAACAAATAAAGCTCCCGAGGCTGATTTTAAGTCACTCCAACAAAAAACCCCAATGTTCAGAAGCCAAGTGCCAGCACTAATTTACCCTTAAAGAAGCCCAGAGCACCATGAAGCCCTGCCCACGCCGGCACCTCAAAGGGGTGGCTGCTCACTGTCCTACCCCCAACACGCAGCCAGCACCCCTCCCCTTCCCTCCCAGCTCAAAATTAATTCTACCAACGTGAAGACAATTCGACTTAATTGCAACCGCATCATCTCCTGCAGGATGCCGCTGCCAATCCCGCCCTTTGAATGTGCAGTTGCCAGGGCAACGGGTGCCAAGAGGATGCTTTTGTGCTGCCACTTGCATCCTCGGGAGCCGTGCCAACCTGCAGCTGGGATGGGGTGGGGTTAACGCCTTCCTCCCCTGTCTGTCCTTCCTGCCTTCCAGCCCTTGGCAAGCAGCTCCTCCCGCTCTGCAGATGGACACCTGCACGGCAGGGACAGATGGCTGCAGCTCAGCTCCGGGCACCCAGGGGGCTGGAGCAGCTCCCCTCAAACTGCAGCAGGGCCAGACTCCTTTTGCAGGAGCTCTGGGGTACATGGTTTGGCCTCAGTGAGGAAAGAAAAGATGCTTCACCATCATTCAGGAATTATTTTCTTCTGGTGGTTTCCCATCTGCCTGTTGTTGTCCCCTCACCCACCCCTCTACACTAACAGAGGACTGCACCATATCAGGAGGATTCCATGGTCCCTGCCTCCACAATTTTAACCTAAAAACCACGATTAATGTGTCCAGAAACCTCCCCATCAATCTGTGATTATCTTCCAGGGCAGACTGCTTCCCAGAGCTTAGCTCTTAATAGCTTTTATATTTCTTTAAGATGAAGGGTTTAAACTTAGGTCAGAGCCTACTTTGCCTATGACCTTTTATACCACTTTTGAGTCTGCAAGGCTTAAGCCCTTCTATAAAAATTAAGGTGCACTGCAATCATTCTCTTTATATACACACACACATGCAGTTAACAAAGAAATATCTGACTTTAAACTTTTCCACGGATTATGAGCTGAAGATCATGAGCTAAATCTGCTTTTAATGGCAAGTAAAACTATTTGCAGCAATGGCAAGCAGCCTCCCTGCACTCACAACTACTTACAGCACACAAAGTGCCTGTTGAAAGGATCACCAGTGTCATCTAGAAAGTCCTAGAATCTTCCAGTAGCCCTGTACAGCTGCAGTCATGGAGTGAAGGTCTGAAAGTCACCCACTGAGGGATGCTGGACTGTCTGTGAGGACAGCATCCATGGTGTTGAGATCCAGGATGTGACAAGCCAAAGAAGCCAGTTCAGGGTTGATTTCATCTTAGTGCAAAGCTGAGTGCAGAACAGGTTCCAGAGAAGCCCAGCAAACAAGCAAACCACATGACACTGGCTCACACAGCCTGAAACCACCTTTGTGTCCCCAGCTGTGCTTGAGGCACACAAAAGGATTTGTGAGCTCCCTCAAAGCTCAGCAGAAGTTCAGCACCTTCTGAAACACATTTCCTCACCTCCCAGATGCCACATGTGCCATTATTTCCAGTGCAAACACGAATGCCAGCTCACAAAGCTTTGCAGCTTCTGTTCACCTACACTGGAACAAGAGTCAATAACCACCAAGAGGAGGGAAATGTGGACAATTCTGGGATAGGCAGGGAAACAGAAGCCTAAACTTCAGCTGTTTCAGTGCATGTAGCCTTTGTAGAATAAGTATTTTTTCCAGAAAAGAATAATTATATCACACAAATCTTTAGGGGTGAGGAGGAGAGGTGGGGAGGGACCCCTATTCTAATAAAGCAACATGATTGCTGCTGCTCCATATTTTTAACTGGAAAAAATAAAGGGGCTGAAGGAATTTAAAAGGCCCATTCAGGTGTGAAAAAGTGATCATTTAACCACGAGCCACACTCCAGAAGGGAGCTGGGGCACAGAGAGGGGATCTGGCAGACCAGGTAAGTGTCACTGTTCACGGGGGCTGGTACAAGGCCATCACTTTGTCACACAGGAGGCAGCAGTGCAGCTGCTCTGAGAGGAGTGCACAGCACTGCCTTGCCAGCTGATGGCATTCCCCTTTAATATCCACTCTCCCCCAGCTCTGGATTCCCCCCAGGCCCCATCCTGGCAGATATCCCAGGGTGTGAGGAGCTGTCACTCCTCTCCACGCCCCAAAACTGCTTTTGCAGTGGTCATGCAACTGCTCAAAGCCTGACACAGTGCCAGGACACCTCCCTCTCCTGCAGGCACCACTGGGCTCCACACAAGTCCCAAACATAAGCAGATGTCTCTGGTCTTGTTCAAACTGGAAAACAGGGTCAGACTGCAGTGACACAGCTCCAGAGGAGACAGGAGTTAAATGATGAAGAGCATTACATCTGAGGGACATTTAACCTGACAGCCAAATCTTTCATGACCCTCATTCCATGAAATTGATGACAACTAGGTTACTGTTGGTTATTCTGGAGGACACTGAGACCACAAATCCTGTCACTGTGGAATAAAGAACATTAATGTAAAATCTGTAAAGCTCACCCAGACCAAGTGGACCACGCAGGGATTTGCCCCAAGCTTCCTCTGCCTTCCAAATGAGAGCAAAATCTTAAATAGGTAACAAGGTAGGGGAGGGTTTAGGGTTTCAATTACACTTGTAAATATGAAGATGTATCATTTTCCACCAGTTAGAAGCAAACAAAAGCTGGTGCTGACTCCAGTAAACATGTGAAGGTGCAGAAGTCAGAGCCACTGAATTCTCTGGCACCTCAGCCCTGGACAAATCACCTCTCACTCCACACACTCCAATTTGGGAAGTGGGGAGACACTTGTTCCATCTATTCTTATCACTGTATCATTCCAGAACACAGTTCTGCCTTATTTCCTGGACTTTTCACTAGCATGGTGATGACCACCCCTGGATAGGCTGGAAAAGTGGTGAGAAGAGTGGAGAATGGGGCCCATGGCATACAGTGCTTCCAGGAAAAAGGGCACTGGGCTGTGCAGATGCAACTCCCCACCTTCAGCCAGGTAGCTGACCTTTGGAGTGAATGGGAATTTAATCAAACAGAGCAGTGTCCCTCGGTGGGCTGGGACACAGGAGGGCTTTCTGGGGAAGCAGATCAGCAGCCCTGTCTCACGGTGCCTTTCTGTGCTGTTTTCCTGGACACAGACCAGCTCTGTCTTCCCAGAACATCAGGGTGCAATCACAGCCCTCTCATAAAGAGAAGATGCAGATGAAAGCAGAATCAGGGCTTAAAAAACACAGGGTCAAGCGGGGAAACCAGGAAAGCACATGATAAAAGTCTCATTCTGTAGGATCAGACGATTTTCCTTTGTGAATAACTAAAGAACACTGTTTGTCTCTGAAGCAAGCTTAGCCACTCTTTCCTCACATGCCTGCCTGCCCTGCTTGGGGGATCACTGCTGTTTGTTTAACACTGACAAAGATGTCCTTGAGATTCCAGCCTTTCTGCAGGGTCAGTGAAAAAGTTCACACAAACCCGAGGTTTAGTTAAAAATAAGACAAAGCATCCATTCAGCAGTGACAGGAATTCCTGGGTATTTCAGCCCATGCTGAGCAGGACCACCACACAGAGGCAGTGTTAACCAGGACAGGTGGCCAAGGACCCTCTTGGCAGGACACAGCTGCCCCCAGCCCCACTTCAGCCTGGCAGAGGGGGGAAACTCCAGGGAAATCACAGGAAAAGAGCAGGATGATGCTAATATCAGTGGGCAGAAAGAATGCCCACTAACCAGAGGCAATGTTTCTTACTCTTTTTCCAAACAACCAGCAGGTTTTCTCCACAGAGGATCTCCCCAGGAGGCTTCCTGCATGAGCTGAAGGGCTCTGGGAGATGCTGCACCTCGTGCTCAGCTCAGTTATTTCCCAGGTTTATCCCAGAGGAACTGGGGTATTAGCAGAGCCCAACGTTCTGAAACACCAGCAAAGGATTCACACACCAGGAGAGGTTTAGATTAGATACAAGGAGGAATTTCTTTACCAAAAGGGTTGTCAAGCACTGGAACTGACTGCTACTGGAAGTGGTTTTTAGGGACATAGCTTAGTAATGGACTCAGTGGTGTCAGGGTAAGTGTTGGATTCAATGATCATACAAGGTTTTTTCAACCTGGAAGATGCTATGGGTCTGTGTTGTTGGCATCCACACCAGAATTCACCCTCTGAACTTCTGGTTGGCAGAGGCCAGGGACTGCTGGGATATGGTTCAACATCTCAGGAGGGTCAGGTCAATCTGTGCTTTGTTTTAGAATAAATAAAATAAAATTGATGTTAATAGAACATTAATTAATATGTGAGGTTTCCTACATTAAAATCATGTTTAATGGGTAATAATTAAATGCAAAGCTAACCCCTGACCTACAATTAGACTTCAAACCACTGACCACCACCTTGAACAATCTCACACACACAAGAATGGCCCAAAATGGCATCCTTGGCTAGAGTTTAGCTCTTGCTTCACATCTTTCATGAAGAACAAACACTCTTCCTGACCTCACTGTGAATGGTTGCACAGTATTTCCTCTTCTAGGAGGGGATGAAAGGCTCCAATAAACAGGAAGGTGCTCAGAAATAAAAATAAACCCACAGACTTTGGAATGTCTTCTTTTTCTTTCCCAAATTACTTCTCCTCATTCTTCAGTCTCATGTCTTACTTGGAAAACTGAAATGAGAAGCAGGAAAGCAACTCTTGGACTGCTGACTAAAATTCCAGTAGAGAAGCTGCTGTGAGGAATGGGCACCACCAGGAAAGAAGAAGAGAAGCACAAAAGAGAAGCAGCCTCAGGCCATCCTGGCAAAGGGAGTCCAGCCTTGGTCAACCTCATCTGCTGTCCCCTGTCACAGAGGACAGAACAGCACCAGCTGCATATGAAGGACATCACATTGGCATCGTGTTTTCTAAGGAAAGACACCCAAGTCTGTGCTTCCAGAAGATTAACTCCAATCCCAGAAGTGGACACGGTGAAGTAAAGGAGTGATTCATCACGCTTAAGGGCAAAAATACTGCATGCATCTGCCTGGAGGCTTCCACTGCCCTCTCCATTACACTTGTCACAGCAAGAGAACAGATGACACTGATGGAAAGCCAGGCTGGGGATGGGTTTGTTCTTCTGAATGGTTTGGTTATGGCTGTGAACTGATTTAAAAATACATGTGAAGCATAAAACCTCAGAGCAAACCAACTAACAGGCCATGGACATAGGTGGTATTAATGATTTGAAATGCCTGCTACATTAGTTACAATTCAAAGCAAATGACATACTTGTTTTCCTGTTAAGATGCCAGTAAAAGTGGCAAATAGACACAAGCATTACAGATAATAGCTGATCATTTGGCACAGAAAATCACTGGTGGCTATCTGAGGTTCTACACAAGTCAGAGACAAAATCCACTGTGAATTCAGCACAGCCATGCTGAGACCAGAGCTGGCATCAACCAACAAAGGAGAACTCTGCACTCTCTCAGGGTAGAACTTGCTGCTAAGGCTTCACCAGAACCAAACTGAAACAGCTGAGGGAGAGGGTGGCAATTCAGAATAGAACAAAGCTTTGCTCAGACACCTCTGGGTGGAAGTGTCTCTGCTGGAGGAGGCAGCAGGAGTGCAAACACATCCACCCGTTACCTTTGGCCGCTTCCATTCCACTTTCCCTTTTGCTGCTGAGTCGTAGTACAGGGATTCATCTGAGGCTGGAAACTCAGGGTCCTCAAAGAGGATCCCCTGCTGGAGGCACTGCCCCTTCAGCTCCTGGTACCTCTGATCTCGGAAGAGATGCACAGATGAGGACATCTTCTGTCTAGATAAGATCAACATTGGACAAACCATGAAGGCTCTTCAAAGTCCAGAGCTGACACCACTCCCTGGTCTTGAACAAGAGAGCATGTAACTTGTTCTAAATGAGATCACTGATTTATTTAAAATAAAACAAGAAAACTTCCCAGATTATAAATTAGACTATGTTAAAGACTAGGAAAGTATAAACCCAAGAAGATCTTCTAGATAAGAATCATATTTTTGTCTGAACAGAATTCTTATCAGGAAAGAGCCCAGGCCAGGCACAAACCCAACATTTTGCTTTGTCTAATTGATTGGGAAGGTAGCAGAGTGAGGCTTGGCTCTCAGTCTGCACCATGTGTGAAGGGCTGGGCCATCTTTCTGTCCTACATTCTTCTTCTGGCCACTACAGCTCAAATTATCTTCTCCAGATTTCATGCCTAAAAAAACCAAAACCAGATTTCCACATTTCTCCATCTTAATTTAAGTGACAATACTTTGGCTTCTACTATTGTCTTTGAACTTTATGTTACATTTCAGGGAACTAAATTCCCAGAAGGAGAAAATATTTGCAAATAATTGATGAGAACTAAAAGTATCTTTAAAAATCACAACAACAGCAAAAAACCCAAACAATGTGTTTCAACCCATAATTCCCAGAATCCTGATTACCAAACTTGGCAGGTTTATGGTCGCACCCACAGAGCTCAAATAAATTGCTTTAAAACATTTTACAAATGAGGAATCAATTACAGAAATCACTCAGGATTGTTTGAAATTTGGAGGACATGAGGGATGCTACCTCTGCTTCAAGAGAGTGGTGAGAGCATCTGAACTTACCCTGCTTGGAAAGGTCCTGTGTGTCAGTTCCTTCCCTCTTCCTTCTGGACACAGGTTGGAATTAGAGAAGTATCTCCCCTTCCTTGCCTACAGCAATAAAGACAAATGCAGGCTGAATTAACCAATGTCCTGCTCTGGAGCATGGCACCACATGGTCCTGGCAGCCTCCCACTGTGTCCAGCTGCAGGGAGCTCAGCTGGTGCTCCTTGAGCCACCTGCAGCACAAATTGGATGAGATTCCATAAATCTGCAGGAAACTAAACCAAGCTTTTGCAGGCGTGCAAGTGAGCACAGCGAGAGAAATACATAAGAGTAATGAGGAACACTTGGAAATGTCAAATTTATTGTGGTCTTTGTTCTTGTGAGTGAAAGCTGTTTGTGGATTCCCAATCCCTGGAGGTGTCCAAAGCCAGGTTAGATGGAGCTTGGAGCAACCCAGGACAGTGGAAGGTGTCCCTGCCCAAGGCAGGGGGTGGGACTGGATGGGCTCTAAGATCCCTCCCCATCAAAGCCATTTTGTGATTCTATTGCTTTCTGCTTCCTTATCTCCCTCAAAAAAAGTCTCAAGGCCTCTCACTTGGCAGGTGGCCTCCCAAGACCGGGCAAATAGATTTGCTTCCCCCACAAATTCAAGTGTAGAACAACTTATAATTTTACAGAGGTACCTCAGGGACCACAACAAAATAGTCTGACTAATTTGGGTGGGATATAGATTATTTCATGATAACTGGCATTGTTGATCATTAAAAATTCCCCATGAGCTATCTAACATTCTAAACCAAGACTATTTGTTTTTAAAATAGCCCCTGGGTGATGAGGTTTCTGTCACTGCCTAATTCATTGAGACAGGTCTTTCATGACCTCATTCCCCTGCCCTTTCTCCCCACCTGTCTGCCAGACAGGAACGTGAGTCCTTCCAGGATTAACACTCCATTCCACAACAGCCCGGAACGTTCTGGCAATGCACAGAAGGTGGTGACAAAGCACTGCCTGCCTCGCCCTGGGCTGCACAGGCAGTGCACAGCAAGGGAAACACTAACAAGGAGGAGGCTTCTCCTGCCAGGAGGCTTCTCCTGCCTGCTGAATGTCTCATTTCTACCCAGGAGGCACTGAACTGAAGTCCCATCACCATCTGGAGGAACCCATTTTCACAGGAACCCAGAGCTGCCCATTTTAAACTCAATAAGGAGATCTCTTTCTTCTTGGAAAGCTCTCCATCAAGAATGTCAGTGCAATTTCTGTACAACAGCCTGGTGGTTTGAGTGCTGAGGGTGGAGGAGCACAGCTGAGCCCATCTCTCCTGGAGTGTTCACCTACCAGGACATGGCCTGAGGCAGACCTGGCTCCCATTCCAAGGTTTATTTTTGAAGCAGCTCCCAGTTTTTGACCCTCAGTTGATGACTGAAGCTCCCAAACTAAGAAGCACACTCCTTCCTCCAGGTGGGGCATGGGACAGCAGAGCATCCCCTGCTCCACACCACAGCTTTACCCTGGTTCAGCCGGCACTCCAGCCTTGCAGTGCTGAGGAAACACTGCAGGGCTTGGCAGCTGCTCTGCCTTGTGATACAGATCAGCTGTGCTCAGTGGACTGAGAAACACAGTCCTAAAAATACTGCACCCCAGCCCAGAGACACTGTCGTTCTGCAGAGAGAAGGGACCACTGCAGGGGAGGGGCAGAGGAGAAAAGAAGAGGGAAAAAATGCTGAACAGCTCTCCAGGTCACCCAGCCCCCGGGGTATCAGCAGAAATACAGGAGGTCTCACTGAGCTTTCAACCTCGCAGCTTTTAAGTCTTTCTCTGCCCCTCTGTTTTTCCAGAGAGTTTCCCATCTTGATTAGGAAAAGGGATTCAGCAGAAGAGTGAAGTGGAGCTGGTGCAGAGTCCCCTCTTCAGCCTGACCACAGAACAATCTCAGTTTTACTTACAGTTTACTCTCAGAGATGATTCCTCTGCCAGAGCCAGCCAGAGCACAGCTAAATCACATTCAGCACTGGGCAAATACCAGCTCCTGGCCTTAGCAGCAGCCATAAATTAAAGGGACATTCCCTTGAAATCCAGGTATTCACCAGAGCATTAAGGTAAGCTTCGAGTGTTAAACTACCCAACAGTGTTTCTTTACACTCACATTTCCCTGTCTTAACCTTTCTCTCCCCCAGCTGCTACACAGGAGATCCACAACAAACAGCACTGACTGTCCAGACAAGCGTGTGAGGGAGAACTACACCCTCCTTATCCTTGAATCCTTGAATTAATCCAATAAACACACAAACCTGAACAGAATTCACCTGCTCTCATCCCACTTTGGTTACTCTGCGTGACCAAGTGACATGCAGGATAAAAACCCAGGCAGAGCAGTTACTGCAGCTGCTAAGCCCAGCCATCCCTCCCACTCCCATCCCGGCCCAGGGGGTTCAGGAACAGCAGGGCTGGGCTTTTCCTAACCAAACCCAGCCCTTTCAGCCCCAGAGACCAAGCAGCTGCAGAGGGCCCTTGGTGCCAGATGAAACTCCTCTGCAAGGAGGAGGCTTGATGTGCTGTAACACAAAAATTCTATCACACACCCCACTTTGCTGTTCCAGCTGCAGGACTCCAAGGAATTTCTGTGCCCAGCACCAGGACTAAAAGGGCAAAGAGCATTTCCAGTCAGGATTTAAGGCCACAGTTGGACAAAACTTTGAAAATGAAACTGCTTCTTCCTGAGAATCCTGAGTTCAGGCCCACATTCCTGCTGGTTCAGGAGCCCCTGACTGGGAAGGCCATGGAGGGATGCCAGAAACGATGCACACAGCATATTCCATGCTCTGGGGTAGCCTCCCAGGCTGAGAGAGCTGGGGTGCCTCAGCCTGCAGAAGAGAAGGCTCCAGGGAAACCTTAGAGCACCCTTTCAGTTCCTAAAGGGAGTTTATAAAAAAGAGGGAGAACAACCTTTCACAAGGGCAGACAGTGACAGGACAAGGAGAAGTGGTTTTAAATTGAAAGAAAGGAGGTTTAGATTAGGATACCAGGAAGAAATTCTTTCCTGAGAACTGGCACAGGTTGCCCAGAGAAGCTGTGGGCTCCCCATCCCAGGAAGTGTTCAAGGCCAGGCTGGATGGGACTTTGAGCAGCCTGGAAGATATCCCTGCCCAGGGTGGTGGGATGAGATGAGCTTTCCAACCCAAAGCATTCTGTTCTTGTATGAACCCAGTCTGAAGATTATTGTCCAAGTTATCACCTTAGCAGGACTAACAGCCACACCTGGTTCTCAGGTTTCTCTTTTGTACCTGCAGTTGTGTGCCTGTCTTGACAGCACACAAAAACCTCCCAGCTCCAAGCTCTGCTCCTTCAACACTGACTCCTCACCAAACCTCAAAGCCACTGTTTGGACTACGAGAGCAAAACAGGGACTCAAGTATTTCACTGTTTGCAAACATAGTTTTGTATTTTCCCAAACATCTCTGTCTCCACAGTTTGCTTCAGAACAATCAAACCAGTGAATGCCTCCAAAAAAGCAGCCCTGCAGCCAAAAGCTTTAAATTACTCTGAACTGGTTTTCTGTAAAAACGAATGAAAGGAACTTCCAGATCTCCAGCTGGAAAAGGTTATTGCTCTTTCTTGCTGTGCAGAGTGATCACAGGTCTTTACAACACAGTGACTTTGCAAATCTGTATTAAGTGCAGGGGAACTTAAAGCAGTTGAAAATCTTCCACTTCATAAACACTGTGGTTTCATGATCTTGGCTATCCCACTGCTACTGGAGAAATTTACTCATTCAAATTCTTTAAACAGCTCAAGACATTAACTGGGAGGCTTTATGCTGGACTGGATCTCCTCTCTTCCTCTGCATAGGCCAATAAAAATGTATAAACAGTGTTAGATCTGTGTTGTGTGGATGTGCAATTGCATTAGTAAGAATATATTCCATGTTAATCACATTTGCTGCACAGGATAATTTAATAGGACCCTGTCCAGTATAAATTACTGTGATCCAGGGTTCTCAGTAGTTTTGGATGGCAGTGCTCTCCCTGACTGGCTGAAACACCAAGTTTATTGTGTGCTCTGGGGATGCCATGATTGTGCAGCATTAGCCCTTCTTTCATCCAGTATTTGGATTGTCCAACAAAATAAGGTTAGTATGGCCATTTTACAGCCTCTGTAACTCAGGAATTTTAGAGGCATATAAAGAAGGTTTCTCTGTTAGCTCAGCTCAAGAATTAGCTATGGGAAGGAGACACAAGCATTTGCCTTCTTGCAGAAACAGCACCGTGCCAAACTTGTTCTGCTGTGCAGTTTTGCCATACTTAAAATCGAGAAAGAAAACTACATATTTTCATCTGGGAGTATCCCAGCCCATATCCTCTCACTTCTGAGCAGGAATGTGGGGGAGAGCAACTGGACAGCCCACAAGCTGTTTGCCTTCATGGCCTGGCAGAATCAACAGGCTATAAACCAAAGTTTTTCCACGATAAAATTAATGGCAACACTTGTACTGCAGCAGCACAGTGCTTATTAACCAGGTTCTTCTTTCACATCTCACTGGGACAGGAGAGGTGGTGTGGTACTTCAGCTGGGAGTCAGAATTCAGATTGCACTGCAGAGGACCAAGCCTGATGTTTCCTAAGCCAGGAGTGGAGCAGGAGCTCTGCCAAGAACCTGCCACTGATTTTTACAGCTTGTTCTCTCTCCATCTCTCTATCTCACCAGTTCCCAGTGAGATAAAGTGGAAACTCATTCTGACCCTTCAGGATGGGAGTACAGAAGCAAAGAGCTGCTGAGGAAAGCTGCCCTTGCAGGTGACTGTGCCCAAGGGGGAACAGCTGCACCCGGCATGAGCAGAAACACCCCAGATTTGTAGGGCTGGCTGATGGTCAGGGGTGTGTGGGATCTTTTCAGCTTGAAAAGTGAAGTCAATACACACCTGTGATTGTTCAGCTGATTTCATAGTCAAAACCACTCAAAGTCCTGGCAGAACACACTCAGAGGGGATAAACTCTGGCTGGACTCCCTCTCTTCCCTCCTTGCCTTTTCCATGAGAGTTTATCCCCGATAGCTGCCCATGGAACACTTTACTGTTCTCTCTCTCCCCTCAGGCAAGGGCAAAGATTTAAAAAGAAATGGCATTAGCAGCAGAGCAGACTTTTACCTCCACCTGATTCCAGGTGAAACCTTCAACAAAATCCTGAAATTCTTAAAGATCACTGCAGCAGAGACAAAACCCATGACTCCTTTCAGGATTTTCCAAAGTGCACTGGTGTCCTCATGTTTTAAGAAGCCTTGTCCATCAGTGGCTTCCAGTATAGCCTCAAAATCAGACACATTTTCAGTTAACATCAGAGAGGTACAATTCCAGTTAGATTTTTTTTAAGAAGTCATTTAGTACAGTAGATAGCAATTGTGGTAATTAACATTAATCCAGTTAAGTGATCTATAAAAAGCTCTGAAGAAAATGCAAACAGAATTGTCATTTAATTCATTCAAGCCAAGGTTTTGTGCTGAAAAGGAAACAGCTTTCTTCAGAATTCCAGTACCTCTCCATTCTGCCTTTTCATAAAAGTTCGTTCAAATAAAGAGGGTAAAAAGAGATTGCAAATTAATCAGTAACTCCTTATCAGGCCACTCCATTATTTTATATATCCACTTATCAATTATTTTAAATACAGTTCAACAATCTCTCATTCACAAGAACAATAAAAAAAAACCAAAACCAACCTTGAATTTCACAGTGAAAGAATCCACGGAGAGAACTGACAATATTTTGGAAGATCAGAGACAGGATGGCAAATGGAATTATATGAGCAGAGATCAAATCACACTTTATCAGTTTGGCCCCTTTCTTTGGAATAACTGTAGAGAGAAGAGTGGAGTGGAAGTGGTTATCCCAGAAGAAAGGAGAGCACCCATGCCTTGGTAATAAATCCTGCAGTAAATTTGGCTCAGAGTTAGCACAGAGCTGTGACTTTCTGACATAACTACTTATTAAACCAACTCAAGTAATCCAAAGCATTTTCTCCCCGTGTTGGCTCGTTAGGGTTCACGCAGAGCTTTCACTCCTGGTGACAAAGGTGTTAATGAGTAAACACCCGTCGGGCACTCACCTGGCTGGGGTCAGAGCTGCTGGGGCACTTCAACTCCAAAGTGGCTCCTGCAAACAATGATCCCTCGGCTTCTTAACGTGGAATTCTCTGGGCTGTACCACGATCACATCTCCAGGGGGGTGTGTGTTGGGATAGCTCTTCCAGAGATGTCCCAGGGACACCAGGAAAGTTCTGAGCTGACCCAAAGTGCAGAGGCTCATGCGCTCCTGACACACAGACCATCAGCTGTGCCTGGGGCTGGAACTGTGAATGAACTCTTAAAGAAGGAGATAAGGCCAGGCTGTTTGGCAAGAGTTGCAGGGTTTGTTTGGATTTTTTTTTCCTTTTTTTTTGGAGGGAAAATAACAGATTAATGTGCACCGTGAAAAAAAAAATTACATTCCTTATTAGGCTGCACAGCACTCATCCTTTTCTCCCTGTCCTAGTAAAGGAATTGGTATCACTTCATGGGGGTAACAAAGTTTAGAACACAGAAAATAATACATTTCTCAGTGCTGAAGCAAAATAAAAAGCAGGACACAAAGAAATTCTCCACAAAAAATGGTTTTGGAAAAACAAGCTTCTCTCCATACTTTGCTCAGCCTCAATTTCCTCTTGGGTAAATCCTAAACATCTGGGTTAATTTGACTTGAATTTTTTCTGATTTGAGGACTATGACACCTTTATTTTGCCATTATGTGGCTTTTATTTTTATTTTAGTAAATGTAGTCCCATTTTTGAACAAGCACCATTTCAAAATGCATTACAAAATTCCATCTATACCATAGTTTTATTTATTCTCCCCAGTTTTCTTCCTCCATTTAATCCTCATTTTAGCATAACTGGTCTAAGTTTACAAATAGGTTCATTCCTTCTCCTCAACATTATTATTGAGCAAATTTCCTAGAGGAGACTGGACCTCAGGGGATGAGTTACATCCACAAAATACTCTGAAGATGATTAAGAAGTATCACAAATTTCTGTACTGCAAGGTTCACCACAGGACTATTTGCTCTTTTACCCCAATTCCTTTTGAATGCACGCTGAAATTTGGACTGAAAGTGCCTGGAAGCTGCCACTACAGTTTTACCATTTCATGAGTAAAAAAGCCTTACAAACTAAAGCCATGTGTTTCCAATTCCTGATTGAGTAAGTAGCCCAGAGTTTAAATCATAATAAAAAGCTGATGCCTGTATTACACGCACACTGTGATTCATTTGCACAGCTGAGGGAAGAACATGGAAACTCCCACAAGAGCACAACAAAATTCAACTCTGTGAGCTGATAATAGTATTCACAGCTTATTAGAAGTGTTCTTGCAGTGGCTGCCTTTGCTTTGATCCAGTGCAGAACAAAACCATGAGAACTTTTTGATGTCAGTGGTGTAATCCAAGAATTGGATGGGATTTGTCTGGGCTGAGGAGGAGTTCTTGCTGGAAGTCTTGTCAGAAGCAGAAATTCCTGTGGACAGGCAGCAAGATGAGTTACACATCTTGCTAATGGGAAAAAAAAAAACACCTGGAAAAGAGGTCTCAGTTATTTTGAACCCTTTAACCTTACAACATTGTACCTGAAATCCTTGGATGAACCCTGCAGCCTTTGGCTACCTTTGGTGGATGTGTCCCCTCCTCTGGACTGGTTTTCCATCCGTGACTGTGCTGCACCTCCTGGTGTGCCCAATTTCCTCACTGCTCTCCTGCACAGCCTGCAGGCACCCTCTGAGCAGTGCCCCACCACACTCTACCCTGCTCCAGACTTGCTCCTTTCTAAACCTGACTCTTCCTGCACTCTCAGCAGCAAACCAGAGCCCAGAGCCTGTTTTGTAAAGAGACACCACAGCTCAAGGAACCACCAGAACTCACTCCTTCACAAGGTCTTCTATACCCCACATCTGTGCATTCAGCACCTTGAGCTCAGAGCCCATCATACCTTCAGAAATCCCTGCCCATCACCTTGCACACACCCTCCACTGCCAGGTTCTTGTGTCCCACCAGAGATATGTTCATCTATTATTCACTGAATTTCATGGGGCAATTTATTAATAAAACATGAGGTGGTTTCCAGCAGAGATTTGACTTAAATCCTACATGTTTACTCCACCCTTTTTAACTCAAGCAGTTTGAATAAAGAAGAGCCCAAGAAATCTGAAAACTAAGCAAGATTCACTGAAAATTTTCAGAGTTGTGTATCCAGTCATGCCTGATTTTGCTCAACAACAGCATTTTGAACCTGGATCACTCATCCTTCACATTGTGGAATTTTGACAACAGGTTCCTTCCTACTGTGTCCTAAAGAATAAATGACATGAGGGGTTGGAGTAAAGGATCAGTCCCAGACTGGTGGCTTGCTGGCACTGAGTTAAAGGAAGACAATCCCTAAAACAGAAGTCACAGAAGGGGCTGTGCTTTGCCCCTGTCTACTTCTAACAGAAGTGCACAGAGCAGGCTTTATCCCCTAACTACTTTAACCACAATCAGAAGAAAAAATTCTAAAAAGACAAGGCAGCACTACCCTGCAGGGTTTGAAGTGGAGTTTGGAGTTATTTTCCAGGCAGACTGATCACAGGGGGAAGGAGGAGAAGGGGAACAGCCCTGCGAGGGAAGGGCCCCGGGATTTATTTCCCTGCCAGACACACGAAATCCTCCCTCCCGCCTGCCAGCCCAGGGAGGGGGAACGTGGCCGCGAGGTGGCGGCATCGCCCAGGGATGCGAGGGTGGGAAAGGCAAGGCAAGGGAGAGGTGCGACAGGCAAGGATGGGGTGGGACAGGCAAGGGAGAGGTGGGACAGGCAAGGGAGAGGTGGGAGAGGCAAGGGAGAGGTGGGACAGGCAAGGATGGGGTGGGACAGGCAAGGATGGGGTGGGACAGGTAAGGGAAGTGACAAGTAGCTAAGGTGTGATAGCTCCCTTGCATTACCTTGCATATTATTATTCCCTAGCTTTGTGTTCCCTTGCCTTACCCTGCCTACACTTCCCTTGCCTTCATACCACTTGTCTTGCCTTGCCTACTGCTTCCTTGCCTTGCCTTCCCTTCCATTCCCTGCACCTCTTGCCTTTCTTTGCCAAGCCCTGCCTTACCCTTCCCTTGCCTTTTCTAGCCCATCATTGCCTTGCCTTGCCTTGCCACCACTCCCTTGGGGCCACAGACCCTTGAACACCAAGGGCGGCCCTTCTCCCTGGAAAACAAAACTCACCAGTGAGGTTCCAGAGGTCAGTTTGCAAAAGACACTTCAATCTCTCGAAGAAGCCTCAATTTGCAGTGGTGGCAGCTTGGGTCTGGGAGACATACTGGTTTTTGTTCCCCTTGGGAGGCCTTTTGCAGCTGGAGTGTGCTTGGAGCTCTGGGCTTTGTGGTTTTCAAAACCCCAACCCTAGGCATAACCCTAACCCTAACCCTAGGCAGTAAACGCAGCCTTGGGCTGAGGCAGGTTCCAAGGAAAAAGCTGTGGAGGAAGGCATGTTGTGGGAGTTTTGTGTTCCCCTTGGGATACCTTTTGCAGCTGCAGCGTGCCTGGAGCTCTGGGCTTTGTGGTTTTCAGAACCCTATCAGATGAGCAGACACCCACAGCCACAGGCCCCTGAAAAAAACACTAGCGTTTTCCATGGGAAACAAAAGTCACCAGCCCAGGTTCCTGGTGCCAGTTTGCAGCAGCCATTTGGAACTGTCAAAGCAGCCTGAGTTGGCATGGGTGCCAGCTTGGGTCTGGGAGGCATCCTGTGCAATGCAGAATTTCAGGAGCCAGCACTGAAATTTCAGGAACCGGGCACTCCGGAGCACAGGCCCCTGAACACCAAGGCCAGCCTTTCCTCTGGGGAACAAAAGTGACCAGCCCAGGTTCCTGGTGTCAGTTTGCAGAAGGGACTAGGCACTGTCAAACCGGCCCAAGTTGGCACTGGTGGTAGCTGGGGTCTGGGAGGCATCTGCACAATGCAGAATTCCAGCAGGCAGACGGCCATTTTGGGCCTCAGACCCCAGAACAACTCTTCAGACCTTTTCCCCAGGAAACAAAACTCACCTGTCTGAAGTTCCTTGTGTCAGTTTGCAGGAGGCACTTGGCACTAGCAAAGCAGCTCGAGTTGGCACTGGTGGCAGCTTGGGTCTGGGAGGCATTCTGTGCAATGCAGAATTCCAGCAGGCAGACAGCCACTCCGGGCCACAGGCCCTGAACAACAGTTCATGCCTTTTTCCCAGGAACGAAACTCACCTGTCTGAGGTTCCAGATGTCACTTGGCAGGAGGCACCTGGCACTATGAAAGCATCTCCAGTTGGCACTGGTGGCAGCTGGGGTCTGGAAGGCATCTGCACAATGTGGAATTCCAGCAGGCAGATGGCCATTTTGGGCATCAGACCCCAGAACAACTCTTCAGGCATTATCCCCAGGAAACAAAACTCATCTGTCTAGGTTCCTGATGGCAGATTGCAGGAAGCACTTGGCACTGTCAAAGCAGCCCAAGTTGGCACTGCTGGTGGTTTGGCTCTGGGAAGCATCCTGCATAATGTTGCTGGAGCTCTTGGCTTTTTGGTTTTCAAGACCCTAACCAAAGATGTAACCCCAACCCTAACCCTAGGCACTAAACCCAGCCTTGGGCTAAGGCTGATACCAAGTAAAAAGCTGTTGAGGAAGCCATGTTGTGGCAGGTTTGTTTTCCCCTTGGGATGCCTTTTGCAGCTGCAGTGTGCCTGGAGCTCTGGGCCTTCTGTTTTCAGAAGCCTAAACCTAGGTGTAACCCTAACCCTAGGTGTGACCCTAACCCTAACCCTAGGTGTGACCCTAACCCTAACCCTAGGTGTGACCCTAACCCTAACCCTAGGTGTGACCCTAACCCTAACCCTAACCCTAACCCTAATCCTAGGTGTAACCCTAACCCTAACCCAAGGTGTGACCCTAACCCTAACCCTAGCTGTGACCCTAACCCTTACCCTAGGTGTGACCCTAACCCTAACCCTAGGTGTGACCCTAACCCTAGCTGTGACCCTGACCCTAACCCTAGGTGTGACCCTAACCCTAGGTGTGACCCTGACCCTAACCCTAGGTGTGACCCTAACCCTAACCCTAGGTGTGACCCTAACCCTAACCCTAGGTGTGACCCTAACCCTAACCCTAGGTGTGACCCTAACCCTTACCCTAGGTGTGACCCTAACCCTAACCCTAGGTGTAACCCTAACCCTAGCTGTGACCCTGACCCTAACCCTAGGTGTGACCCTAACCCTAACCCTAGGTGCTGCTGGAGGCTGTGTGGGGAGAGTTGTCCTCAAATGAGGGGTTTGCAGGCTGTGGCCCAGTAGAGCTTGAAGTAATATTAAAAATATAAGCAATGAAGTTGTTTTATTCTGTTATTATCTTGCTTTTGTGTTCCACTAATGTTTTGCAGTAGAGTATTTTTATTGTATTTTTTTATTCTTTTACTAGGTAAGCCATGTTTATGAAATAAAGGTTGTAGGGCTGGGGCCACAGAGAACATAAAGGCTTGGCACAGGAGGCAGACCCAAACCCACATGGAGCTGAAATAAATGCCACAGGGAAGGGATGGAGCTGCAGCAGCTGCCCAGGGGCTTCCAGCCCAGCCAGGGGTGGATTCTCAGGGGATTCCTGGGGCTCAGAACCAGCCCAAGGGCACATTTTGGGACGGGAAACCTTGGGCTCAGTGGCTGTTCCTTGCCCCTGTTGCCAGCTGGGGTGAGAGGGAAGGGTGTGCTTGGGATCAGGTCTCATTAGCAGAGCCCATTTGGGATGGGTTTGACAGCTCATGGAGATACTGAAGTGGCAATGGAGGGACTGATTTGTGTCTTTGTTAACATCCCTGGGCTGCAGTGAGAACCAGGAGCAGCTTTTAGCTGGAGGCAGAGGGAAGCTGAGGAGCTGGAGCTGAGGCAGCACAACTGGCAAGACACAAACATGGCATGGCTGGGGTTGAAACCCCTGTGGGGCAGGGACAGGGTAGGGACTGAAAGGTTGGAGATAAATTGAAGATCCTGCCAAGAACCTGGAGCAGCTTCACCTGACAGCAGTGGGGAGATGGAGAGCTGGAGTGGAAACTGAGCTGGCAGTGAAATAAAGCTTGTGAGGCTGGAGCTGAAATAACTGTGGGGTTGGGATGGGAGAGCAGCTGTAGTGGAGCTGAAATAACTGTGGGGTTGGGATGGGAGAGCAGCTGTAGTGGTGGAGCTCATGGTGGGGCTGGGCTGGAGCTATAGCAAAGATCCTGCTGTGAGAACCTACCATCAGCTACCTGATGGCAGTGGGAAGAAGTGGAACGAGCTGAATGGGCAGAGCTGGCAGTGATATAAAGCTTGTGGGGCTGGGATGGGGACTAAAGGAGCTGAAATCAGCCCTTTCCCACTTCTCTGGCAGTGAGGGCCCCGTGCAGTGGAGCAGGATGGGTGTTTTTGGGGCACACAGGACACATCCCCTGCTGCCATTCACCTTCTGTGTGGGCAGGCGTCAATCAAGCTGAAAAACACACATGAAGAGAAAACTCCCCTAGGGGCTCACAGAGACAGGAGTTCCCTTCTCTTTGAATTGCCATTCGTATTCCGAGTGTTGTGTAAACATTAAATATTTAAAACATTGCCTGTAGCACTCTTGTTTCGCGGTGGGATTTGGATAAAGCCATTCCTGTCTCAGGGTCATGAGAAATGTGCTCAGGCTTAGCGTGTTCCCCTTCTCCATCAGAGATTCCAGGGCCTCCAGGAGTGCTGCCCCTCTCACACAGCCTGAAATCAGAGCCTTGTTTAACATTGGCAGGAGCTGGACGGGGTTTGGCCCGTGTTTGTCGTGTCATTCCTGGTCTGTGGGATGCTGCTGCTGCTGCAGGAACATTGTCCAAACCTCCCCTAGCATGGGAGCAGCTCTGCACTCCCAGACAGAACCCACTGCACCAAGCTTTAGGGGTTTTTTTGCAGTGCCCAGGCCATGCTCACTGCAGCTCATATCTGCTTTGGAACCCCGCATGTTTCAGCTTGGACACTTGATCATACAATGCCATTTTTTTATTTTGTGAAAGTCTGTCTTCTTGCAGTTTCAGGTGCCAGCTCTGCTCTCACAGTGCTGGTGATTTCTTGCGCTGGTAACTCTTAGCACTTGTTGTAGTTTCCCAGGTGAAACTCTTCACATGGAGTCTGAAGGTGTGATCATCCCCCTCCTGCTGGTGCCTGGAGACCAAAGAAATTCTGAGCCCATTTTGGGCACTTGCTGTGTTTTTTCTGTGGTCCCAGGTGATTCTCCAGGTGACAGAAACTTGTGGCCACATCAAGAGCTGAAAGTCTCCTGAGTTTTAGCTTACTGTTCTAAATATTCTTTTCCTAGTTCTGGTGCCTGGCATTTAGATGATCTCCTTTTCTGACCAGAAAAGCAGAGTATGGTGAGTCATTTAAAAATTTAAGGATATTAAGGGCAGGCTTGGCTTTATGCACCTAAATCTGTGTCAAGGGGACAGAAAGGTGTGTTTTAGTTTCTGTTTTAATGGGGTATGCCTTGTGGGGATGCTGCACTGTCTTGTGTGTGCCTGGAGCCTGTTCCAGGGTACTTTGTCAAGAAACAGGAACGAGGGGATTGTCCTTTAGGAGGAGAGCACGGGAGGACACATTTGCCCTTGTCCTCAAGTTCTCCAGCACATAACTGCATTCCCCCCTTGTGTCCCCTCCCCATCCAAAGCATGACCCATTCATTTGCAGAGCTACAAAAGCTTGGCCTCATCTCCCCACACTTGGCTCCTGCTCCTGCTGTGTGTGCACAAGCAGTGCATGGGTGGGCGACCTCATTTGAGAGCTGATTTCATTACAGATCAACTGTGTTCCTCCCCTCATGGATCTCATAGTTATCTTCCTCCCTGATGAGGAATTCTTAATTAAAGCATGGACAATTTGTGACAGAATGGCATATTCCAAAGATTTTTCTTTCCTGCTTGCACAAATGTGTCTCTCTCCAGAGGCCAGGCTGGTCATATGTTAATTTAAAATGCAGGTTTTATTGCTGCACCCTGCTCTAGGTGCTGCTTACCTTTCTAGGCAGCACTGGAAGAAACACCATTTACAGGCTGATTTGGCTGCAGGTTATTCCAGGCTTCTGTCCTGTGTTAATTCAACCTTATGTCAGCATTGGTGCCTTATTTTTCAGCCAAAGTGTGGCCATGTCAGAGTGGATTCTTTGTCCCCCTCCTGTGCCCAAGAAGAGCAACTGATTTCTCCTGTTCCACCAACCCTGAAGACCTGAGCAGATCCCAGGAAGATCATTGTGCTTCCCTCAGTGCTCTCTTCCACTGTGGCCACTGAGGGCTGTGGCACTCACAGGGACCCTGCCATGTCCCCAAAGACACTGAGGCCACATCAGAGCAAGGGAGCTGTGCTGCCTCCAGGACTCCAGCAGTGCTGCCCAGCTCAGCCCCTGCCCTGTCACACTGGGGGATGATCTGGAGGCCTGGTTTAACCCCAACCCCACACAGCCACTCACTCACTGCCTTCCCAGGGGATGGGGAGGAGTCAGAAGGGTGAAAGAACTCGTGGATTGAGATAAAAGCAGTTTAATGCATCAGAATGGAAGAAACTGACCATGATGATGATAATAAAAAAGAGAATTACAATGTACAAAGCAAGGGATGCACAATGTAGTTGTCCAGCCCCTGGATGGCTTTCCCTCAGTTTATGGGGTAAGCAGGACTCCAGATGGTCTGGAATGTCCTTGGGTCAGTTGGGGTCAGCTGTCCTGACTGTGACCCCTCCCTGTTCCTTGTGCCCTGAATCTCCTCACTGGCAGGGCATGAGAGGCAGAAAAGTCTGAGCACAGACACTGCTTAGCCATGACTGAAAACAAGAGTGTTATCAACATTATCCTCACACCAACTCCAAACCACAACAGTTGGTGCTACTGGGAAGAAAATTAACTCTCTCCCAGCCAAAACCAGGCCAGGGAACTCTTAGTCAGGTCTCTCATGTTCAGAATATATGAATATTAAAAGCTTTTGCATAAGTTTTTGAGGCAGCTAAAGATGCAGGTCAGCCTGATGAGGCTGACAAAGCAGTGATAAAATTAAAGCAGTGCCACTCAGGGGTTTTCACAGCTCCCTGGAGGCTCTCCCCATGGTTATGGTCACTCCCATCCTTTGGGACACCTCTGCTTTGGAAGGTGGTCCAGCACTCCCTGGTGTGTTGTCTGGAGCACAGCACAGAGCCAGCCTGGGGTGACAACCTGAAAAAAGCTTTTTAAATAACAAGATTTGATGGCAGATGTTGAAAGGGAGCAGCAGAAAGTGGGGTCAAACTCTGGATTTGATGGCCCTGGCTCAGGAAGCCCAAAATCTGAACACAGATGCTTAGCATCATTTCCATGCATCTAAAATCCTCCTCTGTGTTATCTTGACAAACCAGGAAAAGCAGAAGGCAGCAGCCAAGGGGTTTTGAACCAGGCCAGAAGTTACTTCAGTCCAAACAACTGATACCACATAAGGGCTGACACACTCAGACTGAGACTTTTCAAGAGCAAAAACTTTTGCTGCTCTGATGTACCAATGTTGCCATTGTATTGCAAAGGTTCCATCTTGCTAGAGTTTTGCACCTCCTTGATGTTTCTCGTAGGCAGCTCCTCTGAGCACTGACTCTTCCTTCTTCTCACAGGGCCAGCTGACTCCAGTTCCCCCTCAATTAACCACCCACTCTTTTAGAACACTCTCCTTCTTCTTGGCTACACCTGTGGCCTGTTAGAGTCAGGCCTGTTCCTAATCTCTAATAATTGTCTCAGCTGCAACTCCTTAAGGGGTAACATTACTTTCTATACTCCCTTTATTTTCTTATATTGTGTCCTCCTACATACCAACATATTCCAGGATCCCTGATCTTCATTTCTGTCTAGGTCCAGGCTGATGCAGCAGGAAGGCCAGGCTGTGGAAGCTGAATTTTGCTCTCACAACAATAAATCTGGAGTGATTCCGTATGTGCCAGAGGAGTTCCTGCTAGGACAGCAGCATCATTTCCAATGGCTTGCAGTGCTGGCTGGGGGTGCCACACCAACAGCACTTAGATTTCCTTTTAACTCTCTCTCCAGAGTGCCTGGAATAGCTGTGATAGATGCACACAGCAGGTTTTTCAGAACATTTTGCATGGGCAGCAGCACTTCCTGCAGGATTTTATTGGCCTGATCCAACACATAGCCCCTGAAAGAGACACCAGGCTGCTTTATTGTTGGCTCCTCAAGTGCGCACGCACACAAGCAGAGAGCTTTCTAAAGCACCCGTTCTGCTTTCTGATAACATTTCCTTCAGTTTCAGCCCATGCACATTCACACAAAGGCTGCCCTGAGTCTGGTTTTCTCCTGGTTTCATGATGGGAACTGCATTTTTTTCCACGTGGCCTTTCCCTGCACTGTCTGTGCTGCTCTGCCCTGCCCAGGCACAAGTGGGTGCCACACTTTGCCAAGAGCAGCGATGGGTTGGCAGCCCAAGCTTTACTGTCATTTCTCAGGGCTCACAGGGAAAAAAGCTTTTGTCCTCACTGTGGTTCTGACAGAGAGGCTGGGAAAGGAAAACTTGGAGCTTTTTCAGGCCCGTGTGGAAAGGCAGGACAAACACAGTGCAGCTCTCAAATCTCACCAAACTTCCCCAAACTCATGTGGGACTGCACGGCCCTTGCCCAGGCCCTGGATGCCAGGGCAGAGTTCAGATGGGGGCCACATTTGCTGCTCTGAATCCGCAGTTTTATCTGCAGTGCTCACACAGGGAAAGAGCTGCCCTTATTTTCATCTTTTCTCCCAGAGCGGGACCTGCATAGAGCTCATCCCTTTAGGGAAAAGGATGGGCCCTGCACAGGTTGGGCTGCTTCAGTCAGGCAGGTTTGTATCTTAATTAATTCAGGGGCATCAAATTCGCTCCCCAGCCTCTTTTTTTTTCTGTATTTATACAAGTGGGGCAGATTTGGGAAAGCTGAGGTATCACAATGAATGAGTGTTCTATAGTTCACAAGTCACAGTCGACACACACTCGACAAATAAAAGCCTCAGAAAGGTTTTTATCGGCCTAAATATTGAAACCAAATTTTATTTTTTGAAAATGACATTACACACATCTTGCAAATGTACATTTAGATGAGAAAACAATGAGTAACAAATATTGAGAGCAAAGCTATAAAGTGGACAGGTTCTCTGCTGCATGGCATTGCATTACAAGAATACTCAGACCCGGGATGGTTATTACAAGTAGTAAAAACAGTTCACAACACCTCACAAAAATGGAATTTTTTCCTAGTCAAATCTTCTGACAAAAGGAAATTCTGTCAAGGGAGAAGAGCCATAGGGAACAGAGGTGTGGATCTAGGTACACTTGGTGATTTTGTGGCACGGCTTTTTGGGGTTTCTTTAAGTCCATTTCTTACAAAATGCGTCTTTGTGAGTGACCCCATCTTTTCCAAGACTTTGCCCATTTTCTGTCCTCCACTGCCAACAGAACCACAGCTAATAAACAAGAAGCCCCTTGTACTCAACTCAGAGCTCAGGAGTGTGGAGAAGGAGTTGTTTACAGACCCCCCCAACAGCATAATTCCCATATCCCATCCCCACCCCCTTGCTGTGTATCCAGGAAAATCAAAAGTGTGTGCAAACTCCGCAAATCAGGGGCCGTGGGACGAGTGCCAGGGACATCACCACCAGCACCAGGAGTGGAGGCCACGGCCGACGCCGCTCGTGCCTCTTGCCTCAGCTGCAGTGGCCCAGCAGCACCTCACCCTCCAGCAGAGCCAAACTTCCAAAGGCTGCACTCGCTCCCCAGCTCGGGCAGAGGCACTGGGGGCTGATCTCCTCCTGTGCTGGATCCTGCAAGCTGGATCTGATCAACGTGCCAAGGCAAGGCACTGCGAGAAGTACGCTCCCCGAGAGAACCTGTTGAGAACTGCTTTTCAAACCTGGCTGTTTATCCTTTTATTTATGCCCAAATCTGTACTTTACAACCACGAGAGAGAGAGAGAGAGAGACAAGAGTAAGAGAGAGGGAGAGAGAGAGAATCTTTCCAGGAGGAAAGGAAGAGCTAATTAAGAAAAGAGAGGTACAGGACCATGCATTTACTCTCAAGAGCTTGTTCACGAGCAAGCCAACATTTCTAACACTACAACCACTCATCTACATCTGTTTGCTAAGTAACTGAGTTCTACATACAACTAGAGAGCAGAAGGGGTCTTTTCATTTTCTTCCCCCTCCCTTTAAAACGTCAATAAAAATGTTTTCTGTACAAGTTGAATGGCACAAAAGGTGGTTAAAATGCTAAGTAACTCACCACAAATGGAGAATGCAAAATTAGTTCAAAACATGCATGGACTGTGTACAGGTAAGCAAGGAATCATTGGCATAAAGCTGCAATATATTACAAGATGATACAGTTGAGATCTTTTGGAATAACCTCTGCTTGTTCTGTCCCTTTGAAGAGACCTTCACATAAAAATTCAGCATCAAGGGAATTCAAGGTACATATCCAAGCAGGAAGTTAACTATGGGCAACGTTATTTGTCTGAAGAGAAAAGCATTTCCCCTCCCCTTTCACACACTCCCCCAAGGTACAAAAGTCAACATGATCAGCATTGCTGCAGGCTTGCCAAAAAGAAAGGTTAGACAGGTCTGGGGTAGGAGAACAAAAGCACCATTTAAATTAATAACTCTTTGTACAATGTCATTAATTAAATACCTTACTCTTTAAACAAAAACATCCTGAAGTTTACCAATCCCACCAAAATAACCACGGACCCCTTCCCACCCCCGTGTCCTCCAAGGTTATGTACACAGAGTTTAAAGTATACCAGCTAAACTTTAAACCCAGCTGCCCCTCCAACCCCCACCCTCTGAACCACAAGAGAAAATACATCGTGGCCTCTCAGTTATATTATTTTATATTGCAGCTTTGTCCTTGATGAGGAAATCATACGAACTCAATGAATGGTCTCAGACAGTAACCCACCATCAGGTTCCAGGTCAGCTGCACATCTCCCTCCCTCAGCACTGCTGGGTGGTGGCTCTGCAGCTCTGGGAGCCACAGGGTCCTGAGCAAAGGCAGCTCCTGCTCTCCAGACAAGAGCAGCGTGAGGAGCTCAGGCTGAGGGCTGGCAGCTGCTCACCTCAGCTTGGGGCAGGATTTGTAACTGAGAGAGCAGACAAAGGCTAGTGACAGCAAAGCCAGCAGGCTGATCCTCCTTTCCAGACTAGGCTTCCAGACTAGGAAGTGTCACAAAATCCAGAGGGTTATGGAGGGGAATGTGTCGTTTCAGAGAACAGAAGAGTTTTGGCTAGACAGGTTTCCTCTTTCCAAAAGACCCTGGGTGCCTTCTAATTGCTAATCACAGCTGTACTAGGACTGCCAGGGTGCTCAAGCTGCTTGGATCACCCATCATTTAAATAAGAAGCAAACTAACAACAATTTCACATGTCAGAATTCAGCATGTAATTATCACTCACAGGCTTCCTTGTTCTTACATTCAATACTCCTGCTTCACCATATCTAAAAACACCAATTAAGTGCAATTAATTCCCTAGACATTCTTCCTTTTAGGCAGATGCATCATTAGACATCACACTAAATCAGGAAAAAGCCCCTCTGTCTTAAAGAGAGGGAGAGAAAGGAAAAAAAGCTGTGTGTTCTGCAGCCCTCCTGTGACTGTATGGTCAGTATGAGAGGGAAACAGAATATCACAGGATTTCACCTGCCACCTGCTAAGGAAAAAAAAGTCCATCCATACATGCTCTGCAGTGGTGGAAGCAGATAGAGAAAAGCAGCCATGTTGTAATTGAAAAAAAAAAAGGACAAAATACTCCACCAACATGACCCCAAAAGCCAAACAACAACAAAAATAAACTCCACAAAATGTTTCTCAGGGATTCTCTGAAAATAAAATTTGTCGTGTTGAGAACTGGGCCTGGACCCAAGGTTGGGATCCATTTGGTCCCTTTCAGGTATTTCCCAAGTCTCACCCTTGCATGGGTTTCCCAGAGCTCAGGGATTCACAGCCAGGGTTTGGTTCTGGCTCTCCCTGACCATGTGCCACCACCGTGTTCCATCCTGCCTGCACGTGCCAGGTGAGTCCCAGTGCCCTGCAACACCCCCCCTGTGCACATGTGACTCCAATTTAGCTCCATTTCCTACAAATAACTCTTGCAAAGAGAGATGGAAGAACCAGCTTGGATAAAATTCAAAAGCAGCCTTGAGTTTAGATGAGTCACCTAAAATGAACCCAACCTTCCTTTTTATTTCAGAGGCATTTGGCAATGCTTTTCTCTAAAAACCAAGCCAACCACAAATCTCCATTCTGCCTGGTACTGGCTGGGACTAGAGCAGAAAAATACTGGTAAAAATAGAAATACTACTTCTAGTCCCATAATCCTGCTCAGGGCTCAGGGTATGTCTGTTGGTAGACTGAGTGAGAGTGAAGTGAGATAAAGTCAACACTCTTTAGAAGCAAAAAATATGGAGGAGGCCCTGATTTGCTGAGGTTCCTTGTTTAATTGTCAATTCTAAAACTTTTAAGGTATTCCAGCAAACTATTTCAGCTTTATCAGTAACTATAATTAAACTGTACAAAATATCTCCCATCTATAACTTGCTATTCAAGGTCCATACAAGAGATCACTTGAAAACTGGGGTCAGTGAGGTTTTCTCTGCAAAGGCTGCAGCTGTCACCCTGGAAACTGAATCTGCACTCAAGTAATCAATCACACAAGAATTATCAACAGTAATCAATCTTTGAAACAGGAGCCCAAGCTCGGACCAAATAGATTCATAAATTAATTACAGAGGAGCTTCTGCCTGGTTAAAACAGCAGAAAATTAGGTGTATTGGGTTCCATTTGCATTATATTAAGTGTCTGAGAATTTATGGAAATAAAAGAGATGCAATCTTTATGCAACAACATCAAAAAAAATCTGAGACTGTACAGCAAGAAAGTGTTTGGATGAGTCAGTTATTTTGTGGTTTAGGATTAAATTCACAAGCAACTCAAGTGAACTTAGGAAAAAGATCTCATGAGGAAAGCAGTGCAAACACAGGTGCCCTTGTTCAGCACAGACTTCCCATCGCTGTGTGGCTGCAGCAGCTCTCACACAGGGGCTGGGCATTTCCTGGGCAAGATCAGCATCACCTCTGTGCCCACACAGCAAACCCTCCCCCAGGAGTCTCTCCTGCCTTTTCACCCTGGCTGCCACCCTTCCCAGAGTTTGCTGAGCTCTGTGGGAAGGGGTGGGAGGCTCTGAGGTGCCCTCATTGTTCTCTCACACCCCCCAGAGTGCCAGGTCTGTCCTCCCCAGGCTAGGGCGTGCTGATCAGTGATTGCTGTTTCTGATCTGACACAGGGAGGAGGGTAAATAAACCCAGCCCACAGCCTGGTGCTGTCCTTCAGCACAGGGCTGGATATTCCCTGTCCCTCTGAGGGATGGCACATGCTGGCAGGAGAGTCAAACAGCAGCAGGGAAGGAGCCTCACTCCAAGTCCTCCTGCCTGCAGCCAGGTCTGGCCTTATTCCTGCCAAGGGGAGAGGGACAGACTGAGGGACAGACACCCCCCTGGACTAGGTCCCTGCAGGGACATGACTCAACAAACAGCCAGGAGCTCTGCTGCTCTTCTGTCCATCCACACCCAGCCACAGATCCTCAGCTAGCCCCAGCCTCCTTCTCTGTTTGTCCCTGGAATTTCTTCCTTTTGTCTTTCATTATTCCCACACATCAGTGGCACTGACATCTCCAGTGCTGTGCCTCGTGCTCTCCCTGCCACTGCATTTTCTCTGAAGCTCCAGCTCATTCCATGACTCAGTGCCTACCTGCTAACAAACATCCCCCACCATTCCTCTAAGGAACAGGCTTTCCCCTTCCTGCCCTGTGTTTTCCATCATGGCATCCTTCCCTGGTGATGCCAGCTTTCTCTTTTTCAGCTGACAGATTAATTACTGCCAAGATTTGGTAATTCCCTTTGGGCATCCTCCTTTTTCTTCAGTTTCAGTGATAAACTGTCAGACCTAGGGAGCCTCCAAAGAGGCTCAAGAGCCCTGAGTTCAGGGAGATAAAGAGTCACAAGAGGTGAGTTCAGTGCACTAAGCAAGGACACTGCTCTCTCCCATGTGGACATCTGGCCACAAACACTTTCTGAACAAGGTTTTCAACACCTGGCCCACTGTTTTCCTGGTAGAAAGCCACTGAAATAATTAGGCTTATTCACTGTTTGTAAACAGAAGGCCCATATTTTGACTACTAGGACAAATTGCCCCTGATATGTGCACGTACATCTAACAAAAAGAGGGGCAGTGGGGGCTGTATTCAGGCAGGAGAGAAATGGGCTGCTGGATCAGGCTATCTCCTTCCTCCCAGGATGTTGCTGGCTCCCCAATGGTTTCAATGGCAAACTAAAAATGAGGTGTCTCTCTTTCCCTATGACTGAAATACTTCAGCATTTTTACAGCAGAGTTTTGAGAGAGTCAGAGTTCTGTGAGAGACTTGCCAGTTTGCTCCTGTAACATGTTCAGACTTTGCTGAGCAATGAATACATTTTAAAATCAAGCTCTTAGTAGCAGCTTATCTTAAAGCACCCTACAGGTGGAGGGAAGTATTGGGACCAGCCCTCTGTGCACTGGCACAAGAAGAAGTGACCTGTCCAGAGTTGTGCCACATCCCAACAGCTCTGAAACCCGCTGCTGAATCCACTAAGTTTGATTCTCATTTGCTCAGAAGCTCATCTGTTGGCCAAATATAGGTGTTGATGTGCTTGACCTCCTCTAAGCAGTGTCCCAAGGGATGGAGAGTGGTCTGTGACCCCAAAACTCCACATTTCCCTCTGCAGGTGTAGTACTCACACCTGCCCTGCAGCTGGGATGCTGTCAGAACAGCTGTGCAATGGCACTGCTGGAAAAAGTCTTTCCACCCACCTACTGATATTCCCTGAAAATCTCCCCTCTCCCTGTTAAAACGTGGGTTTGTCACCTTGGCCTCAGACCTTCAGTCATCACTGACTGGAACTGTTCCAGAGGAAACAAAACAAAGCAAGGAGGGGTCTGTACATTGCTGCTCCCAGCCCTTCACCTGCAGCACCAGGAGAAAGCAGCTCTCGAGCCAGGAGCAGAGGAGGAGATGAAGAACATCTGAACAGCAGAATCAAGAGCCACTGCAGCAGCACCCAGCCCTGTTCTCTCCACAGTGAGGAGCAGTCTTGTGTCCTGTGAGACACATGACTCAGCTTTTACATTTCCTGAGGTACTGTGGAGGGGCTCAGATTCATGCAGATGGGACAGAAGAATTCTGTGATTCTGGAGACAGCAATTTTCAAGAGATGTGCTAAATACCTCAAGAATTAAAATTGCCCTGTCTCCTTTGGTTAAGGCCATTGAACCTCAGGCCTTGCTGGGCACATGCACAGTCCTGCTTCTGAAGCCCAAGGGATGTTAGAAGGCACTTAAAGTCTTCACCTTCCTGTTCTCATCACACTAGGGTGGGTTTCCAGCTGGATTCCTTCCAGGGGTCTTGTGTAGAGCACTCATCCTGTTGCATGGACTGGCCTGACTCTTTAGATACACAGAAAAAAGATCCTCATCTCGTGCCACCCATTTGCTTCTTCTACAAAGAACCTCACCAGTCCCAAACACTGTCCCAGCCTGTCATCAGCAACCAGAAAATTGACCTGGAGCCTAAGTCACCACGTGGAAAAAAAAAAAAGCTGTTTTATTCCATCATGGCCATGATCAGCACCTGGTGTGTTTGCCACACACCTCTACAGAGCTGTTCTCTGGTTATGGATTGTCTTAGCTTGAGGAGACACTTCCTAGGCTAATTTTATATCTTCTTTACTTGGCTATTTTTTATCCCTTTCCCTAAAAATGTTTCTGCCTCTACTACAGCGGAAGGGAACCCTTGGTTGCTTTGCATGGCTGTGGGGCACCACGGAGGTCAGCCACAAAATCACTCCAGTGTTCTCAGCACACTGGGGGAGGCTCAGGCTGCAAAATCCACACTGGACCCCTGCAGAGAAATCATCACTTCCAGGGATGGCTGTCCCTGGAACAGTGTCTGGGTGGGGATTCAGCCTGGAATCCCAGAGCACCCCCACGGGCTGTGCTGGGAAGCAGCAGGATGAGCAGCACTGCCCTCAAAGGCATGAAAAGGCAAAGGCAAGGCATCCTAGGAAATGTTATCCACATGGATAAGGAGAAATGAACACTTCAATGCCCTTGCTTCCCGTTGGAAATGCCTGGGTGTGACACTGCTTTGCTGTTTGCCACAACTTTTGGTTCTGCCTCCTTTTTTTCCCCTTCAAAAGTACTGAACAAGCAAATGAGAGAGAAATAGCAGCTCGACCAAGCGTGTGGGTTTTTGTATGGCCACGTGTGTTAGCTGAGGGTGAGAGAGATGTGGAAGTTGTTTTCTAAGCAGGATTCTTCTATTATCTATGGAAATAACACAGTTAGGGTTTCTAGCTCCTGAGAAGACCATAAATAATGTGCAGATATTGGAAACACAGACAGTGGTAGGGAAAAGCTGCTTCCAACTCCCACCACGTCGTAAAATCTCATTATCAAACTCTTTCCAAATCACTTCAAGATATTTAGCTGGTGGAACTGAACTAGCTCCAAATCATACACCAGATGAGGCTTTAAACCAGAAACTTCAGGATTATAAATGCTTTACAAGTGATAAAAATCCCAAGGCTGAAGGTTTTGCTGCATTACTCATCTTCTACAGTCAAGACCATCACCTGAGTGTAAAAATGCTAAACCTTTCTGCCTGTACTATTCCTTCCTAAGGACTGTGTCTGAAACAGGCATCTTAATATGCAAATTTGCTAAATTATTCTGAATAAAGACAGATTTCAAAGAAACAAAGCCCTGCTACTTTAAGAGTTTCTCCAATTTGTTTTTAAATACTGTATTGTTTTAAAACAATATAGTCTCAGTGATTCAATTAGTCTCTGAAAGCACTAAAGGCAGCCTCATGAGGCAAATTAGACAGGGGTTTTATAGCAGAATTAATATGGCAAATCCTCATATCATGTGGAGCTTTATGTGCTTGTAAATGTTAAAAAAAATAAATATGAAAGGTGAACTGTGGAGTGTATAGTGGAATTACTATCATCTGCTCCAGGATCTCACAGGGTCTGGAATTGCCATAGTAAATTGGAAGTAATTACTAATTCACAGCAGTTCAGGAAAGCTTTCTGACCAAACCCAAGCTTAATCTCATGAAAAGCCAACAGGAGTAAAGCACGTGCTAAAATTAAAGCTTTAGGGTTTTTTCCCGAATCACAACTGTTCTTCTGTTTCAGTAACTAAGGTCCGATGCCTGTGCACTGTTTCTCTTTGTATTCAAATCTAGATGAGGGATCCTAAAAAGGCAAAGATAACTAGCTCTGAATGTATGTAACATTCCACATGCATTTCTGTACAAGAACTCATGCAATATTGGCATTAATACAGACTTCACTCTATGCTACAGCTGAAATGCTCACTGACTTCTACTGCCCAGGCATTTCTACCTAGAAAATTGCTTCTTAAAACTTGGGAGTCTGACCTCATACCCTGTTTTCTTTGTGGCTTCTGCTGGTTTGAATGGCTATTTTTCCCACTGAACAATTTATTTTAATCCTTTTAGGCCTTTTCAAGGTCCCCCTAATTCCCTGAAGGAATTGCTGGGCTCAGCCCCACCACAGGATGATCCTCATGCAAACAAAGCTGCATTCCCAAGGGAAAGCTGGCAGGATCAGGTCTGAGATGTCACCAGGTGCAGCTCAGGAGGGAGAGCTCAGTGATTCCTCAGTGATGCTCCACCAGGGAAAGCATCTCCAAATGACCAAACAGAGCTTTTGGCAGGAAGAAAAGGAACCCCTTCTCAACAACCATCCCAACAAAGGATCATTCCTCCCTTGGGATCCTGCTTTCTCTTACACAAACTGGCTGAGACCATCTCCCAGACTCCTTTCCTCCCACCACAGCTCAGGCTGCTGAGCAGAGGGCAGCCCAGATTTGGGTTTCCTGGTGGAGCTGTGGTGAGTGTCCTGCACTGAGCAGCACAAGAACCTGGGTGGGACTGCATGGCTGGTCTCCTGGTTTATCTGAGGAAAGCTGGCAGGACAGGACAGGCTCACCCCGACTGTGACAGGAATGGCCTCTGCCACCGTGTGACAACACCCTGGACTGCAGCTCCACTCCATCCATGGTGACTGCTCAGGGTCCCTGGAGAGGCAGAGACTCAGATGGGGACTCTGAGATTTCCACCAACAGAACAGAGGAGAGGGTAAAAGCATGTCAAGTTACCTGTCCCACTAAAGCTTTCCCTAGGACAAAAGCTCTGATGAATGATATTGTTATTAGCATAACCAAGGCCTTTGACATCCTTATGCTTAAGAAAGTTATTTGCTCATGACCAATGTCAACAGTAGCACTCACAGGATTAAACAGCCAAAAATTAGCACCCATAACCAAATCTGCACCCAGAATATTTCAGCACCTTCTGTTAGAGGATCTGAAAGCACAGTTGACAAATGTTAACCAACATTTGGCCTCACAACCCCCAGTGAGGTAGAACAGAGCTGTCCCTGCAGGGACAGACAGACAGATTGAGGCACAGGGTTACTCAGAGACCTGCTCCCATTCAGACACAAAATTCAGCAATGCCAAGGGCTGAGAGGCGTGCTGACTGCTGCACCCAAGCTTTGTCCACAGCACCATCCTTCCCCCCACAAACCCTCAACGAGCCCTTAGCCTGTGAACTAACCCCAGGACTCTATTTACAATATTTAAAATGACCATTTAGCAGTTGTGCAGGCAGAGAGTTATTCAATCCAATGAAGCTATCAGTGAGAACAAATGGCTCCTTGTGCAAAACTCTGGCTGTAAATGATCATGCACTAAGACTACTGGGTGCAAATTTGGTGCATGATAACTCTGACCCCTTGACAATTCCCAATCCTGGCCTCTCTCTGGTAAATCTCTTTTAAAAAGTTGCATTATAAGTATGGTCACACGAGCCTCGAAAGATGCAGCCTGCACAGATTGTTTCATCCCAGCAATGCAAGCAAACAAAACGTGGAGTGGCTTTGGGAACAACCCAGCATTCATGGAGCATCAAACATCACAAGGATAAAATCCATCCTAACCACAAGGGGTTGCAAGGCAACAGGGAGTAGGTGTCTACGTTGGGGAAAAAAAAAATAGAAAAAAAGCAAATAGAGCAACAAAGAAAGGCTTGATTGCACAGATTTCATTTAGGTAAAGTTCTGCAAGAATCAGTTTCATCAAAGCTTATTCCATGAGGGAGGGAGGCAATGGCAGCTGGCCTAGGACGAAGCTTTGGCGCAGTAAAAACCACCAGCCCTGCGTGAGGAGATGAACTTTGCATTCTGGAGGAGGCATTACTGATTAATAAAAGCAAAAGCTTCTCTAAATACAGCGAGTTTGTTTTTCTCAGATAGAAGAGTTTCTTAAAATACAAGTTTTTAGAACACCACAAAACTTCATTTGTTATATAAGTAGAGAATCTGGCCATAGTTAGGAATACTGAAGTGTAAAAAACCAAATACGTAGTCTTAAACATTACAAAAACTATCAAAACATTCAATATTTTGAATTGACCATTTTTTCCCCCCCTACACGTGTCTGTTTTGGCAGTGATGACAAGATTTCTAAATTGACTTGCTGTTATTATTGTTCTGCAGTTGTGGTTGGTTTTTTTTGTACTTTTTTTTTTCTGAACGTGTTTTTTAAGCAAAAGAAAACTACCAGCTTTTATAAAAAAGAAGGAGCTTGAATCCTTACTCCCAAAACACAGATAAAAGGTTTTCCATTATAAAAAGAGTATTGATTTTTTTGCTATAAAAAGTGACCTATAGGGTGTCAAACCTGAAAACAAATTCTCACAGTGTTTTCAGTGTTGGCTGTTCACAAGGCATTACTGTTACAAACAGAGATAGAGAGATACCATAGGGGAGGTATAAATATTTGTTATCAGCTAGCAGCACTGCATGTGGAAGGTGTTCTACTCCAGATAACTCAGCTGATTTATGGTTTTTTGCTTAATCATTAAAAATAATCCCAAACAATATTTGAATAATTTGAATTGTTGTACTAACCTTACTTAGCATCTGACACAATCATTCCTAATCTCATCCAAGCTTCTGCTGGCATATTAGGCATACAACTAGAAATTCCCTTCCTGTCCTCCACAATAAAACCAAGACTCTTTAGAGTGCAGGTGCCAAAAGTGGGGCTGTGAATGAGAAGCAGGTGAGCTGGCAGTTTGCACAGGTGGAGAACATCATCTGCCCTGCTCCAGCTTGCAAACTGCTCAGCAAGGGGTCCATCTGCACACCTCCAGGGAAACTACTTCACTAACACTGGGAAAACCACATGGTTGCAGCAGCAGAAGAAACAACAGAAGAAAATGGGAAATGCACAGAATCCTTGGCACGGAGGCCCCAAATTTCTCACAATGCCCATTTTGCACCCCTGTGACTTAGAAGAATGGTATCCCTCTATCTCTATAGACTGGCAGGTGTTGGTTTGTGGCACAGAGAGGAGAAATCACAGAACAAAAATGACATTTAACCGTGTGTCCTTTGACTTGAAAGCACCAGTCACCGATCTGCTTGTGTGGCAGAGGTACTTTGCTGTATCCCAAATGCAAGGTGGACATTTCACTCTACATGGAGTCTCCCAGGGAATCCGAGTCATCCAAAGACAGAGGCAGGTACAAGTCCTGTAGGGAGAAAGGAGAAAATGTTAACCCTCACCATCAGCTCCCACCCTTGGCCACGCAAAGGGAAGCAGCATAGTGGCTCTGGGCAGCTCAGAGGTTAAAATTCACATTCCAGAATTGGTGGTGACTGGGCTGGGCTCACCAGAATCCAGGGAGCTCCAGGCTGAAATCAAGGCAGGCTCCTTGCACAGAGGAGCAAGAGGTGTTTTATAATTGTTCTGGATCAATGTGGCCATTCCAGCAAGTGCATCTCTGTTCCTGATGACTGGTGAGGGAAAACTTTCAGAAGTGTTTTTTTATTGTTCTGGATCAATGTGGCCATTGCAGCACATGCATGAAAGAGCAGCATCGTGCCTTAAACACATCTCTTTAAACCTAAGTCCACAATAAAGAGTCTTACCTTGGTTTGACAGCTGCCCTCAGGACAAATCTCCAGGAAAATCACATGTTCTATGGTGTATTCTTTATTTTAATACAGTTGGAAAGGTTAATAAAATAATCCCAAGTTTGTTATTTGGATCAAATGCTCAATGTAAAGCTTTTCCAGTGTCCCTTTCTGGGTAACCATTTTATTGCATTTGTTTAAAGTTCTGTGTGGGACAAAGTACAGGAACCAGCCCAAGAGCTAAAGCTCTCCTGGGACCTTTTTGAACTCTGACCCACACACAGGTAATTACTGTGAGCAAAATGAAGAAAAACCAAAACATTCAGGAAGGAAATTCAGAGAAAACTTGATATAAGAAGAGGTAAAATAGGACTTATTGGTGAACTCAACCTAAGCATTTATCACTTGAGCTTTAAGGGGAGAAAAGAAAAGTGATTTCATCATAAGCAGGAAATTGCTCCTGGGAGAAAGACAGTGATGCATGAATATTCTGGTAACCTAAAATGCTGAATTTGTGTTTGCTGATTGGCTTAACTTAGTGGAGAAAAATCATAGCTGGGCTGGCTTTGCCCTCAGCAGTCACCATCTTTTACAAATAGTCTCAGGGCTGCACTTGAAAGGTCATACATAAAACTTGCTCAAAACATTAAAAAGGTGAGTTTTACTTGTCTTGACTAAGAAACAAACCCTCACCTCCAAAGTTCTCAATGAGATGGAAAGTGTTCCTAATGCTGAAGCAAAGGGTGCAGTTTGCAGCATTACTTCTGCTGAACTGATGAACTCAGACCACAGGCCAGATTCTGTCCTCGATTATAAATGAATAATACATCTGGACACATTGTGATAAATCTGGTGTGTTTTCTCAAACTTAGACTGAGCAGCTGAGAACAAAGTGAGGTCCTGAGGAACACAAAGTTTTCATTTGGATTCAGCTGTGCCTTTGTTAAACAGAATTAGCTCAACCCCTGCAAGCTACCCCACGGTGGGTTCCACGTGGCTGTTGACTGCAAAACCTCAGCACCACCAGAATTTTTTAATTACTCTTAAAAATCTTTAAGTCAATGCTTTCAGAGTCAGGCTGAGAGGTGCATTCTGTTTTACTGAAGAGAAATTCTCCTGACTTCCTCTCACACCTACATTTGTGTCCAAGCTCCAATTCCCGTATCAAGTGAAAACTGTTGGAAGCAGCATTGTGGCTATTCCAGAAATGCAAAGGCCCACAGAAATGAAAGGCAGAACTCAGCACAGAGTGGCCCTGAATAACAGGAACTGAAAAAGCTGTGACAGCTGCTGTACCTTTTAAATAAATCAATACATGAATTATCCATGAGCCAGCCCAGGTTTCCCGGTCCCTGCCAGGATGCTGTGCTACCTGTTGGCCTGTCCCACAACACAATTACCACACCAGCTGTAAGAATCACCTGATTCCTGTAAAACAGAGCATGGCCTTCAATAATTTAAAAACTTAAATTCTCGAGGAGCATCATTAAAGTGATGTCTGAGAGCTCCAGTAACGTTTGTGTTGCTTCTTCAGGCTCTTTAATGGGCCTGATTTGCCAATACCTGAAGCTTTTCAGGCCAGGAGGGTTGACATGAAACCACGTCCTTCAATGATATTTTCAAATGGCACAAGCTCATGGTTAAGTTGTCTCCTCTGATCCCTCTGGATGGTCTCCAGCACACATTGTCACCTCCAGGGGAGGAGTCAGGGCAGTGCTTTGCTCACCACCTGGCCCTAAAGGACAACTTCTACAGGTGAAGGGCCAAACTCCCCTGTTGGAACACCAGGAGTTGTTGCTATTTATTATTGCTGAGGGGAGCATGCCTGGGTTCTTCCAGCCTTAGTGCACCGAGCTAGAGGAAACTGCTGGGGATGTTTCACCTCAGAGACACCTTTGGCTCGCTGAGTGTTGCAGAATGAGCCCAAGCAAAGTAGAAACTCAGTTTACCTCCAGTGGAAAAAGTTCAGGCAATGGTGAAGAGAAAGAGAGCGGGTTCTGCCCCAGGGTTAAACCCAGAGTTTATTCCAAGGTGACACAGCTCTGAATCTCAGTAACAACTCCAACAGACCCCCACCACATGGTTCCAACACCTTTTAAGCTCACAGGGAAGTGGGAGGGAGAGGAGAGGTGAGCCACCAACCAGGTGGGAGGGGGAGGGTCTCAGGGGACAATGACACCTGGACAGGCCAATGACCCCAGGTCTGAGAAGCATCTTTTGAACTTTTGCCAATCACACGATGCCCTTGCTGGAATGTGGAACTTGACAGACAGCAATTAGGAAGAGGGCAGGGGCAAGGGAAGGAGGAAGTAATCACAGCTAAGGGACAGGATTTAGCTTCACACCACAACAGCTATTCTCCCAGAGGATATGGCCATGGGTTCAGTGCCCCCAGACCTGAGGGGCTGAGGCAGAAGGAGGTGTAGTAAGGTATAAGAAACATAATACCTTGTGCTTCCGGAGGCTGCCGGGGCTGGTGGGCGTGGAGATCGGGGACTGCTTGGATTTGGGGGTGGACAGCTGGCTGCTGGAGGTCCCGTTGGCTGGCAGAAAATAAGACACAAGCTGCAAATCAGGCAAGCTAGGGCAAGGGTTTTCTCCTTTGGGGAGATGGAAGGTCTCCAAACATTTAACACCATGGTTTATTCATGTCAGGCAGGAGGGAAAAAAACCAAAACAAGTGAACAGCATAACTATAAACATAACTCAAGGATTTCAGCTGCAAAATACAGTGAGACACAAAATAAACTAAGGGAGCAATATTGCACACAACAAATAGTCACCTAGACAATCCAAGGCACATATCAGCAGAAAAACAGAAAGACAATTTCTGTGTCCTCAAACTGTTTAAGGGCATGACTGGAAACCAGAGGCTGAAGATATCCTGAATCCTATCCAAGCAATATGAAATGTCAATGATTGATAGGCATTAAAAATTAGACAAACAGCAGCCTGGAATGCCCTGGCTGTAGTTTGCTGGGGGTGGGATTAAGTGACCAAAGAGCCTGATGGAATTATGCTTTCAATTGTAACAGCTGAATCTACAAATCAGTTACTTAAAACTCATCAAGTACTTGAGTGTCTGGAGGAGGCTGAAGAAGTGTAATAAAGGATCACAGAGTGTAATGCTTGAATGTTGTATTTTTAAGAGCCAAACCAGCACAACTCTTGCTTTAATGCCTCAGAAAGCCTCACTGCTCTTCGCTGTGACCTCCTTGTGAGGAAAGGGGGAGCTCAGAGGTCAAGCAGGTGTGAAAAGAAACATGTGCTCAAAGCCCCGGGACAAAGGAGGAGCTGCCAGCACCTTAAAGCAACAAATTCATGGTGGTGTGGCTCCTCTGCCTTCACATCCATCATTTCCATGCACTTCCTCCTCTGTTGGAAGAGGAGGTTATTCATCACACACAGCTTTTTTCCTATTATAAATGCACCTAAGTGAGGAAATGGATATTTTTAAAAGGTGGTAGAAATAATGATTTATTGATAATTGGGGAGCAGAGTGACACTTCACCTCCTTATCTTATTCAAACCATGCTTTACTGATAGGGGGAAAAATCTGTTCTGGAAAAGCAGGAGCTGTTTCCTGCTGGCTCCTGCACTGAGCTGTGCCACTCCACAAAAAGAACTGCCCTCCAGGCTGATGGGAAAAAAAGTAGAGTTCTCTAACTGTGTGCCAAATAATGAAGGCAATTCAGTAAAAAAGAACTTGGATCTCTTTTATGTTTTATTTCACTGAGTGAATTTGTGTTTCCTATTAAAGAAAATGTGGGGAACAAGAGGACTGATATAATCTCCATTAGCCAGAATCCATTTCCAATTTCTAAAATGCCTCTTTCTTTATCTCCAATTGTCACTGATCCTTCCTAAGCTGAAGAATGCCACCTAACAACTCTGCAAGAAACCCCAATTTCCTTTCCACAAACAAGACTGGAACAACAGCAGAGCCAGTGTGCAGCAAAATGGATGTGATTGCTGCAGGGCAGCACAGAAATTCCCTAATACAATGAGAGCTTTAAGTGCTACAGCAGGCATGTAAATATTTTATGAGCATCAACAAAAAAACCAGATGTGACATCCAAATCAGAAATGGAATGAGATGGATGGATATCATTACAAAGACAGCAGAATTTTGCAGCAGGGGCAACAATGAAGAAGCCCAGTTTAATTTTCTCTGCCTACTAATGAAGAATAGTGTTCATAAGCAAACTTGCCTGCATTTCCTCTGAACTGAAATGCAAGAAGATATCAGGAGGCAAAGAGCAGGCCCCAGGTGGTGCATAGCACTGCTGCTCCACTAAAACCTGCTGATGATTTAGGGTAGCTCAGGATCTCACCTACACTCAGCTGTCAGGAACTGTTCTTTAGAACCAGCTTTCCTTTCAATTCTTTGGGGTTTTTCCACCATTTTATTCTTTGTGCATTATGGCTTATTCATGGCACTGTATCTGCTCTGCAACATCAATTTACCCTAAAGTGTATTTGTAATATTCTTTAATTGCAGGAGCATGTGCACCTTTTTCCACAGGATCCTCACCTCCCCCTGTGCATGAGGCAGTTTGTACTCAGGAGAGAAATCAGGCTTGTCCAGCACATGAGAGGGAGGATGGAGAATATTCCTGTCATCTTTGAGATGAGAGATCCAGGGAAACTGAATTCTCTCTGCTTCCCCCACAGATATTTTAGAATCCCAGAATGGTTTGGGTTGGAAGGGATCTTAAAGCTCATTCCATCCCACCCCTGCCATGGCAGGGACACCTCCCACTGTCCCAGGCTGCTCCAAGCCCCGTCCAGCCTGGCCTTGGGCACTGCCAGGGATCCAGGGGCAGCCACAGCTGCTCTGGGCACCCTGTGCCAGGGCCTGCTCACCCTCACAGCAAAGAATTTCTTGCTAATGTCTAAACCTGCCCTCCTTTAGCTTAAGTCCATTCCCCCTTTGTCCTATCACTCTATGCCCTTGTCAAAAGTCCCTCTTCAGCCTTTCTGAGCCCCCTTTTTAGGCAGTTTTCTCACATGGAATTGTTCCCTGAGTGTTGCTTAGGTTTGCTGGGGTGACTGGGGCTCTGGATCCAGAGTTCATTGTTCAGTTCCAGCCCCAGCCCAGGCAGTCCCATCCTTGTTTTTCTCTCTCCAGCCCACGGTGTTTGTGCTCTTGGGCTGAGATTTGGATCATTTGTCCTTGGTCCCCAGCTGGAGCAGGAATTGTTTTGTCTCCCTGCTCTGTGCACAGAGCTCACCATCCCATAATATGAAGCTCAGACCCACACACTAAAGCAGCACAGAACCTGAGAAATAGAAAAAGCTAAACCAGAGGCATCATGGCACTCCCCAGACATCTGCTGCCTTTGGACACACTCATCCATAATGACCCCTGGGAGCAGCCCTGCAGCCAGGACAGACGGACACTCTGGGTCTGTTTGCTAATTGCTGCTGCCTGCTGAATGTACTTTTGTCCCTCTGTCCATTAGTGGACCAAGACATTAAGGTCCTGCAGCAGCCTCAGAGCCCTGCTCGTATTCTCCTGGGCCAAATCAAGGCAAAGACATTTTCACATTTCAGTTCAGGTACCTGTGACTCTGTCCTGGTTGTAATAACCATAAGCTCTCCCATCACAGCACATGTTTTGATACAACTGAACCCTTGCTTGGCATGTCAGGCAGTGTAAGAGAAATTCAAGTTTTTATAACAAAGAAAGAATGGTAAATGACATCATTATTTTCTCTCCTGCATTTCTCCCCTGAGATTTAGCTCTGGCTTTTGCTTAGCCTGACTCCTTATTGGAGCAGTCTGTTAAAGAAATTTTGCCAAACTTCATGCTGACCCTACTCCATTTAAATCTCATGGATCAGAGCAGAAGCACGGAGGTTCCTCTCCTCATTCCCAGTTTTCCTCTGCCATGTCAGGAGAAGGAATTGGCTGGTGCCCTGCAGGTGAGGTTTAGTATGGATTTCACTGCTTTGAGCTGGGTCTTTCAGCAAAGCTGACTCCCTAGGAAGAAAAATTGAGTTTAGAAATACACAGAAGCTCTGTAATCCAATTTTGCCAGAAATCCACTGGCATTGCTTAGGAAGGACAGATATGGGTTGGGTGTTAGTGAGGGGAGGGAGAAAGGCTTTCCCTTGGGAACACCAGGATTGGGGTGAGTTCCCATCTCCTTAGAGCAGGGAGGCATTTCTTTGTTCTGCATTCATTCCTTTAATTTTCATTCATTCATTTAAATGACTGCATGGTAAGAGAAAAGCACTGTGCCAAGAAAACAATGTTTAAATTGCTTCTGTGGATTTGCCACCTCACTTTTTTTGGATATCCTGGGAGCTGAAGGGCTCTGGCTGCCTAAAGGGGTTGAGCTTCCCACAGTGAGGCTCATTGTGAGGTGGGTTCAGACTCCTCTCACCCAAAGATTTCCCTCCAAACCTGCCCAGACATCAGTGCCCAGATGTGTCACAATGGCCTTGGAGACCTTGGTGGGAGAACAGGATACAGAAACCTGCACAGGAAAGAACTGGGAAGGGCAGAAACAACACAAAAACCAAGGAAATGCTCAGGAGTTTCCACATGACAACCTCAGCAGAGGGAAAGGCAACAAAGACAAAAAAGGTACAAATGGGTAGGAGAACAAACACACAGCAGAAATATTGCATATATTTGAAGTAAAACTGCTTTTAAATAGTTTCACACATTAAATGGGTGAGATTCTGGGGAAAAAAAAATAGGTCAGATCATTTTTTATTAACCGGACTTCATTCAGCTTTCTTTGCTTTTTGAATGTGAAAACTCCAAAATCTCATCTAAATGTAAATATTGATTCTTAAAAGATGTGTAAATCCACTTAATTTATTACCAGTTCAACACAAGAATACAAAATGGTGTTCTTTTTTCTCTCTGTCCTGAGAAAACAAAAGTCTCCTATTTTTCAGTGCTAAAAGAGCTGAGTCTTTTTTATTCTCATTAAGCAGGACAAGTGCCATTTTTTCCTTTATTGAAATTACAGGAAAGCACGAAAGACCCTTGTCTGGACGGATTAAAGAAACCTGATTTGCTCTTCATTACTGACCTTAACTCCAGGAACTGGTTATTGTTCAGCCTTTCTGGTTGTTTTAATCTCCCCCTGAAAAGCTCTGCTAAGTGTGTTCATTAAGCTCATCAGATGAGTCACCATCCTGAGCCTGGAGTGGCTCAATCAGTTAAAATCAGGCAGACAATAATTGCCATTTCATATTAAACTCTATGCTCATGCAGTAAACTCTGCTTCTGGTGGGAACCAGCACCTGATGCTTGTGGAGAAGGTTTGGAGCTGCTCACTCATGAGCTGACTCCCACGTCACTGAGTGTCACCTCTGGGGTTTTGTAAGTCAGCACCACGTTTCCCATTGTGCAGGCACAGCTTCAGCAGGGATTTGGGACTGTGGAAGTGGTGAAATTATGGCAAGCCTGAGTTTGAGAATAGCCAACAATGGAATCTTGAAGAAAAACTTTATGAACGCAAAATCACCTCAGAGAGAAATATTTTTTTAAAAAATACAAAGTCTTGGCATGTGCCAACCAGTTTCACGCTGTCCCTCGAGGTAGCTGAAGAACACCCACAAACTCTAAAGAAATGAACTGCCTCCTGGGGGAAATCCTTCTGACTACTGCCAAGAGAATTTTCTGACTAATAATCCCATTTCCACTGAAGATCAGCTGTCGTGTGATGCTCCCATGCAATATGCAGCACGTTAGCCTGACGGTGAAAAGGAATTTCTGGTTTATGTCACTTGTGTTGATGCTGTGGGACACCTGAAGTCAAGCTGTGAAGCTCTCCTGGAATTCTGACATGTTTAATTGATGATTTGGCCATTGTAGTGAGAGGCCATGTCTGGTTCTCTTTTGGAACAGAGCAGGCAGGCAGGTGAGAGATCAGTCATAACCCAGAAACTCTCCATGACTCCAAAGACTGTCAATTCCCAGAATTACTGCAGTATGCAGCCCAGCCTTGGACTGACAGCCCTGCAGCTCCCCACGTGTGCTGCCAACCCAGGTGCTGCTGCAGAAGGAGGGGGGCATTTCAAATGGTGCAAGCTGCTGCAGCAAATTAGGATTCCCATTTTCCCTCTCTTCCCTTACTGAATGAGTGTCTCAGTGTCACATCAATAAAGACATCAGCAGTCCTGCAATTGCAAGGTCACTGGTCTCCTTTAAATAATGACTGCGAGGAGCCACTCCTGACCTGTGCAATAATCACCATTTGCTTTGCACAGGAGGTCACCCTAAATCACTCTGTATCTGCAGGGACCATCTGGGAGCACGGTAGGCCTTGATTCCCTCCATGGGGAATAGAAACTTCTTTTGAAACATTTCTGGGGAAGGAGGCTGTAAGCCTGTGGCTGGAACAACCCCAAACCACAACCGCGCTTCACCAACCAGGAGATTCCTTCCCAATATTTAACAGCTTCTTGTTTCCAGAAGACACCCGAGTTTCCTTAGCAAGCACAGGGGGCCTGTGCTTTTCCCTGGAGCACAGTGAAAGGCAGACACCAAGAAACAATCACTCACCATCTTGGTGGTTACCTGAATCGGCCGGGGACTTGCTGCGGCGCATGGGCGCGGGGCTCTTGGCCGAGCTCTTCTGAGGGGTGGGGGAGGATTTGCTGCCCGTGGCCCCTGCTGGGCTCCCCTTCATCACCCGGCACTCTGGGGGAACACAAACCCACCTGGTCATGGCCCTGCTGTGAAACAGCCACGGCAGCCCAGTGCCTGGTCCCCCGAGAGATGCAGGAAATCCCAGGGGCGAGGGAAATATCGTCCCTTGTTCTCCAGGGCTGGAAGGAGACTCCTCAAGGGCAGGGCAAAAGGAACAGCTCTGCTCCTCAAGGGCAGGGCAAAAGGAACAGCTCTGCTCCTCTAGAGGATGTGCTGAGCCTCTGTGGGTGTCAGGCTGGCTCCTACCTGTGTCCCACCAAACATTTTCTGCCCTTCCCCTTTTCCTTGGCTGTCCTGAGCATCATGAAAATGGCCAGCACTGACTGAGGAAACACTCAGGCCAAGAAAATCCAGTTAATTTGCTGTAACCCTCCCTGAAGACCCAGCAGGAGGAATGATGAGTGCCCTTTCTGCAGGTGCAGAAAGCCAGCAAACAGCTTCTGGTGTGCTGTAAATGAAGCCTCCAAGTGGCAGATGGGGCAGCTGCCCCAGGAGGCTTTCACCCAGCTGGAACCTGCCTCTGCTGTCCTCAACAAGCTGCAACTCCTCAGATGCACAAAGCAAAGGAGACAAAATGGTTTTACAAAGCACATCCTCTGTCCTGGCCACTCCTCCCTTTCAGCAAGGTTTGTATAAACAAGCCCAGCAGATTTATGCACTGGAAGATGTGAGCAGATGAGGACCCCCAACTGTGCTTCCTCAAAAACTAAATAGGCCAGGAAGAGTGGAAAATGTAAACATGATCTACAGAGTCCTGCAGAGGGGAGCTGAAATGCTAACAAACCTCCACGTGTCCCAGGATTTCAGGCGTGCCTGATCTTCAGAACTGGGTTTTATTTACATTGAGAGCTAACAGAAAAAGAACTTTCCACCCCTCAAGTTATTAACTTAACCCAGTTAAGAAGAAGGCAATAAAAAAGGGATTTCCTTTTTGTCAAATGTTAGCTGGTTCCACCTCATCTCCTCCAACAGCTTGTCCTCTCCAAGATGTGAAAAATCTGTGTTTTTTACAGATGTGAGTAATGTGTTCCACAGGCAGGCAGTTTTTTATGGAAAAGTTCAGCTCAGCCCCACATGCTCCACACTGAGGACCCCTGGAATGGAATCCCCAAAGGAATTAAGGCAGCACAGAGCAGATAAATAATTGGTCAACCAAAAGCAAGCTGTCTGACCTAAATGTATGTGTTATTTAATTATATATCAGTGTATCTACGAAAATGGAATTGCCTTCAATTTTTCCCCAGGCTTTGCTCATTCTCAGCCAGCCAAGGCTCCATCTCTGCTCCTTCTGGATGGTTTGAGAGAGAGTTTTGCTGTTGGGCCATGAAGCACAGGAATGTCAGGAGAGGAGGCCTTGTGCTCCAGGGATGCTGCATGGCAAGAATTAAACCTACAGTCAGCTCATTTTCTCTCCTGCTAAATCAATTTTGGAAATTCTAAATCAGAGACAGAAAGAGTTGTGGGGCTTTTTTCCTGCAAAAATACTTGAATTCTCACAGATGATGTCACTTGAAAGGCTTGTAGAGAGGTCCAGCCCCAATATAGCCCCAATTTTTTATACATGAAGAGCAGTACTGGTGTTGTGAGGGGACTCACAGGCAGCTGTGTTTAGTCACCTGAATTACTCACAAAAAAAAAAAAAAAACCCTAAAAAGTAAAAACACTTCATGCTAGGTGTTTGCAAGAGCTTCCAAATTTATGCTCTTCCCAGGGGAGTAATTCCTTGGAAGTAAACCTGGCTTTGCATTTTCCAGCCCAGAAAGGCTGACTCTGAGGAATTCCTCCAGCTCAGCCCTTGGCAAGTGTCAGAGGCAATCCCTGAGCTTTTGCAGGAGGTGGAAACCTGGCTGTGCTGAGGCTGGTGTGAAAAGGCCTCTAAATGTCACCAAAGTGTGACATTTCCACCACGCTGAAACCAGGGGGTACAAAAGGGACAGAGCAGTGTCATCTGGAAAGTGCTCAGCAGCAGGATTAGAGGGTGGAAGCTGTGGTGGGCAACCAGGGGGAAAAAGATGACATCATCCTCTCTTGTGCTGTTTCTCTTTTTGTTTCCTGACGTCCTGCCAGAGTGAACATAACAGCCAGCAATCCTGGTGTGTGTCATCCAAACAGGCAAGAGAAATTTCCCCATGACAGAGGAGATTTTATGAAGTTACACTCATCTGCAAAACCTCAGGATTTGCAGCTCCCCTGGCAGCATCTGCCTGGGAAGGAGGAAGGGTGATGGGTGTGCAACGGGGAAACACTGCTGAGGTTCCTCATCTGCTCCCTGGGAGCTGCAAGACTCCTCTAAAAACACCTCTGGAGCTGCTCACTGCCTTCCCAACAGCAAACTTGGCTTCTTCCTGCCAAGAAATCCAAGCTGGAGAAGTGAGCAGTGCCCAGAAGTGGAGGCAGAGGGCTGGGATTTCCACCCAGTTGTTCTGCCAGCACTGCATCCAAGCTGGAGAAGTGAGCAGTGCCCAGAAGTGGAGGCAGAGGGCTGGGATTTCCACCCAGTTGTTCTGCCAGCACTGCATCCAAGCTGTTTTCCAGCGTGGAGCTCCCTGTGGAGCTGACTCAACTGCTGAGTGGTGAAAAACAACGTGAAGCTCAGCTTACAGATCACTTCCCCAGCCTGACACAGGCTTTATTCTCTGCCTGCAAAGTCTCAGCTGAACCTTGGAAACTTCCTTTGAATTACCCCATGACCATCAATGGGTTCATCTGGAGTACACAGGTCAGAAGTACCAGCACTAAAATAAAATCAGGCTTGCAAAGGAGTAATAAAAAACTCAGTGCTTGGAGATTAGAGGCTGCTTGGCTTCCTGGCATCCAGCAAAAATCCTCTTTGCTCCTCAGTACAGAGCCAGTTTGCAGCATATAGGACAGGATGGGGCTTGTGTTCCTTACACAGCACACCTAGAGCTTTGGGAAGTGTGCCTAGATGCTTGGAGAGCACATTTTTTTTCAGTTTAAATGGTTAAAATGACATTAATTTCCTCTTGCTGCACTCACTGGCACCTACAGACAGATGGGTACAGTTGCCAGGTGGGGTGGATGGTAAGTCCTACAGCAAGCTCTGTATATTCTGTAAAATCAAAGATTTCAGGGTGTAATTGATCACAGAGATCCACACTGTTACAGACTTCTGCTGGCAGTGGTGACAAGGAAAAATAATGGTGCTGTCCCAGTCATGCCCCCAAAAAGGGAATTTTTGTCCTGCTTTTTGAATCAGCAGAAGTAAGCAGTGGAAATGTGATTTTTTTTTTTCAGCTGTTGCTTGTTTCCATTTTTAATATGCATGTGTCTACAGAAGGATGATTAGTTCTCAAAAAAAATGCATCTATCTGAATGTGACTGGAGAAAATTGGAGATATAAACGCTCCCAGATTTTGCAGTAAATGTCAAAATGCTGTAGGACTTAATTTATTCTGACTATACCTCAGTCAGTATTTGCCTGATTATAACACTGCTGACTGGATAAGTATCCCCAAAGGATGTGAAATGTTATAGTAGCCTTCTTGAGCCAGGTCTATAACACACCCAAGATAGCTCAGCTGCCCTTGGAGGCATAAAAATCAGCAGGATGGCTTCTGCTGCAGTGTTGGAAACAAAAAGGGTCAAGAAAAGGCAAAATAACAGAGAAAAACCGAGCCAGGTGCAGGAGGTCTTTGCTCCTGGTAAAACACCTCACAAAAGCCATTGGTTTCTTTGTTCACTTCTATTTCTAGTGAATTGCCCAAGTGAGACTTTTTGACTTCTGTCCAATTAGCTATCCCTAAGTTTGAGGTGAAGTCCCCTATGAGGTGGCTTTTTTCACTTAACCGAAGAGAGAAACTTCTGGGCTTCTTTCCTTTTTGAGGAGACAAAGGACAGATTTGTCACTCCCCCAGCAGAAACCACATTGCTATAGTCAGACTCCATGTGCTGGGGCTCATAAACCAGAGAGCAGCAGGCAGCCCTGCGCTGAGACAGGAGCAGGGCAGGGCAGAGCAGTGAGGGTGCAGGGTGCGTCTGTTACCGCTCTCGTCCAGGGAGAAGTCGTCCTGCGCGTAGCGGAACTTCTCGGGGCCACAGGCGATGAACACGTCGTCATCCCCGAAGAAATCGTGCAGACAGGTCACCTGCAGAGAGAGCACAGGCATGCATTGCACTGGTGACTGGCAGCCTGGAGTATTTTGCAGGCAAGCCCAACAAGAATGAACGATGCATCTGACCCCATCCTATCAGAAGGCTGATTTATCACTTTATTGTGCTATATTATTCTATACTATGTTACATCACATCTAAACTGAATCTGCCAAGCACCCAACTGTAAGAGTCTGAATGAGGGATGTGGGACTCCAGGCAGCTCTCCAAAATGCAGTTTATTGTACCCAAGAGTCACAGCAGTCCAGGGCTGTGGGTGACAGAGCTGTGCCCACAGCTGTCAGCTCCAGCTGCAGGCAGGCCTGGAGACCCTGAGTTTGGGTTACAATGCATTCTATACTTTTCTTTGCTGAGCATCCTAATACAGTAGAACCAATCTATACCTTAACTTTTACCTATAGCCTGTCATAACTACTCTAATTCCCATATTCATGGCACTGCTCTCCAGTCACTCACAGTCAGTACATCACAGTTTAAGCCAGAAGTTGTTTTTCAGTTTTCTTGCAGTGGAAAATTCTGAGACCTTTTTTCTACTTGCCACATTTGCTGACTTGTCTGCCTGTGCTCTCTTCCTGCTTGGTGAAAACATCTTCTTGTCTGGGGTGGGTTTATCCTTTGCTCTAAGCCATAAAACCCCTCTAACTAACACACCCTTTGCCTCCCTGGTTATCCAGTCAGACTGGCTCAGCAATTCTTTTCTTCTATATCAAAACTTGCTTCCAACTCTATTCCTTCTTCAGATTCTGCTTTCAAAAATCTTTCAGCCAAGCACACATATCTGTGAGACTTCCTTGTCAAACTTTCATCCTTCCCAACACCCAACCCTGCACACACTGCCCAAAATCTCGTGACTGTCCCCCTAAAGTCCCAACTCACACACACACACACACACACCTGGCCCTGACAGGCCAAGGAAACAAAACCCCATCACTCTGGGTAAGCAATCTCCATTTTGCATTCTATTGTGGCACAAACACAGGCACAGCAAATGAGATAAGAATATTCTTGGGAAGAATTGTGCCTGGCTTTTTTCTATGAAGAGAAATGTGGGGCTGCAGCAGGGTCCTGATGGGGCTCAGCCCTGGTGAAGCAGAAGGGGGCTCTGCCTCTCTGCTCTCCCCCCACCCCAGGTTAATGTAGTCCTGCTTTCCCTAAGGCTGGTGCTCATCACACAACTGCCCAGGGCAGGTCAAGCCTAACAGAGGCATTAAATAACCCCAAAAAACAGAGATAAAACTCCCAAACAACTCCGTAGCAAGTTCTTGGAGATCTGGTATTTCCCCCCCAGCTGGCAGGGTACATCAGTCACCTGAAGGAATGACACAGCTACTTCTAGAATAAGAGCAGAGGTGCCTCCACGCCACCCTGGCAGGGCTGTGACACCACTGCCTGTGCTGGGGGCTGTCCTGGTACCCACAGAGCCTAAACCCTCAAAGAATCACTGGGGATAAGCACAGGTGTAGAGCTGTGGCTCCTCCTGAGCAATCCTGGTGACAAACTTTAAAGCCAAAAGGTTTATCTCTGCTATTGGTGGAGAGACCCAGAGTATGACAGGACAACATTCCCACCCCAGCACCATTTAAATCCAGATTTACTGCAGCTGTTGTGGCTGCCTCTCCCTCACTGAGTGCCTTGCTCCCCATTTTTGCCACCCTCAATAGGAGGAAGTTTTATCTGGCAGTATTGGAGCTCCAAACTCTGCCTTGCCTTGCAGCATCAAACAGAAACAAAGCACAAGAAGGGGTAGCCCCAGATCCATGGATTTAATCAGAGAACTGATAGCTGGGAGTTTGGAAATGTGAAAATGCATTCAGGTTGCTGAGAGAAAAATTTAAAATCATATCAGAGAAAAATTTAAAATCATATCAGAGAAAAATTTAAAATCATTTTAAATCATGATAGGAAACTCCTCCCCATCATCAGCTGGCAGAGATCTGCAGATGATGGACTTGCTTTAACAATTCCTAACACTGTCCTGATATCCCAGATATCCTGACCAAATGCTGTGTCAGGAGCAGCACAAATGCTCATCTGCAATCCCCCCAGTGTGGAACAGCTCCAGCAGAGCCAGCCTGGGCAGCCACACACCTGAGCACCCAGCAGAGCCCAGGGTGGCTTCCCAAAGCTCCACTTTCCCAGGTAAACCTTTCCAAGCAAGCCCAGGGTCAGCTGTGGTGTTTGTAATGGAGGTGGGAGGCTGAGAGCTGCTGCTGACCAGGGTTTCACATGTGTGGGCACTGGGAGGGTCTGCAGAGAGCACTGGAGATAACCATGGGGAACTCACTGGAGGCAGAGCTGAGCTCCTCTATCTGCTGATCTCTTGGAGCTGGACTGTGAAAAGTTAATTTCAAGCTCTAATAAATCAACTCTAAAGAAGGCTTTTGGCTATCTTAATAAGGCTCAGTATTTCACACTGGTTAGTATAATGTATAATTAAAGCACTGCCCGTGAGTGCCAGCTCTGCTCACAAGGCCAAACCTCAGTGAAAAGAATGTTTTTCACATTGTCATGACTTTCAAAATGGAGCAGGCTGAAATCTGCCGTGGCTTTGATGATCAGAGTTAGAATTTCCTCTGCTAACTCCAGTGAATTCCTATTTCTGATTGTCTAAAATTAGATTGAAAATAGCTAACTTCATCTATAGAGAATTCTCCCAAGAAAAGATGACATTTCAAACCAGCACTTGGTACTACAGCCCTCCCCCTGAGGATGTGTGGCACTGCTTCATTTGCAAATAATTGGGTTTGGCTCAACACACCAGTTCCCATCTGAATGCTAAGTTGTGCCACTGAAAAGACCCATGGGTTGCTCTGCTCCACTGTGCAGCTAAATCTGTGCTCTAAACTTGGATCAAGAGGCTTCAGAAATTTCCCAGCCTTTTGCATGACACCAGAAAGAACCCACAGATGCTTTTGCTGTCTCCAGGTCAGAAGTCCCAGGGTGGATTTTGTCCTCGGCTGCCCACAACCACCCTGAGCAAAAAGAAAGTCCAGGCAGTCAAGGAAATCCTCAGATCCAAGGGTCCAAACACAATGGAGAAGTCCCAGAGTGCCCAAGGACAGGACACCTGACTGCATTTTAAACAGAGACACTTGCAATTCACTTTTCTGCCTGCCTGTCCCTCCAGGGAGCAGTTATTGTGTGTAAATACACACAGTAGTTTTATATATATATATATAAATAATAGTTATGAGCAGCTGGTAGCACTGGAGGCTGGTGGAGAACTCAATAATCTGCTTGCTGAACTCTGAATATTCAGGAAACAATCACTTCTGCCTTTGCCCTGTTTGTTCCTTTTTGGTTTCCTGTTGTAACTTCCACTACTAAGAGCTCACCACAACACAGCCAAAACCCAACCCCAGTCTCCTTAAATAGTGCCAAACATTGCAAAATTCAGAAAATAACTGGGCTCCTGTACTAGGGGGCTGCAGCTCTGCTGCTTCTGTTCACCACGTGTGTGGTATTTTCTATTTACCTTTTGTTTATGCAACCCCAGACCCTGATCACTGCTCTGAGTCCCTGAAACACATCCCAGATGGGTTCCTGCCCACAGGAAGCCACTGGAGTAAACTTTCTTGGGGAAAAATGTGACTTCTCTGCTGGATCTGAGAGCACCAGAGCCAGCTTGTCTGAGGGGGGGCATGGAAAAAAGAAACCCACCAGGAAAAAGCCCTGGATAAGCTCATCCCTGAAGGACATGAAGCTGGGAAGTGAGGCCATGCTGGAAGAACTGGTTTGAGACCTCATGAACCAGTATGGAATGGGTTAAAAGTTGTTCTTGACAGTCAAGGCCAAACCTCTACCTGCACTAATGTTGTAGAGGCTTTTGGTGACTCCCAAATAACATTCATGGTCTTCTCTCCATTCTTCAGAAGTATTTTTTCTCCATTTAAACAAATGAATACATACATACATAGATAAATAAACAAATAAACAAACAAACAAACAAAAAATTAAATAAATAAATAAATAAATAAATAAATAAATAAATAAATGTAGTATGAGTCTCCCCCCAAGCTGTGTGGACTTTTTGAAAGACTATTTTCTGCTTTAGCTTACTCTGATCTATCACTCTAATTATATCCAATAATTCACCTGGAACTCCATGGGGAAAAAAAAAACCTGAAAGAGGGATCATAGCAACAAAAAATTTTCCCCTGATAACCTGAAAATAATTTTTTAAAAATGCTGTGTTTTGCTTTTAGTTATAAATTTATTAAAGCACAGGACAAAACCCAATAGCAGCCAGATAGGGCAAGGGGCAATGCTGCCCCTTGAAAATGGTGATTTTGTTGGTGGCTGTTGTCATGCACCCTCAATGACACCAGGAGACAGCAAAACAGGAAGGATTTGTCTTTCTGCAGATTTCAGTCTACAAGCATTTTTCATCTCTAACAAAAATTAAAGTGGTGTTTATGGCTACAGTAGACAAGATAAATAGCACTGATTTCCAAGCATGCCTTTGTTTAAGGGAGGATAATATTGAATTTGAAATTCAGGACTGAAAGGACAATATTGACTTGGGAAAGGATCTCATACTGCCTGAAATGTTTACTCTCCAATTCCTGTAGCTCAGGCAATTCCAAGGGAGGAAATCACATCTCCACAGCCCAGTCGATGAGGCACAGATTTATTTCTTACAAAGTCATTATTCCTAATAGATCTGATGGCAGCATTTTTCTTTGTGCCAAGGTCTGATCTTTAAAAACCTTTATAATAGATATGATGGAAGAAATGGAAGGTTGTAGGGATTAGTTTGCAATTCCTTAGGTTTTCCTTGTTAAATTAAATCCTTCTCTGCTTATATGAGAAAAAAGCTTCCCTGAGAGGGCAGCCTGGCTGGGATTTCTGCAGTGACAGTCCACCAGAGTCTGCTGCAGCAGTTTTAATTGCAGAGAGGAAAAGCTGCAGCCTTGTGAGAGCTCATTTTAACACAGCACTTGTAGAACTAAGCATTTTTCAGGATTTTGACAAAATGGAGCTTGCCTCACACACATCCTGGGTGTGAGCTCACAGCTTGCTGAAGTGCCTCTGCTGGCACAGGGGGAAATTCTGAGTTCACCTGGAAAAGGAGCAGCAAAAGCACAGATCTACACTGGCCCAGCTCAGAGTAACTGGCTGCTCCCAGCTTCCTCCAGGAGGCAGCAGCACTATTTAGAAACTGTGATTTATTAATAAATAAAACAATTAAAAAGAAGTAGAAATAAAAAAATTTGAGAACTTCAGCTTCAGCACGACTCACCCAGCAGTGCAGAGCCTGGGCTGCTTTGGAGGGTGGGGATTTCCCAGCTCCTTTTGTCCCTCTCAGGTGATGGACACTGTCCCTCACTGTCACTCCAGGGCAAACGTGGGCACAGCAGTGACAGAGGGTGAACTGAACCATCCTCCTCACCCTTCAGAGAAGTGTCCTTTTTAGTCAGGAAATGTTCTTATTTTCAGCTCTCTCCCCCTGTCATAATAATTTTGTAACCCATTCTCTCTGCAATCTCCCATTTAGGGATTTAGGCAGCACAACAATGAAAAGTACATAAGCAGCTTCAAAGTCCCTAAGTTTCTGCAAATCTAATGGTTATGTTCAAAGAAAACAGATCCCCACTTGCTTTCCTTGAATCATCACAGTTCTTCAGCTTGCAGGCTTCCAAAGGTCAGAACAGGGGAAAACTGTCTGCAGAAAAAGCCAAAAATGGCCAAAAATGCTCCAGCAGACAATTGCATGCCTGTAAGAACAGGGCTGAATTAAGACACACTCTTCTTGTCTAGGCTGCTGAGATAAGAGCTGTGAAATTGAACATGTCCAATCAGCAGATAAATACCATTAATGTGCTTTAGGTGCCTGCTCCTGTCCTTTCTCTCTCAGCACTAAGCTGGGCAAGTCAGACCAGCAGCCAGCCAGGCACCAGGAGCTAACTGAGCTGAAAATGGCACTAAAACCCCTTTAAACCCTGCTTTAACTCACAGCAGCAACCTCAGGGGTTTATTTACACTCCACCAGCTGCACTCCAAGTCAGACTGGCAGTGGCCTGCCTGTTTCAGGTCTGAGGAGCCAAAGCCCTGAATCACAAAGGAAATTGTGCTTTATTGTGTGTCACCTGGGGGTCTGCAATCAGCAAAGCCCACCCCAAACACACTCAGACTGACCCACAGGAAGATTCAGAAGGAAGATGGGAATTGATGAGCATGGGTGGTAAGCTCCTCACCCCACACCCACAAAGAAAAAGATTTCAGAAGACTGAAGGGTTAAGGCAATGCAATGGGAAATAAAGATGTTGGTATTGGAATGCACAGCACTTAATACATTTTTCTTTTTAGCAGTCTGAAGACTGCGAGCCCAAAGCAGACACTGAGTTGATTTACATTTTATTAGATTCTGGTTTCCTGCATTTAAAAATAAGAGATGTTTGGATCCAATTATTTCTTTAAAGCATGCACACACCCACTCAATAGATTCCACATTTGCATTCACAGAAAGAGAATTACTTATCTGCTTTCCTGAAAAAAAAAAAAAAAAACTGCTTAAAATTGATAAGCAATAAAAAGAGGAGCAGGAAAACCACAAATATTAACATTCCAAAGTGCACCCAGAGCACTCCTGCATGCCCAGCCTGTGCCACACAAATATTTTAACTGCACTTTGGGGAGCCCTCTGTGAGCCACCCAGCAGTGAGGGAAGGGGCCTCTGTCACCTGTTCTTCCATCTCTGCCCCCCTGGGCCACCAAATGTCCTCGTGGAGACCTGGCCAGACCATGGCCACGCTGTCCCCTCACTCCTGTGAGGCACCCTGAAGGGCAGGAGAAGTCACCTCTGCCATCTGGGTTTCTCTCTGACCTCTCAGTAGAAACACAGGGATTTTTTTCCATTCCTTCATGCATTATTCAGAGATCTCAGCTTTTTCTTGTGATCACAGAGACCATTCAGGCCCTACCTACACAGTTTGATTGAAACAATCAAACTCCTCTCTCCTGCAGAGGTTTTCTTTTCTTCCTTTCTCACCTACAGAAGAGAAAGTTCTGGGCCAATCAAGACCATCAAAGGTTTCCTTTGATGCCAGAAGGAATCTTTACACTTTTTTGTCCCTGAAAAATGCAGATCCTCTTAATTTAGGCTGCATAATTCCAGCAGGTTGATCATGAGAGCTTCTGCTCACTTTATGAGGCAGCTCAACCAGAGCAGGGACACCAGCTCCTGGCCAATATGCATTATTTCTAGGATAAGCATTTGTGATGCTTATTTAAGTGGAATAAGGAATATTCATGCATGTGTGTCCACAGCAGCTTGTAAGACTTCATGCATGAAGAAATGCTGCTCTCAAGGGGCTGCAGCACACAGTGCCTGTTTATCTGAGTGCTGGAAATGGGTAAGTTTGGAACAGAATGGAACAAAAAGCAGGAGGGGAGGGAGGTCAATAGCCAACTACCCAATAGGAATGTTAAAGCTGAATTTTAATATCTCTGATGAATTAGTGGTGCTTCCAAACTGTGTGAAATCCAATTAGCCTCTGGGAGAAAGGTTAGTTTGTTATCCCCATTGCCTATACATATGGAGGAGACTGTGAGGCAGATATTCAGGCTGTTGATTCTTTTTAACCAGAAGAAAGGCTTGCTCTTGCATTCATGAGGGTATTACGCTGAGATAAACGTGCTGTGAAGTTTGGGGGAACAAAGAGCACAGCCATGCACACCAAGGTATAAAACATTACCATTTCTGCAAAGGAAAACCATAAAAAGAGGAATTCTGGGTGACAGATTGACTTTGAAAGGAGAGATTGCCAGCACAAATAGCCCCAGAACAGGTAGCACTTAGGAATTCAGAAAACTGCATCCTGATGAGCAGTTTAATTCCTAAACTGCATCCCCTCATCACTCTTGAGAAGAGACTGCAGCTCTGGATGACAGAGGAGCAGCAGAGACTTTGGAAGTAGCACAGCTACATGGCCAAGGTCAAGCAAGACTAATAGAAATGGGAGTCTTGAAAGTAAGGACACAGGGAGGCTGTAAAGGTGAGCTGGAATATCCATTATTGGGATTCCCAACTCCAAAAACCCCTAAAATCTGCAGGGGTTGCTGTCCTGTTGTGCACAGTTTCACAAAAAGGAAAGGCTGCTGTCCAGCTTCCTGCAGGTGTCTCTTGAATGAGGCACTGACAGTGATGAGCAGATCTGGGGAAATCAATCCTCACCTTGCTTACAACACAAACACAGCACTCTGTGCCAGCACGGAGTGGTTTGGGACAAAACTGATGCATCCATGCATTTCCATTTCCAGGGGAAATCCATTCTCTTTCAAACCACCCTTCTTCCCAACTGCTGCCCAGCCCGCAGCCCTGGGGGGACAGGGCAGCATCCCAGCACAAAGAGAGGTCTGGGAAATGGAGATTGCAGAAAATAGCTGGGTTTGTTCCTACATCCTCTGTGATGTGGTGTAGAGAGAAAATTCTGCCCTCAGTATGCAGCCAGAGTGACAAAGGAAATGACATCAAGTATGATTGATGAGTTTCCCTGTAACACGTGGATGTGTTTACCCACTGAGGCAGCCTCTCTGAGAAATGGGGTTATTTGAGGCTGTCCCATGCCCTGCTGACAACAGTAACTTCCTTCCAAAATAGGTGCTGGGGAGAAATGAGAGTCAGACTTGATGTTTTCATCAGTGCACCAGGAGAGTTTGGGGACATTTCAGTTCGAGTCAAGCTCCAGGACTCCTCTGAAGGAACAAATTTTGCACTGGCTGTGTCTCTCCTGGCACAGCAGCACACTGACACACTTCCTGAGGGACATCCTCGTCCTCCTTGGCACTTGTGGTAGACAGAATATGTTGGGTAGGATTGAGTAAGTCACAGAAACCCCACAAATCTCACTCAAAAAGACACAGCAGCCTGGCCTTGTTTGGCCTGCGTCACCTTCTTTTCAAGAGTGGCAATAAAAAATTTAAAAAGCCAACAAAACACAATAAATCAAGAGATCAACAGGATAAATGCTTGTTCTCCATCCTATTTGGCACTTTGGTAAATGTTTTTGGATTCATGTGTGCCATCCAGGGCAGACCCAGTAGAGGGTGTGTGCCCCAATCCTTTGGGATGTGAGGAGCCTGGCACAGGTACAGGGTTTGCCCCTCTGCTTTGTGCATCTGTACAATCCTACACACCTCCCCAGCAAGGGACTTGTTGAGGAGTTGATATTTTTACTTGCTGCTATCAACCTGCATGGAAAAAGACACCAGTGTGAAGTATTCAGTCTCTAAGTTGTGCATTTCACATTCTCTGGAAAAATCCCTTCGCCCAGGATTTTTCTCCTGGGAAGCTGAGAGGCCTCAGAGAAAGGAAAACAATTCTGATCTCATTTGCTTCTCCTGTGCTGTGCCCATGTGGAATGTGTTTGGGGATTGTTCACCCACAGGGGATTGTTCCAGTGCATTCTGCTGGGAGCTGTTTTCACTCTTTGGCCAGTCAGGGCCAGGCTGTGTCAGGGCTCTGGAAGTCACAAGTTTTCATTATTATCTTTTTAGCATTCAATAAATATCTTTTCTGTATTCTTTAGTATAGGATAGTATTCTTTAATATAATATAGTAATAAATTAGAACATGGAGTCAGATTCCTGCCTTCCTCAGGGGTGCCCTGCAAACACAGTACTCAGTAAATCTTCCTAACCCATCTCCAAACCTGGTGAGGGACAAATGTCCCATCCTCCAGCAGTATAAATTCATTTACAGCCTATGGATCCAAGTCAGCCAAATTCCTGAATTAAGGGAAGATGCAACTGGTCTGTGTCTAATTAGCACTGGCTTTGCATTTCATCTCACTCAAAGCATCAGTGCTGTTGCTCAGTTCCTTAAATATTCTGTAAAGGCTCCTAGAGGCATTTTGACTCGTTAAATTTCAATGTTTGCCAGGATCTTTATCACACTGTTAATTCTGGAGATTAATGGGAATTAAAAATGGCGGCCTTTAAAAATTAAATTGTAACAGATGCTACATGAAATCTAAAGGAAAGTAACAATTGTTATCAAGCTGTTCTTCCAGGGAGCTAAATTTTCTTCCTTAATTACAAGTCTGAACCTGCTCTTTGTGTTTTGGGAGATAGCCTGAATTTACAGCTAATGCATATCCTCTCCCTATCAGAAGAGTTTTGTTTTCACCCTAATTTCTGTTAATCTTTGAATAAAGCTATTATTTTTTTTTTTTTTAATTAACAGGTCTTTTCAACTCAGCTGACAGAGAACAGAGTAGTGGAAAATTCAGCTTTATGTCCTGAGCTAAACCATGTTAGGGTAGAAATTAATAGTGTTAAGCAGGCTGGGAGATAAAAATATTTTGTATAGCACATGTAGAGAGGCTGCTGCAATGGATGTCCCAAAGCCTTTCACATGAAAATACCTTTTTTGGCCTTTTTTTTTGCAAAGTATTTCATCCCTTCCACGCCTGCAGGACCAGTGACAGGTTCTAGCTTAGTGTGCAGCAACGTTAATGGAATAATTGGTGCAGGAATAGTGAAAGAGATGATGTGTAAAATGGCAGGCTGCATAATTGTCTGGAGTGAGTTCAAGTATTTCTGCAGTGAAAAATTGTCCTGTTTTGCACTCCCATCACGTCTCCTCGCTGCTGCATGGCAAGCAGATCTCATTTGGAGATGATCCCAAGGTGCAGTTGATTTACTGGAGGGATTCCAGAAGGTCAAAACCTTCCTACCCCGACAAAACAGCACCTGGGAGAGGCATTGCAGGGCTCACACTGCTTTGGGGAGCAGCCACTCCAATTACAGCTCAGTAAAAAGCACAGAGCACATCAGGGTGGAGCTGTGCCACTGAGCAGGGGCAGAAGAGCCCCTGATTAGAGAAACAAAAATATGGCTCTGTGATATCTGACCTTTCTTTTTGCAATATAAAATATTACGTGATGGAAGAAAGGGGGAATGGAAAGAACATGAGTTTTTAAAATGATGGTGCAATTAATTTCTGCTCCTGTGGAACATGCAAGAGCCATTACATTTGCATGGCATTTCTCATCAAATCAGTTGTAGACTACTGAAGCAATTAGAAACTAATTGCTAGGAGATTCCCCCAAGAGATATATGATGGAAACAGGAGGTGGCCAGAGACTCACAAGCAGAAGTGGATCTGTTTCTTTGCCAGTCTCTAGGAAACAGCACATTCCACCCCTGGAATGGTGCAGAGGTGGCTGCAGGGCTCCCAGATCAGCCTGCTGCAGATGGCTGCACTCCCTGACATTCCCTTTGTGCCCTCTCTGGGATAATTGGGAGCTGCTTGGCTTGTTTGAACCACAGGAATGATGCATCAGGATTTTTAACTCCTCTGTCCCTCACTGCATGAATTCATCAGCTCCCCACCCATCCTGCCCTCTCCAGCTCTTCCCAGCCCTCACCCCTAGAGACTGAGAGTCATTGCCATGGTGAATGGATCCTTTTCTGCCACCAGCCTGGCATCTGTCACACAGTGCTTCCCTGTCCTGGCATCCCCCTGGCACTCTGCTGTGAGGCAGGAATGAACACAGGGAGCACCTCACCGTGCTCTTCACCTTGCCAGGGGTGGATATTATAAATTCTTCCCTCTGCTGACCCTTCCTGCTGATCCTCACCTCTGCACAAAAGTGTTTGTCATTCCTTGGCAGGTTTTGAGTCAGCTTCTGATCTCAATTGTGTGCCCAGCAGCCCTGGCTCAAAGCATTCCGAGTCCTCTTTGTGATTGTGATCAGAAACTCTGCAACTACAGTTAAACAAAAGGATTTGAAATAACCCTTTGTTAGGTTCAGCAAAGCTGACACATTAATAATACCCATTTAAAGATGCAGGTGTTTTGTTTGGCACGTAATTGTGGAGTTTTTTGTTTGTTTCAGGGTTTAATTTTGTTGTGGGTGCCAAGAAAGAAACAAGGTTTTTTGTCTGCTCACGATGGGAGTGCTGCTCCCACATAAATGGATTTTTAGGCATTGCACAGAGGCTGAGGATGCAGTCATGAGCAGGAATGTAAAGAGAAGGGCCAAGGCCACCCTGACACCTGAGCCTCTTGGTGCAAACCCACGGGAGAATTCCACAGAGCATCACTCGGGCTTTGCTCCCTGGTTATACTGACAGCACTTCTGAAACTTTGCACTTTTAGTTTCCCCCCCTGAAATGTTGTACAGCCTCCCTTTGCTGCCTTCCCCTTCCATCTCAGAGCCAGATCATTTCTGACAGGTAACCCAGCAGTATCAGCCTCTCCCTCCCCTCAGTGGTGTGCTTTCAGTTTGCTCCTGCCCTCCCCTAAACATCCAGCACACACAGCCAGGGCTGAGCTTTTCCAAGGAACACTGAATGTCTGCAATTCCAGACCCAGGAACTGCAGAAACACATTCAGCATTCCTGAGGCTTGGGAGAGCAGGGATAAGTGGAGAGAGGTAGTGGTAACAAAACCAGTGTTGTGCTTTCCCTGGCGTCTCTGAAGAAATCTTGCTCAGAACACACATTTCCATCCGGAGTTTGGTGCTGGAGTTCACTGAAATGTCACAGTGCTAAAACAACTTTCTCTAATTTCCCCCTGTGTGCCCAGGCAGTGCAACATCTGTAACCAAATAAGGCAACACACCAGCATCCTTAAAAAAGAATTAGGGACTCGTGTCCTGGCAATTAACATGCTGCTGCAGTCAATTCCTGGAACATCAACTCAGCCATGATACTTGCACACTACAACAGCTTAACAAGCATTTTGCTTTTGCTGTCTTGAACTCAAACATGCCAAAGGAATTTTAAAAACCTGACACTCTTCTCCCTTTGTAGTCCAGGCTAAATATTTTGTTTCTTTCCCCCTGAGAATACATAATCTACACTATTGTCTTGTTTTAGTTCCAAGGCAGCCTTCTTAGACAAAAGAAAAATACTGGCTGCCTAAAAAATCAGCCTTAGATAATGAATGGTACATTCTCTTTGCAACTTCTTTTCACTTCTTTGTAACAGCAAGGCAAGTACTAAATTCATTTATCCTAGCTGACTTACAGTTCAGTTTTTACTGAGAACTCTGCTGTCCCTTTCCTCTGGTTCTCTGACCTGGTCCTGTAGATGCACCCATGGTCCCTGGGTGTGCTTGATTAAGTCACAGCTTTTTTCAGCTGGGTTCTGACCATGTGTGCAAACCAAACTCTCCTGGTTACTCAGTGAGATGCTGTTCTGCACCCAGATCTCCTTCACTGGGAGACTGTATAAATACACATTTATAATAATGTGTAAATGTATATTTACACATTATGTGTAAACATACATTTATTTAAGGACCATCAGGTGTTCATAGAACCAAGCATTATATCACAATAACATAGTGACTCATAACAAAGAAGGCTTTTCTGGCTACTGAGTGTATGATTTAGGCCAGTGAGTGGCAGAAAAAGTTCCCAGTCTTTTTCAGAATTCAAATTTTTCAAGATTCAAATGGAAGTCTGGGAGGTCTTATCTTGTGATGAGCCTTTGCCTTTGTAATGCATTTAAGGAGCCCATTTAATCCCATTTCAACACACCTATATTGAATTAGAAATAAAGCATCACTTTTGTAAGTTCTGCCACTGTGCTCCAGCCATCCACTCCAATTCTGCATTAAAGGACATCTCTGAAGAGCCCTGGGGTGCTTCTATTCCATCCTTTGCAGCTCCTCTAATGCTGATGAGGGATGTCCCAGAATTTGGGGGAATTTTGGGCTCACCCTGGTGAGCAGCACACCAAGAAAGAAAGTCTGAGCCCTTGAGATCAAGGCTAGAGAGCTGCTCCTGGAGCTGTGTGTGGGGCAGAACTGGAACAATGTGGAACACATCGTGGGACACAAACAGCAGCTGTGTCCCATCTGGAGGTGCCTTGGGTACCTGTGAAAAATTCAATGTAAAATATCCTTTGTACTAGATTTAATTTTGAATGTGCTGATGACAACTTGGTTTGGTTTTTGGTTTTTTTTTTTTTTTTTTTTTTCAGCAGGTAGCATCACAGCCATACACAAGAAAAGGGATCCCATTTGAATTGTGTACATATTCATCATGTTGTAATTTCCCACTCATGCTTGCAGCCCCTAATAAGATGATGTTGCTCTCTTGTTTGTGTACACAGCCCAGCCTGCTGTTTGGGGGTTAATGAATGATAGCAAGTGAAAGCATGAAAATAAAATTAGCAATGCCCAGAGCAACCCACTTTATCAAACTCACCAGTTTATAGGATTAGCAATGGATTCTGTGCAAATCTCTGCTATGGGTATTACAGGCAAGATATATGCCAATTAGCAGAAACAGTGCAGATTATTTGGGAAGAGCACTGACAAGAGTTAAAAACTCCCTCTACTTTCAAACTATGTTGTTGGGACATCCATTTGAAGCATTGAACTCCACTTACAAGATCAGTTTTACTCATCTCCCAAGTGCTGTTTGATTTCTTCCACAGCATTGTTTCCCGAGGCAGTGAAGAAGGCTGAATTGTTCCTTTCCTAAGATAAATCTTGCACTCTCAAACTTCTCCGGGTTCAGGTCAGGCTGCCCTCAGCAGAGCCCCACGTGTGTCTCATTCTGCACTCCTCTGCAGCAGATGTGATTCTGAAATTCCCTGCTGAATTCCAGGGGGATCAGGCCCCAGTCCCCATGGCAATCAAGGACCTGAGGAAAGCATTCCAGAACTGGGTTGGTAGGTGCCACTTGAGCAGCAGCAGAGCTCAGCCTGTCTCCAGCAGAGGAGCACTGCTGATGGAACACAGCTCCTAAAACCTGCAGCTCTCCTGTGGGCATCAGGACAGCAAATCCACGTTCAGATTTCATTGATAATCAGATTGGAAAATGAAAACTTCATGGAAAGTGGACTTTGCCCATACACTCAGACCTACAAGAGAGGGACAAGCCTGAAGCTGGTGCCATTGCAGATTAAACATCCCTTGGAAAGCCAAGGTTTTGGGGGAGGGCCATTTGTTCTGCTTCTCTACAAGCAAGTTTTAATAAATTAATGAACTTCCAAGACAGCATCCTCTCATCTCTGCACAGTGGATTATTTGGAGCCCCAGGGGATGTGTGAGCTGGCCCCACTCTGAAGGGACAAAAGATGCTGAGTTTGGTCTAATTCCATACACACACACACGTGCCACAGACCCACTAATGGGTTTTTGCTCTAAAACAGTTGATAATCTCCCAGCCAGTTTATCCTGAAGAAAAGCTGGTTAATAGAACTAGGTATTTACAACTGTGACAATTACATTGAAGCAATTTGTGTGCGGACATAATTATGTTTCTAATGAAGATTAACTTAAATTAAATGCTTTTAATTACAATTTGCACTGCCTTTGGCTATTGTGCAGACTGTATTCTGACACTCACGCCTCACCAGACATGAGATTTATGCCTTGCTGTGTCAAAGCTGACCATAATTATTGGCTGGATCTTTGCTGTCAGGTGCTGCTGACATTGCAAAAGGGCTCAGTGCTGGAAACCACGGTGTGGAAGGATCAGAGATTGAACCTCTTCAGAGCTGTTTGCTCAAACTCCTCTGATAAGACCCTGTCTGCCCTTGTGACTGCAATTCTTCTACCTGTCTGCTCCAGCTTTCTCCAGAAGGAGAGGGAATGTTGCTTTTATTTCCAGAGGAGCATGTGGAAGCCTCTGTATCTGTGTAATTTGCTGGAGTCCCTTCTTCTTGATGACTATGGGAGCCCAGTTTACATATTAGATCCAAATTTGAAAAAATTAATTCCAAAGGGTCCTTAGAGGCAGCATCTTCATTATTCAGAAAATCTTGGCATGTAAACTCCACCTACCAGCATTCAAAAGGAATGAGTGATCAAAGCCAGATTACAGATTCATTAGTGATTAATCTGTTCAGGAAAACCTTCCCTGGTGCTTTGCAGGAATATGATAGGAATATGATTAATAGTAATAGTTACAATAGGATCACAGCCAAGCCCATCAACAGCTGCAAAGAAACTTAACCACAGGGGCTTGGGGTTTCCTTCCTGAAGAGATCTTTGGTGGAGATGTACTCAGAGCTCTGTGTCCTTCCACAATGACTGGAGCCCTTGACAAGCCTCCACATCCCTGGCAAGAGCTGGTAATAGAAACCTTAGAGGTCACAGTCTCAAGCTCCATCAAGGGAAATACAGGTTGGAAGTCAGGAAAAAGTTTTTTCCAGAAAGGTGATAAAGTTCTGGAATGTTCTGCCCGGGGAGGTGGTGGAGTCCCCATCCCTGGGTGTGTTTAACAAAGCCTGGATGTGGCACTGGGGGCCAGGGTTTGGCTGAGGTGTCAGGGAACAGGTTGGACTCGAGGGTCTTGAAGGTCCCTTCCAACCTGGTGATTCTGTGATTCTGTGACTTCAGTGCCATTTCACTGCCAGAACTGCAGTGCCTTGCCCCCTTTATGCTCTGTCCAACTCTCATGTCTTCAGGAAAATTGATGATGACATAAGGCAGGGCAGAGCTTAGCCCAGGGCTTCCCCTCTTGGGGTTTGCCTTGTTCTTCCCCTCCATGTGTTGGAGTGGGAATGAGTTACAGAAAATATTTCATCTCTCCCTTCTTTCTGTAAGGACTGTCACAAAACCAGCTCTCACTGTGGGCACACATGTGACATTTCACTTCCAGCACAGCCCTGCATCAGCACGTTGTCCTTCCCCAGGGGGCTGTGACAGCCCTGCCTGCCCTCCTTGGGAAGGGGAAACCAGGAGGTGCTAAATTCCCAGTCTCAGCATAGAGGAGTGTTTTGGGCTGGAAGAAACATAAAAAATCTCCAGTAACAGTTACAGCCTGGCTGATTCCTCACAGGAAAGAACCACAGACTGGTTTATGTTGGGACAGAGCCTTTAGACCACCGAGTGCAGCCACTAGCCCAGCCCTGCCAAGGCCACCACTCAGCTGAGAATAACGCTCATCCCACTTAGCATTCATTCCAATACATATTTCATCATGTTGTTGCATATTTTATTGCACTGTTTGTACCAGTTCCTCCAGCATTTTGCTTTTGCAATGGTGCCTAATAACCCATGATTGCATGGAATCCTGTGTGCTGGTGACTGCTGTGATTCCCTCCTGTCCCAAGGAAGGAATGATCCTCCCAGGCTCCTGCTTTCCCTGTGCATTGCTTCCAGTTTAATTCTCCCTCCCTGGGTTTCTCAGCCCATGATTTTCCATCACAAGAATGATCCCATTCCCAGCTCCACTCAGGCCATTCCTGCAAACTTCCACCCTCCAGCTGTTAAGATACAACATCCATGGCCACTCTACCACATAAACCAAAAAAAAATGGAATTTTTACTTTCTCCCACAGTCGTCCTGATTGGACTAAGTTTTATTCATAGAAATACAGATTGTTTTTTGGTAAAATACTAAGAAAAATGCATATTTGCACAAAAGAGAAGGCAATGCTCACCATCTATTTTATTTTTTTCTGAGCTGCTGTTTCTGAGTTAGGAGGCTGCCTTGTGGATGGCCTGTGTGCTGCACCACACTCTGCAAGACCAGGCAGTGGAAACCACCAACATTTGGGCAGTACATTATTTCCAACAGGTTATTTCACTCTCCAGGGGAGTCTCCCACATTTTAAGAGCTCAGCAAGAAGCATGTAGAGCAGTCTGATGATTCATTCACTCCACAGCCCAGGCTAATCCTATAAAGAGACACCTAAAAAATGCATAAAAGATCATGTCTGCAGAGCTGTATATGTGTGCTTTTGTTTATATATTTGATGTATATTTATATCCTTGTGTGCAAGTGCACAGAGATGATTTCCCATCTTGAAAGAACACACAATATAACATTGCTTGAGGACGTGGTTTCACCATCAGATCCTCAAGGACAAAATGTCAAAGCAGCTGTTGAAGGTCCTACATTGAATTAGTTCCTAGAAAGAAATAGATTCCTGTCTGCAGGAATCACTGGTGGCTTTAATGAGCCATGTTAGAACTTGTGCATTTGAATAAAGCTCCATGAATGGATCAAAATAATTTAAATCCATCCACTTGCAGAGTGATGTCTTTTTAATCAAATGCCATATGTGTTTTTGCACTCAAATTTAACACGTGAATTTTAGGCTGTTTCCCTAAGAGAAATTGAATAAACAAATTTCATATGTATTTATTTCTAGCAGTACAAAATACATCCCCTTCCCAACACCCATCAGGGCAGATTTACAGAAACTGATTGAAGAAACATACACATACACACATATATGTGTGTGTGTATATATGTAGATGGTAATTATGTATATATATAAACATTATAAAATATAAAAATTATTATAAATATATAAATATATATAAACAATATAATACATTTATATATGAATTAAATAATTTATTATAATATATTACTAATATTTATATATAATATATAAAGATATTATTGAATTAGTAATAAATTGTTTATACCATTTTATTGTTATTCAATAATTAGCTTAATTAATTAATTTCACTTAATTATTTAATTTATTTAATTTATTATAATGTAATTTATTAATTTTTATACTGAAAATATAGAAAATATAATTATATTTTAATAGCTTTTAAATTATTTATATTCTTAAATTATTTACATATAAATATATATATTAAATATCATTTATATATATATATATATATATATATATATATATATATATATTACTATCTTTGAGGACACCCAATGATGCCCAGGGAAACACAAGAGTGAGGAGCACCACTGATATTTTTTCAATATGTTTCAGGCCACTGGGAAGGGAGTGTCCAAGTCTGGAGGCCTTCAAGGTAAAGTTACCCTGAGGTATTGGATTTTGGGTTTGGGAAGCTCTCAAGCACCCACTTTTCTGGTGCTTCAGCACTCAAGGTAAGAGAAACCCTCTCAGGAGCTCATGCCCCAAATTATCTGCAGTTTTGAAAATCCAAGCCAATACCCTGATTTTGTAGCAGAAGAGGGGGGAAAGAAAAACAGGAAGAAAAAAGTGTTTTAGCAAATGACATCCTTGCAGGATTTTCTCCCCCTCTTGGTGCTCTCTGGGCAGAAGAGCAGAGAACAAAGCCCAGCCTGGCAGGTTCCAAAGGGCTGGATCAGCATCCTGAGACCCTGCTCCCAGGAGCAGATGGGCACAGGAGGCCCCTGGCACAGGATCTCACAGACACAAAGCCTGGAGAACAGGTCAGGATCCCTTCCATGGCTGCAGCCAGAATCCTGTCTGGGCAGGCTTCAAAGTTTGCTCTGGGGCCAGGGAAGCACAGGCACTGAACTGGCTGAATTTAGCTAAATTCAGTCCTTCTGCTCCCTCTGAGGGTGAGGTAACCCAGCTGGCTCCCACCATCCCCTCTCACCAAAGGGGTGCTGGGGACAGCCAGAGGTGATGCAGAGACTCCATCCTCAGAAGGATGAAAAAGCACTTTACTATTAGAAATTCACAGTTCTTATAGAGACAGTGGTGGACCTCAGAGCTGGTTGGCCTTGAGGAATCTTCTCTCACCTGTTGGTGTGAGAACAGCACACATTGGTGTGAATAGCACACTCTGGAGAACCACACCTATGAACAATGGCCACAGAAAGAGAGATAATAATTGTTGGAATTCTTTCCTCTAAGTTTCCCACAGCTTCCCAGGATTTTCCTGGGAGAGCCCTGCCTCTCTCTGCTCAGAGGATATGTAATTATGTAATTACTCCAGTCCCCCATCCACACAGCATAAGGAGCACTGGCACAAACCAACCCCAGAGCTGTGTCCTGACAATGCAAAGACCTGCCCCAGTGCCACCCCTGCAGGTGACAGGCAGTGCCACCAGCCTCAGGTGGCTTTTGCTAGATGTTTACCCAGCTTTTGAAAAATCCCCCAGGCAATTGCAATCCCCCAGTGCTTTCAAGGTGGTTTTTATCAGTCCATTGCAGCTCTCCTCTTTGCCTGCAGCTGGTGCATGGGGGATAGGGCACACCCACCCCATGTGGGTCTGTGGTGGGGCAGGAGGGCAGGACTGGTGGGGTGGAGGGCAGGATTCCTGTCCCACACCCAGGATCAGCAGGGGCAGGACATTCCCTGTGCATCCAGGTGCTCCAGGAACAGGTAAAGCCATTTGTCCAACCAGCAAAGCAGCTTGAAGAGCATCTTCTACCCAACAGAGCTTCAGTGCTTGCAAGGGATGCTGCAAAAGCACTGCTGACCCTGTTTTAGCTAATTCCCTTCTCCTGCTCTTTCAAATCATTCCCTGTGGCAGATTAGTGATAAAGAGGCTCTTCTACCAGCCACACATGGGGTAAGTAATGATCCCAAGCTTCAGGTCAGCAGCCCATTTGTTGCCCCCTCATTCCATCCTGTACTCTCCGTGCACACCTCCCCCACAAGGAATTCTTTGTTCATTTTGGAGCTGTTCAAAAAAAAATCAAGTTATTCCAGCTGCTCACACCTACAGGCCCCGTTTTCACCTGGAAAGGTCCTCCAGGGATAAGTGGAGATTAATTGTGCTCTCCCCCAAGTCCTTACTTTGATAAATGGAATTTGCCAAGGTGCTTTGTCCAGGAAGAGCAATTTCGAGCAGGTATGGAGTGCACCCAGGGCAGCAGCTCAGCACAATGCAGCTGGGAGCCTGCTTAATTGACAAGGAAAAATAGAAATAAACCTTCCAAGGACTGTAGGGAACCTTAGTGGGGGTTGAAGTGAGAGAGGTGTGGAAAGGATCCCTGAGCTGGGCAGGGAGGAGGGGAAGGCTGAAACCTCTCCACTGTGGTACCTGCTGGCTGACCTGGACCAGCCAAGGGGGCTGAGGGTGTAAAATAAAAACAGGTCAGTGAGGGAAGGGGTCTTGGCTGCTTTTAGGACCAGTGTGACTTCTCCTGCCCACAAAATGAGATGTAGCACGGGCTTCATTTGTAACACACCTGAGCTGCACTGCCCTTCCTGAGGATGCAGCATCACCTCCCACACCCAACACCAAATGTACCTGATTTCCCTGGGCTTTGGTCTGACTCACCCTGGAATAATTTAATCAAGCATCAGGTGCCCTGGAGTGTTCTTATGCTTGACTAACTGCTCTTTTCCCTCCAAATTAAAAGGTGTGCTCAGCCCAAGTGATCCTGTTTTGTTGAAGCATAAATCCATTTATGCAAGTTACCAAAGCTACCACTCAGCTTTTGAGGGCTGGAAAACTTCAAGAGTGTCCTATATTGAACTGAATCACAAGTACTTCTCCATTTCATCAATATTCCCTGAACTTCCCACTCTGAATTCCTGCAGGAGCAAGTGCCTTTCCCTGTCAGCATCCTTACATTAAAATTTTTAATCTTTCATGCTGCCTGCTGGGACAGTCTGAAAAAAGGAGCCCAGAATAACCACAGTAATCACAAAAATTCTAAACTTTAAACTCAGATTCATCCATTTGGTGCCTGTGATTACTGAATTTGAGCCCAATTTGACACCACCCTTATTTTGAGGCAGATTTGCTGCAGCATTTCTTTTGCCATGTGCCAGTTCAATTACAAATACTCTGTCTCCACACTGCTGCCTTCCAGATGCACTGACCTTCCCTCCTGCAGACTGCAAGAAAATGACTTGGCTCCCTTTCCACTGCTTTGTTTTTATTCCATTACATCAGACAAATAAACAAGACTAGTTTGCACTAACTTAGTACATCACTTAACATTTCCTGCACTATTTTTTTCTTCTGAAGAGATACCAAAAAAACCCATGCAAGCCTCATGCACTGGTAACCTGTACACTAAAATATCCATATTGTTCCTTATTCTAGGGAGAAAGAGAAGGATAGCAAGCAAGAGGAATTATTTCATTATTACATTTACATCTCCCCAGGAGGTAAATGTTGATTCTTTCATATAACTTAATTTTATTGCTGGTGTTGAAGGGCCAAATCCTGTTTGAGCTTAATTTTCAGTCCACCTATTTTATATAAATGCTGGAATACAATGGAGAATAATCTGGTCAAATTCACTGTAGCAGGTTTAAAAGACTGGATACTTGCCTCCCACAGGTTTTGGGGGTGGTGTTTTTGAGTGGGCTTTTTTTTGGTGACTTTCAGGATCTGGTCTCTTGCTTGTAATTCCTCCAGTGACAGTTTTTAGAGCAGCTCTGATCCACAGACAGATGCCAAGCAAATGGCTCTGCTCAGTGCCCTTATCCCCAGTGACAGCCCCCTGACAGAACCAACCTCACCTTTACCCAAAGGATCTTCAGACTTGAGATCTGCCCCCCCAAGCAAATGCAGGCGACCTATTTGATAAGGCTGAAATACTCATCAGACTGGATACCTCTGATAACCAAGGGAATGAACTCTGGCACCTCCTGATGCCCCTCCTGAGCCCCACAAGGAGATGAAGGTTTCCAGTCTATCCGGCCGTGCTGCATTTAGAGCACCCGAGCGTTTGCCCTCCCACAACAATTTCATTTCTTTTTGCAGGAGGAAGGAGCACATCCCACAGGCACCCTTCCATTCACCTGTGCAGCCATATGTTTGACTGCTCTGCCCACTGGGCTGTGCAGAAATGTCTCTTTCCTCACCTGCCTGCCTCCTTGGGCACGTGTGGGAGCTGCTGCTGACCTGCCAGCCACCCTGGGAATTGATTCCTGCACTGATGGGAACTGGGGCAGCACCTTGGCCTTGACCTGGGTGAACCAGAGCAGAGCTACCACAGCACAGCACAGCACAACAGCCCTGTATTGGCCCCACTTCTGATCTGCTCTGGCTTTGGGCACCTCACAGCAGCAGAGCTCTCCTCAGACCCCAGCAGCGCCAGGCTTTGTCTGGCCATTGACACCAACATGAAGTGAGGGCAGGCTGCAAAGGAAGACAGAAAATGGGGGGCTCTGTGGCCAGCTGGGCAATAAACAAGCACCTCCACTAATAGGATTAAACTGCTGCTAGATTACAAGTGTGTCAAGTTTACAAACAATTAGATTGGGGCCGTGCCCTCAATTTGCAGTGCTTGAGGCTACAGGTGGCAGCTCTGGGGCAGGCACACCGAGCCTATTGGGGCACACATTTGTGTTTGGAAGGTCAATATAATGCCCTCCTCCTCTCCAGTCAGACATTTTCCTATTTTCCTCTCAGCACATTAAGTGGATCCCCACCTCAGTGCCTCTGTCCAGGTTCATTTCCCTGTCACTTGCTGCCACGCTGACAGCTCGTGCCTGCCAATGGTCCCTGCACAGTGGAGAAGCCAAGGGCAAGCTGGAGAAGGTGTCTGCTCAGAAAGCAAAAGAAAAATCTGAGAATTACCCCCACAGAAGTGGAGGAAGCCTGGAACTGGGAGATTGTTTTGTGTTCTGCAGGTAAACAGACAAATGGTTGGATTATTAAAGTCCAGTTTTGCTCACAGATTCTCGGATGAGATTTGAACCCCAGTATTCCAGACTGCTCCAGTCACTCTGCTCTGTACACCCCTGTAAATTAATGAGCCAGGGCAGCATCTCAGGAGGTGTTTGTCTTCCCCTCCATGATGCAGCAGAGGGAAAGGGGCCACATCCTGGACAGCAGGAGCTGGGGTGGCTGACAGTGCAGCTCTGACCCGTGCCAGTGGCACAAACAGAATGAAAACAAGTTAATTAGGCAAGCACCTCTGAGGAAAATATCCCTTCTAAGGCAGGCAGGAAAAGTTATTTCTTGGAGCTCTCTCCTATGCAACGCATCTCCTCTGCCAGAGCCTGAGCAGCTCAGCTTTTCCAGGGGGCTGAGGCAATTCCTCAGACAGAGGATGTGCTGGGTTCCCTCACTGCTGCTGGGGAGACGTGAGAGCCCAGCTGCACTGAGATGCTGCATGCCCCACTGCCCTCACCTCCCCTCTGCTTCAAGGATGCAGAATTCACCCTGAGCTGCTCGGCTGGGATAAATCAGGAGAGATTTTTCTTCCGCACATTTTGTTTTTCCTCTGCAGCCATGAAGAGGACAAATGTTGAACCTCCTGCCTGGAGCTGCCTCAGATGCTGGCAGGGAGAAAATAGTAAAGGTTGTTTTGTCTGGTGCCTAAATGGATAAAATGGCAGATTTGCCCTAAGAGAAAACTGGGTAATTTCTGAGACTGGCAGAACAATGCTCCTGCTAACAGTATCATGCTCAAAATCCTCTGTTCACCCTTTCCAAATGCATTTTTAAACTGTTAGCACTTAAACAAGGGACAGAAGCAACACTGCTAGGAAGGACAAGGGAAGCAATATGAGCTACATTACTTTGGTTTTAAAAGCAGCTTTAGGAAGAGATTATCAGCCAGTGTAAGTCAATAAATCTGCACTGTTTTTAATGGAGTGACCCAGGCTTATGTGAGTTCCTCCTCTGCATATAGCACCTCAGACCTTCCTGTTTACAGCGTCTCCAGTTCATGCTTTGGGGATATTCCATTGTCAAAAAGGATCTATTTTTCTAACAGTTCTCTTGCAAATACATCCCCAAATGTGACAGCCAGACAAGTCCCACACCAGCCCTGCTAATGGATTTCTGCAAAGTCTAGACCTGCATGCACTGTGCTTTGGGAATATGTTTGTTTTGAGTACTACCAGAAATAGCATCTCCACCACTGTGCCATCAATTACATGGGTGCTACCCACAAGTAATCCTTCCCCAGCTCTCCTCTGAGAGCTCAGCATCTTGCTCCCAGCTAAAAGGAAGGAAAGGGATGGAAACCTCGAGTATCATGCCTAGTTATTACAAACACACTGTGGCACTGGGGATGTTCCCAGGCTGGAGCCAAGGTCCCCACCTGCAAGGTGTCACAGAGCTTCATCTGTCCCCAAGCTTGGATATTTTCCCTCTTACAGGTATTTTTTAAAATCTGAAATAAGGCTGAGGCAGCTCCAGCCATGTCCATTCCTGCATTCAACAAGATGCACTGGTTTTATGGGAGAACAAGCAGAAAGTGCTGAAACGGCACTGGGCAGCAGAGAACAGGCTCTGCTTGGGCACCTTTAGTAGAAGAAAATGCTGATGCAGGGCATCAAGACCAGAAAACATCAGAACTGCTTTAGTTGGGCTGAAAAAAGGACATGCAATTAACCAAAACCATTAGAAAAGGCTGCATTTGCATGGGACCCACCCAGATTACTGCCCCAGCTGCCTCTGCCTTTCCCAGGGGTTCCCTAAAACCACACACTGAGCCCAGCCAGGGCAGGGACACCTGCAGGAGGGGACAGATCGCACACAAGTCACTAACTCCATGCTAGACACGAGTAAAACAATACAAAATAAAAGTAGCTCTTGGGGATGCTGTGACCTTTGCTGTTACAGATGGGTTTATTCCAAATGGCAGAAGCATTTAAATGACTGGGTAATGGTTTCCCCTCCAAAATTGCATCTCTTGCTACATCAGATATTGCTGATTCCTAAATTATAGTTTGCCTTTAAGTAGGTTTTTCCAGTCCTTGCTCCACAGGAGCTGGCTGGGACAGTGATATCATCCCTAAGGAAAAGCCACAAACTTTAAGTGAGCTACAGTCAAATCCAATTTAAAACAACACAAGCATTTGGAGTTACAAAAGAACAAAACTTTCCACAGCCAGCTGGCCTGAGGGGAAAAAAAAAAACCATAAAATCAAGGCAGATTTTGTGCAGCAGCAGATTTGAGTCAGGGTGCTGGCATTTGGGATGCAAATGCTGCAAGGGGAGAATGGGCTCTGCTGAGAATGGGGATAAAGGGGGGACTGTTGAGGAGCCTCATTTGTGCCCTGGTGAAAAGCAAGTCCAGAGTGCAGCAGGGAGTAACAACAGGGCAGACAAAGAGGGGCTGGAGCCACAACGAGAGAGCAGGCAGGGAGTAACCAGCTTCTGCAGGCAGGAATGAAGTAAAACAAAAGGCTGGTCTGGGAAAGCTTTGGCACTGGGAAAAACAGGACACATTTACACAGGTTTCTCCCAAATGGCCAGCTAAGCACTGCTGCTGGGCACACACCATGCTGGGATCCCAGGTGAGATCCCCCCTGCTCAGGCCATGAGGAGCAGAGCAAACAGCATGGGGGGTGATGCTCCACAGCAGCACGTCCAGGTGTTGAGCTGGCACCCAAAATCATTCCCAAAACCAGGAGCACAAGGGATCCAAACGTGGCCCTTCTGAGACAGAGAAAAGGAGCCTCTGGGTGTGAGGCAACCTCCCCTCCCTGTTGAGAGGGAAAAGCAGCACATCCTTATTGCCAGAGATGACAACTCAGGAGCAGTGCTGGTTTTCCCCTTGTCATGGAAGGCACTGGACCATCAGACTGAGGTCATGGCCTCTAGAAGTGTTCTGTAGACTTCAGTGAGCTTTGGACAAGGCTCTGCAGCTGGGCAAGAAATAAAACTCTCCATGCCTGAGAGATTCATGCACATCTCTATAGAAAAAAGGAGTCCAAGGCACTGCCCAGTCCCTACCACGTGCTGCACTCCAGCCTTTTTAGTACCTCTTGGAGGTTACATAACCATGTAAATTACAGGTTATTCAGAATGACACCACCTGCACTGATGGACACTTTCTCCAAGCTGAGCAGTGGGAGCCCAGGACTCAGGGAGCCGTGCCAGGCTGCAGGGCACAGCCTGCATTGCTGCAGGGCACAGCCTGCATTGCTGCAGGGCTCAGGAGGGAATCCTCCTCCTCCCACCCCTGCACACCCTACTGTATTGCCCAGGGAGCACTTCCAGCCAAAGCAATGAGTCAGCCAGGGGCAAAATGAAGGACTTGGAAGGTTAATGGTCTCATTTGGTGTGGCAAATCCTCTGAAATCCACTGACAATTTAGGAGCATAATCCCCTCTCTTTTATTAGTGACATGCTTCAGTCTTCCCTACAAATCATAGACTTTATTTCCCTAGCACCACAAACTTATACCCAGTGATTTCCCTCAAAAAGGAAGGGCTCCTCAAACTGCCTGGTAGGAATGTCTTTGCCCCTGAACACAGGGAGGATGAAGGTGTGAAATTCCTATTAGGGCAGGGGGATTAGGCTGTTGCATTTACATAAGGATTTGACACAGAGGATCAGTTCATCGATGCACAGCCTCTGTCAGGGGCTAAGAGCTGAATTCCCTGTTTCAGCAGACAGGGAAGCTCCTCCTTCACAAATGTACTTACATCTTTCTGCCTGATGCTGCCTGGAAAGGCCCTGATCCCTTCAGTGATCGCTCTAAGCCCCAAAGCATGAGCTGGAGGATTGCCCTGATTATTGTCTCCCTACACCCAAAAGTAATTGGTGACGAGAACTGCTAGATTGAGAACCAGCAAAATCCATGCAAATACCATACATGCAAAAAGAATCTGGGAAGCACCAGCTCGGGGATGAAAACTGTGCCATAAGTGCCTGTATTAGAGTGACAACATGTTTTCAGGGCAAAAAAGAGATTATGGCTTAAGTATGTGTTTTTTAAGAAAGAAATTCCACCCCAGCTGGGGTTATTCACTGAAAAGGTTCATGTGATAATGCCCTGTGCAGGCATGTGGGCATAAATAAAAGGTCCAAAGCCTCCAGGTGTCCACTACAACACCTGCTATGACAGCTCATGGGTTTGAGGCACTAAAACTCAGAGTCCTCACTCTCACAATCAGATCAGAAGATCACAGCAGTGCAGCCCTTTCCCTTTCCCTCAGCAGCTCTGCATGCTGCATTGAGCACTGAGTGAGGCAGGAATGCTTCCACTTCAGTTCGTGCTCCTCAGTCTTGCTCGACTTTAGCCCTGGGAGCAGAGCAGCCCAAACTCTCAAAAGGTAGAGGTAGTTTTACTTCTTGGTACCTCAGGGCTTTTGATCTGGGAGGAAAATGCCAGAAACAAACAACACTTCCTGCTCTGGAGTTTAACAGCAGATCCTTAGTGCATTCATACATCAGTTTATCCACGTTAGTGTGCATTTCATCTGTGACCTGTAAACATTTAGGGTTTACTTGTGACCACCCAGCACCTTGCACAAATAAATCACCAAAAAGCCATTAACACCTGACTAGAACCAACATATTATTCATTGTTTTATCTTTCACAATACAGAGGAGCAGTGTGCTCTTCTGAGGCAGAGGAGGAGCCATTCATGGCTATTTCACAGATATGACCTGCACAGCACAGGATTATCACAAAGAATGAACAGGCAGGCAGTCACACACTGGATTAAGGAACAATGATTCATAAATCCAAATCCCCGTCTCACATGTTGCTTTTATACAGAACCTGGTGAAAGCCTGCCTGAACCAGCAGTGGCAATCACAGCTTTTCATTTCATTCCTGCATTTTTTTCTGAAATAACAGGCCACTTCTGGCACATGCTGTCACCTCCCTGACTCAGGGAGAAAAAGGTGCATGCTGAAGAAGCCATAAATAGTATCTGCCAGTGCTCCCTTTTCTGTTATGTTGACTCTGATTCAGGTCCTCACAATTACTGGGAACAAGAGAAAGATAAATAAAATTATCCCAGCTGTTTGTGGCGGACAGCCCCGGCCTCCCAGCTGAGAGCTCTTTGTGCTGCTGAGAGCGTCACCAAGCAACCAGCCCTGGCAGCTGCCAGGCTGCAGAGAGGTGAGAGCATGACTTGTGGAAGGGAAATACACGTGAAGGCTGGGACTGAATCAATCTCAGCTTTGTCTCCTGCCTAAATATGGCACCAGAGCCTGCCCCCAGCACATCCCACCCGCTGAGGGGGCAGAACCCGGATGCTTCCTTTGATTTAGAGGCCAGACCCTTGCAGAACTAAGATCAGGTATTCTGTGAGCTGTGCAGTGAAAAGAAGGGGGGTTCACTCTGCTATGATGCTGTTGAGACTTCTCCTCTCCTCCAGTCTTAGCTGGTGGTCCCAAAAGCAGCAGAAGGTGGCCCAGGATGCAGCTGCCAGAATGACTGCATTGTCCCAGCTGTAAGGCACACCCACGTGCCAAGTCAAGTGGAGGTGAAAAAAGATTGTCTGGTAATTGGAACAATATGGCAAGGAAAGCCAAGCAAACAGGCAAATCCCCGTGCACACAGGCAGGGAGTGAGTAAAACGGGAGCAGGGGCAGTGGAGAGGTAAATGGCCATTCAAAGTGGGCTCTGCTTGTTCCTGGCTGTACAGCACTGTTAAGAGAGGGGCAACAGACATTCCTCCTGCAGAATTTAGGCAGGGCTGAGAAACCCTGGCTGGCACCTCCCTGAGCCCCAGCCTTCCCCAGCAGCCTGACAAATGAGTCCTGTTCTAGCTAAAGGCAGCTGAGAGCTGAGTGAAGACTCTTCCAACCCGGACATTAAAGACAAATTGACAAACTCATTTCAGCTCCCTGTGAGTCTAAACGTGTCTCAGCAGCCCAGAATTGCCTTGCTCGTGGTCACACAGTGCAGTTGGGCTCAGGCCAGGAGCCCCAAGAGCCACTCCTGAATACCTGCAGCACACTGCCACTCATCTGGGACATCAGATATTTCCTGGGGCTATTACCTTCTTCTGCTCTGGAGAGAAAGAAGGGCTTTGTCAGCTGTGCTGGGGAGAAAAAAACAAGTTGAAAGACAAGAAAACAAGAAAAAAAAAAACCAAGAAAAAAACAAGAAAAAAACAGGAAAAAACCAAGAAAAAAACAAGTTGGTTTTCACTCATTATGAGATCTGTAAAATAGTGCTCAGTGCACTTTTGGCCCAACTTTATTTTTCCTTGTCTGCTGTCCTTTTTGCACTACACTGGACACATGCAGCTGGAAACAACCCAAACAATGGATGTCAGGATCAGACAGCATTTTCTCCAGCATCTCCTTTTGGAAGAAATGGCCTTCTGGAGAAATGGTGTAAAATGGAGCAGTTCTGCACTGCTTGGCACTAAATCACTGCCTGCTGCCAAGAGCAGTGCAAAAACTTCAGGAAGGAACTCATGATATGGATGAAAATTCAAGGAAAAGCAGACATTTCAAGAGCTGTTCTCCATTTTAAAACTGCAAGAAATGCCAAGACTGTAAAGATCTCTGTTGCTCTACAGTGCTAAAAATAACATTTGCCAACAACTCTACTGAGTCTACTGCACAAATTTCAGCCTTATGGCTTTCATTTTGATTGTGAAATGAACACATCACTTTGCAAACCTCCGTGACTGGGGTTGTCTAAAATGAAGGAAATCCCCAGTACCATTTACACTCAAAATATTAAAATTCACTGAAAGCAGAAAAAAAAGATGCTTCAAATTTCAGCTGGTATTAAGAGATGTTAGTTCTTGTTTCTAATCCATTATGAAGGGCTTTCAAGTGGGCAAGAATAACGTTCTTAGATCCTAATGCTGGCTACCTAACTCGACTCTTTATACTCTTCATTTACATGAAATCCTGCAGCCTGCCAGCACTTGATAAGGTTCCTGATATCTGCACGTTTGAGGAAGAGAAATTTAGTTCATGATGGGCTAAAGCTGAGCTCCATGATGGAAGGCTGCTCAGGTTTAGGGTTTCACACAGATTTTTTGCTTGTCTGCAAGTGCTTCCCAGCATTCCTCCCCAAATAATTTATCTGCCAAGCTTAAAGTTCTTCACCAAGATGAAATGGCTGCACTGGATTTTTGCTTTTTTCCATTAGTAAAGTATTTTATGGGATCCTGTTAACACTGGGTGGTGGGGAGGAAAGTGAGGGGTGTATTTTTCTCTCCACTCCATTTATTCTATCTGGTAGTTAAAAGGAGAGCAAAAGTTACAGAGGTGGCTGAGAGAAGCCACAGATGCTGAGTTAGTGGCTCTACAGCACATCTGACTGAAGGATGGACAGGTCCATATCCATCAAGACCAAGACATCTACAAGCACTGAGTTTTATGTCCCTCCTGTAAAGAGCAGTTTTGAAAAATCCATTTCCACCAGAGAATCATAGAGCAGTTTGTGTTGGAGGGCACCTTTAGAGGGAATCTCATCCAAGCTCCCTGCCATGGCAGGGACACCTCCCACTGTCCCAGGCTGCTCCAAGCCCTGTCCAGCCTGGCCTTGGACACTTCAGGGATCCAGGGGCAGCCACAGCTGCTCTGGGCACCTGTGCCAGGGCCTGCCCACCCTCATTGTAAAAACCTTCTTCATTTTATCTCATCTAAATCTACCCTCTTGTAGTTTAAAACCATTACAGCTTGTCCCAGGCTGAGAACATGCCCCCATTTTATAATAAACCCCCTTTATTTACAGAAAGGCTGCACCATGCCATGCCATGCAGGGGGATAGGATGTATCCCTGGCTGTAGGAATTCAGGGTATTCCCCACCTGCAGAGCTACAGCTGGAGCTTCTCTCAGCATCTTTGCACAACTGGAAACTTTGGGTCTCCAAAGTGAACCTGGCAGCCAGGTCACCTCCCCAGCCCAGCCACAGCCAACCTCCCAGGTTCAAAGGCACAAAAATACAGCAAGACTGGGCAGCAGGGGGTGATTCAGCACTGCAGGGAAAACAGGCTCTGACCATCTGCAACCCCCTTGGTGTCTCACCAAGCTCCAAAACCCTGCATGAGCTCGAGTTGCCAAGCACCTGCAGGAGCCAGCCCAGCCCTCCTGGTGCTGCAGAAGGTGGGAGCACAGCACAGCCCCTGGAGCAGCTCTTTATGTCCTTCCATTCTCTGAGACACATCTGAGACTGTGGAGAGGGGAAGTGGAAAGATAAAGGGAATGCAGCAGTATTTTAAAAAGCTGCTCCTTTCTCTGTGAATTTTGAATGGATACCATATGCTTTAGCATGCTGTTTTCATTCTCTGCTAAGATATTATTTACTAGCCTGCCTCAGCAAGGCAATCCTCTCTCCAGAATAGTTATTTTTAGCTTAAAAAGACAAATATAAGAGTAATTTCTACCAGTGCTGCTTTGAACTTACAATCATCCATTACACTGCCTGTTCATCTCAGTCTCCCAAGCTTTTTATTACCACAGTCCTTTTATCATCTTCACCAAGTGCTCCCACCTCCAGATCACTGCAGAAGATGGTAAACACCACTTGTTTATTGGTATTTTTCTTTACTCTGATAAGAAGTTATTTCCACCCTGGTTTCTTCTTCTAAACCTGCTTCAAATCTGTGATAACATTTTCACTTCTTATCACCACCTGAGGTTTCTTCACAGGTTCTTGAAGAAGCCTTTCCTTCCTCATGAATTATGAAGTCCAAATGTTTACTGGCTCTCCCCCACCCATGGTTTTTTTATTTTATACTAATAGATCAGGAAGGTGAAAGGGGTTTTTGCATGTTGTAGCACCTTTCTTTCACAATTTTGTCTTTCACCTGATTTATCTAGCACAGAAGCAGAATTTCCTGGTGGATTTTCACTGCCAGACACACAGAGGAGACAGGTACCATTAGCCCCACTCTGCTCCTCTTCCTGCACTATTTTGGGCATGAGGGAGTGAGGAAGGGCACAGGAGAAGATGTCCAGAGTGCAGGGGCACAGCAATAACTGAGGAAATGCTTCTTTCACAGAAGAGTGCACACACCAGGAGATGCTTTCCTGAACCCATTTCTGTTCCCTGCTCAGAGAACCTGAATAAAGACAGGAAAAACAACACCTGCAGCCAGAAACTCTTCTGCCAGGAGCACAGGGAGGTGCTTCAGGTGGGGGCTTGGACTGCTCTGCCACAGCCAGGAACTGATGCCCATGGGCAGGGATGGATGCCCAGGGAGTGATGCCCAGAGACAGGGATGGATATCCACAGCCAGGGATTGATGCCCATAGGCAGGGATTGATGCCCAGGGATTGATACCCAGGGATGGGTACCCACAGCCAGGGACTAATGCCCACAGGCAGGGAATGATGCCCACAGACAGGGATTGATGCCCATAGGCAGGAGTTGATGCCCACAGACAGGGATGGATATCCACAGACAGGGATGGATATCCACAGACAGGGACTGATGCCTAGAGAAAGGGATGGATATCCACAGAGAGGAACTGATGCCCACAGGCAGGGAATGATGCCCACAGGCAGGAATTGATGCTTATGGGCAGGGATTGATGCCCACGGGCAGGGATTGATGCCCAGAGACAGGAACTGATGACCAGAGACAGGGATTGATGCCCATGGGCAGGGATTGATGCCCATGGGCAGGGATTGATGCCCACAGACAGGGATGGGTACCCACAGACAGGAACTGATGCCCAGAGACAGGGATGGATATCCACAGACAAGGATTGATGCCCACGGGCAGGGATAGGTACTGACAGCCGGGGATTGATGTCCACAGCCAGGAATTGATGCCCATGAGCAGGGATGGGTGCCCACAGACAGGGATGGGTACCCACAGCCAGGGACTGATGCCCTTGGGCAGGGATTGATGCCCACAGACAGGGATGGGTACCCACAGCCAGGGACTAATGCCCTTGGGCAGGGATTGATGCCCACAGACAGGAACTGATGCCCAGAGAAAGCGATGGATATCCACAGACAAGGATTGATGCCCACGGGCAGGAATTGATGCCCACAAGACCCCAGCAGTGGGTCCTGCAGCCCCAGGGCATGCAGCAGCAGCAGCAGCAGCAGCTCAGCAGCAGGGAGCAGATGGTGAGGCCAGGGCAGGGCAGGGCAGGGAGGAAGGAGCCCCAGCCCTGCTCTCCCCAGCTGCCCCCAGGCTCAGGGGCTCCATAATGATTCCTGTGGAGCCAATCAAAGCTCCTTGAGCTCATTGTCCTGCAGATAGCAGAGCTCAGACCTGGAGCACTGGCAGGACTGACCTCTCATGCCAGTTCTGACTGGAGCAAAACCCCCTGGAAAAATCCTGCTCATGAATGGGGCATATTATCTCATCTTCCTCATGTCAGGTTTTGTTCATAACCAAATCCCCCATTTGGGGGGAAAAAAAAAAGAAAAAAGAAACAGTAAAATAGTAGGATGGATCTTGCAGCCACTCTAGCTGAAAAATCCTTGTTCTGAGGTATTTTTCAAGATAAAAAATGACAAAAGCGCCATGAGCTAATACACATTAATTTCCTACTTATTTTAGATTACGTGGATAATTTAAAAACTGGCAATAACACTGAGATTTGCATTTATGTCAAGGAATAATGTGAAGGTAAGCAAACATTTTCAAAGTGCAGATAAAGACCCCAGTGAGATGCCTTTGGTTTTGATTTATTAGGGTTAGGGAACAAAAAACAATAACATGGCTCGAGGATATCAGAGCCCAACAATCCCAGTCCCTGGGATTCTTTAACTACAGGAAGAGTCAGGATTGCTTAGACAGCAAATTGAGCTGCAGAGCTGTGTTGTACAACACTTGGTAAAATGTATTTATGCAGATAAAAGCGTGCTCACTCACACACACAGTGCTTGCAGTTAAGCAGAGAACTAGAACTGGGTTTAATAGTGTAGATTATTATTAAATATCCACTATTTAACACCCAGCAAGGCCTGGCTGCACATTGTCAGGGAGCAGGGTGTGCCTGTGGCTGGGAGCAGGGAATGCTCTGGTTGTTAGCCCTGCTTGCTCCTCCCTGTTCAGCCTGGGCAAATCTCCAGGAGCAGGGCTGCAGTTCCAGCTCTGTTTTAATCCATGTCCTGCAGCCTGAGGAGCACTGGGACAGCCCTGAGCTCTCACAGCTCCTCTCTGCACCTCCCCACGTGTGCAGGGCTACCTTAGCCAGCTAGGACAAGCTCCAGAGATTGCATCCAACTTGGATTCTTCCTCCTCAGCTCCTTTAGACACTGCTATGAGACACATTTCTGCAGGTCTCTTTTCACTCCTGGCAGAGCTGAGGGTGGATGGAGGCTGCATCCTCTCCAGGTGAGCAAGGCTATCACTCCTTCCCTCAATGAGCCATAAAAACACCTGTGTGGGCATCGTGGCCAAAAGACAGGGTGAGGAGGGTTTTGAAAACCTCTCCCACTCACAGAGCCCTTAACATTTAAGCTCCATCCAGATACAGGCACTAGGCACAAAAATGGATCATCACTGGCTCAGCCCATGAGCAGTTTCAGAGGCAAGAGAGAAGGCAATGCTGTTGTGCTGGCTGACAGCTCCATCCCAGCATTTCCCCCAGCCTCTGTTACCTGGCTGTTGGCCTTTATTCACACCTAGAGCAGGCTTTTCCTAGAGAGAAGTGAGAACTGTCTCATAACTTGCCTGCCACTGAGTGAAAACAGCTTTTTGGTTGAAGGCCAGGAAGAATTGGTCTTTGTTTGAAGGCCAGTATGGGAAGGGAAGGGAAAAGAAGAAATGGTTTCAGGCAGTCAAGAAAAAGAGGTGAACTTGCAACAAGGTGTGGAACGTGGCACCAACCACCAGGACATCCCCAAGGTGTGTCCCCTGAGGGAATTCAGGGGGTGTCTGCTCAATCTTTGAGCTACTGCAGGTAAGGAGAGGTGAGCAGAAATAATATGTAATGCCACTCACTGCCTCACATTAAGGACCCTGGCACAGCAGAGTAAGCACAGAATTCACACAATTCTGCTTATTCTGTGAATTCAGAATAAGCAAGGTATTTCCCCACTACAAATGGGAAAATTCACCTATTTGATTATCCCAGGTGATCAAAATAAGACATTTACAAGAATCCACATCCTTGCTCAGGATATTTTAAGTGTAACCTTCTCCCTCTCAGAGAAGGAGGGACTCTCATTCACATTGGTGGGATTGCTGCTGAAGCATCAAAAAGGAGCCAGAAACTGAAGTTTCATATAGTGACACAAACTCACAATGGAAAAAACAACAAGGCTTCCTTGGCCTGTCCACAGCTCCAGATAGTCAGCCTTATTTCCCTTGCTCATTTTCAGCCCATTTATTCCAAGATAAACCCTCTGGCACTACAGTGAATAATCCTCTTCTCCCTGGGGATTCAGAGTGAAAAGGGAACGTGTCACCCTGTGTGACAGAGAGAGCTGCTAAAATCAAGATGCTGCTGAGGATCGAATTTTGAGCACGTGTCCCTTTCGGGGTGTGAATAGCACCAGGATGCAGAACCAGGGGCCAACACCCCCAGGTCACCAGGTCAGCTCTGACTGCATCTTTCAATAACTCTGACAGCCTGCCATCTGTGGCACCAGGAGCAGGTGCTCATGTGGAGTGTGGTCGGTGCACGGCTCCAAAATCAACCATTTCCAGCAGGCTCTGGAGCCTGCTTGTGGGCTGGGAGCCTCACTGCCTGAGAGAAAAATGGATTTACAGAGATTTTTTTAGCCCAGCCAGGATCTTGCTGTGCCAGTGAGTACACAAAGCCCTGTGCATGGCAGGCAGGGGATGACACCTCCTCCAGAGCCTGAGAGTGAGGCAAAGCAATGGCAAAACAGCCAGCAAAGTCTGCAAGATGATGATGTCCTCCACTGCCTCCCCTGGCTCTACACACAGAATTCTAGAATGGTTTGGCTTGAAAGGGACCTTAAAGCTCATTTAGTGCCACCTGGACACTGCCAGGGATGGGGCAGCCACAGCTGCTCTGGGCAATCTGTGCCAGGGCCTCACCACCCTCACAGGGAAGAATTTTTCCCCCCAATATTTAATTTAAATCTGCCCTCTGACAGTTTAAATCCATTTTCCCCTGTTCCCATCACTACCTGTCTTGAGGAGTGGTGGGACACCACAGTGGTAACCAGGTCACAGGAGAACAGGTCTGGTGGAGAGTTCAGCTGCTGGGATCAGCCTGTGCCAGCTTTAGGAAGCACAGGAATCAGGATCCCCAGTGCTCCAGACAGGCCCCTCTTCACCCAGATTCTGTGGCCCACAGACCCAAAGGAAACAGAAATGAATAAGCAGAAGGTTTCTAAATAACATCTCAGGAAGTGCTCTGAATATTTTATCCTAAGTACTTAGATACACACTGGTGGAAGCTGGGCTTGCTCATTCTAGTGAGGGCTGAAATCCTCGTGGGATACCTGCGGACTAATTGGTTTTGTCTGTGTTGGTGTCTAGTCACTGCATGAACCAGGCAGTGCTGAAGCTGCAGCCTGCACTGAGAGCTCCCTGAAGATGGAGAGCTAGGCTGTGCTGTCTGGCTCTGGAAGTGGCTGGGTTCAGAAGTTCTCCAGCCCATACATTATTACTAATGCTCCCTGCATGACTCCCTGCTGCTGCAGAGCAGTGATCTCACGCGAGCACCCCGAGCCAGAGCATCTGCAGCAGCCCTGGGGAGGAGGGAGGCTGGGCTTCATCCCCATCCTGAGCGGTGTGGGCAGGGGTCCTGCCTGCTCTGCTCCTCTGCCCAGCCAGGCCTGCACTCTGCTATCAAAATGGGAGATTTACACGGGGCCTGGCAAGCCTCAGAAGAAGCTGTGAGAGGAAAGGGCTGAGGAGCAGATGCAAACCAGAGCCGGGTTTGTTGTTCCAGCTTTAAGGCAGGGAGGGAAGGTGGGACTCCCCTTGGCACGGGCTGCTGCAGGAGCTTTACAGAAGGTGGGAGACAGAGCACACTGCACCCCTCCTCTCCTGCTCTTCCCTCCCATTTCCACCGAGGCTGAATTCCAGTGTGTCGCTATGGGACACAAAATAACACAATGTGCACACGCAGCTCTCTTCAGGTAAAAAAGAGGGTGTTTAATTTCTGACTCCAGCATTTATAGATTTCTAAAAGTGGCAGGGGGTTGGAAGGTGACAGTGCCACCTCTCCAATGACACTGGACAAACCAACAGTCCATCAAATTTCTCCTCTTCTATAAAAGAATGCAAACAATAAGTTATTTACATAAAGTACGTGAGAAGGTTTACAAGTATGTAAACACCAGAAAGTTTAAAAAACTTAAAAAACAAGACAACACCAGTGCATGGAACTGAGTATTCTGGAGTCACTCCAATGCAGCTCTTCAGCATCCTAAAGAGCAGCCAACAACCCAGAGGGAAGAGATGTTCTGACATCCTTCTCCTCAACGTGTGCAACAGCACAAAGCAATTTGCTCACTTTGTAACCCTGAACCTGGTGCCTCAGGGTGTGAGTTAACTCCTGCCAGGGCTCTGGAGGGAAAAGGCTCCCTCTGATCTTCCAGCAGTGCAGATGTTACGGGCACAGTCACACAGGTGTCACCTCCTTCCTGAGCACCAATTACAGATTACAGCTGTTGGAGGCGTTTTTCTATTTCAGCACAAACCTTGTTCCATGTCTCATTGATGCAATTTCATTCATACAATTAATAGATCTACATTATCCTGGAAGAGTTTGGTCCACTGCTGTTATCAACACTTGACTGATTAATTTTTTACTACTTTTTTTTCCCAAATACCAGCTTAAAATCAGTGCAGCAACTCCAAAGTTTGGTTTCTCCAGTGCAACTTGTCAGGATGCCTTAGTGCAGTAAGAGGCTTTATTATCAACTAATTTAGAAGATGCTAATCAACTTATCAACTAATCAACATCTCCTATTATCAACTAACAGGAGATGCTTTATTATCAACTTATTTATTGACTCTGATCACAAAGTCCCAACCTTAAACTTGCTGTAAGCTTTGTCATCCTGCTTCTCCCTCTGTGGCTGCTGCCCTTCCTCAGTGCAGGAAATCTAAAATGAAATGGCAACTTCTTGCCTGGCCAGGAGAGGTGGGCTGGCCCCCGGGGCACTGGCATCAGCTTTGCAAACACAGGATGAACTCCCCTCATCACCTGCCACTTGATATCCTTATCAGAGCTCAGACTGCTAGAGGGGACTGTTTCATTAGGACTGGGAATTCTCTTGGGAGTGCAGTCACAAGTGCCCTGACATATGGAAATGGATGTAATTTCATCTGATGAGACAGCCAACACTCAGCTGGAGCAGCAGCACTGTGTCTGGGCAAGGGAACAGCCAATGTGCAGAGCATGGGAGACTTCTCCCCGTGTTTGAAGATTTCAAAGGCCAGAGGAGATCACTGATGTTATCATGGCTAAAACCACAATCTGCTCCCTGCTTGTTGACCAGAATATCTCTATTTACGTGCAGCTGAAGCATACAAGCTCTCCCTGCTCTGAACAGCACCTAATCTGCTTATTTTTTGGTGATGATAATTGTTGGGTCACACAATGAGGTGTTTAGTTAATTAAGGCATGGCAATAAAACAGCTGGAGAAAAAGAAGAAATTCCACACCACAAAAGAATCTCTATTGTACACAAAGTACAAAAGTAAATAAAGTATCTTTTGTGCATGAAGGACAACTGGACATGCCTGATGTATTTCAGAGTATCACCAAACTTAGACAAGGACCAAAATAAAAAGGATTGATTTTTGTCACTGCATCTCTTTGGGCACTTGGCTAAACAACTCACAGACCTTGGAATAAAGTACAGGGCAGGGAAAGAGAAGTTCAGGGTGCACAGAACATCAGCTTTCACAGGTCACTGAGAAGCAGGGAGGAATGCAGGCAGAGCCCACCTGCAAGGCAAGGTGCTGACAGCAGCAGCTCTGGGCTGCCCGGGGTGCACAGCCTCCTCTGCCCCGGAGAACACCGACCCATTGTGCACCACGGTGGGGAGGGAGCTCAAGCATGAGCAGGACAGGAAATCCACACAACCTTTGCAAAGTCTAGCTCAGCCTCCTGCATTCAAAACATCCCAATGCAACTCCATCCACGGTCTCAAATTCTGCTTTCTAATTGGGTTTGTTAACGACGCGGGGCAGGAACTGTCATGGTGTGTCTGTGGAGCAGCCAGTGCTCCCAGGAGCCCAGACTTATTTGGGATGTTGGGTACAACTAGGAGTTTAAAAAAGGAGGAAGAATCGACCAAAATAAGTGTTTTCCAGCATGATCCACAGGCCTGACCAAATTAAATCCTGGATGTATTTTAATTGTCTGTATTGTATATCTCCACACCACAGCAGTTGCAGTCACAGAACCAAGTACTGAATCTGGCCCATTACAGCATCTGTTTCATGCACTGAATTCTCTTACCCACTCCATGTCCTGTACAGCCACGGAAGTTCCAAAGTTAAATCTCTGCTGTGACCCCCTGTCATGCTCGTTTTTGGTCAACTGTTTGAAAAACCTTTTGAGTTCAGGGGTGTGCATCAAGAGGCAATGCTGTGCTCCAGGGAGGGAAGGAGCCTGAGCCTGACATCAGAAATATGGGCAAGTTAAATAAACTACTTAAACACGAGATGCTAATTTAGCAGCTTCAAGGGCCATGTTTCTCCAGCCAACCCAAGACATAAAAAGACACAATTTCATTAAAATAACCTAACCCCACTGTTGTTTTGAGTGCTACATTTATTCAGACACAGCCCACCAGCTCTCAATTAGCTGCTTTGGCACTCCAACTGCAGCAGGTCTGCAGTGCACAGAAATGTAATTATTCACACACCACCCTGTCACTGCCACTGCTGTCTGTACTTCTAAAGCATCTTGATTACTGCACTGATGAGCACCATGGAAATGCCTATAAATAAAATAATCATCTCCCCTCATTAAGTTCCAGCTCGTGGACTGAGGCAGGATGATTTCCCTTTGTACGTTCCTTTTGTAAATTTTATCATTTCACAACAGAGGGAGCAACGTGCCTCTGATGGCACTCAAAGAGACAGACTGTCAGGATTCTTGTCAGTATTTCAGCTTTGAGCAGCTTGCATTTTTGCATGAATATTTCCTCCTGAAAATAAAGCGCTGTTTGTCAGAACCACGCAGGCAGTAATCTCTTTCTAATGTCAGCATCAGACATGCAAAACCCCCTAATGTCATGTCAGGAGGTCAGATTTTATGGAGCAGTATGTCATGGAAATCCTAAGAGCCAGCATCAGCTTCTAGCTCTGACTTCCACACTTAGAACACACATCTGTAATAAAGAGCAAGCATTGAAGGAAACCAACCACTGAAAACAAAGCCTTGGTGAGCCAGGTTTGCTCCTCAGGAAGCTTCAACAGCAATTGGTGCTGCAAACAAAGAGCAAACATCCCATTACTGCCAAATCACAGTCTCACTGTTTTCAATAACTGCATTACTGGGTGTACATTTGCACACACTGAAGCTCCCAGCTGCATCTCTAACATGGAATCAAATATCTGATTTCATAAAATGGTGAATTATAAAACCAGAGGAACAAGTTAAATGTCATATCATCGCTGATCCTGTCTTGCTCTCCAGCCAGAGGTGGAAGGGAATCACCACCTGCCCCTGCAAACAGCTAAAAGGGGGAGAAGAGAGCAGTCTGATGGAAGCTTAGGGAGCATCCCTATTTCTGCACCATCCAAAGCAACATCTCAGCCCCAAACTGCCAGCAGCTCTCAAAGAACTGAGGCCACTCACGGGTTCAGATTAAGATCCCCCTTCCCAGCTGGGAGAACAGCAGGACTCTGTGTCAGCACGAGCAGGGAGCTGCTCTCAGGCCAGGTCCAGCCATGGAGCCCTCTGCAAAGCTGCTGTGACCCAAAGGGCATGGCCTGTGCCCAGGTGTGATCACACAGGGAGCACAGGTCATTTGAGAACCTCCTTCCTCTTTCCCTGGTCTCTCCCAAGGTTTCCAGTCCTGGTATCATTTCCAGCAGGTGTTTGTGGCTATGGACAGGTACCCTCTCATGTTCAAACTGTGCATCTGAGGAAGGGAAAGTGCTGTGTTGAGACAAGTGGAAAGGAAAGCTTTGGCAGACAGGTGGGACTTTTTGTGCATCTGAAGCTGGAACCACACAGTAACTAATGTGCAGGACACAGGATGGGACAAAGCAAGAACCACAGAATGGGTCGGGTTGGAAGGGACCTTAAAGATCATTTAGTGCCAGCCCCCTGCCATGGGCAGGGACACCAGACTATCAGGTCAGAGTGACATGCTGCTCTCCCAGGAACTATACTGCACTCCTGGACTGTGCAGGACCTTGTAGGAACCTGCATTTGGGATGAACATTTTCATATGTAAAATCTGCATTTCCTTGGACAGAACCAGTCCTTGAATCATTTTTTCCAGAGACAGGACAGAGTTAATTTAATGCAAAACCATCAATCCCTAGAATAGCCAGCATCCAAACCCACACAAGAGATGTGCTGCCTGACTCCAGAATCTGGAGCAGGAAAAGTAGTGACAAAAATAAGACCATTCCTCAATTACAATAAACAGAAATGTTAAATGAAGCTCAGAATCGTCCCTGAAGAATCTAGCTCTTCCCAGCTCTAAAAATGATCCCCCACATTCCTTTAAGGCTTTTCATAGACACAGCAATACGAAATGGCTCGTTGCTGTGTAGCTGCTAACAAGACACAGATGTTTCCTTCAGTTCCAGCAACATGTAGACATGAAGCACATTTTGATGACCTGCTAAATATTTCTGACTCTTTCTGCACGTTACCTCCTCATGCATTCAGTCAAGTGCTCCACAATTCCACACTTTCCCTGCTTGCTCTGGAGCTGGCCAGAAGAGCACGCTTGGATCAACCTCTTTATCCCAGCAAGCCTTCACCAGAGGGCAAGGAAAGTCAAGCAACATGTTTTCACTGAGTGGAGCTAAAGCTGGAGAGCTCTTCCAGTGAGTCCAGAGCCAGACCAGCTGGAGGCTGTGAGCCCAAGCCCCCCTGTTATTTATTTAGCTGGCCCAGAGGACACGCACCGCACGCCGCCGGCGTGCAGGGCAAGCATCTGTTCCACCCAGACCCACAGCTACATTCTTTACTTGGTATTAATATCAGGGGAAATTTAGTAACCTAACCACTGGCATGAGAAGCCATACTTCTAAGGCAACAGATGGCAGCAATCATCTCAGCTTAATTTTAGCCTTCAAGAATTGCTCTGAGTCAGCAAAGCCGCATGACGAGAGGAAGAAAAAGACGCAACATCTGTAAAAACCTCCTACCTGCTTCCCATCCAAGGTGTAGAGCTTTTTGACCACCCCTGTCTCCAGTTTGATAGCTTCAGTGATGTCAGTGAGGACCTGCTCGAAGGAGTGGGCTGTCTTCTTGTTGAGGAGCACGCGCACGGCCTTGCGCGGCTTGACCCCGCTGCGGATGATGGTCACCAGCTTGGGACGCACGAAATCCTTGTTCTCCTTGGCCTGGGCACTGTTGCTGCTGGCCAGGGACTGAGGTGCTTTCTGGTTGGCTGAGGTCTTCACGTTGACAGACCAGTTGGGGTTGACGTTCTTGGTGTACTCCACCTTCTTGAAGAAGTTGTCGGACGAGCAGACGTAACTCTCCCCTGGAGGAAGAAAGGAGATCCTGCAGTCAGCACCAGCTCTGTGCTCTTCCCCCGTGAATCATGCCAACCACTGATAATTGTTCCCATTAGCACTCCCACCACAGCTTGGTCTTAAAATGTTCTGCCTTGTTTTAATGCTATATTTATGGTTATTTTAAACATTGCTGGTATTTCCACAAAGTAAGCAAGTCAGCCATCAGCAAATACATATCATGAGCCAGGGGTCGAGAGAGGTTGAATTATAAAGGTGTTTAGATACTTGAAGATGCAGCTAAGCTTTCTAAGAGCTTCAGAACACCAAATTCATTTGACCACCTCAATTATTTTATGAGTTTGCCAGTTTTCCCTCTATCTTTACAGACCTAGGTGCTACTTCAGTGTGTCATTCCCTGCCAAGAGGACATCAACATTCATCCACAAAGTGCCTTCTGTATCATGCCTGAAAAATAATCAAAATCTTGTCCTGAACAGTCTCCACTAAAAGTAGCTTTGACAAATCTAGCAGGCATAACAAATATGCACTGTTGGAGCATCAGTGGTTTATTAGGGAACAGACCTAGTGGCAGCTGAGATTAAACACTGCACCAAATACCACTCCTTGATTTACATGGCTGATACCAACCAAAAATACATTAAATCCAAACTTAGACATGGCAGAGAAGAGTTACAGGGTCTTTTTAGTAATTCCCAAAAAGCCCTTCCCTATCCCACCCAAAATTAGTTTCAGGCTTTGTCTGTAATTTACAGGATCCTATCTATCCAAGGTTTTAAAAGCACCTTAAAGGATTTGTAGGAGCTTCTTTTGGGGATGCAAATCTGATGGATGCTGGAAGAGTTATTACTAGAATGAGACTGTAAACCAGTATCCCTAAGGGAATGTAGCTGTCTGGTCTGAAATGACTCAGGCTGCTCTGAAAAAAAGTCACTCACTGCTGGAGGAAGAAGCTTTCGTCTCGCCATTAGATAAAATTTTAATAAGAACTGAAGGCCTGACCTGTAGGATTTTAGAGTCTCCTCTGGTGTTTTCTTTGTCTGATCTTACAGAATTAAGTTCTTTATGTACTACTATACACTTTGGAATCAAAATACAGATTCAACTATTTTGAAAGACAATTTTTTTAAATAAAATAAACTACTTCTATACCGAAAACAGATTGGCTGCATTTCCTTGTCTGTCCCTGACTGCACACTCCAAGGCTCAGACATCTTTGGAAAGCCTATCCCACAGACAAGTCTGGCTTCCCACCCAGGAATCTCTAGGACAGGATTTGACATCCAGTTGGCACAACAGGGATTTCCAAACATCCCACTGATTTTCACGTGGCCCAGGCACGTAACATGCCCAGGACAAAGTTCATACTGGAGCTCCTTCTGCTGCCTAAACTGCACCTCTGGTGGAGGCACCAGAACCCACGGTGAGACCACAACAGACACACAATAAAGAGATTCTAACAGGCTTATAACAGCACTCTGTGTATTTCTGCCCCTATTACTGACCAGGATGTGATGTCACAAGCAGCCATAGAAAAGATGAAGGATTCTCACTTAGTTTAACCCCACCTTTGCACCCAATTTGCCACCGTGATGGCCACTCGTGGTGTTTGCATCACCAACTGCAGCTCTTCTCCATCAGCTGTATAAAAATGACCAAAATCCTTGATCAGCAGGGAGCAGATATTCTGCTTCCCCTTCTAAAGATGGAATACAAATACAGAAGAGAGCTGACAAGGTTTGTGATGAACACTCAGTTGGGCATTTTGTCAGTGCCCCCAAACTAACGATAACCCCACCAGCAGGTTCTGTTGGCCTGAACAAACAGTAAAATTCTCTATTTGCTGACAGCAACACCCCTCAATAAACCAACCCTGCAGCCCTGCCCATAGCTGGAGCTCCTTAATCCCCAACATTTTGTGACTCTGACTCAATAAAAACTCAAATATACCCCCCAGAGTACCACGCATTATACAAAATTCCCTCTGGGGATATCGTTTTCCAGAAGCTTTGAATACTTCAGATCTTTCTGATTAATAAGTGATAAGTTGTGGTTTATTCATCTGCTTCAGCCAAGTAACACCTGGTGCAGAGCAGGCCCAGGCTTCTCTCCAGTTTCATGACTGAGAGAAGGGCAGCAAGGAGTCTGGAATGCCCCCAGGAATTAACCATCCTAAGAACCTGAGCCCTCCCAAGCCCATAATCCCCGGGCAGCAGAGCCCTCCTAAGTGTGCTCAGCAGAACTGTGCATTATCCTCTGAGAAAAGGGATTTCTCTGTTTAAATGCAGCACTAAGAATTAGTGATTTGAATGCTGCTGTCACCCCAGCTTCCCTGTGCCAGCTCCTGACCTCACATTCACCTCTGCTTCCCCACCTGAAAAAGAGAAATAAACTATCAGCCACTGGACTGTGGCAAGGCTTGACTTTCATCTGCATTTGACCTCCATCTGTATTATTTTCACAGTGAAAGAAAGTACACATTTGCACTGTGTTCTCTAGACACATGAGGTGCTGGAGCATATTTTCTATTGACAAGTTGCATATTTTAGAGTAAGCTGAAGAGATTGTTGATGTGTCTGGTACAGTACCATCACCCTTAGTTCCAGCTGAGCCCTTTTGAGCTGCTGACTGCACACCCCAGCTGTTTGTGGATTTACACCACTGTACACCAAAGGCAGCAGTGGCATGAAGGCAGAGCTCTTGCAGGGTTTGTTCCACAGATGTGCTCTCAGGCAGCTGTGCAGATCCTGGCCTCTCCAGCTGTGCAAAATGGAATCTGCCCTTTCTCCCTTTGTCTCACTGAACCCAAACCCCAGCAAATAAAATCTGTGCTATAGTCGATTCTAAAACTGGAGAGAATTTTCCTTGGTGAGACACTCCAGAAGAGCAGTTCAGGGCAGCAGCTCTTCTCAGCATCATCCCTGCAGTCACAGCAGCACAGCTCCAGGGAAGAGGAGCTTTTCTTCCCTTCCTCCCTGACCTAAGGATATGACCTGAAGCTTTAACTTCATTTAAAAACCACTTCAACTAATGTCTTCCCTAACTCAGTTTGTGACCCTCAAATAGCAGCAGAATCATCATTCAAGTTCCTCACTGAGGCATATGCATCTGCCAGCCAGGAACACACATTCCACAGTGTTTTTCACCTCCCACAGTGGAGTTTTACCCAAACCTTACCATGGTGGTAGCAGGATTGAGCAAGACCTGTGAACTTTGCAGCTTTTAACTGCACAATGTGGCCAGGAGATGAGAAGAAAAAAAGAAATCTAAAGGGGAATAGAGCTGCCATGGAAGGAGGAGTGGGTTCTCTGTGGGTTTCTGTGCCACATCTGTCTGTGCTAAGCCTATAATGAGAAGTCAAGGTGCACAACTGTGCCAGGCACAGAGATATGACTGACAGACACAGTGTGAGAGCAGAAGATGTGCTCAGCATAACAGAAGGGATGGGAAGGGGATGTGAGATCTTGTCACGAGCAAAAGAAACAACTCCAAGAAGAACATTGCACAAAAATCTGTGCACAGATATTTTCAGGAGCACATCTGGAGCCAGCAGGCAGCTGTGCAGAAATCCCACTGCAAGCCATGAGAAGGTGTAGTGGTCAGCCACATCATTATTCCAAACCAACCCCAAAAAGGGAGGCCCAAAGAGACACACTGGTGCACTGGGGCAGGGGAGCACCATCCTGACAACCCCCCTGTGGTACCAAGGACAGTGCTGGTTCAGTGCAGGGCCAGCCCAGAGCATGATGCCCTTTTCACACTGCAGAGCCAGAGCCCACAGGGGATGAGCGCTGTCACCGTGCCCCGGGCGCTCCAGACGTGTCACAATTCCTGTCGTGCCACCAAAGCAGCCAAGGCATTTCCTCACTGCTCCTGCCTGCCCTCAGCAAGGGCTGGGCTGGCTGCAGACCTCAGAGCTGCTGTCATGACCATCATATTTGCCATGTAAAGCCAGGCTTGCATCACACAGAATTACTCCAAGTGCATGGCACATCCCAGTGGTACCAATTCGATGGAAGCACAAGGAGATTATTCAGCTCCTAAAGAAGGGATGATCTCAGCAAAGATAAGGTTTGCCTTGGAGAAGGTTCCTTAGAAAAATCCTAAGCTCCAGATGAGTGCTAATCCTCCAACCCTCTTACAGCAGCTCCCTGTGACAATACCAAAAATGACAAGCTGTGCTTTCAGGAAAAGTTATCCTTCCTCAGCATGCACCAGCAACTTTCCAAGGATAATGAACTGCGGGCAGAAGCCTTTTGAGAAAAATCAGGAAAGCTGGATTGAGGCCATTTTGAATGTCTGTGTTAACACTTATTCCAGGAACAGTCTCTGTGGGCAGCAGTCAATTACTCTGGCTGTTACATCTGCAGTTGCAAAGTTGAGAATGTGCTACTGTGCCCAGCTTTTGTGTTTCATGGAATTTACCAGGGCTGCAGCAGGAATTAAGTGGACTTAACACCTTGCAGAGTCCATTCCATACGGTGTTAGAGGAGGCCTTGAGATTCAAATGCATGAACTTGCTGCTGCTTCATGAGTTAGAAAGACCTACTCCAGTTAGAAAGACCTACTCCAGTTAGAAAGACCTACTCTAGTTAGAAAGACCTACTCCAGTTAGAAAGACCTACTCCAGCATGGCAAAATGAGCCCTGGAAGAGCTCCCTTCCCTTGGCTCCTCCATGAAGAGAAGCACCTCTTGTTCTGCTGGAGAAGTGGAGGAAATGCTTGATTAGAAATCACCTTCAGAACCATACAATGTCCCTAAAGAATTTTGGGACCACACCAGTCCTGGCTGCACCTAGCCAGGGTGAGCAAGCAAATAAAACTGAGCCCCATGGAGAAATGTTGTTCTGCAGGATGGAATTGGCTGAGCTATCAGGCCAACAGACACCCACAGAAAACAATTCCACTGCTTTCAGTATGAAACCTCAGGAACTTCACTTTTCCAGGCAAATTGGAACCCACACATTGGGTGGAGATTCCAGGATGTTTCCTATAAACCCCTCAGTCCCAGCACACACCAGACTCTTCAGTTCCAGGGTGGAGCCCCTCCTATGATTACTTTAAATGCTCCTGGACAAGATTTTGGAAAATATTCCCAAGGGCATGACAGGATACAAAAAGCTTGGAATCACTTTGTGGAATATCTCACACAGCCCAAGAACATTTGCAATAAAACCACACTGAGCAAAACAAATCCTACTCAGCCTTTTCTAGACTTTGGTTTGAAACAAGGGCAAATTTCAAACAAGCAGCCCAGGACAGGGCATAAAATCCACCTTGGGATGTGCCTTGCCTTTCCTCCCAGGTTGTGCCTCACTGTCCATTTCATTATGTCAGGAAGCTGAATATGGGAAAGCAGCAAAATTATGGAGAGGGCTAAAAAAACCCCTTTTGTCCCACAAAGAACTCATTTATGGGACAATGGGGGCTGGAACAAGTGGCCAAGAGCTGCATTTCCTAAGCCACCTAAGCTGCTGAAGTCAGTGCACAACATCAGCTTCCACCTCTATCCAGCCCTCCATTCAAGGACAAAAAATAATCAGAGCTGAGGTGGGACAACTTCTCATCACATCCAGTCTACAAGAAGAGGCTCAAAATGAACCAAACCACCACATCCAGATAGCAAAGGAACTAAATTTCAGCTGAAACTTGGATGAAATATGAATTGCTCTATGATCATCATGAGAAAGGCTGCAAAGGAAGGCACATGATTATTTTAGCATCTTTCATTTGCAAGTTTGATCACAGCTCAAGGCACAGAATTATCAGCTACAAGTGACTCACCAGTAAATGCAGCTACATAAATCAACTTCCCAAAGCCCTGGCCACTGGAACCAATTCTGTATGAAGGGGAATAAAGCCCACATGGTGCTTTTTTCCAAAAAATCCACCTGCCATGACAAATAGCAGCACCTTGGGCCAGCCTCCACTCCTGACCCAGCCAAGGCAGTGGGACAGGAGTGGAAGGATGAGCTGGAACAGGAGGTTGCCCTGCACTTGACCAGCACACAGGTTAAGGAGGAATGCAGTCCTAAGCAACAGCAGCAGGTGCATTACTTATTTATATTACAGCTTTTTTCTATTATTATATTATATATTTTATTATTATTTATTAGATCTTATTGTTTATATTTTTATTTATATTAAAGGTGAATGCTGAAAATAGGAAGTCAGGATTGACACAATGTCTACAGTGATGGAAGATGGCTGCTAGGACTGAAAAGGGGAAGAAAAAAGGATCAGGTGGGAGGATTTTGAGAGAAGGTCACTGGGAGATGAGACAGCTCCCTGGAAAAGAATGGAAAAAGCAACCTGTGACCAGTGAGCAGCAAGAGGCACCTGTGTGACAGAGCTCTGAGGGCTTCCAAAATGTGAGATGTTAGGGTGCAGTAGGGGAAAGGACCAAGAGGCTCAGCCTAACAGATGGAAGGAAAGTGAAAAAAAAGAGTGTGAAAAACTTCACTTGTTTTCATTATGGGAGAAACCTTCAGTGCCAGGGGAGAACTCAGGGTCTGGAGAACAAAAGGGTGAGTCCAAGCCCCAGTTCATTAGCAGCACACCACGGGGGTTCTGTTCACCTGAAATGTCTGTCTCTAGGTATTGGTGCTGTGCAATATCATTCCCTACCCTCCAGAAGAACACTCAGGCTACACCATGTCAGTACATTTTTAAATCAGAAGTAATCAGGTACTAAGAACATGATGTGAAATATTGTCAGTAATTCACAAGTTTTTGCCATCAAGCCACTGAGATGAGCCTCTTTAATGACTTTTTCTCGATTCTACTTGTTTATTGGAGATTACAATGAAAAATTAGCCCCATTATAGCAACAAGCACTGGTTTGCTTACCCTCAGTCTCCAAGCAGAAAGCCAATTTATAAGGGAGACATGCCCTGGCTGTGTGTGCACTGTTCTTGTGTGTCACAGCAGAGTTACTCCCAAATTCTGGGTTTCATGCAGGTATTTTGTACACAGGTATTTTGTACACAGCTATGCAAACACCCAGGCTGAGGGCAGAGTTCACCACAAGGGTTGGTTATAAGCACGGTGTTGTAAATTGCTTTTCTGCAGCAGAAGTGGAGGTCACCCCTAGAAATGTGGGATCAATAGCAGCGTGCAGACCTACTCTGGCATGGTCAGAAATTGAGTCCTTTGTCTTCACTCTGCTCAGGTTTTATTTTCACAGAGGATGCTCTGCTGAGGACACAACCACACAGACAATCCCATTTTGGTTTTAGTGCCTCTTCTTTGGTGCTGTTTCCAGATGCCATTTTGGCAGAACAAAGCCAGAACCCAAATGCCAGCATCTCCTGTCTGCACCTCAACCAGAAAAATGTGTTTTCATGAAGCAGGTACCTCCTTACCTGCAGCAAAACCCATTTAAAGCAGGTGTAACAACTAAAGCTTTCTTAACTGACAAAAAGCAGGAAGAGTATAGGAGGAGGAAGAATGTATAAAGAGAATAAAGAACAGCCTTTTCTCCTGGAGTTATTTATGAAGATTTGCATAAAACCCAGGACAAGCAGGACTGAGAGCTGCCATTAGAGAAAGGCTGTGGCCATATTAAGAGACCAGAATGAAACATGGCAGAATCTCTAAAATTAAGGGAGGCCACACCTCCATTCGACAGCTGTAAACGGGCTGGAAATAACTCCACCAGGAAGCATCACAGCTCTGAAAGGCAGCAATTTCTTCCCAGGAAAACTCTCTATGGAAATCAAGATTTATTCCACGTCCTTATCTCCGCAAAGTATTTTGGGGAGATGAGTATCCTGCCTGACCGAGAAGGAATTCGAGGGAGAGCTGCTTCAGTCAAGGTCACACAATGACTCGCAGCCGAGGCTGCCCCTGCAATTGGTGCCTCAAGCTCTCGCATCCATTGTCTTTCGCTAGAGGCAAAAGCCTCGCGGATTTTCGGGAGTTACCAAACTGGCCAGGGATGTCTGCTTGGAGAAAAACACCAAGGAAAAGGGAAGAGCACCTCCCCTCCTGCAACAGGATATTCCAGGTGCGAACAAAGAATGGATTGCTCGGGGAGGAGAAAAGCAGCGTGGCTGTGGTGCCCTCTCTCCACGCCACTCTGCTCTGGCACAGCTGCCCCGCGGTCCTGCCCCGGGAGGGGAGGCAGGACTGGCCATCCACCCCTGCAATCCCACCCCAGGGGCTGCGCTGACCCTGCCGGGAAAGGCAGCAAGCAGGGCAGCCCCCCCACGGCTGGCAGCTGAGCTCCGCGGGAGCAAACCTTCCCCCAGGGCACCCTTGCGAGCAGCATCGATTTTCGGCTCATCTCTTGCCCCGCAGTGACACGCAGAGGAGCAGGCACAGCCACACCCCCTCGGGACACGGGGACACGCTCGGCCCTGCCCCGAGCACCCCCGGGATGCTCCCGCACTGCCCCAGAGCCACCGCAGCCACCGCTCCCCAAAGGCAGCGAGGCGCTCCCTTGCACACAGCCCCCGCACGGGCCCCTGCATGTGCAGCGCATGAACCCCCAGTGCCCTCCGTGCACATCCCTGAGAGTCCCCCAGACCCCCTTAGAGACAGCCCCGCACACCCCCAGCGCAAAGGAACCCCCACAGCTCCCTGTCATTAACCCTCTTCACAAACCCCAAATTTCACCCAGCGCAACCTGTCCAACATGCCCTTCTCTATTCACAAGCCTCGCTCATTAAATCCCCTCTCTAATCAGGCTGTGTGAACTTCCAACACACCCCTGCACACGCTCCCCAAACAGAGACCCCCGGCCCTCCCAACACCCCTCGCACCCCAGCGCCCCTCTCCACACCCCCGGGTGCCCGCCGGGCCCTGACCGCACCCCTGGGCACACACACCGCGTGTGCCGTACCCCAAAAACCCCTACACAGAGCGCACAAACCCTTCCCAGCCCATCCCCTCTTCCCTTTCCATTCATCCCCACCCACCCCTCTGGGAAACCCAGCCTGGACAGACGTGGGGACACCCTGAGGCAGCCCCCGAGGCACGGCCACAGCCGCGAGCCGGACACACGGACACGGCCGCGAGCCGGGCACACGGACACGGCCAGCAGCCGGACACACGGGTGTGTGAGCTGGACACACGGGCACGGCCAGCAGCCGGACACGCCCCTCCAGCCGTGAGCCGGACACACAGACACGACCAGCAGCCGGACACACAGACACGGCCAGGAGCCGGACACACGGACACGGCCAGCAGCCGGACACACGGACACGGCCAGCAGCCGGACACACGGACACGGCCAGGAGCCGGACACACGGACACGGCCAGGAGCCGGACACACGGACACGGCCAGCAGCCGGACACACGGACACGGCCAGCAGCCGGACACACGGACACGGCCAGGAGCCGGACACACGGACACGGCCAGCAGCCGGACACACGGACACGGCCAGGAGCCGGACACACGGACACGGCCAGCAGCCGGACACACGGACACGCCCCTCCGGCCGCACGGACACCTGCCCGGCGCTGGGGACACGGCGGGGGTGGCACCCGCACCGCCCCCCGCCCGGCCGGGCACAGCGGCGCTCGGCACCCCCAGAGCCGGGGAAAGGTGACCTTGCGGGCAGCCCCGAGCGGTGCAGCCCCCTCCCCACTCCCTCCTCCTCCTCCTCACTGCACCAAGGGAGGCTGATGCTCGTTACCTTCCTCCAGCTCGTCCATGCTGCCGATCTTCCGCGAGCCATCGATGGTGTAAATGTAGCGCACTCCCTGAGGCAGGTTGATGTTGTCGGACAGGGACCGGGTCAGGTCCGCCAGGAGGGCATCAAAACTTCGGAAGCGGTCGGAGGACACGGCGTATACAATCCCCTTGAAGTAGCGGTCCCCGTTGCGATAGAAACGAACCTTCTTGGCTTTCTTCTCGTTACTGAGCGCCTGTAAGGTCCGGGTTCTGTAGAAGCTACAGTGAGCGCTGTGAGTGGGGCTGGGCAAGCCGTTCATCCGTGTGCCTCGCATGTTTCTGGACGCCTTGTCTCTTTCGTCAAAGTGTCCAAAATCAAGTTCCATAGTTTGGTGAACCCTAAAGATCTGAAGCTGGGCAGGAAGGAGATGGGGAGAGAAGGAGGGCAAAGGGACGGGTTAGAGCCGCAATCCGGAGAGCAAAACCACGCTAAGGCTGTGTCTGGAGCAGGACAGATGCATTTGGGAAGCGCCCCCTCCCCTGACCCAGATTTGTATCGATTCTGGGGACTGAGAGTAGGAGGGGTCCTCGCATTTTGAAAGGGATCCAACTGCTGGGGGCAGGGAACACGTTTCCAGAGAGCTGCCTGCTCCTGCACCTGGGAGTTTTCAAAGTGCAGCAAATTGGGATCTGGGGCCAAAGGGATACATGGCAATCACAACTCAGCCCCAAAAAAAACTCATCCAAACACCAGTTGGCAATGAATTAAACCTCTGAGCCCTGTGAGGTTTCCTTTGGCAACAGAAAACAAGGGGATCCCAGTAAGTCAGCCCTTCAATCTGTCGAATCACGGAAGGACCCAGAGCATCTGAATGTTTAACATTAGAATAAACTGGCATTTATGAAAGAATGGTCACAGGGGAATAAGCAGTTTCTTTGTGACAGCCTGTTCAATAAGGGTTAGCAATGAGATCCAGCCCACCCTTCCCCCTATCCGCAGCCCCCTCCTCGCCCATCAATCAATTCCCAGGACCAGCCTACATCTCCAAGAAGGAATGACTGCAAAGAAAAATCTGTCATTGAAACGCAGCTTCGGTAAGCTCTTTTCAGCCCGAGCCTCCTCTGAATCGCATTTTTGCTCCCGTTTAATGAGGAGGAGAAAATAAAGGGGCTATTTCCACCCCCCGCTCCCAGCCCTAAGTGATTGAATCGCTGGAAGTGCCCGTGCCCCAGGGACACGCCGCCCCTGCTCCTCACCTTTCATTGTTCTGAGCACGGGGGCTTCCAGCACTGCAAAGCCGAGGCTGGAGCTGACACCCGGCCAGCAGGAATTTTGCATTGCCTCTATAGTTTATGCTCGAGAACAACCTTTCCCCTGCACCAAACCCCAACACAAAAGGAGAAGGAACCCCCCCAACGCTGCAATAGAGACCCTCCCGCTCCCCAGCAGCACCGGGCACATGCACCTCATGTATGCGGTTCTCGTGTTAGCACGGGGCTGAAAGGGGATTTACAGCTCTTGGCAGCCAGGTATAAATCCAGGAAAAGCTGTTGCTATCTCATCCCCGCCCTTTACACTCGCCGGAGTGAAGCTCCTTCCCTGTATTCCACAATGTAAGCGTGACCCATGCAAGAAAAAAATCATTGTCCGCAGGCTGCGGGGAGGCAGATGACAATGCAGGCATTCCACACAGAAACCCCAAGTTGGGAACGTTCCCCCCACCATGCCAGCCGGGGTGGATTCAGTCTGGTGTCATGCACTGAACAATGAAACAGCCAAGCAACTTCGGGAATGAAGCAAAGGATGCAGGGGTTTTCGTTTTAAAATGAACTGCAGCTGCTGTAAAGCACCAAGAAATGATTCCTCCTTTCTGTTACTTTTCTACATGCAAGTCACTCAGGAAAGCTCTACTCACCGGTTTTCAGCGTGCAGGGTGGAGATGCTCAGAGAAAGAAAAGCAGGCTCACTCTGCCTTTGTTGTCTGCGCTCCAAGCAAGAAATTCCTGCCAGGGTGGATGAGACGCCTCCTAGGTCCTAGTGCCTTGTTCCATCCCCTCACGGTAACTTTGCCTCAGTGATCTCACTCTCTCCATCAGCTGTCTGCTCACAGGCTGTGTTTGAGGGGAAAACGAGGTGCTGATTCCAGCTCTGGACAGCTCAGCAACTCAGTAAACAAAAGGTTTAGAGGGGCAAGGCTGGGGGTGGTGTTTGGAAAGATGCAAATTTCCCCTTGAATCCAGTTGTACCAAGAAATCATCTGGCTCAACAGAAAAAAAAAAAAAAAAGAAAAAAAAGGAAAAAAAAGGATAATTGCCCCAATCCTAGAGGATCAGCAGCACAGGGGGGTCACAGTCACAGTCCCACAGAGTGGCACAGTGCTGGCACAAGGCTCCTGAGCTTTAGGAAGGCAACTGAGAAAATCTCTGACCAGTGGAACTGGGCACAGTCCTGCTCCTGTGCTGATTTTACACAGCATCTGTGGTTTACACTGGCAAGCAGAAAGGGAGAATTCACTTGGTGGTTCTGCATGAGGTGCCCCTGAATACTTTTTCTCTGTTAACATTGGACACAAGCCAAAGCCAGAGCGCTGAATCCCAGTTCATTCAAATCCCCAGGGGCTTTGGGATGGAGTCATCCAGCACAAGCTAAACCCAGCAGACCCAGCGTGGCTCATATCCCACTGTAAGAGAAGTTTATTTTCTGATTCCATTACAGGAGGAGCCAGCTGTTAAAAAACTGTACTGAGCTCTTTCCCTTTGACAGCAAAATCTTTCACCTGCTTTCTGGGTGGAGATCCCTATGCTGCAGCACCACTAACCCGGCTCCTAACCCCACTGGTGCTGGCCTCATCTTTGCATTAGAAAAGAATGGGGTTTGGAAATGGGAGAGTTTTCCCATCTGTGGAAGGAAACCTTTCCTAACAACACTACGTCTGTTTCGAGTGAAAACATCAGATGTTGTCATTTTGGCACATCACAGCAGTATCACATTAACACAGAAGGAGCTAGCATTTATTCCAGCTTTGTCTGCCCTGTGCATGATAGTCCAGGCAACACTGACACAAACCCACTGAGAGCTCCTCTCTGTCTGCCAGCAACTCTCACACATGACATTTGTGAAAAGTTTCTTATTCCCTGAAACCAGCATTTATTCAAAGGCTCCCACACATCCTCTGCTGGAGCTTTTGGCTGCTCCCTTGTGTGCATGGTCAGATCACTGCAGAGGAGACAGAGCTGCTCTCCTCCCTCAGGAATCAGCCGTGCAGAGGAGGAACAGGGTCTGTCCTCTCCAGGGTGTGTTTCAGTCTATTTCTCTGGACTCTGTTGCAAGGGGTATGTGGGACTTCAAACCTTGTCCTTCCCATTTGGTCCTGTTTTCTGAATTAGATAATTCCTGGCTGTTCATCCCCATGAGCTTAATCTGTCCAGAATTAACAATTCTTTCCTTTAACACAATACTGCTGTAAATATAAATCTGCCCGTGCTTTAAAAAAATTGCCAAAAATATAAATCATTCAGCATGTGCCAAGTACAGCAGCAGCAAGAACAGAGAAAAGGAGAGTCCTCATTCAGCCTTCAGTGGCACACACAGCTTTGACAGAGAAGAGGGAGATTTTTGGGATGGTGGCTCAGGATCCAGGTACTACACCAAAGTAAACCAGGCAGGATGATGTAGACTCAGGTGGAATTGTACCACAAAGTGTCAATCTCCCAGATTTGACTTGGGAGATCAAAGCAAAGGGGGTCAAGCATCATTAACAAATGGCTCTTCTTTCTGCCCCCCAGCCCATGCCTGCTGTGAGATGAGCGTGTCTGCAGGGACACCTCTGCTCAGGACAGGGACTGAAGCTTTCTGAAGCACAGGCACTTCCTTTGAAAAGCATTTTAAACTAATTACTGCAACAAGAGAACTGGAAATTGTCTCTGACTGAAGGATAAGGTTTCTACAGCAAATCATGGTCATGTTCATCTTGGGTAAAACCTGGAGTCCTTCCTGAGCAGTGCCCAGAACACCTCCAGTGCTCCAGAACAGCTCCTTCAATCCCTCCACGAGACCAGGAGGATCTCACAAGCCAGAGATGAAGAGGCCTGGAGCCAGACTGATCTCACATATCCTCAGTGAAATCACACCATGCTTGCTTCTCTCCCAGTGAGAACAGAATCACCTCAGACCACAGAAATGAGCAGCAGTTTCTTGAGGAAAGCAAGGGCCTGCTCCTGACTTCATTTCTTGTTCAGAGCTTCTTCCCTGGCCTTAAGGAGTTAATTCCAGTCAAAACATGTTTACATCAGAAGAGACTCAGCCTCTGAGACATCATACTCTAAACAATTTTAGGCAGCGTGAGTGATTGAGAATTGGAAAGAAAATTCCACTTCCCATCAATAATTTCATCTAGCTGCAAAGGAAAGATAAATTTAGCTCTTCCCATTAAATTATCTGCTTCAAATCAGGTGAATCATCTTTCCTCCAGGAAGGCAATATTTAGACTTTTGCCTGTGTAACTAAATCCATTTAAATACATGTTTGTTGACATTGCTGAGCAACTGTGACACTTTGGAACGGGACAGACTGCAGGTGACAGGGGTTGTGTGATGCTGTGTGCTAACTTCTCCACATACACCTAGAAAATCCAGGTTTTAACATCACTAGGAGCTGCAGTCTCAAATACTCAATGCCCTGTGGCTTTGCTATACAACTTCCTGACTTGTATAAAAATTGCCTCTGATGGCACAGCACATTGTCTGAACAGGAGAGAAGCTAGGGTGAAAAGCAGCCAAGGTCTGGCTGTACCACAGAATCACAGAAAAATCAAGTGGTCACTGGGTTAGAAGGAAGCCTTGGATCAGCATCTCCAAGTCAGTCGATTTGGATGCTCCTGTTTAGTTACATTTCTTACTTTAACCTCTGTGTTCTGAACTGTTTGGAAATTGTCATCCCTGATCACTGCTGTCAAAGCTCTGCTTGATGTAACTCAAACACCAAAACTCTCTGAAATGACAAATTGTTTTAAGGACCAGACAAGTGTGTCAAGGCACCCACAGCTGAAATCCCATCAAGTCAGTGGCTCAGTCTTGATCCTATAGAGCAAAATCCTTTAAATCTGAGTCTTCAAAAGAGCTGAGAGTTCATCAGAGAGTTATCCTATATCAGGCCACAGAGCTAAGTTCCTCCTACAGAACACTATGAGCTAACAAGCAATGGGGACTTGGCAGACTTTCACCACACAACATTTGTTTCCTTTGGAGATTTATTTTTATAGGGACCACACACATCTGAAAGTCTTTTAAATACCAAAGCTGGAGAGCCAAAGTCAGCCCAGCCACTGGGGAGAGAAGGGTGGAGGGTCACCCCCAGAGCAGCTCCCCCTCTGTGAGCCTTGGAAACATCTGCAGGGGCTGCTCAGGTCTTGAGGCTGAAGGACTGAACCCTTCAACCACTGGGACCTCCAGGGAGGAGCAGGGACAAAGTTTTCAGGGTGAGAAGGAGGAGAGGGTGGAAGAAGCAGCTGTGCTCCGAGGCCACCTTGGTGTGGGAGTGCCCAGAGCAGCAGCAGTGTCCCCTGGGTGGGACCTGCCACTCCTCCACACCCCACAGGCTGTGCTGAGCCTGGCCATGGCAGCCCTGGCACACCTGTGGCTGATGGCCTCAACCTCAGCAGGTGACTTCAGCTTTGGGGATTTCTGAAATCTGGGAGCCAGGGCCCTTTGGGCCCTCTGAGGGAGCATGGGGAAGCAGGCTGAAAGGGAAATGGCAATTTTCTGTGCTGAGTATCTGCAAACTGCACAGCTCAATGAACTCAAGATATTCCAAACACATCCAGATACAACAAAGCATTAAACCCCACAGCACTCATCCAAGAGAAAAATACCTTCTGCACCAGATCTCTTCTGGCTCAATCCCCTCCCTTCTACAGCAAACCACCACAATTAATAAATCTTTGCCAGCTGAAAACAAATTCCCTGACAGCAGGAAGGGAAGCACCCCACCCCAGCACACCTCTGTGTATTTTGGGTGAGCTCTGCCAGAGCCAGTGAGTTCCAGGAGCCAGTTTCTGGTGGCAGCTCAGGGGCAGCATTTTCCCTGAAAATCAAAGTGCAAATCTTGCAGAAATCCATGGCTGTGCCTGCCTCATGCACTGCTCATACCCAGGGAGGTGCAGAGCCCCTCTGAGCTTGTCAGTACATTTGTGCTGACCAAGTCATGGATGGTGCATGGTCTGTGAGCCCCAGCCAGGGTCATGGCAAATGGAACAGCAAAACTTCCAAATTCTCCTTTTTCCAAGGCTGTCCATGGGCTGCAGCATAGCAGTTCGGACACTTGTGACCAAGAATTTAATACCTTATTGATAATTTCCTTTTATACAGTAATTGGAACTGAATACCTGATTGCCAGCCTCTCTCAAAATGCCTGCTGAGTGCAACATTGGCTTGAAGGAGTTTCCTGATGGAATTCTAAGTGATGGAAAGGAAAATCCCATCAAAGCCATCACGGGGGATCACGTCAGGTTCAAGCTGGAAGTGCAAGATGTTCCCTCTCAAACACAGATCCTTTCTGTCACTCTGAAGGCAGTGACAGTGAAGTCAGGTGACACTGGGGAAGCATTTGTAAAAGAGACCCGAGCAGCTCATCTTAAAAGCATAGAAAGCCCAACAACAGAGCATTTCACAAGTTGTTTTCCACGAGACTTCCACTCAGTGCCCTCAGTAGATGCCATCCCAGCAGAGGCTGCAGGGTTTGCTGTATCAGGGTAGGGCAGCAGAGCAGGAATGAAGAGGTAGGAGAGCAGGTAAAGAAAGCTTCTGTGCCTGTTTTACTCTTTTCAGGAGATGGTTCCAATCTGTTTTATCCTAAAAATTCAGACAGCATTAACGAATGGTGATTTTTTTTCACAGCAGCAAATATTCCCCAGCTATTTTGCTATTGTTCCTCAGGCACAAATATCGTGTACCTACAATAAACTATTGAAAATCGCTGCTTTGCATCTGTACTGGCATTTAGAGGTAGATAAAGCAACGAGAAAACTCATTTAGCTACATCAAAAGAAAAGCTTATCTGCCCGAAGTCTCATGCAAATCAGGAGCACGCTGGAAGACCATTGTTTAAACATCACTGAACGGAGGTCTCCTGTCTGCAGAGCTGCAGCCCCTCCCTCCAGAGAGACGCAGAATCTCAGTCTGACAGGATGGAGGAACAATTAAACACGGAGTACAAGGTCAGCATCTTCAGCCCCCCTTCCCCAGCAGGGAGAGCCAGCACTGCAAACTCTGCCTCCAACTGAACCAAATCTGGGTTTCTCCTCCTGTAATTCCTGGCTCTGGCACACAGCATTACCCTGCTCTTTACACGGCAGCCCTGAGCACAGGAAGGGAGCAGGTTCCAAACACATCCTGACATCCAAAGCCCTGACCCAAGCAGCTCCTGAAGCACCCAGGGATTTCTAAATCACCTCCTGAAGACCTGCAGAGGTGGAACCCTGTGTGGTTTTAATCTTTAAAGCAAAGGTTACGGTAGGGAAACATTGTGGGACGCTCTGCCTTCTAAATAGCTTTATTTCAAGTACTGAAACTCGGAGCTGAACTGGTGCAGCTCCTCCCCTGCTCCCTCCCCACTCAGAGAGCTGTGCTGAGGTGAGAGGGAGTTCTCCCTGTCTGCTGTGAGACCATCCAGAGATAAGCACTGAGCATCATTAATGCCCCTGGACAGATGACTGGAGAGAAGCATCATCCAGCAGGGAGACAATGACTTTGGCACTCAGCTTTTTGGGAAAAAAAGTAGAGCCCTTTTACCTTGTGAACATCTGCAGCTTGCTGGAAAAGTCCTTCCTAGCATTGCAGGGGGGTAGGAGATGATTGTAGGAGCTACTGGACAAGCAGCCAACACCACAAACTCCACAGAGATGGCTCTGATGCTATTCTGCCTTCTGGTTAGGCAGGTTCTGTTCATCAGGAAACCCTCCCAGAGGGGCACACACTGCTCACAGATTATTTGATTGTGAACCACAGAGTAACTGAGCAGGAGAATGACAGCCCTATCAGAACATCAGGATTGGTATCCCAAAGTTTGGATGAAGAGCCAGGTCAAGAAGAAGCCCCTGGTCTCCTCTGAGGGTGCTGTCAAGCACATTTCTGATTCCACGAGCTCTCCTAGGGGTTACCCAACATCAGCTCTGTAAACACTCACACTGAGCAAGGACAGCAGCTGCTCAGGCACCAAAAACCAGCAGGTTTCCAGTTAAAATCCACTCTGAGCAGTTATCAGTCACCACAGAGCTGGAGCAGCTACTTGCAAGGAATCACAAGGGAGTATGGCTGTTTGCTGTGGCCCCAAACTCCAGGGAAACAAGCCCAAGAACCACTGACTGTGTAGTGTGTAAATTCACTCAGTGTGGCTTTGAGCCCTGCCTCCACATGGGATGCACAGGGCAAGTGGCTCAGGCCAGAAAATCAACTGCTGAAATGCTGTGGTTGGGGGAAAATAAAAAGATAAAGACGATTTTCAATCGTGGCTAGCTGCAAGCAAATGGTATCAGCAGCAGCCTGACTTTACCCAGGGCCCTGTGGGCTGTAACCACAGTCATCTCTTTCATTAGAGCAGCCAAACTGGAAGGCAAGGGCTCTCCTGCAGCAGCAGCAGCCTCAGCTCCCAGTGCTGGTGCACACTAAACCCTGCAGAACGTGCCCATCCCATCCTGCACCATGGGATAGTGGATTATTATTACAGAGTTGCTCCAGGCACTGCTTTTGCCCAGCCCCTGTTTTGCTCTAACTCCAGAGGTGGCAGCTCAGCTGAGTGCAGCCCCAGTGCAGAGCCAGGGTGAGCCACAAACACTGGCAGGCTGTTCTTTGGGTCTGTACCCATGGAATGCTCTGCTGCTCTGAGCCCAGGCTTTGTTCTGCTTCCAGTCAGAAACCCAAACTGCCTCTTGGATTAGGGGACTTCCACTCTCTAGGCAACCCAACAAATATTATCCATTTCATCCTTACGTTCTGGGCCCTGCAAGCACAGGGAGCACTCTGCCCAGTTAAACCCAGTTTAAGTGTGAGCCCACCCAGCATGAACAGCTCTGCACAGGGAGCACTCTGCCCAGTTAAACCCAGTTTAAGTGTGAGCCTAGCCAGCATGAGCAGCTCTGCACAGGGAGCACTCTGCCCAGTTAAACCCAGTTTAACTCTGAGTCCAGCCAGCAGGAACAGCCCTGCACAGGGAGCACTCTGCCCAGTTAAACCCAGTTTAAGTGTGAGTCCAGCCAGCAGGAACAGCCCTGCACAGGGAGAACTCTGCCCAGTTAAACCCAGTTTAAGTGTGAGCCCAGCCAGCATGAGCAGCCCTGCACAGGGAGCACTCTGCCCAGTTAAACCCAGTTTAACTCTGGGCCCAGCCAGCATGAGCAGCCCTGCTCAGGGCATGACTGGTTCCACTGTGCTCACCCTGCAGCCCCAGCTCTGCTGACCAGCCCAGATCTCCAGTGTGTGGCTCAGGCTGTGGCCAGAACCCTGGCAGGGAGCTGTCAAAGCCTGGGCCTGTCTCACTTTCAGGCTCAGCCATATCCAGGCTGTCAAGCCAGAGATGCTTTCATTTTCTTCTGGATGGCACATTGCCCTCACTTCACTGTGGGACAGGACATCCATTCCAGGCCTCCTTCCTCACCTCTTCCACGGAGAGAGGACCTGCAGGGAGGTCTGGTTGTGCTCCCTGCAGTGCTAATTATTATATCTTTATAAATATTAATAAAATATTACTGTATGGTAATTGTAATCATTATGTCATATACCCCAGCTAAATGATTGTGTTAAATAATTTATATTAAGCTACTATTAAATATAATATATTTATATTAAGTTATATTAAATAGTATTAAATTATTAATATTATTTGTATTATTATTGATATTATTATTGATCATATTTATAATCTGAGCTGAGGTTGTGGAGAAGGCTTCCAAAATTGAGTGACAGAACTGGGATTGTGGGTGTGGAGTTTGAATAGAAGTGTGTGACATCACAGGGTGGAAAACTCAGAGTTTAAGGTTTTAGAATACAATATTACATATATTATGTAATATTATATTCCATAATATATGTAATATAATATTATAATATATATAAAGTAAGATGGATGTTTTAGGGCAGAGGCTGGTCCTTCTTCTCCATGGGTTTGGGTGGTTTTGTGTTATATTTAATAATATTAAATATTAATTACTCTATTAAATAATGATGTCACACAGCCCAGCTAAAGAGAATCCCCGGGTGTTTTAGACCCTAACCAACCACTCTGCAGCAGAGACACCTTCGGGGTACTCCCCAGCAAACTCATTTCAGTGATCCTTTACCCCCCCCCGCTCACAGACAGTGACACAGCGCCCGCCGTGTCCCTGTGAGCGGGGAGGAAAGGACAGGAGACAGGTGAGGCACCAATACCTGGGAGCTCTGTGCCCTGGCAGCGGGTCCGTGCGGGCTCGGGCACCCGGAGGGACCCGCGGTGCCAGCGCCAGGGACAGCGGTGCCACCCCGCGGTGGCACCGAGCGGGGACCGGGCACGGCTCGGGCTGTCCCCGCACACGGCGGGGACCGGCACACACCGGCACCACCAGCTCCGGGATAACATCATTAAAAACGGGAAAAAAACCCCAAAAACTGCACAGCACCGTCAGCACTCCGAGGGGAGCGAGATGTGGGAGAGGAGGAGAGAAGCTGAGCCCGGGAAGAAGGGAGGGATTGGGGGGAAAGGTATTTCATTATTTGGTTTTATTTCTCGCTGCCCTGCTCTGATTTGATTTGTAATAATTAATTTCCCCAGGACGAATCTGCTTTGCCCGTGACAGTAATTGCTGAGTGATCTCCCTGGCCTTATCTCCCCCACGAGCATTTCATCGCATCTTTCTCCCCCTGTTCAGCTTCTCTCAAACCATTCTGAATGGTCACTCAGGCCAGGATCAGAGAGAAGCAGAACAGCCCCTCCTTAGGCTACACCAGTTTATAATTTGAGCTATTTCGGGGGAAAAAACCTCCAGAGATGGAGTTTTGGCTCAGTCAGTACTGCATTGAAACAGCTGTAATGCACCTTATGGGGTCAGCCCAAGCGAAGACCCTCGAACAGGAGGAGTCCCAGGACACTTTACCTGCTGTCCCGGTTTGCAGCGTCCCCTCTGTCCCCAGCAGTTAGATGCGGTGCCAGCAGATGGCAATCCAAGAAGGGTTTGAGCTCCCAGCAGCTGCCACAGCCGCGGGGACCAGCTGCCTTCCCTGCCTCAGAGGGACAAGCTGTGCTGGAACCCTGGCTGCTGAGAGTTTCAGACTGTCTGTGCTGCCAGGCACTGACCCCCAGAGAACACTGCACTGACCTGAGGCCGTGGAGAAGCTTCCAGAATGGAATGACAGAACTGGGATTGTGAGTGTGGAGTTTGGATAGAAGAGTGTGATATCACAGGGTGGAACACTCAGAGTTCAAGGGTTTAGAATATAGCAATATATATATATAAAGCTACGATGGGTCAGGAGCTAGGTGAGAGGCTGGTTCTTCTTCTTCACGGGTTTTGGGTGATTTTGTGTAATTGGATAAAAAACTCCACATTGCAAGTGGTTGGTTATTGGGTTAGAAGTGTTGTCATCTCATGGCAGGGGTTCCACACTGTTGTCTCCTTATCACAAAGGTTTCATACCTTCTTGGTGTTTCTCGTGGGCAGCTCCTCCAAGCACTGGCTCTTTCTTCTTCACAAAGCAGCCACCTGACTCCAGTTCCCTTCTCACCCAGCCACCCCCTCTCTTTTATAGCTCTCTTCTTCTCACTGGTTACAGCTGTGGCCTGGTAAAGTCAGGCCTGCTCCTAATCTTTGATAATTGGCCCAGCTGCAACTCCTTAGGGGTAAGGTTACTTTCTACACTATCTTTATTTTCTTATGTTTTATCCTCTTACTTAAAAGTAAAATAATTTATGTGTCATTTCTTAATTGGTCAGTTTATCCTTAAAAGGCCTTGTAGAGAGAGAGATGGGGCTCCATTTTTAGTTTGTTAGAGTGAAGTGCTGTAGAACTCAGGGTTTGTGAGACTGTAACAGAGATAAGAACTGACAAACATCTGAGTCCCAACAAGAAATAGCATCTCACATTGGGAATTTAATCCCAACCCTGGCAAAAAAGAAGCAAAGACCCCACACTGTGCCACTGCAGCCAAACCTCTGAAGGAGCTCAGAGGCTGAAGAGAACACCTGGGTGTTTTAGACTCCAGCCAACCACTCTGCAGTAGCACACCTTTGTGGTATTCCCCAAAATACCCATTTCAGTCATGGGTATTTAACTCATCCCATGGAATTCTTACCCATTTCAACAGCCTTTAACTCATCCCATGGAATTGTTGCTGGCCTCTCAGTGCTGGCACATGGAAGTCACTGATCACTGTGATTTAGCAGTGTCAGAGTCCCTCTCCTCTCCCACCCCAGCAGGCTGGGTGCAGGTGGTTTCCTTTGAGCAGTGCTGTCCAAGGCACAGCGTTGATCTCACACACTCTGGCATTTCAGCATAAATCCATCTGCCCTCCACCCATCTTCTCACATCCCCATGCCCAGGAATTCATTTCAGCCAGCTCTAGAAGAGCTCCTGCTTTATGCAGTGAATTGCTGTTCATATTTCCCTCTTCCTCCAACAACAACTGATAAGGGATTAGATGCAGAAACATTTTCAGTAGTGCTTTAAGCAGAGTCCTCCTGGACTTTCAGAGGCTGTCAGGGAGCAGGTCTAATGTTCCCTGCAGATTTGCTGTGCTGCCCCTTTTGAAGGAGCAATTCTCACCCACAGGACCAGGGTGCCCAGGGACACAGCAGGACCCCAAGGACTGAAGCTGGAGCTGGAATTCTGACAAGCCACAGCCCACGTGCTCTTCCCTCATGTTCCTGTCAATGGCTCAGCTCTGTCTGGTGATTGTGGGTTAACATGAGAGCTATCTGCTCAGGTTACAGCCCAGACTATTCTTAAACCTGTGCTTCTACATTACAAAGTGGAGAACTTAGATCTGAAATGGAGGAGACTGCTCAGGCTTCCCAGCACTTGAGCAAACCCCAGACCCAGGCACATCTTCACCAATGTGAGTTTCCTTGAGAAGAGACAAACTTGGGACTATCCCTCCACAGGGCAAAGCAGCTGCTATGGCAAACACATCCAGAAGGACTTGAAGTGACCACTTGGAGCCATTAAAGGGGATATGAGTGATCTGTCTGCTGAGGGATGAGATTGCAGCAACATCCTGCTAATTAATAGACAGGAGGTCCCATCCACTGAACTGCTGATTGAGCTGGTGCTTTTAATTAGCCTGAGTTTCTGTGCTGCAGGGCTGCTTTCCAACCCCTCACCCAGGACAGAGATTAGCAGGAGTTTTATGCTAATTTATGTTGGCTGAAAAGCTGGTGATTTTAGGAGACATTTAGATTTCAGGGAGGAACTACTTATTAATATTCATCTCAGCTCCTATAAATACATTTCTAATCCACTGCAGGATTTAGAAGGCTGTGGATGGCAGCTGTGTCACTGCACACATTGGATGTGCTGCAGAGCAGGGGTCAGGTTGGGTCAGGGAGTGTTGGAGCATGGCTGTGACAGGGTGGGCACAGCTCACAGCTGTGGGATGTGGTAGGTGGCATTTCTGTGTTTCTGCCACAGTGACAGGAGCTGGACAAGTCCCAGGATGAGCACACACAATCTCCTGGGCCTTTCCTAATTCTGGCTTCTCAAACTAACTTCAAGTTACAGAGGAGGTAGAGCTCAGCTTTATCTTATGACTCTTCAGGGGCTCTCTGAGCCTCTCCTTTGCATAATAATTGTTCTCTGTCTTGCATTTCCCAAGCACCTTCTACATCCCTTTGCCCCCAAGGAATGAAGAGCTCAAACCCAAATTATACTTGCAAATATGAAACAATCACCCATCACACTTTCAACTTTGCTACTCTCCACCTGAACTCCTCTCTCCAGCTTAGCCACAATCCAGCTGGATGTGGGCATCCCAGAAAGTGACACCATTTTCTAGACTCCCTGCACACACATGCCCATGCACTGACCTTTCCACACACCTCCATTTCCTTTCCCAAAAATAAGAACTGGTTTCAGTGTTGCAGCAAACACCACAGTCAAGAGATCCACAATGCACAGAGCAGCTCCATACTACCTATGAAGGCTGCAAGCATCTGCTCCTCTTGTTCTTCAGCCCAGCCTTTTACACCCCTCATGTTGATGCACTGCACCTGTGAGCCCTCTGTTCCCTTTGGTGGTTGCTCAGCACACCTGGGCACTCCATGGCTCATTGCTGTCAGTGCTGCTCACCTGCTGCTCACAGCTGTGCCCACTGGGGATGAGGCTGGGCCAGCCCCACCCCAATCCTCACAAACTGTGTGCCTACATTCCAGGATAACTTTTTTGCTGTGGAGTATCCATTGGTTTGGCTGCCCTATTGCAGAATCTCTGGTGCTGTGAAGCCTCCAGAGGGTACCATGGGATCCATAAGCAAAATCACAACTTACAAGACCTAAAGCCCTAAACTCACATTTCTGGAGCTCTGAAACAAAGAGCACAATGTGAGTGGAGCAGTACCATTCCAAACAGCCACCAGCAAGCTCCTCAGAAGCTGGCAGAGATTGCATCACACCAGCTGGCAAAAGAGCTTTTGGTTCCTTTATGTTCACCACGCCAGCTGGAAATAACCCACAACCCATGGGGTGGATAAAACCAGAACAACCAGCCCCAAAGTGACAGTCATCACCAGGACAGCAGCTGCAAGGAGGAGAGGTGCAACTACACCTTTGAGAGCAGCAGCCTGCTCTGTGCCTCAGCCAGGGAGCCCTGAGCAGATTCAGATGATGCTAAACAAAGATGTCCTCAGGAGGGGTGAAGGCCTCCTGTCACTGTCATCTTTCCTGGGAAAATCCCTTCACCAGGATTTCTTCTCCTAGGAAGCTGAGAAGCCTCAGAGAAAAATGAAAACAATGTTATGTCATTTGCTTCTAATGTGTTTTGCTGCTTTGGAATGTGGTTGGAGATTGTTTATCTAACAGGTGAATTGTTTTTACTTAATGGCCAACCACAGCCAGCTGTGTCAGACTCTAAAGAAAGTTATGAGTTTTTCATTAGAGTCTTGTTAAGCTTTCTGTCTGTATCCTTTCTCTATTCTTTAGTATAGTTTAGTATAGCATTCTTTAATACAGTATAGTAACATAAAATAATAAATTAACCTTCTAAGAACATGGAGCCAGATTCATCTTTCCTCCCCAGTGGGGCACCCTGGAAATCCCAGAGCATCCTCCAGGAGGGAAGCAGGGAGAAGCTCCTCCTGGTGTCACCATTCCCTGATGTCAGGAGCTGTAGGGACAGTGGGTGGGACGGTCAGGACAGACAGAGACAGAGATCTCTAATGCCAGGTCGTGGAACTTGTGGTTTATTGCATTTATTGCAATGGGGCTGGGTGCAAGGCCCTGCTGGGAGCTGCCAGCCACAGCTCAGAGCAGCCCCAAAGAGGGTGAGAGAGGTAAAGAGAAATTGTGGTGTTTGCAGGGCTCTCCAGGATGAGGTGAGAGATGAGTGAATCTGACCCCATGTTCTTAGAAGGCTATATTATATTATATTATATTACATTATATTACATTATATTACATTATATTACATTATATTACATTATATTACATTATATTACATTACATTGAAACGATACAGACAGAAGGCTTAAGAAGAATGATAATGAAAAACTTGTGACTCTCCAGAGTCTGGCACAGCTGGCTGTGATTGGTCATTAAGTTAAAACAATTCACATGAAACCAATCAAACATTCACCTGTTGGTAAACAATCTCCAGACCACATTCCAAAGCAGCAAACACAGGAGCAGCAATCAGATATTTATTGGTTTCATTTCTCTCTGAGGCTTCTCGGCTTCTCAGGAGAAGAATCCTGGGCAAAGGGATTTTTTAGAAAATATGACAGTGACAAGAAAGAAGGCAAGAGCATTTTAAGGAGGATGAGAGAGGTTCCCATTCCAATACCATAAATCTTCTTCTGTGTTGAATATTCTAATTCTCACTAACACAAGATACAAATTCTACAGCCTGTAGGAATAATTACATCACCACACTGTGTTACATTTTAAACCCCAAAACCTCCTCTTTGGGCCCTTCTGCCAAGCTAGCAGGGTCTGCTCTGCCCCTTGGAGCTGTCTGCAAGCAGAGGGTGTTGTTTCATCAAAGGGCATTACCTTCAGCTGGCCACACCATTGTTTTCCAGGTGTTCGGTAACTGAGGTATCTCAAAGCTGCTTTCATTTCAATCTTGCTTATAGTTTCCATATTCTCAAAATCTTTTGTCAGGCAATCATATTTATAAGGCTTTCCCGTTTCATCTTCCCCAACATTTGGATTTGTGTCTGGAATGAGGAGCCTGAGCCCCTGGCAGGAGCAGCAGGTGGCACCATCTGGGGTGTGAGGTGGCCCCGTGCCAGGGCTGGGAGACTCGGGGCAGGGAGCACAGGCACAGCCTGGGGAGAAGGGAGAGCAGGGGAAGGAGCAAACGGAGGGAGAGCTGCTCCCAAAGAGCCTGGAATTGATGTTTCACTGAGAGCAAACACAGTTGGGATCTGTAGGAAATGTTTTCAGTCTGTTTGCTCACATGAAGAAAGGGAGAGTTACCCTGAGAGCAACATTAGGGGGGGAAAAATAAGAGAAACAGTCACTCAGGGATGTTCTTAACCCCACTGAGCCAGGAAATCCCCCAGCAGTGAAAATAGCAGATGTGAACAGAATGACAGTTCTCTGCCACACTAGCAGAAACAAGGATTGCCTCACCTGCTCAGGGAGTCCAGAGTCTGTAAATTTAGCACACAGACCTCTGTAGGACTGCCTGGCATCTCTGGCACAAGTCATCCCACAGATTTCCCTTGCCTTGTTCTGATACCACAGCACAAAAAGCACCCAAGGGAAACCAGGCCTTTTGCACAAAGCATCTTTCTTCCTCTTCAGGTTAAAAATCCAGTACTATGGTGGTATTCAGTCAAAGGCTGGACATGATGAATGTTAAGGTCTTTCCCAGCTCCAACAGCTCTCAAACAAAGACCAGGTCTGGCCATTCAGAGTACTTTAAATGAAAGGGATGATTTCCTTGCTCTTTTCCAAGTGTTTGCTGATACGGGTAGGGTGTGGTAGAGAAATTGTAACATTTCAAACCTGTGTAAGTTTGTAGTAGAACGTGTTTATGTCTCTCTTCAGTCATTATGGGCTCCTGAAGCCTAAGCCCTCTGTGTTTCAATGAATTACAGGCAAAACCTGAACAGAGAAGCCAGGAAAGCTGGGTTTGCCCTCTACTGGGGTGAGGATATCAGTCAGCCCGCGGTGCTCTCCTCGCCAGAAGTCAAGGCTTGGAATGGATGCTTCCCCTATTTCTGCTTCCTGATTCCCTCAGCTGTAGCTCTTTCCAGCACACAAGCATTTTCCAGTGCAAGGAACTCACCCTCTTCCTCAGATGAATTATCCCAAGCACCTCAGACACTCCAACATTTCTTGTCAGGCTCATAAAGCAAATCTTGCCTCAGCTGGTAATGAACCTGATGTGCTGTGACAGCCACAAGCAGGGCAACAAAGAGAATCCTCCCATGTCAGCAGATCTGAGCAGGACCTCAGTCTCCCTCCACCAGAGAGAGCAGGAGGTGTCTGTGGAAGTGACAGCCACAAGAGTGGCAGGCACACGTGAGGGTCATGCCTGCAGAGAGAGCAGTGCTGTGCTGAGCTGTGCAGTGCTGGGCTGGGCTGTGCAGTGCTGAGCTGTGCTGGGCTGGGCTGGGCTGTGCAGTGCTGGGCTGGGCTGTGCTGGGCTGGGCTGGGCTGTGCTGGGCTGGGCTGTGCTGTGCTGGGCTGGGCTGGGCTGTGCAGTGCTGTGCTGGGCTGTGCTGTGCTGGGCTGGGCTGGGCTGGGCTGGGCTGGGCTGGGCTGGGCTGAGCTATGCTGAGCTGTGCAGTGCTGTGGTGTGGTGTGCTGTGCTGTGCAGTGCTGTGCAGTGATGTGCTGTGCTGGGCTGGGCTGGGCTGGGCTGGCCTGTGCTGGGCTGTGCTGGGCTGTGCAGGGCTGGGCTGTGCTGGGCTGTGCTGTGCTGGGCTGTGCAGGGCTGGGCTCTGCTGAGCTGGGCTGGGCTGGGCTGTGCTGTGCAGGGCTGTGCTGTGCTGTGCTGGGCTGGGCTGGGCTGTGCTGTGCAGTGCTGAGCTGTGCTGTGCTGGGCTGGGCTGTGCTGTGCAGGGCTGTGCTGGGCTGTGCTGGACTGTGCAGTGCTGTGCTGGGCTGTGCTGGGCTGTGCTGTGCTGAGCTGTGCTGAGCTGTGCTGTGCTGTGCTGGGCTGGGCTGGGCTGTGCTGAGCTGTGCTGAGCTGTGCTGTGCTGTGCTGGGCTGGGCCCTTGCTCTGGGAGAAGTGGACAACAGAGCCTTCCCTGTGAATTACAGCCAAGCTGGAGTTTTAGGTCAAACACTGCCAAGAGATTTCCTTCCCCCATCTCGGATGGGTGCAGAGCACTGCCACCCCGAGCTGTTAAAAGTCTCTGCTTTGGCCCAGGCTTTCAAAGGATGAATTGAAGCTCTTCAGTTTTTGGTCTCAGAATTGTTTATTGTATCTTATCTATAAAAGTTTTTCTCCTGCCCAGTCGAGGTCCATCCAGCAGGACAGTTCCAGGCACTCTGCCTGCCCTCGGGGCAGTGTTATCTCTAAAGAGATAACACTACAAACTACAAATACCATGTTTACAATTACTTTCCAATACCTATCACCTATGTCAGACAGTGAGTCTCTAAACCAATCTGAAAGTGCCACCATCACAGCAGAAGATGGAGGTAGAGAAGAAGAAGGAAGGCTAGACATGCCCAAGTTCCTCCATCTTGTCCCCAAAACCCCTATTCTAAAAATCCCAAAATCTACTTTCTCACCCAGTGACAATTTTATTATTACACTATTTCAACTGCTGTGGCTGTCAGGCTTTCCTACAAAGCTGGTCATTTCTCCATGGTTCATAATCGAACCCACAGGTGTTCTGGGCTGTGTGCCAGGGTCTCTGAGCCCCCTGGCAGGGGTCCTGGCAACTCTGGACACCCAGAGGGATGTCCTGAGTTCTGACACACCCCAAATTAAATGTGCTCCTTAGGGCTGGTTCTAGGGGGAAATGTGGCACCAGATGATCAGGAGGACAGCAGCTGACACTGATTTAGCCAGCCACCAACTAGGAGCTCGATCAGAGCAGGGTTGGTCTGGTTTTGTTGGTCAGGGACAAAGCATGACAGCTGCTTCTGAAGCTGCTGTCCACTCTGAGCAGTGAGGCTGGGACAGCAGCTCATCCTGGGGCTGTTGGTCAGGTTTCTCCCCAGCCTCCCAACCAGGGGGTGCTGGCTGCCCATGCTGTAAGGTTTTGGCAGTGCTGGTGCTGCAGCAGGACCCTTTTATATCAGCTACAGCTCTTGGGGTGTTGATTTTCAGTTTCCCCCTTTCTTCTGGAGCCCCAGTGAACCTGCCCTGTGAGCTACAAGCAGTTCCTATCCCAGCCCAGCCCCTGCCTGGCTCCTGTTCTGAGCCCTCCCTCACTGCCATCCTCAGCCACTCCTGCCATCACTTGCATCTCCTGGGTTTTAGCTGGTTGCCCATTACTTATCAAACCAATTAATTACAGAGAGGATTGCTTTTATCTCTGCAGTCCCAGAGAGGTTTGGGGATTCCTGGCTGGAGAGTGCAGTTTGACACCACCTGCCCTGGGGGAAGGGTGCAGAGCCAAGGACCATAACACCCCTCTGATTTCTGGTGGAGAAAACATTCAAGCTTCATCCATGGACAGCAACAACAGAAATCCATGGGGTTTGTTTCAAGTGGAACCCTCCCTGCAGGTGCTGCATCCCTCTGGAGCAGCTGGACTGGGATGCAATGGGAAAAAAAGTGTCTGCTGGCACTTCCAGAGCAGGGAAAATCTGTGCTCTCCAGGCCAAACCTGGGTGCTGCTCTTCTTCAAAAAGGTATTTGACAAAAAGTCTGTGCTCTCCAGGCCAAATCTGGGTGCTGCTCTTCTTCTCTAAATAGGGATTGATGAAAACTTCATTCATTTTTCTCAGAAACACACACTAAAGAAAAGGAAGCATAGCTGAGTGATGGGAGAAAAGGAGTAAGAAATCAGAATTAATCTCTCCCTCTCCTTTACATCCAGGACCTCTCCAGTGAAAAGCACCTTTTTGGTTTCCCTGTGCTGGGAAGAAAGCCATGCTTTGCTGGTATCAGCCACCTAATTAGGAAAGGGATTGTGTGAGTGAGCAGGTAGCTCAGGAGCAGATCTTTTGTGAGCAGAGCTAATTTCATTTGTGCAAAGAGAAATGTGGGGCTTGGGCTGAATTATCAAATGAATTACACCAACAGATCATTTGCCTTCACAGTGATTTAATTATCAAAGATTTTGCAAGTGAAGGGAGGGGGGGGGACCAGAGGAGGGACAGAGCAGTTCCTGAGGGAAATGTCAGCTTGGCAGCTGCATCCCTCACCTGGCTGTGTCAGGCCAAGGTTATTAAGGGAAGGTGACATGGTGCAATCATTTGTGATGGAATTCTTCTGCACATCTGCTCTCCCCTCAGCTGTAGCTCTTTCCAGCACACAAGCATTTTCCAGTGCAAGGAACTCACCCTCTTCCTCAGATGAATTATCCCAAGCACCTCAGACACTCCAACATTTCTTGTCAGGCTCATAAAGCAAATCTTGCCTCAGCTGGTAATGAACCTGATGTGCTGTGACAGCCACAAGCAGGGCAACAAAGAGAATCCTCCCATGTCAGCAGATCTGAGCAGGACCTCAGTCTCCCTCCACCAGAGAGAGCAGGAGGTGTCTGTGGAAGTGACAGCCACAATTTCCTCACACAGGAACCTGTGAATGCAGGGACTGATGGGCCAGGTTCTATTAACACAGGATCCCTTTGGAAAGAGTTATTTTTTTGTGGACCTTGTCTTGGATCCCTTTGGAAAGAGTTATTCTTTCGTGGACCTTGCTTACCATCAGGTCTGACATTGTTCTTTCCTGGGACAAAGAGCAGGAAAGAATTCCAGATTGTTTTATTTTCTTTTCAAAAGTGTTTTCCTGCCTAAGGGAAATATTTGATGGGAGAAGGCAGCTTCTATACCACAGGTCATGCACTGCAAAGTGGCTGTGTGCTTTCCACAACAGGAAGGTACCTTGTGGAATCACAGGCACTGAAAATGAAATATTTCAAAATGTGAAAGGACAAGTGGCATTTTATGAGTAGAAAAAAACAGTGGTACAAATCTTCCTTCTTCTTGAAAGGAGATCAGCTGGTTCAGGAAGATTCAGAGACTTAAATTCCCTTCAGAGGACTCATATTTAAATCAGCAGAGTTGATTACACTGCAGGGTGCTGTAAAGTTCTGCAGTGACTGGACTTTACTGATCCCCAGTGGAATTTAAGCTGCACTCTCACTATCTATATGATTAATTCAACTGTTTGCATTAATCCAGGCAGAGCACTCCTGCAGGCTGCTGGGGCACACACATGGAAATTTCTACAGAAATCTCACAGCTGATGCTTCTGAGTCTACTCCAAGCTCATGGCTGTGGAGATTTCCTCATTCTGAAGCAGTGGCCCTTAAAGCAGAGGTCTGTTCTCTTACCTTCTGATCCCATTTTAATGCATATATTTATTCCCAGGATAATCTTTGCAGGACTGGCCTCTGCTGAGAGCCCCAGCCCATCACACACAGGTTCTACTTGCTCCTGCTGCAGCTTAAGAAAGAAACTTAATGAACAGTCCAGCACATAATTCCTGACTTGCTCCTCTTTTTCTTGGTTATTCTGGGCCTGTCATCAGAAGCAGAGCTGAAGCAGGAGGAAATGTTGATAATAAATTGTATGCAAAAGCAGAAAATGTGCCTTGCCCTCCCTGTAGCCCAGGGCTAAAATCCTTGGGAATGGGAACAGGGATTTTGCTGGCATTAGTGGGTAAGACAGAAAGCTCCTCTCTCTGTTCCAGAAGTGGAAATGGAGAATTGGAAAGCTTTACAGAGAACAGCCCCAGCACTGAATAGACACTGACACAAACCTCTCACTCCCTAAGGACCCTGCCAGAGAAGGGCTGAATGTCTTTACAATTCTCAGGTGTGGAGAGCTGACCTGGGATGTTTAAATGTCCCTTAAACATGGAACTGCTGTTTCAATTCCAGATATAGGATATAGGAATGCTGTTGTGTCCAAAAGTTGTTAACCTGCCTCTATGTTCAGATCACATAGAGTCAGAAATTTGAGGCTTGCCTAGGAAGACACTTCACCAAAGTTAAGACAGAAAATTAGAGCCAAATTTAAAAATTATTGGCGTAACTACAAATTCTTGACACGGGTGAGACTTCTTCAGTTCAGGTTCCCTTCTCCTCCTTCTTTTTAGATGCAAAGGAAGGGTGAGATATAGGAATGTTCTCCCTGTTGATGGAGTGACAGAACTCTCCTTTGTCCCCTCAGAAAGGAAAGAAGCCCAGAAGTTTCTCTCCTCAGTTAGGTGAAAAGACACCTCATAGCACCTGGGGGGCTTCACCTCAAACTCAAGGATGGCCAACTGGACAGGAGCCAGAGAGTCCTGCCTGGGCAATTGACCAGAAAAAGAAGAGAACAAAGGAACCAATGGCTGTTGTGGGGTGTTTTACCAGGTGTTTTACCAGAAGCAAGAGCTTCTTGCACCTGGCTCGGTTTTTCTGTTTGTTATTTCGCCTTTTATTAAATACTTTTGTTTCCAACACTGCAACAGAAGCCATCCTGCTGATTTTATGCCTCCAAAGGAAGCTGAGCTAACTTGGGTGAGCAACAGACCTCCAAGGGCTTCTGAGAGCTGGCTCAAAGAGGCAGCTATAACTGAGGGACAAAAGCCCATCTTCAGCAGCAGCCTGGCACCCACAGCCTGCCTCTTCCAGGGTCCTCCCTGCAGCCAGGGCCTCCCAGCTGGCCTCTGCTGCCCAGCAGGGAGGACAAAGGTCCCTCTCTCCTCTCCAGAGCATCACCTGATTGCAGCACAAGATCCATGTGGCAGCATTGAGAGTTTGGAGCTGATGGCCAGGCACTGGAGAAGTTTTAGAAGTTTAGAAGTTTTCTGGGGTTTTAGAAGCTGGGACTTGCTGCAAAGCCAGTCTGGAGCATGGATGAAACCTCCTTCCAGTGAGAATTCAGAGAGGTTGTGCAGAGCAAGGCAGAGGAAAAGGACCATAAAAGGGCCACGTGGTGAATCTTTCTGGGTAGATCTTTGTCCAAATGGAAAACACATCTTCAGCTATGAAAAGTGAGGCAAGGAGGCAACATTTGCTGTTAATAGGCTAAAAATAAAAAGAGAGATCAGTCTTCTGTTCAAAAGGAAGGGTTGTTCAATCAGCTTTTTGTCCAGTGTTTTCACAGAACAGTTTCTTCCCAGACAGCTTGATGCTGGAGACAGAAGGGAAATGCATGTTGTGGCACACAGGCTGGAAGGGGGACCAAAACTGGCTGTTAATAACCAGGCACATTAGTTAAGCAGAATCACTCAGGGATGTTTATTCTTTTCCTCACCAAAAATGAACAATAATTAAGTGGAACTGGCCAGTGAGCTTGTCCTGCTACTGACCCAGAGGCTGGGGAAGAGGGAACTTGTGACTGCTGTTAGACAAACCAAGGCATCAAATGGAAACATCCCCCATTTAGATTTACTAGAAGTGTGTAGGAATTGCTGCCACAGCTCAGAGTGAGGGGCTGCCTGGGCTGACACCCTGTCTCCACTCTCTCATGGAAACGGCACCAGTTAAAACTTGTTGTATGAAACAATTTGTTTCACAAATGTGAAACAAAGTGGGAACTGTGCAGTTGTTATTCACATCTTCATCCTGCCTGTTCTCCCCTTCAGCACCACCACAGGCACCACCTGTGGAAGAGGTTTTACAGCAACTTCTGTGAGCCAGAGGAGCTTGATCAGAGGATCCATGTTTGATCAGAGGATCCATGTTTGATAAAAGGATCCATGTTTGATAACAGGATCCATGTTTGATAAAAGGATCCATGTTTGATAAAAGGATCCATGTTTGATCAGAGGATCCATGTTTGACAAAAGGATCCATGTTTGATCAGAGGATCCATGTTTGATAAAAGGATCCATGTTTGATCAGAGGATCCATGTTTGATAAAAGGATCCATGTTTGATAAAAGGATCCATGTTTGATCAGAGGATCCATGTTTGACAAAAGGATCCATGTTTGATAAGAGGATCCATGTTTGATCAGAGGATCCATGTTTGATAAAAGGATCCATGTTTGATCAGAGGATCCATGTTTGATCAGAGGATCCATGTTTGATAAAAGGATCCATGTTTGATCAGAGGAGCCATGTTTGATAAAAGGATCCATGTTTGATCAGAGGATCCATGTTTGATCAGAGGATCCATGTTTGACAAAAGGATCCATGTTTGATCAGAGGATCCATGTTTGATCAGAGGATCCATGTTTAATAAGAGGATCCATGTTTGATCAGAGGACCCATGTTTGATCAGAGGATCCATGTTTACCCCTGAAAGAACTTCCTATCAAGGCTGTTGATGTAGAAACCAGGGAAGAAAGAAGGATAAATTAGAGAAATCTGCAACTGCCTATCCCAATGAGCACTTTGTTTGTCTCTTCTAACCACTGAGTAAAGTGTAAACTGATGAGTTTTGTAGGAATGTATAAAAAGCATGCAGGCTAAAATAGAGCAGGGTTTGAAGCCTTCTGAAATGGAGTGTTGCTTTGTATTGTGACTGTCCCACCTATGACACAGCTGGGCTCTCCATGAATCAGAAAGGATTTCAGGATTGGTTTGTGGGGTTTAACTCTCTGCTCTCTGCCTTGGTGCAGCAAAATAAAGTGGGATAACATTGTCCAGGGCAGCACATGGGCTCTGTGTCAGTAAATGGCAGATGCTGGGGTACAAATGCTTTGGGGAGGAAGCCAAGGGAGCCATGGCAAGAGAGGGATCCCTGCTGTTGGGAAGGGATTAAAGAGAAACACCTGAATGGCTTTTGTATCACTTGTAAGATTTATTTTTTAGCTGAAGCTACAATAATTCTTTCAGTACAACTGGCAGCAGCTCAGGATTCCTGTGCTGGGCTCTCCTGTACAGAACAGATGCACCCAAACAGAGGATTTCCTCAGAAATGCAGTGGAAATGGGTGGCAGAGCAGAGATGGCAGTGTTTGCATCTATCACTGTTCTTCACTCTTCTGCTGCGAAGATTTCCACCATGTTTCCTCCAGACAGGTTTAGAAAGAGTTCATCCAGCCTGCTTGGAAATGCTGATATCTGAAATGTTAAAGTGTGTGGGTGGGCAGAGCTCTCTCAGCTGCATATTCTGGAAATGAGAATTGAGAAAAGAGACCTTCTTCCCTAAGACTGGAATTAAAACACACAAACCAAGGAAATAAAAATTGGTGTAACGGGGTCAGCACAAAATCGTTTTCCTTTCAGTATAAAGGGTCATGATTATTATTTAATGATGGCAATTGAAGAACTGGTCCCTCCTCAGCAGAGGCAGAAGCCCATCTGTTAACTGTGAATCATGCAAATAATGTGGCATCAGAGGCTTCAGAGAAGGCTTTAACTGTTTTGCAGCTCACATTGCCCATGCTCTACCCACCCTGCACTCAGCTTCACGGCCTGGCTGGGGGGATTTGGTCACAATCCAGGAATTATCTGTTCCTGCTTTGAAGATTTGCCTGGTGGGTGCCTTGGCAGAAGGGGGTTGGTCAATAGCTGGGTCTGTGAGCACTGGGCTCAGAGCAAATGCCATCCTGCTCAACAGGGAGCTCCAGCTCAGGGATGGCTCTGCTCAGGAATTACAGCTCAATGCTGTGGTCACAAGGGCTGCCTGGCAAGCTCAGGGGGTGCCTTGGTTCTAACATGTGTGACCTTATCTGAGACCCTCCTGACATCACCTGGGCTGTGATAAGCACCTTTCAGGGGATCCTACATTAACCCTACAAGCTATTCCTGCAGGCAGAAATCTGGGAGAAGCCCCCAGGAGTCCAAGGCTCTCAGCACACAGCTCTGGCTGGGCTGGAGGGGCTCTGTGGTGACAAGGTGTCCTCCAGTGCCCCAAGAGTGACCACGGGCTGACACCAAGGAAAACGCTGTCCTCAGCCAGAGCATGGAGCTGGCAGGGGGGAGTGAGCTGGGAGTACAAAATACATTTCCAGGCTCCATGCAGAATGCCCAGAGGAAAGCAGAGAGCCCAAAACCTGCAGATTTCACACATTTACACACCTCAGGTGCTGGTTTGGTGCTGAGGCCCATGCCAGGTGACCCCTGGGCCACCAGCCCTGCCATGCAGGTGAGAAGGAGAAAATTCCATGAGTGATTCAACAAACCCTGCAGTGTCCTCAGGGATGGTTTGTCCGTCAGGCAGGGACACAGCCTCATCTCCTGGAGGCTTCCAGGGGCTGCAGCCAGGCCCAGGTGTGGTGTTCACTGTGCAGCCCAGGTGAGCTCTGGGACAAGCTGGGCTGGGAGGGTGAAAAAGGAGAGTCCATTTATTGGTTTTGCTGGGAAATGTCCTGATGAAGGCAGGAACGATGCATCTGATGCCATGTTCTCAGAAGGCTCATTTGTTACTTTATAATACTGTATTATATTATATAATACTATACTGTACTAAAGAATACAGAAAGGATACAGACAGAATGCTAAAAAGATAATAATGAAAACTCCTGACTCTCTCCAGAGCCCTGACACAGCCTGGCCCTGACTGGCCAAAGAGTGAAAACAGCTCCCAGCAGAATGCACTGGAACAATCCCCTGTGGGTGAACAATCTCCAAACACATTCCACATGGGCACAGCACAGGAGAAGCAAATGAGATCAGAATTGTTTTCCTTTCTCTGAGGTTTCTCAGCTTCCCAGGAGAAAAATCCTGGGCAACGGGATTTTTCAGAGAGTGTGAATGCCACTCTCGGTGACTGAAGCACAGTGGCTCACTGCTGTCTGTCAGGTTGTATTTTAGCAACTGGCCACCAAAAGCCAAGGATCAGCACATCTCAAAGTTGCTCCAGACCTGCATGAAACTCCTGGGTCTCGAGTTTGTGCTGAACTCCCTTAAAGATAGACACAGCTGCAAGAACCATCCTACTTCAGGAGAAACAATAATACTCCAGACTGTGGGCTGGAGAACACAAGATCTGTTTATTTTTCAATAAATTTTTGCCAAGGCCCACGTGAGCCATGTGGGATCTTGATAGAGGGTGGCTGGTGGAATCTGCTTCCCAAATACAATTCCCCCTGCTCCAAAGGTGTGCACAGGGCCCTGTTCACTGCCAGCTGGCCCCACCTGAGCCAGCCCTCTCTGACTTACCCTGAGCACTGCCAGTCCCTTCTGCAAGTGGTGCTGGTGCCATTCTGGGGACATGCAATGCCTTCCCCACAAGCTCCCTCACACAAATGAAGCTCAGGGCTGTTCCAGACAGAATTCTGTGCAGAACAATGCAGCCCTTCACTGACACTGTAAATCAAATTAGAAATGTTCCTAAAAATTAGCAGCAACATCAGACAAGACTGAATTTCTTCAGTCATCTGTGGGAGACTAAGTTTCTATAAATAAACTGAGGCATTGCCATGATGAAGTTCCAAACAAAGCCAAATTGTCAAAGCAGCCCCAGAGCCTTTCAAAGCAACAAAACTCTTTCAGTCCAAACTCACGAGCACTTTCAGGCTCAGTGTGCTGGAGAAAAGGAGATTGTGTGGGAATGCACAGAGGGAAAGGGTGCTGCTGGGGCAGGGGACACATGACCACTGCATTTGTGTAGCCCTTGGGGGGGAGGGACCAATAATTTTTCCTTTTTCATGAAAAAGAAATGAGACAGAGAGAAGTCAGTACATTTGGTTGGGGCCTGAGCAAGGAACAAGCCTGAGGCAGCTGTCTCTGCTTTCAAGGTTGCCACCCCTTGCACTGTGGGGTTTCTCCTCAAAGCTGGTGGCAGCTGGACCCATTTCACAGGAACCTGAATATTTATCATATTTAAAATTCCACCCTTTAGAGACCCCTGAGTCTACCAGAACTTGTCTTTTTACGTGTTCTACAAGCCTGTTTGTGGTGCAGAACAAAACATATCAGAACAAACACAGATCCCAGTCTGCCAAGACAAACAGCCACCCCTTGCTTCAGCATGTCCCCAGTCACTGCAGCTGCACTGAAAGGAAATTTTAAAGACCCAAATTATGCATTTACTGTGTTGGTAGGATTCCTGAGTTAGGGCAACACAAGAACCCCCACAGGAGCACACAGATTATACTCACTAACAATCGTGCAGAGATCTTGTTTGCTTCTTAAATCCCAAATTTCACTCTAAAATGGGTGGGGATCATTACGAGAAAGATGTGTAAAATGACCTGATTAAAAGCTTGAGACACATGGGCCAAATGGTGCACAGGAAAGAGTCCAAGAAGCTCCCTGGAGTTTTGCCCCCAAATTCACAAAAGCTGTTTAAAAATATACATTCCCTGGGGTCATATCTCTGAGCATCTCCAAGGGAGTTTGTACACCTTTATTTTATGTGACACAAATTTGTCACTGATTGTCCCAAAAAATTTACATACTTCTCAACAATTCGGGAATTCAGCAATCATTCAGTCAAGTATTCATCAGCCTCAGCTGGTATAAATTGTGGCAGTATTTAAAATTCATCTGTCATTATTATCCCCTGCTACAAAACAAACAAGAAATCCAAGTGCACCCACCCAGCAAGCAGCAGCTTGGTCCTACAAAAGGGAGAGATAATTTACTGCAAAATCAACAAAGGGGGGAAAAAAGCTGAGCAGAGAAGCTGGATGGCATGGACAGGGAGAGAGCCTTTTATTTCAGCACTGCTCATTAGCATTATATAGCAAGCAAGGATGCAAGGTTTCAACATATCTGTCTCTTCTGGGTCTCATAAATTCAACCAGCAACATAATTCCTGCTTAAACAGAGCTCTCACTTCTTTCTTCTTAAATACAGGGATGTGTACCAAGGGTTTGGAGGTGGTTTGTTGGTAAAGCAGCAATTGTAGCAATTCCAGGGGGAAAACAGACAATCTTCCTTCTGCTTTACCACTGTACTTTCATTCCTATGTGCCTAGCAGGGAATGGTGGCATAGACTGCAATACTGGGGACAGCACTTGATATTGCAACAAAGGAAATACGAACTAAAATCAGCAGTCAAAGCTGCCTTTCATGTCTTAGTTTACAGAGTTCATCCCTGCATAGAAGCATGGAGGAATTGGGGTTTCTTTTAAGGGACTATGTTTTATTTATCTAAAGAGTGCTGCATTGTAATCATACACTGTGCTTGTGAGCTCCAGAGACTGAAGAGCCTTTAGAGAGATGGATTTATAATGCATCCCAGGAGGATGAAAGAGCTGTGCAGCTCTGGCTTTCATTACCCTTTGGCCCCTCTGCTCAGGCTGTGGCCATGGGGAACCAGAGAGGGAAAGCTATTCTAGGAGACAGTTTGGAGATTAAATATCTCTATTTTGTCACACAGAAAGCTGCAGAGAGAGAGAATTTACAGGTCTTTCCAAAACCCCTGTGCAGGACCTACTTCTCAGAGGGAAAGCTTGTTTCCAGTGCCCCAAACACAGGCCATGAACGACAACCTGGGAACTTCCACCAGCCCAGAGGTCAGAGTGGGGCTGTGGGTCAGGTTCACCCCACGAAGGTGCCTACATGGGCACACAAAGTACAGCTGCACACAGCTGCCCAAGCTGCATCTCGTGTGCTGGTGACACCTTGGGGACAGCTGCAGTGCATCCCAGACTGGCATCTGTCACAAAACATCCCCGCTCTGTCAACCTGGGAGGGTGAAGGAATGCAGGTCAGGAGGTGTGCCAGTGAGAGGGATCCACCTGCTTTGGGCTCTCACCCAGCCCTGGCTCCTCCTGCCTCATTTCTGTGTCTGTAAATTTGTACTTCACACATTCATAGAAAAATCATTTTTGCCCACAACACTGCAGGCTTGGGGTTATGTTTATTCTTGCAGTTCCAAACTACTCGGGGGGTGCAGGACCTGTAAACTCAGCACAGCCCTTCCCAAACCACCAACCAGCAGGCACAGGGACAAAAATGCACCAAAAGCTGCATGGCCACAGAGCAATGCTTGAGGACTGTCTTGAGGGCTGGAAGGTGACACTTGTCCGTGCTCCAGACAGGAACCCAGCTAGGAGCCTGTGGGAACCCAGGAAATTCCTCTGGCTGCCCTGGAGGGCTCCAGCCCCTTCCCAGGGGGCTCAGAGACCTTGGCACTGAGCCCAAGACCCCTCTGCCTTTGATTTAGGCCTTGGAAAAAACAATTACCAACCTTATATGAAGAATTACAAGCCACAAAAGTTTAAGTAGAACGATTGTGAATTTATCACAGGGTGAAAAATAGATTTTTGGGGTTTTTTAGAATGGAGGTTCAGGGGGCAAGATGGAGGAATCTGGGTGTGTCCAGCCTTTCTCCTTCTTCTTCTTCTTGGCCTCCATCTTCTGCTGTGATGGTGGCACTTTTGGATTGGTTTAAGGTAGAAGCTCACTGTCTAACACAGGTGATAGGGATTGGGAAGTTATGGTAAATAATGTACATGTAGTTTTTAGTATAAAGACATAACACCACCCCAGGGGCAGGCAGAGTGCCTTGGACTGTCCTGCTGAACCGACCTCGGCTGGACAGGAGAAAATATTTTATAGATAAGATACAATAAATTTCAACCTTGAGACCTAGAAATGAGGATCTCTGACTCCTTCTTCGAGTGCCAGGCTGGGAAAAGACTTTCTAGCATGTCTCAGGGTCACTCTGAGCAGCCAGAGACCCCGAGAGGAGCCCTCACCAGGAGACACAAAAAAAAACCCCAAAAAAACAAAAAAAAAAAAAACAAAAACCACAAAACCAAACCAAACCAACCAACCAACCAAACAAACAAACGAAAAAAATCTTTGCACCCCCCCCAGAAAATGAGAGGGACCCTAAGCTGCCCTCCAGGGTGATGTCTCACTCCTCAACCAGCAGGCAGCGCAGCCTTGCAAGCACGAAAGAGTTAAACCGAGAGTGAGAAAGAGTTAAACCGAGTGAGAAAGAGTTAAACCGAGAGAGGAAGAGTTAAACCGAGAGAGGAAGAGTTAAGGCGAGCCTCGCACAAACTTTGCAGCGAGCTGAGCTCAGAGCGTCCCTCCCTTCGCTCGGAGCCGGAGCTCGGCTCGTCCCCTCCCGGTGCTGCCGAGGGAAGGAGGGAGGGAGGCTCTGCCTGGCTCCATCCATCCCACCGAACAGCTCAGCCAGAGCAGCTCCTCGGCCCTTGCCCTGCCCCTGCAGGGACCCAGCCGTGCCCTCCATCCATCAGCAGTGCCACCCTGCTCTGGTGGCATCCCAGGGTCCGGAGGAAGAGGAGCCCTTCTGCACAGATCCCACCGAGGAGATGCTCCGGGGACACCAGCAGCGAGCTCGTGGTGTGAAGCAGGGGCTCTGGTGGCTCATCCCAGCACTGAGAGGTAACCGTGCTTTATTCTCTTCTCTCCCCGCGCACCACCACGGCCAGCACCCTCACACGTGTTCAGCATGAGAACAAAATCTCTTCTCTGCCACTAAAAGAGGAGACACGAGACCCCCCTGCCTCTCTTCTCCCCTCCAGACCCTCCCTGGATCTGAGGGAGAAAACTCAAGCCATGGAGGGAATTGATAGTTTTGACGGGGTTTTATTGCATTTCTTCAGTGCTGATATTTTTCTGTAAAGGTGACCTGGACAGAACACACCTGGTGCTGTGTGTTCAACCCCAAACCATGCTGTACTTGCCAGCCAGGTGGGTGCTCCTGAAGAAGCTACACAAGTTAATTGTTCTATTTTGTTCCACTCACCTGTTTGTAAGAGCCAGAGAGGGAGGAGAGGCCAAGGGGAGCTCAGGAAAGTCGCCTGCACTTTCAGAGATGCTCTGCTGGCAAGTGGTGCTCACACTGAGAGTGGGAGTAGAAGGAAGCAGGTGGGCAAGACAAAAACAAAGATTTTCTGCAGCTGCAGGATCCATTTGGACTGCCTGTGTGCACTGCTTGGGGAAAAGCTTTCCTCCTGCCCCCCTGTGACCTCCAAACGTGCAGAGTGGAGCAATGCAGCCTTCATAAACGCTCCCCAGAGCTGAAGCTCCCCACACCCTGAGAGCTGCAGTGGGAGGCTGCTAATGCCAGTGCCCATGAAGTTTTGGCTGATGAATTTCCTGGCTCAGAGACACACTGTGGAAAAAAAAGCCTTCTCCTGTTGTGTATGAAGGCTTCTATTTTCATTGCAGATTTTTATTAAATGAAATGTTTTGGGTTAGGGTTTGTTTTTTTTTTTTAATTCCTGATTTTAAAAAAGCCACAAACTGATAAAAAAACCCCAAGTGTCTGCTTGGAATCAGTCTGCACCCACTGAGCAGCAGTGATCACTCAGAATTGGAGCATTGTTCAGCCAGAGAATGACTGAATCTTGGAAACTGAGATCACAGGGAATGCTCCTGTGTCCATGAACTTGAGGGCTCCTCATGGTAACCAGTGAGGTTCTGCCTCCTCCAATCTGAGTCACACACAGCTATAGTCTGACCTGCTTTGCACACAAAATTATTGTCTGCCACTTGTTTTCACATCATGTTGGTCTCTACAGTCATTCAGCTTTTCTTCCTTAGAGGGAAGTGTACAAAATCTGAATCTAATGGTATCCAAAGAGATGTGCTCAATGGCATAATTGGTAGATTGAAAAGCAAAAAAATCTTTGGGGTTGCCTGGAGCTATTGAATTATTTCTGGCTCATTTCTGGAGAAGATGCAGTTAATGTTGCAGCTTTCAATAGTCTGAAGAGTTGATTGCTCCTGACAAATCTATAGTTGAGCCTAAAAAAACCCAAACAGTGCCAGCTCCCCATTGCTAATACTTCTTACTATTAATCTGCTCCTTTTATCAATAAATACCCAGCTGAGCTTTACTAATTCAGCATCTTGGTTTTAGTTAATTATTGAACTTCAGACTAATGTCCTTAGCATTCTGCAGTCTAATTTTATGAAGGATATAAAGCCATTAGGCTGTCTGCTCGTTAAGGAGAGAAACCAGCTCTAGCTTTTTCTTTCAGTAACAGAGCAGATGGGATGGGCAAAGACATGGCTCTGTACTTTAACTCACACAAGTGTCAGATTCCAGGCTGGTTGCACTTCATTATCACCAGAGAAATCATATTGTAGAACAGAATTTAATACAGTTACCTTCACACCCTCCATTTCCCACCTGCTGTGTAACATGAGAATATTCTTCACGGGAGAAGAATTTCTATTTATAGATTCCAAGCGTGAAAATCACAGTTATTGCCCTGTGATTGAGAGCAAAGGGGCCTGGCTGCCCTGCCCAAACCTCTGCCAGAGTAACTGGCTCCAGAGGGGCTGGGTCAGCCCCTGGAGAACCCTGAGCCTGCCCACAGCACAGCTCAGATGCCACTGCACAAGTCAAATCCCCAGGTCATTTTTTCCATCAGTAGTTTGGGCCAGTTTATTACAGAGCAGGATCTGGTCCAGTGTTCCCTGAACTGGATTGCTGTTGTTTCAAATGCTTTGGTACTGAAGAAGGAGCTGTGAGGCACGGTGTATCCAAGCCCCCATGTCCCTTCTCCAAAACTCAGCAAATCACGTCTTTCCTCATCCCATGAGCCAAAGCAGGTCTTTCCTGCTTGTAGTGAAAGTCTGAGTCCCTGGAAAGTCAAAATGTTTTGCAGCAATTTGTCATTTAGGTGAAATGTGTCAGAGCTTTTATCATACTGACCTAATGTTTCATTTATTCTGATTATCATACTATATTACCATGTTAATATTACTCTGTTTACACCTCGTGTAGATTTATAGGCAGTGGACATTATAAATTATTGCATCAGTTTGTTCAGTGCTTTCATTTTTGTTTCAGCTAAAACCAAAATTCTGGTTTTATCATAGCAGAACATTATGCTTTTGAATGCACCACTTACAGTGAAATTTCAGAATTTTCATTTCTGTTTCCGGCTGGAAGAACTGAAACTGCTAAACCATTAAGATTCCCCCAATTTCTAGTGAGTTGTGCTGCCAGGAGGAGAGGGAAGTGTCACATCCTGCAGCAGAGTTGCTCCAGGGGGACAGGTAGGGCTCTGGACAGCTGCTCAGAAAAAGAGGGTGCTGAAACACAATAAATGAGACCCATGGTGAAAAACACTGATTGGATTGTTATCTACCCTTCCTCTCTGACATCTGATTGCACAGCTTGTGCAATAATGCATTGCCCTTACATGTATTACCTTTAATAATGTGTTGCCAGAGAGGACATCAACAATTAGATTTGCATGGTGTTTTTCTAAAGTTAAATACTCAGTGCTTCTCCTCATCTCAGAGTGTCTCCCAGGAGCTTGACAGGGGTTTTCTTATCTATTTCCTCTAAAGACACCACATCCAGGCTAGGCTGTTCTGGTACTTGGTGTCATTTCTCTCTCTCACACTCTTTTCCCTTTAGAAATCTGACTTTTTGACCGTTCCTAATGAGAAACTCAGAACTCCAGACTCCTTAAGCCCTGAATAGGAGTGAAGAGATCCCCCCAGACGTTTGGCAAAGCAGAAAGCAACCTTCCCCAGCTCACCCAAGGATAAACCACCTGCTGTGGGAGAAAGAAGCTGGCAGAAAGCTGATTGCTCAGTCTGTCTGGAAAGAACCCTTGCAAAGACCAAAGCTGTGCCAACCTTCACAGCTCAGCTTGAGGGAAGGATTTCACCATCCAAAGGAGGTGACCGACCAAAAGGAGACCCAAGGTATTTTTAGGATGAACTAAAAGCCAGAAGGAAGTGTAAAGCACAAGTGTGATGCTCGTTGTCATTATGACAGCAAGGTGCAAAATGGTCTGCACAGGCCTGTCCCTTGCAGTGTGCTCAGCTGTGTGAGCAGCAGCCTTGACACCGAGAGGATGGAGCAGCTCTTGCTGAAGCCCTCGTGCCATCTGTGCTGAGTTTCCTCTCCTGACCTCCCTTGTGAGTCTGGTGAGGGGAGACAGGAGATCTGAAGGTAACTACAGAAAATGGACCGAAGCTGACAGAGAGCAATGACTGAGATTTATTTCAAGTTCCGCGGGAACCTGACTGGCCGTGTCCACCTTCCAACTCTGGCTACCGAAGTAGACACAACAGCAGACAAATACTCTGGCCTCTATGTGTACGTGGGGCTGTTCCTAACCCTCCTGGCTCTCCTCCTGATCCTGCTCTTCTCCATGCTCCTGCGCCTGAAGCACGTTGTGTCCCCCATCACCTCCCCAGAGAGCACTGAGAACGTGCAGCACTTCACAGACGTGGAAATGCACAGCAGGATCCCCACCACGTAGGGAGCCCACAGCAGAGAGGGCTCCGTGCTTGGGAAAGGTGTTTTGTTCAGCAGAGGTGGTGGACAGAAGCTCTGGCTGCCTGTTGAGCCCCACCAGCTCCTGCAGAAGCCTCAGCAGAGTCTGGAGAGTGTCGCTGGCTGTTGGCACCACGGGCAGCATGTGTGCAGCAGCCTCCATAAAATGGACAGCACAGAAACCTGCTGCTGTCAGGGAAGGCTCACACCCCTCTAAAAGCCTTGCAGAAAATGGGAAAAGCCACATTAATGACAGGCAAAAACCCAGAGAAACAGCAGAATGTGCCCTGGAGCCTGTGTTTGCTGACCTCTCTCTCTGAATCAACAAAGTTGAAGTGGTGTAATTGGGAAGAGCCCATGGGGCACACACAGAAATTGTCAGTGGCTTGAAAATTCTCAGGCATTTCTCCCATTCAAAGAGGAAAAATTAAAATTCTCTCTTTCACCTGAAAGGCAATTAAACAATGGAGTTTCACAAATATAGAAATGTTTCATCACCTGCTGGAACTACATCTTTCTGACATTAGAACCCATTCAGTGAATAGTTGCACACCGGGTATCAAAAAGAGACAGAACTTTAAAGAGGAAAGAGAATAAAGCCAAAATTTAAGCAAGGTTTAAAATAAAAATAAGCAGCAGCAGCAGGAAATGAGATTAAAAAACTTGTAAGACACTCTACCTCTTCCTTAGTCCTCCTTTATTTGAACTGTGCTGAATACAAACATTTTATGCTCCCATGCTTTTAGGCTCCCCAGTATCACTCAGTAATTAAAATGCAGTGCAAGTTTTGGGAGCCCAGTTGACATTGCTCTCCTAACAGACTCCACTTCATAATAACATCTTCCCTCACATCCATATTGGGTTTTCTTCCTCAAAAGACAGACGAGTTTTTCCAAAGATTTTTCATTTGTTTTCCTCCAAAGAAAGCTGAGGAGATGCCCAGGCCTGGCACTGCAATAAGGAATAGTGGGAACAGCTTTGGACACAGGCTAACAGGGAACATGCAGATGGAAAATAAACTCACTGAGCACTGAAAGATATGATTGGATTCAAATACCCTGATGGAATCTCACGGGGGAAAGAACTGTTTATTTGAATTTATGGAACAACAATCTGACCCAGTCCTATGAGTGACGTACAGAGGTAGCCTTTGCCTCTGTGGATGGAAAAGATGGAACCAAATATGGGAAAGCACTCCTGGGACAGCCACTGCCTCTCCCAGAAAAACCTTCAGTGAATTGTTTCAGCCGCATCTCTAAAGGGAAGGTATTTTACACAGCTTTTCCACTTTATTACAGCCTAACTCTAGCTCAGCAATAAAATCCCCTGGATGTTTTCCACATGTACATACACTCTTATTTGCCAATTCTCCTCCCTCCAAGGGCTTGGAAAGTGCAAAATCCTCACACTAACCCAGTGCAAAATTAGAGAAGACACTGTCACATGGATCTGTGATAGTAGCACAAAACTTTTCTCCAAATGCTCTGTGTGCAATAGGGTTTTTGCTTACCTTTGAAGGTCTGGGTGAGCTGTTTGGACTGGGAATATCTGGACTTTTACAGGTGGTTGGCAGGGGGAAGCAGAATGACAGGTAACATTCCCCCTGGATACACTGGATCCACGGACAGGACTAGTGCAACTTCTCCCTGATGTATTGAGTACAAAACCATTTAAACATTGCTTCCCTATACTGAATAATTCCTTTTTACTTCACTAATTCCTGTGAATCCCAGAATGGTTTGGGTTAGAAAGGACCTTAAAGATCACCTTGTTCCACCCCCTGCCTTGGGCAGGGACACCTTCCACAATCCCAGGTTGCTCCAAGCCCTGTCTAGCCTGGCTTGGGACAGTGAACCAGAGCAGTGATTGTGTGAGGGAACACAGCAAAAAATTCACTCTCAGCAGTGTCTCTCCATGCCATGCTTGTGTGTTTCCCTGGAAAAATGGCAGGAGGCAGGTTATCCTCTATGGGGACAACCCCAGGCAGGATCACACTGTATCTGAAGATTGGCTCCTCGACTGTCAGTACTGCACAAGAGCCAAAATTCTGTGTGATGATCAGGGTATTAATCCAACTAAGGCAGATGGCTACTGAGTTAGTCAATGACATTTAAAGTTAACAAGAATCCATGCTGCTCAAATTGGTTTGGTATGTGTCATTCATTGAGCCATCGTGAGGCAGCTTAGCCCAGGCTCAACATCTGACTTACCTTGGGAAATTTCTCCATTCAAAAGCTACCACTTCCCTAGACCCTGTTCTAACTTACCCAATCAGCAGCTCAACCACATTGGCTTCCCAGCACAGCTATCTGCAGAAAAGCCTTGCACCCAAGAGTCTGCAGGACAGACTCAGCTTTTATTGGCAGACTTTTATTGACATAAAATATCGGACCTACTCATGGAAAAGACAGTATCCAATTCTGAGTGCTCTGATCTCAGCCAAAATGGCCCTTGAGGCACACGTCAGGACTGAGCTTCTTTCCATCACACTAAGGAATGTTAATTCACAAGAGTTCCACAACCCTTTAAAACTTATTCAGTAACTATCCTTTAAATAAATGAGTAATCTCTTTATGTATCAGATGGTATCTTTGGGCAGACTGGGTATTTTTATAGAGTACTCTCATGGAAGGCTGCCCTATCTTTTCACAGGAAAATGACAAGTTTTCCTTTCCAAAGCTTGATTTCACATAAAGTCTCTGTCCCACTTGACACATCTACAGTGGCACTCAGGGTGCCTCATTTGTCTGTAAAATGCCAGTATATTTTAAAACTTTTCCCACTGAGAGATAGAAGAATGCCTTTCCCCTCTTTTCATTATCATTTGCAGTGTCCCAGACCTGAGGGATGTGTCTGGGAAGAGAAAATGTTGGGATGTGTTGCCCTGTGTTTGGTGAGTGGCCTCCAGGGGAGTTTGGCATTCTTTGGCTTTCAGAAGTGATTATTGGAACTTTTGCACAGTTTTGGAGCATCTTCTGGAACTTCTGCTGCATCTTGGAACACTGCAGGTCTCACAGCCATACCCTTTCCCTCCTGCAGGCTGTTCCCTTCCCACTTGACCATGTGCTATAGAAAATGGGGTTTTTTTTACAAAAATAAAGAGGCACAGTGCTACCAATGCTGAGTCACTGACTGCTCTGTACCTTCCCACCTGTGGGTCTGGAGGACCAGCTCACAAAAAGGCTCAGGAGGTGCCACTATTCCAAACCAGCTGCTGGCCACAGGGAGTGTCTGGGCAAGGAAACCTTCTACCAGTCTGTGTGAGGATTACTTGAAACCAGCACAGCTTGCCCCCACCCTTACTCATCAGACACTGGAAATAAATCGAGTATTGAGTGAATTCCTCACCTCCTCCATGCCCTGCCTGCGGGGGAGGACAGCCACCTGTTGTTGTGAAGGAGCAGAAAACACCGAGCATCCCTGGCCCTGCTGGGTGGGGCTGTGAGGCCAGAGAGGGCCTCCTCTCCCCAAAAAGCCACCAGTGCCCCCAGATCTCCCAGGGTTCTTAGCCTGGCAGCTGTCAGGAGTAGGGTGTGACTCCCCAAACCATACAGCATTATTCACTGAGTAATCTCACCCACGGGGTTTTCCTCCACAAGCATGAATTGTCTGTATTAACAGACCCTTAAGGATGGATGGGTAGAATCTGTTCCTTCTCTATGTCAGAATCAACATAAATATTTTCATAGCCCATTGTATTTGCAGGGTCCCCTGTGGCAGGGAGGGATGATGAATCTGACTCCATGTTCACAGAAGGCTCATTTATTATCTTATGGCACTATAGTATATTAAAGAATACAGAAAGGATACAGACAGAATGCTAAAAAGATAATAATGAAAACCCCTGACTCTCTCCAGAGTCCCAACACAGCTTGGCCCTGAATGGCCAAAGAGTGAAAACAACTCAAGCAGAATGCAAAGAAACAATCACCTGTGGGTGAACAATCTCCAAACACATTCCACATGAGCACAGCACAGGAGAAGCAAATGAGATTAAAACTGTTTTCCTTTTGTTCTGAGGCTTCTCAACTTCCCAGGAGAAAAATCCTGGGCAAAGGGATTTTTCCAGAGAATGTGAGTGCCACAATACCCTCTCAGAGCTGCAGAGAAAAACTTGATTTTGCAAACAACATAACTCAGCAGAGGATCAACCTTGATCCTTCCCAAAGGGCTTTTTTGGATTTTACTTGAAAAATAAATAAAAAATGTTAAAAACCCAAAAATTATGTGAAGTCACCCATCCATTCAACTGACAGCATTAATGGAAACTTAGATGTATGATTTATCCTCACTAGGAATTGATGTATCCTTACCTATCCTTACCCTGCTGATGAGGTGACTGCTTCGGAGGGAAGTGCAGACAGACAGCTCCAGCTTTAGGGCAGGCTGGAAAGCAGGAGCCATGCAGACAACTCCTCTGCTGGCAGGTAATGCCACAAATCTGCTTTTGCCACAGGTCAGGCAGCAAGGGAGGTGAAATTGTGGAATGGCTGCACTTTTTTCCAAAGAAGATGCACTTCTGTGTTGTGTCTACACTTCAGCTTAATTCTGGTATGGAAATAAAGTTGGTTCACAGTCTATTCATGTGCCCTGCAAAAGATGGGCAATGACATTCATGAACTAGGAATTCAGATGCAGATACATCTGGAAAGGGGAAATCCCAAACAGTGTTTTGTTGGTACATGAGCTGTAGACTCAAATGTAGACATTTTGGTAGAAAAATAAAGCTGGAGATGGTGAAGTCTGCTTGAGCTTTGCCATGGGCTCAAAAAAGACTACTCTGAATGTTAAGGGAAAAAGATAAATATTTGTGGATTGGGGAAGGTATTTTCAGTTATGGTTACTGACACAGATTTCACATTTGCTCACAAAAGGAACTGCATGTTATGCATTCCATCTGCCAAACACCTTACCCCATAAAGCCCTCTCAGATCTTCACCTTCCTCGGGCTTTTCCAGAAGGCTGTGAAGTTCCAGCAAGGGTAAGAGCAGTCTTCAACTCCTGGTGCTCATTCTGGGGACACAGATATCAAAATAAAGCCTAAAAAACCTACAATGATAATTTGGGTTCTTGTACACTTGCTCTATTGAATGTGATATATGAACATTCCCTCCTCAGTCCTTTCATTATTAAGAATAGTTAAATTATCATCTAAAATGACTGATGTTAAGAGTGGAAAAATAAACTGGATTTGAATTTTGATGGATTGGATTTTTCAAAGGTACTTAGAATTTCTTCAGCTGAAGGCAAAAGAATTTGCTCAGCTGTAGTCAAAGCTGAGTTGTGAAAGCAGATCTGGCTGCAAGAGGGAAAGGTCTGTGCAACTCATATGTAATTAATAAATAACCCACTCCTGATACTCCCACCTGCATTTCATGGCTATGTAAACTTGTCAAACAAATGATGAATAATTCAAAATACCTTCTCCTCCCTCCCTTCTCCTCCAGATTTATTAACCCATTTTCAAAGTATAATTTGATCAAGCTAATAGCCACAGACTTCCTAAGCTGACTCTCTCTGCATTAATTCTCTCTGCATGGCCATAGTCCTACTCCCACAGTACCATCTAATAAAAATCAATTACAAGACAACAAAAGGCACCTGAAAGCCAAATGAGAGCTCAGCAACATTCTTTGATGCTTGAAGTCTGTTCTTTTCTGGAAGCAATAATTTTATCTTATTTAAGGTGGGCTGTTGTCCTGAAGCCAGTTCCTCTTCAAGTCCTCAAACACTTAGCTACTGGATGAAGTTTATTTATGTAGTTTTGTTTCAAAAAAAATAACAACCCCCACCACCACCAAAAAAAAAAAAAAAAAACCAAACCAAATCAAAACAAAACAAACAAAAAAACAAAACAAAACAAAAAAAGAAAACCAAAAGAAACCCAAACCACATCCTGCCAACAATGCTGAAGGATCAAGCAGGACCTGTCTGGGATATTTCTGTGAGATATTTTGCTCACGTGTGTGAGCAAACAACAGGCAGAGAAGCTCTTCCTTGCAGTGCAGGGGAGATTTGGAAGCAAACTGGCTCTGGGCTACCCTTTGAACTGTGTGGGCAAGGAAGTGCTGCATTGGGAAACTCCACAGGACAACACAGAGCCATGAGCTGAATTTGAGTGTACCACAGGCTTTGGCATCCTCCAGCTTCCCATTCTTCTCCCCAGAGGAGAATTCTGTCTTTGGCCCACAGCTCACAAGTGTTTCCAGTTTACTCCTTATGCCTTAGCAGCCCTAATTCATGCTCACAGCAGTTGCATGCAGCACTTTGTGTCATGTTACTCCCTAATCTTTGGGTGACAAGGACCTGTCCAAGTTGCTGTGGCATGAGCAGCACAGAATGCCCCAGGAAGCTCAAATCTGGGCTGGGGTGAGGTTGCTGCAGTGGACTCAGGGGCAAATCTTACAGCTTGTCACTGCAGAATCAAACTGACGTGGGCTTGCTGTTGCTCACAAATTTTTCATGCTTTCACACCCTGGGAAAGCTCCCAACAGCCCTTTCAGCACTGACTCTGTCAGGATGGGAACACCACATCCGTTTGCACTTCATGTTGGCACCTAGAGGGGAAGAAAAGTGACTCCTTCTTCTTCTTCTCCTTGTTTGTGTCCAAAAAAACAGTGGAGAGCAGGAAGCACCCTGAATGAACCTGGTTTGTGCTAATGCTGGGCTGAATTCCCAAGCTGTTTATTGTTTCAGAGCATGACCAGCACTGAAGGGATGGGTAAGAGATAACCACAGCACAGCAGTATTCTCCACATGCACTTCTGCAAGCTTCTCAGGAAGAAAGAAACCACTGGGATCAGAGTGCTGAGGCTGCTTTTCCTTTGTTTGACTTTTGCTGGTAAGTATCCATCAATTTACTGGAGATAGATCATCATTCTGCTGACCTGCTTCCCTCCACTCACACTGCTCAGATGAATAATAATTTGCTGCAAAGCAATTTAGAAAATAAATGCTGACAGGCTGAGTGTATACTTAGCCTAGGTGAGATTTTGTTCTATTTCTACTTTTTCAATGAATTTTGCTGGCTTAGAATTCTAAAGAGGTCCCCAAAAGGAAACTGCTTTTGTGGAAATTCAGTGTTTTCAAGGCCCATGCTGGACAACAGCAATTAGAAAGAGATTGGGAAAAGTTTATCCTACACTGAGGTAATGGGATGACCTGAAGGCCTTTCTCTAGAAAGCTGCTTTCCATATCCATGAGCAAGTCACAGGTCAGACATAAAGCTGGCAGACAACACCTTTGCATTTGGTGTCACCTCTGCCACTTAAAAGCTCAGATAAGCCTTTCCATCCATCTTATGAATACTGATAAGTTTAGCATTGTTGCCTCATTTTTTTTTTTTTTTTTTTTTAATCCTCCTGAGGAAACTTGAGTGTAAAAGCCAAAATGAGAGATGTGGGACTCCAGGGGCTCCCAAAATGCAGTTTATTGTACCCAAGAGTCACAGCAGTCCAGGGCTGTGGGTGACAGAGCTGTGCCCACAGCTGTCACCTCCAGCTGCAGGCAGGCCTGGAGACCCCGAGTTTAGGTTACATTGCATTCTATACTTTTCTTTGCTGAGCATCCTAATACAGTAGAACCAATCTATACCTTAACTTTTACCTATAGCCTGTCATAACTACTCTAATTCCCATATTCATGGCACTGCTCTCCAATCACTCACAGTCAGTACATCACAGTTTAAGCCAGAAGTTGTTTTTCAGTTTTCTTGCAGTAGAAAATTCTGAGACCTTTTTTCCACTTGCCACATTTGCTGACTTGTCTGCCTGTGCTCTCTTCCTGCTTGGTGAAAACATCTTCTTGTCTGGGGTGGGTTTATCCTTTGCTCTAAGCCATAAAACCCCCTCTAACTAACACACCCTTTGCCTCCCTGGTTATCCAGTGAGACTGGCTCAGCAATTCTTTTCTTCTATATCAAAACTTGCTTCCAACTCTATTCCTTCATCAGACTCTACATTTAAAAATCTTTCTGCTGAGCACACATATCTGTGAGACTTTCTTGTCAAACTTTCATCCTTCCCAACACTTGAGAACACAAGAATTATTCACACCTCAACACCAGGGGACAGAACAAGATACTTATCATGAAAACTTTAGGTCAAAGTGTCCAGTTTATGCAGGCACACAAGTACCCATGACACAGAGAATATTAATCCACAGAAGAGGTGTGCAAGGCCAAGGAAGGTCTGTTGTGGATGGATGTGTGACTGTAGCTTTCTCCTACTGTTTTCCTCATGATCCAGCTGAATCCAAACACAACAGCCACACATTAAATCACAGGCAGGAATCACAGCAGAGTGCCAGCAGTGTTCATAGAAAGTAAAAAGACATGTTAGGATACATCAGACAGAAAGTCCAGTCATTTCTCACCTTGGAGCAATGTGCCCTCCCTCTCAGCAGATGCTGGGAAACCAGAAACAGCCAAACCAAATGCAGGAGTCCAAGCTGCACTGCCAGCCTAGGACCCAGGAATGCAGACAGATCATGAGTCTGCTTTTTCCAGGTATGACCAGCTGTGAAAATCTATTTGGACAAGCAGCCCCTTCCACTGAGGTCAGGTTCAGCAACTGCTGCTTGGCTGTGTTCAGTTTGCCCCTCTGCACATTCCATGTGCTGCTTCTTCCATTTACCTTGGCACATCACTGTGACAACCAGGCCCAGAAAAACACAGGAAACTGAGAGCAAGGAATTATCTAGATAAAATCCTTGGATATAATTTAAAGGTAAAATAAGGAGAAAACAACCAGCTCTCCCTGGACTGCTCCTACGTGGTTTGAGTTCAGTGTTATTGAAGCAGGAAAATCTGAGAGTTGCAAGGTTTTGTCTTTCTGGGTGCGTAAATTCTCTCAATGGCTTCCTTGAAGGAAAGAGAAATGTGACAACATCCCTACAGCCAGGAAGCCTGAGAGCTGTTGTCACTCTCCCCACGTGATTAGATCCAGCTACACCAGGTTTTCACATCCCAAGGTATCATCTTTCAGCAGTAATCATCATTTGGTTTGGGTTTTTTAGCAGACCAATCTGCAAATAAATGCAGTCTTGCTCTGGGGATGGCTGTTTATTCTTTCTTGTAAGTGAGTCTGAAAGATCTTTCATTCAGTGTTATGAAGTATGAACATATATTGCATTCTATTGAAGGAATATAAGAGTTTGGATTCGATTTCACCAGACAGCTGGGGAAGGCAATTTCAATATTAAACATTGCCTCTTTATTTAATAATGTTGGTTTTAAACTCAAAAGAGAACATCAGGCAAAATAAAATATGTGTATGTGGAGTTTTCATCCCCGACCACAGCCTAATCTTTGTCATTTTCATCCTTCACTGTGCCAAAGAAGCCTTGCAGCTCTTCTCTCTGCTGACTGTTTTGTCCCTCAGCAGTCTTTTGAACAACCCTCAGCAGAGCTTTGCAGCTTAGTGAACCATCTCAGATCTGCAGAAGTCCAGTCAAACCAATGCTGGAACTTGGGCTGAAGAATAGGGCTGTGAGTGAGAAAAACAGAGTTTTTCCCTTCTTGACCACAGGAAAACCATTCTGGGATGTAACATGCCTGGTGAAAGAATCACTGGTCTCATTGTCTCAGAATTTCTTAGTGGTGTAGAACATGTTTTCAGCCATTTTCTTCCCAAATTTCTCTAATCCAACAATATTCCTTGATTTTCAATAAATCCATCAGCAATCAATTGACAGTAACATTTCATAGATCAGTCACTTTTTTTAATACAAGCCTAGATACTGTATGAGAGGAGTTTATACAAACTATTACACATTTCTTCTTTATCTCCAGGCTAGTCCTTCATGTTTTTCTGGGTTTGATTTTTTGTTTTGTTTGGTTCTGGGGGGCTTTTTGTTTGTTGTTTGGTTTTTTTTGTTTTGTTTTGTTTTTTTCTGTGGCTGGCACAGGCTCTCTTATCTATTGCAAAATTCATTATAATTGGGAGTTCCTTAAGATTTTTTAGCATTTCTAGGGGGAATTAGTTCTTTACAGAGGAAGGGTTTCTCCATTGTGGGATTCATACCATAATTAGACAAAATGATGGGCTAAGTCCCAGTGGAAAAAATGCACTGTAATTGGTGTTCATTTTTGTTAGATAAACCCTTGGAGATCACGCTGGCTCCTCCTCTTGCAGCCAGTTCTGAAGCACAGAGTTCAATTTAAAACTGATGTATCATTATTATCTAGAACCCACAAATATCTTCAAGACTTTCATCTGAGTCTGACATGAACCTTCTTCCTCTGAGCAAAATAAAACTTCAGATCAGTTTAAGGCATCTGCATTACCTAATCTCAGAAGCCACAGATTACAACCATGCTTTGCCATGTTTGTTCAGGCATCCTTGGAGCCAGAACACAAACACCTGGCATGGCACAAATGAGATTTGTATGTCAAAGTAAGGCACACAGAAAAATTTCTTCCAGCCTGCACAGCACCTGGGACAAGAAAATAGCCGGCTACAACCGCAGAACAAAGGTAGCAGCCCCCAAGAACAGATCTTATTGAGTGCAAACAAGAAGTGGCCAGATTTTGTGGAAGGTAAACAAAGATATTTAAACGTGTTTATTGCATCTAATGAATCATTATTGAGGATAGTTGTTATTAAGAATTAACCAAATACTTGTGAGTTGGTTTTAAATGACTGGTGAAAAATACCAGTCTCACAAATTTTTGCTATTACCTTGCTGATTTTAGAAAACAGAGGATGTTCACAATTAAGCCAAGTCACATCAACCCCAAATGTATTTTTACAGAGGAACAAACCATGCTCTGTGTACATGCAACTCCTCCAGCTAATTAGCACCTTGGGGTAGGTTGTTCATAAACAGAAAACAGTAAGGGACCACTACATCCCAGCAGTACCTTGTGTAAAACCAATCTCAGAATCAATAAAGATTTTACAAGAATCTTCATCAAGTCACTGCCTCACAAAATAAAAAATAAAATTCTAGATTCAGAAAAACCAAAGGGAATTCTTTTACCTAAGATGACAGAAATCTAAGGCCCTGGAGGGACATGGGACACTCCTTCAGAAGACATTTCCTTTTGATCTTAGGCATGAATCATTTCTTTAATATCAAGCTCATTACCTTTGGAAAAATTAATTTATTTTACTGGTTATGCCACAAGTGTCAACATATAAGTGTGGGTGCTGCGAGGCAATTCCATCCATTTGATAAGGGACAGAAAAGGAACATCATTTGCTTCCAGGCAAAGGCATTGGGTCAAATTCAGCACTGTCTGACTGCTGGTGGCCCAGCAGCCTGCAAGGGTCCCCAGCCCAATTTTTGATGGCCAGCTGCCCAGAGCCACACTGAAACCTCAGAGCCATCACCAAAAGGATCAAACATGGACCATGCTGTGAAGTGGAAAGAATTTTTCAGCTTTAAGAGTTCCACCTTCCAAGCCAGGCACATAAAGCTGAGCTGTCTGTACATCTGCTGCGCTTCACCCCACTTTTGAGAGATTTAGGGCTTCAGACTACCCTCAGCCATCAGCCCAATCTGTGATACTCTTACAAATCAAAAAACAAAACCAAGGCCCTTCTTTTGGACGGATTTAACCATGAAGCACCATTTTAAGATTGCACAGGAAATGTTGGTACACAAAGCTTTGTTTATGGAACACAAACATTCAACAGCTGAACAGCTCTTGGTTTCAGTAGGGAAAAGGAAAAGGAAAAGGAAAAAAAAAAGGAAAAGGAGAAAAGGAGAAAAGGAAAAAAGAAAAGGAAAAAAGGAAAAGGCAAAAGGAAAAAAGGAAAAGGAAAAGGAAAGGACAAGGAAAAATAACAGGAGAAAAGGAAAAATAAACGGAAAAAGACAAAGGAAAAAAGGCCACAACAGAAAAGGAAAAGTAAAACGAACAGGAAACATAAAAGGAAACAGTGCACAATACCGAAAACATCCCAGGAAACGGAAAGCAAGGTCACCTTACGTCCCGGCCACGATCCCTCCCCTTCCCCCTTCCCCGTCCCCTGCCCCTTCCCCAGGAAAGGACCCGGAAAAGGAAACGTACAATGAACAAGCACAGACAATTCACTGTGGCTTACATGTACAGGTGGCCATGCATAAGTGTGCTAAAGGGTGAAGCAAACAGGACTAATTTGAGTTCAGAAGCTTTCTCTAGAGGCAAGTTAATGAAAAATATTTTTGTTTTGACATTAGTGCATGTAGTAATAATGGCTCTCCCAAATGTAACACTGAGCTCTGATTTAGATCGAAGCCAGTTCAGTCACACCTGGGATGAATCTGTAGTTGTAGAATGAGGATTTATTTTAAACAGCTAATGTTATCCTGGAATTATGACACAAGAAATCCTGAAAGAACATTCACCTAAACAGAAGATACCTAAATAAGAGGATTTATTTGGGTAGTATACATGCACACACACTCAAAACAGTTTTCCAGGTGTAAATGACTTTAGATGTCTCTTACTGGTCTCTCTGCATGTATCTTTAAAAGATTAAAAAATACGAGCCACGATTTTTCATCTTTGTGAAATTCACTGCATACCATTAACCTCCTGGTTTGCCTCTGCATAAAACATTTCTAGCATTTCTGGTGATAAAAAGAAAGCCATAAACAGGAAATGCATGCAAAAATGTTTCTGCTATTGATTCTTCTCAGTACATGTTTTATATCATGCACTCAAAAAAAGTGGTGGCAGAGAGCTGTTAAAGAATCTCCAAATTGAGCTCAGTGGTTTTGCTGAGTATCTTGTGGCTGCTGTGATCCCTAATGTCTAATGGAAACTAGACTGCTTGTAAATAATAAGCTATGATCTTGTTAGCACAAACAAACTGCAGAGAGAAATTAATCACAACTGTCACTGCCTTTAGCACCCCTGCTGCTGTTGCAAAGCAGCAGGGGATGATGCAGAGGGCACAGACCCTCTGAACAGGACTGGCTGCAAACCAAAGGCAGGTTCAGTTCATGAAACACCACTGGATTTTCAGACCTTGAGCAGATCTGTGTTGGCTGTGGCTGTTGGTCAGCTGGGAAGTGAACCTCAAATGCTTTCACTGTTTCTCTTTGGTTCTGAGAGGCAGCTTGGCAATTAAAAACAGGCTTTGCAAATGGGAAGATGCTAATGCTGTGCAGGAAAGATGAAGCAAAATGGAGCCTGCAGGCTGGGTGCCCTCACTGCAGCGAAGGCAGGCAGCCCTCTCCTGGTGTAAACACCACTGCTCACGTCTACCCAACAGCCTTCTGCTTTTCTGGCAGAATCAGGGCAGTTTTCATTCATTGTAGGGCATTTTCAGCAAGTCTGCATACTTCCAAAATCCATTGACTTCATCAGTGGACTGACTTAGGAGTCCCTGGATACTTCTGGAGAACAATTCAAACTGTCTACATAAACTGCTGCTGTCTCAAGCCAGCTTCTGGAGAACAGCAGGCAAATGGACAGAAGTGAAATTTAGTCTGAGTTCACACTGGGTTCACCTCCTTACCTCTTTTTATGCTGCATGGCAAACAGAGATATTTGTATGTACTTGTATAATTGGGACTGTCTGGGAAAAGAAATTTGGCTCACTTGGAGTTCCTTCCTAAAGATCTAAATCTGTTGGTTTACTTGAGCATAATATTCTAATTTCCTTTAAAAATGCACATCAAAAAGAATAATTGAAACATGAATTCCATCTCACTGCTTGTAAAAATGCATGCAAGACACCTCAGGATTTGATTATATTTGCACCAGCACAAGCTGCCCTCAGAGAACAAAGCTCAATTGATTTCAGGGAGTCTGATTTGCCTGGATGAAAATGAATTTTTAATAGATTTGGTTGTCAGAGGGATTATGCAGGAATATGAAGTGGCAGGGTACTGCTGTGGAGGTGTGTGCTGGTGGCCAGCAGGCAGGAATGGTGGCCAGTGTTTTCTACAGACAGCAAGGAGCAGGATCCCAGGGGAGCTGAGGGGACCAGTTGCCAGGAGACATCACAACACTGAGTCCTCTTTGCAACAGATCTGACTCCCTCCTACCTCTGCACACTGGCCTGGTTTGCCACCGCTCTTCAAATTATTTTCTTTAATCTCCCAATAACCCAAACACTACTGAAAATTGCCAGCTTTGAGAAATTTCATTTGTTTGATATGAAGCCCATTTTCTGGTTATTTAAGGTGAGCATTTCATTTATGGCAGAAAACTAGCAGAGGCCTCAAGCATCAGTAAGGATCCAGCTCCAGGGCTGGTACCAATCAGCCCAGCCATAGTCCCTGTAACAAGGACTGAAACACAGCATGTGCTGTATCCCAGGGAAGAGATGCCCTCTTGCTTCACAGGAGAGCAAAGGCCAGCAGCACTTCACTTTCCTAAATGAGTAAGCTGAAGCTCATGTCTCCATGAATCATTACATTGTTTAAATACGAAGCAAAACAGGAGTAACAAACAGATACATAGTTAAAGATTCCCAACAAATATTGTTTGTGTCTTCAGAGACACTGGTTTTCTCTCTCCTCTTCAGAAACATAGGCCTTAAAAATGATGATTCCATCATTCCAGAACCAGGGGCTTCAAGGCACACCCCAAAATGTGGCAAAATTCAGAAAAATCCATGAGAGCTGTCAGATAGTGGACATTCATTCTGGCTGAGCCTCCTGTCCCACTCCACGTGTGAGATACTCAGTCAGAAGAGTTCCTCCCTGTGCTTTGGTGTGTTTCTTCTGCCATCAGCCTCGAGGAGCAGGTGATCCAACATCTCCCTGTCTCCAGTCAGCCTGAGTCTTTGTGTCAATCCAGCTGCTAAATAACAAGCCCACAAAGACACAATTCAAAGGATGAAGTCAATTTAAAATTGACATTTGCCTGACAAATGCTATTCTGTTATTTTCCCAAGCCAAGCATCTCTAAATCACAGTAATATGAAGGAATTACTCCCCAAAAGATCCTTTATCTGATTTTCAAAGCTCCCTGCAGTAACAAAAATATCAACTCTCAAAGGTACAACACTATATCTCAATGAGAGAGGAAAAGGAAGCAAATATTTTTTCTGTTCAAATTTATATAATGAAATTCAGAAAGAGAAGTAAGAGTACCTTTACTCTTTCTGCACATTTATAAACACAGAAAAAACATAAATTTAGTGTGAAGAAGTCTAATTGCTCTCCTGTGCTTCATGTCATCCACTGCAGCAGTATATTACAAGCCATATGGAGAATCAATCTGTGCACACAATACAAGGGAAAGGAAAGTCAATAACTAGCCAGTCATTGGCTTTTTTTCCTTCAAAGAAAATCAAAGTTTGTAGACTCATACAGGTTTCCTGCCTTCCTGTTGGTGTGTATTTTTTAATGATTCATTATTTGATACACTCTGGCCCATGCATTTCCAGGGTCATCAGAGTTTTTTCTCCACAGTTCTGGGTCAGCCTTTAGACTTCAAGAGCAAACTAAAGGCAGGATGTAGTTTTCAGAAACAAAGATATGAGCTGACTAGTTTATTTTCATTCACTTTCTTACCCCTGAATAATATAATTATAGAGCTTTCTGTGCAAATTGTGGCAAGCTGAACTGAATACAAAGCGACAGTGCTCAGAACTGAGCCATCCAGAAACATTTCAAACACCAGCTCAGGAGAAGAGGGGAGGGATATGTCATTCCCCTCTCAACAAAAACCAGCTTGCACTCATGACATCTTCACTTTCTTGCCCAGATGTTGTCACAGGAAGAAAATACCAGAATATAAATTATGCCCTATAAAGCACAGATGGGAGCAAGCTCTCATGAGAACCTCTTTTCCATTTCAGCCCAGTCCTAGCCCCTCCCTGGGGCCCAGAACCATATTATGTCAGATTGAGCCCATAGTTCTGGACTGTTCCTGATAATATCACTCACATACAGACTGGAGAGAGACAATTGGCACTGCAAAGAGAGACTGGCCAGCCCAAGTAGGGCTGGGTTCTCACAAGGTTTGCCCCAAAGCTATGGGCACTCAGCTGCCTGGGGCCTGCAGCTTTAGACAACAAAGGGCTGAATGGAGGTGCCATCCCTCAGTGTTTAAAACAGAATAAATCCAAGGTAGCACAGCTCTGCCACCTTCCTTGTGCTGGTAGTGCTGCTTGTGCAGCCCAGTGAGCTGATCTAACTGCAAACAAGCCCCTGGCAGGTCAGTTCTGTGACCACTGTGTGGTTTATCTGTAGGAACACAGGGCAGAGGCAGCAATGAAACAAGGCACAGCACCAAGCCTGGATTACATGACCTCTACCTGCCTCAAAACTGCACAGGCTCAGCTCCAAGTACCTCATTTTGAGAGTGATCTGTAGTTCTCACAGACTTCAGCGTAAGCACTCATGGGCAAAATTCTACTTATGCCCTACACAACTTCTAATTAAAACAGCAGGTACAAATTAGCATGAAATTGAGTCCCTTAATGGATGGTTTTCCCTTTTCTCTTCCATTTAAAATCACCCTAACCAGCCTGATTCAATGTGCAAGTGGAATGTATCCTCCAGTGAAAATTCAAATTTAAGTCACTGCAATTTTACATGTGAATATTTTTTCTTCTTGCCCCTATACAACATGGAGCTGGAAGTGCTAGCTGCAGAGGACACTGACTTCCAGTGACACACAGGAAAAAAAACCAACCAAAACCCCTAACATTTAATTATCCTGTCCTTTACCAGGTGCTGAACCTTATCTCCAACACCTGAAAAATTTAGCATTTTCCTTTTCATCCCAAATCAACCTTCTTCTCCCACAGCTGTCAGGGCCCTGAGTGCACTAATTGTCTGACCAGTCTCAGCTGGGGCTTCCACTCACACTCTTGTGCAGGGATTTTATTTAACCTTGGGGTTTAAATAGAAGCATAAAATGGTTTGAGTTGCAGGGACCTTAAGTTCACTCAGTTTTAACTCTCTGCCATGGTCAGGAATGCCTTCCTGCTCCAAGCCCCATCCAGCCTGGCCTTGGATGCTTCCAGGGATCCAGGGGCAGCCACAGCTTCTCTGGGCACCCTTTGCCAGGGCCTTACCACCCTCACAGGGAAGAATGAATTTTCAATATCCAGTCTAAATCTGCCCTTTTTCAGTTTAAAGCTATTCCCCTGTGTCCTGTCACTCCATGCCCGTGTCCAAAGTCCCCCTCCAGCTCTCTCTTTGAGCCTCTTTAAGCAGTGGAAGGGATTCTAAGGTCTCCCTGGAGCCTTCTCCAGGCTGAACACTGAGCTCTCCAAACCTGTCTTCTCAGCAGAGATGTTCCAGCCCCTGAGCCTCTTTGTGGCCCTCCTCTGAACCTACCTAACCATGTCCTCCTCATGCTGGGATGACAGAGGTGACTTGTGGGTGTCTTTGCTGCTAATTCTGTTCCTGAATTGCTGTTTGGGTTTCCTAGGCTGACGTTGTGTCCATGTCCTTGCTGGATGGTCACTGGACCGTGTCCTGTTGGTGAAGTCTTTACCTGGCTGGTGTTGTGGCCACCCTCAGCTCCCAGATTCCTTTTCCTGAGGGACAACAGCAAGAGCTGGATGAGGCTGGGCAGAGCCACTGAGTCCCTGTGCACCCAGGACACCAATGTTTTGTTCTACTGCATTTTTCCCCCAGACAGCGTATGCTGTCAGCACTACTCGCTTTAATCAAAAAATAAATACATTTCAGCGTGGCTCATTATGCTAAATGAAAACAACAGGGGGCTAATGAGCTTTGTGAACAAGGCATTAACATGGCAATCAGAGGTTTCCACAAGAAGCTGTATCCTTCTTCTAACACCATGTATACACAACTGTGTATACAGTTGTGACCTCATCTGTCGAATTTAATTCAGGAAATAAATAGATTTAGATGCCCAACTTTGGTTTATCTTTGTAGCAAATTGTGCCTTCTGTTACACTTACTATTAAGAAACAAAACTGCCAGCTTGGTTTGTAAAACTGTTCAGGGGTCATTCTTACTCTTCAGTGAACACATTTAACACATCTAATATTCATAATTATGTTAGCATATTTAATATTCATGCTTTTGGGGTAGAAGTTGAAGTGTTACTCCCCCAGTAAGTGTTGTGGGAGGCTTGGGCCAGTACCAGTCTGTAAAGGGAAGGTGGCCGTGGCCCTTCTCTGGCAATGGCAGTTCTGAACACACCCAGACTGCCTGTCCGCGAGTTATCTGGGTCCCCAACGCTGAAATAACACGTGCAGGCCTTTTCCAAATTTATTTTCTACCTCTTCTCCTTGAAAATCTTAAAACCTGAAACAGTCTCGGCTGCCCCTCTAAACGCTGCCGGACCGTGGACTCGTTAGAGCGGCCACCATCGCTGCTGCTGTGGCACCGTGGGGGAAAACACCACGGCGCAGTGGCACCAGCCCCGCCGAAACGGACACCCGCGAAGAGGAGCCACGGCAAGGGACAGGGAGGGACATGGATGGACAAGGAGGGCCGGGGCCGTGAGGGAAGGAGGCGTTCCCGCCCGCCCCGTCCCTCCCCTCAGCCCGGCCGCCATTTCGGGAGCGCTGCGCGGGCGCGCGGCGCCCCCTGGCGGCCCAGCATCCCGTCCCGGCGGCCATGAAGTCCGTGTTCGTCACCGTGGGCACCACCAGCTTCGATGAGCTGATCGCCACCGCCCGCTCCCCGCCCGCGCTGCAGGTCAGCCGGCCGAGACACCGGCCCCGGCACCGGCCACGGACCGGGCCTGGCCTGCCCTCCCGGGGCTGGCGCCTGCGCGCCATGAGCTGCCCCGCCCTCCCTGCCACGTCCCGGCTGCGGTGCCGGAGCGCCTGAGGGCACCGGGGCCGTTCGGGGGTTCCCGGGGGAGACGCGTGAAGTGTTGGTGGAGGAACGGGAGGGACGGTCTGTGGCGCGGGGTGGGAAAGGGAGGAGGCAGCGGTACCGGGGTAGTCGGGAGCTGGGCACACCCCTCACACACCCTCTCTATCCCCGCCTCATCCCCTTCATTCCACCCCCGCCATCCCCCCCTTCTTCTCCATCTCTCTCTTCATCCCCCACCCTGCATCTCCCCCCTATTCCCCACCATCTCCCCCATCCCCGTTATCCGCTCCATTCTCCGCTCCATTCTCCCGTCCCGTGCCCGCAGGCGCTGCAGAGCCGCGGCTACCAGAAGCTGGTGCTGCAGGTGGGCCGGAGCTCGCTGCCGCAGCCGCAGCCGCAGCCCAGCAGCAGCCCGGCCGTGGCGGTGGAAGCGTTCCGATTCAAGGACTCGCTGGCTGAGGACCTGCAGGGCGCAGACCTGGTCATCAGCCACGCAGGTACAGCCCGGCTGCTTCCTGGGGCTGTGGGAGGTCCGTGAGATGAAGTCTCTCCGGCCCAGGGGTGGGCTGGCTGGGAGTGCTGAGGTCCACACTAGAGTTGGGTTGTTCAAGGGGCTCCCCTGTTTCAGCAGCAAGTAGGGGGATATTTGCTCTCTCACCATGTTTTCTGTTTCTCTCATAGGTGCTGGTAGCTGCCTGGAGACTCTAGAGAAAGGAAAACCACTAATAGTAGTAATAAATGACAAGCTGATGGACAACCATCAGCTTGAGCTGGCCAAACAGCTCCACAGAGATGGCTATGTCCTCTACTGTAACTGCAGGTATGGAGCTGCTGGGGCTGTTCCCACTGGGCAAGAGCATTCAGTCCATGTGACTGCAGAACTGAGAATGCAACAAGGAAATGAACATCCTTCTCTGTAATCTCCATCTGGATATTACACTTTCCAGAGTGAACAGACTAACACTAGGTAGTAATTTACCACACTTACCAAGCCTTTTGACCACAATCTCTTCTAGTTGTTTTTTTTTTCCATTTAAGGTAACATGTATTTAGATTTTAAAAAGAAAAACACTTGGATCCAGGGGATTAATAAAGCAGATATAGATATTAATTGGTTAGTAACTTTAAGTACCCCTGTCTTTCAAGTACTCATTCAGGCTGTCCTTATAACCAAACTTCCTGAATCCACCATACCCTCTGACAAGGAGTTTCACAGATCTGTTGCCTGTCACTTCAGAAGAAAAACCCAAATTAACAAAAATACACAACCCTCCACCCCACAAGCAAACAATGCATGAAAAAATCCCACCATCACCAAAACCCCTAGCTCCTTTTTTTAGAGTTCATCCTGAATCCTGTTGGGTTTATTTCTTCTGCTTTTGACTGTATCTTACTGTTTTCTTTTTACTTGTGATTGACTCCACTCTAAAAATAAAAGATGACTTTTAAACTGAAGGCAGAAAAAATGTAACTCCCATTACTTAGTCTGCATCTTGTTCCTTTGCCCTGCAAGCAGAGTTTCATATGTTTCAGAAGAGCTTTCTCAACAGACCAGCCTTGGCATTCATTTAAATTGAGCAAGTTTCTTAAACTCATTATCTTGGTGCTTCTGTCAGCTTTGGAATTTTTATTTCTTTGTGTTGGGCAGTGCCAAGCATTTGAGCCTTATTTGCAGCCTGATAATAGCAAGTAACAGATTGATGTAGCTGTTCTTTCTGGCTCTGTGATCAGGGGAGAACTCTGCCAAGCGTTCAGATAGCATGGATTTCCTCCTATGGTTTATGGAGCAGAGCCTTAGATCCTGTTCAGTCTCCCAGCACTGCAACCACAAAGGATTAAAAAGTTTAAAAGTTGAGTTTGTCTCTGAAAGCTGATGGAAATGTGTTCTCAGCAATGCTGCCTACAAGCCAGAGCTGGCTGGGGCCTGCTTCTCTGTGCACTCTCTTCCTTTCCAAACATATCCTTATTTAATATTTCCATGCTAAAGAATTACGTATGGATGCATAGAAAGAAAACTGTATAAAAAATTTCCCTATGGGGTGGTTCTTCTTTAATATTTGCTTTTGTTTTTACAGCACTCTTGTGGAGACGCTGCAGTCAATGGACTTGTCAGCTTTGAAACCTTTTCCTCCTGGACAGCCAGAAAAGTTTGCTTCATTCTTGGATAAAGTTTTTGGGTTACAATAAACAAAACAGAGAAATAAAAAAGTTGGAATAAAATGTGTCATCTCATCTACTTAAGATCTGCAACTGGGCCAAACACTCAAAGAAAATATCATTTACTATTAACTGGTATTAAATGGCTTCCAGTGTAGTGTCAAACTCATTCAGCTTTGTGCTTAAAGGAGTACAGTGCCAATAAGGAGGGAGTATGAACAGTCTAGTGGCATGGACAGGCATATTTCTATCACAGAAGCTGCACTGGCATGGTAATTCCACTGATGAGGACAAGCTAAACTACTTTACAGGCATGGCTTATGCATTGTGGTCTCTTGACCTTTTTTGCCAAGTACAGGTGGAAATAAATTATCTTTGTTGATGTTCCCAATGTCCTGCAGATGCCTTCAACTCTTGGTTCATGTGTTTACAGAAGCTCTGAAAAGAGAGTTTAAAAGTGAGCTATTTGAGCCTCAAAAGGGAAAAAGGCATGTGGTGTATCCAGGTGAAAAAAGTCACAAGCTGCAAACCTGCTGCCAAACTGCTGCCCTTTGTTTGGGTGATTTACCCACAAAACCCAGGACAGGAACAGGCTTGGCAATGCAATCCTCCTTTTGCATGGTGTTACCCCATCATAACCCATCACTTTGGACTTCCGTATGCCCAGTGTTTCCTGTTTAGATTATATGTAAGGAAGAAATTCTCCCCTGTGAGGGTGGGCAGGCCCTGGCACAGGTTCCCAGAGAAGCTGTGGCTGCCCCTGGATCCCTGCAAGTGTCCAAGGACAGGTTGGCCAAGGCTTGGAGCACCCTGGGATATTAGAAGGTGTCCCTGCCCATGGGAGGGGTGTTGAAACCAGATGAACATTAGGGTCCCTGCAAACCCAAGCCATTCTGGGATTCTTTGATGCTGATCAGAGCTTCCCATTTAGAGTATCAAATTTGACAATGATGTGTTACATCGATTTCTTCAAGTAAATATTTTGAAAACCAAAGGGGGTTTAAACTTCAAAATGTTCATGCATGTTTTTAGGCTTCTAATGCTCTAGAACTTTAGAAGTCCATAATTGGTGCTAATTACCCTTCCTACAAGGACATTATTGGGGGCAGTGTTGCTTTTGTTGTTTAAAACAAGAAAATGAAACTCCTGAATTGGCCCATTTGATGTCTAAGTACAATTTTCACGAGGAAGTTAAATGTACATAGAAGCACTCAAATCAAGCACAAAGGGCCACAGGTGGAATAAATCAGGCCGCATAGTCCTGCAAGGCTCACTTTTGCCAATCCCCCAAAGCTTGCCCCAAATACTAGATTAGGAGCCACTAAGATTTTTCACTCCCGTAACGACTTCTATGGAGTTATTTCAAACCCACTACTAGCAACTCGCCTCCAGCCCGGGAATGCAGAGGGAATTCTGGATAAGCACCAGAGCGATGTTCGCGCTGGTTCTCCGCAGCCGAGCGATGAAGTTGAAGGAGCGAGCAGGTGTAAGAGGAGCCGCTTCCTGCGGCTCGGGATGCGCACCCGGGCCGGGCGCCGGGCACTCTAAAAACTGTCCTAAACCAACCTAAAATGGCCCCGGCGGGGGCAGCCCCAGCGGGACCCGAGAGGCCGAGGCCGAGGCCGGGGCCGGGCCGGGCCGGGGCCGGTCCCGTCCCGCAGGTGGGCGCGGTGCCTCATTAGCGGCGCCTCATTAGCGGCGGCCGCGCGCCCGGCGCCTCGCGCCTCGCCCGCGTCTCCGCGCCCGCCTCAGCCACCCCGGCCGGGAAGATGCACAAAGGCTCCAAGAAGTACTTCGGGCAGAAGTCCTTCAGCGAGGTGGCCATGGACGAGTACCTGGGCAGCCTGGGGCTGTACCGCAAGATGACGGCCAAGGATGCCTCCTGCCTCTTCCGAGCCGTCTCCGAGCAGGTGCGCAGCCGGCCGGGCTGGGGGCAGCCGGGGCGCCTCAGGCCCGGGGCGGGCCGGGGGTGCCCCCAGAGAGCTCCTCGAGACCCGGCCGTGAGCCCAGAGCGAGGAGGTGGCAGCGGGGACGGCTGGGGATGTGTGTGGGATGGGTGCGACCGGCTCCGGGCGCTTGGGCTCCCCTCAGGGTCAGGTGCCCCAGGTGCCGCCCAGCCTCTGCACAGCCTCCCGCTGTGGCGGCGTTAGTCTCTAGGATTCCTAACGCAAGGCGTGAGTTAAACTCTTGACGCTTTCTCCTTTGTTACCGTTATTTTCCCAGCTGTTTTCATCTCAAATTCATCACGCAGAAGTTAGGAAAGCTTGCGTCTCGTTTATGAGGCAGCACCAGCCGAGGTTTGAATCCGTAAGTGCCCTGTGTTCTGTGTCTGAGCTGGGTGCGTACAGGTGGGAGGTGCTGTGGGAGGGGGTCTGTGGTTTAGCACTGAGAAAAACGATGTTTTGTCACCCTTGATGCTTGAAAGGCAGGAGAAATGGCAGCGTGACTGCTTCTTTATGTTGAGTTGCAGTTTCTCACATTTTATTTGGCTTTGTTTCTGAAGTTCCTGAAAACAAGTTACTAAAACCTAAGTAATGAGTGTGGCAAGTTATTTGTAGTATATTCTCTGTGGAGTGACCATTGCAGAATTTAGTAGCTGGGAAATGTTTTTGGAGGAAGAAATTCATATCAAAGGATGGTGGGAAATTCTGGAATGATTATGTAAAGTCATGGAGTTTTGAGGTATGGGTTTTGGTTGGTTTTTTTTGTGGCAGTTTGTGTGTGTACAGTGTGGCATTGTAGGGTTTTGATGTGTTTTGGGGTTTTTATTTGTTTTCCCTCTAACCACATTTAAGTGCTTCATCTAATCTAGGAGGAACTTAAATATTACTTGGCCTCATATCCCATACTTGGGCTTAAATATCCTTAATATTTTTTTAGAATCTCTTGGTATTCTCACATTGATACCCCAAATCATTGCTATGTTCTACATGCCTTGCCCCCTCCAAATCAACAGTGTTAAGTAGTCTTTAGGTTTTATTTTAACTTTGCTTCCAACTGCCTAAATTTTTATATCTGTTTTCTTCTTTGTTTTTTAAAGTATGTGGAAGGCTCATTTGAGAAATACCTAGAACGACTAGGAGATCCAAAGGTAAGCCTGATTTGAGCCTTATTAAGAGATTTAAATTTGAAGAGGCTAGAACAGGAAGGTGTTTAGGTAGTTATTTGAAATGTGGTTGAGTTTGTGAGCTTTTTTTAGGTAGACCCAGAATCATTCTAACCCTTAGTATAAGTAAAACTAAGGGTTTGTACTGATAAAGGTGAATGAAGTATGCATTTATAAACAATACTTGTTGTAGTAGGGAATTTGCATGGGTGCAAAGGAGCAGTCTCTGCAGCCTGGACAGTAAAAGCTTATTCATAACTGTAATTGTTTAAGAAGAAAAATACTAACTATGTGGCATGTACCTTAAATGAAATGTCTGTCAGGCTTTACAATCCCCTGCTTCTTCCTTTACTGTTCAGACTTCTATTTCTTTAGTCTTTAACCAGTAACCTTGCTGAGTGCAGCAGTTTCTGAATCAAATGTGGGTTTAAAAAAAAAAGTATCTAAAGTGATGTGTTGGAGGAGCTCAGTCTTACTAATTTTGGTAGTTGTGGCAACCCCATGTAGCAGACTCCTTTTCCCTCACTCTCCCTCAAATCCTGATATCTCAACTTTCAGAGCATTATTGCTTTAACAAACTGATGACTTTGAACAGGTATTTTAATAGTACAGAATTTTAATACTACAGAAATGTAGAATATAGTTGTTGATGTTTAGATTGTTCTGCTATCTCACATCATCTCATCCTATTGCACAGGAAAGTGCTGGCCAGCTGGAAATAAGTGCTTTATCAATGATGTACAAGTAAGTACCTATTTCTTAAGGTTTACTTTGTTTTGCCCTTGATGGGGGGGTTCTGGCCCCAGAACTTTCTGTGTGTTGGCCGCTGAGAGGTGAGTGTGTGGAACAGGATGAGAAACGCTTCCCTAAAGTCTTACTTACCTGACATGTAAATGGTGCCATCACAGCCCCTGTTCTAATGGGGATTAAGGGCAGGGTCAGTTTCCAGAGATGCTTGTTTGTTGTCTTTTTGCTGATATTAAAGTTGAATGTCAAGTGTTTGTTTCTAGTGGCTGAAGACTGGAAAATGGGGAAAACTGAGGAGCTGTGTGGAGTGGAAACACTGTGTGGTAGTTACAAGTATGGCTAAAACTCATGTAGGTGTTTTTGAAAGCTCCAGGAGTGAAGAGTACCTGCCCTACCTGGTGTGTAAACACTGATGTTTATTTCAGAGGTAACACAGAACTGTGCAGGTGCTGCTTTCTTGCTGCTGTCTTGCTGAATTAAGCTAATTATATGCTGCCATTTGTATAAAGCAGTCTGGCTCTCTAGTGGTAGGAGATAGAAGCTTCCTTTTGCAGGCTCACTCTGTCCCAGTACTAAAGGAACAACTGAAGTTTGGCAGGAATTACTAGCTCCCTGCAGTGAGGTTCTAGTCCTTTTGCAGGGTGCCTAAATCTTAGACTGAGTAGTCTCAGTGTCTGTGCACCCTTCTGTAAGTATAAGTACTTGACTTAATCTGTGAATAAACATCATGGTCTTTCACAGATCATTTTTGTTTTCCCCTCAAGATAGGTTTGCTCATGTGGCTAGTCCTTTATGGTAGCATTCATTTATTAGGGAAAGTGCTTTGCTTGATTTTTCTGTAAACCAACAGCTCTAACTGCTCCCTGGAAACTTCTTCACAAGATGGTTCTACTGAGAGTGTGCTCTTGCAAGTCCTGTTTTCTCTCTGCTTACCTAGGAGAGACTTCATTGTGTACCGGTACCCCGGGAAGCCACCCACACGTGCTACAGACAATGGCTTTGAAGACAAGGTCAGTGGAAGTGAGGGCAATTTCCTGCTGTTCCCCTGCCAGTCTGTTACCTTACTTTTCCTGAAGCTGGATGTGCAATTTTTTCCCTGAAAAGGGGAAGTTAATAGGAAGGGATGATTGTAACAAATTGATTGATTTTTGTGACCTTCAAACCGATCCCAGTTCAAAAATGGGAGCTATTGGAACAGCTTATCTACATCAGAACTACTGCTGGGGGCAAAAGGAAGGAGCCTAAAGGACAAATACTGTGTATTACCTTGCATCTGACCCCCCGGAGCTGTGTAGATGTGGGTGCACAATTATGTAGCTACTGAAGGCATGATGCCAGTGTAGCTGCTGTGGTGTGGCTTTCAGTGTGGGCTGCTAGATTTGCCAAGGTGGCCAGTCTGCTCTGAACCTGTGCTGCTGCAGCTCTTAGTGATTTGTTGATGAGCATTGCTGTCTTCTTTACATGTGCTTCTTTCTTCATCTCCCTAGTTTCCTGCGTAGCTTAATTTAATTCTAAAGCGAGCTGAGTTTAAAAATCAGAGTTTAAAAATCAAACAGCACGGTCTACATGCTCAAGGCTTTCCCACCAGAACTCTCATTAAGTGTTGGCTGTCTGGCATTACACTGAGTTTGGGCAGCAGCTCCTTCTGGTGTTGCTCCTCCTTACCACAAGAGGAGAGCTTGTGTTGGCAGAATTCACTGAGCACCCAGAATTAAGAGTCCTGGCATCTGGGCTCCTTCTGGGAGCTGGTTTTCTGGGAAGCATCCTTGCTGGCAGTGTGCTGACAGCTGCCTCAGGGCTTCTGCCCATTGCAGTTGGCTGTGGCTGTGTGCCAACAAGTTTGGTGGCACATGTTTACATGTGTTAATGCATGTGATGCCGAAAGCATCTCTTCTGCTTCTTAAAAGCAAGGTTTTAAGCTAGAGAAGTAAATGCTCTTGTAGTCTTGCAGGCAGAGAAGGATGAAATGTGCCTTTGACATTTGGGATAGTGTGTCTTGGGGTGCTGCATGCAATGGGTTGTATTTGTTTTACCTCCTGAGCAAATGGTGGTCTTGGAAACCAACTCCTATTTCGTGTTCAATACAGCAGGATGTACAGATGGGGTTTTTTTCTTCGTATGATACAAAGTTACTTAGAGACTTTACCTAAATTTCAGTTTTGAGCTGATGCTACAGCTCAAAAAAAGCTCAGCTTTTTCCTGTTTATATTGAGAATATTTACTATTTTCTTGGTGAGTTGGTGTCAACTGTAGAATAAAAGGATATCAGAATTTACTGAATTCATCATAATTGATGGGATTACATCATTCCAGCCTTAAAACTTTTTTTTTTTTAATTTTCCCAGATTTTACTGTGTTGTTCCGGTAACGGCCATTATGACTCTGTGTATACAAAACAATTTCAGGAAAATGCTGCCATTTGCCAGGGTAAACTTGAAATCATTTTTCTGTGAAAGAGAATTGTGTATTTTCATATGTTTAGAGCCAGGGTTTGTTTCAGTTTTCAGGGGTGGGGAGAAGAGAAATGGAAACTCACTTCTGGTCTATTTTTATGCATAGACTCATTTTTTTCACCTGTTAAGTGGGTTTTTGACTAAATGACTTCCAGAGGTCCCTTTTTCCCAACTGAGTTACTTTATGATCCTGTCCTTAACTGCATTTGATGTTACTACAGCCTTGTAACAGTAGATAATATCTGAAGATCTGCCTGCCCTAGACTGCAGGAGTTCTTATGGATCTCATATTATCGAGCTTTGTGTTGGTTTGTTCAGCTGTATTATATGAGATCCTCTACAAAGATGTGTTTGGCATGGATGAGGAAGAATTAAGGTCTGCAGTTGAGGTGTTTCGAAGTGGATCCAAGAAGAACAGAAACAGTGCTCCTGTAGGAAGTGAGGATGCAAACTTTGGTTGTCTCCATGAAAAAGTGCCCCGAAATCCATCAGAAAAGAGGTAGTATGTTGGGAAGGGGATCTGGTAAGAGGAACGAAAAAAAAAATTAAAATCTTGAAAACCTTGCAGAGGACAACTTTTCCAAGTTTCTATGAATTTTTATGGAATATTAACTCTTCTTTTCCTATGATATGACACAAACACAAAGCTCAAGTATATCGTGGAAGAGAGTGTGCTTTTCTTGGAGCTGGGAAGTGCCACATAATTGACTGTCCTCTGCTGCAGGCTGTGCTATAGTTGTGTGTTACTCTGTAAAATGACAGCTTATTTGTAAGTAAAATTGCTCCTTATTCATTAGAGCTTTTTTTTTATTATTTTAATGTGAGACTTATTCTTCTAAGCCTTCATAGCTCTGAAGGGCTTGAGAACTGCCTCTGAATGCTTGCAGACAGCATTGGTTTGATGGTACCTGGCACAGAGTGTCTTTTTTTACTTGACAGTGCAAGAATTCAGTCAGTGGGATCACCTTCATCCATTCCTAATGCAAGCAGTAGCCCTCGTTAGGGGTGGGTATTGGAACAAGCAAAGGTCAAGTTCTTAGAGCTTGGAAAAGGCTGGTCCTGCACTGCATTGCACCTTGCTGGTGTTTAAGGCAAAATGTGCCACTTGATGGCACCATGGTGCTTTTTCAGGTTGTCTGAACAGTTGGTGATATTAATGCTGGTGATAAAATCATGTGTTGTAGCTTTGGTAATTTTATTTTAAATTTTTTAGACTGGACGACTGGGAAGGCAATGATGCTGACAATCCACAGGAAACCAAGTTCAAACAAGGCATTGAAGAACAAAAGGTTTGGCAGTTCAGGAAAAATTCTTATGGTTTGCTTTTGGGGTTTTTTCCCCCTGTTGTATGATGTTACCCTTGTTAAGGCTAAATCCTCTTTACTACTTTCTAAAAATGCATTTTTGGTTAGTAGGTGGCTTATTTCTTCCATCTACTTGTCTTTTGGTTTTGCCCTTGAGATTCTTACGAGCTGGAAATGGCTCTTTTACTTTCTGAAATTCTCTAGTCTTTCTCTAGCTGATTTTTATTTCCCCCAAAAGATGGAGCTTAGCAGATGTTTCCCGATTTGTTTTTTTTTTTCCCAGAATGTGGTTTAAATTAGTTCCCTTTTGTCTTGACCACAGTATAAATTGCTTCAGAATACTTCTAGAAACTGTACAGAGTTTTCAGGTACAATAACTGAAATTCTCACTCACTTTTGAAGCTGTGGCTTCATTGGTCTGGTTGGCTTCCTTTGATTCATTTTGAGTACAGAACAATGCCAAGTGTTACTCTTGAGCCTGTTCTGCTTTCCAGAGTCAGTTTGCTCAGCACCTGAGTGTCTGATCTGTTTTCATACTCTTGAGTTTTAGTTTTTAGGGAAATACAGTGGAAGTGAAAATTTTGGAAAATTGCATCTGTACTTTTTTAAATGGTGCACAGATGCTGGCAGAATAGAGACTGTGCTGAACACATGAAATGCACTTGTTAATGCTCCATTCCAATTCTGTTTTTAGCCTCCAGAAAATCCTCCAAAGATGCCTGTTCCTTATAAAGTGCTAAAGGCACTGGACTCTACCATCTATCGAAATGTGGAGTTCGATGTTTGGCTGGACAGTAGAAAAGGTATCTTTGGAAAGGGATAAAAGCCAAAAACTCTTCCTCTAGCAGGGTTAGCATTAAATTTATGAATCTTGAGTTCTGTCACCTGTTTCTTCACAGCTGAAGTGTGGAGGACACAGGTGAACCCAGCAGATAGCTGTAGATAGGACATGTTCTTGGTTTCCTGTCTGCCATTCAAAGCACAAAATACCCAGCCTTGGATACTGTATAATTGTACAAGGTTGCTAAAAATCTGATCTCTGCTACTCATTGACTGTACACAGGAAATTGGAGGATTCAAAGCAGAGCACAGAACTCTGTTGCCATTCTGTTGTACTGGAAAGCATTCAAATGTGAGAGTTTTTTGTTACAGCATGTGTGCAAAGACTTCTTTTTAGAGCACGATTTTGGCCTCAGAATTGTATAATAATGAAGATCTCAAATTTAGCATTGAGATCTGTCAGAGGAGTTTTTCTCCTGCCTCCCAGCCCTCCTGGGCTTGAGCATTCTGCAGAGATTTTGTGGTTCTCGTGGCTTGGGAAAGGTTGGCTGCTTTTTGGCATTCACTGTGGCTGATCTGTAAAGCAAGAAGTTACCAAGAAAGATAAGTTTTTAAGTGATACTTGATGTCTGACCCAAAGTGCTTTGCATGCTGAAGAACTCCAGCATTTCACCACGGTGTAATCAGTAATGAGGATCATTAAAATTCTTGGAACAGAGTGTGGTAACCAATTATCTGTGTAGAATACTGACGTGCAGAAAAGCCAGGCAAGGAACAGAGGTAAAAAAAGCTGAAATCTAACAGCAAGGAGACTTTAGGCAATGTTAGCTTTTCCTGGGTGGCATTTCATGTTTGCCAAGTGCCACTGGGACTCCGGCAAGACAAGAGATGTCCAACATTTTTAATTCCAGGATTTATATTAAATGCAGGATTAGCTCTGTGCCACCATAGAAGCTGCAGTGTTGTAGCAGTGCTGCTTGCTGCATTATCTGGCTGTTGCTGGTCTCGTGTGACTTAGCCTGGTAATGATCTGTTGTAAGGACACCTAGAGTTACTCCACTGTTACAATGGGGAGTATTCAGGTATGCACAGGAAGTATTTAACTCAATTAGCCTGTAAATTGTAGTTGGCTGCTGTCATGAGCTACTTGTAGGATATGTGAAGAAAGAACTGTAGCTTAAAGGCTTTTTTCCCCCATTTATTTATTTATCCATTTCTTTTTAGAGCTTCAAAAAACTGACTACATGGTGTTTGCTGGGAGACAGTACTATTTAGGAGATAAGTGTCAGGTCAGTACTCAAAGGAGACTCAGTTATGATCAGCTGTTAAAACTACTTTAAATGGACTATGATAAGCTACGAAGTCACTTGACTTCATAGAGTTCTCTATTGCTTTTCTCATTCTCTTCCCTGTAGGTATTCTTTTAAATATTTTTTTTTTTAATCTACCTTTAAACGTGGTAGTCTGATAGAAAAGCAGTTTGGGGATTCAATGGAAACTAGTCATCCACATTCTCTGAGTGTGGAAGTTCCAGGCAGAGCTCAAAATGCACAGGGGGTGCTTTTGATGTATTTGTCTTTGGATTTTTCACTTGGGATAAGCAACAATTCTGGATAGTCTTACCTTTCTCAACAGTGAAGTAGCAAAATATTTTTATAAAATAAAAAGAGCTAAAAAGTGAGGAGTAGAATGATCTGAACAGGAGATGCTAAAAGGAAGGTCTGTTTCCTTTATATTCTGATGTCATATGTTGTGAGGGCACATTTTTTAAATCAGTCTTTAAGGTAGTGCTAATGATTCACTCAGTGACTTGTTTTTCACTGAGCAGAGCTTTTCTTTTCCTACTTTATCTTCTGTTCTCCTTAAGTTCTTAAGCAGCAGTCTTCCTTGGCACTTATCTGCTGGGCACAGGGGATAAAAATAAGTTAGGGAGCTGGTATCTTGCCTCTCAGTTGCTCACAAGACTGATTTTGTCTTTTTATCCTCCCTGAAGTTAGTACACTGCTCTTTATTTTGGTTGCTGTTTTGAAGAAGTATTTGAGACTTCTGGGCCAGCTCAGTAACATGGGACTGGCTGGGAGCAGCCTTTGCTATTCATGGTTTGTGGGCAATATTCTGATGCAGTTTAAGTTTTTTTAGAGCTTTCCTTGTTCTCTCTTCCAGGTGCGTCTGGAACCAGGAGAGAAATATTACAATGCTCACATCCAGGAAGTTGGGCAGGATAGCAACACCTTGACTGTATTTGTTGAGGAGCTGGCAGAAAAGTAAGCAGTCTGGTGATGACTTCAAGTTTAAACTCTTTCTGGTTGAGGGTGTTATTTTTTTCTAATGACCAAAATCATTATTGTAATGCTTTGTGTGAAATCTTGCTGCTCTTCCTTCACTGGAGTATAAAAGTGATCTGTACAGTTTGGGCTTAACTCACAGAGAGAAAATTGCCCTCTGCTGTTGCATTTTTTTGGAGCTTTTTTTCTGTACCCAAGCAACAAAATAATTGGCACTTCTGGTGAATCTAATCACTTTCTCCCCCTTGCTGTTCAATCATTCTCCCTCCTCCAAAGCTGGGATTGACAACATCCTGCAAAAATTCTGTGTACCTGCTTTTCGGTGTACCTCTGGAGGCACACAAATGCAGGTAGGGGAGGGAGACTTGATCCAGGAAATAAGTGTTTAAACTAAAGCCTGGCTTGTCTTTTCTTACGAAACAAGTAGCAGTAATGTGTGCTTGGTGCCAAAAAACCAGATTATTTATTTTCACAAGCTATTTCCTCTGTCTTGGTGTTAATTCAGCTTATGTTATTGTGCAGAGTATATCCCTGGGGCATCGCTAACATGGGTGTCCTTGCTGCAGGCACACAGTTCCTTTGGCAAACTTAAAGCCAGTGTCACAAGTGGCTCCTGTCCTTGCTTGGAATATGGCTCACAACAGAAGAGGAGCTTATCAGAAAGTAACAGGTGGACACTTCTCAGGAATAGGTTTGTACAAGGCTTCCAGAAGCATTTCTTCCCTGGGGAAGTAGGGGAGTTGCTCATGAGAGTTGTAACTGTAGCAGTCTTTGGATGTTGGAATGGATTCAACTCCCCCTGTGATGTAAAACTTGGCCACTGTGGGGGTTTGATGGGAAGCTATCTTTCAGACAGGGATGAATTTGCCTTTGCAAATGAGCAAATCTGTTGAAATACAGAGGAAATCTGGTATTGCTCAAAATTGCCCAGAACAAATTTGCCACTTGAGAACCATCTAAAAAAGACATCAGTGAACCAGAGAGCTTGTCTGACCTGGCATTAGCTGAGACACGTGGATGGACCAGGAACCCACTTAAATATGGGTTCCATTTAATTTGGAGGAGGAGTTGTGAGGTTTTTTACTCTTATGAATAAATGCAGCCTGCACAGAGAGGTTTTAACACTTGAGTATGGTTGGATCAGCTGAAGCTGGGAAGGTGCTCCCATGTCAGATGCTTTTATCATGTAGAATTCCTTTTTGATTCTTTTAAAGAAAGGTCTGTGGTGCCAAATTTACAATGCGCTACTTCCACTTCCAGTGGAACAAACCACTGGCTTTCTTCTCTATGGGTTCAAATATTAATTCTTCACTCTATCATTTGAGGCCATAGCTCAGGTTTAAGGTGTAAATCTCTTTTCTGTCCTCAATGGAAACTGCAGAAATGGATATGAAAACACGGAAAAGGATGCTCAAGAAGGTCCGTGGGAAGGAAGTGTTCATGGCTGTGGCTTACAGCAGGGGACAGCCAGTGCTGCCACCCCGGCTGCAGCACAGTGCTCCCTCAGGGCGCTTCCCTCCCATCCACTGCTCCCAGGGAGGTGCAGCCATGGCACCCTACAAACCCTACCACCAGCAGAATCCTCCCAGACAGCACCGTGACTCCGGCATGCCCAGGTAGGAAGCTTTGAAAACATGAGCTGGCTGCTTATTTCCTGTCCACTCTTGCTGCAGACTGGTTGGGAGAGTTTGTGCTCTTCAGGTAAAACTACACCTGGGAGGCACTGAGGGATATTGGGCAGGAATTGTTCCCTGGGAGGGTGGGCAGGCCTTGGCACAAGGTCAGAGAAGCTGTGGCTGCCCCTGGATCCCTGGCAGTGTCCCAGGCCAGGCTGGACAGGGCTGGGAGCACCCTGGGACAGTGGAAGGTGTCCTTGCCCGTGGCAGTGGGTTGCACTGGATGATCTTTAGCATCCCTTCCAACCCAAACCTTTCTCTTATTCTGTAATGACAAACGTGGTGCTGTGTGACACCTTTCTGTAAAGGGGGTACCACAGGTTTGGGTCTGGCCACTTTTTCCCCCTTTAAACTCAGGGGATCTGCCTGTTTTATAGACATGCTTGGCCCTCAGATAGCATTCTACCCCAGCCCAGGGGAGAGAGGCTGTCAGAGTTATGACAGCTCGTCCTGGTGAGTGACACCAAACCTCTTCCACCAAAAATTGCTCTACCAGGCATTAGGTAGGGTGCTGGGGCATGAATTGCCTGTTTGCAGCAGAGTGTGAAAAAGCAGGTTTCTTGGTAGCTCTGCAGACAGATCTGAGCTGAAACTGAGCAGCCAAAGGCAGGTGGAAGTGCAGGTGGTGGTGACTGCTCACCTGTCTTGTTCCCCAGCTCGTACAGCCGCAGCCGCCGCCCGCTGCCGTGCGTGAGCAAGGAGTGCCAGTACGGCTTCGTGCCAGGGGCTGCTGAGGAGCCCCAGGGGCCAGAGGAAACTGTCACCTTCTGTGAAATCGAGGGAGAGGACACTGCTTTTCCTGCTCTGCCTGTGAGTTATGAACAAAGGGTAAGCTGAAGCCTCTCAGAGAGAGAGGAAGAGGGGGAAACTAAATGGATGATGATTCTTAACCAAAAAAATCTGCTGTATATTTAGGTATTCTTGGAGTAAGGTTTAGCAGTTTTGACAGTGGAAGGCTGAAATTAGTCTAGTTCCTGTAAAACCTTCTCGAAACCTCATTTTTTCTAGATATTCCCTTCTTTGAATCCTCCGTAGCAACACTTGATTTCTTCCATGCATATTTTCATAAACATAATCACATTTCTCCTTTCCATTGCAGTTTGAAAACAAAATCTTTTCCTACTGTGAATGTCTGTCTAGCTCTAAACATTGTGGGAGAAAGCTTTTCACTTGTTTGCCACAATATAATTTATCATTTGGGGAGCAAGATTCAGAAACTGGATAGTGATAGCCTGGGTTTTTTCCCCTATGAATTTGTAGTTGTGATGTTTTGGATTAACATGTTGTTCCTGACACAGTTTCTTCTGCTACAGAAACAGGAAAAAATTGCAAACCTAGATTTTTCTTAAAGCAGTCTTTTTGTTGAGTTGTAGATAAAGTGGCAAAGTGTATTCTTAAACTTTAAAATGCTTTTTTTTTCTTTATTTGTAGTCTAAACCTAGTCCAAAGCTGGGAGTGCTAAAAAAAAATCAACTTATGCTTAGGTATCTGAATAGGAAAACAGATTAGAAAACCACAACCAACCTGGTATGTTTGAGTGTTTTTGCTGTGTTGAAGCAGTGAACTATTGTTAGACTCATATTTAAATGAGGAAGAGAGAATGTGCTTAGGGCTGTTTCAGCACCAGTCATTTTTTCTTTGTTCTGATGTACTAGATCTGTAATCTTTGCTCTGATTTTTCCTCCAAGAGTGCCAAGGAATAAGGACACATTATCCTGCATTTTTTTTCCAACATGAAATCAATACAGCTCAGTGGCTTTTTCTCCCCCTTTGCTAGACTTGCCTGCAGCTCCTAATGAATAGGTTTTCATGTTCATTCAGTGACTTTGTTATTGTCAATGCCAAAGCTTTTTCTGTCTCTTCCTTGTCTTGTTTAGTAAAGGAATGTGACATTTCCTGGGGAAAGATGCATCTCACAGAGGACTCTGCCATGCTGCCAGAGGCCTGGTGGGAGAATCTTCTGACTTACCACTTCTGCTTCAACCTTGGAAATCTTTCAGGCCTCTCTGAGCACTTTATCGATCTCCTAGTCACCAGTGGCTTCTGAGGAGAGTTTTGAGTGTCACCCTAACCACAAGAGTGAATCAACTTCTTTTACTTAAGCATCTCAACCCTACATTCCTCCTTCAGAGAACTGATCTTTTAAACTGGAGTGCAGCTAAAGATTGATTTCAGTGCAGGAGCAAAGGGCATGTAAAAAACTGAAGGAGTGCTGTGGGCAGCCTTGGGGTGTGCTCTGCTCTCTGAAATAGTCAGGGTTGCACATGTGGATCAGCCTAGTGCAGACAGTGCTGTCTATGCCAGCAGCCACCTTCTGGTTCCATTAGTTGGGACTGAAGATGACCTTTCTCCATGCTGGTCAGTGTTTGGATGAACTGATCTGCTGCTGGTGTGGGGGCAATGCTCTAGAATGAGGAATGCACTAACGCAGCCTTGTCTGGGATCTGCTCCCTCCTTTGCAGCTTTGTTAGAGTTTGGGATAAAGCTGGCTGAGTTCTGGGAGGGAGCAGATTGACTGCCTGCATAGGACAATAAAAACCTTCTGAATTGCCTTAGCTGTGCAAGGCAGCACAGAAGGAAAAGGAAAGAAATGTTTGTTGCTTTAGAATGGACACACAGCTGATGCTTCTAGTAAGCTTTGGTTGCAGCAAGCTGGGTCTGCCTGCCTGGTTCTGTGTGTCTGTCTATAGAGCATGGAAAGATTCCAAATGATTTCTAAATGTGTGCTTCTGACTCTGCTTTTTAGGGCCACAGTAGCCATGCTCCCATTGTCCATGGTCCAGGGGCATTTTGGGTAGCAAGGAGAGGTCCAAACTCTGTTCCATCCAACAAGCAGACCCTGAGTGCCTTAGAGGAGGAGGAAGAAGCAAGTGAAAATGGTGAGTTCTTAAAGAATTAATAGACAAAAAAAAGGTTTAAGAGATTGTCAATGTGCTTTTCATTGTCAAAAGTAGGTTCCTTACATCTCCTAAAGGACACAAAGTGAGATGATACTGCAAGCAGGTTATTAACAGATGAACTGAAGTATAATTGCAGTAACTCAAGGTGTAAGCTTTTTTGCCTTCCCCCTTTTTCCCCCCTCAATCAAAACTTCCTCTTCTCTTTCCCTTGTAGGGAAGTTTCATGAGGAATATATCTATGTATCTCCAGGTAAGTAAAAGTTTATCTTTACTGATAGAACATTTGGTTGAATGTAATACACTCAGTTATGAGCTTTGTATATGTTTCTGATGGATTAGATTTAGTGCAGCTCTTCTCAATTCATTTTGCCTATGTCCTCCAGATCCCAACTGTGAAACTGCAGCAGTGTTTAGTTCAGCAGAACCTACAGCTAACTTGGTAAGTTGTACTCACAGACTGTTCAGGTTTGAGATCTTTGAGGTGTGTGGCATTCATGGAAACTGTCCTTGGATGCATAGTAGGCTAGAGACTTAATAAAAGAAATGAAATCAGCATTCCTTTATATATTCACCATCCTTTTCCTTCCTGAATGGTGAGGTTTTATCTGAGTCTGAAAGTGCAGTCTGAATTGCACTGGATACATTAATGATTTTCCACCTTTCCCTCTGCAAAGAGAGAATGTGTATTTTAGTGCTGTTTTCTTTCTCTGCTCCAGGGAGCACTTGCTTTTATCAGGCTGCCCTTCAGGTCATATTCCAGTTAATCTTAGCCCTCTTCTGTGGGACTGGAGAGATCTCATCTGTGGTAGAACTTATCTTGGAGTTTAATTTTTGTTTTATTTGAAACTAAATCTTTAGTCACCTGCTGCTCCACGGTGGATGTGAAAGCAGTCCTGAGAATGCCAGAATAAAACTGTGTTTAACTGAGCTACAAAAGACACTCGGGGTGTATAGTCCATAAATTTAAAAATAAAAAACAGGGGTGTGGTGTGTGTGCCTTGTGGCTTCCTTGCCACTGAAATGGACCATGCTTTGCTTTGGAATCCCTTCAGGAAGAAGGGCCAGTATCGGTGTCACCTCAAGATGAAGTGGCTTCCTACAGCTATCCCCAGAAGGTAGTGTCTGGTACTCTGAACTGTATCTCACACTTCATTGTGGTGGCCCTGCAGAGAGGTGACCACTCTGCTTGCACTGTGACACTTTCTGGGGACCCCTCACAGACTCTGGTAGCAGATAATGCAATTCCCTGCAAATACAAGCCAAAACAGAAGATGCCTTGCAGGTGTCTGCAACTCTTAACTGGTATTTTCAAGCCAATTTTTACAGAGTTTGGATAGTTAGTGCCTTTACAGCTAGGATTTACAAGATGGATTTGTGTGAAGTGAGAATTTTTGAAGTGTTTGGTATTTTCATAGTCTTTGTCAAAGCCAGTTGCAGAGGCAGACTGTTGAATACTCTTGACTCTTTTCCAGGTGTTGGTGAACTCTGCAACAGTTTCCACCTCCACAGATGTTTATACTGCTCCAGCTACAGGTCTCTCTTCAAATTCTGCTGCCTCCACTCCAGCCAGTGTCATAACAGCAGCTCCCCCACAAACAGCAGTGCAGCCTGTCATAGTATCTCCCTTTTCTGTGGGGAGGCCAGGTAGAGTGTACAGACTGCAGCTGTGGACTTTGAAATCCAAGTTTACCTTTTCCCCTCCCTTTCCCCCCCCATCCAAAACAAGTGTTAAAAGACTTTAAAAAAAGTCACTTGCTTTGGTTTAAAATTACATAGTTGTAACTTGGCTGCTGGCTTCTTGTTTTGAAGGGGCTGTTGCCCCTGATTTTTGTGGGAATTGGAGTCTCTGCTTTGGGTTCCCCTCTTGCCAGCTTTAACTATTGATGCCAAGTGTTTGCTAGAAAATTCTTTTCAGAAGGCAGAAGTTCAGTGGGACTGCTTTCACCTCCCCTTTCCTACAGCTCATTTTCCTCCTGAGTTGAGGTAGCAAGCCTCTAGAACACAATCACTTCCAGCAGAGTCACTGGCTGGGGTGTTCCAGTGTATTTTTGTGACCCTTAGTTCCCTCTGTGCAAGGAGATCAGGTCTGTGGGTAGTCATGGGGTGCACTCTCCACCTTAGCTGCTCTATCTGCTTTGCTCTTAGAAAAGGGCACTTACCTCTTTTCCTTCTTGCAAAGAGCATTTCTCCTGTCTTCTATAACTTTTCATCTAGCATCTAGAAAATCTCCACATTCCATTCTCCTCAGTTCTGTCTCACTTTTCTTTTTTTTTTTTTTTTGTTCCTACTCTGTATGAGAGTTTAGTCAGCACAGTTCTCAAAGCTGTCTGCTCACTGGTGCCAACCTGCTGTTGTGTTCGAGGTGTGGGCTACCTAAAAGGATATTTAACAGTTCTCTATCCAGAACATTTTTGTCCTGATATGTCTCAAACCTTCCCTTATTTTTGTGGGTTTACTGTCATGCTTCTGAGGACTTCAGGTGATTAGACTCAAGTTGTTCTCTTACATAATTATCTGCCCTAGAAGTCTGGCCTGCCTTCTAATATGAAGAAATTATTGAAAAATACTTTTTTTCCTTTAATGGGGATATACAGTTTGCAGATAGAAGTGCAGTTAAGGCTTGAGAGATGGAAACCTTCCTATCTAGTTTTAAAATTTCTTCTGTACACCTTTCAAAGTGATTGCTGAACAAAATTTTGTTAGAGCCTGTATTTAGGGGCACCAAGGTGTCAAAGTGCATGCTGAATTGTGTGAGTTAACACCTTATTTGTTTGACATACCATGGCAAAGCTGACCTTTTGGGTGACATCTGTTTCCTTCCAATTGTAGCAGTTTCTTCAGTGCCATTCCCAATTTATTCAGCTCCTCTTCCCCCAGTGAGTGAGGTGGGAGAAGCCAGTGCTGTTCTTCCAGCTTACTCTTGTGATCCCAGTGGCAGTGATTTGCCTCGAGGTAATTAATGATGGTGGTTTGTATTTTTACTTCTGCTGCTCTCCAGCACACTTCTGACTTGTGTTCTCCTTAGAAGCTTAGCAGAACACCAAGTGAGAATACATAGTGAGAAGAAATGATTCCCTGCAACTCGCAGGGAATGAGAAATAATTTTATAGATACTTAAGCTAAAACATTTTCATTCCCAATTTGGAACAGAAACTTTGTATCTGACTCAAATATGTGATTATTGCAGCTTTAGACAGCACCTTAAATAAATGAAAGACCAGGAAGAGGGTGTTTGGCCTGTATCATACTTGTTTGTGGCCAAGTAATGACTTTTCTAATAACTGATTAAAATAAGAACTCTGTATTTATAAATTGTGCTGTTGCACAGTTCAGTGGGGTATTTTAGTTGTTTTCCTTAATGGCTCCAAGCTGTAATTCTGTGGTATTACAGACCAGGGCTGAAGTGTAGGGTCAGCTTATGCCTTGGTGGGTAGCTTTGTCACACACTGCCATCAGCTGGGACAGTGCCTAAGGTCCACGTTGAGCAGTGAGTGCAGAGACCAAGCCTGCTGCTTTCACACTGCTGCTGTGCTCTGCAGTTGCTCTGCTCCCTCCCCTGTGCCCTCAAATCCAAGATTGGTTCATCTTGGCTGCTCTGGTTCCCTTCCCTGCTGGGGTAGCATCACTCTGACCCAATGCACACATCAGAGCTCCTGCTTTCCAGCTGTAGTTGAACACCCTTTAACTGAGGCTTTCCCCACTTGGGAGAATGGGGTGTGAAATATGCTGACAGGAATCTGGAGTGGATGTGGATTAATAACCTCTCCAGACCCTGCCTGCAGCTCTTTAGCTGAGTCAGTCCACATCACATTGGTTCTGTCCTTGGCACAGGCTGTAGGAATTTTAAAGGTTGCTAGTTAACAATACTGCATGTAGCATTTATGTTACGTTGCTGGAGTATAACCTAGATGGCTTTTAAATGAAGAAACCCAGCAGGTTTGGAGGAGGGTAGGGTGAAGTATGGGGGTGTGCTTGATCTGGAGTTCTGTGAGCTCTGCTAAAGGCACCAGGCCTGCTATAGATGGGCAGCGGGACTTGTCAGTAGACTGAAGTCCTGGACCTGGGCTCTGGCATTTGTTGTATCTCCATTTATTCCAGTTTTCACAGCATCTTGTATCTTGTTTTAATGGCATTTAGGATTTGTCAAGTGTGTTTATTAACTCAGTGACTTCAGGTGTCCTGCCCTTGCATGGTGCCTTGTATTTGAAGGAGCTGTTGATAAAAGGCTGCTTGAAATTGCTCTGTTCCAGAAACACAGTTTTAATACTGGCCAGAGCTTCCCAACAGCACAGTAAAAACTCTTTATCATGAGATGAGTCTTTTATCAGACATCAGTGTGGTCTTTATTTTCATGTCAGAATGGGTAACTTTTTTTGGGTTAGCTGTTGCTTCACAAGCAGCATGTTTTACTGAAGATGGACTTGATTTCCAGACATCTAAAAGAGGAATCTAAACACAAACTGGTCTCCTACTGTACTGGCTTCTTTTCCATCATTCCACAGATGTCAGTATTTCCAGTGTCAGTTTGTCACTTCAGGCTCCCAGCAGTTCCTTTGTACTGTATTGCTGCTATGGAAGCAGCTGTTTCATTCAGCTCTTATGCTTGCTCTGCATACATTTGCATAAACAATTGAGGAACAAAATTGGGTTTTGAAAAAAACATCCAACTTCTTCCAGATGTAGATGGAATTTCAGCTAGATACTAAAAGGTTTGCACTTGTGTAAGCCTTTGAGTTATTTTTACTATTTCACTGACCATGGTCAGTGTTACAGCCAGACCACCAGTACCTCCAGGACTAAGCAAGGAAGGATCTGTGAGTATTTCCTAAAACAGCTGCATGGATTGTTGCCCTGATAAATGGGCTGAGCAGTAAAAGAATTGAGACTTGGCAGCAGCAACAGAGGAATAAATCCACGTGCATTTTAAAATTGTGACTCGCTTTGCTGAAGCTTTTGCCTTCCTGCAGCAAACCACAACACAAAGTGCCACAGAAGCAGGGCTGGGGGAGTGTGGAGATGGGTGGGCAGGGAAGCACTGTGGAGCCTGGTCCAGGGGAGGGTGGGTGTTTGTGAAGATGGGATATGCCAGCTCTGGAGGTGTTGCTGAGTTGAACCCCTTAGTGGCTCCTTTTGAGTTGTCTCCCTGTTCTCCCTTGGCTTTAGGACAGCTGGGAGCTCAAAGGCTGCTGTGGAATAGGTCACTTGTTCTTCCTTCAAAGCAAATCTGTATTGAAATCTAAGAAATCAATTTTTCTCATGCACAGTTCCAGAACTGCATCATGGGATTAAACACACACCATCTACCCTTTTTTTTTTTTTTCCCCCTTTCAGTGAGTCACCTTTAAAGGTTTAAAGCTGCTTCATGGGTTTTGGACAGTTGGAAATGTGTTTCCAAGTTCAAACCCTGTTGCTTTTGGAGAGAGCTTTCAAAGTGCCTTCACACACCTGGGACTGTTTCTCAGCATATCACTTACTTGGCTGGGGACAAATTATTCAGTACAGGGAAGAGAGAAGTAAAAGACTCTGCAAGAAGGCACGGAACTGAGTACCCTTGTGAGGAAGGAATTTATTCCTTATTCCTGCCTCCACTGATCTTAATAAAACAGTTGGGGGGCCCAGAATTTGGTGAGAAGCTCTGTGTTAAGTCCTGGTTCCTTAGATAACTTTTTTGATTATTTTGTAAAAAACTTGAGTTATCACTTGAGTAATCAAGATGAATAAACCAAAACTGAAGCTAATGTAATCATTGAATTAAATAATTATTTGGCCAGACAAATGCTCTGCCATTGCACAAACATCTAATTGGATTTAATTTAAAAGACAAAACTAGTTTAACTATTTATGTTCAAGATACATTCTTTACCCTTGAAATTTTAAAGAAAAGGTGGTGCTGAAATACTCTTATTCATTAAGTAAGAATAACTTCAAATAAAATGTTCCTAATGTAAGTTGCTTTTGTTTCTTGGTTTATATTCCTCTGCTCTTTAATGTCTTGTACTTTAATTTCAGATACAAAGGTCTTGCGGTATTACTTCAATATGGGATTGCAAGTAAGTGCTTTTAAAATGAGTATAGCTATTGCCTGTGAAAACTGCTGGGTTTCCTGACAAATGTACTGATGTATTCAAAACTCCAAGTGTCCCAAATGTGCATTTTGTGCACTGGACTTATTAATGTGGATGGACTTTCTTTATGGAGATTAAAGCCTGGCTCAGGAAGTGAAGTTCTACCTCAAAATGTGAAGTACACCATATTAATTGTTTTACTGTGGGTTGTGGTGGTTTTTTATTTTTTGGGGGGTTTTATTTTATTTTGATGATGGATAAATATTCTTTCTATGAAGAGAAGGGAAGAATCTGAGCCATTCTTAACAGAATTTGTGTACTTAGATAATATATCAAAGACCACTTAGAGGTGTGTGGATGGAGTCTCCTAGGGCTTGTGCAGCTGAGCTCAGACTGGTTAGCACCATTTCTCTGTCCTCTGGAAACCTGCTCTGCTGAAGCATTCTCTGTAGCAGTAGTTAAATGCAGTGTCAGAGCTGCTGCTCAGGGAAGTAAAAAGAGCAATGTGAGCTCCTTCAGCTGAAGAAACAGGAAAAAAATCTCTGAATATGACAAAGTTAATGAGTGGGAATCTTCTTTGTCTGTAAAGACTTGAGACACAGCAGCAGTGTGGCTGTTGCTGCAGGTATCTTTCCTGGTAGGCTATGTTGGTTTGATAGGTTTTTTGTTTGTTTATATCTCTTAAAGGGCTAGGGAGAAAAAGAAATGCCTTTTTCCTAACTTTAGCTCTGGGAGTAGCAGTGATTTGGAGGAGGGCTGGAGAGTGTGTGGCTGTGACCATGTTTTTCCTTTTCCTGCAAGTATTGCCATCAGAGCTGCTGGCCTTCCATGATGTACGTGCAGCCAGTGCTGCCTCCATCTCCAGTGGAAGTTTACCCAGCCTATGCTGAGCCAGCTCCTGTCCTGGATCAGTCAGTGCCCCAGCTCTTCCCTGATGCTGGGCAAGCTGAGGTCCACCAAGTTCCCTTGGAGGCATCAGCAAATGGTTTGTACTTGAGCAATGCTGCCTTCCAACTCATGAAAGCCTGCATAACAAGGCCATCAGTGGGGCCAAAGTGTGTGAATGTGCTTTTTGTTCTGTTTGTTGTTTTTTTTTTTTTAAGGTAACTTCCAAAACACAGAGCCTCCAGCCCTGTCCTATGGGCCAGTGTATTACCCAGTGGTGTCAGACCCCTTCAGCCAGCAGCCTGTGCCTGGCTTTGACTCTGTGGTTCCTGCCTACCGCTACATTGGCACCTGGCATCCAGTCAACCCTCCCCATGGAAATTCCCCGCCTGTGGCCAAGGCTGGGAGCTCAGGAGCACCACCCCAGGTCGGCTACATGGCCTCCCCTAACCCTGCACCTCCTGATGCACCTCAGGGAATGTAAACCTGGCAGCTGGAGGTTCCTCCTTGGCTTCTCGTTTCTTGTTTGTCAGCTCTGGTTAATATTGTTTTGTAAATGTTATCCTCTCTTAGAGAGTTGAGTCAGTTGCTCAAACTGTGTTCAAATTTCATGTTTCTCCTTAGGTTTATGCTACTGATAGATGACAAGATGTTGCTTTAGTTGATTAGGAAAGCATAGGAGAAAAGTACTGTAGTGCAGGGAACAGCTTGGATGTGAGTAGAAAAAGGATGCTGTGACTAAAGATGTGTTGTGTATCTCTGAGGGCTTGCACTGAGCACTTAAATACCTGCTTCTTGCTGAAGCACTGAGCCACTGCCATCACAACTCAGGTAAACACTGTGCACAGGGTCATTAGAGGGGGATAATAATGTTTAAGTTGACTTTCTCAGATTTTGCAAAACAAAGCTGCTTTGCATCTAGCGGTCACATATTTGTAATAGCTGTATTTCTTCTGTCTGACTTCATGGTGCATAGGTTTCATAGCTCTGGAAAGTGTAAGAATAACGTTTTGATCTGTTGTATATTGTTGTATATTTGTAAGATTTGTTTTGTGGAAGCTGTTGCACATACAGGGGTGGCCGTGGTGGTTAAGTTGCACCAACAGCACTAAATAAAAGCATTGAACACCTGAAAATGAGTGGTCATTTATCACTGGCAGGTAATGTTCCTGACAATTAGCTATCCCACAGCCTGGTCTGAAGAAATGCACTTGTGTGGGACAAGGCTGTTCTAACCTTCTGTGGGAAAGCAGCAAAAGCTTTCAGCATGGAAATGGAAGCAGAATAATTCCTGGTAATTGCATCTTTCCACCTCTAAACTCGGGCACAACATACTCAGCCCTCAAATAGCCTTCTACACAAAATTTAAATCAGCTCTGTTGGCCCATTCTACTGTTTGGTGATTTTTTAAAAATAAGTTTTCCTTTCTCTATAACCAGGTGGTGGTGAAAAGGGGATTAAGTGTAGAACTGGGAGAGGGGGAAAATGGTATTTCCTTTAGTATCCCTTTTTAGTAACCCTGGAAGAAAAACCATAGTAGGAAAAAGTGATTTATTATATTTTTGTCTTAAATTAATGCAGCACTGTTGGTGATGATAATGTAACTCTGTAGGGGTAGGGCTGCAAGCTCAGCTTTTAGTTTGTCTACTTCAATCTCTAATTGCTGCACATTTAATTTGGCAATTTAATAATGGCTTTTCAAGATGGAGCAGCCAGGTAAAAAGTCAAAGTGAGATGAAAATGAACCCTGAATAGCTAATTTGATTTTGAGCTGTTGTGCTGTTTTTAAAACAAAACATTTACACAAAATTGTTTATGAAATAATGGGCGGCCTTTGTGTTTTTACCTCTGGAGGAGCACTTGACTTGCACAGATGTTTTTTGGAGAAAATACCATGAGGACTTTTTTTTTTCCTCTGAAATAACATTCACTAGCCTAACCTCTTGAAGGAACTAGTAAAGCCTGTGATTTATTTTAAGGAATTTAAAGTGGCACTTACCTAAGCTGAGTCTCCGTGCTGGAGTCATGGAGTGTGTTTCCATCTGTCATATCCCAAGCAGTTTCTGTCAAGCACTGAAGGGAATGGAATCTCTTCCCCTTCCAGGCTGTAGCTGTGAGTTCTGCCTCCTTTCTTTCTCTCACTGAGACAGCCTTGCTGTTTTCTATACACATGGTTATCACAGCACAGTGTTGGTGTTTTGTCTTCTGGTATTAGTCTGTCCCTGGAAGTCAATTTTTTTTTTTTTTTTTTTTTTTTAATTTGAAAAGCTTATAATTCTGCAAGAATTCTCCTGACTTTTTTGGTTTTGCTAACCCATCTAGGACCTGGATTATTCACCATTAGCCCATGGCTGTTTTGGCCTTACTGGCCATTTTGATATACATGAAAATTAATTGATATAATAACATATGTGGCCAGTTAACTTATTTATGGATTTGATATACAGAGGTACCTCTGTGGCTCATTTTATGTATTTTTTCCAAGGATTTTAAGCCTCAAAATCAGCTTTTTGAACTAGCAAGCAGGGGCTGTGGGGAGCAGGTAGCAGTGTGTGAATGCTGTCCATGGATAGGAAATGCCACCTCTTTATTAACAGCAAAAGAGCTCAGAATGGCACAGAAATTGAAGTCAGTGCTGGAGTCTTTTCTTTCAATTCTGTTTCCCAGAATTGTGTTGCAGTACAACAGCTCTGCAGCACTTTTCTGAAACAGAAAAACAGCTGCCAAAAAAGCCACAGCTCTGCCCAAACCACAGCTGCCCTGCTTTGTGCTCTAGCCCTGTCCTCAGCTGGGGTTTACCAGCTCTGGCTGCAGCATCCTTGCGGCTGATCAGCTTTTCCAGGGGCTGTAGGATAATTCACATCAAACTTACACCGAGGGCTGGGGCTTGGCTTGAGAGGTTTGGGATTTTTTTTTTGTTTGTTTTTTTGTTGGGATTTATGCACGTTCCAGGACGTGGGCTCAGGGTCTTTTCTTTGGGGGGGAGCCCAGTGTCAGCCTGGTGCTTTTCCAGACCTCTCTGGCACAGGTTTTAGTGTGATTATTTTAGTTTGTTGATTGCTGTTATGGTTTAGTACCAGACCAGTGCTCTGGGATTTTTATGCCCAGTAGAATTGCTGTGAATGGGGATATTGGAATATAGTTTGAAGCCATAACCATATTTTATCTTTAGTTAGAAGAATGAAAAAATCCATGAATATTGATTTCTATCTGGAATTATTTTTTTCTGCAGATCAATGTTTTTAATTTTTTTATTTTTATTGGACTTCTTGAATCATGTTGCCTAATAGTAAACTTTTAAAGCAAAGACTTGATCCTGGAATGTGGGGGTTTTGGTTTTTTTTTTTGGTTTTTTTTTTTTTTTTGGTTTTGTTTTGTTTTGTTTTGTTGGGTTTTTTTTTGTGGATGGCTTTTCAGCCTTGAAAAGAGAGAACAGAAGAGCTCTCTTTTCTGTTTTCATTCTTGCCACCTCCTTTCCTTCACTGTGTTTTTCTAGATGAAAGGCAGAGGCTCAGATGAAATTAACACCTGCAGGCTTTGTGAGGTGGCAGCACCATGAAGTGCTGTCCCTCCATGTGAGCCCCAGAGCCAAGGCTGTCCCTGCTGACAGAGGACAGGGCTCCAGCTGTGCCAGGGCGGGCTCAGGCTGCACACCAGGGAGCATTTCTCATGGGAAAGGTTCGTTGTTGAACATTGGAAGGCACTGCCCAGGGAGGTGTAGAGTCCCCATCCCTGGAGGTGTCCAGGGAACACCTGGATGTGGCACTCAGTGCTCTGGGCTGGGTGGCAACGTGGGGATCACCCACAGGCTGGGCTCAGTCTTGGAGATCTTTTCCATCCTGAATAGTTCTGTGATTCTTCTGAGCCTGCAGGATGGACAAAGCAGTGACCAGCCCCAGGCCTGGTGCTTTGGGGGGTGGCTTCTCTTGTGATTCAGTGTTTGAGTCTGGGAGGAGCAGGCTCCAGCTGTGTGAGCTGCCAGGCTCCAGAGTGGCTCTGTTATCTTAGCACTCCTCAGTGCAGAGTCAGCCCTTGCTGGTGCTTGCAGAGATGTCACCTGTGTCACCCCCAGGTCAGCAGGGCAGCACCAGAGCTGCCCTGCCAGCCTCTGCTGATGGCATCTCTCTGATGGGGCTGCAATCCCATCTGGGACTGAAGAAATGATAAATACTGCACAGAGACTGTGCTGGCCACTGGGCTGTCCCCTGCTAATGCTCCTGTTTTCCCCTTGCTCACATAACCAAACCAATCCCTACAGAAAGTTTGTTTTCCTAGCTCAGTTGTTGTTTGGGTTTTTTTTTTTTTATTTCACTCTTAGGTTCCATTTCTCTTGGCAGTGCTGCTGGGATACCTTTTCTTTTATAAAATGACACCATCAAAGGTTGCATTATATATGGAAGATAGTCAGCATATAAATCTAGGCCCAGAATTCCAAGTAACTGCTTTTTTCATAAGGGAGGAAGATAAAACCGTTGAACCAGGACCTTATAGCTTTGAAATAAGATCAGAAATTAAATTTTGCAGGGCAGACCTGTATCCAGAAGCTCTAGTCACTGCTGCTGACCAGATTTCACACTCAGCTGGGCTGTTCCACATAGGAAACAGCTCAGCCACAGGCTCAGAGCATGTTCCAGACACTGACTGCAGCCCAGCCCTCCCTCCAGTGGGGTTATCTGCAGCCCCAGAACAGGTACCTGAGCCCTGACAGGGTGTTTTTATCTCCTGGGCTCTGTTTATGGCAATACTTTTATTCCAGATGCTAAATCTTGCCTTCCCTGGAGCAGCTGAGCACTTTGCCACAAGCTTTGGGGTGCCTGTGACCCAAGGCAAGGGTCAGTCTGTGCTCACAGCTGTGATGAGGGCTTGGGAAAATGAACTTTTAAGAGAAAGTGGAATGTCCCCGAATGATAAAATTGATGGACCATCCAAACCCCTCTATAATTTCTTTAATGTATTTTTTTCCTCTTCCCTATCCTCCCTGTTTTCCTTTTCCAATCAATTGCAGACATGTGGTTTCTAACTCTGTTTAAACCAGCCCATTTAAAATATGTCATAGTTGAAAGCAAAAGTTGTTTCTTTTGCTGCCTGTGGTGATTGTGTGAATGTGTGATTTGTGTAACTTTTCAGGACGTGCAGGTAAGAGGAGTGTGCTGAGTCACTCCCTGGCTTTGCAGGGACAAGAGGGGGTGGAAATCCCTGCCAGGTGAAGTTCAGTTCCTGTTTCTGGAACAAGGAGCTCAACTGGAGATTCACAGTGCCTTAACTTTCAACTTTTAGCTTTCTGAGTGGGAATGTGCTCATCCAGCTGCAAAAACTCCTTGTCTATTGAAAAAAAATTAAAAAGGTGCAGTCTTTTGTTTTCATGTGAACATTTAAATTTCTGCAGCTGTGGATCCCTGGATTTTGTACAGCTTTTGCCAGGGTCAGTGTTCATTTGTGTGTCCACATTGCCTCCCTTGTGCAGGAATCTTCTGCATTCCAAGGGAAGGGAAGTGCTGTGGTTTAACTTGTGGAAACTCTTGTTTTAATGGAAGCTTGGCCAAAAGCCTCTGGTCAGAGGTGGAAACCTCCTGAAATGTATCTCCAGGACTTTAATGAGATTTGCTGGAGGACAGCTTTCCAGAAGCAAATTATGTTAATACAGTTATAAGTTGCTGCTGGATGTCTCCCTTACACTATTAGCTGTATTGCTAATTGTGTGGCCAATGCAGTTGTGCTGCTCTGAGGATATCTTTGGGGAGTGAATTAAAATGAAATTACACTTACTTAGACTTCTCTGTGCAGGAGTAATTGCATTCATGTGGTGAATTTTATTTACCAACACTCCTAGTGGGTTGCTATTTTCTGTTGTAGCCAAGATATAATGAAAATTGTGGGGCTGTTCTGTTGGTTTGGGTTTTTTATTCCCCCAGCCAGGTGTTGTTCAGCTCTTCCTCAAATTTGAGTGATCATCTTCACTGGAGGTAAGCAGGACTGTGAGATGTCATTTTTTATTGAAATACCAATAAAGTCTCTGTGGAATCAAAGCCCTTTAGTGCTTCTCTGACCACTGACAGCCCTTGAGAAGCCTGTGCTGCACTTTAAATCCTGTTTTTTAAAAACTCTAAAATGTCAGATCTGTTGCTGTTCATAAATGTTTATTATCAATAGGCAGCTGGAAATGTTACATCTGAAAAGGTAGAAACACCTTGATTTTTCAATAGGCTTACATTTTTGGGAAAAAAATTAAATGCTTTTTATTTGGTTTTTTTTTTTTTTTTGTTCAGTTTACAGTTAAGCTAAAAATACACATAAAATAAATAATTTCCTTTGTTATGTACATAGTTTCATTTTGTACAGGTTATACGAGGGTCTGACATGGAGTCTGCACTAGGGGTGGAAGAGATGCAAGTAGAAAAGTACATAAAACTAAGCATCTGTTTTTGCTTTTTGCTCTTGCCCTTGTCTCCAGGGGTGGCTATTACCACTCAACTGGCAGATTCTGAGGTCCCCATTCTGTCTTTGCATACACAAAATTCTTACAACATGTAAAAGCTCTTTTGCCTGGAAAAGGCCTTTGAGTTTTTGAGCAAAACTGAAATAAAGAAGAAGGGGGTGGGAGGATGGAAAAAAGCCTCACTTTTTCTTTTTTTTTTTTTTTTCTTTTATTCCATGAAATAAAATGGCATTTTAAAATATGCTTGGGTGTGAAGGCTGTTTCTGTGGTTGCTTTTTTTATTAATGAAGATTTAATTTGACAATAAAACTTGATTGCTAAAAAAACTTCAGAGTCAGCCCAGGGCTCCACACAGAAAATAGAATACTCAAGCATCTGCTACTGTCTTTTGCTTCTCAAAATCCTTAGCCCTGTAGCTCCCAGACCTGCCTTATAAACACCTTCAGTAGTTTTTAAATAACTCTACAATAGCCAGAAAAATAGCTAAGACCCAAAAGTGCCCCCTTGCTGAAAAACAACTATTTATAGTCCAAAGGCCTCACTCTGCTGGCTAAAGGTATCACAGTGTTCTGTCAGCTCCTCCTGGGGCACCTCTGAGCCCTGGGCACAGCAGCTCTGCTGCCTCAGGGGTGCTGCTGCTGATGTGGGAATGCTTCCAGTGGGATGGGAAAGGAAAAAAAATCCCCCAACCCATCCCCAAAGCAGGCTGTGCTGAGCTGGGCTGGGGACAGGCTGCACTGGGGTCCCAGGGGGTGGGACTGATGGAGAAGGGGCTGTCAGGAGCCAGAGGGTGGGACTGGATCTCCAGGGGTCTCTTCCAGCCCCAAGCAGGATTCTGTATGGGAGGAATGACTAGATGTAAAATTGTGGGTGGTTTGAGCTCTGCTGCTGTTCTGCCTGGGGGTTTCGTTTTGCTTTGCACACCTTAAAAAAAAAACAGAGCGGGTCAAAGTGTGTCCCTGAAGCACAAAATGCTATCAAAGGTTTGGAAGCTGAGGATCAAATGCTTTTTGCTTTTTAAGTGTACTTCTTTAGATGAAACATGTTTTCTTTTTGGAACAATGGTTCTTGGTCATGAATTGCCTGCAGAGCAGTTGTTGGTCTGGGTGGAGGCAGTTACATGAATAATATAGAAATTACTCTCTGTAAAAAGGGCCTGAAATGGGGAGAGAAGTGTGAAAATGAAATTTAATCATATTATAAATGTTTAGGAAATGAGCTGATGTGGCTAGCCCAGAGTATTCTCTATCTCCTCCAAAAAAATCCAGAGGGGAAGTGACCTTATAGCTGTTTCAAGTCACACATTCACTGAAAACTGCAGATTCTGTTGGGGCACAGTTTATTTTAGATGCTTCTCCAGAGAGTGGATTCACTATCCACCACAGTCTGACTCCAATTAATTTCACCATGACATTAATTAGAGTGCCTGGTGCTGGCAGCACACCTGGGCAGGTGTGAGCAGCCCTGGCCCCTCCCTCAGCTGGGGCTGCTGTGCCAGGGGGCTGGAAATGCCCCTTGGGGGGAAGAGTCCCTGCAGGGCACCCATCCCAAAAACACCTCCAGCAGGTCTCAGCTAAAACCCAACCCTCATCAACTCCAGGCAGCCCTGGGGGCTGGGATGGTTTTGATGGATTTTTGCCCTTCTGTGTGTGGAATTGCAGCAGAGGTGGGAGGGGGTCCTGATCCTTTGGGAATCAGCCTCAGGGGCTGCACAGAGCTTTGTCTGCCTGTGGGACAGGGGTGGACACTGCAGGAGGAGCTGACTGGTTAAAGGAGAGCTCAGCCAGCACTGAACTCCTCCTGGTTAACTGGAACACGCTTTTCTTTGGGATTTTGGTCCTTTGGGAAGGGAAGGGGGACAAACACGTCATGGTGTGAGAGCAGTGAGTGCCTGGGGGGTTTCCAGGGCTAGAAACCCCAGAGGTGATTCAGATCCTTGCTTACCCTGCTGCTCCCTGTCCAGATATCCCTGTCAATAACATCCAGGTCCCCAGGGCAGGGACAGTGCTCCTGTGCCTGGCAGGAGCCCAGAGTGCTCAGAGTGCCCTTGCCCTGCCAGACCCCTCCTAGAGCTCCTCTTGCTCAAACCCAAGACCTTTCTCCAGAGTGAACACTGAAGAAAACACCTTGTACAGAGAAATCAGCGTGAGGAGCCCCTCCCAGGGATGCAGGGGACAGTGTCCAGCTGTCCAGGCTCCCCCAGCAGCCACAGTGTTGGCCACCCTCTGGTGTCTGGGGGGGGTGTCCAGAGCTGCTGTCCCCTCTCCTGGGGCAGAGCAGGCAGCAGGGCCACCCTGCTCCAGTCCCAGCCTCCCTCTGCCCTCCTGTGACACCCAGGTGAGCTCTCCTTGCCCGTGATGGGGTGAGAAGTGATGATCACAGAGGTGATGATGTGACATTTCCCTATGGCCCTACCCTGGTGTGCACCAGTGCTGATCTGCCTGTGGAGCCCCCCCCCCCCCCCCGTGCTCAGAATCCTGTCGTACCAACCAATTTTAACCTCTTTCAAAGGGTTTATAGTCATACATTAATATATTTATTTAAATACTCTTAATATTTACAGTGGCTGTTTCTGCTAAAAATCGTGTTACAGGGGCTGTGGGGAAAGGGGTGGAACACAAATACAGGAAGGTGACATTTGGGGTGAGGCATAAACCACAAAAGCAAAGGTGTCAGAATTTAGGCTTCCAGGGTATGCTGCTCCTGCTCTCTGTCTACTGCAGAAGTCCCCTAAATTCCCTTCATGGGGAAACCATGCGAGTTTCCTACATGGAAAATTATCATAACAGACATAACAGTTAAATCCTAACCTGAATTAGTTGTAAGAAAATAAAAGTACCTACTGCTGCTACCAGAGTTACCTAGTCCTGTATATAGCGCCTTGGAACTGGAAAGTGCTTCTAAACTATCAACTAACCCCCCCTGCGAGGTAGGTAAGTATTATTATCCCTATTTTACAGATGGGGAAACTGAGGCATTCCAGAGGCTGAGTGACTTGCCCAAGGTCACAGGGGAGGCAGAGGCAGAGCAGGGAGTGGAGCTGAGCTCCCTCCTGGCTCTGAACCTGCCCATGCTTCCTCTGAGGGGACACGGGTACAAACACAGGAGTATTTACATATTTACCAGCAAGTGAGCCATCTACCAGTGCAGTTATCCAAATAACCTGCACTGATAATTCAGGTAATTTCTTGTTTCTGAAGCAATTTAGGTAATCTCTGACCTGAGTACAAACACCTCCCAGCTCTGCTGTTTGTTAACTTTTTAATTGGTGATGCCCCATCCCTGGAAGCATCCAAGGCTTGGAGCAACCTGGCCTTGTGGAAGGGGGGGCTGGAACAGGAACTTTAAGGTCCCTTCCAACCCAAACCACTCCATAATTCCATGACCAGGTGTGCTGTTTTACAAAGCCAGGGGAAAATGCCACTGGGATGGGAGGAGAGAAAAAGAAATGCAACTTCAAGAGCAAGAGACCTAAGAAAGGAAAAGTGGTTGAAAAATCTGTTATTCCTAACTCCAAACTCCAAGGGTCCTTCTTGAAGCCCACAGAACAAAGGCCAGGTGTGAACCAGCAGAGCCAAGGAAAGGTTTAACTCCCCACAGGAGAAACTCAAGTGTTCCACCAGCTCCTGCCCTGAGCTGAGACAGCACAGGGGTCATTCACTGATTTCTCTGCAGGAAAAAAGAACTTTCACTAAAACATGCTTTCATTTTTGAGCAACTGAAAGCAGAAAAATACTGGTGCAGTCCCAAATACTGGGCTGCAAGTGAATTAAGCAAAACCTGAGTGGGTTTTTTTTTTTATCAAATGTATTTTTCAGAAGCTACTTCAATTTCCGCTCCCCTGAAGCTCCTCTTTTAGCATAATAATAATTCACCAGCTGCTCCAAAGTCTATTGCTATCAACAGGGATGCATGGATGCAATCAAAGAGAATTTTGCCTTTTGGGGGGACCAATTTGAGTTTTTCAAACTCCTGGACACTTGTATTAATCACAGCCAAATCAAGTATTGGTGTTGGATTCCAGAGTCAGCTCAGACTCGCTGCTAGCTGGGAGCAGGGAAGGATTTCAGTCATGAAACAAAGCCCAGGGGAGCCCCAGCCAGGGGGCCAGAGAGCATCTGCCCCTCCAGCCCAGCCCTGGGGATGCAGATCTGCCATCCACTGCCACGGGGCAGCTCCCAGCCCTGCACCAGCAGGGGAACAAGTGACTCACACAGCCCGCAGGGAAGGGATTTTTGCATTTTTGGGGGCAGCACTGCTGAGTTAATTCAGTCTCTTTGTGCTGTTTGTACCTGGTAATGCACTCGAGTGTGAGCTGTGTCACCAGGCTGGGTGCTGTTCTCACTGAACACTTCAAAGCCTTTCTGCTGTCCAAGGACACAAACCCAGCTTCTGGCCCAATTTGATGTAATCTGCATAACTGTCCTTGAATTGTTTTCATTCTTCCTCCTTACCCAGGAAATGCCACAAAGATTCTCTGGCCCCTGGTCCAGCAGAGTTCCCAGACTGCAGAGTGGGTCAGGGGAGGCACCACAGGACCCCAATCCACCCCCCTGCAGCAGCTCCTGCTCAGGTTTGTCTTGGCAGAAATGTGCTCAGTTTGGTTTCCTGACCTGTGGGGCTCTTACTGTGACCACTGCCTTGGTGGGTTCTGCCCGTGGCTCTGCCCCATCCATGGATTTGCTCCTCCAGCCAGGGCTGCCTGATTTCCTGAGGGATTGATCAGCAACTGCTCCCCCCTCGGCTTTTGCAAGTCTCCTCGTGTGCCACCAATGTCAGTTGGCTCAGCCTTCCATGAGGGAAGAGGAAATGCAGTTTTCAAAGACAGCCCTAACCCAGCAATTAGTGTGAAAGCCCAAAATCTGTTGATACAGAAATGCCTTTCACTCTGCCTTAACTAACACATCCAGAAGCTCAAATATTTGGGGTGTTACACTGCCTGCTGCTAACAGGGCTGCTGTCACTATAAGCAAGGGATGCAGAAATGGCTTGGAGTCCCTGCTGGTTGATCCCAGCACCAGGGCTGCCCTGGAGCCACAGAGGTCTGCACTGAGCACTGCCGTGGGTTTGGGCTGCTGGCACGTCTGCTCTGCCCCAGCAGCTGCTGCAGCACCCACTTTTCTCTCTGTGCTCCACCTGCTGGGTGAAGCTGCACGAGTGCCCAAAGGAAGAACCCCACAAGGGGAGTTTTCCCCCACAAGAGGAGGGAGGCAGGGTCAAAACTCGGGCAGAGTACCCAGCTGCAGGTGCTCCAGCATCTCCCATCGCCCTGAGCCTCCGTGCTGCCAGCAGAGCTGCTCCTGCCCTGCTGGTGGATCTGACCTGCTCCAGGGGCAGGTGTGGATTGTCCAGCATTGTGTTCCTCCAGAGGCAACTCACAACCCAGCTCCCAGGTGAGGGGATTGCTGGCAGCCACCCTGGGGAAATGCTGGAGCTCCACAGCCCCTCCAGGGAGCAGAGCCCTGCAGGAGGGCAGGAATGGGGACAGGAATGGGGACAGGAATGGGGACAGGAATGGGGACAGGAATGAAGCCATTCCCGAGCCCCTGGGCAGGACCTGCTCCCTCCAAGGAAGCAGCTGACCAAGAGCAGCTCTGAGGTGGTGCTCAGTGCCAACCATCTGTGCTTCTCAGCAACACTGCACAATAAAGTTCAAGTATCCCATTGTTAAAAAAATAAAATAAAACCCCCTAAAAATCCCTGTTAAGAATTCAACCACCTTGCCCTTGATGGGGCTTTTCCCCCGCTCTGATGCTCCTTGGGACAGCAGCAGTGACAGTGCTAAGCCCTGTCCAGACACTCCCACAGCTGGGGAAATAAAAGATAATAAAAGAGACCATCTCCTGCCACACTCCTTTTTGTTACACCTCAGAGAAGGACCTGCAGAGCTGCTCCATGCTGCTGCAGCTCTTGCTTAGTCTGCTTTTCAGACCTGCAGCTCAGGGGCCCAGGGAGGATGCCCTCCCTCAGGAGATGGATTTCCTCTGGCACCCATCAGAGAGGCAGCAAAAAGTGAATGCAGCACTGGAAGTAAAATCAGGAATTGCAAAATCAGGGCAAGGCTTAGAGCTGGGTTTTGGTTCAGCCTATTAGAAACTACTCTGAGGTTTGTATTTTAAGCAGCCAGGATTGTTTTGGGTTGTTTTGGGCTGTTTTCTTTTCAGTTCATCTACACAGGAGTTGGAGGCAAGGCCAGGTGCTGGCTCCCACTGTCAGCCTAATTGGAAGGTCCTTCTGCTCCCCAAAAGGGAAATTAGGTAAAGAAGCAAATATGTTAGCAACAAAAACAGGTTCCAGGTGGATGATCAAAGGGGTCTCATATTCAGTAATACTTTACAATATTAATATAGTGGCCTGAAAAAACAAGCACAACCAAAAGAAGTCATATTGCTTAAAGGAAACAAAAACCCACCTGTTATAGGTCAAAACCCCTTTAAAAAATATTTTCAGTGAGATTCTCAGCCTCCTGCTGAACAGCTGTTTGTGTTGATGAGGAACACTGAGCAGGATGCAGAGCCAGTGGTGCTGGGCAGCAGCACTGAAACCCAGCTGGGGTGGGATGATGATGGGAGCACTGGAGAAATCCTTTCCTCAGCCACCTGCATGCCTCACTTCTGTGGGGCTTGGAGACTAACACTGCATCCAAAGGGATTCCTGTGGTTTATGGCAACCTCATAAATGGTGAAACCATTCGTTTAGCATTCGTGAGTGTAAAAAAAAGTTAACTAAAAAAGGTGCAGATGGCTATAAAATAGGCTATAACATAAGTAGGCTTACACTTTTTTTTTCACCTGTGGACAGAAAGGAAACAGTGATGCTGAACCAGATGAGAGCAAACAATTACCAATACTTGGCTGAGTTTTGCAGTGAGAGTTAAGAGAGCTTTGCTCAGAGCCGAGTGGTAACATGATCCTCCTGCCCATCTTTCCACTGGTTTATAAACAAGTCACAGGCCTCTCCCCAGGAATCAAACACATCCTCTGACGAGTCTATAAGTTTGGAGTTAGAGGAACAAATACTGGAAGCACAGTGAAGGGAACTGGTACAAACCACAGGGCACTCCTTGCTCTGTCCCGTGAGTCTCGTGTTCCCACTGTAGGCCACCTCATTGAGGTTAATTTCACTTTTGGAACAATTCTCTTCCCTCTCTCTGTCCATGGGAGAATATTTAATGTCTTTCCACATGTAGTGTGGCTGGATGATCCCGTCTGAAATGGTGTACATGGGTTCTGAGCTGGGCTCGGGGACGTGGCCGTTCATCTTGGAGAAGAGCAGCCCCAGCCTCTTGAAGGATTCCTTCTTGGAGCTGGAGAGCCTCTGAACCCTGTTCCCGTTGCGCACAAAGGAGCGCTTGCTGATCCCGTTGCTTTTCGGCCTCTCCTCCACCATGTTGATCCCAGACATGGTTTTAATCAGGGCAGACACGTTGAAGTCCTTCTTCTTGTTGGCTACATTGAAGGACACGCTCTTGGCTCTGGGCTTTTCTCCAGCATTGTCCTCGTTTGTCTCCTCCTTTTGGGACACCTCCGTGCTGCTGGTAGAGTAACTCCTCCTCTGGGGCTTCCTGTTGCCTAAGAGGTCAAGAACTTCATAGCGAAAGCTCGAGATGTCCTGTTTTAGTTCCTGGGGCAAGAGGAGACAGGAGTTACCTCCAGCAGCTTTATCTGACATGGAGGAATGACCACATTCCCTCAGCTGTGCCAGTGGCTGGTACCAAATCACACAAGAACATCACACCCCCGTCCAGTGCCACACAGAAATGTGTTGGTAGTGCCGAGAACTGGGGACCTCACAAGGCTTTTGTCTCCAAAGGCTGGGGACTGGCCCTGATGATCAACCCCCCCTGCACACCCCAAAACGTCAGATAAGAGAGTTACAGAAGAGGGAATACTGCTGAAATAGGGCAGGAATGCTCTCTGGCTGATATTTACAGAATTTACAAATTACAAACTTACATTTGTTTGTGAGTGTTCTTAATATCCATCAACCCCAACCCATTCCTCAACTCTGTCTGCATTAGGACTGGGAATGTGATGTTGACTCAAATCACATCTTTCACTCCTGCTCTTTTCCAATGCTTTTGTCTGCATAGCACGTTGTATATTAACGTATGGGAGGTGGTCATATAGGAAGACACTCAATTATAACTCACTCTGCCCACAAAACCCCACAGACCCATCAGATGCATTCCCAGCTCCAGTCACAGTCCTATTTCCACACATCACAAATCACCTTAACAGGTTAGTGCAAACTCTGCAAGTGGCTGTTTGAATTAATAAAACCAATTATTATTGAGGAATAATAAACTACCTTGAAGTTTTCTTCAGTTAAACCTTCGTTGGTTTTGGAAGTTCTTATCATTGCAGCGACGTATCTTTTCACAAGATTTCTTATCACTTCCTGGAACAGGAAACAGTCCAAGTGATTCAACTGCTAGCTCAGCCCAAACTCTGTTCTTGCTGCGTTTCCCTGAGCTCTTGCCAGCAGCAGCTGTCCTGACTCTGCTGGCTAAAAACCACTCACCCCCAGAAACAAAATGCTTCCTTTTAAGCAGAGCAAACCTTGGGACGGGGTGATACAGCTTCCCCCTCTCATGGAGGCTCAGTTTTGAACTAAAGGCAAAGCAGTTGTTTCATGCTGGGGCTTGGAGATGTGCAAGTCATGCAGAAAAGAAATTCTCTGAGTGCTGTCTCCAAGCAGTTCTTGGATGTGCTCTTTAATCTCAGCTGCTGAAAGGTTTTACAATTACCAATCTCATGTGCACACTGTGTATCGTGATGGGCTAAATTTGGCATCTGAAGGTGGTTTATCAAGTCTTTGAAGCCAAGGAGGCCATGTAAGCAATAAATGACGTGAAGAGCAGCCAGGATCCCATGGGTCAATGGACATTCACCTCAAACCACATCTGCAGCTGCCTGAGTGTTCCCTAAGGGCAGAAACTCCTTTAAGGGTGGCTGCACCACGCGTGGGCAGCACTGGAAGGGCCAAACCACACTCTCAGTGACTTCTCCAGGGACTCTCCCTCCTCTGTGTCACCTGTCTGCTACACTCCATGTTTTTGGTTGGATGAGCTCCATTTTGCTCTGCTCATGTCCCTCCCTGATGCCTTCACGGAAGCAAATTGGTGCTTTGAGCTTGCACATTTATCTGTGCCAGCCAAAACACACCCAGGCTGTTTGTGCCTGCTGCGTGCAGGGAAGAGACCACTCCAAACCTGCCCTGCATCTGCCCCCCTTCACAAACAAGTCTGAGCAATGCCAAGCTGAAGATGGTGTCAGCAGCAAGGCTTTGCTGGGAGGTTTTTCGGAGATCCCAATGCCGCTGCCGTAAGCTGTGCTGTGAAGTCAGAAAGCACCATATGCCAGTTGTCAGAGGTGACTAATTATGTTAACCACCAACTTCTGATAAAAGTGCTCTTCAGAAAGCAGGAGATGTCTTAAGTAAGACAAATTACTAATGGCTTTTGGCAGTGGAGCCTAACGTAGAGCCTAACATTTTGGAGAATATTTTTCCTTCCAGCGTGCTGGCATAATGCATCCCACTGAATTCAAGGGCTGAAGCTGGTGTTTTTAATGAAGTTCCATCCTTTTGTGGGTTGAGTTTAATGAGTACTTGATGACAGGCAGGCTGAGAATAAACAAACCAGCAAGATTCAATAAAGGAATCATTCCTCCTTCCTGAGCTGTCCCCAACAAAAGAATATCCCAACCACAGTCTGAGTTAGGGGTGCTTTACAAAAAAGAGCAAGAGAGGAACAATTCAGGAGTGTAAAAATGCTGCAGGAATAGTTTTAACCAGGATGTCCTGACAGCCTGATGGCAATGGGGATGTGACCTTGACTTCAGCAGCCACACTGACACCTGCAAGTTTTCCACTATTCCAGAGAGGCTGAAAGGCAAGGACAGATTTACTGAACCATCCACCTCCAATGAGGAAATGCTTTAATCCATGATAAGCTAAATCCTCTTAGAGGACCTACACTTATCAAAATATATTCTGGAAGCAAGCAAGAATTGAAGTATTGGAAAATGAGAAAGAGAAAGAAACAGCAAGTAAAAAACTTTATGTGCCCAAAAGTTTACCTGGTAATGTTGATTCTGAATCAGGTTGTCAGCGTGACGTTCCTGGAAAGAGAAAGGCACAGAGGTGTCACCTGTCTGCTCCTGCCTTTAGAGCTCTCCATGGCTCTGAGCAAGTGTCTCAGGATTAGCTGGGTGTGTGTTCTATTTTCCATCTGTCAGAGCTGGGGCAGCTCTCTCCTGTTCCTTGGGCAGTTTTTTTCTTTATCTCTCCCACAGCCCATCCTCCCTCCAGGAGATCTCTGCTGTCCATGGCCACTGAGTGTCCCTGCAGGGCTGATCAAATTCCACCATCCCATGGGGAGATGCTCTGCCCAGGGGAGGAGCCAAGCATTCCTACCTGGATCCAATCTGCCCTGGGAACAGCCCAGCAGCCTCTGCCCACTGCATTCCCAGAGGAGCAGCTTTCTGCTGCCCTGCATTCCCAGAGGGAGAGCAGGCCCATCTCCAGCAGCCCTGGAGCTGCAGAGGAAAACTCCCCCCTTGGGCAGGATCCCTGCTCCAGCAGAGCCACAGCTGGCACTGCAGGAGGGCTGAGCCCCCCTGGGATGGGACTGTGCCACCACCCTGAGCCCCCTGGGATGGGACTATGCCACCACCCTGAGCCCCCCTGGGATGGGACTGTGCCACCACCCTGAGCCCCCCTGGGATGGGACTGTGCCACCACCCTGAGCCCCCCTGGGATGGGACTGTGCCACCACCCTGAGCCCCCCTGGGATGGGACTGTGCCACCACCCTGAGCCCCCCTGGGATGGGACTGTGCCACCACCCTGAGCCCCCTGGGATGGGACTGTGCCACCACCCTGAGCCCCCCTGGGATGGGACTGTGCCACCACCCTGAGCCCCCCTGGGATGGGACTGTGCCACCACCCTGAGCCCCCCTGGGATGGGACTGTGCCACCACCCTGAGCCCCCCTGGGATGGGACTGTGCCACCACCCTGAGCCCCCCTGGGATGGGACTGTGCCACCACCCTGACACACAGGGGGCCAGGGCATGCTCTGACTCTGGCTGTGGGGTTTTTTTTGTTTGTTTGTACTATTGCATTTTTATTTTTAGTTTTCCTAGTAAAGAACTGCTATTCCTACTCCCATATCTTTGCCTGAGGGTTTCTTAGTTTCAAAATCATAATAATTTGGAGGGAGGGGGTTTGCATTTCCCATTTCACAGGAGACTCCTGCCTTCCTTAGCAGACACCTAGCTTTTCAAACCCAGATAGCAAGTGATGACCCAGCAACCCCCTGCTGATCCCTCAGGACCCTGAATATCCCCAACACCCTCCAGAAACCAAGCACAAACCCGGGAGCTCCTTACTGTGAATGTTTTGAGGTTTTCGTGCCTCTTCTGCTCGTTGTCAGAGTCATCTCCTGGGCACAGCTGGTTGTGGATCCACTTGCAAAGGTACCAGAACGACTTGGGGCTGGGGACAATGTTAAAAGGAGGGGGCAGAGTGGCGCCCTCGTCGAAGTAACTCATCCAGAGCTTCGTGCGCGCAAACTTCCACTCGATGTCCGCGTGGTCCTGTGGGAGGAGGGCAGAGACCATCAGCAGCTGCAGGCAGCTGTTCCTGGAGCCAGGCTGAGCAGGGCAGGTGTGAGGGATTCCCCCAGCTGCAGGCACAGCAGTGTCACTCCTTACAGCTCCCTCGCTGGGGGTGGGCGTAAAAAAATTGGTGTGAAATGTAGCTGGAGTGAAAAAATGCCAACCACGGAGAGGCCACGGGAAAGCAATAGCCAGCAAGGAGAATTCCCTGTGCTAGAGAGCAGAGGAGAGCAATAGCCAGCAAGGAGAATTCCCTGTGCTAGAAAGCAGAGGAGAGCAATAGCCAGCAAGGAGAATTCCTTGTGCTAGAGGCCATTGGAAAGCAATAGCCAGCAGGGAGAATTCCCTGTGCTAGAGGCCATGGGAAAGCAATAGCCAGCAAGGAGAATTCCCTGTGCTAGAGGCCAGCTTTGTCCTTAAGAGGTTGTGCTTATTAGCTCATCAATGCAAGAAGCAAGAACACACATTTCTTATTTTGCTCTTTGCTAGCGCTTTTATTATCACAAACCACTGTTCCTCATGTCTAAATCCAATGAATTCTCATATTCTTCCCTGGGAAAAAGGTCTTCCATAGTGGTTTTTGATTTGTTTTTTACAGCCTCCATTAATTCTGCTCTTATAAGGAAATGACACATTTTATGTGTGCTGTATTTTACATCCTGCCTCTGCGTTATCCTTACAGAAGCCAGGAGACATTTTATTCCTGGGTTGGTGGGTTTTGTATTTATATTATCACCATGATGGCTTGCTGTGCCCTGGTGTTTTTCACCCCACCAAAGTGGAGGTGGGAAGTTAACACCATCATTTCACAGCTGCACAGACACACACAGGGTCCATCCAGTCCCCAGGAAAGGAATGCTGAGTTATGGAAGGGACTGACCTCACAGACTTCAGAAGAGCTGGGTTTGGGGAGCAAAATTTAGTCAACTTTTAATGATGGTGGAGCCAACCCAGTAGCACAGTGCATATTCCAACACCATGGCAGAGGCAGCTCCCTGTGGCCAGAGATGCTGCAGAGACCCAAAACAGATCTCGTGCTGCTTTGTGCTAGATTTAAAGTTGAAAAAAATGCCACTGCTTGGTAGGTCCTGCAGAAATTCTGACTTTAGGCAGAAAAGGGGGGGGGGGGAATAATATGTGCTGAAGGCAGCTGGCAGCAGTGGAGTGAGCAGAAATGGAGTAGTGTGTGTTGTTACCTCTGCAGAGCAGCGCTAAGCTGATGGTTGTGACATTTCAGCGTTTGTGAACGGTGTCTGACACCAGATTAAACCAGAGCCACGGTGATTCAGGCTAAGAACAGCACAAGGTGGGAGAAAAGGACAATGCAGGACTTTAATTTTCTGAGGAGATTTCAGCGAGGCTGGAACAAGCAGCTTATTGAGCGAGGGGTGCTGGGCTGCAGCTCTGGCAGGCAGGCACTGAAGTGTAGGACAGGGAGTTTAATAAAATATTGCTGAACATCTACCCAAAAAATTACTACACTGGCTCTCTGGCCATGCTCCAGCGCCCTGACACGGGTAAAATATGCTCACATTTTGACAGTGAGGTGCAGCTGAACTCCATTTTGGTAATGTATTCAAATTATGTGCAGCCCTGGATTCAGAACGACTGTCTCGGTGGCCTGGGAGCACATTAATCTCTGCAGATGGTTGAACCAGCCCAGAACATCATTGTCCCCTGCCAGTTTACCACAGGGGCTCTTTGCAAGCCACAGGGAAGCTCAGAGGTGCAGCCTGTCATGCCCTTTTTTCCTCAAACACCATCACACCCCATAAACAGGTGAGCTGCAGCATTGCTGTGAACTATCACCAGTTGATGCTGCTGGAATTTAAGTCCTGGGTAGTAAAAAAAAGCAGTTTGTAGCAGCAGGAATAACTGCCACCATTAAAAAAAAAAAAAAAAAAAGAAAATAAAAAGAACAACTCCTGCTCATTTTTAGTTCATTTGTCTCTGCCTCAGCCCCTTCCAGAAGCAGGGCTGGCTGCTCCCTGCCCACACCTGAAAGCTCCCTCACCTCATGTCTATCTTTCCACATGAGCCTTTCCAGGTCTGGGCAGCTTGAGCTGAAACCAGAGGAAGGATGGGCACTGCAGGCCAGGTGAGCCCAGAGGGACCAGGGAGGGGGGAGAGAAGGGGCCTGAGCTGCACTTTCTGTGCTTCCCCTGGATATAGAATCATTATCATGGAAAGCCCTCTAAGATCATCAACTCCAGCCATTCCCCAAGGCTACCACCACTAACCCCTGGCCCCACGTGCCACATCCACCCTCCTTCTAAATCCCTCCAGGAATGGGGACCACACCACTGCCCTGGGCAGCTGCGCCAGTGCTGGACAAATCTTCAGGAAAAGGAATTTTTCCTGGTATCCAAGCTAAACCTCCCCTGCTCTTTGCCAGGAAAAGCTGCACGTTGCTGCTCTGAGCATCTCCAGCATTTTGTAGGGGAAGATCTGCATGAGCCCAGGGTTGGATTACTCAGAGCAGGAACTAAACCTGGCAGCACTGCCTAGGGCAGCTGGGGAGCTCCGGGCAAGGCAGGAGCTGAAGGACAGTGCAAACACTTATTCTGGGTAGAGACGGATCTTTTTGAGTTCTTTGTCAACCCAGGAGTAGGTGTGAATGTGCTGCCTTCCAGCCCTGCGTATTCTCTGATATTCAGTCTTAAACCCAGCCCTGCCCTCTCCAAGAGCCCACCAAAGGCCCGGTGTCAGGGGGATCAGGAGTGGGGGCTTGGCAGCAGTTTCCTCCAGCACATCATCATCAAAGGGCCCATCCTGGGAAGATACAGTTTGGCCCTGGATGTTGGATGCTGTTTGAAGTGGAAGGTAAAGCAAATCTCTACCTTGGGGATTGCAAATTTGTTTCTGGGAAAGGAAGGAAAAGGCTTTAAAAGCTTTTCTGCACAAAGCAGAGAAGTTTTTTTTATTTTTTGTCCTTTCATTTTTAATACAGCTGGATGGGACACTTCATCCCTGGAGGTGTCCCAGGCCAGCCTGGGCAGGGCTTGGAGCAGCCTGCTCTCATGGATAAGGATGTGCCCATGGCAGAGGGTTGGAAAAGGTGATCTCAACCCAAACCATTCTGGATTCTGTGATTACACAGGCTTTCCTAGGGCTGAGAGCTTGAAGCTCAGCAAGGCTTTTCCCTTGGGAAGTTTGGAGGCTGGTCTGAACAAATCCCTGCTGGTCTGGGTGTGCCTGTGGATGCTGGCTTCACCCCACCTGTATTTCTTCTAGTGCTGTCTCAGTCAACAAGAGCACCATTACCTCTCTGAAAAGACAGAACAGACCCTCCGTACAGAGCTCCAAGTGTCTTTTCTCCCCTTCTCTGTTCTGCTGCTGAAAAATTCCCCAGAGTTTGCAAACGCAGCCTGTCTCAATTATTCACCTTGATGTTTTGTGAACCTGAGCAAATCAGATGAGAGCTCCTGGCAGCAGTTTTGTGTTGGAAATATACAGCAAAGAGACATTTCAGTTTTATTGACAATGTCTTTGTGTGCCAGGGAACCACCATTTTCTTGGTTAGAGCTCTCCTTAGTGCTGTAAGCAATAAAATCCTCACACAAAGCTACAGCTCCCCGAACTCTCCTCCCTGTGCTGAGCACCAAAAAACCACTTCAGTGTCTGTTCTGTACCCAGTTCAAACCCGGAGCACCTGGGACAGCCAACCAGGACATCAGTCCCTGCACTGGCTGGGAACGTGGCCCCACCAGGTGTGCTCCAGGTCTGGGGTGTTTCCCCAGTGACTGCTGGCCCCTGGGCAAGAGAGGCATTTTTGGGAGCTGCCTGAGGCTGAGCAGTGAGTGCAGGACCCTCCCAGACCTCATGCAGGGTTCCTAGATGTCAACTCTTTGGTAACATTTATAATAAGCTCAATTCCCATATTCACTAGCTTTGCCAGCGTGACCTCGCTGCTTCAGGAAGTTTTATCCGAGTTGGGATTTCAGTGTCCTCTCTTTGAGAGCTTCTGTCTCTCTCACCCTTGTTCTTGTCACCACTTCCTTTCAAGCACTGCTCAGCGTTTCAGCTATCAAACACTCCACACTTAAGAGGGCCGAGCCCTCCAGCTCAAAGAATACCCGAACTCAAAGAAACCAGCACTGGCTCTGCTGAGAGGGAAAAAAACCTGCCTCACTTCCCATCACAATGTGAATGTGTCATCCTGGCCACATAATCCTCTTGCAAATCTCTGCCATTTGAAGTGAGAATTAATCTCCCACCAAGATTTCCCTGTGGGATGGCTGAAGCCATTTCACTGTAGCAGTTGCAAATATTTCCTAATTCAGTCAAAGTGATGTATTCACAGATGTGCCAGATTTTAAATGATTACCTGCTACACTAATTATCCAGGGTAATTCTGACATTAATCTCCATCCTTATCTCTGTGTAGGAAATGTGTTGTTTACAGTTCCTGAGATGTTTTCTGTAGAGATTTCCATCACCTCTCCTCCTCAGCCCTGCAGGTTGGGTCACACTTTGCCAGTGACAGCAGTGAGTCCTGACCCAGCCACACAGACCCAGCTGGCTGGGAAGGTGCTGCCAGCTGTAAGAGCTGAAATGAGAGATGTGGGACTCCAGGGGCTCCCAAAATGCAGTTTATTGTACCCAAGAGTCACAGCAGTCCAGGGCTGTGGGTGACAGAGCTGTGCCCACAGCTGTCAGCTCCAGCTGCAGGCAGGCCTGGAGACCCCGAGTTTAGGTTACATTGCATTCTATACTTTTCTTTGCTGAGCATCCTAATACAGTAGAACCAATCTATACCTTAACTTTTACCTATAGCCTGTCATAACTACTCTAATTACCATATTCATGGCACTGCTCTCCAGTCACTCACAGTCAGTACATCACAGTTTAAGCCAGAAGTTGTTTTTCAGTTTTCTTGCAGTGGAAAATTCTGAGACCTTTTTTCCACTTGCCACATTTGCTGACTTGTCTGCCTGTGCTCTCTTCCTGCTTGGTGAAAAACATCTTCTTGTCTGGGGTGGGTTTATCCTTTGCTCTAAGCCATAAAACCCCCTCTAACTAACACACCCTTTGCTCCTTGGTTATCCAGTGAGACTGGCTCAGCAATTCTTTTCTTCTATATCAAAACTCGCTTCCAACTCTATTCCTTCATCAGACTCTACATTTAAAAATCTTTCTGCTAAGCACACAAATCTGTGAGACTTCCTTGTCCAAATTTCATCCTTCCCAACAGTCAGCTTTCTGCATGAGGGGGACACTGCCACAGGCTCCAGGCTCCTTAAGCTCTCCAGGAGTTATTCCAGCTCCCTCCTGCCTGGAAGCTGGTGCAGGGAATCACTGTGAATTCCTCTTAGCACACAGGAGCTGAAGCTCATCCTGTGGAAAGCCTGTGGCAATCAAGGCATGGGAGTCCCATCTCCTGGCTCTTAAGTTCTTAACAGCCCTGGAAGCTCTGGGATAGCCCCGAGTTTGGGTTGGCCCAGGGCTGAGATGGATTCTGGGCACCCTGTGGGTTCTGCAGGTGTCCCTGCACTCTGGATCAGGCTGGGGCAGAGCTGTGGTTCAAACTCAGCTCCCAGGGGCAGCGTTAGAGGTTAAGATAAATTCCTTTGCTGTGAGGGTGGGCAGGCCCTGGCACAGGGTGCCCAGAGCAGCTGGGGCTGCCCCTGGATCCCTGGCAGTGCCCAAGGCCAGGCTGGACGGGGCTTGGAGCAGCCTGGGACAGTGGGAGGTGTCCCTGCCATGGCAGGCGGTGGAATAAAATGATCTTGGGAGTCCCTTCCAACCCAAATCATTCCAATATTTCTATGAAATCAAATGCTGGGGTGATTTGATGCTCAGGCATGCTGAGATCCTCCAGCTTTTCCACCGTCAAACAATCCCAGGATGATCAGTTGCTCCAGCTCCTCTGTGCCACACAGAGGTGCCCAAGGGCTCCTGCCCCTTCCTCTGGGACTTCCTGGGATGCAAATGCTCCCCACAGCCCCTTGGGAGGAACAACCTACAAAGATGCCCAGCATGGCTCTGGCTGGCACGAGAAGGGCTGTGAGAGCCTTTTCCGTGTTTCATTACACAACAGGCAGTGGGCTAGGCTGGGAATCAGGCTGCTGCCTGTCAGATGCAGATATAGATGGCTCTGACAGTGCCCTGGGGACCAGGCTGTCTGGCTGTGGCTGGGTGCCTCTGAAGGAGGGATGGGAAGCTTTCTAGCTGTGCCAGGAGTGCTGGCAGGAGCTGGAGTGATCTCTGCAGCAGGAGCAGCTCTCTGCTGCTGTCCCACCCCAGGAGGAGCCACCAGCAGCCCCACAGGATAAGGATGTGCCCAAGCTGTGCTTTGCTCTAGGAATGAGGGAGGAGATGTAACATTTACCTTGCAGGCTACTGAGTAAGGGAGGCTGGCAGCCCCAGAGGCACGGGAACTTCAAAGGTGCCTTTTTTGCTGTGTAATTAGCAGTGCTGCAAAGCCTCAGAGAAGTCATTAGACTCCCCTCAATACATTTCTCTCTCCACGTGCCTCTTTATTGCTCTGTGCTAAACCCAGAGCAGGAAACTGCACAGAAAATGTACCAGGGCTGGCTTTCAAGCAGGCTAGCACAAGAAAGATGCCCTTGTGTGTCCTGAACAGAAAGCACTGCAGAAAGAGGGTCAGGAGAAATTTAATCTTTACAGAGCTCCACACAGGCAACTCTTGTGCTGTTTCAAAGCTGTTAATTTTGTAATATGTGTCAGGCAAACTGGAAATAACATCAGCAGAGCTCGGGGGCTTGGTGACAAGCTCAGAGAAGCAAGCAGCAAAATTCCAAGCAGGCTATTTGACGTAAGTGGTGCTTAACATTGTTCAAAAGAAAGGATGTCACAGCAAGAAAAAGTCTGTGAGAAAATCAGGAAGCTCCAAAGTCAATTAATGCCTAGGTAATTCAGCTGCAGCTGGCAACAAATGACTTTGCTTTCAAAGCTGGGGATGACATACGGAGGGGTAAGAACTTAATAGGATCAATCTCCAAAATCATGCAAGAAAAATTACTAAAGGAGGACAACCTAGCATTAGGAAAAGCAATTAGGACAGTCAGGGGATGAGACAGCCAGAGAAGAGATGGAAGCACTGAGGAGCACAGGGCAAGTCCTGGGCAGCTGATTTTCCTTGGCAGAGGAAAATCAGGGAAAACCCACCTGGAGCAGCCCCTGCAGCAGCAGGACAGGGCAGGGGGGGGGAAAGGGAGAGCAGCTCCCCAGGATCAGCTCCAAGGGGGACACAGGGGGATTTTGGCTCCAGCACAGAAAAGGAGCATGGGCAGGTCCTGAGGAAACACTCACAAATAAATACAGCACTGGGAAACAAGGAAAGTGAATTCCTGGAGCAGGATGCAGGGAAATGACTTCAGGCAAGAGCTACCCCTGTCTGGCCAAAGGCAGCAAGGCTCTTAGGTGAGGAAAGCAAACAGAGCACAAGGGAGAAAAACCCTCCAATCCAAAGTTTTATATGGCAGGTAAGCCATCACTGGGACTGTGAGCCTTCAGAGCCTGAAAGCTGGGAAAGATCCCACATGGCAGAGCCTGAGAAAGAGCACACTGCAATGGAGGAAGTGAGGAAAAATTTCCTTAATTTTGCAGTGTCCAAGGCCCCCCACTTGGGAATGGCCAGTGCAATGTCAAGACACAGCACAGGACCTGCATTTTGTTGTAAGCTGGATAAAGGACTCCATCTCTGGAACACAGCCAAAGAGGTTCAGGAATTATGGAAATGGAAAAGAAAACCACAAGTGGCTTCTGAACATGCCAGGTGGGGCAGAGAGCAGGGACATTGCCCCCTGGGTGCCAGCCCAGCAGACCTCTCCCAGGAGCTGTGGCACTGCCCATCCCTGCCCAGAGCTGTGGCTGCTTCTCCCAGCCCCAGGGAATCAGTTTGTTTGTACTTGGAAAAGGCATGCTTTAGCATCTCTGCTATTTATAACTTCCATGTGCAGAAGATATTCATAATTAAAATTGTTATTATGGCTTGCAATGAGCTGCATTCCACAATGTATTTAGGTTATATGTACATATATAGATATATATCAAATACTTTTCATCTCCCAGCAGCATCTTGGATGGAAGCAACGATAGCTAATGAGAAGGCCAGGGAATATTCTGTTCGAGAAAGCACAGAGAACTGGGGATTGTGCTGGTTTTATTGCAGTTAAATTATGGGAACTGACACCTTTTTGTTTCTGCAGTCATATTCCAGTTAAGTTCAGTTTTTATTTTAATAGTCAAATAAATCTGAGCGGTGGGAAGGTCATGCAGAGAAACAGCTCTCTAAAAGCCTCAGCAGGAAGATATCACCAAGGCTTTGTTCTTCCTGCCATCCATTCTTTCTCCTCCAGCACTGCCTGATAAGAGCCTCTTTTCATGCTGAAGGTCAGAGAGATAAGGGGCATCCGTGCTGATAACTTGACCACCTCCAGCCAGGTCAAAACCAAAACCTCCCATGTCCTGGGGAACTGGAGGGCTGAGCAGGTATGGATAACCCAAAGTGTTGGAGTGCTGGTGACTCTGTTAGTGCTAAGGCAAAAAATAAACAAACTCAGCCTCATTTTTACTTGCCCTATTTCCAGAAGATTGTCTTTGATTTTTTTTCTGCATAGCCAGTCAGGCTGGGATTTGATCTTCAAAGGTCTTTTTTTTAACCCAAGCCATTCTAAGAGTCCCTAAAGTTCTCATTGCTAAAGGTATCATGTCTGCATTACACCTGGAGATACTGCTGGGCTCAGGAAAGTGGCTGCTCCTCTCTGAGCAACCACTCCTAAAGCTCAGGAACCAAACTCAGTTCTCTCTTCTGGCCTCAGGGTGCTCAGTCTGTCAGTCCAGGCCACCTGCTGCAGGTGGATGGGACCCTTGGGTTCCCTGCTGGACACAGCCAGGATGATTCCCTGGCACAAACCTGCCCTGGCAGGAAGCAGCACTGCAGAATTCACCAGGCTGCACTCTGGGTCTGACCTTGGCTCCTCCAGCTGAGCTGCTGCAGGTGAACTTCAAAGGGGAAGGACAAAGCACAGGCAGAGCCCAGAAACCAAAACCCAGCCTGTGAGTCACAGTGTCCTGCTGAGGATGGAGCAGAACACTGTGAAACTGGGCTGGAGCAGCCTCTGGGGCTGGCAGGGGGCTCTGGAGCTGCCAGGCTTCACCTCCCCAAATCTCAGAATTCCCCCTTCTGCTCAGAACCAAAGGCAAGGCTGCTGCTCCTCGTGTCCCCTCCCTGCTCCGGGCAGGAACACGACTCTGTGCAAGTGTTCAGGCACCAAATCCCTCCGTGCTCTGCCCATAAACTGCCTTTCCTCAGCACAGGAGTGGGGCTGGACTGTGTGTTTCACTGAGCCTGGAAAGGTCACAGCACCAGAGGGAGCAGCAGGTGCCCAACACCTCTGGAAGGCAGCCTGCTTGCACAGCCACTGAAATGCAGTGCCTGAGCTTAGCTGCCAAAAATTGAGTAATTGCTCAAAAATTGAAAAATCCTGTCTCCTGACCATTTAAATCCATCCTTGCGCCAAAGGGAAGGGACAGATTATAAATGTCTGAGATTGCTCAAGTCTGTGAGTGAACCTTGAGCTGTGCAGACAGCACTGACTCAGGAGAGAAGGCTCTGTTTTCTCCCCCAAAAAGCAGGGGTTGTAGCTGAGTAGCCACTCAGCTTCAGGGAACAGGACCAGCAAACAGGAACAGGTTATTAATCATACCCCCATTTAATTAGGAGTGGTTGTGGGTATCCTCTTTCACCTGTATGATCAGCATCCATTTATTTGCAAGATTGCAGTGTGTTGCAAAAGGAAATCTCTGAAGCATTGGCAGCTAAAAAGTCATTATTTCAGAGAATTCTTAGTAATATAGATGTTTCCATTGTTCAGTACCAGGGGAAAGCTCTTCCCAGATAAATCCCTTTTAGTATTTCACTGCTTTTTCCTCAGTAATATTCTCCCTTTATCTCTCACTTTTCCTCTTTTCTCCTGCCTTTCTAACAAGAGTCCCCTCGATGCAGAAGCACAAGATAATGCTAATTGAGCTTGTCAGGCCTAAATAAAAGATGGGATAATGCAGGGGCTGCAGCCTATGTGCTTCCATCTGGATACTTCAACTTCTATCATGTAGCAAGAGCAAACCTTGCTGTGCTGCTCACACGAAATGGGCAGAGAGTTATTGACCTGTCAGGCAGGGCACTGGGGTGTTAACCTCACCAAAAATCCCCAGAGCCCAGCCCTGAAAATTCCAGAAATAAATGCCAGCATTTACTCCCTGGGATATCTTAAATCAGCCAGGGCTCATCTACAGATTGCAAGCTCTTCTCTTTTTTACTTAAGTGTACCTTTCCTGCCCTGAATAATCCCCGAGATGGTTTGGCCATGGTGGTGCCCAGGGACACACAGACTGCTGTGGTTTCAAAGATGAAAAGCAACAGAAAGGCTGAACCTCCTGACTCTGCTGCCAGCTCTCACAGGAGAGGCAGGACTGGATCCCAGCTTTGTCTGGTCTAAGAACAGAAGATGCAGCATGTGAAGCTGGAGCACATGGAGTGCCTCTATTTAGAGGCTCTGCAAACACCAGATGAATATTAACAATGTGATTCAAGTCCATGGGTTACATGTAATTTGGCCAAAGCCAGCAAAAAGACAAACAGTTCTACACCTTCAAATGAATCCTTTAGCTTGCTAACAAAAAGCAATTAAGCTGCCTGCCAGTCTGGAGCGAGGCTCCAGGGCTAATTTCACACACACAGGCTGGATGGGAGCATCCCAACACACCACTGCTGCATATTTCCCTTCCCTTTCCAAAGAAAATCTGCTGGCAGTCCCCCCACACCCAGCCACAAGGTGCAGAGAGAGCACTCAGCCTTGGGAATCAATCCCACTGCTCTAGAGGTGGGCTGCAGCTCCTCCCCAGGGAACAGGAGGGGGGCTCCAGCACTTCTTCACATGGATTGCACTCCATGGGAAATGGGACAGAAGTCAGGGAGTCATGGGCTGGGCTGGGCTGGGCTGGGCTGGGAGCTCTCGGGTTTCTGTGGTTGAGATGACCCCTGAGGTATCAGAAAGTCTCTTTTTCCCAGCCCCATGAGTGAAGAAGTCAAGATTCGTGGGTTCTGCTTTTCAAGGCTGTTTATTTTCCCTTTTCTGTTCCATTCTGTCTCTGCCCTGCTGAGATCTGTCCAGCAGGTCGGGTTGTGGCACAGCCCCTGCCCTTGGCTTTTTATACCAAGAACTATCTGTGCTTTATTTACAATCATTTTCCAATACCCATCACCTGTGTCAGACAGTCTGTCTCTGCTCTAAACCAATCCAGAGGTGTCTCCATCACAGCAGAAGAGGGAGGACAAGAAGAAGAAGAAAAAGGACAGGACACACCCAGATTTCTCCATCTTGCCTCTTGAACCCCCATTCTAAATCCCCAAAATTCCACTTTTTCACCCTGTGACAAATTCACTATCATTCTACTCAAACCCTTGTGGCTTGTAACTCCTCACACAGAGTTGGGAATTGTTTCCAAGGGCTAAAATCCAAGGCACAGGTGGTTTTCACTCTGTGCCAAGGTCTCTGAGCCCCCTGCCAGGGTCTGGAGTCCTCCAGGGCAGCCAGAGGGATGTCCTGGGCTCCAACAGGGACAGACCTTAAAGCTCATTCTATTCCAACCCTCTGCCATAGGGACACCTCCCACTGTCCCAGGCTGCTCCAAGCCCTGCCCAGCCTGGCCTTGGACATTTCAGGGATCCAGGGGCAGCCACAGCTTCTCTGGCACCTTGTGCCAGGGCCTCACACCCTGCCAGGGGAGGATTCCTTCCTTATGCCTGATCTCAACCCACCCTCCTTTAGCTCAAGGCCATTCCCCTTGTCCTGTCTGCCTGTTCAAGTGTCACTGAAGGCACTGACCAAGTGCAAGAGAATTTCCCATTTCAATTAATTATTGCTGATCCAGGGATGAGTGCAGTAACTGAGATCTGGGTCATCCCAGCTGTGCTGTAGAATAAAGCAGAGGTGAGAGTGTGCCACCTGCACCTCAGACACTTCTGCATGTGGGCAGTGACCAGCAGATGTGTGTGCTGGTCAGCAGGAGGCTCTGAGGGACACAAAACTGAGGGGCAAAGAGGGGGATTCACTCGGCTGGCAAACCAAGGAAGAGCCACTTCATCCTCTTTCCAGAACCTCCTTGTTTCACTGCACCATAAAAAGCTTCAAGAAATATTGATCCCAGCTTGTACTGGCAACACAACAAGAGCATAATTTCATTTCCTGCTGCATTACAGAGTTAAAAACTGATGGCTTAATTTCTAAGAAATTCAAATTGATGGTGCTGAAATGGACCTGGGAGATGAACATTTCCTGATGCTTTAAATGAGCTTAGTTCTGAGACCAGATTTAGGAGCTGGCCTTACCTTTATAGGGGAACACCCACCACCCCAAAATCTGCCCAATGCACGGACTGGGCAGCTGTTGCACTTCAAACTAAGTTTACTGATTCATAAAATTCCTCCTCAGCAAAACCAGCAGGTAATACCTGTGCAGGTCGTGCAAGCAGAGGAACATTTTCTGACAGTCCTGAGGGTCACAAATCACAGTGGGGAAGAGAATTTCTGCTGGTGTTGTGAATTAAACTGAGTAGCAATTACTGCCATGGTGCTGGGGGAGTTCAGCTGCTGCAGCAAAGTGGAGGAATCTGTGTGCTCTGCAGAAGAAGTAAAGTTTGAAACTGCCACCTGGGAGAAATCCAAAGTTATCTTGGAAACAATGTAATAGGGAGCTGAAAAATCTTTATGTTTCTCCGTGCCTTAATTTTTAAGCTCTCTAGGCTGCAAAAATTGAGAAAATTCTGTATCTAATATCCCTATACTTACAGTCAAAGTTTTATTTATTTTTTAGCAGCACATGCCATTTCTGCTTAGTGTACAGCTTTTGTTTTGCCATGCAAAATATTTCTTTTCTTCTTTTCTTAACTCCTTGTGGTAATCCACTCCATTTAATTTCATCATCTAAAACTGCATCCTGAGGTTGGTGCCCAATGCCCTGATTCCTGCAACCCAAACACTGGCAGCTCAGTTCCAATCCAGACACCCTCTCAGAGACACACTTAAAACTTTTTTATTGTTTTAAAGACTGCAGCCTTTTGCAGGAACAGCTGTCTGGGATGAGCTAGCTCGAAATAACAGAGATACCAACCAACAGGAGGATACAAAACACAATACACGGAAGAATTTTGTAGCTTTATGCTCTCATTATTCCAACATCACACACAGACACTGCCCCACACACTCGAGGCTGCAACACCTTCCCCCATGGGAGTTGGAGGGAATTTTTCTCAGGCTCCCTTTGGTGTAAGTAATCCCTGAGGTGTTAAGCATCTTTGTACTTTTATCCCAGAACATCTGAAGGCTGTGAGGGCTCGCATCTCTCTTTAATGTGCAGAGCTGTGCTGCACCATTTACCAGCCTGACTCACCTGCAGCTCTGCCCAGCAGCTCACAGCCCGTGCCTCCCATCCTGCACAGCCCTTGCTTGCTGTTCTCCCACTGGTACTGCTCCTGCTGCTGCAGAGTCACCACTCTTGGTGCAGTTCCAGTGACTAATTCTTGCCTGACTCCCCAGAGTAATCACAGGTGTGGCCACAAGGAACAGGCTGTCAGAAAATACACCTGAAATCCCTGCAAGTGTCCCTGCCCCAAGGGCACCCCCAGGGCCAAAATGCACCTGCACCCTCGGGAACACCAACTGTCCCCCTTATTCTGAAAAAATTGGCACTGGCAGGAGGATGGCTTGATGAGAAACAGCCCATCACACAAAGTGTCCTCGTCACCCACTCACTTACAAATGATGCAGCCACCTGGCCACTCTCACATCATTCAGTGACAACAAAATCTCCTGTAGCATTTCCAGGGTCGTTTTCCCAAGCAGGGGCTCATGCTGCTCACTGAACTCCAGTCTTTGCCTCAGTTATCTGGAGAGTCCAGTCCTCTCACATCATTCCCTTGTCCTTCCCCTTGTGATTGTGACAAATTCCTCTTCCCATCCTCGGGTAATGGCATTTCTGTCATGTCTGGAAGGTATTGAGATGAGGGAGCTGGCACTGCATAACATCCCACTGCTTGGATAAAACATTCTGATCTCCCCATACTGAAACACAGGGGGGGTATGGAAATCTGGGGCATTGCATTTGGATTTTGTTTGCTTTCTTGGTGAAAGATGGTGTCTGCCATACCCAATGCATGGTTTGGCAAAGGAGAAAAATGGGCTGTCTGGAAAGAATCGATATTGAAACTGCTTCAGGGCACTCCTGGAAGTGTATGTTTATTGAAGGCTGAAACAGCTGAGGAAAAAAACAACAAAATTATGGCAGAAAAGTTCTTCCTTCTCTGAGTCAAGAACCACTTGGAGCAGAGGTTTTACTCTTTGCTCGCCTTGCTCTGCCCTCCACAGCCAGGGGTGCTTTCCTGCTGCGTGCCTGCAGTGCCTAATTAAGCACCAAGCCCTAATCCCCAGACTGGGGAGGCACAAGGAAGGGCCAAGGAGGAGCAGCCCAGATTCTCCTTTCTCAAGGAGGAGCAGCCCAGATTCTCCTTTCTCAAGGAGGAGCAGCCCAGATTCTCCTTTCTCAAACCTCGCAGCAGAAACTCACGTGTGAGCCCAGGAGAACAGCTGACCTGAAGAATAACTGCTGCAATACGAGGTGTATCTGTCCCTGCAGGAGAGGAGGGGAGAAAGCCTGTTTGCACTGCAGCAGTGCCTGGGGCTCATTAACAACCGGGATTAATGAAGATGTCCTCAGCACTCCACCGCAGGGGAGTCAGCAGGCAGAGACGCACTCTCATCTCGCCCCCCACGACTGTTTTATTGCTCTGCAGTGATGTTTGGGGCACAGAATTTCCCGCTGATGCAGAAGAACACCTCCACCCCACCCCAAGGACTCCTCTCCCCTCCTGCCCCCTGGAATGCTGTCATTCCACGTGTACCCACTGCAATACAAACACCAGGAGGAAGAAATGCCCCGTCTAGCACCCAGCCTGCTGTCATTCAGCAGGGGGTGAGCCTGATTGCAGGAGGTTAATTAATGCCCCACATTTGTAAAGCTCAGCGTTTATTAACGACTTGTTTTCTTCGGGGGAGAGAATAATTGATGTTTGCCCCGAGAAGACACACCGAGGAAATCTGTCCCTGAGAGGAAGCATGCAGGAATGCTGGCCAGAGATGGGAAGTGCCTGCCTCCTGCCTTCCCTGGAAATGTCACTGCTCTCGGGATCACCTGCAGCCAGACTCTTTCAGGGGCAACAAAGTCGCCTGTAGCATTTCCAGGGTCGTTTTCCCAAGCTCATGCTGCTCACTGAACTCCAGTCTTTGCCTCAGTTATCTGAGAGTCCAGTCCTCCAGCCCTGGGTCTGTCAAGGGCAGACTCTCTGATGGGGCCAGTCCCCGCTGCCAGCTGCTCCAGACACAAACCATGAACACAGCAGCCCCCTCTGGACCCTTCTCTTCAGCTAATTGTTATGATGGGTCCCTCTGATTCATGTGGGATTGTGTGTAATGTGTCATTGCATCACTGGAATTATTCAGGAGAAGAATGATGAGTGGTTTGTGGCCCTGTGAATAGCAAATACTGCTATTCTTGTGCCTGTCTTAGGCTGGGCCTTTGTCTTAGTGACAAGCCTGTTCGATGACAATAAAGGAAAGGGAATTGGAGAAAATGGCCAAGGAGAGAATCTTTGTTTTCTGTCCCTCGTTCCAGTCTCCCTGGAATGTGAGGAGTAGCAGTGAACAAAGAGAAAGCACTTGAAGCGTTGAAACAGACTGATAAATGCCTTTGTGATAAACTGCTTTTCTGCTCATCTGGAAGGTCAGTGCTCCAGTTTTTCTCATACTTTTTACCATGATAAAGATCAGATGTCCAAAAGGATCAGCAATTTGACCAAGTGAATTTAGGAGCCACTTGAATCAGCAGATAATCAACAACAATTGTGGAACCTGTTCAAGAAAACAACTCAATACTCCCCTCTGTGCTTTAGCCAGGAAAGGAACTCGCCCACACACATCCCCGGAGACTTGTCCAGGGATTTGGAAATGGAAATAGTAGGAGAACTGCTTCTGGTTCTGTTTTTGCTCTGGTTTATCTTGTAGAATAAAACAAGAGCCACCCAAAGCAGAGGAGGAAGCTTCCACTCCCTCTGCCCTGAGTGACCAGCCAGGGACACAGACAGCTCCCCCCAGTCCTGTTTTGCTCCCAGATGCTGCAGCAGTTCAGCACCTCCCTGTCTCCAAACCTGTCATGTTAGTGGTCACAATGGAGAATAAGTGCCCACTGGCTCATCTCAAGTCCTGTGCACGCAAGATTTTCCTTCCTTCCACACTGTTCCTCACCTAAAGAGCCTTAAAATGCAGAGCCACGCTGCTTCAGCTTTCAGTCTGTTGACAAATTTAATCATCAAGGCACAGATTGGCTTTTGGGTACACAGAATGAGATTACAGTGGAGAAAACAGTTTTGAACATTCAAATGAAAGTTCAGTTTGATGAGGGCTCTACAGCCCCGAGCTGCCTCAGCTCAGATCCATCCTGCACTGGGATTACTCAGGAATCTCACATGGTTATACAGCCAGGAGACTCTGGTACCACAGATGGACATGATCTAATTTCAAGTGGGAAGACTGTGGAAAAAGAAATTGCAGGACTGGGCTCCTGACACACGTGGTTTCACAGGAGAAAGCAGAAATAGGATAAAAAAATACACCACAACACCCACCCCCCAAGCTCTAACCAAACTTCAGGAAGCAGTGGGAAGGTTTCCCTTTACACACCCGAGGTGGTCAGCAAGGTTACTCCACAGGAGGAGACAGATCACAGCCCATGAGCCTTTTCCAGCTAAGAAGCTTCACAAACAGAGCAAAACCTCCTCCACAGGCATGATTCAGGCTGGTGAGCAGGAATCCCAGCTACCTGCTGGCAGAAACTGGGGGCAGCACTCTCCAGCAGCCCAGAAGGGACCCACCAGCTGCAAATCAGAGCAATGAGAGGCACACAGGGAGCAATGCCAGCAGCAAGAGAAGGGGTAACTCACAGCAATGAGCTGGTAGGAGTTGTTCATCATGGCTATGAGCATGTTCAGCAGCACAACGAGGGAGATGACGTTGTAGGTCCCGAACATCGTGGCCCCAACAAACTCTGTGAACTCGTGCCTGGCTTTCACGTTGGTGACATAGAGATTCAGCAGCCCAAACACAGACCAGAAGAGTGACTGGAGGGTCTCGAAAAGCCTGCAAAGAAAACAGATTTTTTTAGCTGGCAACCTGATGCTGGGGGGTGGAAAATGATCTTCTCCTACACAGATATTGGGAGACACCACGGAGCAGCCACTCAGCACAGCGTTTTATCCCTCCCTGGGGACAGCCTGTGCTCAGCCACAGTGAGCCAGCAGCCAATGCATGTGAGAGCTGCCCCATCAACAGCATTTGCTGTCTGTCCAAGAGCCCAGTCCACATCCTTGTGAGATGCAGCGAGCACAACTTCCCCAGGGAACCCAAGGCTCCCTTTCCCACTCTGCACATTGCAAAGAACAGCCACAATATATTCCATTTAATTAAAATTGCCGTGCTGTGATGCTGCTGCTATCTATAAACTCTCCAGTTTAATCAGTGCCTGCATCATTAACATGTCTGCAGGATAAATGCTCAGGGAACCCAGCCCCAAGCATGACTGCAGCAGTGAGCAGTGCACAACAACAAGGCACCACCAGGTGGGAGCTGGCAGAAACCACAGCACCTGCACCTTTTGCTCTAATTTGCAGTGCTCTGTTTGCTGTACACCTGCCTAAAAACACAGCTCTGTTTGCAGTGCACCTGCCCAAAACTCTGCTCTGTTTGGAACACACCTGCCCAAAACTCTGCTCTGTTTGGAACACACCTGCCCAAAACTCTGCTCTGTTTGGAATGCACCTGCCCAAAATGCTGCTCTGTTTGGAACACACCTGCCCAAAACTCTGCTCTGTTTGGAATGCACCTGCCCAAAACTCTGGGGGCTCTGAGTGGCTGGAGCAGCAGCTCCCACCCACCAGGGGCAGAGTCCCTGGTAAAACCCTGCAACCACAGCTGGGTAATGACTCAGATGAAAGAGAGTCATCACATTAACTCAGCTCAAGAGTTTCTCTTCTTTGGAAGGCTTCCTTCCCTAGATGAACCAGACCTGACCCCACTGAGCTGCTGAGATCATCCCAGGTCTCTCTGCTTCCAGTGACCTTTCCCAGTCACGTCAGACGCGTAATCAGCAATCGAAGTAATTGCTCTATTTGGGCATCTTTGTTTTGGCTTTCCAAAATATGGCATTTATAGTATCCAAAAATGACATTTATATGCCTGTTTAGGAGTTCCCATTTTGGCCTGAGGTCGGCAGATGTTTCCAAATGCAACTACTAGGCACAGCAACATGAATAATTCAGATGCTTTACTTGACATGCCAGGAATCTGTTCTCCCATCATCTCCAGGCATTTGTTCACATGCAATCCCATGCCTTATAGGAGGGTTCTGTTTATACTTTGTGGATGTAGCTTATGTTTTTCACTGGCCAAAATCATAAAGATGCTCCCTCCCAAAAAATCTCCCTCCAAAAAACCTCCCTCCCAAAGCTCAGGCTGTTCATTAGCCTCATTAAATAACCAAGGTAGTAAAATGCAGATTAACCAAAGAATGCCAAGCATTTCTTTTCTAGAAGTGGTGGAGTGCTAGCTGTCTTTTAAAATATTTATAATATTTTTACTATTAACAGGAGAAATACTGCTTGGGCTGCAAGGAACAAGAGAGGCAGGGCTTCTAATCATTGAACTGAAATCAGTTCTAGAAGTGATCAGTGTGTTGTGTGTTGTTCTAGATGCACAAGATTACCCAGGTGTGTAACCTGGGCCCAGACAAAGCAAACAGTCACACATGGGCATGCAGTGCCCTTGGCAAAGACACCAGGTGGTTCCTCAGCTCTGCAGAGCAGTGAGGATGCTGTGAGGTGCTGTGTCCTCAGTGTTTAATGACAGGACAGGTCCACAGCTTCTTTTCACAGCCCGTGTTTCAGGGCTGGCTCACACTACTTTGGAGCTATAAAGAAATAGAGTTTTGGGAATTGTGATTGAGAGGCTCTCATGTCCTGCTGGGTGTATTTTGAATCCTAACAGAAGAATCCAAACAGAAGAATTCTCACAGCTCCACCACTCTCCATGGTGGCTTAGAGAGAGCAAGTGCCCCCTGTGCCACAGGAGCCTGAGCCCAGGGGAATGGCAGAGAGAAGGACACAGCAGGCAGGGAGATGTGACTTCCTCCACCCCTTCCTCCTCTTCCTCACTCTCCTCCCCCTCTTTCAGTTGCCAGCATCGCAGCTATAAACATATTTTCCAATCATCTGCCTAAGCAGCAGGCACTCTGCTTTCTGAGGGATGGCAAGGCCAAAGCAGAAAACCTTAAATTATTCATTACCTCCCCTCATTGCTGTCACAAAGGAATATTACTTTTCCATGATCTGTGTGTGCAATGCAGAAAATTTCCTCGCCAAGAAAATGCTGAAGCCACCCTCTGAGAGTAATGGGAAATAAGGTGCCAGTAAATAGGTGTCACACTTGACACAAGTGCACACACACCAGGGGTGCCCTCTTTGCTCCCCTGGAAGAATTAGAGCTCATTGTGTGAGGCCAGGAATGCTGGTGGGAATCAAAGTGCACTGATTCAGAGCTCTGCAGATTTATTCCTTCATCAGGAATGAGCCATGAGCAAAGTCAGGGTCCCCAGCCCTGGCTGGACTGGCTCCAGCCTCCTTTGCTTTCCCCCCAAAACAATATTTGGATCTGCAGCTGCTCCTTCCCAGCCACTGCCCCATGCTGTGCATCTGCTCCCCAGCCAAATGTCAGCCTGTGCTGGGGGTGTTAATAAAGACCATTTAAACTTTTAAGAACACGTTAAATAAATTTCTTAAGCGAGCCTCAAACAAAAAGTACCTGCAGAGTGTTCTGTCCCCTGCCAGGAGACCTCACTCCTAATGGATCCCCTCCCACTGGGATTTTGTTTTACACAAACCTCTGCCACAAAGGCTGAGCCCCCTCAATTTCCTTTCTGTGCTACATTCCCTTGGCAGGGGGCTCAAATGAATGTTAGGGGGGCAGAAATTGGGGCTTGTATTTAAGCTGATCGACACACGTTCTGCTAAGTGCTTCTTGTATAATTTTTAGCTCCCAAGACATCACACCTTCTTACAGACTTCTGGATGGTTGCTTGCTTGCTTGCTTTGTTTGTTTTTTTTTTTTTCCTGCTGGCCCAATGTTCTTTTCCTTCAGTCAGATCCTGCTGTTGCTTTCTCCACTTACCTGACACAATGAAATCTGTAAAAAACCCGGTGTGCAGTGGTGGCAGGCCCAAACCAGAATGCAGAACTGCACACATCTGTTCACAGCTCCAGAGAAAGGCAGGGTTTGGTACTGGATTTTGTAGGCTTGACCCTTCCTGAGGTAGAGTTTACCCCTTAACACACACTGTGCTTGCCAAACTTTCCTCCCTCTGCTGCTGCATCAATATGGATACAGATCAAAGTATAAATTTGGGATTTAATTCCTTTGCCAGGGCAGCACGACACATTTCTGGGGCACGTGAGGCAACTGAAACAGAAAAAGGTCTGAAATCTTTAATTCTGTTTCTCATTAGCACAGTGCAGGTCCATTCACATCACTCAGACAGAGATGAGTTAATTAATCAAGATGAGAAAATTAACCAAGCCTGTGGTGTTCCTGCTCTGCAGTGGGAAGTGGCACATGGCTGGTGTACCAGGGCCTGCTGCTCCTGAAGGATGGGCTCTATCCCATGAAAATTCCATGTTTCTTTTAGGACAGAGCCCACAGGACAAAGCTGGAACCTCTCCTCTCCCAACCAAGTCATGTGGCCTGAGCCATCATCTGTTTTTGATAAGAGTGCAAATACATCCCAAATCCTTTCTTAATCCCAAACCTTCAGCTGACAGAGGGAGGAGAATTATTGGGCATCATGACAAGTTTTATTTAATTTAGCATAAAGTGGTGGACAACAGTTTTGTTTTGCTTGTTTGCAGGGCGTGGGCCTTTTTCTAGACCGTGCTTTATTTATTTCTCCTGCCATTGTGAGTTAAGTACTGTGCAAGCAGCAAGAACAATCGGGTGGGGGCTGATTATTATAATTATTTCTACTATTAGTAATTAAAACAAATACATCAGCAAGACAATTCATGTCATTTTTCAGCATGTGCTCTCTCTTTCAGCTCTGCCAGATGTCCTCACAGCAATTTCCATGCCAGCATCTCAGCAAAGTACCAGCATTCCCAGCAAAAAAAAAAAAAGATTCTGCTGGGATTTCAGTCTGCAAGGAAATCAGAGAAGCCTGCACCATCACATGTCCATGAAAATGGTCTAGGTGAGATTGTTGTTGTTGCTGCAGGCACATTATTTATTAGTTCCTGTTTTTAACGGGTTTATCCCTTATTGTGTTCATTTCATTCAGGTTCTCCTCCTTTTTTCAAAAATTAGGCAACAACTACTGTGGCAAAATTACATTTCCTTTCTCAAATCTGCTGAAACTGTGCATAGTCATAATGAGATTTAAGTTGCAGGATCATGCAGGGAAACTCCTTGGTCCAGAACTAAAAGGTCTCCTGGTGCCAGACCTCAGTGAGAGTCCTTGTGACGGCAGAGCTCGGCACAATGTCTGCCCCACTTAACTCCCACCTTTCCTGCAGAGCCAACCACCTCACCTGGCATTTGCAAATGAATAACTAAAGGCTCTGTCAGCGCAGTGACAGGCAGCAGGCAAGGGCAGGGGAGGCAGGGGACAGGGGAAGCAGCCTCAGAAGCAGAAAGAGAGGATGTCTTACGTGGAGAAGGCATTGTTCTGTTTCTCACATCGGATCCCCTTGCAGTTGTTGGGTTCCTCCGAGGCACTGGTCTCATAATAAAAATAAAGCTGGTTCAGTCCATTGGCAAAAGCCAGCAGCACCAGGCAGTAGATAAAAAGGAATTTGAGGATGTCTAGCAGCATGCGTCCCAGAGAAATCTGCAGGGGTCCCAGGTGTGAGTTGGCTGTAAACAGGGAGATGAGGCGCAGGGAGCTGAGGATGTTGGATATTGCAAAGAGGGCTTCTGCAATCAGGGTCGGGTGCCACATCTCCCACTCCTCCCGCGGGCGAGAGCCGTTGTACTGGCAGGAAGGAAGGAAGGAACAACAAGGGCATCAAAGTGAGATGAGGTGTAATGACCCCAGAGTCACTCCAAGCTCACACCCCCTGACCCAACCCTTCACAGGTAAATCCTAACCAGGCACTGTGGCACAAAATGGGCTTTTAACTGTCACTGCAAGGAGCCCCTGACGCTGGGAATAATGTGCTCTGACTCCACGATTCAGAAGGCTGAACAATGGCTTTATTAAAGCCATACTATATTACACTAATACTGAATTAAAACTATACTAAAGAGATACTCTACTATATTATACCATACTGTACTGTACTATACTGAAAATACTAAAGAAAAGCCCGTGACTGTCTGAGACAGCCAGGACACAGCTTTGAGTGATTGGCTAATCACTCAAAACCACTTTCACCCGTGTCCAATTAACCAAATCACTTCAGGTAAACAATCTCCCTAACACATTCCACACGTGCAAAAACAGGAGCAGTGAATAGAGACAAGAATTGTTTTCTTTTCTTCTCTGAGGTTCTCACTGCCTTCCCCTGGAAGAATCCTTGGGAAAGTTGTGGCTGCTGCTCTCTGTGAAGTGAGCTGTGGCCACATTTAACCCCTTACACCCCAGCTGCTGTCAGACTCACAGTTGGGATTCAGGACTGAGGCTGACTTGATTAGGGCAGAGATGAAGGTTTAATAATGTTTTTTTAATGAATTCTGCCAACTACGCTGTGACCCCCTGGTGGTGAGAGATGTGGGACCAGGTTTTCTTTAGAGGCTTTGGGTATGTTGGCTGTTCTTAGCCTAAGCTGAAAAATCTGAAAAATTATGATTTTTTTTAAAATTTGTTTTACTTTTGAGTTCACAGTCTGTGGGTTCCTTGTGTCCATGGCTTCATACACAACCTCCTTCTCTTTCAACATTTAAAGGGGTTCAGATTTTAGCATGTCCCAGATGTAAATTTCCAATTACTTTTGTTCTTCTTCCTCCTAAATATGACTGCACATTATAAACACTGCACATTCCAGGAACAATGGGAGGCAGGGAGAAGGAAGGGAAGAAGAAAAGCAGTGAACTATTGGATGCTTTCCTTCCCATGTAATCTCAAAAAAAAAAAAAAAAAAGAAAGAAAAAAAAAGGAGCAGGCAGCCCAGAACCAAAAGGCTTTTTTCGTATTAATTTTCTTATTAGTTAATTTGTCATGGCAATTTTAGGAGAGTTGCTAAAGCAGAGGTCTTAATTACAGCTGAAACACTGGGTACAGTTGAGTGCATCAATTACAACATTAACTGGGTTTGTAATGTAGCTGTAAAAGCAGAAGCATTTTCTGAGCAAAGTGCAGGCAGATGTGAACAGGTACCACAAAAGATTGGTTCTGTAAAATGTAACTGCTCTGGTTCTGTGAAATGTAAAAATGTAACTGCTCTGGCTTAACGACAGTGGCACAGGAATGGAGTCAAAGACATTTAGCATCAAGGAATAATTGTCCTTTTAACATTTGTCTCCGCTCATTTAGCATGCATAAAAAAGCAGAACTGCACTCAGGATAACACAGCTAAAACCATAACCAGCGTGTTTAGGGCTCCTAAAATAATTCAGGTACCTCTGAAAAGGAAATGGTACCAATATCACACTGACAGGACGAGATTGCAGAGTTTTTCTATTTAAATCTGAAGGTCCAATACACAAACTCCAGTGTATTCAAGGGCTCAGCAAAAAGCAGGTTGATATTTCAAACTCTCCCTCTGTATGAAGGAGATGAGACATGATACAAAGGCATTTCAGCATGACCTCGGATTGCTTCTGACATTTCCAAACTGTTCTTTATTACATGAACAGCATGGCCTCAGCCTGTTAACTTGATTTGAAGATGGGTCTTCAAATGCCCACAAACAGGCAGAGAGGTGAACTTTTTGTGGATATCCAGCAGTGGGGGTGGGTGGGAGGGATTGGAAAGCAGATTTGCTTCTGGACTGCAGATTTGCACAGCTATTCCCAATTCTCTTTTGCAGGCTGGCTGGACACAGCAGCCCAGGGCTCTCTCCTAAGGTTTAGCACAGATTGCACATAAATGGGAAAAATACCTTTTTTTAAGGTATTAATATTTTAAAGGTATTTAATATTTTAAAATATCGCTTTAAAAAGAGGTGTGGGACACTATTCTGTGCAATATTTAAAGCAATAAATAAATAAAGCAATAAATAAAGCAATATTTAGGCCATTAAGGTCACATTTTGGCCCTTTATGAACTGATGGTATCTCCTCGCTTTGCAAATAGCATCTTCAGGGCATCTTCTGTTACCTGGCACCACAGGTAACAGAAAACCAGCAGATTTCAGAGTTATCTAATGAAGCTGGGTGTCTGGGAAGGCTGGAGTAGTTTGGTTTGGTGTCTGTTCAAAAGATGAAACACAGCAGAGATGTACAGAGAATAGTACAAATAAATTACACCATGCTGTCACATTTACCTTTCCTCATTACACGATAATTCAATGCAGCAAAGAGAAACTGATTAAGAAAGTATTTCTACCCTATAATTAGCCTGAAGATTCCATTGGTATCAGACAATATTAGAGCCAGGTCTTGGAACCAGTCAAATCAAGGGGAAAAAAAAAATGTTTTCACGTAAAAACAAGGATGGAAAGCATTTAGTGTCAGTATGCAATTTATTTTTTCTGCTATTTGGCAGAAAGTTAAATGTCCATGTAAACCTTTGAAGTTCTAAGAAGTGTTAGAATATGGTATATTGGCATATATCCCAGCCTCTTCCAGCTCAGGGCTGTTCTATAAATAACAAACCATGTTGCAAAATGTTTTGAAGCCATTATCAGCATTATAAACCCTCACACTGCAGAGCACGCTGCAGCCCCTGAGTGACACAGGGAACTTGTGGGACCACGTGTTCAGAAGATTTTCTGCACCTCTCAGAATTGCCTGGCACTGGCCCTCACCAGGAGCTGACCCGAGATGGGGCAGGTTTAACCCAAGCAGGTTTGATCTGGGCTCAGCCAGATCTGTTCCTGCCAGCCCTCCTTTGTCTGCTGGCCCGTGGGGTTTGGGGTTGAGCTGCACGTTTCTGTGGCTCTCACAGGGAGCACAAACAGAGCTGCACCTCCTCTGGAGCTGTGCTTTGGCTGGGAGTTTACATCCCACAGTGTGACTGCACAACCCCTGGATGCACGGCTCCTCTAGTAAGCTGTGTGAGGAAGAACCAGATTGGTAACATTTTAAGTGCTGTCTGTGCATTTTACCATTTCCAGGGTTTTTTTTTTGTTTGTTTATTTGGTTTTTTTGTTTGTTTTGTTTTTTGGTTTGTGGGGTTTTTTTGTTGGTTTTTGTTTGTTTGTTTTGTTGGTTTTTTTTTTGTATTGCTTGTGATTTAAAGACCAACCTTTCAAGTCTGTAATTTCCTCCCTGGTTCTGAATGTTGGGAGAATAAAAGACATAATCTGTTCCTGCTTTGATGCTGTTACAGAGCTGCCTCTTCAGGGAGCAGCAACCAGTTTAAAAGCTTTTCCCTTTGAAAATCTGACTCACCACACTGCAGCCTTCAGGATTTAACAAAGGCCCCATAGCAGGGCTGTTTGCATTCTGGAGCCAGTGGGCTTGGGGAAATGTTCTCCTCTCTCCCCCTCTGCCTGCTGGCCAGGACTAAACAAGGCTGCTCTGGGAAGGGCTTGTCCTGCTTACTGGGAGCTGGGCTGCCAGAGGTGGAGACCTTGCAAAGCTGGGAAGAGCAGGGGTGGCCAGGGAGCAGATCCCAGCTGCTTGATTTACACCTGAGTAATTTCACTGACTGCAGTGAAGCTGCTGCTGATTCATACCAGGGGAAGAACTAGGCCAAGCACGAAGCTCCAGCTGAAGCCAAAGAGAGCTGTTGCATAAGGAATTTTACTTTTGTGTCTTGTCTTTGAAAAAGGGAGACAGAAGGAAAGTGCTTCAGGCCATCCCCTGGCTTCAAACCCCGTGCATATGCTAATTTGGAGCATCAGAAGTTGATAAATGTGCAAGGTGCTTTTGAGGATGAGCTCTGATGTGGGCTCTCACCCCAAATGGAACATGACAGGGAAGAACCTAGAGGGTGTTAAAGCCCCAGCTTGCTCCTTTGTCATTCCCCTGCCCACAGGTTACACACAGAAGAGCGAGCTGACCCCTTTATATCAGATTATCAGAGAGAAGCCTCCCAATAACAGCCTTGTCTTCTCAGTAGACCTGTCACAAACTTCTGATCGCTAATCTCCAGATCTGTAGGATCATACAGATGATAAAGCTTGGCTCTAGAAGTTTTCAGGTAACCCTGTTCTTGTTTTGCCTTTACCATTTCATTTAAAAGCGTTGTTTTCACTATGCACTGTTGAAGGAGGTCCAGTGCCAGCACAGAAAACCAAGTGCCTTGGCAACTGAGTAGCTGCAAAAAGCACAGAAAGTGGAGAAATTTCTCCCCAGTGCCTAAACAATCTATTTAACTTTTAATTAAAGAGTCGGAATGAGCAGGATGTTCATTCTCCAAACAAAATAGCTTTCCAGGTGAATTTTCAAGATTGGACTGCTTGAAAAGCTGCTATTTTCTTTGCTTTGTGATTTTGATTTGAACAGTTTGTACCCTGTGTACCACAGCTCTCACCAGCACATTACAAATTCCCTCTCCCAAGTCACCGTACCTTGACATAGGCAACAATTTTAAGGGAGATAGTTGCAAGATAGAGGGAGTTCATTGCAAAATCCATCAGATTCCACCAGTCATGCACGTACTCATTGAATCCACCATCCCACATTTCCTTGATTTCTCCCCAGATGAAACCTGCAGAAAGAGAGGGAGTCCATTACCACGCCAAGGCGTTATTTGCCATTAAAACTCCGTGTATATACATATGATGTACCAAGAGACAATTTGAAATTAACAGCTTGGAAAAAATGCCTCATCCCTCCTGCCTTCCACAAAGTACAATGCTGCTGATTATGAGACATTTTACAAGTCTGTGGGGAATGCAGTCTGGAGAGAGCTGAAAAAGACCTTGGTTTCCTACCCAGGGCTCCAGATATGCACATGAGGAGACTGCCTGAAACACATGTTATTTATAACCAGGACGAGTGAATTGGCTCAGCTGAAATTTGTTCTACGTGAATAAACTCTTCAAGCAGCTGTATCTGGTGTAGGTCCTCATAGACTGTCTGCTCTCACAGACACTGTGAGCAATTCATTGCTCTGTTGGACAGCACTGATTTTCCCTGACTTTCTCTAGCAGCACCAGAACCAGGTTCTGCACGCCAGCACAGCTCCTCCCTGACCTGGAAATATCACCCCAAAGAAGGAAGCAGTGGATCCATTCTCTGCTCAGCCACTGCACTGATGCATCTTGCTGCAGAAAGAGCCCACAGGGATCATTTGTGAGGAAAGGTAAGACTCAGCAGGAAGCAGGGCACTGCAGCCTGGCAGTGATTCACCTCGTGTCAGATATGGCTCTGGGGCTTGTGAGCTGTTTGTTCCCAAGGATACGGCCAGAGCCCATCATGCCAACCCTGAAATGCCTCCTGGTGATCATTCCTGGCACCTGCTAATGCTCACTAGGCCTCCCTGCAGCTGAAAGGGTGAAGGGCAGCTTCTGAAATTCAGCACCAGACTGCTGAACCCACCTGGCACAGTTCTGATAAGTAACTTTTATGTCCTCTCTTGCAGAACTGTTCAAGTATTTCTGAAAACCCAAGTCCCATCAGAAAGCAAATGGCAGCTCCTTCATGCCCTGGATCATTCTGAAAAATGTCTTTAGAGCCCCAGGTATTTTGAATTACCCACTTGACATTATCCTTGAATGAAAACTGGAAATGTGTGAAGAGGACACAAAACAAAACAAAACAAAACAAAGTACACCTCCAGGTGCATTGCCAGTAGAATTACCCAAACTGCTGCCCCTGCCTAACCACAGCACATTGCAGTGGTCACTGATGTGCTGCTTCCAACTCAACCTTGAGGACCTGGATGTCCAATCTGAAGAGCAGCAAAGCTTCAATGAACTGCTGCACGCCCCCAAATATCAATCTGAGCTGCTCAGCTGCCAGCCAGCAGGTCAGTGGCCACACAAGCACAATGTCAGGGCCAGCCAGGTAATCCCATTACAGCTGCCTCCACGTCTCTGCATGCACACAAACCCATAAAATAAAATAAATCAATGGAGAGGAGCCTGTTGAAGAACTCATACACTGTATTTAAAGTGAGTTATCCTTGCTGGTTACTATAGCTACAGCAATGCTGTGTGTGCCTGCTCTCTCTCCTTCTATAGTGGAAAATATTTTGTAAGTAATAACCTTTAATCTGGTGAAACTGTTCTAATTTCTCTATTTAATAAACAGTCATACAATATCTCTATTTATCTGAAACAAAGGAACTCAAGAACAGACAGCTGTAAGAAAGGTTTTTTGAAGGGATTGTGCTTTTGAAAGGTTTTTTAAAATGGATTATCTTTCTTTCATCTGCAAATCAATTTTACTGAAATGCCTACCATTTCCCTCAATTTTAACCATGAATTTAAAGATAAAGTGACTATATGACCTAAGCTCAGAAAAGACATTTAACCCCCTGAGCTTACTCTGAAGGTTCTACCAACACCTCCATTTGAGTGCATAAATCAGCTCCACCAGATAATGAGGCTGCTGGTGGAAGAGCAAAGAGCACAGTGCCCTGGGCCACCCACCACCCAGAGGGATTTGTGAACATGTCTGCAACTCCAACTTCCCTTCCTCGTTTCCCATCAGCAGTTTTGGGTTTGTTCAGCACAGAGCCAGCCTGACCCAGAACCACCACAGAAACAAGGAGCAGAGTCCTGGTGTCACCAGGACGGGGAGCCAGAAAGGTGTGGAGAAGCAGGAGAGCCAGAAAGGTGTGGGGAAGCAGGAGAAAGGTGTGGAAACCACTGCCCACGAGCAAAGTGCCTGGTGACATTCCCAGCTCCCAGGGGTGCCACGTGCTGGTGGCACACCGGGGATGTGGGAGCTGATCAGGATCCTGATGGAGCTCACTCTGGAAGGGCAAACAGTCCTCTCTCATCAAAAACACACCCACCTGGCTTCTCTGTTCTTCTCCCACCTCATCCCACCGCAGTGCCTCACCTGAGCATCCTCAGCACACAGACACCTCCTCCTCTGCCCAGCTCGGGCTGCCCCAGCCAGACAGGAAGGAGAGCCTCACATGGAACTTCAGACAATCAACACTCCTCCTCCTCCTGCTGATATCAGAGCACTGGATGCTGATGTGGCCAGTGATTATCAGCAGAGAGTGAGCCTTATCCTCCCTCTCCTGCATTCCTGCAGCTCATCTGGGAGGAATAAGCCAGGCTGGGAGCAGCTCAGGGAGCAGGGGTGGCAAAGCCAGGCTCTGGGCACTGCCTGTCCCTGCAGCAGGCACAGGACAGAGCCAGCAGCAGCAGGGACACTGTGTGTGACCCAGGAGCTCTTCCCAAGCTGCTCCTCTGCTCTCACCCAGCGTGGGGAGGCAGGAGGGAGTGCACCATGCATCTGCTGTGCTCACTGGGGTCACGGCCAGGGGCACATCAGGTGGCACAGAGCAGCCCCGGGCCAACAGGAGCTGCTGCTCCAGGAAGAGCCCAGCTGTTCTGTGCAGCTCCTGCCAGATGTCTGCACATGCTGGGCCTGGGAGGAGCCCCACACAGCTGCTGTGGGTGCGAGTCAGGCCCTGGAGCTCAGTGCTCCTGCTGTGGGATTTATGGGATGTGCCTAGAACCCAGGGCAGGATGGGGTGTGGGATTTACGGGATGTACCAAGAACCCAGGGCAGGATTGGGTGTGGGATTTATGGGATGTACCTAGAACCCAGGGCAGGACCGGGTGTGGGATTTACAGGATCAGGTGTGGGATTTACCTAGAACCCAGGACTGGGTGTGGGATTTATGGGATGTGCCTAGAACCCAGGGCAGGATGGGGTGTGGGATTTACGGGATGTACCAAGAACCCAGGGCAGGACTGGGTATGTGATGTACCAAGAACCCAGAGCAGGATTGGGTGTGGGATTTATGGATTGGTTGTGGGATTTACCTAGAACTCAGAGCGGGACTGGGTGTGGGACTTATGGGATGTACCTAGAACCCAGGGTAGGATTGGGTCTGGGATTTACAGGACTGGGTGTGGGATGTACCTAGAACCCAGGGCAGGATCATCCACTCCACGATGGTGGGAGGTGGCCCCTGCATGTGGAGGTCAGTCCTGACGATGTGCTGCGACGCCAGCAGGAGCATGAACAGGAAGGTCAGGTAGGAGCCAGTGTGGCAGATAAACTTGATAAATGGCTTTTTAATGAACAGTCCCAGCCTGCTCTTGGGTGCAATCAGGTATGCCACGGATAGCACGGGGAACAGCAGTCCAATGGTGACACAGGTCAGGAGTTTCACTGCCCAGTGTTTCCTCCTCCATCCTGGAAAGCCGTCGTACCACAGCGTTGCTAGCAGCTGCTGGCAGTTTGGCTGAGCAACAAACTGGGGAGGAAGAAACAAAGAAAAAATATTAAATTATTACTGACTGGTACTCTGCATGCACTCCCCCTCACTTATGTGTTAGAGGCCCCTCAGATTACTTTTGGGGCCAGCTATGGGCTGGAAAAACATATTTTGGAGATAAAAGGGAAAAAGGAGGGAAGTTCCACTCCTCTTTTTGTATGTAGGATTTAAGATCCCTTCTCATGGAAGCAATGTTTTTCTACTTGCAGCATCTCTCTGCAGATCAGCCACTCACCACACAGCCAGCCTGGTGCCAGAGCAGCACCAGGAGGATTACTACAAGCTGTTTCTCTCCCCATGTGCTGGAGCACGTTCCCTCTCGCAATGTTTCAGATTCCGACCGCCTGGAACAAGTCACTGTCAGCATCCTCAAGAAGTGACTCAAGGATGAGGCAGGAGGGAAAAGGTGCAAAGCTCTGAGAGAGGGTGTGAGAGGGAGAACGTCTGCAAAGTGTGTGTGTGGGCTGGGCTGGCATGAGACAGCCAAGGGCAGCAAGAGGTGTGCCCAGGTGACACCTGGTGGGAAGCAGGACAGCACTTTGGGAACCCCCCCCGGCTGCTCAGCCAGGGAGGGGCTCTGAAACAAGGGATTAAGGGAGACCAAAAGGAATCCAAGTGACATTTGCCAGTTTGCTTTCACTCTGTGAAAAACAGCATTGTGATGGTGATTTTGTGCATCTCACCCACCCACACCACACGGGCTCAGGGTGCAACTCCTTCATCCCAAACAGCCTCTGGGATTTCAAACCAAGCCGTGGTATTCCTGCTCAGTGCCAGAAGGCTTCCTGTTCCTGATCATACCTGGACAGCCCCATGGCTTTCAAGCCTTTCCAGACCCAGAACTAACCAAAGATGTCTGCAAGACCAAGACAACGCTGATTTTCTTAAAAAATCTTTAGCCCACTCCCAAATCTTTCAAATACACGGCAGAAACTGCCCAGTGTTGGGAGGACTTCTAAGCACAGTTCTCAGAGTGCTCTAAACAAGCAGAGCTCTGTCATTGCCATGTTCAAAATGACTAAACCAAGGTCAAACAAAAGGATAAATTAGTTGCTCGTTCTGATGAAGTCATTCACTTCTCTAAGTATTTTTAGATTTTGGGAATATATTTTATATGTCTTAACAGGCTGTTTACATCAGAATCAGACCATTTTTGGACTGGGTAGCTCAAATCTATGGAATGACCCAAACTAGCACTGCAAATAAGCTCTCCAAAGGGAACTATCTGGCATTTATGAAGCTGGATTTTGATGTGTTATTACAACAATAAGCTTCTGATTACTTCTGCATTGGCACATAACTGGAGACACTCTGCTCCAGAGGGCTTGGGAAAATAGTATCAGAAGAGTGTGTGATTTGGAATCAACCAGCACATGCAGCAGCTGAAAATGGGCCATAGCTCACGGGGTGATGGTCTCCAGAAAAAGCCAAGACCTGCTGCTCGCAGTGATGAGAAAATATCATTGTGAAATTCCATATATGGGGACATGAAGCCACAGAATCCCAGGATGGTTTGGGTTGGGAGGGACCTTAAAGCTCATCTTATTTCCACCCCACACCTCCCACCGTCCCAGGCTGCCCAAAGCCCCATCCAGCCTGGCCTGGGACACTAGCAGGGATCCAGGGGCAGCCACAGCTGCTCTGGACAGGTAAGAGAAACAATTCCACAGCAACTGGAAAACTGCCAAGCAGTGATTGGTGTCTGGCTGTGTTTCCACTCTGATTTCAGAAGGGTCAGCGCTTTGTGTTTAAAACCTGGAAGAAGCAGAAAGTTGCACTGCTCTGTTTTCTCAGGAGCTGTTCTGCAGTGACTCACAGGGCAAGAGATGCTGCTGCTTCTCTGAGATGAGGCACAACTTTTCCTTTTTTTCTAATCTTTTTTTTTTGAGGGAGAAAATGTTATAAACACATTTTCTCTTTATCACATATGATGGAAGGCTCTGAGGGGAGAATAAAACTGTTTTTCCCTTGAGTCAAAGTCAAAGTCATTTGAGAAATCAAATGACTGTATGTTCCTCTGGTTGCTGTGCAACTTGCAAGCATCTTAAAAGTGCCTCTTCTCTGCCTAATAGCTCATTTCTAAAATCTGCTTTCTCAGTTGTATCTGATGTTAGTTCTTCAAATGGAGACAAATTCACACATCATGAAAGAGCAGCTTTAAAGAGCAGATTGGCAAAAGGGAATGGAAATGGAAAAAGCCATTAAATTTTCCAATCAAGCTGATCCCAACCTCAATGAAAATTGCCCAAGGGAAATTTAAGCACACCACACAAAGAGACTCCCTAATGTCATAAACCACCAAATGCTGTGTTTATTAAAGGTGAGGCCAAGCACTTACCAAAGTTGACTTTTACTAACTTGTATTAGTCCAACTTATTAACCACAGATTTAAAATCAGTAAGCACTGATGCTTTTATCTCCAGTAGTGCAGTTGGCCAAAAAACAAAGCAACACTGGAATTCTGAATTTTAATGAAGAAGCAAAGCAAGCCACTAGTGTGCTGCCTAAAGAATTTATTGGGTTTTGGTGAGTTTGTTTCTAGGCGCTGTTAACTAAACTAAACCCCCAAATTCATTCACCAGACTAAACCATTGAATGCTCAACTTATTAGAGATTGTCTGGGAGTCATAGTGCTAAATAAATGCACACAAAATACAAAAGTATATTCTTTTAGGTGTGAAGTACCCTGAAGTTCTGATAATACTGTGGAACTTTTGTTATCCTCCATAATTTCAAATTTCTCCATAAAGTTAAGGAAAATTCTACTTTGCAGATAGCAGAGCAGAGAACTTGGAAAAGCAACTTGACATCCACAGCACAGCTTTTACCAAGGCTTTTCCTGAGCAAAAGTTAATTTTCCAAATGTGTTTTTTTCAAAGCCTTTTATGTGTCACAGCCTGAAACAGTGCCTGTGTACATCACAGCCTTTTATCATGTCACACGAAGGTACCGTGTGTGACAGCATTTGGCATCAGTCAAAGTTTCTGCACAACAAAAAGCAGGAAAAAACCTGCATTTTGTCCCAGTTTTGTGGATGGGCCAGAGTCACAGGTAGATGCTCTGCACCAGAAGCTCTGCTAAGAGAACACATGCCTATCAAACACCATTTCTCCAACACCTGACAAGCACTTTATCCAAGGACTGCTGCATTACAGGAGCCTCCAGTCTCTACCACAAGCAGCAGCCCAAGGCATCACCCCACAGACAGGATGGAGAATGTTCTGACAGCTGCACCAGTGGAAAGAAATGTCCCCAAGAGGTGGCAATAATCCTCAGCTCAGTGCATGCAGGAACTGAACAACTGATGCTGTGCTGGTTTTGGCTGGGCTAGAGTTAATTCTCCTCAAAGCAGCTGGGTTTGGTTCTGTGCTGGGAGCAGGGCTGATAACCCAGGCATGTTTGAGCTCTCCCTGAGCAGGGATTGCACACAGCCAGGGCCTGTCCTGCTCCTCACCCTCACCCCTGAGGAGCTGGGGGGCACAGCCAGGACAGCTGATCCCAGCTGACCCCAGGGACATCCCAGACCTTATGGCATCACCCTCAGCACTCAAAGCTGGGGGAGAAGGAGGAGGGGGAACATTCTGAGTTTGTCTTCCCAAGTCACTGTGACAGGGATGGAGCCCTGGGGATGGCTGAGCTCCTGCCTGCCCATGGGACACAGTGAATGAATTCCTGCCTTTGCTCTGCCTGCACACATGGCTTTTGCTGCACCTGTTCAAACTGTCTTTATCTCAGCCCACGGCTTTTCTCACTCTGCTCTTCCAGTTCTCTCCCCCATCCCACGGCAGGAGGGGGCGATGGCTCCTGGGGCTGAGCTGCTGCCTGGGGTTAAACCACCACAGAAGCACCAAAGCCTGTGGTTGTACAAAACACTGCCCAGGGTGGTCCCCACCTGCAGATGCATTTCTGGAGGAGCTAATCCCAAAAACAACCTCCTTGTTACCTGTTGAGCAAAACCCATCCCTAGGTGAAGATACAGTTCACAGGGAGATAAGATGCAACTCAGAGCCCCTCCTTGTGGGCACAACACCCCTGTGATACCTGTGAGCAAGGGGCTCAGTTTCCTGGCTTTTGAAAATGGGGATAAATATCTTTTCCTTTCCAAGAAATGAGATCAGCAACTCCAGTCATAGCTGGGAAGCACTCTAGAGATTACTGCAGTACAAAGTCTTTTATATTCTCTTCTTCTTCTTCTCTCAGCCTTGCCAGGGTCTTTGTGTAACATTTGGCTTGCAGGTGGATTGTGCTATTAGAGAATTTCATTTTCAATGTTCATCACGCTCATTGCCACCTAATCCTATACCAAGGGGGACATTTTTAAGGGGGAAAAAAGCAACTGCTGGATGGAGTGTCTTTTCCTTAATAACTAATCTTTACTGGTATTTTAAAGTCACCTAAATTCCACTTCTCAGGAATTAAATGCTTTCTGCATGCTGTCAAACACAGAAATCATGTTCCACCCCCCTCCCCTCATCTATGGGGAAATCCCTGATCTCTCGCAGTCATAAGTAATTTAGGATCAGACACAGATGGGTTGAGATGTGAATGCCTCAGGGAGCATCTGAAATAGCTCCCTGATAGACATCACAGGGGCTGAGCACAGCATCCCTCTGCCTTTATTCTGATTATTGTGGCTGCTGCCAGCAGCCTCTTGTTTGGAGTTTGCTGGAGTTCTTGTCGCTGCTCTCGCTGCGGATGGCGAGGGCGAATCCTCTTCATAGATGAATAACCACTAATTTGGAACTGCAGAGCTCTGTCTTCATCAGCAGGACCCAGTTCTTCTATCAGTCAGCTCCAGCAGCTCCCACAGAGGTCACCACTGAGAGCCAAACACGGCCTGGGAGCCACGAAATTACCTCTGGTTCCTCTCCAAGGTCAGAGCTCACCAACATCCCCGCAGCCCAGAGCATCTCAGACCTGCCAGGTACACTGCATGCTGCTGCCCTCCACAAGTAAAGCTACTCAGGCTTTGCAAAAGCAGATTTCTTCAGAACAGAGCTAGACTTTGCAGCCTGTGAGCAGTGTCTGATGCAGCAGCGTGTCTCAGAGAGGTCTGTGAGGAATGCAGATTCCCTGTGAATCCCTGCCTCCCAGGAGAAGGAGAAATGCCACTGCCATTCTCCACTCAAGCAGCACCACACACTTCCAGGGTCACACCAAGCCCTCTGCCCCTGTTTTTCCCAAGAACAAGACCTTCTGAGGAAGAATGGAAACGTGGTGGTTGCAGCAGGCTGATTGCTCTTCAGGGATATTCCAGTGGGCAACAGTCAAAGAGCCTCATTTCTAAATTAGCCCAGACAGGAGAGAGGAACTCTGTGTGGCCTGATTTGATGCCTGCAGCAGAGAGCCAGTGAGCCCGGTGAGACCACATATTCCAGAGAGGAAATGCCTGCTCAAGTTTGCAGTGTGGCAAACAGTGAGATGAATAAGAAAACCCTCTTTTGTAGCACATTTCTTTTAAAGTTCAACCTTGTTAATGACTGCAAAGTTATTTACATTCTGCTGCCGAAGTGTGAGCTGCAGAGGGTAAACACCTAATGGCTGTTCATCCTGTTAATTAAGTACTTTCTGCAAGAGGAAAGAGAAAAAAATAAAGAGAAATGAGACAAAGTATTTGGAGGGGGGGGCTGTGTAATGTGGGGGAAAGGGACTACACAACTCAACATTCCTCATCAGACACTTCCAAGACATAAGAGTTTTTTTGCAGGATGAATATCCTATCAAAACCACAGCTGTGAGTAGCAGCAGTGAAGCACTGATGAAAATCCAAATGGCAGCATTCCTGCCACGAAGGAGATCACACAGCTGAGCTGGACCAGCCCTTCAAGAAAAGCAGGTGCTACCCAAACTGCTCAAACCCTCAGCTGGTGAATAAAACAAACTCCAGATCCTCCACAGATGAACATATGGCCTCAAATTAGACAGGAATTTAGTTTAATCTGTTCTTAAAATATTTCAAATTATGATGACACATGAATCTCAGCTAAAGGTCTCCTATCCATAATAGATCTCTCTGGTGGTAGCAGACATGAACTCAGCTGAAGTGGCAGCAATTGGAAATTCAGCAGTGAGGTGAATGCTGACAAAAGGAAAGTGAATGACCTCTAAAACCCTGCCACTGTTCCATCTAAATTCATGGGTTTAACACCTTCAAGTTGGATTGGCTTCAACATTTAAATTAAAAGGTCCCACATATCCTAGGACAAAGACAGATGCTTGCAAATCCTGCATACCAACCCATGGAAGAAGCAATTATAAAGTCTTTAAGCTTAAAATTAAATCCATCTCTACCCTGAGTGCTTCAATGTGTGTTTGGCTGTAGGTTTGTATCTGTGGCCTGTGTCAGCAGGATTCAGGTGCATTAATTCTGCCCCGAACCAAGGCAAGGTGCTGAAGGCTGCTCCTGGAGAACAGGTTCCCTGGGGAACAAGAGCACCTCAACTTCCCAGTGTTTATTCAAGCAGACAGCTACAGCTGATAAATAAATTCCTGAGGGATGGATCCCAGCAAACAGCCCAGGATACAGCTCTCTGACAAAGATGCTCTGGGCTGGCTTTCCAAAGGCAGAGTGCTGAAGTGCTGAATAGGAGCAACACAGCCCACAGAGAGTTAATTCCAACACATCCCTGGGTCCCAAGAGCTGAACAGGGGAAATCAGACAAAGAAGCACTGGAAAAGCACTAGGAAGTGTTTAGAAACAAATCTACCAGCATTTCCTGAGTGCTCTTTCAGGCAGCACTTCAGGAGTTACAGATTTTGGCAGTGAATACTGGGGGCTCTCAGGGGCTAGAGCAGAAGTAGGGAAGGTATTGACTTTTAAGTAAAAGGCTGGGCTCATTCTCTAGTGAATTACTAACATTTACATTAAATGAGTGAAAAGTAAAGCAAACAGGAAAATTTTAAAAGCCATTTACGAGTCTTTTAAAATACATACTTATTTCACACGATGAGTGTTAATAAAAAGTCCCAAAATTTGTTTTCCTTTGCTTCCTTTCTGACCTGAGACACACTTACAATGAAACTGTGTAATTTTGGATTCCTTTTCCTTTCTGCCTTACCTTCTCCTGAATGAGTAAATTTACTCCAACATCCACAAAAGAGCAGAGGAGCACACCACAAACACTTCTCTCCTCCCTGGGAGCCCCCAGAGGCTGCCCCTGCTCCTGGGTTGTACCACCCTGGCAGAACATGCACTTTGCTGAGGGAAGTTTGCTCAGCCAGCTGGGGTTTGGGGAGAATAAGAACAAAAACTGCAGTCACAGCTTTTAAATGTCAGTCTGCACAAGAGCTCGGTCTGGGGGGTGTCATGACAAACCCATCTATTCATCTCACTTCTCCTGGAGCCACCTGTGAGATGGTGACTGAGAACTGTCACCACTGAGATGGTGATGGACCTGATTTGTACATGAGGTGAGAGGAGGGTGCAGTGGCAGTTCTCTTCTGAAAGGAGCCTCATAACTTGCTTCTCTAAGCCCTCATAACTCGCTTCACTTCACAGGAGTGAAGCTGAAATTCCCAGAAATCAGGTAAATAACAATGGTCACTTCGAAATCCAAATGAGAGAATCCATGCCCACAGTTTTCCCCCAGAGCTGATTACTTCAGAGTGTCACTCAAAGTACAAAATAAATGATTTGCTCTTCTCCACTGACATAAAGCTGACTCTAAATACACTTCAGCCCTTCAGATGTGGGCACACTGAACACTTGGCTGTTACCACACACCAGGCATCACTTGTCCTCTCCAGTTCCTGCTGTCTATAGAAAGCCCATCAATCATGTCCTGTACTTTGGCTTTGGCTTCCCAAGCCTCTTCTCCGGCTGGCAAGGAGACTGATGGCAAACATGAAGTTTGGGGAACTGTCAAACTCACTAAATCACTCTTGAATGCTGTTAAAACAGTGGCAACCTCTTTAGCTTTCAACATATTTCCCATCTTTGTCCAGGAGATCATTAAGTAAGAGGCACAAGACACCAAAAATGACTTAAAGAATGAACCTGGCATTTTCTGCCCGCTACACATCCCCATAATGCAATCCGAGTCCTTGTCCTTGACCTACATACCAGTCTTAGGGTGCTTTTTCAAATTGGTGCATGACAGGATTAGTCAGAGATGATTTTGCTGTCAAAAGACAGATTTCTGCAGCTCTGTTCCGTGACAGCTGCAATATGTGGCTAACCTTCATCAAGCGAGAACGTTTCGGCGTTACGTGAACGATGTACCAAATCATGCTGCTCCCTCAATAAACATCCCAGCCCACTGTGTCAGACCACTGAACCATCAGCCCTCTGAATATGATTTTTTTCTTCCAAGTTCAGAGAGGAGTTATAAGATTTAAGTGCCACTTGTCCTGATTTCTGTAACGCGACGATTCAGCCGTACAGGCTAAACTTCTGTGACAATTTCCCAAACTGAACAAAGAGACCTGGCAACTGCACAAGCCCGTAGAGGAGGGGCTCTGAGTCATGCACCACCAGTGACCAGCAGGGATGGCTCTTTTAAGGGTGCAAATATAGACAAATCTCCCCTCCTGCCACCCCAAATCCTGCCTCTGAGGCTGCTGATAACAGCTCAGTTGGTGCCGCATTCACACGAGATTTTCCAAGGTGGTCAAGTGCTGCTGGGATGGAGTTTGGGAGAAAACAGCTTCATTTAGCACAGGCCACTGCTCACACACCAGATGGGAACACTGCTGCAGACAGCAGTGAACAAATGAGAGGATGGCTGTTGGAAAAGGGACGGTCACATTTGGCCACTCAGTGCTTTTGAAATCCCAAACTTACGTTCGGGTTTGTGGCACAGGACGGACCACACCGTCCTCACCATGGAACACACCAAGGAAAATCAGTGTTCCAGATCCAGAAACCCAGAAAAGCTTCCACAGGGAGCAGCTCTGCTTCCCTCAGCTACTCCTAATAAAGATCTTTTCACGACCTGATTTCCTTCTAGAAATCTGGAAGTAAAAGCCTCTTTATCACTCTTCTGAGCTGTGCAGGCTCAAGCAAGACTTTTCATTGTGCCTTTAAAGAGCACAATACAAATATTCAGCCCTCTATCATTATTCCTCCAGGCAGTATGGCAAGAAAACAGACAAACCCACAGGAGAATAACTGAGCTTTGCCTGCAAGCAAAGAAAGACCTGTGACCATCCATCAGGATACCTGAATGGCTTTCAAACTGGGTAAACAAGGCGCAGGCGAGGAGCTTTGATTTTCACAGACCTCACACTTCATTCTTCATGCCTCTCTGATATTTTCATAAGCCCTTTTTATACACTAAGTGAAGTGCCCTCAGAAATTTCCCAGGTTTATGCATGCTCCCTGGAGAGGGATGCTGTGCTTCTGACTGCAGCCACACAGCTGACAAGAGTCAAGACACAGCGGAAAAATATGCGGCATGGCAGGAGTGATTATTCATTCACTTCAGAACTGCATCTCAGGAGGTGCTTGTCTATGTAAATGTCCTGGGAAAAAAAATAAAAAAAGGACTGAAGCTGTCGAAGCTTCATCCTTCAGAGAAAAACGGCAAAGAGCACTGGGTTTGAATTGGAAAAGCAAACAATTCTGCTTCTGTCCTTTCCTGCCATTGATTAGAGGACGGTGAGGAGGAGATATGGGGGTTAAGGGTTTTTGAGAAGGAATTTCTCTGCGCACTCCTTTGATCTAATTCTGTGGAAGTGCTAAGCAGTGGAGTCATAGATAAAATAATGGGTTTTTTCTGAGTGCCTTGCATTGTGCAGACACATAATCTAAACCTGCCCAGCTATTTGCCAGCACCAGAAAAACGCATTAAAACCCCCACACCTGTGATGTTTCACTTTGTTTTGGAGATGGGAATGACCTGTGATGGAGAGCAGGAGAGCAGGAATAAGCTGAATGTGTATTGCTGCTCTTGAGGCTCAGCAGAACGTTAAATATGAGCAGAACTCTGCCCTTTTAGACCTGACTCACTGCTACACTGTGGATGTTTTACATTATTGGCAAAGGAAAAAAAAACTTTAAGGACATCAAAATTTTCTCTGCCTGCTGCCTCTGCTCTGATTCCCTAAACCAGCCACACACCCTGAATACACAACTGTGCTCTACAAGACTGGCAAGATCCTAAGAGATGACTTTTCCCTACCTTTTCTTAGAAATGCAATCAAATTAACAAATGTAGAGCTAATTTGGTGCCAGGAAAGCACAGTAAAGACTGATCCTCAACAGCTGAGCTGTGTCTTTTCCTATTAGGCCCTCAGTACCCTTTCTCCTTCCAAAAATAGTCATGAATAAAAGAACTAGAAAAGACACAATATGAAGACAAATGCCACACACTACCGAACATTTATGAAAAGCCTGCTGGTCTCTTAGACCTTAATTACTGCAATCCCTGGAAAATAATTGCTTTACCAGTGGACTGAGAGAACTGATGTGTCTGTGCTGGGCCTAACTCATCGTGTTCCACGGTGTTTTGTGCTGTCCTCATTTTTTCCCCAGATTTTGTGACTGCCATGCAATCAGAGAGCACAACTATTAAGTCCTTCCCATTTCCTAGAGAAATGATCACAGGGAGTTGAAAGTGAGCACACAGCCATTCTACACTTCACATGAGAAGGGAGAGGGAGCTTGAGAACATTGCACAGCATGTTTTTACCATTTACTGCCATAAAATACACTACAAAGCTACCTTAGGGCACATTTTAATCTTTCCCGTGTAATTGATTTTTTTTTCCCCTTCTGTGTAAACAGAAATTTACCTTCTAGGATTTACGGGCTTATTAAAAACAAACAGGAAAAGCAACAAATTTATTCTCCATTGTTTTGGCCCTTGTCCAAAGGAGAGCAGTCATATTCCTCATGAGCAACGCATTTCTCACTTTATAAAATATTTAGCACGTGTCATGTTTGGGAATAATCAAAATTTCTACATTCCAAGGGGGGTTTTGGGGAAAAAAATCCCCAACAAAACATAATGGGAGATTTTTCTAGCCTTTGTAAAGACAAACCCTACAATCTCTTCACCCATCTCCCCTTGACAGCTTCTCTGAGAAGAATCTTGAAGCTGACCTTATCTGCCTGATTAAGCTGAAATGGAATCATTCCATATTTTGGGGAGAAATTTTCAGGTTCAGCTTCCTTTAAATCAAAAAGAAAAAAAGCTGCAGGAAATTTGTCTGAAATCACTATGAAATTACACATTCTTCATGCAGAACACAGAGAACTAAAAACTGCAGTAACAATTGACACCCCAGAAAATACCCAAAGCCCACGCTGGATTCTTCTCTTAGGCTACCAGAGATCTGACTTTTATCTTCGTCAATGTTCAGGTGTAAAAACCTTCTCCAGCCAATCCAATCCAATCCAGTCCAGTCCAGTCCAGTCCAGTCCAATCCAATCCAGTCCAGTCCAGTCCAGTCCAGTCCAATCCAGTCCAGTCCAGTCCAATCCAATCCAGTCCAGTCCAGTCCAATCCAAGTCCAGTCCAGTCCAGTCCAATCCAATCCAGTCCAGTCCAATCCAGTCCAGTCCAATCCAATCCAGTCCAGTCCAGTCCAGTCCAGTCCAGTCCAGTCCAATCCAATCCAGTCCAGTCCAGTCCAGTCCATCCAGTCCAATCCAGTCCAGTCCAGTCCAATCCAATCCAATCCAGTCCAGTCCAGTCCAGTCCAGTCCAATCCAATCCAGTCCAGTCCAGTCCAGTCCAGTCCAGTCCAGTCCAATCCAATCCAATCCAATCCAGTCCAGTCCAGTCCAGTCCAGTCCAATCCGGTCCGGTCCGGTCCAGTCCAGTCCAGTCCAGTCCAATCCAGTCCAGTCCAGTCCAGTCCAGTCCAATCCGGTCCGGTCCAATCCATCCGGTCCAGTCCACAGTCCAGTCCAGTCCTCCAGTCCAATCCAGTCCAGTCCAGTCCAGTCCAGTCCAGTCCAATCCAGTCCAGTCCAGTCCAATCCAACCCAACCCAACCCAACCCAACCCAACCCAAACCAATCCAATCCAATCCAATCCAATCCAATCCAATCCAATCCAATCCAATCCAACCCAACCCAACCCAACCCAATCCAATCCAATCCAATACAAGCCAAGCCAAGCCAAGCCAAGCCAATCCCATTTAATGTTAAGACATGAAAAGCTTCACCAGAACAAGATGATCTACTTTTAAAAGTCTGATGTTTTTCTCTGCACAACCTTCTTTCATGAAAACCAAACTCGCTTCTCTTTCCCTTCCTGTCCCCACAGAAATCCTCCCGGTCTGATACTCTTCAGTCAGGATGAACAAACATTTCTCAGTGTCTCCCTGGCAAAGGTTCCTACTCATTTTTTCAGAAGCTGGCAAGGATGTTTGCATCTCGCTTGATGTTTTGTGTTGTGTTAATTGCCACGCTAAGATGGCCTGATTGTTCTGGTAAGAAAACCCCAGCCACCCTGCAGGATGCTCCAGGGGTTTGTGAATAACCAGGTGGGAAGGCAGGGCTCAGCAGCTGCTTCCTCAGCCTCATTCACTCTGCCCCTGCCCACCAGTATTCCACCTGAAAACAGCACTGACTCGAGCTGGCAACACAGAGCGTGTTTGCTATCATTTTTAGGCTGGAACTGTCATGAATATGTCACAAAACATGGAATTTGGCCATATGCTTGGAATTCAGTCAAATACGCCTAAAAAAAAAAAAAGATAAAAGCTGTCAAGAAAGCAGGCAACGATTAAAAAATTTAAAATTAAAAAAGCTCCAGCACTGTTCAGCACCACGTTTCAAACACAGTGAACTGCTCCAGACCTGCAGCTCCTGAGTGTGAGCACAGGACAAGAGCAGGCACAGACTCACACCTGGATGTCACCAGTGACACTGTGGGACCTGCACACAGCAGGGCTGGGCTGACCTGGAGATGGTGCCTGCCAGGCCATGCAAAACCAGAAGCAGAATCTCTGCTCCTCCTCAGATCCAATGAACATTCACCTGATTACCTGGGCTGCCCTCCTCCAGAGTAACCCTCCACCACTTGTCCATTCCCTAGAGCACTTGTGGTGTTACCCAACCCTGTCACAGAGCAAAAAACAACCTGACATGACACCAGCGAGCTGACATTCCCCCAGAGCAGCCCAGCAAGAGCAGGGAGCTGCCAAGTGCTGGATCCCAGGAAGTCTGAGGCTTTGGCTCTAGCTTGGTGCATCGAGGGGCTGGCACTGGGGGCACAACACGAAAGGAAATTGCAACTTCCACCTCTCAGTCCTTCAGGGAGGTGAAATGGATCACACCAGGCTGGGGCAGTGCTGGACGTGGGGAAGGCAGTGAAAAGAGGAATGTGGCAGGATCTTCTGCCACTCAGGGGACCCTGCAGACACAGAGGAGTGTAATGCACATTGAAATTCAGTTCCTCCACCAAGCAACCAAATTCTTCCTTCAGATAAGCTGGAACACCGCTGGCCAACAGCAATAAATCATCTCCCAAATTCTGCCTGGATTTGGAAAGAGAAAGGAAATCCAGAGCCAGCTAATGAAACTGCTGCCAGCATTCTCCTGGGGTTTGTGGCCTTTATTGAATCAACTCATAAATCTGTGGATCTGAGGGCTTCTGAAAGGCTATGTGCCCTTTAGCTGAAGTGTGGCTTCCCTCTCTGGAACTTGGGGCAGGAGTTTGAATTTCTGGGAATTGCTTCCAAGTTCCTAAAACAGAGATGGGTCTAGGACTGAGGATCAAGAGGTGTCACAGGTGTGAAGACATAGTTGCACCACTTCAGTGTTTTCACAAGACAGCTGGTGACTTGGAGACCTGGGACTCTGGGAGTGCTCCCAGCCACTCCTGCTCTCTTTAGCTGCTGTCACATCTCTGGCCCTTTCGAGTTGGAGCTGAATGGGTGCCTGGAAGTGCTTGGTGGCTGCAGGAAGTGAATTGTGTGCTGTATTATTTCCTGCACTCCACGAGGGAGCCAGTCTTCAGGAGCCAGGCAGCCCCTTCTAGCTTTGGGTTCCTGTACAAAAGCAGCCCCTGGGAAAAGCTTTCAGGGCGAGCAGAGCTGGCCATGTCTGAAGGCTGCTCTTTGCAGGGGCACCATGAGGTGGGATTCAAGTGGCTTTGAGACAGAAATTATTGGTGCTGTAGAAGCCACAGCCTACTGCAGCAAGTCACAGTCCTGCTACCCTCAATTGCCATCAGATTCACGCTGTCACCAAGGTGCCCTGAGCCTCCTGGTTTGTGACCAATCCCTGTGCACATCAAAAATCCCCCCTGAGAGCCAGCACTGCATAAACCCACAGCAACTCGAGAAATGAATTCTTCCACCCAATCCCTTCCCATTGAGGTGACTCTTACCTCTTTCTGGTGATACTTTATTGCTACCTTTAGCTTTGCCAAATCGTGACACTTCTGGGGGTCCAGCTCCTCGCTCTGATCATCCCTGTGGTTGAGGATGATCTCCAGCTCCCGGGAGCTCCGGGCTTGGTCCAAAAGGTCCTTAGCAAAACGCTTGCACTGCTGTGACAGCTCTTCATACTCAGCCTTGAACTCGTTTTCCACCTTGCTCAGCTCCTTCAGCTCCCAGCCCAGGCGGAAGGCGGTCAGGATGGGATCCTCGCTCGATAAGGCAATCAACGAAGGGCTGGCTAAGGCTTTGTAGATGTTCAGCCTCGACCTGGAGTGCCTCAGGCTGTCCACCTCGGAGCTGGAGACACACTCCACACAGTTGCACCGGATCTGGTGCGGCCGTGGGATCGTCACCCGTCTTTGGACCAGCAGCTTGATGATCTCGTAGTTGTTGGTGTGAGCCGCCAGCATGATGGGGGTGATGTCTGGGGTGAACTCTGAAAACTGGGTGTCCATCATCAGTGTTGGAACCTGCATGGAGGGATAAGCCACCAGGGAAAAGTCACATCTCACGTGGAGCAGCGGGATTTAGAAGCCCCTCATTCATACTTTGGGAGTGACATCATAACAAATGGGTTTTGTGGCACCCTCTGTGCTGTAAATGCTGCTGTAGGCAGGCTTAGCCACACACTGCTATTCTGGCAAAACCATTTCCCCCCCAAATCCTGCAAATCTGCCTCCTGACCACTCCTTCCCAGTCTGGTGTGAAAGTCAGTCCCATCCCCGTCCAAATGTGAATCTGGTCTGAAAGGGGTATGGGCTCATACACCAAATGGAAAAAAAAGAGGGGGGAAAAAAAGGAAGAAAAAAGGCCCAGGTAATTAGACAAAAAGAAAGAAAAGCCTAGAGAAGAGTGAACACTGAATGGATTTCCATAACTACCATTATTGCACTATATATCTGCATCAGCAGGCCAAGAACCTGCTCAAAGCAGGTCCTGCACACACCAAACCCTGGTCTGCAGCTGGGCAAAACTCTTCTCCACTTTTGCCTACTGTTTTTATTTGAAATATTTTCCAGTGTAAGGATACATTACTTAACTGCCCTCAGAATAGACTTGTAGGATTTGAAAAAAATTAAATGTAAAATTAATGAGCCATAGTCCACTACAAATAAGCCACTCCAGGGTGTGCATTATCCAGCCACTACTGCACTTCTCAAAGGATGAGCTTAATGCACACCCTGTTGCGTCTTATTACTATATGCAGAGTGTAAAATTAGCTGGGAGTGCTGTTACATGCAAGCACCCAGTGTGTTCCCATTTGCAGGCAGGCAGCTCTCTTTGTTGTGTGTTAATCAGTGCCCAACACTGCTCTCCCCGTGCCCACCTCTCCTGCCCAGCACATCCTGCTGCTCCAGGGGGCACAGCTGGGCTGGGGGAACAGGGGGTCTGCTCCCCTTGCAAATATCAAAGATGCCTTGGAGGTGCTGCCAAGGAGTCCTCATGGCAGGAAATGTTCCTCAGCCTGCCTAAATCCAGGGGCAAAGCAGTGAGGGAGGAGTGGGAGGTAAGAAACCCCTCTGCAGGACACACCTAAGGCTGGTGGTGAGACCTCCAGCCCTGGAATCTGTTTCCTGGGAGCTGAGAGCCTGCAGAGCACTAAAGAGCCAAAGCTGATCAATAAATCCTTACATGTAACAGTGTGACAGCACACAACACGCTCCCAAAGGCGCTGACACCCTGAGGGGCAGGGTCAGTCACAGGACCTGCAGGCATTTCAGGGAACAAATCTGCTCCCCTGGATGTGGCACATGAGGAGTTAAACCCCTGGCAACCTGCAGGCACGCAGGTTTGCTAAGCAGGCTGGTGCCCAGAGAGGCAGGAGGGAGAGAAAGCAGTCCTGAGGATTTGCTGGGGGTCACGGAGGGCTTGGTGGCTCTTGGCAGGGTTGGATAAGTGTATTTCAAGGTATCCAGTAACAAATGGCTGAAAGCAGCTCTCTGTGTAAGGTCCTGCTCTCTCTTCCTTTCCCTTTGCTTAGCTTGTTTAGGTAGCTTCTTAAATGTCAAGAGAAAGGTGTGGGGTTTTCTTTTCTTCTCTTTCTTAGAAGCTTTTTTTTTTTTAAGACCTGATGCTTGACTATAACTGCATTTATCTTTCTTCCTGCCCTTTTTCAATCAGTGACTGGCTGCTGTGTTCAGAGCCTGTGCCTCAAAGGAAGAACACTTTTCCTCCTCTATCACTTCTATTACTGTCAAGTTTAATCTTGTTTTTCTGTATGGAAGTTATTGTACCCAGGGCTGCGAGAAGGATTTTCAGCTTTACACAGATGAGGAATTCATGTTGCTCAGAATATGAAATGGGCACTGGAGGGGAAGGTAGTGATGTTACAGGTGGGGACAGTGCTAATCCTGTCTGCTCCAGAGCTGGCTAAATATGGATCTGGGGCACTTGGAATGGTTTGGGATGGAATGAAGTGATCTCTGGCTGGGATCACAAGCCCTCACCCCCAGATCAGAGCACTGCTTCGTGAGGACTGGAGCAGTGGTAGGGAAGGTGTGCTCTCCTGGGCACCTCACAGGAAATCCCTTTAAATTAAGGGATAAAGGTGGTGCAGGGACCCAGAGGCTCTGAGGAGCAGAGCAGTGCAAGGGTCCAGGAGCTGGAGTTATTTCTGAGCAGCAAAGCAAACCAGCACAGCACAGAAGAGGGACAGTGTGACCAGGGGCTGCTGCAGCTCTCTTCTGTGTCTGCCTGACCCAAGGGCCATGGATTGGCCCAAAATTGCCTGTCTTGGGATAAACATTTTTGCTGTCTTCTCACACAGTGTTTTTTGACAACCTGCATCATAAACTATCTGTTTTAAAGCTGTGGCTGTGCAAAGCCTTTGCTGCAGGGCTGTGTTCTGTCCCTGGTGTTCCTCCTGTGACGCTCTGCCCAGCTGAGTTCATGTTTAGATCACCTTCTCCTGTGTCTTGGGCTAACCTGCAGTGATGGAAGCAGAAGAGGAATAATTTATTCTCCCCCAAGGGCTCTGCTGAGCTCTTCCAGGGCTACTTTCATAAAGTGACCTGAAAAACAAAATTCTTTTCCATTAACCTCCTCACCTGACACCAGCTGCTGGCCCCTTCAGTCCTTCAGAACCTCAGTGCCACCACCTGCACAGGAGCAAACACCTCGTCTGCATTTCATCTTGGCTCTTTTCATTTGAGAAATTAATGCCTCTGTTGGCAACAAGTGACTGAATGCTTGTTATCATCTGCCTAGATTTAATCCTCATAAGGTCCTTCCTACCCCTGTACCACTGCTGCTCTGAAAGATGCTGCAGCCAGTGAAAAATCCCCTTTATTTGAAAAGGAGGGTGAAGAAACAAGCTTAATTCATTAAAGGAGAAGGATTAGCTCCCATGAAAGCACTGTTCAGTACAGCTAAGCTCTCCTCTGAATGGAAAAATAAGTTTTCCAGCAAAATAGTGCACTGCTGGAAAGGAGCTCAGGATAGAAGGAGAGCAGGAATCTCTGCTCTCAGTCAGGAGTGCAGTGTAAGAGGAATTAAACTGCAGAAGGGGGGAAAAAAAAGAAAGAAGCTGGCACTGAAGATCTGGTGGCCTTGCTGTAGGTCTTGTAGGAGTTTTACTCTGAATTTAATCTAGTTTGGTATCTGTCCCTGGAGCACCTCCTCTGGTTTAGTGCTGTGTAAAAGCAACCCTGAAGTGCTCCAAGACTGCTCAGCAATGTGAACCACGCTGCAATAAATGGGAAAACTGAGGAGATGCAGCTCAAAAACATTCTCCTCAGCCCAACTAACAGACAAATGGAAATGTACCTTTTGCCCTTTATGGATAATAATACTTTGTCTGTAAATAACTCCCAGTGCTTTTACCTGTAACATTTGGAACTGCCCTGTTTTCAAGCCATCTGCATTTCATAAACCAGCATCTCCCCTGGATCAGTGCAATAAATTGTAAGTATAACCATGATAAACTGTAAATACACTAATCTGTAAATGCATTAATCTGCATTATTTTCAGCTTGTATAACTTTCTGACTCAGCTGTGTTTTATAGAAGACTTTCTCATTGCCAACATGAACTTGTGCAAGCCTCACTGGAAAGCTACAAATATAATCCAGCTTTCTTGGGAGCTCTCTTTAGGCACTGGAAGCAACCTTATGTGGGACCCTGGGAAGGGGGTACATGGCTGAATAAATTTATTTTAGGTGATTCAGTGATGTGGGCTTCACCAATTCAGCATCTTAACCCGAGATGTCTGGTACCAGAGTGATGCCAGGGTTTATATTAATAGGGAGTTTGTGGTTTTTTCTCTCAAGAGCAATTCATTGACTGAAATGTTATCATTTGGTTAATGAAATGCAATGAACAACACAAAGTGCTACCTAAAAATGTACTTTAAGGGATTTTGTACTGGTTATTCACAGTCCTTGTGAATATGGCACACACTGTAGATGTGCTTATGGCCAAACCCTGCTGGTATTGAAGTGTTCCAGTGGTTCCTGTACAGCTGTCCCAGATTATCCAGCTGAAGAAAAGGCTCTTCCTGGTCTAAAAATCTCCTCAGTGACTTAGAAATGTGCCTGTAAAGCCAAATACAATCTCTGCTCCTCAGACTGACACAGAACAGTGACAATTAGTGCCTTTTAGTGCCTTGCAGCAAGCCAAATGCTGATACAGGGTTACCAGATGGTGCACATTAACACTAAAATAGGTATCTCTGAATTTAAAAAAGGCATGCTACAGAGTCACAGAACTGCTAATAATTGTTAATTAACGTAATGCATGAAAGAATGTGAAAAAGTAAATCTGTGACATCTGCATAACCAAATATCCTTCTCCACAACCAGTAAACAGAAGTAAAATACTGATAGAGCTGCTCTAGATTCTTCCAGTTTTAATTTGGCTCCTTATCCATGTGTTTAAGAATGGAGGAAGGCCCAAGGGATTGGTTCTCAGAGCTGAACTGAAACCCAGGGCCCTCGAGAGAGGCAGAACTGCATCAGAGCCCGTGCTCAGCCGTGTGTGCAGCAGTGCAGCACAGCCAGGGAGGCTGTCAGAAGATGTCACCATTTGTGGCTGATGCCACACAAAAACTTCTGCTGGGGATTGAAAAACAAGAGGGACTCGGAGGGGAGCCTTCAGGAGGAAAGGATTTTGGAAATATGCATTTTAATGGCCTTGCAGGGGCAAGTTCCTGCAGCCAGAGCCCCCTCTCTGTGTGTGTCTGTGTGGGGGGGGGGGGAATCCATAAAATCAGAGGGTTTTGAGAAAGATGCAAAAGGCAGGCCTCAGAGACAGCAGAACTGGGATTAGAGCTAAGCAGTGGCCATAAAATAAGGCAGGAGAAAAATTATGTAAAAAGTAGAAAAGTAAGGACAAATAGAACAATGGTCTGTGTATTAATGCTTGTCTAGAATAACTCCCTAAGCTACAGAAAAGTTTATCTAGTGAGATATTAGGGAGTTCTGAGCTTAACAGTGGAGCTCTGTGCATTGTGTTTGAAGGCTCACAAGAGGTGTTGGATTTGAAATAAGCATTGTTTAACCAAAGGTACCTGTGCTTAGAGTGGTTGGATGGAACCACTGTCAGTGTGCTTCTGCTTGGTGTGATTGGTCAAAAAAGTTTTAAAGTGAGTTTTAACATTGAGTTCTTGGTCTGCTGCTGGGGATGTGAGCTGCTGGCATCTTCCCATTGTCATAACCATGGAATGAGAGTGATGCTGGAAAATCAAACAGCTCAAGGCACGTTCCAGAGCAGTCCTGTCCTGTTTGTGATTTGTACACAGCCCCTGGCTGGTGATATGTGTGTGTGTGTGTGTCTGTGTGTCTGTGTGTGTGTCTGTGTGTGTGTCTGTGTCTGTGTGTGTGTCTGTGTCTGTGTGTGTGTGTGTGTGTGTGTGTGTGTCTGTGTGTGTGTCTGTGTCTGTGTGTGTGTCTGTGTGTATCTGTGTGTCTGTCTCTGTGTGTCTGTGTGTCTGTGTGTCTGTGTGTGTGTCTGTGTCTGTGTGTGTGTGTGTGTGTCTGTGTGTGTGTCTGTGTCTGTGTGTGTGTCTGTGTGTATCTGTGTGTCTGTCTCTGTGTGTCTGTGTGTCTGTGTGTCTGTGTGTGTGTCTGTGTCTGTGTGTGTGTGTGTGTCTGTGTGTGTGTCTGTGTATCTGTGTGTCTGTGTGTGTGTGTGTGTGTGTGTGTGTGTGTGTCTGTGTGTGTGTCTGTGTCTGTGTCTGTGTGTGTGTCTGTGTCTGTGTGTGTGTGTGTGTGTGTGTGTGTCTGTGTCTGTGTCTGTCTCTGTGTGTGTGTCTGTGTCTGTGTGTGTGTGTGTCTGTGTGTGTGTGTCTGTGTATCTGTGTGTCTCTGTGTATCTGTGTGTCTGTGTGTCTGTGTCTGTGTGTGTGTGTCTGTGTGTGTGTGTCTGTGTCTGTGTATCTGTCTGTCTCTGTGTGTCTGTGTGTGTGTGTATCTGTCTGTGTTTGTGTGTGTGTGTCTGTCTCTGTGTGTCTCTGTGTGTGTCTCTCTCTGTGTCTGTGTGTCTCTCTGTGCCTCTCTGTGTCTGTGTGTGTCTCTGTGTGTGTCTTTGTGTGTGTGTGTCTCTCTCTCTCTGTCTCTCTGTGTGTCTGTGTGTCTCTGAGTGTGTGTCTCTCTCTGTGTCTCTGTGTCTCTCTCTGTGTCTCTCTCCTGAGCCCTCTCCTCTCTCTCCCACGTGAGCAGGAGATGAGATGAGATGAGATGAGATGAGGCACTTGATGATGAAGGAATGAAGAGTGCAGTCACTGTGGCTGACTGCGAGTCACAGGAGGACACTGCCGAGAGTTACCTCGTGTTTGAACCTCTTGTGCTGAGCTGGAGTGCAACCTGAGCTCACTTTGCTCCAAATTCCCGTGCCCTGATGCACTTCAGAGCCACTGGCTCCAGCAGGGAGATGGGCTGGGAGTGCCTGTGGGTGCTGTGCCTCGAGGAGCTGCAGCCTCTCCTGGCCATGGCTTCTCCTCTGTGCAGGAATGTTTTACAAGCCTGCTGCAGTCCTAATTTATCACATATTTTACCCTGATTTATCACACATTGTGTGATGTTATCTCCAGGGAACCATGGCTCCATCATACCCTGCATGGTCTGGGGCTCACTGAGTGGGGACACTTCTCCAGGCAGAACAAACACGGCACAAAGTCCAGGACTGTCACAAACCCAGACAATAATGAAGCTGCTGAAGTGGCCCAAGTGACGTGGAGCCCTGGCTGACAGCCTGTTATGGGTCTACCAAAAATGCAATATTCTGGATCTTCCCAAAATGCAGAGATTCCCTGGCTGCTTGCTGGAGCTTTCCCTGAGACACCAACACAGGTACAGTCCAGAATTCCTGGCATGGGAGTGAACTGAATGATCTCCTCAAGACTGGACAGGCAGACTAGCTGGCTTATTCCTGGTGGTTGGGGGCTTTTCCCCCCTCATTTGGAAACACAAAATGCTGTTTGTTTGGGTTTTCCCACCTTTCTTCATTACCATTTTAAGAGTTACTTTGTGATAGGAGCAGCTGTTCTGAGTAAAAGTTACTAGGGTTTACTTTTTATTTTTAATGCTGTTTTTAAGCTTTGAAACTAATTTTATCAAAGAGCTTGCTTCATCCAGTCCTATAAATTTCTTAAGTACTCTAAAAACCTTGGAATATTGCTGCACGAGATATCTTTTCATTTTATGGATAAGCTTTCCCCTGACCCCAAACACAAGTGAAACAAAGACAGCCCATGGCTATCTGGAAATCTACAGGCTCTGTCTTCAAGGTAATCTTTATTTCATTACAGTTACTATTTTTCTAATATTTTTCAGGCTTTATTCTGGGAAGGAGAGCTGTCCAGCTTTCTGATTCATTTTTCTTGGACTCTGTATTATCTATTCTTAGTGGTAACAAGGACAAGATGTGCTAATATAGGTTAATAATCATGCTATCTGCAGCCTTTTATATCATCCTTGTACATAAAACATCCTTTCTTCCTGTCATTTATCACCTTGCGTGGATGAGAGAGGTTTCATTAAGTTTAGGTGAGGTAATGTGTTGCTGACAGGGCTTGAAGAGGGAGGGCTTTTTCCTTGGGTTGCATTCATATTCAATCACATTCCTTTAGGAAAAAAAAAAATGAAATCAGATTGGATCATGAGACAGTGTCAGGGAGAGGAGTGAGTTACTGCACCTGGCACCAGCCCAGCGCTGCCTGATGCTGCACAGAGCACAAATCCTGATGCTCACAGACCAGGAGGTTCATCATTCCCCATTCTGACTACCAAGCTGTGCTTTTGCTGATGCCTCAGGTTTAACTTTCATATTTTTCAGGTTCTGTGCTGCTTTGGTGTGTGGGTCTGGGCTTCATATTATGGGATGGTGAGCTCTGTGCACAGAGCAGGGAGACAAAACAATTCCTGCTCCAGCTGGGACCAAGGACAAATGAGCCAAATCTCAGCCCAAGAGCACAAACCCCGTGGGCTGGAGAGAGAAAAACAAGGATGGGACTGGATGGGCTGGGGCTGGAATTGGACAATGAACTGCAAGGTGGGAATGGAGCAGAGCTGATCCCAGGGAGAAACCCCGTGCCCGGCCGTGCATTTTGGGGCCATTTTGGTTCATCTTGGGTGCAGCCTTGGCTGGGCTCTGCTGCTGCCCAAGGTGGATCCATGGAGGAGATCCTTTAATAAATCCCTGCTTTATTCTCTGTCCAGTCTCTGTTCCAGGGCAACCCTCACAAGGCATCACTGGCACTGCTGTTTTACCAACCAATGCTGTGGCATCTGAAAAGACCCCAGAGTTTGCAACAGCAAAGAAATGACAACCCAGACAGGTGGTAGGGGCTTGCACAAGAGAGAAAAAAAATCTGTGTGGTTGAGATCTTCCTTTATTCCCACTCTGTCAGTGATTCCCCCTGACATCCCCAGTGCTAGGAAGTCAAAAGCCTCCAGGTAATGCTGTGCCCCTGATGCTGCAGAGCCTGGCACTGCCTCATCCTCTCCTGCCTAAGGAGCACACCAGCCCTCTCTCACTGCCATGAACTAAACACCAACAATTCACATGGCCCTGAGCCTCTCAGCAGCTTTCCAGCATCCTCCCAAGGCAATGACAGAGCAAAGACCTTGGATCACAGCATTCCCTCACGGCAGCAACTCAGAGACAAGAAATACTGCTCCCAGGCAATGCCTCTTTGATATTCCACCACCACTTGCCACCAAAGTGCTGCCCCACCAGGCTGTATTTTGCCATAGGATAGCAAAATACTGCTCCTACAGGGATAAACAAGCCATAAATGTGACTTTGCCAGCCCAGCACAGCTCTACTCAACAGCCAGGTAAGGCTGAGGGACTCCTGCTCAGCTGCCCTGCAGTTCTTCACAGATCTTTATAGATCCCAGAGCTTTGTTTTGCAGGAGCCTGTAATTTGTGACATTCACTCTTCCCACAGAGAAAAGCTTCTCTTGGAAAAAAAATCTGTTATAACTATTGCACCAGGAAGAGTCTCCCACAAATCTGTACCAGGGAATCTAAACAGAAGTGTCATATCCCTGGGTTTGGGGGTTCACACAGACCAGAGGCAAACACGAGCTGGGTGATGTCAGGGGATGCTCTAATGGGGGCTTAGGAGCAAAGGGAGGTGGGTGCAGTAGGCACATCCCTGGATGCTGGGTAGATAAAATGGCTTTTTGAAATTAAGCTCCTTGATCAACACAGCCACAGAGAGCCCAGAAGTTCACTTGTGCAGCAGCACAAACAGGATTGGGTTTTTTGCCCTACAACAGTTCATCCACCCAGCTGAATGCTGAGAACCCATCACACCTGAGTGAAAATTCACTTTACAGTGTGCCCAGAGCAGGCAAGTGCTAAGAACCCTCTTACAGATCAGTAAAGACAATTCTCTGGGAAGCATCTTGGATAACTCCTGACTTCTCACCTGTCTGTGTGTTCAATTACAAGCATGGCATGTTTGTGCACGCTGTGATGCAGTTCTTGGCTTGGCCCCCACCAGCATCCTAGGAAATAATGACAGAGTTTATGCTGGCCCAGGAGAAGGAGCCAGTGCCTTACTGCCACTGTCAGAAATCTGGTACCTGTCACTGCCTTCATCTCCTGAGTGCAGGAGATGTTTCACCCAGTTCTTTTTCATCTGGATTTAAGATTATCTGGGGACTGAGGCAATGGGGAGGGAGGAAAGAATTTCACAGTTAAATGTAATCATTAGCTGAAGTGATCTTTGATTCCTCTGTTGTTTAGTTTAATTAGATGGAATTCATTTTGAAGGCAGCCACCAGTGTCAAAGGCATGTTAACTATAACTGTGAATTATTACTGCATCAATATAAATAATGAAAAGCTTGGGTGCTAATGGAGCCATTAGGCTTTGAAGCTGCTTCTCTGTTTTCAGACATGATCCTTCTTCCTTATTGTTCCTTTCAAATATTCCCACACTGAGAACTTGTGGCCATATTTTTCTTCACTGGTTCTATTCTTCAGAACCTCCTCTTGCCCAGGAGTGTTTCTAACCAGGTTCTGACTTCCCTTTTCACTTTGGACCCTCCTGTTAACGTGGAAATGACTGGTTTGAGTCACACCCATCAGCCTGTTCCCCTCTGGGTTCCAGTGCTCCACAGCCACCATCCAGAAGTGCCACAGAATCCCTTCATCCAGGTGCCTGCTCCTAAACCTCTCCTCTTCCCCACTGCCTGCAAAATCTAGATTTTATACTGTGAGATTTTTGAGAACTGAACTGCTTCTTTTGACTTAAATGGTGCCATCAGTGGTGGCCCAGGGCTGGCAATGAGCTTCTACCAGCAAGTCTAAAACCAAGGGCTGTCAGTGTTAAGGGCTAAACTTGACACCGCTTTCTGCACACGGGACAAAAACCCTGTGTCAGTAGGGAAATTAGGCTAAATCACATTGTCTCAAGAAAGTTATTAGACTTGGGCAAGAATAAAATGGTTTAATGCAACCCTTATTTTCTGTTTCACAAAAGGCTCTCTCTGGGCTGTTCATCTGTGGGATCTGAACAAAGATTAAGGGGGATTTTCACTCATCAGCTCACCTAAAAGAGGATTTTTGAGGTCAAATTTTAGGTTCACTAACACTATCCAGTGCAGCAATCTTGTACCAATCTGATGATTAGCAACTAAGACTGAAAACTTGCCTTTTATTCTCCATAGCTTCCTCTTCCCAGCCATCCTCTTCCAGAGGCTGTACCTGCAAACTCCTTTTGGAATACATATGGATGGCATCGATTCAGAAGGCCTTTGGACCATCAGAACAAACCCAATCACAGCCACAAACCCTGAGATCCCTTTTTTTCTTTTTACTCTCATTATTGAGGGATTGCATTTGTAGTCCCATCTGTGAACCAGCTTCATTTGGAGCCATCTGCCACGAGAGCAAATTGCTAAGCTTGCCAGAGAGCAGAGAGATGCTGGTCCCCTCCTCCTGCAAACAGCTGATGTCAGCTCTGATGGCTGTGAAGAAAACAGCCACCGTGGAGGTGCTGGTGGACCTGGAGTAATTCATGACTGATTACAGCTCCTCAAAGAAGGGAGGAGGGCTCAGCAGGCAGCAGGGACCGTGTGTGGTGTGCTGCAAGCACAGCCCCAGCAGGAGGGCAGAGAGGCAGGCGAGATCTGAGAGCTCTGACGCACCTTCAGGGGGCTGCTGCCACCACCACACACACAATTCACACCAGCAGCTCCAAAAAACGGGCCCCTGAACGCCTCACCTGGAAAATTTGTACTGATTTCAACAGGTTTCCAAGTGTCAGGAAATACAGCTATTACTGGTGAATTGAGGGTGAATCAAATGCAGGGGAAATGGAAGTTTTCAGACACGAATTTCCTGCTCTTTGCTGGAGAAGGTTAGGTGCAGCCTCCAGCTTGGCTGAAAGCAAAATTCACTGTATTGATGTTTGTATAGCAAAAATAACCATCTGATAGCACTTTTAGGGGAAAAAAAAAACACCACCAAAAACCAGCAAAACTCAAAAAAATCAAATAGGCTGAGAGACAGAAGATTTTACAGGGAAGGAGAATTCATTCAACAGGCTTCATACACATTCTCTTGCTCATCCAGTAGTTCTGAATTAAGGAAAAAAACCCAATAATTCAAAGTTCCCTGTTAATTTCAACTCCACAGGATGCCAGCCAGATCTCTGTTTTTGCTGTGTGCCTACTGCCTCGTTTTGCCACTGCATTTACTGGACCTGTCCCATGCACAGACAACTCTGCATGTTAACATTTCCACCCCCAAAGAGAAAAGCCTGGCCCAAAGTCAATGCTGCATCTGCAGGTGCTCAGTTTGGCTATTTCAAACCTATCCCTGCCCTTCCTGATGGTTCTTCAGTGGTTTGTTGCCTTATTTAAATAACATGACACTCATCACTCGGGATGGATTGCCATGCCAAGTACACCAATATTCCTCCTCTGCCCCTATGCAGTACAACATCTGCCTCTGCACTGCCCAGAAAATCAAACAATAACAATCACAGCACCAGACTAGGCTCACTTTTATTTCCTGAAAAATGCATGTTTGCTGACTACAATCCTCTGCAGGAAAAGCAACACTTGCAAACCCTCCAGGTTCCAGGGATATTAGTTTGTTTTGTTGTTCCTCTAAATATTCATGAATAGGTTGCTTGATTTCCAAATGCCTGCCATGAGCTTGGGAAAAAACAAGCTATGCTATGGTTTAAGTTACCAGCTGTGTGACTGGTCAAAGAGATCTATGGTTTATGAAAAGCTTCGAGGAGTAATTGGAGTAAATTACGCAACCCTTGGAAATTATAAATTAACCTGTAAAAATCACAAAATTAGGGAAGCTCTCTGGTTACTGAAGAGGAAGATGGGTTCAAGCCTAGGCTTTACTCTCTGCTGGGAGTGAAGCACACCAGAACATCTCTGTGCTCTTCCCATGGGTACACCACGATGACTTTCTCACTGACCCCCAATCTCCCACAGCCAACAGCATCTTCCAGAACAGCTGTAAGTTCATTAGCATTATCCTGCCTGTAACTGGTGAAGCCTCCTCCCCAGCTCCACCAGCAGTCACAGCTCAGCACCCCAAACCACAGCTCACAGTTCACAGAATTCCCAGAAACCCTGGGTTGGAAGAGACCTTCAAGATCATCGAGTCCAGCCCAGCCCCAACCCCTCAGGCAAACCCTGGCCCCCAGTGCCACATCCAGGCTTTGTTAAACACACCCAGGAATGGGGACTCCACCACCTCCCCGGGCAGAACATTCCAGAACTTCATCACCTTTCTGGAAAAAACTTTTCCCTGCTAACCAACCTGTATTTCCCTTGGCACAGCTGGAGGCTGTGTCCTTGGGTTCTGTCAGTCCCTGGAGGAAGTGCCCAGCCCCAGCTGAGCACAGGCACCTTTCAGGAGCTGTGAGAGTGATGGGGGCACCCCTGAGTCTCCTTTTCTCCAGGCTGAGCACCCCCAGCTCCCTCAGGGTTTGTGTTCCCAGCCCCTCTCCAGCCTCGCTGTCCCCTCTGGATGTGCTCAGTGTCCCAAGGTCCTTCCCAAGCTGAGGGGCCAGAGCTGGGCACAGCACTCAGGGTGTGCCCTCAGCAGGGACAGGGACAGGGGCACAATGACCTCCCTGTTCCTGGGACAGCCAGGGACAGCCAGGGGCAGAATGACCTCCCTGCTGCGCTGGCCACACCATTCCTTGTTGTCTGCACTGGGCAGCACGGATTTGATGAGAAGTGCAAAGATCTTAAAATAGCCCGCAAGCCTCGGTAGGAGACAAACCTAAAGAGAAGCCCATCTGCTGGAGCACATCAGCGCTGCTCTCTGCTGCGCTCCGCAGCATCCTCTGGAGCCAGGTGCCTCTCCCCATGTAAACAGAGCAATTTGCTGCCGCGCCGAGCCCCGGCTGCAGCGCGGGTTGTTATAGTTACTGCCGGTGACTTACCCCTGCCATTGTCACCGCATTCGCAGGAAATGGCGCTCAAACAGCAGGCTGGCAAAGGTTTGCACAATAATGACTCAGAAAAATCCACTTAATAACAGGATCCCAGCCCCTGCGCCGCCCAACCCCTTCATCCATCCCTCCCTCCCCCCGGGCCTTACAGCATCATCGAGACCCTGACTCTCTTACATAAGGAGCGCAGCAAAGGTCACTAGGTGTGTTTGAAAGGTTTTCAACTCCTGCTCCCTGAAAAGGTCATCCTGCAGGTGGAAAAGGAGAGCTCTTTCCCTCGGGCAGCTCTAGAGCCGGGTCTGGAGCTCTCCTCTTGGAGCCTCTGTGGCTGCTGAGTGAACCTGCCTTGGCAGGTCCAGCCCGGGAGCTTCCCACTTGTTTTGGGGGTCTCTTTTCCTAACCACATCCATCCACTGCAGCTCCAGGAGAGGCTGGAAGGAGGCAGCTGTAAGAGTTGCTGTCAGGATTGTGGCACGGTGATAAGGCTGGAGATACACACCCGTGAAATGGATTATGCTGGATGATGCAGCTCAGCTGCTTTTGAGATGCAAAGGCAACAATTAACGGGGCTGACGTGAACAGACGCAAATAGGAACAGCTCTTCATGCCCAGAGAGACACCAGGCTCAGGGAGAGAGGCAAATAACCTGCTGGGAGGCAGGCAGCAGGAAATGGAGCCAGCAGGTTCTCCCAGAGCCCAGGTTCAGGTGAAGGAACACTCAACACAGAGCAGTCAGGGGATGCTGCCCCTGCACCTCTGCCCAGAGAGCAGCAGAGACAGCCAGTCCCTGGTGGCACAGGCTGCCACACACGAGCCAAGAAGCTGTCCCCACACAGGTCTGTGCAGGCAAACTGAACCCTCTGTACATTTAATAATTAGATTATACTGAACCTAATATGCAAGAAGTGCAGTGATAGCATCTTACAAATTTCACAGCCAGACAGAAACCTTCCTATGAGGTGCGATTTTTTTGTTACTACTGGAACAAAAAAGCACGTTGGTACATGTTTTAGAACATCTGAATAGCTGAGGAGGACAAAGCTGTGCTAACCTGCTTTATCAGGTGCTTTTTGTGAAAGCAATTAGGTGTGGGGTTCCCAAAGGACCTTCTGAGAAAGGGTCCAGCAAGGACAATTAATGAATGTATATTGATACTGCTGTGGAATTAGCATCAGGAGCTTGTGCTCAGAAACCCCTCCTGTAACAGCTTTGAGATTTGACAAAATAACCAACTTTGGCCCAGCTTGTCCTATCACCAGACAGGAAATAAATGTTCATCCCCATCACTGCAGGTGCAGTCAAAGAGCTGCAAGGGAAGTCCAGTCCTGCAGCCCTCTACCAGCAAACTCTTCCTGCAGTCTCCAGAAGAGCCTGAACCCCAGCCAGGGAAGTTAATCCGAGTTTGTTCACAGAACCTTGCACCAAGCCAGTGCTAGTTTAAAATACACTGACGAAATCTGCTCTTGGAACAAACCTTGTAAATAAAGCTGAAACTGGCACTGCATCTTCTCTCCCCCACACATGCTCTCCTCCAAGTTGTAAACCCTGCAGCAGATACAATCCTAGCTACAGAAGGAGAGCTGGCACAGAGATAACAAAAATGGAACAGGCCTACTATGAAATGGATCACTGAACTGGAGACACTGGAGCTGAATTTCAGCTGTAATATATCAACCTCATTTCATGCACCTCTGTCTCTGGCCAGTTAAGCCAGCAGGGCTGGGGATTTGAGTGGACACAAGTTATGGTATTCAAGGGATGTTACAGAAATCCACATGAATCCCATCACTTGCTTTCCATGACATTTCAGGAGGAACTTGTCATTAGCCTGCTATAATCAGTGGCAATTCCTCATGCTGCTGAAAAAAAACTTTTCCCTTCTGTTTTCTGTCCTGTTGAGCTGCAGGATGCTCAAATTTCTAGAAGACCGAGGGAAAAATGGCTCATTCCTAATGGATGGTCTGTATTTTGCTCCTTACATTTTGTCAGACTAAAACTCAGTACCAACAGTTCAGTTTTTAGGTCAGCTAGAGGAGTTTTGTTATCTCTCTGGTTTTTAAACCACACATTAGAATCACATTGTTACAAGCATGCACAGTGCTGCTATTTCTAAATAATAAAGCTGAGCACTCTTGAATTCTGTCAGGGTTGATCCTTATTGTTTGCTTGGCTACATGAAATTACTATTGAAAAACTATGTGCCAAGGGGCCTATGCACTGAAAACATTTTCTTCCATGATTGACTGGTATTAATCTTTCACACACAGAGGGATGTGTTCCCTTCAAAAGGAAGCTTGATATATAAGGATTATCCACGTTTTGGATGTTCCTTTCTAAGCACTGAATACGCAAAAATTATCAGCGGTCAGCAAAGTACATCAATTATTCTAATTATTGGCAGTGGTGCTTGCAAATGAAAAGAAAAAAATCAGAAAAAAAAACAGTTGGTGACAATAGGTGACACTTGAAGTGACGGGATTCAGATTTGGTGTTTTTTCCACAAGATCCTTATGTAACTCAGGGGTGGCTTTGCAGCTCAGGATCCTTCCTACAAGTCACTGCTGTAAGTTATGTCCTGCTTCAGCATTTCTGCCCTGGAGCTCTCTGGGGAGGGAGACCAAGATGATCTGTCTGCACTACAGCAAAGGACTGAAGCCCAGCAGACTGTTTGCTTGCTTGCAGCTGTAAATAAGCTTGTGTGCTTTCAGGATTTACTTATGAAAAGCAATTCCACTTAATATCAGCACAACAGTGTGGCAACAGTTCATATTTACAGATTGTAATATAATTTCAGAGAGCCACAAATTCCTTTAGAAAGTGCTCATCTATAAATCAACCTATAAATCAGTGTGTCCACAAACACTGTGATGCTGGAAAGAACACAGAGAGAGAGAGAAAAAACAGAGTGTTTAAATCAGGCAGAACATGTTTGCTCAGGCTGGAGATTACCATCCAAACAGGACTGCGCAGGTGTGGCATTCACACTCTCTGAAAAATCCCTTTGCCCAGGATTTTTCTCCTGGGAAGCTGAGAGGCCTCAGAGAAAGGAAAACAATTCTGATCTCATTTGCTTCTCCTGTGCTGTGCCCATGTGGAATGTGTTTGGAGATTGTTCACCCACAGGTGATTGTTCCATTGCATTCTGCTGGGAGTTGTTTTCACTCTTTGGCCAGTCAGGGCCAGGCTGGGTCAGGGCTCTGCAGAGAGTCAGGAGTTTTCATTATTATCTTTTTAGCATTCTGTAAGGATCCTCTCTGTACTCTTTAGTATAGTATAGTATTCTTTAATGTAATATAGTATAATAAAGTAATAAATGAGCCTTCTAAGAACATGGAGTCAGATTCATCATTCCTGCCTTTCTTGAGGCAGGAATGATGAATACCCAGGTCTGCTCTGGGCATTTAAAGCCATGGACCAACACCGAGCACTTTCCTGAGGCAGGATAATGGCTCAAAACTGAAGGGGAACACTCAACCAACCTGTTTTTCACCACTGGGCTTCCTGTAATTGAGCAGCAGCTCCACAGCTCCCACCACCTCCTTCCGTATGGCGTAGAGCAGAGCGTCCCCCACGTAGACGCTGTGGCTCAGCAGCAGCTCCATGATCTCCAGGTTCTCGTTCTCTATGGCTATCAGGAGGGCGCTGCGCCCCAGAGGATCCATGCAGTTGATGTTGATGTTGTAGTAGATCTCTGCCTCCTGCAGGGCATGTTTCACGCTGGCATAGTCCCCCTTCTCCACAGCACTGAGGTAGGCTTTCTCTTCCGACGAGAGCTCAGCCTCCGCTCGCACGATCTGCAGTGGGATCCGGTCTCGGTACGGGGAGAAGTTGACCTTTTTGTAGTATAGCTGGGCCATGGTTCATAGTGACCAGGCAACCTGGGAGGGAGGAGAACCACGCATCAGTGACAGCACAGCCCCACGGGGGACAAGCTTCCAAAGGGCCGTCACGGGAAAAGCTCCCCGACCCTTTTTACGACGTTGTGCTCTTAACACCACCCCTGAGCAGCCCCACCCCAAAGGGCTACCTGAAAGCAGAAAGGGGGCACCACCACTCACAAGGACACATACTCAGTATAATTCTTCATCTTGTTTAAACACTACGCCATTTATGCCTTTTGTCTGGTCAGAGGCATGATCTTGATGTTTATGGGTAATCTATCACACGCAAATAGCTGGATTTCTCATCTTTGCTTTATTTCCCACTCACAGTTCCTTTTATTTCCTCCCTTTCCGCTGCTAAGCCAGGTCCTCAGCACCTCTGAACTGTCAGTGATGGGAGCTGCTGATTTACAGCCTCCTTTTACAGTAATAGATTCGTTTTGAGCATTTTTGCTGCTGCTTCTCTGCTTCCGTCTCTTAAAACAGTCTTTTATTTTTCCTTAGTGTTTACTCTTCGACTAGGTCATGCTTTTATTTTTAAAGCTTGCATGTTTTTAAACATTTTTTCTCACTCTCTTCATTTATAAATAGGACCTAAAGACAGGCTGATGTAGAAAGCTCCCACCCTTGCTCTCCAAAGGCAGTGATGCTGTTTTGTGGTCTAGGAAAATGAGAAGTAAATCCTGCCTTGGAAAAAGTGCAGCACACTGAATGAATTGAGGTTCCTTCCCCCGCCTCAATGATCCCAGCAGGTGACTGGAGTCACAGGAGACACGGGCTGGGTATTCACAGGTAAGGAAAAAAGGAACCAGGCTTGTCTACCTCTGCTTGGCACTGACAAAGGACACCAGGCCAGCACCAGGGGCCACCAGCAGCTACAGCTAATTGGGTGACTTATTCCAGCTCCTTGCTCAACAGCTTCCTGCAGCCAATTAGTGGAGTTCTGGGCCACTGTAGTGCCCTATCCTGGGGGAGAAAGAGGTGCTGATGAAGGATGATGAGGAGGAGGCTGTGGTGGCTGCAGAGGGACCCGCAGGGGCCACCCCAGGCAGCCGCAGAGCCCGGCTGCATTTCTGCCTCCCCAGAGTGGGTGGATCTGAGCTCCAGCCCAGCTGACACTGCAGAACAGTGGGTGGCTGTAGCAGACAGCAAAGCTGCATCTGAGAACTTCCTGGGGAGCCAGGGATCTGTACCAGCTGCTTTGGCACCTCGGGGAATGTGCCTGCTCAGGATCCCACTCTCCTCCAAGTGCCAGAGAAGTTTGTGTTTGTTACTTACCCAGAGATGCTGGCACAGTGCTCACATGTGTCTCTCTGCACAGGCAGAACCACAGAACCCAGTGGTTCAACCTCAAGACACACACAAAAAGGCAAAAGGCTTCTTTGGAGGCAAAAGAAACCATAAATATACTGGCTGATTTTCTACAGGAACATTATGCCACTAAAGCTTTTAGAAGTAAGGAAGAGTCTCAGTGAGTCAGAAGCTTCAATAAACTGCATGTAGAAGCAACTACTGATTTTGGAAAGCACCAAGGACCATTTTCAAATTTTGGTTTTGAAAATGTTATTGCTCTGGGATCCAGATGATTCCCCCTGAAACACTGACAGGAGACAGAAGGATGGAGCACAGGTAACAACTAAGGACCAAAGAGATCTTTGGGAAAGTCAGGAGAAACCCAGATGGGAAGGGAAGTGTGTCCTTGTGTGACAGTCTGGCTGATGGGAGCAGGGAACACCAACCAGGGGGGCTGGTGCCAGAGGACAGTAGTCACCATGTAAAGGTCTCCTGGGGGAATCTGTTGGCTCCAAAAAACACGAGGGATTCTGGCAACAAGTGCAGCTGCTAAAGTGGAATTGGATATTTTTCACTGCTCTTTAGTTTAATTGGACGTTTTGTAGATGGTGAGTAACATTTGCAATGAGTTATAACAAATGTCACCTTATGAAGCATCATGCCAGCACTGCATCCCTCTCCTTCCCAGCAGCTTTGTAGAAAGAAAAGAAAGCTTCAAGTATCTCAACTCCTCAGGGAAATCTCCTCTCCCAGCAGAACCCCAGCCCAAAGAAAGCCAATAATGTTAATATCTCAAGCACATAGGAAGCTGCAATAAAACCAAACAGGAAAGACTCACAAAATTAATGATCTTCCTGAATTCCTCTCATGCCAGCACCTGCATAGCCTGACAAACACATGCTGCTGACTGGGTTTGGAAATAACAGCAGGCAGGATTAAAAGAAAATAATAAAAATGTCTGCCTGGAGTTCATGGAAGATTTCAGCCAAACCTTTATCTCTTGAGCTGCCCCTCAGCCAGAGATCCAGCACAATTTACAGACCCAATGTCTTTGTCAATCAAAATTATTTAACAAATCATTCCATCCACATCCACCTGTGGATGGAATGAACGAGCACAAGATCCCTGCTCCAGCTGTCCCCTCTCAGCCCCACCAGGCTCCCAGGGCAGCATCTCTTGGTGCAGCAGACAGTTCTGGTAGGCCCTACACACTTGTGTTTCCCAGACAGTGATATTCCTGAAAGGTAGCAAAAACAGAAACACAGTCACACTAAAATGTTGGAATCAGTGCAGAGAGCCTGAAAACACACATTTTCCATATGAATTCTCTTCACAGAGAGGCATCTTCTGCTACTTGGGTTACTATTTGGGGCAGGGAAATTTCTTCCAGCCCATGCCTGAGTGCAGATGCCTCAGACAATACACAGTGACTGGTTAAAGCAGTGGTGATACCTGCTCCACAAACAGGTGGGGAGAAACAGGAGAACCACAATGAGAGAAATCCAACAAACTACTCAAGATATAGGTAGGAGGACTTAGCACTCAGTTTGGACTCCATCACCTCTCTCCAGCAGAGATGCCCTTCTCCCTGAATTATTAGTCCAAATCTCCAAGCTTTTTCAGCCTGGCACAAGAAATCAGAGTTTTAGCTCCTGAGAAGCAGCCTGGTACAGCTGGCCTGGTATGGGGAAGGAGAGTTTCTGGCCTTTTGCCACTAAAAATTCCATGAGCTGTCGCTACAACAAGCTTTTAGGGTCTGTTAGGAGTGGAGGCATCCCTCAGTTCCCACTCTGCACACACCACACACTCCCACACAGCCCTGTTTGAGGGGAGTCAGGGTGACCTGGATGAAATGGGATGAACAGAACTGGAGGGAGGCAGCCAGAGCCAGTTTGCAGCCATTATAAAACAGGACCTTCCTGGATTTTATTTGCTTTGATCATCATCAGGGATCTCTGATTCAGAGGTGGGAAAGTTCCTGATGGCTGAGCTGCCTCTGTAAGGGAGGCACAGAGACTCTGAGGGTACTGAATTTAGCTGCCAGCTGATATCTGAGAGCCCGAGGAACTGATCAAACACCAATTTTGGACACGAGACCAAGAGCAAAGAGTTTCCTTTGCCACTTGCTGGGACTCTGCATCACACCTGAGAGCAGCCAGCAAAGTCCCCCACCTGGCAGGCTGCTCTGAATCCCAAAATCCCAGAATGATGAGGCTGGAAGAGACCTCAAGATCATCCAGTCCAACCCATGCCCTAACAGCTCCCCTAGACTATAGCACCCAGTGCCATGGCCAGTCTTTTTTAAACACATCCAGAGATGGTGACCCCACCACCTCCCTGGGAAGAGCATTCCAGTGCTTTATTATTCTTTTGGTGAAAAATTGCTTCCTAATATCCAACCTGTGCCTTCCCTGCTGTAGCTGGAGACTGTGTCCTCTGCTCAGAGCACGGCTGGGTGTTCCCTCACACCAGCAAAACTCTGTGTGTTTAACACAGCACCTTCTCTCAGACCTGAGCAGGGTTCATGTGCTGCAAAAGCCACCTGCATTTTCCAGCTGCATCAGCCCCATCAAAGAACTGATCCCTTGCCACATGTCTTGCTCCACTACTTCCCCCCATCCTTCTTGCCACGGCTGTTTTCTTCTTTTTAGTGTTTCAGGGAGAGCATTTTCCTCATTTTGCAATTCTAATCTGGACTCCAGGTCTGGAATCACGGCCCATGACTGTGCAAATGGCCTGACTTTCGTGGTGCTCACACACTGCCTGCTCAGTACTATTGATCTGTTTAGAAAAGGTTATCAACCTGAGCTATGAAATAGTCCAGAAGGGCCACTTAAGTAAATAATATTACATGGAGTTAATGGACCTACTGAATTTGTGATTGGATCCTTCTTTTAAGTGCTCTAGATCTTATTTACTAACAATGCCTGGCTGAGCACAGCATGAAGAAACAAAACTGACTTTGTAAAGTTCTGCAATTCCCTTCCTTCTGCAAAGATAGCCCTTGTTCCAGAAAATTGCTTTTTCCATGGAGTTCAGTGGGACCCAGATTACAACCCTAAGTCTCACTGCCTCTCCTGATGTCTCACCAGCAGAGGCAGAAATTTTTCCTGATGCCTTTAAATGCAAAGAGAGCCATGACTGAATAAATGTACGACCTCAGACATGTTTTAAAATTATAAAATTGCAGTGACCTTCTGCTTCTATGGCTGTGTAAATTCCTTTTAGCTAAAGCCCCATGATCTCAGAAAGTTTATATCCAGCTCATAAGTTCTATAAAATATATCACTGACTGGAGTAAGTGCTGTCCAAAACTTGCAGGGCCACAGCACAACACAAAAATGAGAAAGTGACAGCTAATAAAATTGGGGATGAGTAATCCACTTTCACTGCCCAACGTGAAGAAAGGAAGAGCACTAACAGCACATGTGATCAAACTGCAAGGCTGCAGTGATTCACAGAGGAGATATGTCCTTAGGAGACGCAGAGAACAATTCCCATGAAGTGTTTTCCACTCATCCTCACTCCAGACCTAGGTAAGAACACATCAATTCCCTGGGTGCAGCACAGAACCTCCCAACCCAGAAGTGTTTGCGAAGAAAGACAACACAGAACCTCCCAACCCAGAAGTGTTTGTGAAGAAAGACAACCTCAAACTCCAGAGCACAAAGTTTACAGCCACCAGGAGAAAATCCTTTGCCAGTAACGCAAAATGTCACAATTTGCCTCAAGTCCCAACTGCAAATCTTCACTTCCTGGGGAGGGTGACAATTATCAAAGATATATATGTTTGATTTGGAAAGGACAGCTCTTTGGTAGAAGTCTCTTCCACTGCATAATCAATTGATGAGTCATGAGCAACCCCATATGGGGATTTATGTACGTGGTTTTATATGTCTGTATGACATATATATATATATATATGTGTGTGTGCATATATACATATATATATATATATATATATATATATAATATATAAGCTCCCTGCTGGAAGCTTCAGCCTTGTGTCCACTTGCAAAGCACTGAGGATTCACCTGCCTCATTCTGTTCCAAGATGAGCAAGAAGCTCCCTTTGCACCAGGATGTTCTCCTGTACATCTCCTCTGCCAGGCAGAGCATAATTCATGGATGGAGAGTTTGGGCTGACAGAAATCTCAAATTCTTAGGGCTCCCTCAAGCCTCCCGCATGTCCAGGGACAATTCTGTGTGTTTTGATCCACCCCAGGGATGGGATGGACATTTGCCCAGCCCTGGCCCACGGTGAGTTTCACACGGCATTGATGGGGTGTTAACGAGGCTCAAATTTCAGCCGAGCTCCTCGTCCACGCTGGGCTGGGAACGGGGAGAGCAGTTCTGCAATAAAACCCAGCTGCAAACCAGATTTCCCTGCAGCACAGCCAGAGGAGTTATCCCTGCACCTGGGAGAAGGAAGCAGAGGTGCAGGAGCTGCAAAGCAAGGCACAACTTTGGGAAGGATGACAGAAAAAGCCTCTGGTGGAGAGCCAAATGCAAAGCTCCTCTTTTGGGATACAGCAGGAGGGGGAAGTACTGACCCAGCCACGGAATATTTCAGGATTACCTCAACAGAAATCAGTCTGGGCTACTAAAATGATTAAAATTACTTCCTAGTGATGGAATGGCTGCAGAACATGCTTTTAGTTACTATTATAATAAAGCATTTACAGTCTCCAATTCTCCCACTTCTTTCCACACAGCCATCACGCAGGTGGTAATAAATAAAAATGTACCATTGTGAGAAGATTAAAAAAAAATAAGCCCTGGAATATATTCCTAGGACATATCTTTACAAATGCAGGCAGAACAGAAAGCTCATTTTGTCTGTCTGACGTCATTGCTCTGTCCCCTACTTGTTTGAGATGGGCTATGTATTCATTTTCCACAAAAAAGAGATGTCAAGTGAACTGAGAAATACTGTCAAGCACGCTGCCCTGTTGTCTTATCTGCTAATGCAGCACTAATGTAGCATGGCATCATTATCATCTCCAGCTCTGTGTCCACTGCTGCTTGTAATCTCTGCCTGCTGCAGCTATTAAACAAGAGATTGGGGTTTTTTGTTGTTTTTTTCTTTGCTTGTTCCCACTCTGGCTCATCATTCCTGCAATCAGCAGGGTAATCTGGGAGCATCGTGTGGGGAGAGCAGTGAGGAGTGTCAGACCTGCCTCAGCCCAGCTGGAAGGGAAAGTGAGCCACCCAGGTAGGAGGGGAAAGTCCAGATGCTGGCACAGCGGCCAGAGAGGGGGAAAGGCAGCGGCAGCAAGCTCTGAACTACCAACAGCAACAGTCTGGGCTCCTTTTCTCATCTGGCAACGAGTGCATTTACCAGTGGGCATCAGTTCCCATTTCTGAACAAGCTCTGCTGGGCTCTTTTCACTGTCACCCCTGCTAAACAGAGTCAGAGCCAGCACATGGAGCATCCATCACCTGCAGCCCTGCTCTGAGCCCCCAGGGCTCCTGTGCTGCAGCAGCTCTGCCTCTGGCTCCATTTTGGGTTTGTTCCCAATTCTGGCATTCAAACCTGACTGGAGGCTCTTGGAAGGAAGAGGCAAACTTGTGTGCTCAATTCTCAAATTAAAGTGTCCCAGTTGCAAAAAAAAAAGAGCTTTTTTAGACAATACTATGTTCACTTGCAGCACCTTTTGGATACGAGAAAGTGCAAAACACATGAATTCTCCTTCCCAAGTTAAATTCTAAACTGTGGTAAATACAGAGGGAGTAAAAGCCAAATCCATTGCATCTGTAGAACACTGGGGACTGGAAGACAAGGAATCTGTGCCCCATGGAGAGCAAGCACACCGCTTTCACAGCTGTCTGCAAACAGAGAGCACTGGGTGGGCAAGGAGCTCACCCTGCTCCCATGAGGGTGCTGGTGCCTGGCAGTCACTGTGTGCCTGCACTCTGTGCAAAAGCAACAAACTTCCAGACATTTCCTTGCTCTAAAACCTTCACAGAAGAAAAAAAATTACTCTTTTGAGAGCTTCCAGACAGAGGAAGAAAAACCTGAAAACTCCAAATATGTGAAGTAGCTAGAGCAGGTGACTGAATGAAACACAGCACAGCTTGGTGTGGGGAGATTCCCATCTCCTTCAGCAGCTGCACACAATGCAGCTCACAGTCCCCTCTCCATGCAGCTTCCTCACCATGCTGGATCCTGCCTGGCTCAGGCACCCCTCACCACCAAACCCCGCAGTCTGAGCCACCCAGGTGTTTGTAGAGCTGAGAAACAGAAACATTTCCACCAGCAGAAGGTCTCCCTGAATGGGTTTTTGAGGATGGAGACCGAGCATTGCAACTGCAGGGCAGCCCCAGTTGGTCTCAGTCATGGCTTTGCACAACTCAGCCCTGGTCATCACATCCTTCAGAGTCCCTGGACAAAACAACTGCCTGAGCTTCACGGGGAGGTGGAAATGCCACCCAGAAAAGAGAAATCTTCACAGAAAGCAGGTGTGAGCGAGCTCCTCCTGACAGTGATAATAAACAGGATGGTCTGCAGATAAAACAAAGAAGCAGAGCCAAATCCCAGCTCAGTAAGATAGCTCAGGAAAGAGCCTAGAACTGCAGACTGGACAGTTTCTGAAGACCCACAGAAAGGCTGCAGGCAGTAAAAACACATTCATTTTAAGTGGAAAAATGTTGTCCTCCAGAGTACTAAGCAGGCAAATCCAAAAGACTCCAAAAATGCTGCACAGCCATAAAGCAGCTTTTAAAGGGAGGGGAGTAACACTGGTACGCTGCTTCTAAGTGAAGGAATGCACAGAATGAATCAGGTTTCTGCCTCCAAGAATGCCCTAAAAGGTTCCTGAATAACAACTGCAGTATAAAAGTTGCTTTTTCAACCTCCAGATCATTCCACTAAAGTCAGAGATTTGGGTCAGAGATTTGTAGGAGTAACCACGTCATTCCTTGATCTCTGCTTCCATTGTGCCCTTTGGCTACCAACAATAACAACACCCTGATCTCTTGAGCCACAGACCTGGAAGTCCTTTCAGAAGGACAGACAGCATCCATCCTCCTGGTGTATGGGCTGGAAATATGCAGCAGAACAGAAGTTATCTGTTTCATCCTTATGACAGCAAGTGGTAACTGGGCAGGATACCCCATAAATACAGCTACACATATATATTCTATACCTAGAGCTTAACAGGTGTGACAGTTCTTTGGTGCCTGTTGAGACAAGCCCAGTGCCAGAGCGATAAAAACTAGAAATGCCCCATTTTACCAGGGAAAAACCTTATTTTAAATATCCCATAGTGCTACTCTGTCACACATTGAAAAATCTGTAGACAGTATCTTGGAAATCAGTCCCTGGTTTTCCCAAGGGGAACTTCTCACACAGGCATAGGATGCCTTTTCCCCCCCACCCCAGCCTTGTCTGTAGTATACCTTAATGTCACTGCTTTTTTTTTTTTAATACTTCCCTTCAAGATACTTTTCTAAACTCTTCTCCCATTTTCTTCTGGATTTAATTTTACAGTTTGCTGCCCTGTTCAGTTAAGTGTTGATTCAAGACACCTCAGCTTTCTAGAGATGAGGTGAGGCTCATCAGTTTCTTTTCAGGAGAAATTTATTTTATGTGCTCTGGGGTTCAGGCTCAGCTACAGCAGAACTGCAGGGGGTTCATGTTTAAATTGAACTGCATTCCTTTGGCTGCAGGAGTGGGCCCAGGCAAAGGAAATGCACAAATCCATAAATAAGGCTTGGCACGGTTCCCCTGCTCTACTTAATGCCGACATTTACAAGCTCTGCTTTCCCAAACCCCTCGCTTCCAAATCCCTGCACCTGCTAATTTGTTAATTCTGTTTTCACTGAGTTTAGACTTATGTATTCTTAATTATGCTAATGAAGAATAAACTACTTAAAATATTAACGTTTTGCAAACCTTAAAAAGAAAACAGTGAACAAATACCTTGCCCCTGGGGTCTGTCTTAGCTGTTGGATTCACAGACCAGTCCAGGGCATTACTTTTTCTCTTGAGGAGATGTCCAGTCCTCCCTCTCTCCCTTCTCCTCCCTCCCAGGTCTCTTCTGATTCAGCCTCACTTTCTCCTTTTCTGTCTGACCCCTGCTGGGAGGGGGAGCTCACAGCTAAATGAAAATCACCCCCAAGGTGGTCAGTCACTACCTCAGATGTCTCCACCCGTTTTCTTTTTCTCTCCTGGTGTTGATCTCTCCCCTCCGAGGCTCTGTAGAGGCTCCTTGCCCTGCTCCCTGTCAGCCACCCTCCCTGCTGGGAGTTCCTGGGGTGCCACAGAGCTCTGTCCCCTCCTGTCCCCTCCTGTCCTCTGTGCACCCCTCAGGTACCCCTGCCAGGCAGCAGAGCTGCAGCTCTGGCAGAGCAATGAGGCAGGAGACAAGGTGTGCTCCCTGCAAGGCAGGAGCTGAGCTCTCTCCTTCCTCATGGGTCAGACAATGCCCTTTCCTGACCCAGGGACGGGCAGCTGAGAGGCGTTTTAAACACTTTGATTCCATTTCCAGTCTCATGAGAAGGGTGGGACAGTACAGATGTTATAATTCACTCCATCCCCATCAGAAGCCAATTATTTCCCAATTACAGTGCACTGTAAGTGTTTCTTGGCCTATCAGCTTCTGCCACCCCATGCTGTAAATGCCTTAAATCCAAAAATCTAAAACCACCCCTCGTGGGTCCTACTACAACACATCTTCCATAGTTCTACTTCTCCAAAGTACCCAGTCTGATTTGCAAGGCCATCCTTTGAAAGTTATTTCTATTTCCATTTCTCTCTCAGCAATGTCTGTCCTATCCCATGGCATTTCTAAGTCAGCATTTCTTATCTCAAGCTTTGCATACAGATGCACACTGTGTGAGCCTTCTGCCAGGCCCTGAGAACTCTCTGCAGATCCATTTCCCACTTTCATGCACCCACAACTCCACCAAATTCTCCTTTGCTCTCCTTGAACACTGCTTTGCACACCTGGTTCTACCTAACCCAAAGGCCAGATCGTGGCAGCCACGCACCAAAATTGTGATTTCCTGCACAGAACAGGGATGGTGAGCACTGAACCTGCACAGAGGAAAGCTGACTAACTGATTGCTTCATTTCCCCAGCCAAGGACTACCTGCAGAACGTCCCTGCCTGCTCGGGGTTCCTTCCTATCTGTGCCCTCCTGATAAAAGCTGTGCTTTTCCTGCTGCCAGTCTTTCCTGAATGTCTGCGTGGAGCTGCTAAATCACAGATTACACCGGGTAGGAGATGGTTCTCACCATCTCCCTGACAAGGCAGCATTGTTTCTTACAGGACAGATGGCTCACAAGATACTGATCTCTGCCAAGGGAGCAGCACTGCACTGTCTGCAAAGCGCCTCTGAAGTGACTCTGAAAGCAACTGTTTTGGCATTGAGAGTGGGGATGAGGGTGAGCCAGCCCAAGGAGCAGGCTGTGTGAGCAGCATCACCCTCAGCAGGGTATCAAGGAGCTGTTTCAGCCCCGCAGAGCAGCTTTCCCCAGGGCTGTGTGCTCCCCTGGCTGCTCACAGGCTGCATCATGCCATGCTTGTCATTTCCCTGGGAGTCTAGCCACACTTGCTGGGGTTTATTTTCAGCCCTCAGCTTTGGGAGTTCAATAATTATATGAGAATGTGTTCTCCTGGGGGGGGGGGAAGGAAAAAAAAAATGTTTCTAGCCTCTGGGGTGTGAAGTAAAGAGTGTGAGTCACAGAGTGAACTTCATTGATGCAGAAAGCAGACAGAAAGTGTCCCAAATTCTCTGGGTTTAAAAATCTCCCAAATTTAAGCCAAAGTTTGCTGATTTGAGATGTGGGACAGAGAGGGGAGAAATGGGCCTTGGAGCCCCTGGACTTGGCAGAACAAGAATCACAGAAACACAGAGCCAGAGAACATCCTGAGCCCGAAGGGACCCACAAGGATCAACCAGTCCAGCTCCTGGCCCTGCACAGCCACCCCAAAAACCCCACCCTGTGCACCCCTGAGAGTCTTGTCTGAACACTGGTGGAGCTCTGTCAGGCCTGGGGCCACGACCATTTCCTGGAGCTGCTTCATTTGGGGATGCCAGATCTTGTCTGCAGCCCCTGCATCTCCTCTCAAGTCCCTTCCTGGCTGGAAAAATCCCCATCATGTCCAAGGGATGTGTCTGTGCCCTGCTCTGTCAGGGTGACAGTGGCACTTTGTGCCCTGCCTCAAGCCCACACACCTCAGGGATTGCCTGCTCTGCTCTTTATAAAGCTGAAAGGGTGTTGTTCCCTCAGCCAGCACAGTGCAGAAGCACCACTGCTGTTCTCCATGGAGGCAGTTCTGTAAATCCATTAAATCATTCCAGCTAGACATCATCCACCTTGCTCACATGGAGTGACACAGGATCCCTTTGACTCAATCCAACACAGCAGCCACCAATCTAACACCACTTTTGGCAGAGGAGAAATGCATTTCTGTGCAGGCCTACTTCACAGCCAGCTCCTCTGCTGCAGGACACCCCTGTCTCTGCCATGCTGGGCTTAAAACCAGCTGTAAAAGATGCTGCACACTGCAGAACTTTATTTAAGCACAGTCAGAAGCGTGGCTGCAGACAGAAATGCAGAGAGGACATCACCAGACAGGCTCTCCTGCCCACTGACACCTGACAAACAGGAACCATCACCCCCATCTTCCAAGGAGACACTTCCAACATTTGAGATTATCCAAGGCAGTCAAGAGCCTCATTCCACGGCACACCTTAAGCACTGAGTGACAGCTGAACCCCTTGTGGGATTGTGCAGAGCAGAGTGAGAGCTCCCTGCTGATGCTTTCCCTCACACCAGGCATGGAGCACAGATGTGCAGGGTTGATGCACTGCTGCTCTCCTCTGACAAGCACTGCTCTTCCAAACCCTCATTTTCTTTTGGTTTCCTCTTGCTTCTTCATCTGAAATCTTCTGTTCTCTACGGCTCTGAAGGGTCTGAAAATTCAGGTATCTGATGCTTAGAGAGCTGCAGGAGTTAGCAGACAGCCTGGAAAGGAAAAAAGGGTTTGAACAGTCCCATCTATCTCAGTGAGGGGTTTAATCCTGGGGCACAACCACTGCTGGTGACAATCCCAACCCTTACACAGCAGAGGAGATGGAAAGTTACCAGTTTGCACTACTTTCCTTTTTAGCATCCTTATTATCCTTTTTACTCCATGCCTGGGTGGTGTTTGAAGACACCCTCACCTATTTTGCCCCACATAAATAAACTGGTGCAAGAAGTGAGCTGTGACTAAGGTGGTCACTGAAACACAGGGAACAGGCAGAGAATTCAAGGAACTCTGCAAACTGCTGGAGGGACCACTGCAGATGTCAGACATCACTTGGACATGGTTTCACCTGGCATGTGTTTCTTTTCCAGCTCTTGCTTGCCCAGGCTGACCCCACTGCTGGACTCTGAACCACCTCTGGCAGCGAGCACAGAGCTCAGAATGCAACCCTCCCTTCCCAGGGCTGTTTCCAGAGCTGTCTCCAGCTCCCAGCACTGGCTGGGGGCAGAGTGCAGGCTGAGAGCACCCTCACAGCCACCTGAGCCTTTCTGGATTCCTCCACAGCTCCCAGCAGGGCTGGGCAAAGCAGCCAAACCACACCAGCCCAGCTCCCCACAGGTCATCAGCTCCGTGGCAGAAGAAGCAGAATTGATGTGCAGGAAATGGGATTAGTGCCCAGCTCTGCCCTGACCCTGGTTTCTCACACCAGTGATGTTTTGAAAGGCCTGGTGTTCCAGCAGAATGGGGTCTGCCAGGACCCCACCTCACACCCCACCACATGTGCCAAAACAATCCGTGGGTGCCATCCCCGAGGTGCCTGAGAGCTTCTCTGGGGCTGAAAAGTAATCAGGACTCTCACTGGGACTCTCAGCAGCAGCATTTGATCCATCCCACAGCCCAGGGACTGGGGGTTGTTTTTCATACCTGCACTTCTGGGCAAGCAGCTTTTCATACCTGCACTTCTGTTTGCTCCTCTCAGCTGGTTTTAGAGTGTGTGGCACCAAGCAAGCACAACCTGCTCTTGGTTGTTGTGACAGGAACCTGTTGCTGTTCTGTTCCAAGAATTCAATTTTTGCTTCTCCCTATTTCCAATAAATTTCACTGCACAGCTCTCCTCTTCTATGGCAGCACTCTTCTTTCCAGATACAGAAAAGCAGATCAAGTGTCTGATTAAAAAACAGATACAAAGGGCCAAACCCAGCTTGTATAACAAGCAACTGGCAGAGATAATGAATGAAGACCTGGGGATTTTCTCCCTCACTCTTTCAATGGACACTGGCATAATGAGCGTGTACAGCTCCATCATTTCAAGCTCCACGGTTAGTTTTACACATTTCCTTGTTCATGTAATTAGCTGTGAGCATTCCTCAACATTGTCCATTAAATTTTATTACCCACAATCTAGTTTTCATAGAAGAGCAGCAAAAATTACTGCAGAAGTCATATCCATGGAAGACATGTTACATGCATCATCACAAGGGAAAACTGGGACGTTCCTCAAATTCTGAGCTGTTCCTAGACAGACTGCATGATTGATTAAAACACCGAGTCTGCTCTTGCTTCTGTCACAAATCTAAAATTAATTCTTTGACTCTTTAGGATTACCCTGTATCCCTGCTAGCTTAATTACATACAGGACTTAATTTGGATTCACTGAAAGTATTCAGGTTCACAATTTCCTCAAAACCTAATTTTTCAGGTCTCTTTCTGTAACTGTACTAAAGGAATGGGTTTGCATTTAGTAGCTAGCTACCTCTACATGCATGAAAAAACCCAAACCAGAGCTAA